>NC_133503.1:143014500-144321500 GCF_049354715.1 Callithrix jacchus | reverse complement strand
TCTTAAAGCCATGTGAGTGAGTCATTTCAAAGACTGGATAGATAAGAATCAAAATTCTAAGAGAAGGGCAAGATTAACCTATGTGAAGTTGAATTCTGAAGGGAACTTTAAAAGCATTTGGAATGGAAACACATCAGTTAATATACACAAGCTATCTCTCAAGGTGATTCTATTTGGTTGTTTTCTTTAAAAACATATAATGATACAGAAGAGTGTAGGTCGGAAGAGCAGTGTGAAATGAGGCTTACATGAAGAAGTTTTGATATTTTAGCGGTCGGCAATAATTTCTTCTAGAAATTTCTCAGAAAGCATTCCTACTGCTTACGAAGGGCAATATAGTATAAAGTTCTGTATTCCAACCTTCCTAGTACCTATCACTATCAGTCTTTCATTATTTTCAAAAACAAACCCTTTTCTCCCACACTGCCTTCATCATCCACTCTTTGTGTTTCTGTTCAGTTGTTTCTTTTTTTAGCCATAACTTCTCTAGCTTCCCTGTTCTTTTCCCTACTCCCAACTCTATAGCCCTTAATTCTCAGCTCAACTCGCATTAATTAAAAAGGCTTCTGATACTACTCCAGGATACTCTGCCCTTCTCAGCTCTGAATTTCTATATTAATTAAACATTTATACCTCACAATCCATTGTTTTATTACACACTGCCTTAATGTATTATTCTCTAGTTGTTTCATGGATATTTTTCATTAACCCAAGCTTACATGATTCTTTCATATTCCCCATGGTGCCTATCCCAGTGTGTTTAGTAATCACTCAAACTTACTAATTTGACTGGAAGCCCTCAAACTGTGACAGCCAATCATCAGGTCTCCTATTAAGATTTTCCCATAACAAATTTCTCATACCAATGAATATTTATGGATTTCTATAAGAGTCCTGGGCACTAATGGTTACAACACTGCAGAATGTCTATTCTTTATCAATGGATTTTATCTTTCAAATGAATTTAGGAGCGAATGCATCCCCTGTTAGGGAACAGAAGAGTCCATACTGTTTTCCATAACCACTGACAGAATAATACCAGAATATCTCTACATATGATTGAAATATATAACTAAAAAATCTAACTTAGGTAGGCAGAATGTAATTGCTGGAGCTGGAGTATGGCCAGGAACACTCCCAATTCCTGCCAAAGATTCCATGGATAACAACAACTGGTCAGAATCTCTACTTCCATGTACCATCTTAAAAACAGTGCCTCTTTCAGCCCTGTGCCTCCAGGAAAATAAGGCCACTCAAGCAGTAAGATTCACAGGGGAACAGTTATATCCAAAGGTTCCTAAATAACAAGGTTTAATCTTTTTGTTTGTTTTTTGACAAATGTATGAGGTCTACAGGAAATACCCAGAGCAAGTACCACAATGTTTCTGGCAGGATATATTAGAATAGAGTCTGAGATGCATCCTGTTTTGCTAACTTGAAAGAAATATCACTGGTTATATAGCAAGGTACTCATTCTTAACACTAACACACACTATAGAAGGCTTCAGCTCTTCTTTGGGAAATGTGGAAAATGATATAGTATGTATATGTCTCATGAATACTGAGGAGTAAAAATCGACTACCTCTTACCTCATTTTTCATAAGGTAATTTTTCTGAGTGGCTCTGGATTATATTAGGCTATTTTGTACACATCTGTGCCAAGAAAACATTATCTTGGTCAGGTCTTCTTCACATAAGTGAAGGGAATGATCAATTTCAAATTTGACGTTTTGCTGTTATAACCTTCAGCTCCATGTTTCTTCCACAGTTGCAATAGAAGAAATAAAAATATCTGGATATAGATATGTCACAAGTGATAATGAATTGATAAGTATTCATACCTAAGAGTTATGTAATTAGGCTGCAACATTACTTGAAAAAAAGATAGTAAAAAATTGTGCATTCCAAATGAGATCCTAAAAAAGGTCATTCTAGGTCTTCAGTAAGTTTTGAGGTAAGAAAGGTTCTTGACTTTCCTTTTGAACTTCAATGTTTAACCATATATCTCAAATTCTGAACTTGTGATGTGCTCAATAGTAAGAAGTAGAAAAACCCCTTATAAGAGTACTCACTTTAATGTTACTTTAATTTACTTTACATTTATTTTTAATCAAATTGATGACAAGTTTCTTGCTGATTTCCCTTACCCCCGCAAAAATGCTTACTTCCTGACAAGCAGCAGTAAAATATAACATGGCCAGATTCACTATTACATAACCCTTACTTGTTGAGTTCTAAGGTGCTCAGCTGTCATTAATATTAACTGCTTTGGCGTAGATAGTTAAAACATCTCAAAACATATAGCCTCAGATTTCCTTACCTCAGACCAGTCCAAAGCCACCCACTGTGGTGGACATGACTGGTTGTTGCAGGACTCTTTTTCGACTGGCCGGTGTGTTAAACAACCATTGTAGTCCAGCGTCTCCTCCTCAGAAGGCCCGATCTTCCTGATGCAGAGCACTGCCCTTGTGCGCATCCCACCATCACAAGTCTTGCTGCACTCCAACCAATCCCCAATGAACCACCTGCAGCAAGACGTGGAAGAACACAGAAAAGCATTTCGTCAGTACATCCAGAGATGTTTTGCTAAGTGAAGGCACTTTCACTGATGGACTACATCCTAGAAGAGCTGATGTTTCAAATCAAAGGTGATTTGATAAGACAAATGGCAAATGAAAGAGCTGCTAAGGAAAAGACCTATACTGTCATTTACTTTCTAAAGTGTAGTGTGTGGGCTTTGGAGCATGCAGAACCAGGTTCAAACAAGTGCACTATGTCATTAAACCTCTTTTATTTTTCTCCTTTTTAATTACATTCTAAAATGAGGATAACAATGATTAATCTCATAAAATTGTCAAGAGGGTTAAATAAGGTCATATAGATATAAAGCTCCCAGTGGTGTGCTAGTAAACGTTTAACCACTGGTTCCCCATGGCAGGGGGTGGGGGAGTTCTGATTTGTGGCATTTGCCACTTTCTGTACTGCAAAAACCTCACCAAGGCCAATTTCAAGCTACCAGCTTGATACACTAAAGGTGACCAGGAGAAGATATGCTAATAATAGGGTCCCATAAACCAATACTAGCTGGCTCCAGCACACCACTGAATGCTTCTAACATAGTATCTGGCATGTAACAAACAAGAAATAGTATCTATTTTTACTATTATCACATTGAAGCAGGTTCTCCGATAATTAAAAATTTTTATGATAAAACCACTCTAAGGAAGCTGTGGATTTGTTTTTCAATTTCCAGAAATAAACCTCTATTAAGATAGGACTTGAATGTCCTTATAGGGACAGAGAAAGCCAGGTAGCCATCCTGAGGACATAGAAGTCTTAAAACACCTTCAGCAAGAGCAGAGCAGAGCTCTGAGCTGGCTCTATGAAAACATGGAGATCTCGTTTCAAACTTTTGACTCCTAAAAACAGCTTCTACATAGCTAATGTGGAAAGAAATGCAAATGTCTTAGAAAAAAATAACATGTCTCACATTTGTAGGTATACTACATCTTTACCCTAAAGTCATAAACTTTCACATATATAATTTCAGGACGTTTGTGGGGTTTTCTTTGCAACACTTCTGCAGGACTCGCTCTTCCGGATACATTAATTAGTCTAAGGGATGTAACTCATGATCTAAATCAGATCAATGAGAATTCTGGTTTAGAATTTTTATATCTCAACTAGAGCAAAAGGGATCCTTTCCTTTCTGGTCACAAAGGTGCATAAGAAGCTGAGTCCAGAGCTGTAGTGGCCATGTTCCCTGTCAGGTGGAATTAGCTTATTTCAAAGAATGCAGAGAAGCTAGAAAGTCTGGATGGTGTAAGAGTCCTTGATTCCAGCCATTTCTCAAGCTAAGGTCCACCCTTACACTTCCCTCAGCTTTGTTACATAAATCTTATGTGCAGAAGCCAGCTCAAGTTGAAGTTTTGTTATTTTGCAACAAGGGTATTGACTGACATATTGTATTTCATTTGTTAAATATTTGCTGAATGTCTACTACATTCAAGGCAGTGTGCTTTGTTTTACAGAATAAAGTAAGATCTAGTGTTAGGAAAACAGTTTTCCAAAATCATGAAAAGAGCAATGATGGAATCAGGACTAGATTCCCCATTGTTTGCTATTTCAATCAAAATTCATTGTAACATTGCTGAATAGTAAAATATAGGTTACAAGCATGGGATCACAGGCTACTTTCTTCAATCCATAATTATAAATGACACAGTTATTCTCAATGGACAAGCTCAGGCTTTTGACTGGGAGACTCCTGAGAGAATAATATGAAAAGCATAAGAACAAATTTCTCACTATTTCTGTTAGCAAAGCTCCATTGTGCCAGTTTTGTATATGGAAGATAATATCTTAGTGAAGTATGAGTACTAGTATCCTAAACTGGAGCCTGCATTAAGCCAATTAAGCAACACTGGCCTTTGTTCATTATTATTTGTATTGTCTTTACTTACAAAGAAAACCAGCATTTAGAAATATAGTTACCTAGTTTTCAAATTTAAATTATATTTTACCAAAATCTACAAATTTTCAGCCTAAAATTCATTGAAGAATGATGACTGAATTTTGAATTCTAAAAATCTGACATGAGAGAGATCCAAGATGGCTGATTACTAGCAGCTCAGGACTGTAGCTCCCAGTGAAAGTGCAAAGAAGGAGAGGATGCCACACTTTTAGATGAATTTTTGTTGCTCATGGACCAGGAGATTCCCAGTGCGACCCATGGGTTGCCAGTGTGAGTCTTGTGGCTGGCACGGCGGTTTTGCCGGCACCCCGGCACAGCAGTTCTTGGTGCAGAGTAAACAGGACTGGGTCTCCTTTTGGTCAACGTTTGGAGCTCCGGGAAGGCAGAGTCGCCTATTCAGCTGATTGAAAAAGGGACTCAAGAAGGAAGCCAGACTGCAGATTCCTGGGCAGAAAAGCACCATGAATCTTAATGCCCCTGTTTTAGCTGGTGCAGTGGGTTGCTCAGATTCCAGCACTCAGAATCAATAAGTTGGACATCCACTCAGAGACCTAATTTGAAAGTCGGTAATTACAAGGATGACAGGTGGATAAATTTACAATGATGGGAAGAAACCAGCATAAAAAGGTTGAAAATACCCAAAATCAGAATGCCTCTCCCTCTACAAGGGATCACAGTTCCTCATCAACAAGGGAACAAAGCCTGATGGAGAACGAGTGCATTCCATTAACAGAATCAGGCTTCAGAAGGTGGATAATAAGAAACTTCTGTGAGTTAAAAGAACCTGTTCTAGCCCAATGTAAAGAAACTAAGAACCTTGAAAAAAGGTTTGACGAAATCCTAACGAGAATAGACAATTTAGAGAGGAATATAAGTGAATTAATGGAACGGAAGGATACAATATGAGAATGCCACGAAGTATGCACAGGTTTTAACAGTCAAATTGATCAAGCAGAAGAAAGGATATCAGAGGTCAATGACCAACTTAATGAAATGAAATGAGAAGACAAGATTAGAGAAGAAAGAGTAAAAAGGAATGAGCAAAGTCTCCAAGAAATATAGGACTATGTGAAAAGACCTAATTTATGTTTGATAGGTGTACCTGAATGTCATGAAGAGAATGAATCCAAGCTGGAAAGTATTCTTCAGGATATTATTCAGGAAAACTTTCCTAACCTAGTAACGCAGGACAATACTCAACTCCAGATAATACAGAGAACACCACAAAGATATTCCTCAAGTAGAGCAACCCCAAGACACATAATCATTAGATTCACCAGGGTTGAAATAAAGGAGAAAATTCTAAGGGCAGCTAGAGAGAAAGGTCAGGTTACCCATAAAGGGAAGCCTATCAGACTCACAGCAGATCTCTCAGCAGAAACCCTACAAACTACAAGAGAGTGGGGGTCAATATTCAATATCCTCAAAGAAAAGAATTTTCAACCCAGAATCTCATATCCAGCCAAACTAAGCTTCATAAATGAAGGAAAAATAAAAATTTTCACAAACAAGCAAGCACTCAGAGATTTCATCACCACCAGGCCTGCTTTGCAAAAGCTTCTGAAAGAAGCACTATACACAGAAAGGAACAACCAGTATCAGTCATCCCAAAAACTTACCAAAAGGTAAAGAGTAACTTCATAATGAAGAATCTGTATCAACTAATGGGCAAAATAGCCAGCTAGCCTTAAATGACAATATGAAACTCACAAATATCAATATTAATCCTAAATTTAAATGGATTAAATGCCCCAATCAAAGATACAGATAGGCAAATTGAATAAAAAGTCAAAACCCATCGGTATGCTGTATCCAGATCCATCTTATAAGCAAGGATATACAAAGACTCAAAGGGTTGGTGGAAGACTTATCAATCAAATGGAGAGCCAAAAAATAAAAATAAAAATAAAAGAGGAGTTGTAACTTTCGTCTCTGACAAAATAGACTTGAATAGTAACAAAGACTAAAAGAAACAAAGAAGGACATTACGTAATGGTAAAAGGATCAATGCAACGACAGGAGTCAATGATCATAAATATATATGCACCCAGTATAGGAACACCCAGATACATAAGATAAGTTCTTAATGACTTATAAAGAGACTTGGACTCCTGCACAATAATAGCAGGAGACTTTGACGCCACATTGTTAATATTGGATGGATCAACAAGATAGAAAATTAACAGGAACATCTATGATTTGAAATCAGACTTGGAACAAGTAAACCCAGCGAATATTTATAGAGTTCTTCACCCCAGGTCTATAGAACATACATTTTTCTCAGTATCACATTACACCTATTTTGAAAGTGACCACATAATTGGAAGTAAATCACTCTTTAGCATTTGCATAGCATTTCACAGACTTAAATGAAATATTGGTTTGCTGTTTGTTTGTTATTTTCTTCCCTTATTCCTTCCTGTCTCTGCTGTTTAGAACAATTATCGGCATAAAAGAGGTTTTTAATACCTATTTTTAGATTGCATTCCAGCCTGGACAATAGAACAAGACTCCTGTTCTCTCTCCCCCTTTCTCTTTCTTTCTTTCAAAAAAAAAAAAAAAATCTGACACATTTTTTTCTAAGTCATTTTCCAAGAAAGATGTAAAGTAATTTTCATATTCTTTCCTTTCTGTTTTCCACAGATGAACATAATCCCCAGTTGTTAGTACCATTTTTGGTAAGGAGGAAAATGTGTACTGAAAATAATAACTTGCATGCCAGCCATAGTGAAACTCTGATTCAACTTTGCAACAGTGATTTCATCACCAAGATTAGGGGATAAAACAGAAATGTGTATAACTCAGTCACAAAAAGTTCAGTCATACCACCTCCAGCCGTGATCTCATTAGTTCTCATAATGTAAGTGGGATGGAGGCCTTCAAATTAAACACAGGTGCCCAAGTAACCTCAATGATTCAGAAGTGTTGCGAAGGTTCAGGGACACCTTGTCTTTTTATTCTTTGTCCCCTCTTCCATTCCATCTCTCCTCAGAAATTTAACCTAGATGTATCACTCCAGCTTTTAACTTGGAATATATGAAAGTAAAAGTATTAATCACCCTCCCAATTTCCATTCTGACTTTAACTCTGATTTCAGACTTCACACTCAGTCCCTGTTGCATCTTTATTGCTCATCATATCATCCCTTCCTATGTCTCTCTGAAGATTAAATCACACCCTAGTTATTTAAACAGTTTTGCAATTCTACCACTGCAACTGCTTGTCTCAGTTTCTCCATTCTCCCACCTAGTTTAAGATGTACTGCTTCCCTTGTCTTCCTTCTCCACGTATTTGACCCTCTGATGGTATTCTTTTCTCTGTCTTCTTTCCCTCCTCTATAGATTTGGTGGTAAAAATATGAATACAGAAATTCTCTGTGGGAATATAAATTTTGAATCATTATAGCTGGAACAATTCTGGGGCTGTTTCTTTCTGAGCTTTTCCCAACATACAGTGATCAAATTGTCTTCATCTTCACAAGTCCTTCATAGCCATCAGACCCTAACAATTAGAGGGATTCACGTTAGAGTGTCTGAAATAAGAGTGATTTGCGGCAGCCTGTGTAATCTGACATACATTTCCAATCTCTTATTATTATAAACAATAGTATAATTTGGAGAAGGGAATAAGAGAGACACTATAAAAACTTTGCCCCAACCTTGGTAAACAAGAATATTTTTGAAGAACTAATCATCATAAAATCAGAATATTATTTTTTGCTTTTTAATTTAAAGGAAAATGGCAGAGCATATGAAAATAAACTGATATTAAATATGTGGATTAAAAGAGAGAGAGATTTCCTAGGCTTTGTCCCAGAGTCAGGGTCTAATCATCAACCCTTTTTATAAACACAACATAGCAAAATTTAAAAAATCTTCAGAATTTGACAATAATATCTTTACTCGAAGAGAGATTCAGTTATATAACCTATTGTCTACTTACAAAGATAAAAACCTTCCTATGTTTTAAATTAACTTTTAGAAAAATTTCAAAACAAAAAGTTGGTTAAGAAAAAATTAAAAGAATTTTTTTTCATTTCTCAGCTAATTGAAAAGTGAAACCAATATTAAGCAGAACTCTCTATGCTCTAAACATTATACAGTCAATATTTTTCTAAATTAAAAAAATCAATATAATAAACATATCTGAAGTTCTGGCAACTGAGAATGTGTCAATGAAGCAAGCAAAATTAGATGTGTTAAAGTGCCACCAGACATTTGATTTGTGCCTTACAAAGTTGGTGATGTCTGATATAATAAGAAAAACATCACCAGATATTAGCATACCTCAGTCTGTGAAATCATGGGAGTTAACCTAAATAATTTTGATGATTCCTCCTAGGTCTTAGGTTTTGGAGTTTTATAGAGGACTCTGATGAATCTTTTTCTAAACTTAAAATAAGGGATGATAGTTGTCCATGGGTGAGGTCCAATGACCCAAAATAATGATTAAACATTATACCTTAAAATATGCCATTAAATAAAACTTAGCCACTGTATAAAAATTAATTTCTTCCCACCTTAAGCTTTCTTTAGCACTTTTGCTTATAACTCTCTTGCACTTAACATATTTTGTCTATTACATTTATTTACATATATATATATATATGTTTGTCCAATTAGATTACCCTCAGGAAAGGGAACCATTTCTCCCAAAGTACAGTGTCTTCTAACTTGCAGTTGATTAATAAATGTTTTTAAATTCTTGGTCAGAATATTATTAAAATGAATAGTTATCTTGTTTTCACTTCTCTGGTTTTCACAATTTTAAAAACCACAGTATCATAAAGAAATAATATTTATTATTCAAGGATTCTTCACATGAGGTCATATGCAGAAATACTCTTGCTATTAAAACATGGCATGGTAAAAACTGAACTCAGCCTTTTTCTTTGGAGTCCAGCTTAGTTTTTTCTTATGGATGAGGACTAGTTTCTTACCAGTCATATCCTTTAATATTAATTCCTTTTCTTTTTTTTCCAATTGTTTAAGCCCATGTCATGGATCCCACTACTTTCATTCATAGTCACTTTACTACCTTGACAATTATACTCTTTCTCATAAAAGAGTTGCTGCTATGAACATGTTAACTTTCCCCTGCAAGGCCTCCTCTGGGTCTTCAAAGTCTTCCAAATAAACATAATATTATTTCTCTACCAATGCCTCCTTTGTCTAGTCTTCCTAGTCCTCTGTCAATTTCTCTTTTATGGACAAATCTTACTGTTCTCCCTTTTTGTATACTGTACTTATAAATTCTCCCAATATAACTAAAGACATTGGAAATATTTCATTATTTGAAAACATACTTTCTGATAAAAAATACCATTTAGAATTTTAAACTAATGGTATAGGGAAAACAATAATCACTGAAAATAAGTATAATCCCTTCCTCAAATCAGGCAAAACATTTCAGATAGATCAATGTCTACATTAAAAATAAAAAAAGAAACTTAGAAAGTATAAGAGTGGGGAAGACCTTTCTAAACAGTATACCAATGAAAGGAATAAAAGTTTGACAGTTTTCTTAAGATTTTCTAAATTTTGTAAGTAAAAATAGATTAAAACACCATAAATAACATGGAAAATAGATGACAAAGTAGGAAAAAATATTCAGATCATAGGTAAAAGAGTTAATATCCTTAATACATTAAGAGTTCATGCAAATCAATAACAAAATGATAAATACTTCAACAGAATTACTGAAATATTGATAAGGAGTTCAATAGGACAGGCCACGATGAAGAGAAGTAGTACAAACGACCACTAAACATAATTTTTAAATGTTCAGCCCCATCAGCAGTCTAATATATGCAAAATAAGACAGCAATTAGATGTCAGGGCTTTTCCCCCTATAAAATAATCAAAGATTAATTTAAAAGATCAATACCCACTGTTGTTCACTTCCAGGAAATGGCATTCGCATAGACTGTTAGTGGGAATATACATTCATACAATCTTTCTGGAAAGCAGTTAACATTGTGATCTCAAAGACTAACATGTGCTTCCATTTGAACCATATATTATTTTGTTATTTATTTAGCATATATAATTATGAAGAAGAGCTTCAGAAGCAAAAATGGTTAGTGCTGCAGTATTGCAAGGGATCAAAGTAAAAAATACATCCAAAATTGTTCAACACTGGAATATCAATTTAAATAAACAATCTCATGTCTACTAAATGTTGTCAAAGACTTCTAATGTTCAAAATATTGAGAACTGATTATAAAGTGTCATAAATAGTATAATACAATTTTATTATATACACATGCCTCTGTATACATGGAAAAAATCCTAGAAATATATACATCAAAGTATTAACAATGGTTTATAGGTTTTTTTGTTTTCTTCTGTTTGCTTTTCTGCCTATCATGTGATCATCGGAAAAAAACCTATCTCTTTCTTCACACTCATTTAAAGTCTTATTAAATTCAATAGCCTTTCTATGATTTTTTTCGATAATACCAATGTCAATTGGGAATCTCAGATGGTCCCTGATGTTTGATGGTTTGACCTAACAATTTTTCAAGTTTACAATGGTATGAAAGCAATACATATTTAGTAGAAACTGTACTTGAATTTTTGAATTTTAACCTTTTCCTACCCTAGCAATATGTGGTATAACAGTCTCTCTAGATGTTGAGCAGCAGCAGCAACCTGCAGCTCCCAGTCAGCTACACTACCATGAGAGTAAATGACTAATACTCTACAATGTACTGTGTTGCCAGGTGAGTTTTGCCCAATGGTAATGTTCTGAGCATGTTTACAGTGCACTGGGCTACACTATGATATTTAGTAGGTAAGGCATAGTAAATGCATTTCAACTTACAATGTTTTCAACTCTGTATAGGTTTATCAGGATGTAATCCCACCACAAGTCAAGCATACATGATAACCATTTTGAAGACCTAAAATTTCCTTTTTCATATTCTGAATTCAAAGGACTAAAGAAGAAATTAAAAAGCAACTAAGAGAAGTAGACTAATAATGAGTAATATTTTGAATATCTACATTTAGGTCTTTTAAAAAAAAACCATTAGACTAAAGTTTCTATTTTTCCTATATTCTCTCTATCTTTTCTTTTGAATTCCATTCCTCATCTCCAAACTTAAATAAGAAACTTCACTTCAGAACTACATAAGGAAAGGAGACAGAAAGCTGAATTTTAATAATGTACATCAATATGTCAATTATCCTTAAACTGTTAAAAAAAATGAACCTCCAATGTAGTAATCAAACACACAACTTATGGGATGAAATGACCAAGAACTGAAATCTCTAAGGACATTAGACATCTGAGCATTTAAGATTAAATAAATAAGCCAGGTGCAGTGGCTCTCGCCTGTAATCCCAGCACTTTGGGAGGTCGAGGCGGGTGGATCACGAGGTCAAGAGATCGAGACCATCCTGGCCAACATGGTGAAACCCCATCTCTACTAAAAATACAAAAAATTAGCTGGGCATGGTGGCCCATGCCTGTAATCCCAGCTACTCAGGAGGCTGAGGCAGGAGAATTGCCTGAACCCAGGAGGCAGAGGTTGCGGTGAGCCAAGATCGCACCATTGCACTCCAGCCTGGGTAACAAGAGCGAAACTCCGTCTCAAGCTTAGGCCAAAATGGAATAGGGTGTGACCAGGCTCACTCAGAGATCCTCCAAGTTTGATCAAATGCCAGATATACTACTTAAGATCCTGAGTGTCAGAGAATTAAGATAATAGACTGAGACTCACAGTCACATGAAAATACGCTGAAGTTACTGGAAACATGGAAAGGGGCAAAATTAGTCCATGGATCTTAAGCATCTCTTTCTTTTACAGTTTTTAAGTTTCTCTTAAGATAAATTTATAAAAATCATTGGCAGAAAAGAGGAATGTGAAAAAAATTTAATAACTTGTCTCATAATACATATTATTATGTATTCCATACTTTCCCATGTCTGGATATTAAGGGATTAGTTATATGGTGATAACATTTTGAGAATAACTCAATGTATAATTACAAAAGTCTTAGAACAAAAACTATCCCTGTACTTCTTATTTGGTTGGCCAATACCCTACAACTCTTCAAGAGATTAGTAGTGAGGATCACCATCAAATGTTCAGGCAGACATTGGCTTTAGATCATGAAAGTTCATAAGGCATTATTGCTCTGGAACAAGAAATATGCGTTGAACAAGAAATGCACTTTAGTTTAAACATATTTGGGACATGGATTATTTACGTATTTTTTTTGTAATTACACTGTAGTCATTTTTAGAAAAGTTTCACTATAAAGTTTTTCTCTCCAGCAAAGTGTTTGGGACATACAAATTCATTTGCTTAATCTCTTTTGCCTTATCAGTTTCATGTTGGGATAATTAACTAACCAGGCAGATAACAGTTCATCCAATTTCTCAAACAAGAATGCCATTCATACATGTTTTCTCTTGCAGTTGTCAGTCAGGCAAAATCTCTACAAAGATTACTTTTGTCATGATCAACTCAACGCCCTTTATCTTTTTTCACATAATCATTGCCTTTTGCTCAATGAAGAAACCTTTCTGTTCTTACAGATTATAATGTGTGGCTCATTGAGAGCAGGTCTCATTTAAAACCATCATTAAAATGATTGGGGTCTCTTCTTGTTAATCCCTTAACAATGAGTTGTAATTGCTGCATTAATCAACAGAAAGAGACCAAAGTGTACCTCTATGCCTGTCCCCAACACTCAGAAGATAGGATACCTTACAACAACAGAACTTAAAATTGGGTCAGCAAGTTAAAGCCCTGATATTCTATTCCAGAGTATTTCTAAACCATTTTAAAAGTCTTTAGGGCTTTAGGACAAATATCTGGAAAATACAGGAGTGTAAATAAATCACTATATTTTATTAAATCTAAGACTTTTTTTATGTGCCATTAAGAAAGGGGAAAAATGTCAATTATTATCATAAGACACCATTAGCTGCAGGTTGCATCCTAATTTCAGAGATGTTAAAATGTAAAAAGATATGTGCTTTAGAATTGATGAAATATGATCATTTCCAGCTTCATGTAAGGACCAAATTCATTGAAGTTCCTGCTTTAAAGAAGTTAATAACTGAAATCTATAAATAGGAATCTTTGCTCAGTAAAAGGGACATCAAGATTCCTCCCTCTCAAGATGTTTTCTACCTTTTTTCCAACCTAATTTATTCTTATCATATAAATATATTTCCAAACAGGAATACATAATGTTTTCCTCTTTGCACCTGAAGTAAATAATTCTCACTTCTTTCCCTTACTTACTCAGGTGGGCAGGGCTCAGTGTTGCAGGTTCTTTGATTTTCAGGTGGCTTACTGTCAGGGTCACAGTAATTGTTCTGGACAATGGAGTTGTCATCCAACCTTTTACAGACCACCTCCTGTCTTTGGACACCTTGAGAAAAGGAGGACATCATTAATTGAAGAGAAGTTTACCTTCCATTAAGTTAGGTATGCATAGCTTTCCTCTGTGGGGAATTGACCTCACTGGATCGCTGTCATCTTATCTGTTCCACATTGGACTGCTTCTCTAAAATGGAGAGAAGACCTGGTCATGATACTGAAATTTTAGGCAAAGTTATTGTTCTCATATTTAGGAATGTAACTATTTCAAGTCCAGAAAAGAAACTACTGGTAATCTTAAACAATTTTTTCCCATTTGTAAATTCTTCTTCATGCTTTCCTTAAAAAACAAACAAAACAACAACAGATTTCAATTTCCCAAAATATTATCAGATAAAATGTACAAATATACATTTCAGTGCAAAACAATGGTTGTATATTTATTTAAAAATAGAACAATAGGGGCAAATTTACTTTTTGATATTTTGTAGAACAAATCTCATCTATTCAGTTTTTGTTAGGAATACATCACATTTCATTTCTTCTTCCATTTATATATTTATTCTTCTAAAAGCCCATTCACTGTTTAGTAATTCGAGATTATAGTGGGCCTCTTTTGAACTGTAACCAACTAGTTTGTTTATTCCAACAGAGTTGACTCCCTGTTGATTATACCATTGTCAAAGAAATACATATATAGTTCATTCAAATATTAACTTATGAATAGTTATTTAAAAAAAATTAGTCTATGTGATCTTTTACCACAGCTAAAAATATTGCCATACAGTTTATAAAATATTAAATATATGTTAATTGTTTATTGGCAAAGATATTCACCATAACTCGCTCACATTTCACAAAATACAAAGACGCACACAAACACACTCATATTTGTAAATGTTCATGGTGAACAGATTTTATGTACATTCATTTTCTCTTTAGTGTCAAGAAATCAAAAGAAGCAGATAGGTATATCAAGATATCAAAGAGAAAAAGTCAAACTACAAGACAATGCTAAATATTTTAGATCATATAGAGGGTAACAGGTTACTCCTGGCAATAGAAAATGTGGCTATTCTGCATTCATTCACCCCATCTCTATAAACAGGTAGGCTAAATTACCCACAAAGAGTTGTAAAAGCAGCATTAGCAGTATCCAGGAAACCACAGCTTCACACCTAGCTAATCCCACACAATCATTCAGTTGTTTTTCTTTTTTTCCTCAGTTGTTTTAAGTAATAATGCCCTAAAAAAAATTGCGATCATAAGTTAGGGAAATCTATGTGAAACAGGATTATTCAGTGAAGGAAACTGTCACCTAAAGAACTAGACACCAAATACTTCCTCCAAGGTCCCCTAAATAGCGGAAATTCTGCAGGTAGGAGTGCCTCTGTTAGTATGTTATGTGTACCTTTAACTAAGCCCTTTAAATTTAAAGACTGACAGAACAAACTATTAAATCCACCAAGCTCAGGAGACTTAAATCCTGTAGCCTCCATGACAGTGGTGAGCAGTTAAAGAAAGTCTTTTTTATTGCTTGCAGTGACCCAGGGCTCTTACTGATCACCTTCCGCAATCAGTTTTTAAGTTTTCTAAATTTAGGAGTCTTAAACATAGTCAAACAACTTACTGGCAAAACATCCTAGAGTATGTATTGTATTCCTTCCTTCCCAACCCCTAAAATAAGCCAAACGACTAAGTTTATGTGATGGCAACAGTTTGGAATTTTTTAACTATTAAACTTTAGATTTTTTGAGGAAAGAATGATTCACATCAGGCATAGTTGTGATCCATTCACAGATGTTCCATGATATTCATCAGATATCTCCCCACTGTGTCATTCCAGTGGGCAGATAACTAGGTCCATGTGGTCCACCTAGACAGATACCTCTACCATTAGTCACAGGATTCAGCTACGAACTGCAACAGTGACTCGGATTATCCATCCACCCTGGTTCAATATTTTGCCTCTAACAAGGAGAGCAGGGGATTTTTTTTTAATAGGTTAGTGTGATTTCTTTTTAAAAATCATTCAGATATGACTATACTTGAAACAAGAACATTGGCATTCAGCAACATATCCTGGTTATTTCTCAGGAAAGATATAAACATTCTCAACAGTACAAAATAAAACTGATCTGGTTTTCTTTCAGTGGCAGAAACATTAATTCAGTTTCCTAGGGTTAAGTTAAAGAAAGAAGTTTATCTTGACTTATAGAAACTGAATTAAGTCAAGATAAACTTCTTTCTTCAACTTAACCCTAGAAATGTTGCTTGGCTATAATTACATTTGTTTTCAAAAGTAGCCTTTATTGCAAAAGTAGGGCCTCTGCAATTTGAATCATAGATGAGATAGGAGTCAGTAGATCTTTGATAAATTTAAGATACATTCTAACCACATATCTTGAAAAAATTTTGGTACATAATATTTGTTATTAAAAATTTGGAAAATTACACAAGACCACAAAGAAGAAAATAAAACTGACCCATAGTCCAGTGTTTTGTTCCAGACCCCTTTACTTTCAGAGGTATTTTGCTCTTTAGTAGGATCCAGTAATTAGTTTAAAAATTATATATCTACCCAAACTAAAACTGTCAGCTAAATGCAGTTAGCAGGTCATTCATTCATTTACTTATTCACTCATTCATTCAACAGAGATAGTTACTAAACCAAAGGCATTGTGTTTATGACATATAAACACAGTATCTCCTATGAGATATTGAGCTAAGTGCTAAGAATTATGAATTGACTTAATTTTGATCATGCCTTCCTTCCAGACTTCTTAAAAACTGAGAATTAACAGTATTTGGGGTTCATTTCAGCTTCATCATTTCAGAATGCTATTTTTTATGAGAAGTCCTTGAATAGACAGCTGAAATTGCTCTATATTTTATGAAGATGCATTTTTTCCTTGCATTCATCTTTTATTAATTTTCCTCTAGAATATTATATTAGACAGTGTGATATTTCACACTCAAGAGTTAACTATACCAGGAATCTATTCCAAATCTTCCTACAACATGGTACTATCTTCCTCCAATAGCATACAAAGCTCCTTCCAACTACTACTACCACACTTGGCAGGTTTACAGATTTTTTTTTTCTTTTAAAGTCAGTAGCAACAGGATAACTCTATAAACCAATGCAACTAAATGAGTAGGTTTTTAAACACATACTTTTGAATTAAGGAAAATGCAGCTTTTAACCTTAGAAAGTAGAAAATACAGATCAACTGGAAATAATCTAAACGAAGTCCACAAGAGAAATGATTGAGTTTAGATTCTTTTTATATGATCAAGCCTCTTGTACATAACTTCTTTTAAAGTAGTCTGTAAAACATTGCTAAGATGTTGATTTTAAACCTGGTTGGGAATAATTACATCCAGTTAGACGAAACCACTATGCTTTCAAATCTAAAGACTTATAGTTTATGACCAAAACATAAAATATCCACATGACCAGCCAGTGTATACTTAATCAAAAACAAAATTCTAGTGTCTTAGTGTCCAGATTCCTGGAGAAAAGCAGATGTTCTGCAGAATTTAATAAAAATGCACTAATTATATTTTATTCTTAAACACCTAAAGTTACTGGCATGCAAATTATATATATATATATATGTGTGTGTGTGTGTGTGTGTGTGTGTGTGTGTGTGTGTGTTTTAATGCATTCCTTCTTCCGTGCTTAAAAAAGGTAATGGCTTCCTATTACAAAAGTTAGTTATAAAAGATGACACTGTGGGCCAAGTGCGGTGGCTCACACCTGTAACCCCAGCACTTTGGGAGGCCGAGGTGGGCAGATAACCTGAGGTCAGGAGTTCAAGACCAGCCTGGCCAACATGGTGAAACATCTCTACTAAAAATACAAAATTAGCTGGGTGTGGTGGCATGCACCTGTAATCTCAGCTACTTGGGAGGCTGAGGCAGGAGAGTCACTTGAAACCAGGAGGCAGAGGTTGCAGTGAGCCGAGATTGCGCCATTGCACTCCAGCCTGGGCAAGAGTGAAACTCCATCTCAAAAAAAAGAAATGAAATTGACAATATACATTTACTTTAAACCCACTACAAAAGGTATATTCTGTTCAGAGATTTTCAGTTTTCTTATCTCTTCATTCTTTGATACTAAAGATTCAAATATGATGTTCCTTAACATGGAAATGTAAGCCTCACTTTTTGTCCATACGTTTAAATGTCAGATCCTATATTTAATTTTCTGCCAATAGTTAAAAGTTAAAGATCTATTTGTTCACCAAAGGTTCTTTTATACAATGGGAAGAAGGCAAACTTCACTTGAATCACTGCTCTAGCTACACATCAAGAAATGGCTTTAATGGTATTTTGACACAGTATATACCACAGGAAATGTACAAGAAGCCCACCAAATGGCAAATGAGTCCTGGATGGAAATCATCTGCTGTTCTTACTCTAGGGCGTGGTGGTTCAAGTGAGTTCCAGTCTGAGCAAGACTTCAGAGACCATCGCTCCTCTTTATTTCTTGCCTCCATTCCAATCCCTCTATGCCTCTTATCAGCTGCCCAATGTTCTCATGTGCTCCTATCTCTCTCTTCTTTCAGAGAATTAATTTTGTAAACTCATTTTAACACAGTATTTTGCAAAATGTTGCTTATCTCAGTGCAATTTACCATCTTAAAAGTAGAAAGAAGGCACTCGATGCTTAGAAATTATAATTTGAATTTAATTTGAAAAGGTGATATATGTTAAACTGAGAAGGATATGGGTGTGGGGGTTGTTAGGGGCAGGAGAAAGACCTTCTAGGTCCTCTCAAATCTGCTCATCAGACACATCATTTCAGTGATAGACCATGTAATGGATAAATGGGTATTCTATTAACCACCTGTGAGTGAGTTAATAAAGGAAAGAAAGAGAAGTATAAATGTATTATTATAATTGATGGGCTAACCAACATCTAAATAACTTAACCTAGTGGCATAGCACACCATATCTTCCTAAGAAACAGTTTTCTCAAAAGAAAGGGGGGAAACACTAAAAAGTCAGAGCTTGTACTAAAAATGTGGCTGGTGGCTAAGGCAACAGTTTGCTTAACCACAGCATCGAAAGTATCTAGCAACCAAGACAACACTATATAACTACAGTATACAGACATATGGTCAGCAATATTAATTTAATTTAAACCTTTAAGGCAGATAGCATCCAAAGAGTGACAAGTGCCAGGAAAAAAAAAGTCTCTCCACTCTGCCTTTCACTGCTGGAATCTGGCTGTTGTGCCGTGTGATTGTTGGCCAGACACAAGCATTTGCAGGGCAGAGCAAAGCCCATCTGCCTTAGATCTAACAGCTGGAACCCAGGGTACCCATCAACTCCACCCATATGGTTCCTTCTTCTGAAGGGCCTCTTGCTAATTTTTATCTTTTAAAGGCTTCCATTCTCTGCCTTTTCAGTGTCTTTCCTTCTGTACTATGGAGAACTGGATGTCCTAAGGAAACAGGATGATTGAAAGCAAAACGTAGCTCTAAAAATATTGTATTTTTGTAGAACAACTGTGTTTAGTAATGGTAGGGTAGAACATACTTATACTGAGCTTATCCCTGAAAGAATTCCTATTACTCCTTAGCTACTAAAAGTAGTCTTTTCCATATAAATTATCTAGCTTTTTAACTTATTTAGTTTCTACTATGTCTAATGTATAATTTTTTAGTGCTATAAGGAAGAAAGTTACTGAGTAGGACTGTCTTGACCTCAATGAGATTACATTAAAATGGGGGGCGGGGTGGTATAGGGAAAGTATTATTAAAATTATATGACATGATAGAAGAGATATAAAAAATAGTCCATTTCAGGTCTAATATTTTTAGTTTATAGTTTCCTTATTTTGTCTTATTATTGTCTGATTTCTCTTTTCTTGGTCCTCAACGATCTGAAGAACTCTTTTCATAATTGAATTACTATATCATTACCTTTCGCTTTATCTTGTTCCTTTATTTTTTTCTCAACCCCAATTCTGCCATGTTTAGTTACCTCTTTTTGAGTTCTAAGTGGTTTAGATAAATGACCTATGGCAAGTTTTCAAATGAGATAATCAAATACATAGAGATAATTTAGAATGTTTCTTCCAGATTCAAAATTCTATAAAAGTTGCCTTCTCTTCTCTCCCTCCACATTTCAATTGCTTAACATTTTTTTTCTACCATTTCTCTCTCTTAAGTGTCTGCTTTTCCTCTGTATTCTGCAGAGTAAGTCTAGAAAACAGGCATGTTTCTTTTCATTTGGTTTTGTAGTCTTGTTTCAGTGCCTAAGTTTGTACCAGTGTGACTTACATGTCAAAGGGGTTACACATGTCAAGAGGCAGAATACTAACTAGAAATAGGAATCTGTGAAAGGCAAGTTTCCTAATATAAAGAATTAAATCTTGCTGGGTGTGGTGGCTCACCCCTATAATCTCAGCAACTCAGTAGGCTGAGGCAGGAGGATCACTTGAGGTCAGGAGTTCTAGGCTGCAGTGAGTTATTACTGTGCCACTGCATTCCAGCCTGGGCAACAGAGCAAGACCCTCTCTCTAGAAAAGTAAAAAAAAAGGATTAGTCATATAGACTAGAGATTATTTCATACTAGAAAGTAATCTCTGTGACCCTAAGTAAGAGCTTGTTTTTGGCATTTTACTTAAATTTTAGAGGAATATTGTTGAGCATTCAAAGGCCTTGAGTTGCTTCCACACAGTGTGATGTATTTATCATCAATAGACAGGCATTTCTTTTAATCATATATAAATTCCATTTCTTGGAACCAAATCTTGAAATATTTCAGATTTGAGTTAAAATAAGGATATAATCATAAACAAATTGTATAGCTTTTAAACTGAAATCCTCATTTTCTTCAAGTAAAAATGGAAATACTAATATCGTTAAGTTCCCACAAAATCAGGATTATCATGCTTACCATAATAAAAGGCTTTATATTCTCCAAAAGTATTTTATGCATTTAACCTTATAAAGATGAATAATGTTATGACTGTTAAAATACTATTTTGGAAAGAATTTTTGTGAAGTGAAACATGACCTGTGGTATACAGATCATTAATACAATAGGAATGCACTCAAACTTTGGTTTCAGCCTCACCCAAGTTTTTTAATGAGTGAATATGTATCCAAACCTTGCTTATGTTAGGGAAGAATATAATCACTAAAATGAAATGATGAAACAGTACTGGGGGAATAGTTTGGCTTAGCTTGTCTTCAGTTATAAATCTTCACATCAGAGAAAATGCAACCCACAACATGCAGAAGTAAACAGTAAAACATGTCAAGATTATAAAGAAAACCCTTCATATGTAAGACTTTAAGCTTAAGTTATATTGAAAATATACAAGAGAATTCAAAGAATTGTTGTAAAAGTAGTTATATAGGGGAAGCCATATGCTTAAGGAAAAAAGACAAATGAAAATTATTACAGATAAATAAATGAACACACATAGTTGCTTCCAGAAATGTGAACCAACCATGAACAAGAGTTTGTATAGAAGAGTTACTCTGTAATCTCAAGAGCCAAGTTATATAAGAACCCAGTAAAGTTAATGATTACAGGGGCTAGGATCTCGGGGACTGTGATGTTCACAGGTGCCCTGTAATGATGCCGGATATAGCTAATCCCATGTTAAAAGACACTCTTACTTCACAACATTGAAAGTGACCTGAGAGGAGAGAATTGTAGGAGAGAGTGAATAGGGAGATGTCATGGTTAATGCAGTGACAGACCATTGTCTAGTCCTATAAATACATTAGTTTCCAAAGATCAAAGTGAAGACTAGGGAATAATGATGAACAAAGCTGACCTTTATTCTTTCTAAAATCAAGTCATTTTTTTTTACAGGGGATTTGTATAATTTTTAAAATCTCAGTGATCTGTTTTATACAGCACTCAAATGTAAAAGGACCTTCATGGTTTCAAAAAATAATAGTATACTGTACAACCCCACACAGAAACTATCTTTCACAGGGAATTTTTCTTAAAAACTAATTAAATAAGTTTCTTCACAGGGAAATGAATGGCATTGAATAAAGTGCTTTTAACTATTCAAACTAAAGTTTCCATCTGTTATCTTTTATTTAACTCTGAAAGTAACTAAGATAAGCACATTTAGTTATAAGATCCAACCTTTTTATGTCTTTCACACTTAATTTCAATCAAGTCTATTTTGAATCTTGAAAAAAAAAAAAACAACTGGACTTTGTTTTCCTCTGCTCCATTTTGGGGCTCCTCTGCTTTGAGTTTCTGTGAAAGTTACAGTGAATATGTCCTTTATAAGCTTCAATACAAGTGTTAGTCATTATTTTTGTTATTATATCTGTAAAACTGAAGTCTCAAAACCCTTGTTTGTTTGAAGCACATTCTGTTAGTGCACTAATAATGTGAATTAACCTCTTAGCGATTATTAAATGTGTTAGACATCTTAGAATTGACAAAAAATTAAAAGGACATCTGTGAAAATATAAAGCATTTGTCTCTGTTTTATCAGATACTTTGAAAGCTATTCTCTTTTAGTTAGCTGTTAGTACTGGCCTAAAGACTGTACTACATATTTTCTAATAACTACTTTTAAAAAATAATTTAAAAACTGTCATTTTAGAATGGAGTACTATACTTTTAAGTGCATATTATGCTTTTGTTGTATCATTCCTGAAAACAATAAAATACATCACATGAACATGCAAGGCTTCCATAGAAACAATGTAGAAATATCCAGCTTTTTAAAGGGGCCAAGGTATGATAGATTTGTTAAAAATAATCTGAAAATTGTGTTTTAATAAATAGAATAGTATAGGCTATCACATAAACTTGTTAGCTGTCAGGAAAGAAGAATTTGCTGATAATTTCTCCTTTAAATGTACAGTTCCTTCCTTTTTTTCTTTTGCTTTAATCACCCACCATTCTTACCCCAAACTAACAGAGACAGAAGAAGGAAACATATTCAGGAGGACACATCAGAAGGAATATAGATATGAGAGAGAAATTTACATATTATTCAAAACCTCTAGTCCCTTAGCTAAAAGTACAGAAGAGTCTCCAGTTTTAAATTTTGAATATTATCAGGGTCCTGAATAATGAGCTTATATGCATTTATTTTCCCTTCTGAAATGAAATTCAATATACCTAGTGAAAGGAAATTAGGTGACATTTTTATCCAACTTTAATGATACTCATTTTACCCTATATCAGGGGTTCTCAAACTTTTTCATTCACAGTATCCTTAGTATCTCTAATTTTTTAAATGACATCCCCAAGGCAGAAAAAAATGACTAAGAGTTTTGCTTAGTAGTTAGTTCCAAATAACTTATTTGTAATAATTTGTATGCTGTAAGATCAATATTGCTATGTTTCCCCTGAAAATGTACAATGTTCTGCAGTACCCTAGTGTGTCTGCTGCAGTGCCCTTGGGCACCTTCGTACAGTTTGAAAAACACGATCCCATATCAGGAAAATTCAGAATAGTAGTTGGAAATCATGTAAAAGAAACCAGCTACAACATGTATAAGAATCCAGATGAATCAGGTAGACTCGAAAAGTAAAATAAAAAGAATTTGTCCTAGCTCAAAAGAAGAAAGTTATAAATATCTTCTATGTTTATGTGCTGTTCTCTCTCTGTCTCTCTCTCTCATACACACACACACACATACAAATACACACATACACAGACTCATAAATTAGGCTTAAAATGACATTCAGGGAAGAAAAAGTATAATAAATAAAAAAAGCATCAAACATACAAATAAACTTAGACTATGTAAATGTAAAAAGAAAAGCAATTTTAGCATTTTAAGTAGTCAATGATGATTGATTAGAAACATTCCTGTATAACCATATAATATATGTAAAATAAAATCTATGCTCTTTGATCTTCAAACAAAATAAAAAATATTTCTAACAGTAAACCTGTCTCCCTCCTACTATTCCTTAATTTAAGCATAGCTTTAACTTATCTCTTCCCGCAATGAACTGCAAAGAAATGTTTAGCAGAGAGATGCTTTTGTGTATTAGCAGAAACTTGACCAAGTTAAGTTCTTTGGTGTGCAAGTTTTGTACTTTTACACAAAGAGGAAGAAAGAAAAATCTAGAAAAAAACAATTTGGAGAAAGTAATTAGGAGTGTCAATAGAGCCAATGACAGAAAAAAGACTGTATATTTAAAATATGAATATAAAATTGTAATAAACATAAAATAGATCTATTTCTGATATTTATTTATACTGTAAATAAAGTATTCTTAAGGTTTATTTTCTAACAGAACAGGTGCAGAGTTAAATACAACACTACAGCATCAATTATCAGTTAACGGGCTTTAGATGGTTTCACTTTAAAGCCAAAGCATTGCATAATATTAAATAAGAAGAGGGGACGGGAGTAAAAGGAGAATAGTATGAACAGAAGGAAATGAGAACACACCCAGAAATGTAGGGTAGAAAATGATCATTAATATTGCTGCTTTCTGCAAAGATAATTCACTGAAAGAAAGTAATTTCTTAAAAATTAGAAGGCTTTCTCTGATTAGAACTGTAATTTAAGAGAAAACAAATTTTATCAGAGTTCATAAATACTGAGTTCAAACAGGGGCCATTTGCCTCTTATATTTTGACTTGTGCATCTAAATTAGAGTTGGTCGAATACCCAATCAACTACTCATTTTAGTTCTGTCAGAATCAGATAAATTTGAAATTAGAATAAAGAGCTTTGGAAAATCTGTTTAGCACAATTTCAGTCAGTTTTAAAAGCACTTATTACAT
Source organism: Callithrix jacchus (assembly GCF_049354715.1). Taxonomy (NCBI): domain Eukaryota; kingdom Metazoa; phylum Chordata; class Mammalia; order Primates; family Cebidae; genus Callithrix; species Callithrix jacchus. Next base: position 144,296,932 of record NC_133503.1, on the reverse strand, counting down.
TAATTGGATGCTTATAAATTATCCATCAAGTGGAGGAAGACTGTAAATATATAGGCATGTCCAAGGCCAACAGCTATATTAAACAAAATTATGAAATTAAGTGGCATGCTAGCCCTTGTTTCATTCCCTTCTGTGATGTCCCTCTCTACTATCCTATCCCAGATACTCATTCCAAAATCTTGTAACCTTAGCATTCAACTAGTAGCCACTTAAAGACAGAGATATGTGTTAGTAATGCTCTTAGAGGTATTTGCATCTTAATGTTAATTTTTTGAAGGCTAAAACTTTTAATCAGTTTCAAAGGCAGTACTTCTCAACCTTGGCTGTACATTAGAATTACCTATGGAACTTTTCAAAGCCTGATGCTCAGGCCACACGCCCAGCCTATTAAAGAAGACTCTCTGGGGTGGGGACAAAGTATCGTAATTGTTTAAAGTTCTCCTTGGGTATTCCAATGTGCAGCCAAAGTTAAGAACCAGTATCTCCTTGGAGAGATTGCTCTAGGGAAAGCATGTGACAAAATAAAATTTCAAGCTGGTGAAGGAGATATTTATGGGTGGGGATATATCAGGTTTCTCTTGAGGCTGCCAACTGGTGAGAAAGCTCTTTTTATTACAAGAGAACACCACATTACTACATTAAAAAGGTCACTAGAGACTAAATTGCTAGGTCTTGATTTCAGCAAATTACTTGAATTCTATCTATAAATTATGACTAATAATATCAATGCCTATCTTATGTAGCTACTGAGGATGATCAAATGAAATATAGGAACAGGGAATGTTTTATAAACTTTACAATTTTATTATTACATAGCTGAGCATTAGAACCACCTGTCCAAAAAGATTAGTGATAATGTGGTTATAACTATAATATGGATTATTACCCAAAAGATTTGTCACTCTGTTTTAGTAGGCATTTACTTTAGGAAATCTAAGTGTCTAGCCCAGAGCCTTGAAGTATAGTTCCTGAGCCAGCAGTACCAGCATCACCTGGAAATTTAGAAATGTAAATTCTTAAAGTCTCCCCTAGACTAGTGAATGAGAAATTGTTGGTAGAACATAGCAATCTGTGTCCTAAAAAACAAAGTAAACCTCCAGGTAATTCTGACATGCGTGCTTAAATTTGAGAACCACACATCTAGCCAAACGTCAGTAAAAAGAGAATGAATATGTATGACTAAAACCAAAGGATGAATGTACAATATTTGTTATTTGAAACTTTAGAAGTCACCGTGCATAGTGTACTGGCATAAACTACTACTTTAAAAAATCTCCTAAAGCTTTGTGTTTTAATACAACCTTTACTACCCAGCCAAGATTTATTAATTAAAACCTGGTTATAATCACAAATCCAAGAGTAGCATGTAAATTTGGGAGTCAGTAAATTACAATGTGTAAAATAACTTTGGGTAAGGAATACAGAAACAAACCCTAGTAGCAATGGTTCTGAAAATAGTCATGTTTTTGGGCTTGGATTTCTCTCTGAGGAAAAGTCACAGCTGTATCTTAAAAATCACACATATCCTGAAGACAACACCCCATAGCCTTTCAATGTTCCTTATGAAGCTAAGGAAGTGTTTCATCACTGACTCAGAGAAAAGACCATTACTTGGACTGAATCACCAATGTTTCCTGCAGCATTAGATTTGTCACTGGATCTGCTAAGCAACAGAAAAACAGTCTCAAACTTCTTATCTCAGAAGATCTCATAAGAGAAAGCTATCATTATTGCTCCCAAACTCAATTAAAGCCCAAAGGTCTTGATATTAATAAAACATATGCAGGATAATCTGCCACTGAAAGTTCTTTGAGATCTTTCTTTTTTTCTCTTTTTTCCATTTAAAAGAACTTTGACAGCCTCAAGGAACCCAGCACCTCCTTGGAGAGATGAGCATGGAGTATCCCAGTTAATAACTGACTTTACCCTTCTCCACCTAGCGCTGCTGGACCTCCAGGTCTCTGTCAAGCAGCAGACAATGTGGGTCTCTTCCACAGGATGGGGTTTATTAAAGTTGTTAAGAATAAGGCTTACTTTGAGAGATACCAAGTGAAATTTAGAAGATGACGTGAGGGTAAAACTGATTACTATGCACAAAACTGCCTGGTGATACAGGATAAGAATAAATAAAATATACCCAAATACAGGTTGATAGTTATGTAACAAACAGAGATACCATTTGTCAGACTGCTTACGCCCATATAGAAGGGGATATGATAGTCTGCACAGTATATGCACATGAACTGCCAAAATACGGTGTGAAGACATATTTTGTCTGACAAATGACAAATGAAGCCTGACAAATGATGCTGTGGCATATTGTATTGGCCTGTTCCTGGCCCACAGGCTTTACAATAGGTTTGGCATCGATAAGATCCATGAAGGCCAAGTGTAGGTGATTGGAGACAAATATAATGTGGAAAGCATTGATGTTCAGCCAGGTGCCTTTATCTGCTATTTGTATGGAGGCCTTGCCAGAACTACCACTGGCAATAAAATTTTTAGCTTCCTTAAGGGAGCTATGGATGGAGGTTTGCCTATCCCTCACAGTACCAAACAATTCCCTGGTTATGATTCTGAAAGCAAAGAATTTAAGTTAGAAGTACACCAAAAGTACATCATGGGCCAGAATGTTGCAGATTACATGTGCTACTTAATGAAGGAAGATAAAGATGCTTACAAGAAACAGCTCTCTCAATACATAAAGAACAGCGTAACTCCAGATATAATGGGGAAGATATATAAGAAAGTTCATGCTACCATAGGAGAGAATCCAGTGTATGAGAAGAAGCCCAAGAAGGGATTTAAAACGATGAAGTGGAACCATCCCAAAATTTCCCTTATAAAGACAACAGGCTTACTGACAGCAACAGCAAAAGAAAAAAAATAGAAAAAAAAAAAGAAATGATTTGGTATTCATCCTCAGTTTGAGTGAAAGCTAGGTAGAAATGACTTTTTGTTAAAAGGTTTCTTAACTATAAAATGAAGTTTCATTAAGGAGAGGATGACTCTGGTTTCTCTTGGGTCAAAGTTCCTAAACCCTAAAATGACTTTACTTCCCTCAATCATAAGCTTCCTATATTTAAAGAACCTGGGGTTAAAAGTGAGGGTATGTATAAGAAGAGCAACTTCAATCATTGATTCCTGCACTCTATATCCTAGGAAATATTTTCCACCTGTTTAAAGTAAGCAAGATGACTGGGCACAGTGGCTTACGCCTGTCATCCCAGCACTTTGGGAGGCTGATGCAGGCGGATCATTTGAGGTCAGGAGTTCAAGACCAGCCTGGCCAACATGTTGAAACTCCATCTCTACTACAAATACAAAAATTACAATAAAAAATACAAAAATTAGGCATGGTAGTGGGCACCTGTAATCTCAGCTACTAGGGAGGCTGAGGTGGGAGAATCACTTGAACCCGGTATGCAGAGGTTGCAGTGAGCTGAGATCACACCACTGCACTCCAGCCTGGGTGACAGAGCAAGACTCTGTCTCGAAAAAAAACCCAAAACAAAAGAAAACAAACAAACAAACAAAGTAAACAAGAGAGAAGTCTAGCTTGACTTACCCAAGCTAATTAAAATTATACTATTTTTTGTTGACAAAAGTTTTGCCCCACTCTATAAGTAGCAACTCTAAACTTTCACTTCCCACATTAGAAAAGACAAGCACAAAGATATAATTGACAAAATTAATTCCTTTCACTCATTCACTAATCTGTAAATGCTTATTGAGCACCTACTGTGTTTCAGATATTGTTCTAGGGGCAAAATGAGTCCATAAAGATGCACAGACTTCAGTGATGAGGACACAGATTCTATGTGTCTAGAGTGCTGGGTTTGGTTTCTCTGTCAGCCAAGACCAGTGGTACACAAACTTGAGTGAGCATCAGAATCACTTGGAGGGCTTGTTAAAACAGAGATTAATGGACTCCACTTGAAGAGTTTCTGTTCAGTAGGTCTGAAATGGGGCACCCAGATGAGCATTTCTAACAAGTTTCTAAATGATGTCTATGTTGCTCGTCCAGGACCAGGCTTTAAGAACCACTTACCAAGACAAATGGCAGCTCTTCACATCATGCCCTCTATATCTCTCATCTGAAGAAGGCAATAGCCTCAAGAATGCTCATAATCACCCACAGCCAAGCTGAATGTGAGTTTCCAGAACCACTTTCAATATCTAAGACCAGGAGCTACAAATCATAGAAAGAAGGAAAAATAAAAAGGAAGAGAAAGCTCTCCTTCTAGAGGCTTTTCTCCCTCCCTATTTTTCTTTTATCCCCTACCACAAAAAATCACTTCTATTTCTCAATACGAGTGTTATGGAAAAAAATAACACTCATCTAGACTTTTAACTTTCTGACCTCAACAAAATTATAGTTTTTCTTCCAAATTCAGTTCTCATGGCCTTTTTCCTCTTTTTTTTCCTTCTACCCTACAATTCTATTTGTTCAGAAATGAGATAGTCCTTTGTGAACAAATAGAATTGTAGGGTAGAAGGAACATTAAGAATTCATTTAATCCCTTCTTGGTCTCAGACAAGACTATGTCTAAACCATCCCCAAATATAGCGATTTCAGTACAAAGAAGAACTGGCACTAAGAATTTCCCATTCATCATTCTGTTGCATACTTAAAGATACTAATACACATCCTCTTAGCTTCCTTTTCTCCAAGCTAATCCACCTCAACTTTAGACTCTCCTTATTAGATTTCCTAAACTTTAAATGATTTTAATTCTTCTTTAATAAGTTTATCCCACCTTGCCTCAGGGCCTAAATTACATATGTACTGTTCTAGAAGATTTTTTGTTGGAATATTCAAAGGGAAACGTTATAGATTAAAAAGAATTTAATTGGAAAAAAGAAAGATATATATATATATGTATAGTATATATATATATAGTATATATATATATATATACGTATATATGTGTGTGTATATATAGATATACATGTATATCTATATATATACATGTATATATATACAAGTGCCACTAAAAATAATGAAATGGCATGTACTTGATCAATTAGTTGCAAATATTTATTTATTTAAAAATGATAATGTCCTATGGTTTTAAAAATTTTACATTATAAATCACCAGCCATTTTACAGATAAAATGGATGGGAACTATAGATCTTTTAAAATATGTCAGAAATTACACATAATCATGTTTCATGATACTTTACATAGTAGAGAACATTAATATCTTATTGTTCATCTTCTTTTTTTTCATGTTGTATAGACTTGATATTGAAATTACAGTTGTAGTTAATCATTGCTTTAATTCTGTATGAGACTAAAAATACTGAATTAGGCTAGAAGCAGTGGCTCACACCTGTAATCCCAGCAGTTTGGGAAACTGAGGCAGGAGGAATGTTTGAGGCCAGGAGTTCAAGATAAGCCCAGGTAACACAGTGACATCTGTCTCTATAAAAATTTAAGAAATTAGCCAGGTGTGGTGGCATGCTCCTGTGGTCCTAGCTACTCAAAAGGCTGATTTGGGAGGATTACTTGAGCCCAGGAGGTTGAGGCTGCAGTGATCAAGCCACTGCACTCCAGCTTGGGCAGCAGAGCAAGAATCCATCTTGAAAAAATAATAACAAGTAATAAAATAAAATAAAAATACTGAATAGATTATATGATAATTATTTCTCTAAAAATAACTTATTTGAGACTTGAAAATCAGAGTTGTTTAGAAATGCAAATACAAGAGAGAATGAAGTCTATGTAAAATCATATATTTCTGCATAGTTTAGAAAAGGAGTAAAGGTAATATATTAGATGATTTACTTTATTTTGATTTTGCTCATTCTAAATATCACTATTTAAAATTTAATCTTTGCTTCTGGAATGGTGAGGTGATCTAGTCCAGCCTAGGCCTGAGAGACAGGTTTGTTTCCTTGCCTATTAGGATCAAGGTGTACGGTGGAGGCGATGCATTTAGTCTCCAGAGAGAAGGAAGATGCTGCTTGCACAGCACTTCTACTCACCAGTCCATGCAGCAGCAAGGGTGTTGGCTTTGAAGGAAGCCAACTGTCCTGCTCTCCCAGCCAGAGGTAAAGAATTGCATTGGTGGCCACTAGAGGGAGGAGGATTAGGAATAGAGTAAATTGTAGGGAAAAGGCACCCATGAAAAACGCACATGGGACAACCAACACATCACCAACCACCGCCTAGCAGCTACCTCTGAGGGACTGTAATGGGATCAGTATACACCATTAACCCAGAACCCAGATACCAGTAATTATTGTAGCATCCCAGTATATAGCCCTTTAACTTTGATGGTAGGAGAAGGGATTTGAATAGGATTGTGGCAAACACACAGGCACACAAATACACACAACAAGCACACAGTCGTACATTTTCATCCCCCATTACAAGAAGTTGCATCTGTGATGTCTGACTCTTATTTTCTTTTTTAAAACTTTTGATGTTCTTTACCAAGAATGTGTTCACGAAAGGCAAACAGCCCACCTTCAAGATAGTCTTGGGAGAAGCATCAGCAGAGACACTCATTGTGCCAAGATGTATTTTACCAACAAATCTGCACACATTACATGAGGTTGAAAACAAATGGAATATAATATAATTAAAGCAAAGTTTCTTTTGCTAAATTACAGCTTGAAGCAAACCTGCAAGAAATGTTTCCAATTAGCTTTTTTAACAAACACAAAGCATAGCTCAGAATATGTTTTGTTCTCCATCTTGCCCTCTGGTTGGGCTGCCTATTAGGCATCTTACCTCCAGCACAAGTAGCTGAGCATTCTGACCAAGGCTGATGATTCCATGTAAAGCCAACTTCATTATCTCCACTGCCAGTCCGAGTGATGGGAACGTTGAACTTATACCTAATTCCCAAATTCTGTTCTTGAAGCAGAACCTGCCATTGAAAACAACTGGTGAAGACAATTAAAATACGATAAGCCTTCATTCAGATATTTGTTATTCCTTTTGAAGAAGAAAATGTCAAAACAAGTCTTATGGGAAATTTAAGATAAGATAAAACACAGGCATTTATATCAAATTTTCTCCTCCCATTTTCATGGGTATTTTGGAGTCATTGCTTTCATCTGTCTTGTTTGTTTATAAAAATATCATTCAAGCAAGAGCACTATAGCCTTAACTCTGCACAGTTCTAACACCCTTTGGTAAATCATTTTACCTTTATTTACCTTAATTTCACCACCTGTAAAGCAGAGATAATAAAACCTGTTCCTTCCTATGTCACAAGGGGGAATTACAAACAGAAGAAATACAATGGCAAAGACGCATTTACCATGATTATGAGATTTTCCGAGGTAGGACCTAGAGCTTCCAAGGATTCTGGTTCATCAGTTGGCCTCTTGTAGTGAAAAGCTGTCCCAGCGACATCAAATTTCCTAGGCCAATCAATAGTCCAGGCACCATTAATGTAGTAATCATCTCCTTCAGATTTTAAAGCTAGAAAACAAATCACAATTCACCTAAAAATGTGAAACTTCATTTACCAAAGTGTCACTGATTAATTACTGCAATACAGTATACAATGAATATCAATTTCCATTTGGATATATGAATCTTGACCATATTCTTAAGTACAAATTAAAAAGGTGAATTTTCACATGAATGGTTAAGAAGATATTACTTAAATATTTATAATGTCATTCATAGAAAGCAACAAAAGGTTAACCTGAAGGAATAAATATGTGGAACTAGGAAGGAAAATTGTGACAAAAGAAATAACTAGGGATGAGAGTTAACATGAGGGTGGAGAGCAGACTTTCCTTTCCAAATACTGAAATAGTAATTAAATGGATATGGGGTGGAGACAACCTGTTGTACTTGGACACAGGCTGATGGACAGAACACGAATCAAACAGAGATTTAAGAAATAGGCCCAAGTACATATGGGAATTTTATGTATGATAAAGGAAATGTTGTAAATTAGTAAAGGAGAGATAATAAGAAATGGGGCTAAGACAGAAGACTATCCTTTTGGCAAAAAAAATGCTGAATTTATATTTCATTCTTTATATAAGAATAAATGCCACAATTCAACTCCTAGGCACATATCCAAAAGAATTGAAAACAGGTACCAAACAAATACTTGGACACACATATTCATAGTAGCACTATTTCTAACAGCCCCAAATAAAAAAACACAAATGTTCATCAATGGATGAATGAATAAATAAATTGTGATATAATGAAGTCTTGATACAAGCTGTACTGTGATAAACCTCAAAAACATTAAGTGGAAGAAACTAGACAGAAAATATCACATATTGTATGCTTTCATTTACATAAAATATCCAGAACAGTTAAAAGGTCATAGAGACAGAAAGCAGATTGGTGGTTGTCAGGGGATTGGGGATGGAGAATGGGGAATAACTGCTTAATGGATATGAGGTTTTTTTTCTGGACCAATGTAAATTTTTTGGAATGTACTTAATGCCACTTAATTGTTCACTTCAAATAGTTAATTTTATGTAATGTTAATTTCACCCCAATAAAAACAAAGTTAAAAAAAGAGAGAAAGAATAAATGCCAGATGGGTAAATATTTAAATATAAAAAGAGTTAAATCTTAAAATGTCAGGAGGAGATATGGAATATTTTTTCTCATAATATTGGAGTATGAAAAGTTTTTCTAAGCATGACAAAAAACCCAGAAAAAAAGATGTTAATAAACATGCATACTTAAAAAAAATCTCTTATAGAAATACACACACACAAACACAAACACAGAGTTTAAAAGTATATGTGGCTGAAAAGGTATTTTTAGTACTACTATAGAAAACTATAAACAAACAGGAAAGAAGTAAACATGTCACTTTGAGATCAGCCTGGGCACATAGTGAGATCCCCATCTCTTAAAAATATTCTTTGACCCACAGTCTGTTTTATATGATACTAATCTAGCTATCCCAGCTGTCTTCAGTGTTTGCATGGTAAATCTTTTTCTATATTCACTTTTCACATGTAGGTACTTCTGTCTTTAAAGTTTGTTTCTTATAGAACACATGTAGTTTGATCTTTATTTTTTATTATGTCTAAATATCATTGCATTTTAATGACTGGCTCCTCAAGCAGCTCCCTGACCCCATATATCCAAAGAGACACCTCATAGAGGAGAGCTCAGGCTGACATCTGGCAGGCATCCTTCTGGGACAAAGATAACAGAAGAAGAAACTGGCAGCACCCCTTAAGGTTCTGCAGCCATTGCAGGTGATCCTCAGGCAAGCAGGGTCTGGAGTGGACCTCCAGCAGTCCTGCAGCAGAGGGGACTGATTGTTAGAAGGAAAACTAAAACAACAGAAAGAAACAACTTCATAATCAACAAAAAGGATGTCCACTCAGAGATCCCATCGGAAAGTCACCAACTACAAAGACCACAGATAGATAGATCCACAAAGATGGGAAGAAACTAGCTCAAAAAGGATGAAAACACCCAAAATAAGAATGCCTCTCTTCCTCCAAAGGATCACTACTCCTCACCAGCAAGGGAACAAGGCTGGATGGAGAATGAGTCTGATGAATTGACAGAAACAGGCTTCAGAAAGTGGGTAATAACAAACTTCTCTGAGCTAAAAGAACATGCTCTAACCCAAGGCAAAGAAACTAAGAACCTTGAAAAAAGGTTTGATGAAATGCTAACGAGAATAAACAGCTCAGAGAAGAATATAAATGAACTGATGAGCTGAAAAACCCAAGAAGAGAACTTCATGAAGCATACACAAGTTTCAACAGCCGAATCAACCAAGCAGAAGAAAGGATATCAGAGATTGAAGATCAACTCAATGAAATAAAATGAGAAGGCAAGATTAGAGAAAAAAAGAGTCCAAAGAAATGAACAAAGTCTCCATGAAATATGAGATTATGTGAAAAGACCTATCTATGTTTGATAGGTGTACCTGAATGTGACAGAGAGAATGAATCCAAGCTGGAAAATACTCTTCAGGATATTATCCAGGAGAACTTCCCTAACCTAGCAAGGCAGGCCAATATTCAAGTCTAGGAAATACAGAGAACACCACAGATATTCCTCAAGAAGAGCAACACCAAGGCACATAATTGTCAGATTCACCAGGGTTGAAATAAAGAAAAAAATACTAAGAGCAGCCAGAAAGAAAGGTCAGGTTACCCACAAAGGGAAGCCCATCAGAATCACAGTGGATCTCTCAGAAGAAACCCTACAAGCCAGAAGAGTGTGAAGGCCAATATTCAGCATCCTTAAAGAAAAGAACTTTCAACCTAGAATTTCATATCGAGCCAAACTAGGTTTCATAGGCGAAGGAGAAATAAAATCCTTTAGGTACAGGCAATTGCTCAGAGATTTCATCACCACCAGGCCTGCCTTACAAGAGCTCCTGAAAGCAGCACTAAACATAGAAAGGAACAACTAGGACAAGCCACTCCAAAAACATACCAAATGGTAAAGACTGTCAACACAATGAAGAAACTGCATCAACTAATGGGCAAAACAACCAGCTAGCATCAAAATGGCAGGATCAAATTCACACATAAGAATATTAACCTTAAATGTAAATGGACTAAATGCCCCAATAAAAAGACACAGGCTGACAAATTGGATAAAATGTCAAAACCCATTGGTGTGCTATATCCAGGAAACCCATCTCACATGCAAGGATACACATAGGCTCAAAATAAATGGATGGAGGAAGATTTACCAAGCAAATGAAGAATAAAAAAAGCAGGAGTTGCAATCCTAGTCTATGATAAAATGGATTTAAAACCAACAAAGATCAAAAGAGACAAAGAAGGGCATTACATAATGGTAAAAGGATCAATGCAACAAGAAGAGCTAACGAACCTAAATATATACACACCCAATACAAGAGCACTCAGATACATAAAGCAAATTCTTAATGACTTACAAAGAGACTTAGACTCCCACACAATAATAGTGGTCGACTTTAACACTCCACTGTCAATATTAGACAGATCAACAAGACAGAAAATCAACAAGGATATCCAGGACTTGAACTCAGACCTGGACCAAGCAAACCTAATAGACATTTACAGAACTCTCCACCCCAAATCCACAGAATATACATTCTTCTCAGTACCGCATCACACCTACTCTAAAATTGACCACATAATCGGAAGTAAAGCACTCCTCAGCAAATGCAAAAGAATGGAAATCATAGCAAACAGTCTCTCAGACCACAGTGCAATCAAGTTACAACTCAAAATTCAGAAACTAACTCAGAACTGCACAGCTTCATGGAAACTGAACAACTGGCTCTTGAATGTTGACTGGATAAACAATGAAATGAAGGCAGATATAAAGATGTTCTTCAAAACCAATGAGAACAAAGACACAACATAGCAGAATCTCTGGGACACACTTAAAGCAGCGTCTACAGGAAAATATATAGCAATAAATGCCCACATGAGAAGCAAGGAAATATCTAAAATTGACACACTATAGTCAAAATTGAAAGAGCTAGAGGAGCAAGCTATAAAAACCTCAAAAGCTACCAGAAGACCAAAAGCTAGCAGAAGACAAGAAATAACTAAGGTCAGAGCAGAACAGAAGGAGATAGAGATAGAAAAACCTTAAAAAAAATCAACAAATCCAGGAGCTGGTTTTTTGAAATGATCAACAAAATAGACCACTAGCCAGATTAATAAAAAAAAGAGAGAATAATCAAATAGATGCAATAAAAAACTATAAAGGGGATATCACCACTGATTCCAGAGAAATACAAACCATTTGTATTTCTGTATTTCCACAGAAAAACTTTTTCCCATTTGTATGGGACATTCTGTGGAAATACAGAAATACAAATGGGAAAAAGTTTTGCAATCTACCCATCTGACAAAGGGCTAATATCCAGAATCTACAAAGAACTAAAACAGATTTACAAGAAAAAAACAAACCCATTCAAAAGTGGGAGAAGGATATGAATAGACACCTTTCAAAAGAAGACCTATATGAGGCCAACAAACATATGAAAAAATGCTCACTACTGGTCATTAAAGAAATACAAATCAAAACCACATTGAGATACCACCTCACACCAGCATTAAAAAATCTGGAGACAACAGATGCTGGAGAGGATGTGGAGAAATAGGAACACTTTTACACTGTTGGTGGGAGTGTAAATTAGTTCAACCATTGTGGAAGACAGTGTGGCACTTCCTCAAGGACCTAGAAATAGCAATTCCATTTGACCTAGCAATCCCATTACTGGGTATATATCCAAAGGATTATAAATCGTTCTTTTATAATGATACATGCACATGTATGTTCATTGCAGCACTGTTTACAATAGCAAAGACTTGGAACCAACCCAAATGCCCATGGATGATAGACTGGACAAGGAAAATGTGGCACATACACACCATGGAATACTATGCAACCATAAAAAATGATGAGTTCGTGTCCTTTGTAGGGACCTGGGTGAACCTGGAAACCATGATTCTCAGCAAACTGACACAAGAACAGAAAATCAAACACTGCATGTTCTCATTCATAGGCGGGTGTTGAACAATAAGACCAGACAGACACAGGGAGGGGAGCATCACACACTGGGGTCTGTTGGGAGGGATTAGGGGAGAGACAGTAGTGGGAAGGGAGTTGGGGAGGGATAACATGGGGAGAAATGCCAGATATAGGTGACGAGGATGGAGGCGGCAGCAAATCACATTGCCATGTATGTAGCTATGCAACAATCCTGCATGTTCTTCACATGTACCCTAGAACCTAAAGTGCAATTAAAAAAAATAATAATAAATAAATAAATAAATAAATATAATAACTTGTTAAATACTGAAAACTGTCTTGGCAATCTTGGAGCAGGCAAAATTTCTAAGACAAGACATGAAAGCACAAACCATTAAAAAATTAACACATTGGATTACATCAAAATTAAAAGACACTTCAAAAAATGAATAAGCAACCCAGAAATTGGACAAAATATCCATAAAATATATCTGACAAAGACTTGCATCCAGGATATATAAACAACTAATAACTCAAAAAAGAAAAAGAATTTAAAATGGATAAAATATCTGTGTAGATACTTCACTAAAAACAAAATTCATATGGGTAAAATTAAAATGACTGACAATACCAAGTGTACTGACAAGAAGATAGAGCATCTGGAACTCTTCTACATTACTGATAGAAATATAAAATAATACATCCATTTTGGGAAACATTTTCTTTTTTTTTTTTTCTCTTCTTTCCCTCTTTTTTTAAAAATTTTTTATTGGATTTTAGGTTTTGGGGTACATGAGCAGAGCATGCAAGACAGTTGCGTAGGTACACACATGGCAGTGTGCTTTGCTTTCCTTCTCCCCTTCACCCACATTTGGCATTTCTCCCCAGGCTATCCCTCCCCACCTCCCCCTCCCACAGGCCCTCCCCTTTTCCCCCCAACAGACCCCAGTGTTTAGTACTCCCCTTTCTGTGTCCATGTGTTCTCATTTTTCATCACCCGCCTATGAGTGAGAATACGCGGTGTTTCATTTTCTGTTCTTGTGTCAGTTTGCTGAGGATGACGTTCTCCAGATTCATCCATGTCCCTACAAACGACACGAACTCATCATTTCTGATTGCTGCATAATATTCCATGGTGTATATGTGCCACATTTTTCCAATCCAGTCTATTATCAATGGGCATTTGGGTTGATTCCAGGTCTTTGCTATAGTAAACAGTGCTGCAATGAACATTCATGTGCATATGTCCTTATAGTAGAATGATTTATAATCCTTTGGATATATACCCAGTAATGGGATTGCTGGGTCTAATGGAATTTCTATTTCTAAGGCCTTGAGGAATTGCCACACTGTCTTCCAAAATGGTTGAACTAATTTACACTCCCACCAACAGTGTAAAAGTGTTCCTATTTCTCCACATCCTCTCCAGCATCTGTTGTCTCCAGATTTTTTAATGATCGCCATTCTAACTGGCGTGAGATGTTATCTCAATGTGGTTTTGATTTGCATCTCTCTGATGACCAGTGACGATGAGCATTTTTTCATATGATTGTTAGCCTCATATAGGTCTTCTTTCGTAAAGTGTCTGTTCATATCCTTTGCCCAATTTTGAATGGGCTTGTTTGTTTTTTTCCTGTAAATCTGTTTGAGTTCTTTGTAAATTCTGGATATCAGCCCTTTGTCAGATGGGTAAACTGCAAAACTTTTTTCCCATTCTGTTGGTTGCCGATCCACTCTAGTGACTATTTCTTTTGCCATGCAGAAGCTGTGGAGTTTCATTAGGTCCCATTTGTCTATTTTGGCTTTTGTTGCCAATGCTTTTGGTGTTTTGTTCATGAAGTCCTTGCCTACTTCTATGTCCTGGATAGTTTTGCCTAGATTTCCTTCTAGGGTTTTTATGGTGCCAGGTCTTATGTTTAAGTCTTTAATCCATCTGGAGTTAATTTTAGTGTAAGGTGTCAGGAAGGGGTCCAGTTTCTGCTTTCTGCACATGGCTAGCCAGTTTTCCCAACACCATTTGTTAAACATGGAATCCTTTCCCCCTTGCTTGTTTTTGTCAGGTTTATCAAAGATTGTATAGTTGTAGATATGTTGTGTTGCCCTCGGTGTCTCTGTTTTGTTCCATTGGTCTATATCTCTGTTTTGGTACCAGTACCATGCTGTTTTGATTACTGTAGCCTTGTAGGGAAACATTTTCATACTTTCTGTTTTTCCAGCTTTGTTGGGATATAACTCACAAATAAAATATAATATTTTATTATAAGTGTAAGATGTACAATGTGATGATTTGATATACATAAACATTGTGAAATGAATGCCACAAAAAAGCTAATTTACATATCCATGACTTCCTATAGTTGCCTTTTTTTAATGTGGTGACAATAAGATCTATTCTTTTAACAAATTCAAGTATACAATATATCATTATTAACAAAAGTAAACTAGATATCCAGAACTTATTCCTCTTATAACTGAAAGTTTGTACTCTTTGACCAACATCTTCCCATTCCACTTCCTCCCTGACCCCTAGTAAATACCCTTATACTTTCTGTTTGACTTTTTTAGAATCCACATATAAGTGAGATCATGCAGTATTTACCTGTGTCTGGCTTATTTAGCTTAGCATGATGTCCTCCAGGTTCATCCATATTGTTGCAAATGAATAGTTTCCTTGTTTTTTTTTTAAGGTTGAATAATATTCTATTGCATGCAGATAACACAATTTCTTTACCTATTCATCTGTTGACAGATATGTATGTTGTTTCCATAGCTTAGCTATTGTGAATAATGCTGCAACGATCATGTAAGTGTAAATATCTCTTTGAGATAGTGATTTTATTTCCTTTGGCTATATACCCAGAAGTGGATCACATGGTAGTTCTACTTTTAATATTTGGAGGAGCCTTCATACTGTCTTCCATTATGGCTGTATTGTAATTTTTTGTAAAGCTAAACATGTACTTATCATATGACTCATTCTTTTCATTCTAAGTATTTATGCAAGAGAAATGAAAATATGAACGTTCACAAAAACTTGTTTAATAGTTAAAGACTAGAAATGAACCAAATATCTATCAACAAATTAATGGATAAACAAATTATGGTATAACCACACAATAAAATACTATTTGGCATTAAAAAGGAAGGATCTTCAGAAACACTGAACAAAACAGATGAATCCCAAACACATGCAGAGTGAAAAAAGCCACATGAAAGTATAGATACTCAATGGGCTCATTTGTGTGAGGTTCCAAATAAGTAAAAGTAATATACATAATATCAAAAACCGATGAGTGTTTGCCTTCGAATAAAGCTGAGGTTGAGGGAATTTGACTGCAAAAGGGCATGAGGGAGAGTTTTGGAATCATAAAAATGTTTTATATCTTGGTTGTGGTATTTATATGTGTGTGTGTGTGTGTGTGTGTGTGTATATATATAATTATCAATACTCTGAACTGTGCATTTATAATGGATGTGTTTTATTATATGTAAATTATACCTAAATAAAATTGATTTTTTTTGGCTAGGTGTGATGGCTCATGCCTGTAATCCCAGGACTTTGGGAGGCTGAGGTGGATGGATCACATGAGGTCAGAAGTTCAACATCAGCCTGGCCAACATGGTGAAATGCTGTCTCTACTAAAAATACAAAAATTAGTCTGGTGTGGTGGCAGGCAACTGTAATCCCAGTTACTTGGGAGGCTGAGGCAGGAGAATGGCCTGAACCCAGGAGGCAGAGGTTGCAGTGAGCCGAGATCATGTCATTGCACTCTAGCTTGGGTGACAGAGCAAGCTTCCATCTCAAAAATAACAACAACAACAACAAAAAGTATTTTTTTAAAAATAAAATAACCCAGTGAAGAGTAAGTTATAAATTTAAATTTTTCTGTTTAGCATTGTCCATGTGGTCCTATAAAACTTGGAGCTTCCTTTATTTTAGCTCCAAGTGATCTGTCTCAAAGTAGATGTCTTTTCCTTCATGATACTATGCTACTTTTCCTCATTAGCTTTTAAAATCTAGCAAACTAACATACCAATCTAACATACCAATATAGTTCTTTGACATGGCAACTTCTCTGACTTCAATGTGAACAGAGCCTCTTGGTATCTGCACCACTTCCATGTAGCCTGGAACATAGAAGATACCCAGTATTAAGCAGCCTTGGTCAGGAAATGAGTATTTAGTAAGTTTTTAATACTAATCATTTCCTTGTTATTCCATTCTTTCTTTGACTTTGCATTTTCTAAATTATGAAATATGGACAAATTACCCTTTGGGTTCATGAATACATTTTAGAGAAAGAGCATTTAACAGTCTTTTTCTTTAAAATTATCTGAAGATATTTTAAAAGGCTCAACATGTATAATGGTTCATTTTTTTCCTCACCACATACCCTTCATATCAATGCCCTGTGAGAATGTACACCTTAAAGAAACATGGCCAAATGAAGTTAAGTAGAGAGGGAGAACATTTCCTTAAAATATCTTACATGAAGCCACATTTAACACTAAAACAACTGAAAGCAATTTGGGGAAGAAACTATTACCTACATTAAAAAAAATATCTGAAAAATGGGGGAAGGGGAAACCAAGTGTTTTGGCTCCTCCAAGTACACCAGATGTGTGAGGAAGAATTCTCTCTAGATACTCACCTCCCCTGGGTAGCGAATCATTGAAGAACCCTTCAATGGCATCACATGTGCTTCCATCCCCTCCACAGACTCGACATCTATCTTCCCTAGCATCAGATCCCAAAATATTATCACAACCTACATGCTGAAAACAGAGAGGAATATTCAGTGTGTCAGAGAAATTCTTGGAACCATACTAATCAAATGCATATAACTTATGTATTTACTTGTTTTTCCAGTAAAAAAAGTAAAAATAAGGTAATCTGTGAATACAAACCATACTTGGGTCTTTGTTATTTGAAAAACTTGAATACTGTCACAAAAATAACTTTTTCTTCAAGAAAATAAAGTACCCTTTGCCCACAGATACATAAACACACACAAATATACATACACAAACTGAATCATCATCAGATATATTTGGAGACAAGTAGCCAGAAGGATAGAAACGTTTCCAAGAAATTAAGAGACTAAGTAAAATGGTGCTTTTTATCTTGTCTTTTTCAGTTTGAAACACTTAATTTATGCCTCTCTTTAAAGTAAAACAAAACCAGACAAGTAAAAAAATTTATGAAAATAGTGGTTTTTGTGGCTTTTCTTATTATGATACAATCATACACAGGCCTAGGAAAATAGCATGGATTTGCTCCTACAATTCCCAAATAGTCTGACTAATTCCCTAAAGCAAATGCTTTAATAAGATAAAGACTAACTCCACAATGAAAACCATTGTAAATGTTTCAAAAGGAGATAAAGTAGGAGGAGCATAGCTATTTCACACTTTGAGGAAAACTTATGCTATAAAATTTATCAAATAATCTTCCAAAAAGAACATATGGTAGACATATGAATAAGAGCTGAATTGTCATTCTCTCTCTTTTTCTACCATCTTGTCTGTAAACAGAACAGAATGGTAAGGGAAATTAAAATCCAAAGTATTTTCATACTTCTGGCAATCATTGTAAAAATAATTAGAATACTGGAATAAGCCACATTTGTATAGTGCTTGAATATGAATGGGTCATTTTACCTTTACATATGTTGCTATTCTTAATGTTTGAAACTGAATTTCTCTCAAATGTGGCCCTCTTTTAAAAAAAATTAAACATAATATTAAATAGCAGTTAATGAGAAAAAGACAAAAGTCTCAGAAACCACAACAGAATGGAGTAAAATCTGAGCAACCTTGCATTCTCCATTGATGCAGATATCCAGTGAATCCACATTGCACTGGGTCCCATCGATTACCGCAGGAGCACGTTCAGTGTAGAAATTATAACCTTCAGCCAAGCAGTTTAATGCACAAGGTTTTACTCCACCTGGACAAATACAGTAGAAGAGAAGTAAGTGGAGTGGTTGTACTAATGAACAGTGATTCAGTATCATCCATAGCAAATGTAATTCATGTAGACATCATTCCCTGCTTATATGCCTGATTGTATAGGTTTCTTTCCTCTTTGTCTAAAATTTCACGTTTATTTTAGTTGGTTGTGCAACTTAAAGCGTGACTTGCTCAGCAATTTTCAGGTTTAAAAGTTTCAGGTATTTCCATTATATATTTATAATGTATTTTATATTTATATATTCCATTATGTATTTATAATTTAGGTAAAAAGGGATCATAGTGAAGATAATTAAATTTAAAAAGAAAACAATTTTTTTAAAAATTGAAGAAAATAAAGTTTAAGGATGCTTGAAGAAATAACCTTGTATAACAAATAGAAGTTTCTGCTACATCTGGTAGTGAAGCTGAAACAAAAACTCTGCTACATCAAGCAAGGATATAGTAGTTATGAAATAAAACTAAATTTATACCTGCCTTAAACATATCATAGTCTGTGAACTTGGCTTTAGTGTGGATAAAAATTTTTATGAGATTAGCAAATCAAAACTAAAATTAATTATAGCTTTAAATTTGAATAATTCCTATGAAATTAATCAAAGATAAATAGAAAATATAGGTATTATGTTTGAATGATTAAAACACTATCTAATTTTGTTTGTGAATAAACACATTATAACGAGCATTTTCATTTTGTCACTGAAATTTTTGTTTTTAGGGCTAAAGTAAAAAATAGCCTTAAGTAACAGCAATTTTAAAAAAAAGTATCCATTCGTAACTATAGTATATTGGAAAAACAGCAATAAATATGGACTTACTGTATTAAAAACAGCATATAATAAAGCTACTATTTATAAGTATATAATTATTGACTAAAATAATGATTTATAATATTTTCTTTTGTACCTCTATTTCATCACTTTGACCTTAAGTATGCTGCTAAAATCTCTCTTTGAAATAAAGACTACTTTTTTTTTTTTTTGGAGACAGAATTTTGTTCTTGTTGCCCAGGCTGGAGGACAGTGGTGTGTCCTTGGCTCACTGCAACCTCCACCTCACGGGTTCAAGCGATTCTCCTGCCTCAGCCTCTGGAGGGAGTAGCTAGGATCACAGGTGCCTGCCACTATGCTCAGCTAATTTTTTGTAATTTTAGTAGAGATGGGGTTTCACCATGTTGGCCAGGCTGGTCTCAATCTCTTGACCTTAGGTGATCTACCCGCCTCCACCTCCCAAAGTGCTGGGATTACAGGCATGAACCAGCACGCCCGGCTTAAAGACTACTTCTAATAAAGGATATAAAGTAGAAAGATGAAATGACATGCCTACATCTCAGTGAAGTTCGCAGAAATCCTGTTTCTGCAGGCTGACAGCAAGAAAAAAAAAAAAAAGAAAATCAACTGGGTGGTAGAGTCAATGATAAATTACAGAAAGCACACTCCAGTAAAGGAGATCACTGCTATAGTTGAATGCTGTGATGCAAGAAGATAGTCCAATATTATCAGTCTGTTTTTTAAAGAGATGAAAAGTTTTTTTTCCATCTAAACTTTTCTTGTTTTTAAATGTAACAACTGATTCAAAGTTGTTGTGTGTGTCTTTTTTTTTAAACACAGTGGGAGGCTAAAATATGTATGTAGATAAAAACTGGTCCCTAAATTGCCAACTTACAACCTCTGGCCTCGGTCTATGTTTTCTTCCATTTTCAATGTTTACAGGCTATAGAGCTTCTATTTAACTTATAATGTGATTTTTAGCATTAGGCTAGTAATAAATTTTGCTGTAGTGAGCATAGAAATAACAAATAATAAATAAAATAATTTCCAATAAAGGAGAGAAAGCAGAAAAAAATGTTTACTGATAATAAAACTACTTATACTTATTTTTATATGATTCTCATAAATTAAAAATTACTCTAAATGCCCATGAATCTTACTGGAAATCTTTTCGTTATTACTCAGTACAGTTCTCTCATTTTTGTATTGTAATCCTTTGGAATTTAATATAGCATTTTATGCAGTAGGCTTTAAAAAGAGAAGCTGTTTCTTCTATTTATTTAATTGTAACATTAATTATGTAAGATAATATTTGATAGGCAGGACATATAACTACTACAGTTATATTCCTTAGCCCACTAAGGAATATACGGAAATGAAAATGGGAATAAATTTCTTGTTTACTGCTGAAGATGTGTTCAGCTTCTTCTGATACAATGAGCTTTCAGAAAAGGTACCACTAGAATGACATAAGCAAGATGGTGGAAGAGGACCTTTCTACTGTCATCTCCATGCGGAAGCATCAATTTTGACAGCTACTTATAGACAAGTGTACCTTTTGGGACTCCAGCAGAAAAGTTCCAGCATACCATTAGAGAAAAAAAAAAATCCCCAAACAGACAATTGTTTGTTTTTTGTTTTTGTGTGTGTGTGTGTTTTTTTTTGAGACAGAGTTTCGCTCTTATTACCCAGGCTGGAGTGCAATGGCGCGATCTCGGCTCACCACAACCTGCGCCTCCTGGGTTCAGGCAATTCTCCTGCCTCAGCCTCCTGAGTAGCTGGGATTACAGGGACGGGCCACCATGCCCAGCTAATTTTTTGTATTTTTTGTAGAGATGGGTTTCACCATATTGACCAGGATGGTCTAGATTTCTTGACCTCGTGATCCACCCTCCTCGGCCTCTCAAAGTGCTGGGATTACAGGCTGGAGCCACCGCACCTGGCCCAAATTGGAGTTTGAAGAAGAGTTTCACTTTACCTGTATCACAGCTCCCGTGAGACAGCACAGCTCAGTGAAAAGAGAGACTACCTGCCCCCTCCCCAGCCTGTGATTTTTCCACAGGGGAAAGTGAGAATATAGAAAGTGAGCACCAAGCTCCCCTAGCTATGTGTGACAATGCCCAAGAGTCCTATTGTTTTCTTGCCTCATCCAGAATACTGAGGGGATCAGCATGGCTGAGTGGTTGGAAGAGGCTGGGAGCAGAGAATTGAGGCCATAGGCCCAAGTAACCACTCCATGGACTTTGTTAGGAAGCCCATTCATGAGCCATTTGAGATGTTTTGCCTATGGGCCACCTCACAACTAGCCTCAAAAACTCTACATGGCCCATCCTCCCCCAACTCCTCTAGACCAGCCGCCCAAGCGTGCTCCCTTGGACAGAAAGTGTAAGCATTTTATGCAGACAGCCAACACAACTTTGCAGGATTGGGAGAAGTCATACAACTTGAACATTTTAGGGAGCCACCCTAGGAAAAAAACAAGAGTCTCTCAGCACCTGGTCCGTCTTTGTGGACTCTAGAGAGGGCATACATTCTTAAGAATTCCTCCCCAGGAGAGGTGTGACTCCACACCTCTTATTCATAGACAAGGTCTGGGAGAGCCTCAGAATCTTTAACTGGGTTGTTTGTTAAGGACATTTCTCTCTGGGAGCCAGTCAGTAAAGACTGCATTCTCCAAATGCAAAGACAGCAACACAGTACTTCAAGGAACCAGAAGAAAAATCAAGAAAACATGATATCACCAAAGAAACATAGTAATATTCCAATAACCAACCCCAAAGACATGGAGATCTATGAATGGCATGAAAAAGAATTCAAAATTGTTTGAAAGAAGATGAGGGAACTATAAGAGAACACAGATAGACAAGTTAATGAAATCAGAAAAACAATGCATGAAAAAGTGAGAAGTTCAATAAAGATATATAAATCATTAATAAAAACAAATTCTGAAGGTGAAGAAAACAATGAATGAAATAAAAAATGCAAGAGAAAGCATCAAGAGTAGACTTAATCAAGCCGAAGAAAGAGTCCATAAACTTGAAGAGGAGTCATTTAAAAGTATCTGGTCAGAGGAAAAAGAATAAAAAGTAATAAAGAAAACCTATAGGATTTATGGGACACCACTAAGATAACTAATTTTCACATTATAGGAATCCTAGATGGAGAAGAAAGAGAGAGTGGAATAGGCTTATTTAAAGAAATAATGGCTGAAAACTTCCCAAATCTAGGGAGCAAAATGGCATTCAAATATATGAAGCTCAAAGATCTCTAATGAGGCTCAATCCAATGAAGACATCACACACACATAATAATTAAACTGTCAAAAATCAAAGACAAAGAATTTTGAAGGCAAGAGAAAAAGGATTCATAACATACAAGGGAACTCCAGCGGTCTTTCAGCAGATTTCTTGGCAGAATCCTTACAGGCCAGAAGAGGCCGATAGCTACACTAATTTGTGAATGGACTATAATATAAAAAGGTGTACTCTGTAACATCAAAAAGATAAAACAGAAAAGTAAAAGTGTCAAATTTTTGTATTTGATTGAAGGTAAGTTGTTAACAGCTAAAAATAGACTATTATAATTATAGATTTTACATAAGCCTCATGGTAATCACAAATGAAATACATATAGTAGATATACAAAAAAAAAAAAAAAGAAAATGAAATCAAAGCACACTACTCAGAAAATCATCAGATTACAAAGAAAGACTACAAAGAGAAAAAGGAATAAAAAAAGTCTACAAAACTGCCAAAAAAAATGGACAAATAGGAAGTTCTTACCTAAAAATAATTACTTTAAATTTCTACAATGAGAAAACGAAATGATTGAATGAATTTCTTTTTAAAAAAACAAGACAACTCTGTATTGCCTGCAAGTGACTCACTTCAAATTTAGTAACACACATAGACTAAATGTGAAGTGATGGGAAGATACATTCCATGCAAACAGAAAACAAAAGAGTGCTGGGAGAGCTATACTTAACTCAGGCAAAATAGGTTATTAGTCAAAAACTGTAACAAGAGACAAAGAAAGTTATTATGTAATGACAAAGGAGTCAATTCATGAATTCAGTACAATTTACCATTGTAAATATGCACCCAACATTGGAGTTCCTAAATATATAAAGCAATATTAAAATATAATGAGAGAAATAGCAATACACTAAGAGAATACTTTGGTACTCCACTTTCAACAATGGATAGCTCATCCAGACAGAATACCAATAAGGAAAAGATACACTTGAATTATACTTTAGAGCAAATAGAATTAATATACGTACAAAACGTTCCATCCAACAGGATCAAAATACACCGTCTTTTCAAGCCTACACAGAAAGTTCTCAAGGATACATATCTGTTAGGCCACAAAACAAGTCTTAACAAATTTAAGATTGAAACCATATCAAGCATTTTTCTGACCACAATGGTATAAAACTAGAAATCAGTTACAAAAAGAAAACTAGAAAATTAACAAATATGTGGAAATTAAAGAACATGCTCCTGAACAATCAATAGGTCAAGGAAGAAATCAGAAAGTAAATTTAAAAATATCTGATGACAAGTGGCTGGGTACGATGGTTCATACCTGTAATCACAGCACTTTGGGAGACCAAGGTAAATGGATCAATTCAGGTCAGGAGTTAAAAACCAGCCTGGCCAACATGTTGAAACCTAGTCTCTACTAAAAATACAAACAGTTAGCCGGGCATGGTGGTACACACCTGTAATCCCAGCTACTTGGGAGGCTGAGGCAGAAGAATCACTTGTCCCTGGGAAGCGGAGATTGCAGTGAGCCAAGATCGCACCACTGCGCTCCAGCCTGGATGACTAATTGAGACTCTGTCTTAAAAAAAAAAAAATCAAACAAAAACCTTATGACAAGTAAAAATAGAAATACAACATTGCAAAACTTATGAGATGTTGTAAATGCGCTTCAAGGAAGAAAGCCTATAGCAATAAATATCTAACATGAAAAAAGGAGAAAGATTTCAAATAAATGACTTAACTTTACAACTCAAGGAACTAGAAAAAGAAGAACAAACTAACCCCAAAGTTAGAAGAAGGAAGGAAATGACAAAGATCAGGGCAGAAATAGACACAAGAAAACAAATTGAAATGATAAACAAAACTGAGTTGGTTTTTTGAAGATAAATAAAATTGACATATCTTTAGCTCTATTAGGAGAGAAAGAGAAAAACCTCAAATAAAAAAAATCAGAAATGAAAGAGGAGACGTTACAATGAACATCACAGAACTGCAAAGGACCATGAGAGTACTATGAACACTTATATGTCAACAAGTTAGATAAACTAGAATAAATGAATAAAGTTCTAGAGATATACAACAAAGACTGAATCATGAACAAATAGAAAATGTGAATAGAACAATAAGAAGAGAGGTTGAATCAGTTAAAAAAAACTCTCATCAAATAAAGGTGCAATAACTTATGCTTCACTAGTAAATTATACCAAATATTTAAAGGACAATTAATATCAATTTTTCTCACTCTCTTTCAAAAACATTGCAGAGAAGGGAATACCTCCAAATATATTTTATGAGGCCAACATTACCCTGATAACAAGCCAGACAAGGATACTAACAGAAAAGAAAATTACAGGCCAATATTCCTGATGAACATGGTTACAAAATTTTTCAACAAAATACTAGCAAATTAAATTAAATGGCAAATTAAAAGGATCATTCACCATGATTAAGTAGGATTCATCCTGAGGATGCATACACAAATCAGGCACTGGAATACACCATATTAACAAAATGAAGGACAAAATCCAAATAATTATCTCAATAGATGCAAAAACAGCATTTGACAAAATTCAACATGTTTTCATTATAGAAATTAAGTATAGAAAGAGTACACCTCAACACAATAAATGTCCTGTATGACAAGCTCACAGCTAACATCATATTCAGTGATGAAAGGTTGACATTTTTTCCTCTAAGATCAGGAGCAAGGTAACAATGCCCATTCTTACCACTTCTATTCAACATAGTACTGAAGTCCTAGTCAGAGCAAGTAAGCAAGAAAAAGAAATAAAAGCATGAAAGATGGATTGGAAGAAGAAAAATGGTCTGTTTGCTGACAGCATATTCTGATACACAGAAAACCCTAAAGACTTCACCAAAAACTGTTAGAACTTATAGAAAAATTAAGCAAATACAGATACAAAATCAACGTACAAAAATCAGTCCATTTCTATACACTAACAATGAATTACATAAGATAGAAATTAAGAAAGCAATCTTATTTACAATAGCATAAAAATGCTTAGGTATAACACTGGGGAAAAAAATTGAAGAAGACACAAATAAATGGAAAGATATCATGTGCTCATGTATTGAAAAGATCAATATTGTCAAAATGTCCATACTTCCCAAAGTGATCTATGGATTCAATGCAATCTCTATCAAAATTTCAATATATTTTTCACAAAAATAGAAAAAACAATGTTAAAATTCATATGAAACTAAAAACGACTCCAGATAGCCACAGCAATCTTGAACAAGAACAACAAAGCTACAGGCACCACATTTTCTGATTTCAAACTATATTACTAAACTGTAGCAATCAGAAGAGTATAGTACGTTATTAAAACAGATAAGTAGAGCAATGGAACAAATATTAAGCCTGAAAATAAGCCCATGCATACATAGTCAACTAATCTTTGACAAAGGTACCAAGAATATAGTGATGAGAGGATAGTACCTTCAATAAATGGTGTTGGGAAAACTAGATGTTCACATGCAAAAAAAAAAAAAAAAAAAGGAAAGAGAAAATGGATACTTACACCATACACAAAAGTCAACTGAAAATGGATTAAAAAATTAAATGTAAGACTACTAGAAGAAAACATAAAGGAAAAACTCCAGTACAATCAATGGTCTTGGCAATGATTTTTTTGGATATGACACCAAAAGCACAGACAACAAATGCCAAAATAAACAAGAAGGGCTGTGTCAAACTAAAAGGTTTCTGCACAGCAAAGGAAACAATCTGCAAAATGAAAAGTGAATCCACAGAATAGGAGAAAATGCCCAAAACATAAAAGGAATGCGTAAGACTCAATAGTCAAACAAACAAAAAAAAAACCTAATTAAAAAATAGGCAAAGAATGCGAATAGACCTTTTTTTCCCCAAGGAAGAAATACAAATGGCCAACAGGTACATGAAAAGGTGTGCAAAATCACTAATCATCAGAGAAATGCAAATAAAAACCGCCATGAGATATCACCCCACACGTTAGGATGGCTATTACCAAAAAGTCACAAGATAACAAGTGTAGGTGAGGATGTGGAGAAAAGAACACTCTTAAATACTTTATTTGTGGGAATGTAAACTGGCAGTGCCATTATGGAAAACAGGATGCAGGCTTCTCCAAAAATTAAAAATAGAATGATCATATGATCCAGTAATCCCACTTCTGGGTATATATCCAAAGGAAATAAAATCACTCTCTCAAAGAGATACTTACACTCCCATGTTCATTGAAGCATTATTCACATTAGTCAAGATATGGAAACAACCCAAGTGTCTGTCAACAGATGAATGGATAAGAAAATTGTCTTACATAGCTATATATAATGCAATGTCATTCCATCTTAAATGAGAAAGAAATAAAGAAATCCTGGGGCACATCATGCTTAGTGAAATAAGCCAGACACAGAAAGACAAATACTGTATGATCTCACTTATGTGTGGATTCTAAAATGTCAAACTCATAGAAATGCAGAGAAGGGTGCTTATCAGGGATTCAGTGGAAATGAGGAGATGTTGCTGAAAGGGTACAAGCTTTTAGTTATTAGAGGGATCAATTCTAGAGATCTAATATAGTATAGTTAGGAATAATGTATAGTATACTTTAAATTTGTTAAGAGAGTAGTCTTAGGTATTTTTATCACATACACACACAAAAGGTAACTATGTGAGGTGACAGCTTGATTACCATAATCATTTCAGTGCACATGTATATCAAAACATTACATTGTACACCTTAACTATATACAATTTGTATTTGTCATTTATACTTCAGTGAAACTGTGGGGGGAAAAAAAGGTAAGGCTGTTGTGATGGTGAATACTGTCAACTGGATTGGATTGAAGGATACAAAGTATAGATCCTAGGTGTGTCTGTGAAAGTATTGCCAAAGGAGATTAACACTTGAGTCAGTGGGCAGGGAAAAGCAGACCCACCCTTAATTGGGCTGGGCACAATCTAATTAGCTGCCAGCTAGGCTGGAATATAAGCAGGCAGAAAAATATGAAAAGAGAGACTGGTCTAGCCTCCCAGCCTACATCTTTCTCCCATGCTGGATGCTTCCTGCCCTCAAACATCAGACTCCAAGTTCTTCAGTTTTGGAACTCATACTGGCTCTCCTTGCTCCTCATCCTGTAGACGGCCTATTGTGGGACCCTGTGAGCATGTGGGACCCTGTGAGCATGTGAGTTAATAAACTCCTCTTTATATATATTCCATCAGTTCTGTCCTTCTAGAGAACTCTGACAATTAACAGTTGTTAATTCCAGTAAGGATTTAAAATGATTTTCTAAATGAAAGGTCATATTAACCAATTATCTTAAGTTAAAGCTTATGAATTTAGTTTTAATTCACTATGCATGAAATTATGTAGATGGTAATTATTAAGTATGTGAATTATTTCAGACACTTCTCCTATTCTATGGTGAAACAATCTATCTCAAAGACATGTGTACCTAATAAAAAACATTCAAATACATGAAGCAAATTTTTTTTAAATGAAAGCAAAGCCAGATAACAGATGTGATATTTTAACATACCACTCTCAATAATTGATAAAATGAGAGTAGAAAAAAATCAGAAAGAATATAAAAGATTAAACAACATTCTCAACCAAGTTGATCTCATAGATATCTATAGAACACTGTATAGCCAGTAACTGCAGAAAATATTATTTTCAAGTATACATAGAACATTCACCAAAAACAGAGTATCCTCTAATCTCTTTTCTTTCTTTTTTTTTCTAAGACAGAGTTTCACTCTACACTGGTGCAATCATAGCTCACTGTAGCCTCCACCTCTTGAGCTGAAGTGATCCTCCCTCCTCAACCTCCTGAGTAGCTGAGACTACAGGCATGTACTACCACACCCAGCTAATTTTTTATTTTTTGTAGAGACAAGGTCTCATTATGTTGCCAAGGGTGGTCTCCAACTCCTGGGCTCAGGTAGTCCTCCCACTTTGGCCTTCCAAAGTGCTGAGATTATAGGCATGAGCCACCACACCTGGCCTATTCTCTAATCTTAATGCAATTAAATTATATATGAATGACAAAAAAATTGTAGAAAATTTCAAATATTTGGAAATTAAAACAGTTCTAAGTGACCCAGAGGTCAAAGAACTCATAATATAAATAAAACAGTTTGAACTAAAAGCTACAAAAATATAACATCAAATTTTGGAAATGTAAAAGAGCAAAAGAAACTGAAAATAAATAAGAAAATGATAACTCTAAGAGCAAAAATTAATAAGCCAGAAAAAAAGACAGATTACAGAAAAGAGTACCAAAGCCAAAATTTGGTTCTTTGAAAAGATTAACAAAATTAACAAATCCCAAACAAGACTGACCAAGAAAAACAGAGAAAACACAAATTATCAATAACAAAAATGAAAGCATACATCACTACATATTTTATAAATATTAATATTAAACAGCATAACGAGAGAATGTTATGATCAGCTTTATATCAATAAACTGGACCACATGAATATAACATAAATTTCTTAAAGATACAAAATCAAAAACTGAAATAAGGCCAGGCATGGTGGTTCACACCTATAATCCCAGTAATTTGGCAGGCTGAGACTGAAGAATCCCTTGAGCTTAGGAGTTTGAGACCAGCCTAGACAACATAGCGAGACGTAGTCTCAACTAAAAATAAAAATAATTAATTAACCTGGTGTGGTGGCCAGCTACTCAGGAGGCTGAGGAGGGAGGATCTCTTGAGCTTGGGAGATCGACACTGCAGTGAGATATGACTGGGCCACTGCATTGCAGCCTCAGCAACAGAGGGAGACCTTGTCTCAAAAAAGAAAAACAAAACAAAACAAAAATCCACAAGAAATTAAAAAAAAAAAAACAACCACATACCTTTTTTCTATTAAAGGAGTTAAATTTTTAATAACAGCTTTTCACAAAGAAAATACCAAGCCTGGCTGGTTTTACTAGTGAAATCTATTCTAAGGAAGAAATAATATCAATCCTAAAATTCTTTTTTTTCACTATTCATAATAGACAGACCTAAAATTCTTTCAAAAATGAACAAATATTCTATTTTGGGAAACCAGAATGTGTCTGATATCAAAACTTATCAAAGATATACAAGAAAAATATTTACAAATTTGAACACAGATGCTAATATCCTTAATAAAACACCATCAATTAAGTTAAATCCAATAATACATAAAAAATAATATGTCATGATCGCATGAGGTTTGTCCTAGGAATATAAGCTAGGTTTGAGGCTGGGCTTGTTGGCTCACATTTATAATCCCAGCACTTTGGGAAGCTGAGATGGGTAGACTGCTCGAGCCCAGGCACTGGAGACCAGACCGGGCAATATGACAAAACCCCATCTCTACAAAAAATACAAAAATTAGCTAGGCATGGTGGCACACACCTGTAGCCCCAGCTACTCAGGAGGCTGAGGTGGGAGGATGCTTGATTGAGCCCAGGAGGTTGAGACTGCAGTGAGCCATGATCACACCACTGCACTCTAGCCTGGGCAACAGAGCAAGGCCCTGTCTCAAAAAAAAAAAAAATCTTGGTTTGAAATTGCCAAATCTATCAAGTCACTCAGCATACTAATAGGATACAGAATAAAAAATACAATCAATACATGCACAAATTACACTCAAGGGCCAATCCAGTGCATTAAGGCAAGACAATGAAATAAAAGTCATAAAGATTCAAATAAATTGTCTCTATTTCTGGACAATATGACTGTTTATCAAAAAAATCCTAAGCATCTATAAAACAATTCGAATATGAGAATTTAGGCTGGGTGTGTAATTCCAAAACTTTGGGAAGTTGAGGCATGTGGATCGCTTGAGCCCAAGAGTTGGAGACTAACCTGGGCAACATGGCGAAACCCTATGTCTACAAAAAATACAACTAGCTAGACGTGAGACTGTGTGCCTGTAGTCTCAGCTACTCAAGGAACTGAGATGGAAGGATCGCTTGGGCCCAGGAGGTGGAGGTTTCAGTGAGCTGAGATTGTACCACTGCTCTACGCCCTGGATGACAGAACCAGACCCTATCTCAAAAAAAAGGGAATATGAGAACTTAGAAAGGTCACAGAATACAAAGTTAATATACAAATATTAATGGAATTTTCAAAAGTTTTATTAACAATAGTGTCAAAACCATAAATTACTCAGGAATTGATTTAATAAAGTACGTGCAGGACCTTACACTTAAAAGTACAAAACATAGCTGAGAGAAATTAAAGACCTAAATAAACTGCAAGATATACCATGTTCAAAAATTGGAAAATTCAATATGATTAATATCTCAGTTTTCCCCCAATTGATCTATAGATTCAACATAACACCATTCATAAGTCCAGCAGGTTTTTCTGCAGACATGAACAACAGATTCAAAATTTTAGGTGAAAATACAAAGAAGTTAGCATATTGGAAGAACTCATAAAAAACATCAAAGCTAGTGGAACTTAAACTACCTGTGTTCATGACTATATAGTTACAGTAATCAAGTCAGTGTGGTACTGGCATAACTCTGACAGATAAACAATACAAAACAAAATTCATAAATACACTACAGATACAAATCATACCAAAAATTATTTTGAGATAGATCATAGATGTAAATGTAAGTACTAAACAATAAGGCTTGTGGAAGAAAACATAAGAAAATATTTTCTTAAGTAGAGGTAGGCAAAGATTTCTTAGGACACAGAACATAATGATCAGAAAGAAAAATTATTTAAAAATTGGAGCTTAAAAACAGAAAAATTAAAATGCATAAAAACACCATTTAAAAAGCAATAGGAAAGCCACAGAATGTGACAAAACATTTGTAAAACTTAAAAATGACTACGACTTGAGAAGACAAAAAACCCAATTAAAAATAGGCAAAAAGATTTGAACAGACAGTACAGAAAGAGACATATAATGGCCAATAAATATATGAAAACATGCTTAACATTACCATCAGAAAATGGAAATGGAAATTTCATTGAAATATCACTCTACTCCCACCAGAAGATGACTGAAAACACCAAATATTGACAAAGATGTGCAGCAAATAGAATCCTCACACATTGTCAGTGGGAGTAAAATATGCTACAATCACTTTGGAAAAACATCTGGCAGTTTCTTTTAAAACTAAACTAAATTCACATCTAACCTATTGCCCAGCAATTCTACTACCAAGTATTTACCCAAGTAAAATGAAAATATATACTCATAAAATGATAGTACACAAATGTTCCTAGCAGTTTACTCATAACAGCTAAAAACTAGAAACAACCCAGGTGTCCATCAGAGCAGAATGGAAAAACTGGTTATTATGATGGAATACTGCTTAGCAATAAAAAAGAACGAACTACTTTTTTTTTTTTTTTTTAAGAGAACTCCTAGACCCAAGTGATTCTCCTGCCTCCGCCTTCCAAGTAGCTGGGCTTACAGGTATCTGCCACTGCACCTGGCTAGAGTGAACCACTTCTATATACAACAACGTAGATAGATCTCAAAAACATTAGGCTTAAAGAAGATTTACAACAGAGCATGAGGTTCTGGAACAGGCAAAACTAAACTATGGTGAGAAAAAAAATCAGAATGATGGTTGTCTTTTAGGAGGACCAGGTAGAGGTAACTATTGATTGCAAAGGACTATAAGGACTTTCAAGGACTTTGTGTGTTTGTGTCCCCTCAAAACCCATATGTTGAAACTCTAATCCCCAATTTGAAGATGAGGCCTTTGGAGAGTAGCTAGGTCACGACAGTGGAGCCCTCTGAATGGTGTTAGTAGCCTTATAAGAAGGACCCAAGAGAGCTCTTTTCCCTACTCTTTCTGCCACATGAGGATATAATGAAAAAATAACAGTCCACAACCCAGAAGAGGGCCCTCACCAGACTCTAACCATGCTGACACCTTGATCTCAGATTTCCAGCCTCCAGTACTGAGAAATAAACTTCTGTAGTTTAAGACCTCTAGTCTATGGTTACTTGTTATCACAGTCTAAAAAGACTAAGGCAAAGACTGGAAGAATTTTGGAGGTAAAGCCAATGTTCCATATTGCAATAGGATTTTTTAAGTGTATGCATTAGTCAAAAATCAGAGAAAACATAGAAGATTCGTGCATGTCACTGTATGTAATCTTGCCTTAAGAGATAAAAGCAAACAAAAAATTGAACTGTGGATAATGTTACCATGCTGAAGTACTTAAGAGAAAAGTACATTAATGACTGAAATTTACTTTGAAATACATAAAAAAATAAGATGGATTAATAAATGGACAGAGAAAAGAATAGACATGTATGAAGAAAGCATAGTAAAATGTTATTGGTAGAATCTTGGAGGTAAATACAAAGTTGTCACTGTAAGATTATTTTAAATAAGATATTGGAAAAGCAAGCACAGTAAACTTAAGAGTATATTCCTTTTTCCTTGTTTTTTGAATTAGAGACTCTGTCGCCTAGGTTGGAATGCAGTGGTGCGATCCTGGCTCTCTGCAACCTCAGCCTTCTGGATTTAAGCAATTCTCTGGCCATAGCCTCCCAAGTAGCTAGGACTACAGGTGAATGTCACCAAGCCCGGCTAATTTTTGTATTTTCAGTAGAGATGGTGTTTTGCCATGTTGGCCAGGCTGGTTTCAAACTCCTGACCTCAGGTGATCCACCTGCCTCAGCCTCCCAAAGTGCTGGGATTACAGGCCTGAGCCACCATGCCCGGCCTCCAAGTGAAATTTTCAACAAAATGTAATTTGTATTTTGGAAGTATAAAATACTTCTGCTTATTGAACAATCAGTGCTTGACAGATGCCCAAATTAAAAAGCAAAAATGTTTTCTAACTCTCAAACAGAATAACAATAATCCTGGCCCATGACTAAGCAAGGACACAGAGTTTCCTGATTTATATTCTTATAACTTGTTTTAGGGTGATAATTGCAAATTTTTAGATTATAATGTAACTTACACATGTCCCAAGGAAGCCTCAAGCAGAACTCAAAAAATACTACATGGTTTTGATGTCCAGATATCCTTTCCAGGAATTTTATACCTTGTTAAACATAACTAGGTTTTAAAAAGTGATTTCTGATAGTTTGTACTAATATATCAACCTTATTACAGGGCAAATAAACCATGAAACCTTTTTAGTACTATAAGCATTTCCCTACTTTTATTGGCAAACACTAATTTTAACTAGTATGTACATGAATGTATGCATGTGTTTGTATGTATTTGTATATTCTTTGACATTTGCAAAGCACTCAAGCATGAATGCTCTGTCAGGTTATACATTACCTCCAGTATAGGGTTTCCAGTTATAATACTTTCCTCGGAAAGGCATATTGTCAAAGTCTGCACACTGTTTCTCTCGAAAATCTCGGGAACCCAAAGGGCATGGCTAAAATAAAATAAAATCATAAATAGTACCATTGTTGGAAAATACCAAAAGCAAGGGACAATGTCCCTAAATGAACTGCATCAAATTAACTCACTACCTTATTCAGTGGCTATAATTCTAGCATTTGCTTTATGGTTTTACAGTCAGTATTCATACTGAAGTGTGTGAATTGTCATCTTAGCTATAAAAGATATAACTGAGGTAATTTAAACAAAGTGTTAGACAGTTTCCCTATAACTTTACAGTTGGATACATGTCATAGTTCTCTTTGTAGTCAGTTCATCAGGTATCTCCTTATAAAGACACATAAAACCTAGATGAATAAATTAAAACACAAAATCCTTTTTGGATTATTAATTGTGGTTTGGACCCCCACTACTATAACTATTTACTATTTAGCCTTGACAAAAAAACATTTTAAATGAGGAATAAAGTAGACAAAATGCTAGACCTCAAGTATAAACACCTTAAAATTCAAGGTATTTGGACTTACTAAGATTTACAGGTAACATATTAACATCACAGATAATAGAATACAAAATGGCCAAAAACATGTACATTTACTTGAGGTGTGGAGAAGGATGTTAAGGGGGTGAAAAGAGGATTATCTGTTCTTAAAAGTTGAAAATGTTCCATGTATTCAGAAATGCTTCTGAATTTTTTTAAAGAGAAAAGTCTTGCCAATCCAGCTAGCTCTAGATTCCATATACCACAGGCTCATCCTAAACTCAACCTTTAAGTTCACAAAGAATTATAAAGCTCACAGTGTTTAAGTGATATGACTTACTTTGACTTATTTTTTAAAGTTCAATAGCTGTAGTACTTAAAAACTAAAATTACTGATTTTCAAAGACTGACCGAGAAAAACGGAAGAACAGAATATGTCATTACAGAAAATTCTGAATTGGGAATAAATGAAAAGTATGTTACAGGCACACTTAGAGATTGTTTTGAGGACTTTCTACTACCCTCCCTTAGATCTCTGAGTTTGCTTTGTATAGTTTTCTGAGGAGAGTACATTGTAAATGGTCACTCTGAAGCATATGCAGTAATAATAGACCACAATGTACAAATATTTGCATGGTGATCATTACTGCCTATATACTACATTTCAATTTTCACCATATCAAGTCCAAAACACACAGATTCAGAGTGTGGCAGGTCCACACTCTGTTATGAGTCCTGCATTTTAAAATGTTTTCAGCTCATTAAAATGACATGTCAGTGATAAAACCTAGTGATTAATCTTGTCAAATTACCCTCTTGCTTGCCTTTAAATAAACGAAAAATATTTACCATAGGCTAAATGGTGTATCATGCCAGAAGGATATGTTTTTGGGGTCTTTTGTTTCCTGGTCTGCTAATCTTTGGATCTTTTACTTTTCAAGTTATTTTTAGTGAATCCCACAGAAGGACTAACATTGTCAGTGGCTTTTGTCATGCAGCAAGACTACTTTTAGAAGCAAATAACAATTAAAAAAAAAATACAAACAATTTGAACTCTAGCTCTAAGTTTTCACACAGCACTTAAGTATCTGTAAAGCACCAATCACCAAAGTTCTTCGAAGCATGGCTGTCAACTTCGTTGGAGAAACAATACACAAATGGAAAAATGACCATGAAAAAAGAACCATCTTGAGCAATATATATAGTATATGACAGCATGTTACATATTGTCTATATGTGCTGGGTACAAGTAAAATATAAATGTGTCCATGATTAGCTAGGTATATATCAGTTGAGAAAAAAATCTTGAACATGTACCAAAGTATTACAGAAACTGTTCTAGTTAAGAAAAAAAAAAAAGGACTTGTGAGGGAGTGGGAGACTATTAAGAATGAAGCCAAGAAAAGCCATGGGAATAGGAAGGGAAAAGTTCACATACTGGGAATGGTTGGAAAAAGACCATCCTCGAAAGATGATGAACTATTTGGATGCATAAGAGGAAATGATATTTCACATATATAAGCACCAGTACATTAAGAAGACCTTGAGTTAAGAAACTAAAACATCATGAGGGTCATTCGCTTAAAGGCAAACAAAACAAAAATGCAATTTTTTTAGTATCTTCTAACAATTCTCCTAAATAAAAGTAAAATGTCCAATATGAGGATATTGCTGTTTAATGAAGCATTTGGTAACATTTCATGAAATTTTTGATCCATGTTTTTCCTGTGATAACCACTCTTAGGATGGGCATAATAAAAAGATTAACAATAATAATAGCAAGCTAGTATTTACTAAGTACTTATTCTGTGGCACACTGTACAAAGATCTTTAGATATATTATCTATATACCCTTTCTCAACACTCTTTTGAGGTAGTTATAATTAATCCTACTTTACAACAAAGTAAACTGGGGTACAGAAAAGTTGCTTAGTAATAGTTTCACTGTGCAAGGATACTTTCATGATAAGTGTTGGAGTCTCCTCTGGTTACTCTCTAAATGCTACAATAACAGCCTTAAAGGTTTTTGCTTCCCTAAAATGTACGAAAACCTAATAGGAACAATTTGGGTTCTAGACTTAGCCTGGCCATTCAAAGATAAGAAACTTGCAAGTTTCTGATCTTTCCAAACCACTTTTTTTCTCATTTGTAAAATGAGAGGGCTAAAAGCAAGAGTTTTGGAATAAGGCAGACCTGGATTATTTCTAACTTGGTCATTTATTTAATTCATGGTCTTGAGTAATTTACTTGTCTAAGCCTCATCTATAAACTGGGGGTAATACTAATATTTACCTCCTAGGGAACAGATTCTGCAAACTGTTTAGCTCTGTACCTGGCCTAAGGTAGTACTTAATAACTATTAGCAACTGTGAAGGTCTTGGGTCTAGGTGTCCTTACACTCATTCCTTACCCTTCTGTTCTGCTCTGTATTTTAGGGGAACAAACCCTGAAAGCTCCGTTTCTCAGGCTTTTTTGTCAGCTGACTTATGGTTGGCTTCAGGTAATGGGAGGCACTAGTTGGAGAAGCCAGGGTATTTTTCTCCTTTCCTCTGTACCTCGGACAGCATCTCAGGCAGAAGCAGAATCTTTTTTGTAGCTCCAGCTCCCTAGCCTTCTACCCTGTGATTCCAGCTTCTGCTGTGTGATTGTAGCCTCTGGGCTCTGAGAAAACTACCTTCTATGTATCTTCCTGGTAGGAACTAGTCAGACTCTCATCATCCATGTAGTCAATTCCTTGCATTAAATGCCCTCTATTTTCATATTCAAAGTTATCTACACTATCATAGTTAAACCTTGATTGATACAACAGTTATCATCATCATCATCATCATGAACTACTTGGAAAACTGAATAAATACAGGTTTCCAGGTAATATTTTTCTCTTTAGGGCAGAAGTTGTCAAACTTTTACTGTAAAGGCCCAAATAGTGAATATTTTAGGCTTTGCAGGCCATGTATCTCTGTTGCAACTACTCAACTGTGCATTATAGTGTGAGAGAACCCATAGGCAATATGTAAATAAATGGCCATGGCTGTGTTCCAATAAAAATACTTATAAAAAGAGTTAATCAGTAAGATTGGGCCCAAGAGGTACAATGTGTCAAACCCTGGTGTAGGGTGTTAACATAATATGGATATATCTGTTTGGCAGCATTTCACAGAAGAACCGAACTCAATTATTAATTTCTCAGTCAATATAGAATCACACCTTTTAAGAATTCATGTTATAAGTGATATAATCTAATTTGCATAAGATGCTTGGATTTCCTCTATAATTACCCCAAAGTGGTCATACAATCTATATAAACATATACAGAAAAAAAGATCAAACACTTTTCAAACAGCTGCAATTATTAGCAGGTTCTTCCTTACTTTCATTCAAAACCTGCCTTTTTATAATCCAATTATCTTTCTCCATCCTTCTGTGTCCACACTGAATAAATCTAACCCTAAACTGAAAGGTATCTGGACCTTGATGGCTTTTGTAGGTGCACATCATAACTTATCATTAGTTCTCTTACAACAAAGCAGCAAGAACTGGCCTTAAGTATCTTTCTTTTCATGTTAGCAGGTATTCATAAAATGCTTAATATGTGGCAGATATAATCTAGGCTGCAGGGTTACTGAGAAACAAAACCCAGATAGATTATATCTCTGCTTTTATGGAGTTTACTCTAGTTGGAGATGAGAAAGAAGAAAAATAAAGCAAGATAAGGAGACTGACAGTGAGGCAGGAGGGAAGTTGTTTTAAATAGTATGATCAGAGAAATCCTCTCTGATAAGGTGGCATTCAAGTGGAGAGCTAAAAGAAACTGCACAAATGATTTATGTACATATCCATATCCCTGAAAAGAATCTTCCAGAACACAGTAAATCCAAAGGCCCTAAGGCAGAAATGTATTCAGGGTGTTCAAAGAATAGTATAGAGAATGGAAAGGTTTAAGGGAATTGAAGTACACTTGGGGACTTGATTCCATGCCATTGCTTCTAGAATACATCAGCCAGTATTGTTTTCCTGATTTCATTCCATCAGGGAATGCTCTGAATTTGTGTTGATTAAAAGTAAGCTCAGTTGGAGTTATATATGCTGGTTTGAAAAAATGAGAGTGAAAGAGGAATTCCTTAAGGAAACATTATGTAAAATACATTTTTGTTTTGTTTGGGAATAGTAGAGAGTTTAAAGAATAATGCTTTAAGGATCCTTAAATTACTTAAGGATAATACATGCTGACACTATGCAGAAACCATAACAGAAAACAGAGGGCATAAGCAACAGATTTTTAAAGTAAAATCCTGACAGATTTTCAGCATTCTAGTGCTAACACTGATCAAGCATCTTCTCTTTCAAAAAACAAACTAGCAGGGCCCTGTATAAATCTGGAGAGCAAAGCTGCAGGTCTCAACATCTTTAGGTCTTAGTATTTTAAAAGAAACAAATTAATATTAGCATCTTTATCACCACTCTCTTCCCAGAGATCTGTATAAGTTAACAGTCTTCCAACTATCTTGTTTAGCAGTATCTCCTTTTGACTAAACTTAATACTTTGTATGGGTAGATAAATCTGGAAGAAAAAAAAAGAATAATTCTCTGAGGCATAAAAGGTGTTACAGAAAGAAATTTCAGCTTCTGCTTACAAACTTTTCAGTGGCATTTCTATTACTGGGGTTCTAATCCTGGTTTTGTCCTAAAGAATACGGTGATCTTGGCAAGTCCCCAATCCTTTTTGTGCCTTTTTTCATTTGCAAAATATGGCTCCAAAACTCTTACCTTCAAGAGAAATATGTATCAAAATGTCTTGCAAATGAGGAAAATTCTGCAAATGATGTATAATTTCTTATTGGTAATATGATAAGAGGTCCAAGAAGGAAAATGCCTTTGTCCCTTTCCCTTTCCTTTCCTCTGCTCTTCTAAAGGAGATAGGCAGGCTGGAAAGATACAATGACTCCTACGGCATCAGGGAAAACTGCAAACTGAGCAAACCTGGCCATCTGTTCTTTTGCTTCCTTTCTCTACCCCTTTCCCACTTTCTGCTGCTTCTTTTTTGCTTTCATACCAAATTCACTCTTGCATCATCCCCATTACACCAGACCAACCTTCAACACTTCCAAAATTTAATTTTATTCTTTCTCTACAGGAAAACAACATATTCTTAGCAGATTGTACCCTGATTGTTGAGGGAGTTTGAAATCCAACCCCTGTTCTAGCAAGTCATGTACTTGACAAGGGACCGTGAAGGGTTACATTTTTATGTGTTCACCCAGATGGGCATCTTTTTATAAATTACACAAAGGTACCACATGGGCTAACAAAAGCCTTGCTTCTATAACCTCTTTTACAAGTTGCAAACAGATTTCCTGATTCCCTAGTTATCAGATACTATGTATTTAAAGTAATTCATACTAGGGCATTCAAATAAAGTTAAATTTAGTGGTCAGTCCCTGTAGTGAAGCATCTCAACCCGTTTGTATTCAACTTTCTTCTATTTTTTCTCCCAAATGGTTTCTGATTGTTTTCACTGTACATTTACTTTTAAAGCAAAAGGAAACAAAGAGCAGATAACCCAAATTGTCCAGACTAACTTGAATCTAGCTGTCATGCTTGATACCATAATCTTCTATGCAGGTTTTAAAAATTAAAGTTACTTGTATTTGCCTTGAATAGTCTGAATTTTATTAAAATATCATCTACCTGTAGCATAATTTTTTCCCCGAGCTTATAAACACGTTAAAAAACTGGTTAGCCATAATAGCTCATTCCTGTAATCCCAGTACTTTGAGAGGCTGAGGCGGGTGGATTGCTCAAGTTCAGGAGTTTGAGACCAGCCTGGGTAACATGGCAAAACCCATCTCTACCAAAAATACAAAAATGAGCTGGGCGTGGTGGTGCATGCCTGTAGTCCCAGCTACTTGGGAGGCTGAGGTGGGAGGACTCCTTGAGCCTGGGAGGCAGAAGTTGCAGTGAGTCTAGATCACACCACTGCACTTTAGCCTGGGCAACAGAGCTTGAGCTCTATTTTGTGCTTAAAATCTAGTCCTTATTTCTTAAAACATAATATACACCATAAAATTCATATTAACTTAGGAAAGATTACCAAGATATTGTTCCTGTTGTTTTTTGTCATGTGTGTAGTTAGATAGGCATGAGCAGGGCAGGAAAGGGCTCTCCCCCACCCACTAGGACTATCAGGTGACAGTTTGGCAGTTATCACATTGCCTTTCTAAAAGTGATAAATTGGCAGCTGGCACCAGGAAGAGGCCATTTCCTGATGGTCCACACCTGTTGCACTAAAGTGTTAATTGAACGCAAATGTCAGCAAGAAGCAACTTCCTGGGTATGCACATTAAGAGACAAAATGATGGAGTATGACCTTCCAGGGTCATTCCACCAGAAAAGAGAAGAAAAGCCTCAGATGGGCGTGTGTACAACTTCCTAAACACACTGAGCAAGCTCACCTCCTAGGAGCAAGGAGGGCACTGCATATGCGGGCAACCCACTCTAAGGGAAGACTCACTGGAAAGGGGGCCAGCCTATAAAGTTCTAGGATGAAGGTTAAACACTGCACTTCTCAGTGCCCACTTGAGTCTCTGCCAAGCATCCTTTCCTTTTCTTTCTTTCCAGTTCTAAAGCCTTTTAAATAAACTTCTACTACAGCTCTGAAACTTGCTTCGGTCTCTTTCTGCCTTACGCCCCTCAGTTAAATTCTTTCTTTTGAGGAGGCAAGAACTGAGGTTGTTGCAGACCCGTATTGACTCACTACTGGTAACTCGGATACCTTCTACCAATAACATATGTAAAGTATGTTTATAAGAATAAGGTGGTTGACACATATTTGTTTTCTAATTGTAATCTCAGACATGATTATAACACTGTTAGTCAATGGATCAACTCCGAACCTCGTCTTCACTTAACCTGCACCTCTCCCTGAGGGCAAAATGTGTAGTTTCAGAATGTTCTCAGCTATCTGGTAAGGTTAGACTAGAAGTAAGACAATGTCTAAGGTGACCCAATTCTTTCAGAGCTTACCAGGCCACACTCACCTCCCAAGGGATTCATCTCTTTTAAGAGCACTAGATCAGAAATTCTGTGCTTTACTGTATCTTTTTCATAGCACTAGCCTGTTGCTAAGCATTAGTTTCCTTTTTAAAAAAATACTTGTCTTTCTGCTTCAGAAAAGTGACTTGAAGATTTGAAGAGGTACTGAATACCAATTAGGTACTAGAAATAGCGCTAGATGTCTTAAGTATGTTACTTCTTTTAATTCTAAACAACTCTGCAAGTTTCATAGAGCCTATTTATATAAGAGTCAAATAAAACTTAGAGAGGTTACGTGATTTGCCAAGGTCAAATAGCCACATGTGTCACAGTCAGGATTCACACTCAAGTCAATTTAACTCCAAACTGCATGCTTTATTTTTACCACAATCCTATCTCCAAATATATAATTTTCCTGTCTGGCACAACCAAGGCAAAAACACTATTTAATGATCTAAGCAATGCATTGAAAGGGAAAAAAATTGCTGAATAATATACTCCTCTAGCAAAGCTGACTGAGAACATATCCAAATACGACATAATCTATACTTAAATCTTAGAACAGACCACAAATGACCTGGAAAACCCTTTTTCTTCATACATTTTTTTATAGCTTTGATGCATAAAGAAGAGAAACCAAATGTTTAAGATGCAAGAATAATGTGCCTTTCCATCCCAGCCCAAGCAGAGCTTACATGTTTCACCAAAAGTTCTATCATAGTTATATTATCAAGCAAACACCAAATCACAAATAATAAGGAATAAGAAAAATACAAAGATTATTTTGGTTTTGGAAAACAACTAAGCCCCAGGAAACTCCTTTTAGAAATGTGGAAAAGTCCTTTTCATAGTAGCTAATATTTCTTCTTTAGGCTTTGATATAAAATTTGGTTTGTAACCTTTATATGACCATATTTTTACTCTTTACAAAAATTAAGTTTTCTAGTAAGGTATTTACAACACTAACCTTTACCTTCTGCTACTTAAAATAGTTACAATATTTAGATCAATTTTTATCCTCTTAGAACATTCTGTGTGATAGTTTTAAGTCATTTGAATGAAAACCTTCAGAAAAACAGAAATGCCTAATTGGTAGTCAGTGTTCTTTACGCCAGTAAAAAGAAGATTCCATATGCATAATAATTAAAAGTCTATTTTTGAGACGCTCTGAAGCAAACATTTTTCAGAAGATTGAGCACAGATCTGGGGTCTTCACTTTTCATAATGGCTCTGCCAGAAAATCATGTTAGTTCCTACCTTTGCACATTTATAAAAACTGTCAGGACCCAATCAACCATTTATCTCTATCTCCAAAAACAAGAACTGTGTCCTCTTTTTTTCTGCCCTCCAAACCCAGGTTCCACAAGACCATGACTAGCTCATGATACCAAAAACTCAACTGTAGTTCCTGGCTTAAGAGAAGGACCAAATTTTATCCAGGTCGCCTATATATCTTTAATAAATGCTCCTGGTATCACAGTAGTTTAAAGATGAAAAGTATATTAATTTGTTCCTGCTGTAGCTATTGTTTTTATGTTATTCCAGCCTGGAGACCATTATGTGCATATCAAAGACAGGTTCCTTATGTAGCTGGTTTTGAAGACTTTCTAGGGTGACAAACTGTGATGCAGGAAACAAACTGTCCGTCCAACACCCCCTGATGCAACTAATCAGCCTCAGAGTCTAATATCTGAATACCTTTGGCATCTAGACTGGTTATGTTGCCATAGGGAGTGGGCATGCCAATTTTATAGCTTGATATCCTTTTCTAATCTATTCTTAAATCTTTAGAATGAAAATTTTGTCTTCATAAGTTGCTTCTTGTATTTATGTGGATCTTTTCTTTGCAATTGGGTTGAGAGGGATAGGAGTTAATGAAAACACTGTTTCCTTTCCACCAAAGAGCTCTCTTCTCTTCTTACCACTTCTGTATCTTTTAAATGTTTGTGGTAGAAATTAAATAAGCACTAGAAAGAAACTGCAAATATATTGTTTTTGTGCTTGCTACCTTTTAAGACTATTTGGCCATGTTGGTTCTAAGTCCTAATTTCTCCTCTAACCTAAGCAAAAAGATTCCTATGAGCCTTGTATGTTTCAATCTGATTCACCAGTATAGGGCTCCACATAGGAGGAATATCAAAGCTTCAAGATAATAAATTATTACTTTTTGGTTGTGGATATATCTCCTTTTGTCACAGCCACAAGAAATTATGAATCTTAGAACTGATAGTGTTTGTCTCTTTACTTGGGTTACTAGGAAGCTCAGAGAAAAATTTGTGACCCATCTTCTGTAAGTGGAAGAACCTTGTGGTACATATTTAAGATACTGCTTAAATTATATATTTATACATATAATTTTATATATTTTAAAAATCGTATCTATATTATTTTCATTTTCCTCTGATATTCTAATTTATTATATTTTTTGGTTGTGATTTTAATGTAGTGCTATAAGGTAACAACACTAATAACAATTATTATTATGTGTAAAACCATGAGAACCATCCAGTAATCCATAGTACCAACTACTCAACCACAGAAATAAGAGGATCAAGACTATTATATTACATGGGCTATGTAGAATGGGTTGCAAGGTCCTAAAAAAATTATAAGTAAAATGTATCAAAACACAGTTGAATAAGCCTAATATTCTGGATTTTCTATTTTCTTTTTTTTTTTTATTTGTTGAGACAGGGTCTCACTCTGTCACCCAGGGTGGAGGGTAGTGGCAGTATCTCAGCTTACTGTAGCCTCCACCTCCCAGGCTCAGGTGATCCTCCTACCTTAGCCTCCCAAGTAGCTGGGACTAAAGGCATGCACCATGATGCCCAGCTAATTTCTGTAATTTTGTAGAGATGGGCTCTTGCCGTGTTGCCCAGGCTGGTCTCAAACTCCTGAGCTCAAGCAATCCACCTGATTCTGCCTCCTGAAGTGCTAGGATTATAGGTGTGAGCCATGGCACCCAGCCAATTTTCTATTTTCTATTGCAACTTACACTCTGAGCATACATTAGAAAACA
This sequence comes from Callithrix jacchus, assembly GCF_049354715.1. NCBI lineage: Eukaryota > Metazoa > Chordata > Mammalia > Primates > Cebidae > Callithrix > Callithrix jacchus. The sequence continues at coordinate 144,252,596 of NC_133503.1, read as the reverse complement.
CACAGCAAGTCTCAAAGACTCATGGCAATAAATAAAGAACCCTGCTTCTCCAGCTGTTTTACTATCTGACATTATCTTATTGGTTTGAGCACTGATTAGAAAATTCTTTCCAGATCATTTGAACTTATTCTATGTATTACTTCTAATTAACTTTCGAGAAAAGTTTTGACATCACAAATGACCAAGCCAAAAATGCTTGACTAGTCTAGTCCTTGGCTGTCAAATTGATTTTAACTAATTGGAAAGTTTTCTTTCAAATCTTAAGACCATTCAATGTGATATGCATAGTATTAAATTATGTAAAATATGTACTAAGGCAGGAAGCTGGTTTGATGAAAGAAAAGTATATCCTTTTAAATCCTTTAAATAGGTGTGGCTCACACACTACAGACACCTGGGCATCATCAGAAAAAAAGAACATTTAAACTATTATACATTTAGAAAAAGCACAAGAGTTAAAGAACACAGACATAATACCATACTGTTTCAATAATAACACCTATTCTTTGTTAACTGAAAAATACTAAACTCTTGCTTACATTGCTCAAGTCTTTTTTTTTTTTTTTTTTTTTGAGATAGGATCTCGCTCTGTCATCCAAGCTGGGGTGCAGTGGTGCGATCTTGGCTTACTGCAACCTCCATCTCCTGGGTTCAAGCGATCCTCTCACCACAGCCTCCCGAGTAGCTGGGACTACAGGCACACACCACCAAGCAGAGCTAATTTTTGTAGAGAAGGAGTTTCACCATGTTGCCCAGGCTGGTCTTGAACTCCTGATATCAAGTGATCCGCTCACCTTGGTCTCCCAAAGTGCTAGGATTACAGGAGTGAGCCGCCATTTCCGGCCACTATACTCAGTCAACTCCAATCACCTCACCTTTTACGATTTATTATTAATTTCCATGACCTATAATATAGTTTATATAATAGATACTCTTAGAATAGATTTTTAAAATATAGATGTTTCTGCTCTAATATGACACGTGCATTCATGAAAAATCTCTTTCTGCAAAATTACACACTAAAAATAGAAGGCATATGGGAAAAATTGGGTTAGAGGCAGATGTAGGAACCAATGAAGGAGAAGGAGAAGTAAGAATGTTGTAGCTCTTGGAAGTCTACTGAAAATGAAGTAAGCTGAAGATTCAGAATTGCCTATTAGATTTAACAGCATGGAAATCATCTGAGACTTAACAAGAGCATTTCCACTGAATGATCTCAAGGCAAAAATCTGATAGGAGCAATTTTAGAAAAAAAAATGTGAAGAGAAGAAATGGATTCAGTAAGTACAGACAAGTTTTGAGAAATTTTGTTTCAATGGGAAACAAAGCAATGGGAAAATAACTAGCATGGTTTTTTGGTTGGTTGGTTTTTTTACAGATAGGAGCATGTTTGTATGTTTATGAAAAAATCCAGAAGAGAAGATGTTAGGACAATTATCTGCATATTTATAAAATCACCAAGAATTAAGACAGAAGTATAGTTGGAGAGCATGAAAGTGTGGAATAGTGGGTTAACAATCTAATGACATGAATTAAAAGCTGTGGTTTTTAGATAGACGGAGGAAGAGTGATCTGGAGGAGTAATGAGATATAAACATTGTCAATCCACTTTCAGGCTTAGTCATTCAAGGGCTAAGAAAGAAAACAAAAGCCTTCCAGTTTGAAAACTATACAAGAAGCAGTATCTTCAGAGGAAGAGCCAGTTTCTACTAAAATAAGAAGGTGAAAGGAAGGAAAATTCAGAGAAGTAAGTATTAGGGATTTTGAATTCCTGAAGGTACAGAAGAAGTTTCAGTAATTGGGCAGGGATAGAAAATAGGACAGACAAGGAAATATACAGCATCCCTACTGGATGAGGGATGATATAGGAGTCTGGGGCTTCTTGCAGTGGCAAACACAGAATAAAGGACATAATAAGATTAATTCTGTGGAGTCAAGAAAGATAGTGGTGTTGAAGTTGTGAGTGTGTGGGGCAGGGCAGTTCAGGGTGTTTGTGCCTCTCTTGATATCTGTTGGGGAGAATATACTTGTTCCTAGAGCTGGAGCTCCACCTTGACCCTTATTCATGGAGCTGAGGCCAGCTCCATTCATAACTAACAATTTAAAAAATTCATGTGACCTTCACACACCTGGATTTCTTATCAAATAGTTTAAAATTTAAAAAATTTCCCTACTCTAGGGAAACAGTAAGCTAATTTTTCATAGCAGAGATTGGTTTTACTTACATCTGTGTTGCAGGAGCGATACCGTTTCCTTTCCCCAAGGCAGTATTTTCCACCTCCAGAAGGTCTGAAATAACATTTTTTTTTAACATGTGAATATAATACATCTATCCAAACAAAGAGTATATATATTGCTTGATGAAAACATATTAAAGTTTACTTTAAAAAATATAAAATTTGACACATTATTATTTATTTAAGTAACCATGCTGGTGATTGTTAGCAATTATGGTTGTTGAACATAAAAATTAAGGCAATTTATTATTAATTTGTATTAATAGTACTATCAATTTTGTATTAATGTACTAGTGATATATAAGATTCTTAATTGTCAAGATTTACATTCTCAAGAAAGTCAATCAGATCAATATATTTTATAATTATCATAGTAAATATCACTTATTTATAATGAAAAGCCATTTAAATTATATTTAACAAAATCCATAATCTGATGCTATATGTTCAACTAGGAAATGGGAAGTTTGTTTTTACTCCAGACAGGAAGCAAGGAAGCATGAAATAATAACTCCCTGGAAATAGCTTTCATTCAAAGCAAATAATGCAAAATCAAATTTCATCTCATTTTAAAATAGTCTATGAAGTTTAAAAATTTAAATCTAAAAATCAGATGGCTTTGCATTATAGAAATATTAAATACTTTGTATTTCATCAAAATTAATGAAATAGTAAGATGTCAAGTATTTGATTTACATAAATTAATCTTTAAAGGATTTAACATGAGAGAAAACCATATTCTATTATTTGGGCATACTACCACTGAGTGATAAAAACAACTAATTTCTTCTTTTAAAAGAGGTCCAGTTTATTCCCTTAAGTATCTGGGTATATTATTTATCACAGGGTTTTCTTATACTTTTATTAATTTATAGCCGCTTTCAGTTGAACTTAGGTTATTCTGTACTAGTTTTAAAAAAGATCAAGTCTAAATTATAATTTTGGCTCACTGGTATCAATAGGATCATTAAAGCTATATTTTGAATATATTTTGAATGCCAGTGAATGCTGACTCTAAGTAAGGAAGGGAAATGGCTCAGCTTGAACCAGAGAAATGAGTTGGTCAGACAAAAACAAGATAGTGGGGATGGTGGTAGTATGACTGGTTTATGAATGGGTAGCAGGAAGCTCTGCTTAGCAAGAGGGGACTAATTAATAGGAAGTGGGAGAATGGAAACAGAGAACTAATATAAAGCAAAACAATTAAGCCAAAAAGAGTAAAATAGAAGAAAAAAGACATCTGGAGTCAGGAACCAAAGAGAGCGATCCTGAGTTAAAAATAAGAAAAACTAAAAAATAAAAATAGACCATCTTTTATTTCAGAAAGAGAAAGAGAAACAAAAGGAAAAGCATTATCATAACATTCTTCATCAAATACTAGCTGGGAAAGAAGGTCCTCAACCTGAGTTCTACACAAAAATGGGCATTCGACATAAGGCAAAGAACAGTTTAGTCTCAGGGAGGACAAGAAAGTACAACTAGAGGAACTGTCCTCTAGTGCCCCATGCCCACCTGTAATGGGCATGGGGCACTGGTAGGAGGGAGAAGCACAGAGCTAGCAAAGAAGACTGATGGCCCTGGCCTTGTGCCAGGGGGACTCTGGCTGGAGAAAAGAGTGGTGGGAGAGGAGCAGTCTGACCTGCACAAAACAGTCATGGGGAGAAGAGTGGTGGCAGCTCTGGAAGATGATTAATGGGGGCATATGAATGGAAACCATTTTAACACATGGGCAGTATTCTTTTCATTGTGATTTGTGATGCGAATCAAGGCATTTCAACCCTTGAAGTGCTCTCATTGGTCCTTTTAATACTAATGTAGCAGTAATAATTTTATGTGACATGTGAAAAGACCTTAGGTTTCTTGGGAATAATAGTAATGTAGCTAAGACCAGATCTGGATTCATCCATAATTCAGTAGTTTTTAAAGGAGGAAATCTATCTGATTATTATTAGATTAAAAGTCTGGCTTATCTGGGACAGATACACAATACTTTCTATTTTTTACATTTTATTTTTAGTTACACAATAAGGGGAAAGGAAGAAAAAGAAAGTCTGTCTAACAAAGCTCCTCCACTTTCCTATGCCTATGGCTTGTTCTGAAGACAAGTACTTGGCTCACTAGCGAAACGTTTTTACAGATAACATGTGAAACCACAGCTCTGAATCATTTCCAACTGTGTCTTTTTGTTGGCTCCGGCTTACTTTAGCTACTTACGCTGGACTGTCACAGTGTCTTAGGGATGAGGAGACGCCTCCCCCGCAGGTCCTGCTGCACTCTCCCCATAGTGACCAGGGACCCCAGCCCCCATCTATGCTCTGGGGCCAAGTGCCAAAAGGAACACAATCTCCCTGATAACACCACTGCAAGATTTCACAGAAAACACAGAATTAGCTTTTAGGCAGACAGAGCTATCAGGATAGAAATACATAAGGGTCAGGTACTGACCAATTAAAGGCATTAGCATTCTCCCAATAGATAACAGACAGATAGTTCTCTAACTGTGTTTAGACACTGGTGAAGGTGCATGTGACTTGCGAATTATCTTAGCTAGGCCATGATTTATAAGCCTCTAACTTGTATTGGGAGTTCCTAAAAAAAAAGTCACATTGCTTCTTTTCCCTTGTTTCTATTCCTCTAGACTTTCAGTGTTTCTCATTATGGAGCTAGCTATAGACCTCAGAGTCTTTTTTAGATATTTTAGTATTTTCTTTAAAATTTACTTTATATTCCACTATTATTAGACTCAAGGAATGATAACACAATATGGAAAGTTCCCCAGTAAGGAATTTTTATGATGGTAATTGCTTTTTCTTTAAAAAAAAAAAAAAAAAAAAGGCCAGTTGAGGCTACAATAGTAAAAGAATGTGTTGTGGTATTTCATCTACACGAGCACTGCAGACATAATAAAAGTAATGCCAAGACATTAGGGACTGGGTACAAAAAAACCCTTATATACACTGACTAGCCATGTGTATGGCCCCCACATGAACATATGTACTGGAATTCTGCTCAGCTCTACACTCCACAATAAACCACACATACTGCACCAAGTAGAAAGCCAGGAATAGTTTGTCAAGATACAGACATCACATAATCAACTCATAACTCCAGCATGATATATCTTATTTGCAGAATATGTCAAAATGAAAGTCTTTTTAAAACCAAGCATTTGTAGACTTTTACTGATGCATTGTTTCAAATTATCAAACTTTGACAAGTCAAAATAATGATACTATGAAAGTCATTTGTTTATATGAATAACAATAAGGAACATGGTTGTTAGTAAAGCTGAACAAATGTCATCAATGTTAGATTGTTAAATAAAAATTCAACCTTATATTAAAATGAAAAGGGATCACGATATGATACTTAGAAAGTGATCAGTTTCTTATAGTAATTCTGTCGCCAAGCTTTGTTGATTTTACCTCCAGAATATCCCTGGAATTCTTTCACTTTTCACCTTCTTCACCGCTATACTCTAGATCAAACTGGCAGATAAATGGAGCAGCTTCTTATCTGATCACTGTGCTTCTACTTTTTTCTACTAGAACCTATTTTCCAGAGAGCATTTAGAAAGATCTTTTAAAAACATTTTATCACATTATGTCACCTTTTTGCTTAAAAAACCCTCAGGTTTTCTACTTCCAAAACACTGATCAACAGTAAATTTAGTGATCTAGCCCCTGCCTCTTTCCTCAGCCCCACTCTTTCTCTTACACAGATTACTCTAGACATGCTGGATTTCCGCCTTCTTACTAAGCTTGTTCCTCCTTAGAGTATCTGCATTTACTGGTCCTCTACTAATGCTTTGCTCTCAATTCCTTCTATTGCTGCCTTCTCATCTTTCAGTCTCAGGTCAAGTGTCATTTTAACAGAGATATCTTTCCTTGACCATCCTTGTTCTAAAATAACACCTCAATACCCTTTCCTGCTCCCAGACCCCCGTGAAACAGTGATTTTGTCCTTCTGCTTTAGTTCCCTGTTACCACTTAACACTACTTAAAATTGCCCTGTTTATTTACCAAATTACTTCTTTCTTTGTCTCTCCTCCTATGAATGTAAAAGCCTCAAGAGTTACATGTAGCAATTTAAATTAATTAAAAAAGGAATTCAGTTCCTCAGACCCACTAGCCACATGTAGCTAGTGGCTACTATGTTGGACAGAGCAGATGCAGAACATTTGCATAATCACAAAATATTTTACTGGAAACAATGAATGCCTCAAATAGCACTTGGCATATAGTGTGTATGAAACAAAAATTTATTAGATTAATTAATTGGCACATAGTATGTATGCAACACAAAAGATTGATTAATAAGTAGTTAAATTATAGAATTGTGTTCTATTTTGATTATCACATGTCAGAAAGGAACTAGAGATACAGGAGGGTAAAGAAACCAAATTCATATTTGTTTCCTAGTAGGTGGGACCAAATTTGTCGACAATCAGTGAGCCGTGGTAGTTGTAACAGCATAATGAACTTTTTGGAGGAGTGCTGGTAATTATTAGTCTATAAAAATTAGGCAAGAAAAGGTTAACATTTCCTTGTCTGTAGGGAAGAATATCTGACCATAAGTCTGCTAAATATTAAAACAGGATATTAAGAAAGACTATTGAGTTTTGAGTGATAAAAATTATCATGAACAAAAAAAGATCATCTGTCCAAAATGATGAAGAAGAGGCAGTTGGCTACACCAATAACATAGTATCAACCCTGTGATCAGGGCTAAGAAGGAGAAAATATTCCACTTGAAAACTTATGACCTAACTAGTTGATCTGGAAGATCAACAATTTTTATAATGATATGTTAATTGTATCGATCTGCACCTATACAAAAGTTACAACATCCTGGCCAAATAATCTCCAGTTTTGTGGTTTTGTTACTACAAGTAACTATGTTTAAGAACATTTATGTCTGCACCTAGTTTTCCGATGCAAATAACTGAGTAGTATAGTCCTGGCAAGCAATTAACTTACTTTGTTTCCCTGTCTGCAATTAATGAGAACTGACACTTTTAGAAATTCCAAATCTTAAAATGTGCCTATTTTTTCAAATTGGAAACTTAGCATTATTGATTTCAAATAACATTAAAGCTTCGTTTTACATTTATTTCATATAATCACAGGGTTGAATCTAAAGCTCAAAGGGACTTCAGAATTTATAAGGCCTAAGCACTTCAGTTTTTCAGATGAGGAAACCAGAACCTAAAGGAGTTGACTTGCCCAAGATCAAATAATAGTAGAAGAGGAATTATCTGTCTAGAATACACAAAAAAAACCAGTGGTTGAAAAAAAATCCATTGGAGGTGTATGATTATGTATTTGAAGACATTAAAGAATACTCTAATATGGTTTACTGGGTTTTTATAACTATGTAAAATACAAAATAATACTAGAGATTTTTTTTAGCCCAGCTATAGATATACATGTTATTTCAGGCCTCTTTGCATTTACCTATGATTTGCAGAGAAAAAATATTCAAGGTTTTTCATTTGTCAGATAACAAAAGAATTGTGAGAGCTACAAGAATACTAAAAGACATAGGTTCCAAAGTATTTCTTAGTATTATTACAGATGTTTCTAGAACACTCACAAAATGTAGGGCAGCAAGAAACATCACATGAACTAAAGTCATTCTTTAGGTAAAAGATACATAAAATACTTTGTAAAATGCTGCTCAGTTTTCATCAGTAAAGTCTACATAGCAGTAGTATTTCATAAGTGGTTTGCTAAAAGGCCTTATAGTGCATAAATTCATGATTTGCTTATATCTAGTCCATGGAGCTATATCATAATAGGTAATTTTGACAGAAAGTTAAGTAACAAATATTAATAGGTAAATAATTCATAATATAAGTATCAGTCATATAATCAGTCATAATAAATAATTCATAATATAAGTATCTCGTCAACTATTGACGAGAGATTAGTCTCTAGTTTAATTCTAGTTAACAACTTAGTTAACTAGCTAACAAGTTAACAACTTGGGTCTGTGTAGGAAAATTTATGTTACAAATTTCAGTTCTAATTCTAGCAATATCTTTGGTCCAAAGCAAGTCACTTTTATTTCTTCTCTTTTGTTTCCTTTACTATAAAATAGAAACTAATTTTAGTTCTTGATTCCAATATGGTTTAGATTAGAAAAACTTTTAAAATGAGCTCAATGCATACAGACCTTCAAATAAATTAAAAACCTACTGAACAACTTGTTTGATTTTGATCTCTGACAGAAGTGTTCTTTAGTGTTTTATTTTCCTCCTTTGTATTCATAAAAAGGGAATCTTTATAATTATGCCGACTTTTCTCCTTTGGTAGTAGTAAACCAATGCAGTATATGATTTTAAGAGACGAAACTTATTTAACTTAATAAAAGGGCTTTAAGAAGCCCATGGGGACTTCAAGTGATTTGAGCGACTTTTCTGATTGCATTAATCAATATATATTGAGTTTAATGTGTGTAAATCATGAGTAGAATAATTAGATTACACCAAATAAAGCAACTTGGAATATATAAATCCTATAAATGCATAATGATGAGATTTTGTTGTATCATCTGTTTTTATTCTTTCCTTTCCCTGAAGTTACCAAACCTGTAAAAGATCTATTTACAGAGACACATAATTTTACTTTATATTTTAAACTAGAAAAGTTAAAAATGTAGATGCAAACCAGTTTCTCAACTTTATTTTCAAAGATTATCCAATCTAGTGATTTTGGACTATTCTAAATAACACTCATGTTACTTTAGCCTAAATTATCTGGATAAATTGGAGAAATTTGGCCTTCCTCTTGCTAATTGGGATATGTTTAACCACATTCATAAAGGTGAAAGAAGTTAAACCATCACATTTTTTTCCAAGAATAAAATCTCATATTGCTTATTATTTCTTTTCACATTCCTTCCAAATTAAATAAATAAGTTTTCAACACAATCAAGAAAGATGGCATATTCCAGTCAGGCTTTAAGAGCCTTCTTTAGAAACACTATTTATTATTAAACAACATCTCTTGCTATTATACTACTAAATATTATGATCTATATCAGGGGACTTTCTTTAAGCAAGATACATTGTAAATCAAACAATATAACTTTGAAAATTGGTTACATTTCCACAAAGGAAAACTTCAAGATGAGTATATGCAGTATTTTAAAATGCATTTTGTTTTCACTAGAGCCATTTTCAGATGTGATTATGGTATATCTTCTAATAGCCAGTACTAGGTCCAGCAAGCATCTGGAATAAGAGACATCTAAGGAAATTCTAAGATTCTGCGGGAAGTAATATTAGTGATTCAATACAGAACATTCTTCCCAAGTCAGAAGAGCTGAGTGTTGGAGCACAGCACTATTAAAAGCCTTATCTTTCCACTGTGCAGGTGCAGGAATGCTAAAGCTACACTTCAGCCCAAATTCTAAATCAGAACTTGTCAACCCAAGCTATTTAAATTTCTACAGCATTGGATGAACTATTCTTTCTTTACTTCCTGTGTTTACAGTTTGGGACCTAGTCAAAACATATTGTATTCTACCCTGAGTAAATTAAGATCTAAGGCTGCAAATGTCCTACTATATATCCTGTGCTTTAGAAGGGCATTTAATAATCCTATTCTAATCCAGCCCTATGTTTCCTATGCAAAGACATTAGGAATCAATGTCGCTTACAGGTAAACCCAAATACTGGGCTATATCTCTAATTGGGTCTTGTAGATCGTTAAATCAATCTATTGGCCATAAGCCAAGTGTTTGAAGCCTTCTTTGTGGTCACCAAGAGGGATTACAAGGATTGGGTTCTGCTTATCCTTAATATCCTGTTCAGTAACAATGCCAGCACTACTATCAAAGTTTTTACAATCTAAATCCTTATTTACTATTATATCAATTATGGCATCCCTCTGATTCCTGTCCAAAGGGCTATTGCTGGTGCTGTATCCAAGGAAAGTTCTCCGGCCGAAAGTTGTATTAATTGATTTTAGGAGACTGACCCATGGAAACACAGTACCAGTGCACTGTCTGGGCTCATCAAATTTCCTCCTTTGGTTAATGCTACTGTCCCTGAGCACATCCATTCAGACCATATGGTTCTTATTCAGTCCTTGAATGGCTTATTCAGGCGAACATCCAATGGCTGTAATAGCGATGTCAGACCCCCCAGGACTCACGCAAAGATCAGTTTTTAATTTTTTGGCCATATTTCTTACTCCATCTGTTAAATGTGCATGGAACAGTTCCCATACTTACATGGAACATTTGTGGAACTGCGCCCCTGGGCAGGGATCCCATATCTTTTGCAGCCAGAGTTTGACGAGATCATCATGGATTCAATCCTTTGGATATGTCTATGCTATTGCTTAAGCAATATTTCTACCCCCTCCCTTTTTAAAAAAGATTTATTCAGAAAACTATGAGCAGCTTTGGTTTTATTCTGCTGGCTAGACCGTGTATAGGTTCTTTCTTGTTCCTTCTGGTGAGAGTAGTTTTGAAACTCAGAGTTAAGATCGTAGGTTGTGAATATTCCATCCATTTCTTGGAGACACACAAACTTGTGCTTATACTCTGCTGTTAGTTAAGGCAGTCTGGCAAAGAATTTTCTGCCACCATCATCTAAGGTTGGCAAATAATACTGAAAAGTATTGATGATACTCTAGTAATATGTTAGCACCTTCCCTCTGAGGAGGCCCACAAAAAGCTCACTGAAATATTATCTCATTCTGTCCTCATAATATCTCTATGAAATATATAGAAATTGGTTGTCTCTCATTTTAAAGTAGAGATTCTTTATTTTACCAATTGTCAGATAATAATATATGCTTAGCTCAACTTTCTACTCACATTGCTTTCTTATTGTGATTCCCGAAACAAGAAACTGTTTACAGGTAGAAAATGAAAAATCTATTTAGTATTAAAGGGTGAAATATATTGTTAAAACCTAGATTAGGCTTAGTGACCTACTTGATTCCTGTGACAATGAAAAATTGCTTTTTTACTTTGCAAACTTTGTCATGTGAAGATAAAGCAAAATTAACAATCAGTATAGAGAGGCAAAGATTTCAACTCTGAAATTAGAAAGACCTAAGCTGAAATGTCAGTTATGCCATGAAATTGCTGTGAAATCTGGGGCTAGTGTTATTTTTCTCTTCTGTAAATGGAGTTAAAACTGTACCTACCTCATTGTTTTTGTTAATATTAAACAGAATAATGATTGTAAAGTGCTTAGCAATATGTGCCAGGCATAGTGTAAATACTTTTATTTTGAGACAGAGTCTCACTCTGTTCCCAGGCTGGCGTGCAATGGCAAGATCTTGGCTCACTGCAACCTCCGCCTCCAAGCTTCAAGTGATTCTCCTGCTTCAGCCTCCCAAGTAGCTGGGACTACAGGCGCCTGCTATCATGCCCCGCTAATTTTTGTATTTTTATTAGAGACAGGGTTTCACTATGTTGGCCAGGCTGGTCTCAAACTCCTGCCCTGAGATGATCTGCCCAACTCGGCCTCCCAAAGTGCTGGGATTACAGGCATGAGCCACCGTGCCCTGCCATTAATACATCTTAAATAGTCATCATCTTTATAATTATTGTTACTGGGATGTCAATTATTTTTAGATAGCAAGTATACAGACTAACCATAGAAAGTTGACCAGATTAACTGAAAATTCCACTTTATCACTAGCTCTTTGCAGGGCTGTTTTGCTTTGGATCAAAATTCTGAGGTCTGGTTTACTTTCCAAATATTATAGCCCTAAGGGCAAAATCTGCATATGGCAACAGTAACTATGCTTCCTTCCTAAGAAGAAAAAAACTGACAAAAATTAACAACAAAAATTTATACAGGAGATAACATGTCAATATAGTTAGTAAAAGATAAAGAAGTGTTCAGCTCACATGTGTAGTTATTTGTTTTTTCTTAAAAATGTAGGTTGATGGCTGGGCATGGTGATTCACCCCTATAATTCCAGCTCTTTGGGAGGCTACTAAAAAATACAAAAAAATTAGCTGGGCATGGTGGCACATGCCTGCAGTCCCAGCTACTTGGAAGGCTGAGACAGGAGAATCACTTGAACCTGGCAGGTGGGGGTTGCAATGAGCTGAAATCGCACCACTGCACTCCAGCTTGGGTGACAGAGTGAGACTTTGTCTCAAAAAAAAAAAAAAAAAAAATGCCAGTTGATTTAGTTTTCTGAAAGCTTCTTCACAAGTTCAAAGTTAATGATAGGGTTATTCTGAGAGTCATCTAGTGCTCTATCCTTTTCCTTTCTAGGAGTCTGCATTTGTAGGTTTTTCATTTATTTATTCATTTGTTTTAAGACTTAGTCATTCCTAAAACTTTATCTATCTTCCAAGTCTCTGGAAAAACAACAAAGATTTATTTTGTAGATTAGCTTTAGATGGTGATATCTGATATATTGACATTATGATCGTACACTCTTATGTTGTGAATATAAGTGACCCCTTGACATATAAACTTTGCCATACTTATAAGGTTCTTAATAGTTTTTCATGGAGGTCATGGATTATGGAGGTATGTCAGAAGCTGGCAAAGGTCCAAAGACAGGATAAGGAGCAGGCAAGGGGCTTTTTAAGCCAGAGCATTTCCATTTTTTTCGAATGTATATATATATTAGAATTCTGTGGACTTCATTGAAAGAAAGGGTTTATGGATCGAAAAGTTAATCATTAACCTAGATGAAGAATGTGAATCTTTAAAAATAAAATATATTTTGCCCCATTTTATTCACTTTCTCTTGTCTGTGATCATTCTTATTTGTGCTTAGAAGTAATTATATTTCTCCTCTATTTGCTTATTTAAATTTGAATTTAATACTGTTGGTTTTAATATTGTCTGAGAGTATTTCTAAGTATCCCTCAAATTGTTCATAATTTCCAAGAAATATAACATCTATATCATATATGTGCATATATATGGTATAAGATATGACATTTGAAGGCCCTGCTATTAAGCACAAATTATTGGTATTAAATATGTATTTACAATATAATTTATTGGTGGAGCTGAGCTACATGTTCTCAGATAGCCACTACTAGTGGTTTACTGTGGACCATGAACTTGATCACAAGAATAATAAATCAATGGCAATAAAGAAACAGATTCTCCCTGTGACTTTCCCTCTTTATGGCTGTGTATTTCTTCTAAGTAGAGATTGAGACAAATTGACAAAAATTGACAATAATTATTGGTTCCAAAATAAATAGAGATTGTTGTTTCAAGAATGCAATTCCTAATATTTTCTATTGCTTTAGTGAAAAATAATAGAAGGAATTTTTGGTAGTGCATGAATTTCTCTGTATTTTTATTGGCTACTTATAAAATCTGAAAGAAAAAAAACCTAAATCCTTTTTAAATTACCCTCTCAACTCATATATTTAGCACAATTTACCAACATTTCCAAACTCAGCATGGAAAAGCCATCAACATGGCACTAGGTCATGGGTCCTGAATGAAGCCGTCAGCAAGGATTAATAAACTGTGACAGCTGCCCAAAAGCTTTCATTCTTTTTATTTAAACATCAGATTGCAAGCTGAAACTCAGTGTAATCCTTGTTGAAACTAGCCCAGCTAACATGGAAGAAGTCAGAACTGAGAACAAATGACAGTAATAGTTATTGCAAATTCAGTCAACAGAAATAAATTCTAGCATTTAAATTTACATAAATAGCAATTCCTAGAAAATGTTTTAAGAGTAGCACACAAACTATTACTATATGTTTCAACAACTGTTGTTGTTTTTCCATTTTTTAGAGTCAAGTTTACTCACTTTGTTGCATAGGATGGACTCGAAATTGTAGGCTTAAGTGATCTTCCCACCTGAGCCTTCCACTTAGCTGGGACTACAGTGGAAGTCCCAGGGGTGGGCCGCTGTGCCTACCATGTTTTAAAAAGTCTTAATAATTATATTTTTGAAAACTAGATTGATGAAAAGATTATTTTGCTCCAATTTCTATGTTCAATAAATTATTTAATTATTTTTCTACTAGTCCCTTCTCTCATACTGCAATCTAAAAGTGACTTTAGGCTGGGTATGGTGGCTCATGCCTATAGTCCCAGAATTTTGAGAGGCTGAGGTGGGCGGATCACTTGAGCCCAGGAGTTAGAGACCAGCCTGGGCAACATGGTGAAACTCTGTCTCTACCAAAAAATACAAAAATTAGCTGGGCATTGTGGCATGCATCTGCAGTCCCAGCTACTCAGGAGGCTGAGGTGGGAGGATTGCTTGAGCCCTGGAGGTGGTGGTTGCAGTGAGCCAAGATTATACCACTGCACCCCAGCCTGAGGAACAAAATGAGACCTTGTCTCAAAAAAAAAAGTGACTTTAGTAATACTATAGTTATAAAGTCTACTTCTGGGTCACCTAACTTTCCAGGGAATTATTCAGAAAAACTAGGCTATGTTATATCAGTAAACAGACTATATTACATAAGAAAAAGATTGCTGTTGCATTACTTTGGGTACAAATATAACATACATATACCAACAGAATGGCGAAAGTGACCTAAAAGATAGTTGTGAACTATAATTTCCTAAATAATACATGTTTGCAGATATTAAGATACGACAGTTAACCTATTGGTCTAGGAATGAATTATTTTTAAGTAGATTTTAAATGAATATATAAGATTTCCTAGAGGTTGAACATCAGCATCAGCAATTTATCAGTTTTGTATACATGTCAAACGGGTAGTAAATAATTGATCTTACCCCTTTTTCAATATTCCCAGTTTGACACAATGTCCCCTCAGCTGCTGGAATACTGTTGGTGACACAGCGGTTGCTTTTGCTGAGGCACCAGAGCTCTCTACACACTTCCTAGGAAAGAAGGCAAAAGCAAGTTGATCAGAAATAGAGTCATGTCCAATTCTTCCATAAAATACACTTAACAGTCACTCTGCATTACTTTCAAAAGAGACCCTGGGTCCCTTTTGCTGCTGAAGCATCAGAGATGAGGATTTTGGAGGAGGTTTTTATGGAAGGTAGGTTATCCATTTTGCAGTATCATTTAAATATCTGTCTTTATAATTCTTATTTTAGCAGATAAAGGGTATCTTAGCTTTTAATATTGGTTAGGATCTTTTCATAATAGTGTATAGAAATTTCATTAATATAGATAAGTAGGGAGAAAAAATGACTATATAGAAAGGAAATACACGTTTATTACACTCCAGAATATACAATAGTACAAACTTACCAATTACTAATAAAGTGATGCCAGGTAAATGACTTCTTAGATCTACCATAATATTCAAATAAAGACAATTTTAAAACAGAGAAATAGACCATGGGAATGGATAGGAATTTAATGTATGGATTTTTAAATTTTTGAAGTACATTTGGAAGTAATTTTTAATATTTATATATGCCTAAGCACAATCTAGCAATGTTATTTTCAGTTAATCAATGTAGCATACCTTCATGAAGAAGAAACTTGGTTTTGAACAAATGCTGCTGTTTATAGAATGTTTGGGTATGTTGTGTGGAGTTGTCTTGTCTCCCTTCTCACGATTTTCCATTATCCTACCTCAGCGTAGGAAAATTACAACATTTATTCTAATATTAGCAATATAAATACTTTTTTGTTAATACTATATTAACATATCAGATTTTAAAATAAGCTGTCCAATATTAATCCTAAAGTGTTTAAACAGCCCCCAAAAGCTTACTTTTGAAGAAAACACTCAAATTTTCAGTTTCCTTTTATATATGATCACCAACTAGCATCATTACCAATGTTATGTTTTTAATTTAAGCTAGAACAACCTAGTATAATATATATTTATAATAAAAATATGATTATCTGAAATGCAAAAGTAAACTAACACATGACATTAATCCTTTTGCTTTTATTCCTCAACTGATCTTTTAACTGTCAGAACATAATTTTAAGAACTCATGTTACAAATGCAATCAGAATGAAGGCAGTGAAATACTGATGTAACTAGTTAACTGGTCCTATAAGTGTCCCACAGAATATAACAAATTGAGGGGATCTCTTTGGGTTCCTCTTTAGGGTGCCTCCTACCAGACAGAGAGGAAACATAATGTCTATTAGGCTTTTTTTTTTTTTTAAGACAGAGTCTTGCTGTGTCACCTGGGCTGGAGTGCAGTGGCGTGAGCTCAGCTCACTGCAACCTTCACCTCCTGGGTTCAAGTGATTCTCCAGCTTAGCCTCACAAGTAGCTGGGACTAAAGGTACTAGCCACCACACCTGGCTAATTTTTGTATTTTTAGTAGAGATGGGGTTGCACTATGTTGGCTAGGCTGGTGTTGAACTCCTGACCTCGTGATCTGCCTGCCTTGGCCTCCCAAAGCACTGGGATTACAGGTGTGAGCCACCATGCCCAGGCCCTATTAGGCTTTTAAATACCTAAAAATGTTTAAATTCCATTTGGAGAACTAGTGACCTGGAGAGAGAAAAAACATTAGAAAAGAAAAGCATGGGGGAAGATCCAAGATGGCGGTTTAGGAGCAGCTCAGAATTGCAGCTCCCAGTGAAAGCACAGAGGGTGAGTGGATGCTGCATTTCCAGATGGATCTTTATTGCCCACAGACTGGGAGATTTCCAGGCGGAGGAGCCCCACGGGTCGCCAGCATGGCTATTTTGACCAGAACAGCTATTTTGCCGGCACCCCGGCACGGCGGTTCTCCATACAAAATACACTGGTCTGGTTTCCCTTTTAAGCTGTCGATTGAAGCTCCGGGAAGGCAGAGTGGCCCATTCATCTGATTAAACAGGGGACAGAAACAGGGAGCCAGGCCAGGAGATTCCCAGGCAGCACCATTGTTTCAGCCAGCGCAGTGGGTCACCGCACAGGAAATCACACAGATCCCAGTGCCTTTTCAGCAGGTGACTGGAACAACTGGGGGAGAGTCAACTGTCCAACTTAAAATAAAAAATGACTCTGAGGCAGGGAGCCAGGGTATCAGGCTCGGCAGGTCCCACACCCACAAAAAAAAAACCCAGCAATTGGAAACGCACTGGTTTGAGAGTTTCACGGCAAGCACAGCTGAACACAGGATGGTCCAGCACTGTGGGGGAGGGGCGTCCGCCATTACCGAGGCACTCCACCCCTACGGAGGTAGTCCGCAATTGCTGAGGCAGCCTGCCATTACCGAGGCAACCCCCCACTACAGAGAGAGTCTGCCATTACAGAGGTGGGCCACCATTGCCGAGGCAGTGCTAACCACACCCACATAAACAAGACTGCAGGGAAGTTCACACGGCAGCAGGGCAGAGCCCACAGCAGCTCAGCAAAGCCTCTGCAGGCAGACAGTGACTAGGCTGCCTCCTTGCAGGGCAGGGCAGCCCTGGAAAAAAAAGGCAGCAGCACAACGGAAACTCATAAATAAAGCCCTAACTCCCCAGGATACAGCACCTGGGGGAAAAAAAGGAGTTTATGAGTTCTGCTGCAGCAGACTTAAACATACCTACCAAGCAGCTCTGAACAACGGAGCTCACAGCTCAGTACTTGAGCTCCTATAAAGGACAGACTGTCTCCTCAAGCAGCTCCCTGACCCCTGTATATCCAAAGAGTCACCTGACAAAGGACTGATCAGACTGACATTTGGCAGGCATCATTTTGGGACAAAGATAGCACAAGAAGAAACTGGTAGCAACATTTACTGTTCTGCAGCTGCTGCAGTTGATCCCCAGGCAAGCACAGCCTGGAGTAGACCTCAGCAGTCCTACAGCAGAGGGGCCAGACTGTTAGAAGGAAAAATAACAAACAAATAACTTCATCATCAACTGGACATCCACTCAGACACCCAATCTGAAAATCAGCAACTACAAAGATGACAGGTGGATAAATCCACAAAGATGGAAAGAAACCAGCACAAAAAGGAGGAAAACACCTGAAACCAGAACACCTCTCCTCCTACAAGGGATCACAATTCCTCACCAGCAAGGGAACAAGGCTGGATGGAGAATGAGTGTGATGAAATGACAGAATCAGACTTCAGAAGGTGGGTAATGAGAAACTTCTGTGAGTTAAAATAACATGTTCTAACCCAACACTAAGAAACTAAGAATGTTGAAAAATGATTTGATGAAATGCTAACGAGAGTGGACAACTTAGAGGGAAATATAAGTGAATTGATGGAGCTGAAAAATACAACACAAGAACATTGCAAAGCATGCACAAGTTTCAATAGCCAAATTGACCAAGCAGAAGAAAGGATATCAGAGGTCAAGGATCAACTCAATGAAATAAAACGAGAAGGCAAGATTAGAGAAAAAAGCGTAAAAAGGATTGAACAAAGTCTCCAAGAAATATGGGACTATGTGAAAAGACCAAATCTATGTTTAATAGGTGTACCTGAATGTGACGAAGAGAATGAATCCAAGCTGGAAAATACTCTTCAGGATATTATCCAGGAACACTTCCCCAACCTAGCAAGGCAGCCCAATATTCAAGTCCAGGTATACAGGGATCACGACAAAGATATTCCTCAAGAAGAGCAACTCCAAGGCACAAAATCGTCAAATTCACGAGGGTTGAAATGACGGAGAAAATGCTAAGGGCAGTGAGACAGAAAGGTCGGGTTACCCACAAAGGGAAGCCCATCAGACTCACAGCAGATTTCTCAGCAGAAACCCTACAAGCCAGAAGAGAGTGGGGGCCAATAGTCAACATCCTTAAAGAAAAGAACTTTCAACCCAGAATTTCATCTCCAGCCAAACTGAGCTTCATAAGTGTAGAAAAAATAATATCCTTTGTGAACAAGCAAGTACTCAGAGATTTTTGTCACCAGCAGGCCTGCTTTACAAGAGCTCCTGAAAGAGGCACTACACATAGAAAGGAACAACCAGTACCAGCCACTCCAAAAATATACCAAATGGTAAAGAGCATCAACAAAATGAAGAATCTGCATCAACTAACGGGCAAAACAGTCAGCTAGCATCAAAAGGGCAGTATCAAATTCACACATAACAATATTAACCCTAAATGTAAATGGACTAAATGCCCCAATCAAAAGACACAGACTGGAAAATTGGATAAAAAGCCAAAACCCATTGGTGTGCTGTGTCTAGGAAACCCATCTCACATGCAATGATACATAAAGACTCAAAATAAAGGGATGGAGGAAGATTTATCAAGCAAATGGAGGGCAAAAAAAAGCAGGAGTTGCAATTCTCGTCTCTGATAAAATAGACTTTAAAGCAACAAAGATCAAAAGAGACAAAGAAGGACATTACATAATGGTAAAAGGATCGATGCAACAAGAAGAGCTAACGATCCTAAATATATACGCACCCAGTAAAGGAGCACCCACATACATAAGGGAAGTTCTTAAGGTCTTACAAAGAGACATAGACCCCCACACAATAATAGTGGGAGACTTTAACACCCCATTGTGAATATTAGACAGATCAACCAGACAGAAAATTAACAAGGATATCCAGGACTTGAACTCAGACCTGTAACAAGCAAACCTAATAGACATTTACAGAACTCTCCATCCCAAATCCACGGAATATACATTCTTCTCAGCACCACATCACACCTACTCTAAAATTGACCACATAATTAGAGAAATCATAACAAACGGTCTCTCAGGCCACAGTGCAATCAAGTTAGAACTCAGAATTCAGAAACTAACTCAGAACCACACAGCTTCATGGAAACTGAACAACTGGCTCTTGAATGTTGACTGAATAAACAATGAGATGAAGACAGAAATGAAGATGTTCTTCGAAACCAACAAGAGTGAAGACACAACGTAGCAGAATCTCTGTGACACATTTAAAGCAATCTCTAAAGGAAAACATATAGCAATAAGTGTCCACATGAGAAGCCTGGAGAGATTCAAAATTGACACCCTATCGTCAAAATTGAAAGAGCTAGAGGAGCAAGATCAAAAAAACTCAAAACCTAGCAGAAGACAAGAAATAACTAAGATCAGAGCAGAACTGAAGGAGATAGAGACACAAAAAACCCTTCAAAATATCAATAAATCCAGGAGCTGGTTTTTCGAAAAGATCAACAAAATAGATCACTAGCCAGATTAATAAAAAAGAAAAGAGAGAACAACCAAATAGATGCAATAAAAAACAATAAAGGGGATATCACCACAGATTCCACAGAAATTCAAACCATCATCAGAGAATATTACAAACAACTCTATGCACATAAACTAGTAAACCTGGAAGAAATGGATAAACTCCTGGACACTTGTGTCCTCCCAAGCCTAAACCAGGAAGAAGTCGAAACTATGAATAGACCAATAACAGGACCTGAAGTTGAGGCAGCAACTAAGAGCCTACCACCCAAAAAAAGCCCAGGTTCAGATGGGTTCACAGCCGAATTCTACCAGACACACAAAGAGGAGCTGGTACCATTCCTTCTGAAACTATTCCAAATAATTCAAAAAGAGGGAATCCTTCCCAAATCATTTTATGAGACCAACATCATCCTGATACCAAAAACCGGCAGAGACTTGACAAGAAAAACTAACTTCAGGCCAATATCCATGATGAACATAGATGCAAAAATCTTCAATAAAATACTGGCAAGACGATTGCAACAGCACATCAAAAAGCTTATCCATCATGATCAAGTAGGATTCATCCCAGGGATGCAAGGCTGGTTCAACATACACAAGTCTATATGTAATTCACCACATAAACAGAACCAAAGACAAAAACCACATGATCATCTCAATTGATGCAGAGAAGGCCTTTGACAAAATTCCACAGCCCTTTATGCTAAAAACCCTCAATAAACTAGGTATTGACGGAACGTATCTCAAAATAATAAAAGCCATTTATGACAAACCAACAGCCAATATCATATTGAATGGGCAAAAACTGGAAGCATTCCCTTTGAAATCTGGCAATAGACAAGGATGCCCTCTCTCACCACTCCTATTCGATATAGTACTGGAAGTTCTAGCCAGAGCTATCAGGAAAGAGAAAGAAATAAAGGATAATCAAATAGGAAAGGAGGAAGCCAAATAGTCTCTATTTGCTGATGACGTGATTGCACATTTAGAAGAACCCATTGTCTCAGCCCAAAATCTCCTGAAACTGATAAGCAACTTCAGCAAAGTCTCAGGATACAAAATCAATGTGCAAAAATCACAAGCATTCCTCTACACCAATAACAGACTAAAAGAGAACCAAATCAAGAATGAACTGCCATTCACAACTGCTACAAAAGAATAAAATACCTAGGAATACAACTAATAAGGAATGTAAAGGTTGTCTTCGAGGAGAACTACAAACCACTGCTCAATGAAATAAGAGAGGACACAAACGGATGGAGAAACATTCCATGTTCATGGTTAGGAAGAATCAATATTGTGAAAATGGCCACACTGCCCAAAGTAATTTACAGATTCAACACTATCCCCATCAAGCTATCAATAATCTTCTTCACAGAACTGGAAAAAACCACCTTAAACTTCATATGGAACCAAAAGAGAGCCCGCATAGCCAAGTCAATTCTAAGCAAAAGGAACAAAGCAGGAGGTATCACACTACCGGACTTCAAATTATACTACAAGGCTACAGTAATCAAAACAGCATGGTACTGGTACCAAAACAAAGATATAGACCAATGGAACAGAATAGAGGCCTGGGAGGCAACACAACATATCTACAAACATCCGAACTTTGACAAACCTGACAAAAACAAGCAATGGGGAAAGGATTCCCTGTTTAATAAACAGAGTTGGGAAAACTGACTAGCTATGTGCAGAAAGCAGAAACTGGACCCCTTTCTGACACATTACACTAAAATTAACTCCAGATGGATTAAAGACTTAAACATAAGACCTAACACCATAAAAACCCTAGAAGAAATTCTAGACAAAACCAATCAGGACATAGGAGTAGGCAAGGACTTCATGATCAAAACACCAAAAGCATTGGCAACAAAAGCCAAAATAGACAAATGGGACCTAATCAAACTCCATAGCTTCTGCACGGCAAAAGAAACAGTCATTAGAGTGAATCGGCAACCAACAGAATGGGAAAAAAGTTTTGCAGTTTACCCATCTGACAAAGGGCTGATATCCAGAATTTACAAAGAACTCAAACAGATTTACAAGAAAAAAACAAAAAAGCCCGTTCAAAAGTGGGTAAAGGATATGAACAGACACTTTACAAAAGAAGATATACATGAGGCCAACAAACATGAAAAAATGCTCATCATCACTGGTCATTAGAGAAATGCAAATCAAAACTACATTGAGATACCATCTCATGCCGGTTAGAATGGCGATCATTAAAATATCTGGAGACAACAGATGCTGGAGAGGGTGTGGAGAAATAGGAACACTTTTACACGGCTGGTGGGAGTGTAAATTAGTTCAACCATTGTGGAAGACAGTGTGGCGATTCCTCAAGGACCTAGAAATAGAAATTTCATTTGACCCAGCAGTCCCATTACTGGGTATATATCCAAAGGATTATAAATCATTCTACTATAAGGACATATGCACATGAATGTCCATTGCAGCACTGTTTACAATAGCAAAGACCTGGAACCAACCCAAATGCCCATCGATGATAGACTGGACAGGGAAAATGTGGCACATATGCACTATGGAATATTATGCAGCCATCAAAAACAATGAGTTTGTGTCCTTTGTAGGGACACAGATAAACCTGGAGACCATCATTCTCAGCAAACTGACACAAGAACAGAAAATGAAATACTGCATGTACTCACTCATAGGTGGGTGTTGAACAATGAGAACACATGGACAGGGAGGGGAGCACTACACACTGGGTTCTGTTGGGGGGAATAGGGGAGGGACAGCGAGGGGTGGGGAGTTGGGGAGAGATAGCATGGGGAGAAATGCCAGATATAGGTGAAGGGGTGGAAGGCAGCAAATCACACTGCCACGTGTGTACCTATGCAACTATCTTGCATGTTCTTCACATGTACCCCAAAACCTAAAATGCAATAAAAAGAAAAGAATAAAAGTCTGAACATGTTCACTACAGATGCAATTTTAAAGAAAAAGAAAGAAAAGAAAAGAAAAGCATGGGCCAGGCGCAGTAGCTCATGCCTGTAAACCCACACTTTAGGAGGTTGGGGTGGAAAGATCACTTGAACTCAGGAGTTAGGGGTTGCAGTAAACTGTGATTGCACCATTGCTCTACACCCTGGATGATAGAATGTGGCTCTGTCTCAAAAAAAGAAAAAAGAAAATCATGGACTGTGGATCATAATATAAACATTAAACGTTCTCATCTTTATAATCCAATTTATTATGAATTCACTTTTCTTTCAAAGCTTTAGTTTCTGTTTTAAGTCGTTATTTATACTACTTTATTCTTTTTCTATAGAAGATTTTTTAAACCTGCACACGTATCTCAGAAATTAAAGTAAAATAACAAAAAAGGAAGATGGTTTTTTAGTTTATATTCCTTAATATGTTCTTGTAGTTTAATATTTAAAGAGCAGTGGGAGTGGCTGGACATGGTGGCTCACGCCTGTAATCCCAACACTTTGAGAGGCCAAAGTGGGTGGATCACAAGTTCAAGAGATTGAGACCATCCTTGCCAACATAGTGAAACTCCACCTCTACTAAAAATACAAAAAGTTAGCCAGGCATGGTGGTGCATGTCCGTAATCCCAACTACTTGGGAGGCTTAGGCAGGAGAATCACTTGAACCCGGGAGGGGGAGGTTGCAGTGAGCCGAGATCGTGCCACTGCACTCCAGCCTGGCGACCGAGCTAGACTCCGTCTCAAAAACAACAACAGCAACAACAACAACAAAACAAAACAAAACAAAAAACAGCAGGAGTAATATTTAGGGCTTTGAAATATTTTCCCATGTATCAAATATCTATCCAAATTCAAGGAAAAATGTCTTCATAAAAACAGAAAAGCATTAATAGAGATTAATATAGAGATTATTAAAAAGTTTCATCCATAGTCCTGGATGATACTCCTGATCTTTTGTGACCTTTATTATAGGATGAAATCTTACTTTAGACAAAGGTAAAAGAAACCTGAAGTTTAGACAGATCTATGCAATGAAAGTTCTATTATTGTAAAGAATACTTATCACATCTAGAAGGAAAACACACTATATAGTCAGGTTATGGAAACTTTATTTTCCAAAAGTGACTTGAAAATCTCTATCCAAAGTAGCAAGTGCTTAAGATACTTTTTCAAAACTTTAATCTCAAGATTCACAGTGGAGCCCTCTTATCTTTTAGAGAATGATGCATTTTGAAAACTAGATACCCACTTCTAATGGATTTTGTTATCTTGGTGGACTCCTGGGGATTCAAATTTTGCTACCACATCAACTTCTCAGAAATCACTGTTTAAAGTATGGGAGTGGAATTCTATGTTGAGAAACACTCACAAAATGTATAACTAGTCATGGAGAAGGCGCTGAAGAGTTTTCAGATAGATCTTGCTATTGGAATCTCAACTTGAATAAGAAAGATACTGATATCCAATTTAGGAAAGTTTCCCAAGATTTTTTTCCAAAGGATACTCTCTTGAAAGATAAAAAGCAAGAAAATTTCACTTCATATGAAGGGGAAAAAAAAGTATTCTTCCTGAATGAAACTGAGAACAATTCCACACTTTGAGAAATACACTTCTTTCTCTAAACCATGGAATCCTAGACCATGGATGATATATTTGCATAGGTATGTCAGTTTCATTTGCACATCCATATTAGTTGCTGAATAAGGAGCCTAACTCTAGGTTCTAATAAAGTTCCAGTCTCTAATATAGTTAAATGCAGGCTGAAATTTTTTGCCTCTTGGGTAATTTGCATGGCAACCATGATAGTAGGCAGATTTCCCTAAATAAAATATTGGAGGTGCTGAAGTATAGTGAGAAATAATGATTTCTTTTCTTTCTTTCTTTT
This sequence comes from Callithrix jacchus, assembly GCF_049354715.1. Taxonomy (NCBI): domain Eukaryota; kingdom Metazoa; phylum Chordata; class Mammalia; order Primates; family Cebidae; genus Callithrix; species Callithrix jacchus. The sequence goes on along the minus strand of NC_133503.1, from coordinate 144,227,503 downwards.
TTTTTAACTATTTATCAGCTTATCTCTAGTTCTCTTTCACATACTCATGATTCCTGATAGAAGTTACAATTTATTAAGATTAGTTTCATAACTTTTATGAATTAACAAATAATCACCTGTGTATTAAAATCCCCTTGATAATCCTAAATTTTGTTTTGGGAAGACTCTGTAGGGGAAATTTGGGTCTTTGTGTTTGCTCTTGAGCTTAAGGAAGGAGAGGGAAGTTATCCACAGTCCCCCAGTAAAGGGCATTTCTGTTATATGACACTGGAAAATTGAATTGGAATCTATGTTATGGGGTCAACTTCTAATCAGCTAGGAGGAATGCCTGGCAGTACAAAAGTAACAGCATTTTCCCAATTCATTCAAGAATATTTATCAAGGATCTGCTATGCATCAGGCATTATGTTAGTTTTGTAAAAAAAATAACAATCTCTTAGAATTCATGGGAACTTCAGAGGAAAAGGTAGCTTACAGTCAGACATGTAGCCCAAATGCCACGGACTGGTATTGCTCTATGATAGTTTTTAATATTCTTTGATACAATTAGAAGGATGACGTCAATGTGAATACCTGTTTGCTTTGTTTTGTTTTGAGGTCTCACTGCAACCTTGAACTGCTGGGCTCAAGAGATCTTCCTTCCTCAGCCTTCCAAGGAGTTTGGATTATAGGTGTTAGCTATCTTACCAAGCCTGGACAGGTTATTTTTTTTTTATATAAAACTAATGTTTTTTATTTTAATGGACTGCCCTTGTTTGTTAAGTTCTATTCTTTTTACTTTGTGTTACAGTACACTGTACAATTCCCAATTGTACATTCTACAATGTTTATGGTAGGCTTTGCAAATGGCAGGCTTTGCAAAACATTTCTTCTTGGCAAAATTAAGAGTTGGCATCTCTACCCTTGTCTGCCAGTTTTTAGAGGGAAATTTTACTTGCCTTCAAGTCTAAAAATTTCTGAACAACCCACTGCCCAAGACTTCTAAAACATTTTTCTATTTCAATAACATTGGGGTACAAGTGGTTTTTTGTTACATGGATGAATTATATTGTGGTGAATTTTGAGATTTTAGTGCACCTAAAGTACTGAATGGTGTACTTTGTATCTAACGTGTAGTTTTTTTCTCCCTAGCCCCTTCCCACCCTCCACTTGAGTCTCTTATATCACTCTGTCCATTATATCACTCTGTATGCCTTTGTATACTCATAGCTTAAGTCCCACTTGTAAGTGTGAACATAGAATGTTTGATTTTCTACTCCTGAGTTAGTTCACTTACAATAATGACCTCTGGCTCCATCCAAGTTGCTGCAAAATACATACTTTGATCCTTTTAATGGCAAAGTAGTATTCTACAAGGTGTATATACCACAGTTCTTTATCCACTCATTAGTTGATGGGCACTTAGGTTGATTCCACATCTTTGTAATTGTGAATTGTGCTGCTATAAATATACATGTGCAAGAGTCTTTTTCATATAATGACTTCTTTTCCTTTGAGTAGATATCCAGTAGTGGGATTGTCAGATTGAATGGCAGACCTACTTTCAACTCTTTAAGGAATATCCTTTATGTTTTCCATTGAGGTACTAATTTACATTTGCATCAGGAGTGTGTAAGTGTTCCCTTTCCCTCACATTCATGCTAACATCTATCGTTTTTTGAATTTTTCATAATGGCAATTCTTGCAGGAGTAAGGTAATACCTCAGTGTGGTTTTAATTTGCATTTCCCTGATGATTAGTGATGTTGAGCATTTTTTCCACTGCCTAACACTTGATAGTCAGTATTTATTTTATCTATGTGTTTACAAATGCTTTTAATGCCAATTTCATCTTATATCTTACTGCTATCTTCTGAATTCAATTTCTTTCTTCTTGACATTCATCCATTAGCAGTTAATTTAGCAAGGGATACTTTTTCTTATTTTTCTGAAAATATCTTAATTTTATCCTCAGTTTTTAGTGATATTTAAATTGAATGTCCTATGCTGAACTTTTATGTTATTTTAGCATTTGAAGATGTTAAATTCACTGTCATTTGACTTCTATGGAGAGTGATGAAAAGTCTCGTCAGTCTAATTGCTGTTTCTTCTTTGCAGTTTTTTTTTTTTTTTTTTTTTTGAGACAGGGTCTTACTCTGTAGCCCAGGCTGAAGTGTAGTGGTGTGAACATGGCTCACTGCAGCCTTGACTTCCCAGGCTCAAGTGATCCTCCCACCTCATCCCCTAGAGTAGCTGGGACTACAAGCGGATGCCACCATGCCCAGCTAATTTTTGTATTTTTTGGTAGACACAGAGTTTCACCCTGTTGCTCAGACTGGTCTTGAACTCCTGAGCTAAAGCAATCCTCCCACCTTGGTCTCTCAAAGCACTGGAATTACAGGTGTAAGCTACTGCAACTGACCTTTATAGTCTTTCTTGTTGCTTTCAATATTTTGCCTGTGTGCTTTAGGACAATTTCATCACTGTATTTTTTTTTTTTTTTGAGACACAGTCTCGTTCTATCCCCCAGTCTGGAGTACAGTGGCATGATCTTGGCTCACTGCAACCTCTGCCTCCTGGGTTCAAGCAATTCTCCTGCCTCAGCCTCCCAAGTAGCTGGGATTGCAGGCACCTGCCACCATGCCTGGCTAATTTTTGTATTTTTAGTAGAGACAGGGTTTTACCACATTGACCAAGCTGGTTGTGAACTCCTGACCTGAAGTAATCCACCTGCCTTGGCCTCCCTAAGAGCTGGGATTACAGGCATGGGCCACTGTGCCTGGGGTTCATTACTGCATCTAAGTATTCTTTCTATTTATCTACTTGAGATTCATGCTCTGATTTCTATGTCTTTCTTTGGTTCTAAAAAAACTATTAGTAACTATCTCTTTCAATGTTTATCTTTCCTGTTATTTCTTCTAAAACTCCTATTCAACTTACATTAGACCTTCTCATTTCAATCACCTATTTGTTAACCTCTCTTAGATATTTCCATATCTTTTTCTCTTGGGTCATTAATCTTCCTACTTGTCAACCTCATGGTGGATTGTTTCCTCGTATTTGTTATTTTGTATTCAGGCTTATCTTCAGTGAACATTATTTCCTCTTTGAGCATTCTGTGCCTCTTGGATTGTAGAAGTGCACCTTCATTTATTCCTATCATGCATCTCAAGGTTTTCACTGAACCAATTTGTCATTTTGATTTATTTGGTCAGCACCATGTAGACTCTACATGGTTTTACTTTGTTCTTATGTGAAGTACAAGCCTGGGCTTCAGTTTCTTATGGGAGCCATTTTTTCCCTCTTTAAAGTATTTGCACAGTTAAATCTCTGCTGGCATTTGTTCCCAGAATCCCAATCAGTTAATCCTTTGCAGTCTTAATCTCTGTGGCTTGTAATGCTTCCTTCTTAGAGACATTGGCTTTTGGGGACATTTGCCTCCAATAGAGACAACTTTCATAAAAATTAAGAATTGAATTCAGACTTTAGCTTTATCAATCAACTTTTAAACTATAACACAAATGATACAAAAGCTATGTATCTTCACAGCTTCTTCATCTGCATTCATGGCTGCAATAGAGAGCTTAGTGTTCTAGAAATAAAGCCACTAAGCCAGCCACCACATCCAATTAAAAAAAGCAAGTGTTGAACAATGAGAACACATGGACACAGGGAGGGGAGCATCATACACTGGGGTCTGTTTGGGGGGACTAGGAGAGGGACAGTGGGGGTAGAGAGGTTAGGGAGGGATAACATGGGGAGAAATGCCAGATATAGGTGACAGGGGGATGGAGGCAGCAAACCACATTGCCATGTATGTATGTACACACGCAAAAATTCCCCAGAATCTAAAGTACAATTTTACATCCAAATATATATATATGAATGAGACCTTTCTGTAGGCCTTTCTAAAGAGTCTTTATATAACGTTATAGACTATCTTCTTTAAATATGAGAAAGCTTGTCTGATAACTTCAAATCATTAATACACTAGGAAACAATCACATATGAAAAAACAAGGCTTGTGCATTACACTGGCATCATTCCTCAACTGTTCCTATGTCTCTTTTTATCACATAAATACATGTTGTAGCTAAACAAACTAAATTTAGTTGAGTTTATTAGTTTTATGTTATCTAGCATTTTTGTTTTCATATCTGAAGGAATGATTGTGTTTACTGTTTGTCTTGTTTTTGAAAATGGAACTATTTTCCTAGAGTTTAGAAAGTCAATTTTATAAATAATTGGGAAAACCATGTGCAGGTCAACACAGAAGAGAAGTCAGTTCAATCAACTCATAAAAGCTAGAGGGAGCAGATTTCAGTTTTATATACAGAAAAATTGTCCGAAATGAACTAAAACTGAATCCCCATCACTGTAGATACTTCAGCACACATTTCATGATCACTTAGCAAGGATGTTGTAGGAAAGAATAAAAGAAAGGAACTAATGCTTTTTCAGGGTATACTACCAGCTACGATGCTAGGAATATTTATATTTGTATCTCATTTATTCATCATGGTAATCTTTTTAGAAAGTGTGAGAAACTTTAGGTTCAGAATAATTTAGCAATTTCTTTCAATTCTAACTAGATGTAGATTTGAATCAGCTTTGTTCGATATCAATGTCCAAGATAATCACCACACACCTAACATACTTTCCCATTTTCTTAAATGTATCAGAATTGAATTATGTCACTGGCCAATTAAGGCTGATTAGTAATGGTTTACTTTTGTGTTCTAATAAAATATAAAACCTCCCTAAACTTAATACCCTCCTATTGTTTACCTTGATTTTAACAGATAATGTCTCCAAATTATAACTATTATGTACTAATTTATAACATATTCACTCAATATATAAGTTTAGGAATCAACTTACGCATTATTATTACTGGAACTTCTAAATGTAATATCAACACTTGTGTGTAGATTTTAAAAAGATACTGTTAACATATTTCACAAAAGTGTTTCACGGTCTTCCAAGAAATAAGACATTAAAAAATATACCTACTTATTTAAAATTTTAATATCAATTCACAGATTTTTGATTTATTTAATTTTTGAAATGAACAACACTATCTGCAAATATTAACAATAATTTAAAATATTAACAAATATAAATGGGTAATAAAAATACATTTAGAAAACAGAGTTTTATAGTAGTTATCTAATGTAAAATAACTTACCTGATATGCAGAAAATAACCTTGTAAAGAATTAAACTGGGGTTTTTTTTTTTTTGATCAGAATAGAATGATTGTTTCAGAAAGACTCTTCCTAATTTCTAAAAAAAGTTAGAAATACCTTTTCTAATATTTCCATTATTTTTTAGAAACCATATATGTTAAACTACATTAAAAAGTGGGAAGAGAAACTCTTCTATTTAAGGAGGAAAATTAAAACTAGTAGTTTACACAAGGTGGGGGGAGGTGATATCAAAAAAGTACAAAATTATTAAAAAATTTTTATGTCAAAAAAAAAATTTTTTTTATGTCATTAAGGAAAGCAGTATATGAAGAGAAAATGGTGTCTTTATTGTATCAGCAAAAAGAGTCAAACTCTGTAAAATATTTGAAGAGATTTATTCTAAGCCAAATATGAGTCATCAATGGCCCATGACAGGGCCCCAGGCAATCCTAAGAAAATATGCCCAAGGTGGTCAGGCTATAGATTGGTTTTATATGTTTTAAGGGATGGGGAGTTCCAGGTCATAGGTTGAGTACAAGATTTTCTGATTGGCAATTGGTTGAAAGAGTTATTATCTAAAGACCTGGAATCAATAGAAGAGAATGTCTGGGTTAGGATAAAGAGTTGTGAAAAACAAGGCTCTTATTATGCAGATGAAGCCTCCAGGTAGGAGTCTTCTGAAAGAAAACAGTTTGTAAATGTTTCTTATTAGACTAAAAAAGGTGCCAGACTCATAGTTAATTCTCTGCTGGATCAGGGAAAAGACCTGGAAGGGGAAGGGGATTCTCTACAGAATGTGGATTCTCCCCACAAGAGACAGCTTTACAGGGCCACTTCAAACTATGCCAAGTAAATATATTTTAGGGTAAAATTCTTCCATTTTTTTCAGGGCCTGCTATCTGTCATGCTATACTAGATAAAGTCAGGTTGGAATTTGGTATCTTATTGCTGCAAAGAGTCTGTTTCATCAGTCTTAAGATCTCTGTTTTAATGACAATGTTAGTCAGTTGTGCCTTTCAAAGAGCAGAGGGTATAATGAAGTATGTCTGACCCCACCTTCCCATCATGGCCTGAAGTAGATTTTCAGGTTTACTTTGGAATAACTCTGGCCAAGAAGGAAGGTAGGGGTCTATCAGTTGGTTGAGGAGTTTAGGATTTTATTTTTGGTTTACAGTTGCTAGCTGTCTTTAAAAACTTTTTAAAAATGAACTTTGAGGACTTTATAAAAAGGAGATATACGCACAGTTTCGGCCCCTGGAAAACTAAATTCTATGCATGTTGGGTCCTTAATTCTAAATATGAAACATTCTCTTTGTCCACTTAAGCTTATCAGTAACACCTCTCCACAGCTGCTTGCAATAAAGGATCCTGAAGGTAAAAGGGGAGAGCAGAGCCCTAAAGGTCATGAAGGAGCATCAATGCTTAGAAAGGTTACTTATCATTTGATCACACAAAGGAAAATTGAAAACCAACATATGGTGACCTTATGGTCTGGTTTCAGGTGTTTAGTAGCCATCTGAAGAAAGAAGATATACCCTTATTTTTGCCTTGAACAGTTTAATCCTTTTATGTGAGTAATGGGAAATTTAAGTGCAAGAGATCCTATAAAGGCAAATAAATAAATAAATAAAATTAAAAAACCCCTTAATCTAGAAATTCTGTTTATATAACTAATCACCAACTTGAAAGTATTCAAAAGTGACTAAATGGCTAAAAGAAAAGAAAACCTCTAAGAAGAAAATGCAGGGTAAAAACTAGTAATCTTTAAGGATACAAGTGATCATGGACTTAAGATTTTAGCTTAATATTTAAGAAAAAAATCAAATAAACTTCTTGTCAAGTGTATGCCTGACAAATATATCTTTGGATGTCAAAAGAATATTGAGGTGCTAAAATAATTACACATCTTTTATTCCCTAAGTCCATATCAGACAACACTGTAGAATATTTATACCACCTTAAAATCTTCAAGGAAAGTGTGATTCTATCATCTTTCTCAGTTTAACATTCCAATATTTAATAACTGGAAATTCTTCCTAATACCTAATCTACAACCTTCCAGCTGTAAAAATTAAGACAACTGTGGGATATTTTATGCTCTTGGTAGGGAAGCAGAACAATTTGTTACCAGCAATCAAACTGTAATAAGTGTTCCAAAATCAGAAAGTGGTGTTGAGGCCAACATTTAGCTTTCTCTTTTACAGGCTACTCAAACTCATTTTATTATTCCCTTATATGTACTTCTCAGTATTTCCCTGCTATCCTCTCCCAAGTTTTCTGTATCTCTTAAAAAAGTTGCATACGTGGCCAATGATACCCCCAAAAGACTAGTATAGCTAACATTCAATTATATGAAAGAATGATTCTCAATGATAATGCAATAATGACTGAATTTTACTTAATTGGTGGTGATAAAATAATAAACAAAAGGAAGTATGCATGAGTCTGAGAGACAAAACACATTGGTTTTTATTAAATACTCTCCAGGGGAAGAATCCCCTGATTAGAGAACTCAACTATCTTGTCTCTAGCAGTTACCTTGACTTCAAAGAGCTATATTTCAGGTAGGCATAGCTTGATGGCATTATTATTATAGTTGTTAATTAATATGTTAAGAAAATAATCTATATACTACCCCATATTTTTATTCAATGCTTACCAAATAATCTTTTGATAATAAATTGGCCTACCAGGTCAGTTCTCCCCTCAAGAGACAGCTTTACAGGGCCACTTCAAACTATGCCAAATAACTATATTTTAGGGTAAAATTCTTCCATTTCTTTAGAAGATTTCTTTAGGTAAGAAAATATGCATATTTCAATAGAATTGAATGAATATAAACTATGTGGCTAGATTTCTTAAAAATTAATAAATCCAAATTTATATCTATATTTACTTTTTAATCTTCATTTCTAGTATTAAATCCTAAAAGTCTCTTATCACTTAAAGTTTGGAACAAATATGGTACTCAACCATTTGTAGATTATTCTATCATTAAGCATCTAATTGAGGTATGTAGAAAACTTTCAAGTTTGGTAACCTGTAAGTAAAATATAACAATGGCCACAAATACATTGCCCCTAGAAAGAGTCAAAATTAATAAGAAGTCTTAAAGTTTTGTCATATTCTCTTTTTACAAGTTCTTTTATGTTTCTACTACAACACACTGGGATTCTGCAATCTTAAATCAAAATTATGAAGCCCCCACACCTTTACACACGAACACCTCCATTCATTTCATTTCAGAGTTATGAGCACCCTCTAGTATAAAAAGAATGAATTTATATTTATCTAGAAAGGTAAGGGCATTGCTACAATGGAGAATCATTAGTGGCAGAGCTGTTTTAGTACTCTGCATAGGGTGTGTCTGGAGGGCAAGAAAAAAGGAAAAAGAGGACACCATACATCACTGTACAAAAGCCTTTAATTTTCTAACATGGGTCTTCCAGATTACAGAATTAAATTTGTTTCCTAAGACATAATATGCCTTAGAAATTCTGTTATTTTCTGCACATTTCTTGGTCTCATTCATTAAAAATACTTCAATAGTTGCTTTTAAGATAAAAATTTAACGTGGCCGATAAGGTACAGTTACACTTGGCTTCTACCTTTTTCTCCTGTTCCTTTTATGTGGTGTTTATATGAGAGCACTGGGCACATTAGCTTTTTTTCAGCTCTTCAAATACACAGGCTCAGAGTCTTCAGAAAAGGTCCTCTCCCGACTCTTTTCACCAGATAACTCTTCTCACTCATCTATTTATCAAATATTTATTGAACTCCCATATGAGACAGGCATTGAGCTAGTCACTATACAAATAGCCATGAACAAGTCAGGTGGAATCCTTCCCCTTATGGCAATTATACTCCCATTATAATTATCAGCTCATTCATTCAACAAATATTAATTGAGCACATACCATAAGCCAGGCACTGATCTAGTCACTCGGGATATAGCTGTGAATGAAACAGACAAAACATCTCCCCCCAAGGAAAGTATACCCTAATGGGGAAAGTAGTAATAAGCAAGATAAACAAGTAAAATATGTAGTATGTCAGAAAGTGATAAATATTAAGGAGAAATATCAGACAATGAAAATGATAGGAAGTGTGTGTGTGTGCATGTGGATGTACGATATTAAGTAATGTCAGAAAAGGCCTCATTTACATGATCACACTTAAATAATAAGTAATCAAATAAAGTGATTATGGATTTTAAAAGTGCTATGAAAGAAATAAACAGTATAATATGAAAGAGAGTAACTGGGGAAAGCCTTTTTAATAGTGAATGATCAGACAGAAGGCCTGTCTGATGAGAAACTGGTACTTGAGCTGAGACTGAAGGGTGAAATTAAGTCAATATGTGACCCTTGGAATATCTTAATATGCTCCCCAAACTACGAAACGTTCAGATTCTCCTAAAGCAGTACCAGCATTATCAGCTAAACCGAAATAGTATCATGGATGACAGAGATTCATTGAGGAAAAGAAAACATTTATTGACTGTCATGTGCCAGGTAAATATGCATGCTTGTTATACACTCTTGCTATCTGAAGTTTACAAGAAAAACCTGGCTGCTATTCACTGAAAAAAGTGCCCAAGACTGAGTAAAATCTACCAATGGTCAATTTTAAGTCACAGGTTATAGTTTATGATGAACAGATTTTTTTCTAGTTTAAAATATTCTGATAAAAATATCCTGTTCCATCCATCATGACATCATATATTAGATCATGTGTTCCCATTTATAATTCAGGATATATAATCTACTGATAAAACATTATTCAGTTCTACATTTAAAATAAGCAGTTACATGTACAACATACTATTACGCATTTATGTGCTAACTCTTAAGTCTATATAAACAGTGACAAACTTCATAGACAATAAACATTTCCCATAAATAAACAAAGCTATGATGTCTATAAAATGTGGCCTTAAATCTACCTGTAGACGAACAATCAGCTCTTAATGACTAACAGTAAATTATGTACTAGATATTGTTAACCTATACTGAATTATTATGTTTACTGGAAAACAATATTTGAGATATGGTTTAAATGACAGAATAAAGAAATAAAGAGCTAAAGCTGAGGCTGAGCCCTGAATTAATCTGTGCTTTTTGGGAAGTAGTCAAAAGATCACCCACAGCCCCTATATTATATAGGCTCATTAATGACTTCCTTCCTACATTTAAACTTATTGTTATTACTGCAATAAGCTTTTTGTTAATTCAGTTTTTATAATTCTTTTCTAATAAAAAAGAGGAGACCAATGGGAAATGGAAGAGAAGTGAGACAACAGATTCCCCAGGGTTTTACTGGAAAGAGTTTGTTACTCTAAAAAGGCAAAGAAACATTTCTTGGACATACTGATACTGCTGTTTTATTTGCAATGTATTTTCATCCAGGAATCATCCAAGGTCTCTTAGAAACCTACTAACAGAGCTAGCAGATATTTTTAGATGATCTAATCTAGCTGTGCAGGCTACTTGTCTGTACTTGTATTTTACCTTGAAGAAGTCCTATTTTTTTATATATATAAAGTAAAAGAAAATAAATTCACTCAGATCCAGGACTCAGTTTCAGAGATTTGAGAACTTATGTCCCCAAAAATGATTTTAGCGGCCATCTGTGGTGGCTCATGCCTGTAATCCCAGCATTTTGAGAGACCAAGGCTAGAGGATCACCTGAGGTAGGGAGTTCGACACCAGTCTGACCAACATGGAGAAACCTTGTCTCCACTAAAAATACAAAATTTGCCGGGTGTGGTGGTGCACGCCTATAATCCCAGCTACTTGGGAGGTTGAGGCAGGAGAATTGCTTGAACCCAGGAGGCGGAGGTTGTGGTGAGCCGAGATCGTGCCACTGCACTCCAGCCTGGGCAACAAGCATGAAACTCTGTTTCAAAAAATAAAAAAAAGATTTTAGAGAAGGTCTCCTGACCACCTCTCTCCCAAAAAAGACTGGGACGAGAGAAGGAGTTTTGAGAAGATTTTTAGTAACAGACATTTTACCTGATAAAAATTTAATAACAAGTGTCTTCTGAAGCAAAATACAGCTACCTTTATTTTATTAACATAATTAGTATTCCTAATAGAAAACAGAACTGACATCAATTTAGACTTTTTTTTTTAACTTTGGAGTAGGTATATCACATTCAGTATTTTTAGTTTCCTCACCTATAAAATATGATGTGATAATTATGATTTTTATCAACTCAGTCTGAAGTAGCTCAGAAAAGTCACTATGTAAATACTAGAAACTATATACCATTTATAAATTATTGCATTATACAACTATATTACTCTGTATATTGTACTGTATTTTGTTCTTTATATTTATAGCCATTACAACCTCCTCATAACTTATATAGGAATTTAAGAACACCTGCAAAACAAGAATAGATGACATGCAAGAATAATAGTGAAAAATGTTGCCTTGAGTAAAACAAAACAGAAAATTTTTCATGTAAATTTCCAAACATACCTAACATGTATGTTAATGAATCTACTCCCTTACAATTCAGGCAAGATTTTTCATAACTACAGATGTAATCATTGTTAACCCAGCAATGACTACTTCATAGCCAAGTGGAAGAGATGGAAAGCTGATCACTTCTGCAGTATGGATCATTCTGTAGTTCTTTAAAATCTTTCCTGTCATCATGAGAGACCCGCTAGTTGAAAGAGGAATCATTTCATGATTTTCAACACCAGATATATCCCCTCTCAAAAATTCTAAAGTGTTCTTCTAAGTCTACAGCAACTGTATTCAGTGTTCATTTCAGCATGCTACACTCAGACAGCTACCTAAATCAGGGCTGGTTTGTTTTTCCCTTCAGCTACCACCTGAAGTATGATTTCCTTACCCTCTGGATTCTGACCTTCAAAGCCACTATTGTTTTCCAAAGTAGTATTTAGAATTGTTTAAAACTTTAGGGATTCACCAGATATAAACCAGCGTAGGTTTGTGTCAACGAAACTAAACAAGTTCAGTTCAGACATGGGAGTGATTGTAAAGAATCAATTATGACTTAATACACTTTGTTAGTAACAGAGAACACTTAAAAAAATAACACAAGCATTTTCATATAGTATATGAATCCAGGGAAACCATTATTTTGCTACAAATCACAGTTCAAAGGATTCATGATAAAATACTTACAACTGTATAGGTTTGGAAGATGCTAATGTCTTTCTCAAAGTTTTTCAGTTTTATTTTGTATCTTTTACAGAAGTCTTTATAAACAAAACATATTACAAGCGGGGCACAGTGGCTGACACCTGTAATCCCACACTTTTGGAGGCCAAGGTGGGCTGATTACTTGAGGTTAGGAGTTCAAGGCCAGCCTGGTCAACATGATGAAACTCCATCTCTACTAAAAATTACAAAAATTAACTGGGTATGGTGGCACACGCCTGTAATCCTAGCTACTCAGAGGCTGAGGTGAGAGAATCACTTGAACCCAGGAGGCAGAGGTTGCAGTGGGCCAAGATTGTGCCATTGCACTCCAGCCTGGGTGACAGAGCAAAACTTCATCTCGAAAAAAAAAAAGAATATACAAGCAGATTATCAGAAATATAAAGTAAAAATACGTAATTTTTGTACTGTTTATCTCATTTCAAATCAATTAGTCTGAACTCAATTAGATATAAAGATACAGCAAGAAGAATCAAGTCAATTTTTTATTAATTTATTTGAGAGAAATCCTGTAGCCATAGATTCTGTAAAACTGATCAAATTAATTATCTAATACGAACATTTTCAGGTGGAGTTAAAACCCAATTTCCAATAGAACACAAAAATGTAATGAACTATTTCACTTGCTAACAAAGAAATGACATAGATATATATGAATAATGTAATAGAAATTTTCTAAGTCCATTTGATCATGAATTTCAATGTATTAATCCGTAAGTATATATAGAAAGACTGTGATTAAAGTTCAACTGACTTATTCAAACATAAACAATCTAAGAAGAAAAGAAACTAAAACCATACAAAAATAAGATTAAGGATAAGCCAAAGTTTTACACCAGGCTCTACATATCCATATAATCACACACAATCTGTAAATCTAGTGCTCAAATATGCTCCCAGAGCCTAACAAGAATAATAATATACTTGTCACCCAAGAGATATTTAAGAAAACACTTCCCTTTATTCTGCTCCCAAAGAGGATACATACAGTACAATGATTCAGTATAATACTACCGAAACACTTAATTATTCTTATTTCTAAAAGAGGATTTAAAAGACTATTTGTATAAAAATAGAAATCAGGCCGGGTGCCATGGCTCATGCCTGTAATCCTGGCTCTTTGGGAGGCCAAGGTGTGTGGATTACTTGAGACCAGGAGTTTGAAATGCCTGGCCAACATGATGAAATCCTGTCTCTACTAAAAATACAAAAATTAGCCGGGCATGGTGGCATGCACCTGTAGTCCCAGCTCTTCAGGAGGTTGAGGCAGGAGAATCACTTGAATCCTGGAGATGGAGGTTGGAGTGAGCCAACATTGTGCCATTGCACTCCAGCCTGGGTGACAGAGTGAGACTCTATCTCACATACACACACACACACAAAATCAAGGATTTCAACTTTTTTTTAAATCTGAATTTTTTTTTTCTGGTAAGCAATTTGACATATTTAAAACCCATTTTTTCATTCACCATGCTTATATTATGTTCTTAATATGAACATGTCCACTAAAATCTTGCTCTATGAAATTTAAAAAGAATTTGTATTCATTTTCTGATGCAGACACTGTGACTTGTTTTTAAGGCAGACATGCAGAGTAAATTATGATGCCTACATTTTTTTTTCTACCATAGCAATTTTCCTTGTTTCACTACTTGAGCTAATGTCATCTTGTTCCTGCTTGGTTGTTGTGTTGGAATGTGGACAGTGGATGAGACAACGTGTAGTGACTTAGTACTACCAACTATGAATAAAAGTAAAGTAAAGCTGTCTAGCTAATGTAAAAATGCTCTTTAGATCAATTATAAAACTGTCAGAAAACTGGTATGTAGAGAGATTCTAAAGCCATAACATTTCAAAAGATGAAATACGGTTGGCATCGTAAATTAAAGATTTAAAGAAAAAACAGTTAAGAGTTACTTGCAATTCTACGTGCAACCCACAAAAGAAATCTGAAAAGTGCTTAACTTAGGATTATTCAAACATTTAGAAAAAAATTGTATATACGATATCAGAAAAACTGCAGTGTCAAAAGCCATATTTAAATTAAATATGTTTCTAGAGGGAAATGACATTCGTCATAATTCCATCTTAACATTTGTGTCATGGAAGAACACATATAAATGACGAAACATAAGGATGAAGACTTCTTACCCCATATTTACATTGGCGGGAGGTTGCTCCATACTGGAAACGACATTGCTCATCAGCATCATACACCTGACCTGGGGCCACAGCTGGATAAAGAAAGTCACGCTTGGGAGGCTCATTATCAAGGCAAGTACCACGGCCTGAACTGTTCAACATAAAGGATCAAAGGAAATTAGGTACTCTATGGACTATTTCAGTCAAAATTATGAAACCATGTGTTGAGCTTTGTTTTAATAACTTGATGCATGAAAAACAATACATTCTCCTGATAAATAATCACATGGCAGGACAGAATAGCTTTACTGAAACCTGAATAAGAGCTCCAAATAATTTATTTCAGCACCAAGACACAATAAAATCATTTCCCACAACAATCTGAAAATGTTATGTTGGCCTTGATTTTAACTGATTTCTCAAGGAATCAAAACAGAATTTCACATTGCTCTAAGCTTCTTGTTTGTTTTCACTGAAAATATAACCACATCTGGTAGTAGAATTAAAAATATTAAATGCAGAAAAATTTTTTAAAGTAATTATGGTTATAATCCTTAAAGAGCTAATTTATATAGTTCCACCTTGGGCAGAACAATAGATGTTGTGTTAATACATGTCCATAGGTTCTCAAAATATTTAATAATAAACGGGCTGAATGACAGATGAGGCCAAGGACCAAAGTTTTCCTCTCAAGTATATTAGAAGTGTTTAGTCTCTCAAAATTTCATATTTCATCTAGTATCATCAGAATTGGAAAAGAGAATATTCTCTTCTTTGTATAATTTCTGCGTTTCAAGCTATGCCTGCACTCAAACATAATATTTTAATTCAGTGGAACAAATAACATAAAGGTCGCCAAAACCCAGACAGAATACCTTAGTTTAAAGAGCTTTAAACTTTGCTAAATATAATTGTTCATTTTTATTTAGTCAGTGTGCATAAAATAGGACAGATGCTTTTCTACTTTCATTTCACATGTGAGTGAGTTAGAATTTTTAAAGAATTCCTATGCCAACATTTAAAAATTTTTTCCAACATTCTTGTCCATTGTGCCAGCACTTGTGTGTTTTTTTTCCCAAATCTTTTCCATCCACTTTGCCAAAGGAAAATAATTTCACAAGTAGAAGTTCCTCAACTGTTATTTAGGACAGTACAATTTTTCATTTATAGATAACTAACAAAGAACTATGCATTACAATGAGTTTCTTATTCAGTTAGAAGTTTCTCATATTCCTAACATGTCAAAGTCAATCTGTTATATTAAAAGGTATTTCACACACAACAGCAAATTAATACCTTTAAAAAACTGAACCATACTATTTCTAAGGTGATTAGAGTCAAAGACCAAAGGGACAGAATACTGTCTTCTTTATATCCTTCCTCTTTCTTTCATGCCCTCCTGACTAATTTTTTAACCAATAAGAAATATTTAGATGGAATATTAAGTATGGTACTAACATAGATGAATTTGACCATTGGCCACTACAATAATTTCAGTTGTCACCGCTCAAGGTGTCTAACTAACAAAGAACAACCGTTTTTCACCCAGCTATCCAGTTTTCATAATGGAACACTTTTTAATTTCCTTTTTATTATACTTTTAGAAGTTGACATGTACCTCAGCAAGAAAAATAACTTCTAGATGAATTTTTAAAATAGAACGCTTTTTTTTGTTTTATTAAGTAAAATATCTTTAATCTATAAGGATATGCAAACTTTAGGCAAATGTAATGCTACTAGTAAATTTTAAGTTATATATTAAGGTTAATGACAAAGAGGTCATATTTGAATAACACAATAAAAAAAGAATCATTTTGTTAATATAATATTGGTGAGATAAATGAATTAGTAGTTTCATTCCCCAATTTTCTTCTAAAATATCTGTTTCATTTCTATCAACTTATTGTTGATAGAATGTCTTATGTTTATAAATGTCTTTATGAAAGGAATTAAAATGTAATAAAAATAACATAACAAATACTACTATAAATCTTTTTGATAGAAAATATTTATTTTAAATTGTTTACTTAAGTAGGTATCCAATAGGCAAAAAATATTTACAATTGCATAATCAAAAAAGTGTAGGATACATTCACCTAAGTGACACCAAGTTAGACTATATTAAAAATGATTATAATTACTTTTAGTAATATATAAAATTAACCCAGAATCAGAGGAAGAACTATGTGGACCCCAAAGAAGAGTTTAAGAATAGATACCCTGAGTAAAAAATTCTTTTCTGATGGCAAATTGGAAAATGACTTAACCCAGAAGGAAGCAAGAATAATTGCTTCATTTAAAACTATTGTTTCAATATATCAATATTAGTGGTCTTCTAATCATGGTTCAGGTTCTTTAAAAAAATACCAAACCAGAGGACCACTGCCGTGGCCTTTATACCACCAAGAATGCCATGAACTTGCAGGCACCTGTGGCCAAAACTCTTCTAAGAAAGTTTATCCTGGAGGTTTATTTTTGTTTCAGTTCTTTGGAAGCATCTATTGCCTTGTATTAATGTGGTCTAGACAAGTCTTGTTCTCCTTTTCCAGTATATTTTTACGGAAGAATAAAACACCATACGAAATAAAATATACAGGAAAACCATATGGATCTTTAAAAATGAACCTGTATTTAGAAACATGGAATAAATAAAGAACTTTTGAAATGGATTTGGCTATATTTGTATAAATTAGCAAGGCTTACAATTCAAGGGTCTTCCAGTAAAACAAATGTGGGGATATATCTGCAAGGTGGATTTAAATTGTTTGTACATTTCTACACGTTTATACATATGTAGTACATTTTCCTTCTCGTAACCATATCTGGTATATACAGTAAAACCTTGATTTAAATATTTGAGGGATGGGATATTTTTCCTGTTTTAATTCTTTGCTTTGTTTTGCTTTAAGATGGGGTCTTGCTTTGTCACCCAGGCTGGAGTGAAGTGGCATGATCACAGCTAACTGCAGCCTTGAACTACTAGGCTCAAGAGATCCTCCCACCTCAGCCTCCCGAGTAGCTGGTACCAGAGGCATTCGGCATCATGCCTGGCTAATTTTTGTATCTTTTGTAAATACAGAATCTCACCATCTTGCCCAGGCTGGTCTAGAACTCCTGGTCTCAAGAGTTCCTCCTGCCTTAGACTCCCAAAGTTCTGGCATGAACCACTGCATCCAGCCTATTATTTGCTAACTAAGGGTTAAGCAAGAAAAATGCTTCTTGCATTATGTTAACTAAAATTGTCTGCTACTTTCCTGCTATGTTCCAGTAATTAAAGTCAAGTAATTAAGATCATAATTATTAGTTACTAATTAATTCTTACAATAATAATTCTGGATTTTTCATGCCTTTCAGTGATCAATTACCATTATGAAATATCACAGATACAAGTACAGAGGTAGAATACATAGAGGTGGGCAATGTATATTTAACCCTGGGAGTGCTTTTCCTATGAAAATTCTCAAGTGCTTAATTCCAGTCATATCCTTTATTTCTCCCCACTCCCAGAGGTAACTACTATTCTGATTTTTTATAATAATAATTTCATTGCTTTGCTTAATAATCTTACTGTCTAATTATTCATCTGCCTGTTTTGGGACCCTATATAAAAGTAGTCATACTGTAGGCATTTTTTTGTGATTTTATTCTTTTCCTCAATATTGTGAATATGAGATACTTCTATGTTAATGTGTGTAAATGTAATTTGTAGCCTGTGCATTTTTACTGTTCTTTAATAGTCCATTTATGAGTATGTCACAATTATTTATAATTCCTCTACCAATAAACATCTGGATTATTTCCAATTTCTAAGAATTGAAACTTATGCTGATATGAACACTTTTTGTATGGCTCCTGGTATAAATATGTAAATCTGTTAGGTTGGTGCAAAAGTAATTTCACTTTGCAATGACTTTAATGGTAAAAACTGCAATTACTTGCAGCAACCTAATATTTCCTTTCATAAAATATTAGATATAAGTTGTTGTCTTATATTTTGTAATTATCTCATTTAAAAAAATAAAATTTACAGGAAATTTTTATTTAATCTAGTGTTCTAGTTAATTGAGATGTAACTATACAATTCTTACAATGTCTAATGTTACCTATGCTACTATCAAAATTATACTGGCACTGTAGTGATATTATATACAAAACTTCTCATCAAATAATTTTAAACATAGATGGTTTGTACATTGGTGTCATATGTGAATTTTTCCACTCAGAAAACATGAACCTCATTCATTATTAAATCAAATGTAGAATAGTGTTACTCTTCATCCAGGAGATGTAATTACAACTTATTATAAAACATATACTTGTCAGAGCAAAACTGTATATGTGAAAAGTACATCTGTGATTATTTTCTTAGCAGCATATAATCACAACTAAAAAGCCAAACCCTAGTTAATAGCTACAGCAACACTGATCATTATGTAATTCCTAGACTCTATTTTTTGTTTATGCTTCTAAGATTAAGCAAAAAAAGCATTAGTTTTATAATATACTTCTTCCTTGATTACAAAATTCGTAGTAAATCAGAGTATATTTACATTTCCCAAAATGTTTGTAGCATGATGAGAAAGTCTTATTTTATAAATTCTATTTCTAATTTAGAGAGATCTTATTTACGTAGTCCAAAAATTAGCCTTGAAAATAGGAATATGAGTTAAAGTTCAGTCATCAGCAAAAACTTACAGATCGTTATGTAAAATATGCACTCCTGGCTTTGTTTCCATAACACATTAAGATGTATTCCTAATTGTGATGTTAGATGTATTTTCACTAAAACAGTTATACCATAAAATACACACTTTTAGTCTTCAATACAGTGGGTCAATCTGAAAAATAAATCTTTCTATATAACCCTGTGCATATCTTAACAATCTCTTAACAACAACAACAAAAAGTTAACACTTAATGCCACTTCCTATTTTTATTTTACTAAGTTGTGCTGATTCACATAAATTAAGCAAAAATGAATTGGGTTGATATCATCTATAGCAAGTCAACTGTCTTATGTAGTATATTCTCATAAACTGCTTTGTCAATCTTCTCAATGAAGCTAACAGTGCCTTCTAAGGCAAATCTTTTTCTCTCACCCTTCATATAACTAAACTTGAAGCTTTCAAGACAAAAGTACTGTATTGAGAGTGGTTTACTTTTTTTACCCTATATATAATTACGACTTATCAAAGTTATTTATGGTTACAGCAAGATTCCCCAAATGTAACAGATAAACAGAAGGAGGAGAAACCTGTTTTGCCAAGGTCTTTCTTAGATTCTACATTTAATTTTTTTTTAAAAAAAGGTCCCAACTATAAAGATTGTTTTCTATATAACAGCCTGATGTTGACCTTTGAAGGTCACTGCTAGAGCAGAAATGTGAGTGCTTTGGTCAGCTTGCTCATCTTGTATCACTTCTCTTTTAGCTCTACAGTCACCTTTCTTCCTAGGTCAACTCTGACCATAACATTGCTTCTCTTAATATGTTCAGCTTCCATCCTTTTTGTGAAAATGTCTCCTTTGTTTTGAATTTGGAACTGTAGGAAATTTTGCTATGGATCTTTGACAGTTCAAACAAGTTAACAGACTTTAATTTTATAGAGCAACAGTTGATTCACAAATCATAATAAGTTTTGAAAACTATATGCAATTATTCTGCACTATTGCCAAGTGGTGGAAAATGTATGAAAAACTGGCTTAAATTACTTCTGGCTGTCTTCCACTGCCTGGTAAATTAGCCCATAGTCATCAATGAGTCTGAGCCTTATACCAGGTTCACCTTTCTTTATATTCTAAATAAATAAATAAATAAGTCCCGCAGGCAGATAGGAAAGACACTACCTGCAAAGCCGTCGCCGGAAAACATCAGAAGCAGGCATAACACGTCCATTTTAACGGAAATTGGTTCTTTATTATTTAATCAGGACGGCTTCTGGGCGATTCATGAACCACTTATTGAATCACCGAGTTTAAGAAATCTGAAAAAAAATATTGGGAGTTGGTAAACACCATCTCCTGATTGATCAATAGCACCTAGTGTTTTAGAATGACACGAGAGACTTTGTATTCTTTTGGCATTTAAAGGCCATGGAATCATTTTCAGTTGAACAGTGAATAGTGAATCTCTATAAATCATAGAAAGCTCATTGTTAAAATCCACCATCATCTTTGGCCTATACAGCCACTAAATGGAGACAGGTATGCGTTTTGTTGGCTGGGCTGCAGTTCCTAAACAATTCATCTTTCGAGATTTCTTTTTCTTGAGAAGAGAAGCTAAAATAAAATGTTATGAGCCATTTCGAGCCAACTATAAAACATAAATGTAACCTCAATCCCTGATCAAAATAGCACTAGATTTTAAAAAATATCACGCATAGCTGTTAAAGCAATTAAGTTCACTGCATTAATAAAAAGGAACAAAGAAATTCAAGTAAGTTACTGTTATGTCTTTGTGCTCCAGTGAACTGAACTTTTTAAAGAGCCTTGTGTTTAAAAACCCTTTATTGCTTGGTCAGATTATAATCAGATTTGTTTAGTTTATTATTAAAAAGGGGGGAAAGCCAAGTTTTCCCAAAGTCTCTACCCATTGTGCTTCACATCTATCTTTCATTACGAGTTTTAACTTTGTGAACATTCCCATGAGGGGAAATATTTTTATAAAATATAGGATAAATAATCCCATTAGAACCCTGTCAACACTAATGCTTACACATACAAAATGTGCAGAGGCAATAAGGCTTAAATAATGCTTTTTGGATCAATTCTTTTCATTAATTCATTGGAACACTTTATTGAAACTAGTAATACTTTTATGTCCCTCACCAAACCAGTGGTGATTTTTAAACTGTATTTTACCAGCAATTTAGGGATTCTCTTTTGGAGTGTCTTAGTCTCAATAGTTTCAAGTAGACAAGATCTGGCAGGAGATCAGAACAGGTCTTTGTATTTAGCATACAGAGATGGTACTAGCAAATGAGCTGTGCAATATAGCCAATGAGACAGAAACAAGATAGAGGAGAAAATGGTACCAAAAAAAATAAAACAACAACAACAAGGGCAACCATCAGAAATGCACAAGAATCCTGAGTATGTTATACAGTTTGTCTTTCTGGGGATGAACAGTAAGACTCCATTATAAAAACATGAGCCAAGTCAAGGGAGAAATTCCAGATCTGACTTGATGTCTAGGGAGTGCAGACCATCAAAAATGTTTAAAATTTAGGTAAATGATCTCATTAAAACCACCTTATAAAATGATATTGCTAGTGCTTTGTATTAAGAACTACCAAAAGATACACAAATGCTCTGTGGTCTACCTTTATAGCACCTCAATCAGTTTCACCGTAGGCAAGTATAATCTTACAATTCTCTGTTACTAAGATTAAAAATTATTAGGTTATAATATGGTTATCAGAAGAACTACCTTCTGAAATAATTTTCAAATTCCTTCGACTTTATTATTACATTAATTAATTTAAAAGAGCTGATTTTAAACATTTATCTTTTGATTTTCTTTTTTTTAGTAAACCATTGTGCTAGGTAATTTAAAATCTCTTGTTTGTGACCTTTTAAAAATACTAATCACGGTTTTCAAAACATATGCTTTGCTCTGGCTATTAGTAGATATAAAGGACATTTTAATAAATAATGTTACCCTATATAACCTGTTTGAAGTTTTAAAATTTCACAATATAATCCTGTTAATATGAACTTTGAACACAGCCAATTTTTAAGAAGAATTTCCATTGCTGGCCTGTACTTTATGTATGTAGACCTCACTTTTACACAGAGTATTTAATTTCTCCTCCTCAGGGGGAAAAAAATGGCACAAAACAGTTAAAAATAAGGGTAGAGCAATAAAGCACAGAAATCTTGATATTATTTAAAATAATATTTACCATTTAAAGAATGTTATGTGTTTTATATACAATATAGCATGATGCATAATTACATATATAATACGTGATGACATAAACAGTATGACTTAAATTCATTTAACAACTTAGGACACTGAAGATTAGAAAAGTTAAGGAACCTTAACCCCCAAGGTCACACAGTTAGAAAGTGAGACCCAAGTACATCAGTTTCCAAAGTACAATAATGAAGCCCTATGCAAGTGAGATGTGGAAGAACATCTAATTTCCTTAACATAGTTATACCCAAGCTAATTTATATTCCTCACATTTAAATAACCAGACTCTTGGAATATACATTAAAGGACCAAAAAGTTTTCAAACTGTAGAAAAATCAATCGCTTAATACTTTTTCTCAAAGTATTCATTTCCTTGGTGTTTGGTTTTTTGTTGTTGTTGTTTGTTACTATTAGATACTTTGGCTCTCCTATAGAACTCATTTTTTTCACTAACAAAATAAAATATATAATCACTGAACTTAAGTTTGGCATATGTGCTATTAAATCATGTAAATCTAAATGCTTTCTGAAATTGTCTCCCATTTATTGAACAGTTTTAACACTCACACCATCAGTCCCACTTATATCCTTGCTCCACTTTCTCTATTCTATAAAAGTTCTATATAAAGAAAAAAATGGCCACAATGATATATTAAAGTATTTAGGAAACAGTTGAAACATCACTAGACCCTATAAAATTACTCATTATGCAAAGCTGAAAGCACTATATATTAGGCTTCTACCAACAGCTTACTTCTGGAGCAATTCATCATCACTCTCCAGAGACTACTTACTCTAGAAAGCTGGTGATGTAGTCTCGACTGCACGCAGACCAGGAAAAAGGATTGGTATTCGCAGTAATGTGAGCTGCCATAAGTTTTGCTGCTTCATGACCTTTTGTCCCACAAGAATTTCCAATTCCATCATGGTTCATACCAAAACTGTTTTTTAAATGAGGAAGAAACACAGAGTAAATAAACAAGAAAAAAAAAACCCTTTGTTTCCTTATTTGGCCATTTATTAGCTTTATCAACATACACCTTCCATCAGGATAGGCCAGATCTTCTAAAGAAATTTCGGATTAAAATTAAAGAGACTAAGAAATAATTCAGTGATACAATACATGTCTAAATCTCCTTAAATTTAATCATATACTCTCACCTGTTATCTCATGTTTCAATTTCTCTTTGAGCTGAATGTATTATACATTAATCCTTACTTTATAAGTGAGAAAACAGATTTAGCAAAGATAAACAACCTGTTAAAGATTGCACCATTTCAAGTGTTGGAATTGCAGAACCTGCCTTTTAACTTGTTAGTGTTCATCCTGTCTCACTATGCTGAATCCAAAAGAGAATTATAAGAAGATACTATGATCAGTTGAGTTTTAGGTTATGGGCCAAATACAGAAGTTCTTTTTCTTATCAATATTGATAAAAGAATTTAACACACATATAATTCGTGGTTGTGTTTATGTGTGTTTCAAAATACCTTTTGAAAACCAGCGATATATTTAAGAATTACGGTTTCTCTTTATCATGGCCTCTTTCATTTTAAAATATTTTCTTTGTCATATTTTTTCATGTATTATATAGCCATGCTTAGTGCTAACAATGTGATCTGAAAACACATTTTTACAACAGAAATGTTTTTCTGAAAAGAATATACCCAATACATAACATATGTATGTGTGTGTGTGTGTTTATACAACTTATGTGTAACACAGATTACGTATACATTTTTTTAACCTTTCTTCACAAGTAGCCAGAAGTTTAGGTTAAATATTACTAAGAAAATAAATTTACATGTCCGTTATGACATATATTCTAATACGTGCACCATGATATGTGTTCAAGAAAATGTCAATAGAGTGCAAAATAGATGAGGATGGTTGCTTAGAGAAAAACTCTGGGAAGGTAGTTGAGAATAGGTAAGTACAAGATAATTAATACAAGTAAATATTAATATCAGTCCTCTTGGCAGCATAGAAACATGAAATATTTGTAAGTAAGAGCAACTGAATATTTCCTAGTCAGGGAATATGGAATTGATCTGTCTTGTAGTAACTCCATGGTGGAGATCCTGAAGTGAGAAGAAAATGGAGCCAGGGGAGTAGTCAGAAGATAATTACCAACTGAGAACTGATTCTGGTCTAAATGAGGGTGCTGGATAAACAGGTGGAATTAGATTTGAGACATGCTTAGGAAACAGAATGAATTGACTTTCAGAAGTACAATATAAAAAGAGCTATAATAAAGACATATAATATGCCCACATAGGCCAGGCACAATGGCTCACGCCTGTAATCCTAGCACTTGGGGAGGCCGAGGCAGGAGGATCACCTGAGGTCAGGAGCTTGAGACCAGCCCAGTCAACACGGTGAAACCCTGTCTCTACTAAAGATACAGAAAAAATTTGCCAGCCATCATGGTGCATGTCTATAGTTCTAGCTACTCAGGAGGCTGAGGCATGAGAATAACTTGACCCCAGGAGGAGGAGGTTGCAGTGAGCTGAGAGCTGAGATCATGCCACTACACTCCAGCCTGGGTGACAGAAGGAGACTCTGTCTCCAAGTATATATATATATATATATTCTTTATATATGTTTATATTATATTTATATATATTTATATTCTTTATATATATATTCTCCCTGCCCCACAAATGTGCACATACACATATTAGGAAGAGCTAGTAATTCAGGAGGTGGAGGTAGAAAAATAAGCAAAGAATAGTGTATGAGAGCATACATAGCCCTAAATTAAAACATCAAATAACTTTCCAAGAACACCAATATTTAATATTCTAGTCTGACCTCAACACAGTAGAGTTAGTCTCTTTGAATGGTCTTCAAGGAATGTGAAGGTGAAGTTTCAAGTGTGTCGAATCAGACATACATGCTGTCAAAACAATCAACTATGCATTTACAGGTGGGCAAAGTGGCTCACACCTGTAATCACAGCACTTTGGGAGGGCAAGGCGGGCGGATCACCTGAGTCAGGAGTTCGAGACCAGCCTGATCAACATGGAGAAACCCCGTTTCCCCTAAAAATACAAAATTAGCCTGGTGTGGTGGCGCATGCCTGTAACCCTAGCTACTCCAGAGGCTGAGGCAGAAGAATTGCTTGAACCTGGGAGGCAGAGGTTGTGGTGAGCTGAGAGCCTGTCATTGCACTCCATCTTGGGCAACAAGAATGACACTCTGCCTCAGAAAACAAAAAACTATGCATTTACATAAAAACCTCTGTAGTATAAATGTGCAATGTTCCTTATTTCTCTGAAAGGTTGATGCTACTGTGTTAATAACACTATGATTCCTTTCAAGTAACGATAGCTTTAAAAATACTATTTCCTTTTAGCAGCAATTTTATACGTATCCCTGTTTCATTTTAAGATAGGTGTGCAGACAGGCACAGACGGCTTTATGAGAATCAATTTTGAGATTCTAGACTCCTTATGTACTCTTTTCTAAAAAAAGTCAAGCTTCTACTTTCAAAATCCTATCTCCCGTCTTACAAAAGAAAGGTATATCTTTCTCCTGTCTATAATTTTACAATAGTGCATTGCCTTGGAGTATAAAAACATGGTGCCAAGAAAACCGTCAATTGAACATTTGTGTCAATGTTAAGAGAATAACTTTTGATGAATGATTTTAATTAAACCATATCAGGTAGTTTCCAATTCCTCACTTTTATGAGGTTTGCAGGAGCACATAATCAAATTATCAGCTGATCAATGGTTAAAACTATTCTTTGATGATAGATACCCATGGTTATATTTTGATAAATAATTCAAAAGGAGTTCAAAGAGTTGAGTGATATTTCTGTAATAAAGTCCTTTTATCCTTGTTTACTCCTTATGTGAACAAATTTTTTTCAGCATTCACATCTATAGAAATTGAATTGATGCTGAAATCCTGCTTCAACACAGAGACAAATGCAATAATTGAAAAAATACATCCAATTAACTATATGTCTTCTCATAGAAACTTATGTATTTAATTATTTATCAAAATTTGTAATATGTATATGTTCTTCCAATCAATCACTGAAACTAATAATTACTGTAATGTAATGAAAACTAAATCCAGAAGAAAATTTTTATTTTCTTTCTGATCACATATACAAATTAATAAATTTTAATATACATGTTTTTGCTGTAGAGAATATGATACAGTATATAATTTAAAATACTCAAGCATAAAATATCTTTTAAAATATATTAGGATATATTAAAATATATATTAAGATAAAGTTCAAAAGGGAAATTAGCACACTGAATTAAAAGAAAGGAAAATGATGTAAATTTTGACTATAGAACCTGTTCATGTATTTTTTAAATGCATTTTGATAGTTACCTAATTGCTATGGCATTTAGATTAAACTGCATATACTTAAGAGAGGGATATATCAATTCTACTTTTAAATAAAAATATTTGCAACACTGGAAATTCTATTCTTTGCAATTACTTAGACATAAAAGGAAAATTTTAGACATCAACTGAAAAATACACAATAAGGTACATGATTTTTAAAAATCCTTTCAGAGTTATGTAAGCCAATACATTTTAAAACTAATTAACTCAAGTACTGAAGGAGAAAATCCTGAGTTTTATTTCTACTAACAATCTTTGTAGTTTAGGTGTCAGATGCAGATAGTTGTCTTAAGGATTTAGGTGTTAATCATCTAAGAGAATATATGTATTTAAAATATAAGAAACCCAAGAAATGATCTGGCAATGTCAAATAGTTCACTTACAGTGATACAAAGCGCAATGTAAGTTTATAACTAACATGCATGGCATCAGCTTTAAAAGATTCCTCTAATAGAATGTTCAGGCTAGAGTATAAAATATCTTTCTTTTTTGGCAGATGTATATTATGGAATACTAAGCAGAAGTTAGAAGCAACAAACAAGATAGATGTCTACACATTAATATTACTGGATTTTTGCAGGGGTAAGGGGGCCAGGGTCTCACTTGTCACTCAGGCTGGAGTGTAGTGGTGCAATCATGGCTCACTGCAACTTTGACCTCCTGTGCTCCAGGAATCCTCCCACTTCATTCTCCCAAGTTGCTGGGACCACAGGTGTGCAACACCAAACCTGGCTAATTTTTAAATTTTTCATAAAGATGGGGTCTCACTATATCACCCAGGCTGATCTCAAACTCTGGGCTCAAGTGATCCTCCCATCTTGGCCACCCAAAGTGCTGGAATTGCAGGCATGAGCCCCCACATCTGGCCTATATGAGTGGATCTTAAAAACAGTAAAAAAAAATATGAAAGGGAACAAGATCTTTAGCACTACACCATATAAGTAAACAAAAGTTACATACACAATCTTGAATAACAAAAAGGTCTGAAGAATTATTCCGGATTAAATATTCAAAAGATAACAAGTAAATGCAATGGAAACTGGATTAGGGAGAAAAAAATGCTGCAGAAAACACTGCTGGGACAATAAATGAAATTGGAGTATGAACTGTATACTAGATAATAGTAGTGTATCACTGTCAAACTTTGTAATTTGATCATTGTACAATGGCTATGTAAGAGAATATCCTTTGTTCTTAGAAAATACATGCTGAAATGTTTAGGAATAAAGAATATAATGTCTACAACTTACTCTCAAAGAGATCAGAATAATATTTATGTACATATACAGAAAGAGATAAAATAAGTCTTGTAAAATCTTAACTATTTTGAATCTGGGTGAAGAACACATGGTAAATCTTTCTACTATTGCAATATTTCTGTAAAAGTGAAATCGTTTCAAACTTAAAAAGTCAAAAGTAAACACACATACAAAACAACCTGCAATATTTTATGAGGCTACACAGAGATTCAAATACACATATCAAGTTTATCTGAGTAGCTATCAATGAGAGGGGATAAGAGGGACTATAGAAATAGGAAAAGTAATACAGGTATTAAATAAAAGGGTACCTGCTTGAACTGATACTGATAATGATGCTGTACTTTGAACTAGTTATAGATAAATTAATAGAGAGAAAAAAATGCCTCAACTCTCTCCTCTTGAGTTTCAAAAATAATTTAAAAAAAGAAGAAAACAAAAACAAAGGAGTGTTTGGCAAATCTGGGGCCCACCCCACTGGATGAACAGTGGTAACAAGAAAATACCTACGTTGCCAGTTGTATGTGTTTAGTAAACATTTCAGATTACATCGAGTTAATGATTCTCATTTGTGCAGGATTTTAGGAACACACACACAGAGTTAGAGAAAAAGAATCAGAAGGGAACACACACACACACACACACACACACACACACACACACACGGAGACAAAGAGATAGTTGTTCGCAGGCCTTTTGTGATCCTCCACATCTTGCTGCATGTGCCTGATCACTTGCTCTTTTCCTCAGGCCATTTCTCCAGGTAACTGAGAGACGAGGTAATATCTCTCCTCTTGGACAAAGAACAAGTTAACCTATTAGTTGCTATAAAAGTGGCAGATTCCTTAAGCTCCATGTTCCTCAGTTGCACTGTGTGTGCAGCATTTATACAGGCTGTATTGTGTCATCTTTGTGGAATATGGGGCTAAGGGGAACCAACGTAAACATGTTGATGGCTTATGATACTTTCTGTAGTATAATAGTATCTTTTGCCTCTGACCCAGAAATATCATGTAGCCAACATTCACACAGCAGTAATGGGTAACTTATTAGCTTCTAAATAGAGTAAAATCAAATCTCAACTTCAAGGAGGAAGAGAGGGAGACAGAGAGAGGAGGAGAAGTTTGTAGTCAATTAGAGCAACATCATCATCATAGAAAACTAAGTGATTCTGAAAGCAAGGTATTCAAAATTAGTTCTTATTTTTTAGAAAATGAAGCCTAAACTCTCAAATATATCAATCCTTCTTCATAGGAGACCAATTATATGTAGATTTTCAACTAAATTTCTGGGTGGATTCAAGTAAAAAAAAAAACCATAAATTCCCTCTCTCAATATCTTATTATTTCTGTTATATCTCAACAGTTTTCAAAATTTTTATTTCTAAATTTTGAGTAAAAAGTTTTTCCTTTTTCCTCCTAAAATATTACCCAAAGGCAATAAGCAACTAAGAAAGAGAAACACAAACTCTACACTTAATGAAAAGTAGGAAACATCTCAAACCATAAACAGCAATATCATAATAAATGTGGAAAGATGACTGAATACAAAACAGAAATGCAGAAAGACACTGAAAGATACCAATAACTGAAGATTTAAGCTAAAATTGGCAGAGCCTGTTCTTCCAAAGTGCAACAAACTTATCCCTTCTTATGAAAAATTAGAATAAAGGTGCAAACTATTGAAATATACATCCTTGATCTAGTTGTCAGAAGAAGGGTAGGCTAGGCTAAAACCATTTTTGTAGGAAGTAGCAAGAAAGGTCAAAGAGATTCTGCCTCACTAGTAGTTTTATAGAGAAATACAGGATTAAAGAACTTGAATCATATAAAATACTGGATCATTAATGGATTACTGCTTACTGGGAAAGGAGCTCTTGCCACTACTCAACATAAACCTTTTACAAATATTTCATAGAGAAAAATCAAGCTCATTGAAAGATGTGCAATTCAAAATGAACAAGAAGTAGATCTACCAATATATTATTTTTTTAAGGGACAGGAAAATACAAATCAAAGATAAAAGGTACTTACAAAAAAGAAAGTTCTTCAGAAAAGATAAAAATTAGACACATATCATCATGAATTTGAAGAAACTTAAGCCATTATTTTATAAATACAAGAATGTAGCTGGACAGTGGCTCACACTTGTAATCCCACCAATTAGAGAAGCCAAGGCAAGATGATTCCTTGAGCCCAGGAGTTTGACACCAGCATGGGCAACATGGTGAACCCTCATCACAAGAAAAAGTTAAAAATTAGTGAAGTATGGTGGTATGAGTCTATAGTCCCAGCTACTTGGGAGGCTGAGGCAGTAGTATCACTTGAGCCCAGATAGTTGAGACTGCAGTGAACCGTGTTTGCACCACTGTACTGCAGCCTGGGAAACAAAGCAAGACTCTGTCTCAAAAATATAAATAAAAACAAAATAATATGGCCGGGCACAGTGGCTCACGCCTATAATCCTAGCACTCTGGGAGGCCGAGGCGGGTGGATCACGAGGTCAAGAGATCGAGACCATCCTGGTCAACGAGGTGAAACCCCATCTCTACTAAAAATACAAAAAAAATAGCTGGGCACGGTGGTGCACACCTGTAGTCCCAGTTACTTGGGAGGCTGAGGCAGAAGAATTGCTTGAATCCAGGAGGCAGAGGTTGCGGTGAGCCGAGATCGTGCCATTGCACTCCAGCCTGGGTAACAACAGCAAAACTCTGTCTCAAATAATAATAATAATAATTTAATGCAAATATAAGCATAGTCAAGACTGCCGTAAACCATGTTTGCACCACTGTACTGCAGCCTGGGAAACAAAGACTCTGCCTCAAAAATATAAATAAAAACAAAATAATAATTTAATGCAAATATAAGCAATCAGGGGAGATATGGCAAGGCAGGAAATGGAAATATGAGCCGTCAGAGAAAATAACTGTGAAAAAAATAAAACCATCATAGAAAAAGGCCATGTTGAGGCAGCAACATGGCCTTTTTCACAGTAGTGAGAAAAACAGGTAAAATGAAAATGGAGAGTTTAAAAGGATCCAAATAAAGAAATCCAAGATATACGTTATACATGTTTTCCCCAAATAAGAAAAGCAAAATAATTTTGAAAATAAAGAAAAGCATAGGCCAGGCGCAGTGCCTCATGCCTGTAATCCCAGCACTTTGGGAGGCTGAGGCAGGCAGATGATGAGGTCAGGAATTCAAGACCAGACTGGCCAATGTGGTGAGACCCCATCTCTACTAAAAAATACAAAAATTAGCTGGGCATGGTGGCTCCTGTCTATAATCCCAGCCACTTGGGAAGCTGAGGTAGGCGAATTGTTTGAACCAGGACCCGGAAGGCGGAGGCTGCAGTGAGCCAAGATCATGTTTTTACACTCCAGCCTGGGATACACAGCAAGACTCCAACCCCCACCCCCGCAAAAAAAAAAAAAAAAGCATTAAAATACAATGCAAGTAAACATTACAGAAATAAAATGGCTACAGTCTGATCAAAACTGAACTATTCTATGTCCTGGGAAAAACTAAAACAGGACGAATCCACAGTGAGCCATATCCCTATAAACTTACTGGACTTTAAAAATAAAGTATCTTTTGGGCAGTCAAGGCAGAACAAATTACCCAAAATGGTAAAACAATTAGAGCAGCCTCAGATTTTTTCATGGTAGTATTTAACATCAACAGACCATAGTATTGCCTGAATCTTACACCGAGTCAAACTGGGTATGAAAACTGCTTTGGGCCAGGTGTGGTGGCTCAAACCTGTAATCCCAGCACTTTGGGAGGCCGAGATGGGTGGATTACCTGAGGTTGGGAGTTCGAGATCAGCCTGACCGATATGGAGAAACCCCATCTCTACTAAAAATATAAAATTAGCCAGGCATGGTGGTGCATGCCTGTAATACCAGCTAGTCAGGAGACTGAGGGAGGAAAATCACTTGAACCCGGGAGGCAGAGGTCACGATGAGCCAAGATCACACCATTGCACTCCAGCCTGGGCAACAAGAGTGAAACTCCATCTCAAAACAAACAAACAAACAAAAGCTTTGAATGAGAATTCAGGGAACAAAAGTCTCATGAGCTATTTTTACTAAATCTGCTACAAGATAAACTTCAGCTTTGTTTTAAAATAATGTAAAAGTTGAAATAACTAAGATCAGAGCAGAACTGAAGGAGATAGAGACACAAAAAAAACCTTCAAAAAAATCAATAAATCCAAGAGCTGGTTTTTTGAAAAGATCAACAAAATAGACAGACCACTAGCCAGACTGATAAAAAAGAAAAGAGAGAACAACCAAATAGATGCAATAATAAACCATAAAGGGGAAATCACCACAGATTCCACAGAAATTCAAACCATCATCAGCGAATATTACAAACAACTCTATGCGCATAAACTAGTAAACCTGGAAGAAATGGATAAATTCCTGGACACCTGTGTCCTCCCAAGCCTAAACCAGGAGGAAGCTGAAACTATGAATAGACCAATAACAAGGTCTGAAGTTGAGGCAGCAATTAAGAGCCTACCACTCAGAAAAAGCCCAGGTCCAGATGGGTTCACAGCCGAATTCTACCAGACACACAAAGAGGAGCTGGCACCATTCCTTCTGAAACTATTCCAAATAATCCAAAAAGAGGGAATCCTTCCCAAATCATTTTATGAGACCAACATCATCCTGATACCAAAATCCGGCAGAGACTCAACAAGAAAAGAAAACTTCAGGCCAATATCCATGATGAACAAAGATGCAAAAATCTTCAATAAGATACTGACAAACCGATTGCAATAGCACATCAAAAAGCTTATCCACCATGATCAAGTAGGCTTCATCTCAGGGATGCAAGGCTGGTTCAACATATGCAAGTCTATAAACGTAATTCACCACATAAACAGAACCAAAAACAAAAACCACATGATTATCTCAACTGATGCAGAGAAGGCCTTTGACAAAATTCAACAGCCCTTTATGCTACAAACCCTCAGTAAACTCGGTATTGATGGAACGTATCTCAAAGTAATAAAAGCTATTTACGATAAACCGACAGCCAATATCATACTGAATGGGCAAAAACTGGAAGCATTTTCCCTTTGAAATCCGGCACTAGACAAGGATGCCCTCTTTCACCACTCCTATTCAATATAGTACTGGAAGTTCTAGCCAGAGCAATCAGGCAAGAAAAAGAAATAAAGTGTATTCAAATAGGAAAGATGGAAGCCAAATTGTCTCTATTTGCAGACGACATGATAGTATACCTAGAAGACCCCATCGTCTCAGCCCAAAAACTTCTGAAACTGATAAGCAACTTCAGCAAAGTCTCAGGATACAAAATCAATGTGCAAAAATCACAAGCATTCCTATACACCAATAACAGACTTAAAGAGAGCCAAATCAAGGACAAACTGCCATTCACAATTGCTACAAAAAGAATAAAATACCTAGGAATACAACTTACAAGGAACGTAAGGGACCTCTTCAAGGACACCTACAAACCACTGCTCAACGAAATCAGAGAGGACACAAACAGATGGAGAAACATTCCGTGTTCATGGTTAGAAAGAATCAATATTGTGAAAATCAACGCTATCCCCATCAAGCTACCAATGACCTTCTTCATAGAACTGGAAAAAAACACCATGAACTTCATATGGAACCAAAAGAGAGCCCACATAGCCAAGTCAATTCTAAGCAAAAAGAACAAAGTGGGAGGCATCACACTACCGGACTTCAAACTATACTACAAGACTACAGTAATCAAAACAGCATGGTACTGGTACCAAAACAGAGATATAGACCAATGGAACAGAACAGAGGCATCGGAGGCAACACAACATATCTACAACCATACAATCTTTGATAAACCTGACAAAAACAAGCAATGGGAAAGAATTCCCTGTTTAATAAATGGTGTTGGGAAAACTGGCTAGCCATGTGCAGAAAGCAGAAACTGGACCCCTTTCTGACACCTTACACTAAAATTAACTCCTGATGGATTAAAGACTTAAACATAAGACCCGGCACCATAAAAACCCTAGAAGAAAATCTAGGCAGAACCATTCAGGACATAGGAGTAGGCAAGGACTTCGTGACGAAAACACCAAAAGCATTGGCAACAAAAGCCAAAATAGACAAATGGGACCTAATCAAACTCCACAGCCTCTGCACGGCAAAAGAAACAGTCACTAGAGTGAATCGGCAACCAACAGAATGGGAAAAAAGTTTTGCAGTTTACCCATCTGAAAAAGGGCTGATAATCCAGAATTTACAAAAAACTCAAACAGATTTACAGGAAAAAAAACAAACAAGCCCATTCAAAAATGGGCAAAGGATATGAACAGACACTTTACAAAAGAAGACATACATGAGGCCAACAAACATATGAAAAAACGCTCATCATCACTGGTCATTAGAGAGATGCAAATCAAAACCACATTGAGATACCATCTCACGCCAGTTAGAATGGCGATCATTAAAAAATCTGGGGACAACAGATGCTGGAGAGGATGTGGAGAAATAGGAACACTTTTACACTGTTGGTGGGAGTGTTAAATTAGTTCAACCATTGTGGAAGACAGTGTGGCGATTCCTCAAGGACCTAGAAATAGAAATTTCATTTGACCCAGCAATCCCATTACTGGGTATATATCCAAAGGACTATAAATCGTTCTACTATAAGGAGACATGCACACGAATGTTCATTGCAGCACTGTTTACAATAGCAAAGACCTGGAACCAACCCAAATGCCCATTGATGATAGACTGGACTGGGAAAATGTGGCACATATACACCATGGAATATTATGCAGCAATAAAAAATGATGAGTTCGTGTCCTTTGTAGGGACATGGATGAATCTGGAGAACATCATTCTCAGCAAACTGACACAAGAACAGAAAATGAAATACCGCATATTCTCACTCATAGGTGGGTGATGAAAAATGAGAACACATGGACACAGGGAGGGGCGTACTACACACTGGGGTCTATTGGGGAGAATAGGGGAGGGACAGTGGGGTGGGGGAGCTGGGGAGGGATGGCCTGGGGAGAAATGTCAAATGTGGGTGAAGGGGAGGAAGGCAGCAGAACACACTGCCATGTGTGTACCTATGCAACTATCTTGCAGGTTCTGTACATGTACCCCAAAACCTAAAATGCAAAAAAATTAAAATTAAATAATGTAAAAGTTTAATGACTTATTGACACTATTTGAGTTTCCCAGCAGGCAATGCACATGACACAAGTAAAACTGATAACCAGTCTAATTACTGCCCTTGCCACACTTCTTTTTTTTTTTTTTTTTTTTGGGGGGGGGAAGAAAGGCAGGAAGGAAGGGAAGAAGGACAAGGCAGGAAGGAAGGGAAGAAGGACGGTAGGGAGGAAGGAAGGGATGAAGGAAGGAAGGAAGGGAGGAAGCGGGGAGGGAGGGAGGGAGGGAGGAAAGGGAAGAAAGGAAATCAAGCAATGAAAGAGACATTGCCGACCTGGATCTAGAGGTTTACAAGTTGATTTCTTTTTTTTTTTTGAGAGAAGGAAAGAAAAAATAATAATAATAAGTAAAGGAGAGGAAGAAAGAGGAAGAGAAAGAGGGAGAGTAAATGGAAATATTGCTTTATTTTGAAAAAAATTGGGTATTAATAATGGCCAATCAATGTTTCATTTAAACTAATAGGTAGGTGTGATGTGGTATTGACAAGAATGTATATTTTGTGTATTTGAAGTGGAGAGCTCTATAAATATTTATTAAGTTTACTTGTTCTGGATCTGAGTTCGAGTCCTTGATATCCTTATTAATTTTCTGTCTCATTGAATCTAAGTCTCCTATCTGGGTGTTAGGATCGTTAGCTCTTGTTGTTGCATTGATCCTTTTACCACTATATCTTTGTTGCTTTAAAATCTATTTTATCCGATACAAGAATTGCAACTCCTGCTTTTTATTTATTTATTATTTATTTTTGCTCTCCATTTGGTTGGTAAATCTTTCTCCATCCCTTTGTTTTGAGTCTTTGTGTATCCTTGCATGTGAAACAGGTCTGGATGTAACATGCCGTTGGGTTTTGGCTGTGTCTTTTGATTGGGAATTTAGTCAATTTAAATTTAGGGTTACTGCCATTTGATGTTGACTGGCTGTTTTATCCTTTTGTTGGTGTAAATTCTTCTTTATGTTGGTGCTCTTTACTTTTTGGTGTTATTTTTAGAAAGGCTAATACTGGTTGTTTCTTTCTGTGTGTAATGCTTCTTTCAGAAGCTCTTGTAAAGCAGGCCTGGTGGTAATAAAATCTCTGAGTTCTTGCTTGTTCATAAAAGATTTTATTTTTCCTTCAGTTGTGAAGCTTAGTTTGGCTGGATATGAAATTCCGGGCTGAAGGTTCTGTTCTTTGAGGATGTTGAATATTGGCCCCCACTCTCTTCTGGCCTGTAGAGTTTCTGCCGAGAGATCTGCTGTAAGTCTGATAGGCTTGCCTTTGTGGGTTATCCGACCTTTCTCTCTGGCTGCCCTTAGTATCCTCTCCTTCGTTTCAACCCTGGTGAATCTAACGATTATGTGCCTTGGGGTTGCTCTTCTTGAGGAATATCTTTGTGGTGTTCTCTGTATTACCTGGGGTTGAATGTTGACCTGCTTTGCTAGTTTAGGAAAATTTTCCTGAATAATATCCTGAAGGGTATTTTCCAGCTTGTATTCATTCTCTCCGTCGCCTTCAGGTACACCTATCAAACGTAAATTTGGTCTTTTCACATAGTCCCACATTTCTTGGAGACTTTGCTCATTCCTTTTTATCCTTTTTTCTCTAATCTTTTCTTCACGTTTTATTTCATCAAGTTGGACTTTGACCTCTGATATCCCTTCTTCTGCTTGAACAATTCGAGTGTTTAAACCTGTGCATACTTCTCGGAGTTCCTGTATTGTATTCTTCAGTTCCATTAATTCACTCATACTCCTCTCTAAGTTGTCTATTCTCAATAGGATTTCATCAAACCTTTTTTCAGAGTTCCTAGTTTCTTTACGTTGGGCTACAACGTGTTCTTTTAACTCACCGAAGTTTGTTATTATCCATTCCTTGAAGAGTGATTCTGTCATTGGGATGCGCTCGTTCTCCATCAAGCCTTGTTCCATTGTTGATGTGGAACTGTGATCATCTTTAGAGGGAGAGGCGTTCTGACTTTGAGTATTCTCAGCTTTTTTTTTTTTTTTTTTTTTTTTTTTGAGACGGAGTTTCGCTCTTGTTACCCAGGCTGGAGTGCAATGGCGCGATCTCGGCTCACCGCAACCTCCGCCTCCTGGGTTCAGGCGATTCTCCTGCCTCAGCCTCCCGAGTAGCTGGGACTACAGGCACGCGCCACCATGCCCAGCTAATTTTTTGTATTTTTAGTAGAGACGGGGTTTCACCATGTTGACCAGGTTGGTCTCGATCTCTCGACCTTGTGATCCACCCGCCTCGGCCTCCCAAAGTGCTGGGATTACAGGCTTGAGACACCACGCCCGGCCATTCTCAGCTTTTTTACGCTGGTTTCTTCCCATCATTGTAAATTTATCCTCCTGTCGTCTTTGAAATTACCAACTTTCAGATTAGGTCTCTTGAGTGGATGTCCAGGTTGTTAGTTCCCAGGACCAGAGCAGCGGCGTTAAGACTGATGGTGCTTTTCTGCCCAGGATTCTCCTGTCTGATTTCCTTCTTGTGTCTGTAGTAGGCGACTCTGCCTTCCCGGGGCTCCAAACCTCGGTCAGAAGGGGAACCGGTCCTGTTTACTCTGCACCGAGCGCTGCCGCGTCGAGGTGCCGGCGGAACCGCTGCGCTGACCACGAGAGCCGCGCTGGCGACTCGTGTGTTTCCACCACTGGGGGATCTTCTGCTCCGTGAGCGACCAGACTTTGTCTGAAAGTGTGGCGTCCTCTAGTTCTCCGCGCCTTCCCTGAGAGCTGCAATCCCTGGATGTTAGCGATCGGCCATCTTGGATCGTTCTCTGATCTGCCACACTTCTTAGTTACATTTTCTTGTTCGTGTCTTTGGTTTTGTGAGGTTACTTTTAGTCTCTTATATACATATGATATTTTATAACATGTATGCTTAATAAAGCAAATACCTCTATTTTAAAGAATAACTATGAAGCAGACATCCTTATTATCTCTATCAATTTTTTAAAAGAACATTTCAGAATAATAAAACATTGCCTGTCATGTTTATCTTTACAATCATATTTCTCTTCCTCCCATGAAAGAGGACCACTATCCTAACTTTTGTGGTAATCATTCCTTATGCATTCCTAAACAATATTTTTAAATTCTGCTAGATTTTGAAATTTATAGAATAGATGGATTCAAATGTTTCTTTTATTCAATAAATTTTTTGAGTCATCTCTGCTCAGCTGTCTAGCTGTACCTAATATTTATTCCTATATACAATTTCACTGTAAATATGCCATTTATTTATTCATTTTATAATGATGGATTTGCGATGGTTCTCAGCATAGCACTACTATGGGCTATGCTACTATAAATATTCTTGAATATGTCTCCTGGTAATATATAAAAGAATATCTTTAGAACAACTTCTTAATTTTGTTTCAGGATCTTTTACACTCTTAAAAATATAAAAGACACTAAAGACCTTTCATTTATAAGGTTTTATCTAGTTATATTTACCATATTTAAAGAATCAAAGCTGAGAAAATTTTAAATTCTTATTAATTCATTTTAAATAACAACCCAATATATGTTGACATAAATAATCATTTTAATTTAAAATATCCATATTTTTCAAAACAAGATTTCAGGGAGAAATATTTTTGTTAATCAGACATACTCAAAGATAGCTATACTCTCATAGCTATTTCTTCAGTCAATATATTGTGGTACTTTGTTTTGGATGAAGTATATGATGAGTATCTGGCCTCATACTAATGTGTAGTTGGAAAAGGGAGAAGTGTTTTTCATAGCTTTTTCATATAATTCTATATATTCCCTTTTGATACTACAATACTATTTGGCAACTGGTAGTTTTTTTAAGGTTAGCTGCAATGTGGATTCTGAAACCATATCAATCATCTTTTTATATTAAATTTCATTAACATCACCAATCTCATCATAAGTATTAGGAAGCTGTCAAGCTCATGGTGGCAGACTAATTTTTATGTTTTTTTGAGACAACGTTGCACTCTTGCTGTCCAGGCTGAAGTGCAGTGGTGCGGTCTTGGCTCACTTGCAACCTCTACCTCCCAGGTTCAAGCGATTCTCTGAACACTAATTTTTGCTCAAATTTTGTCATTGGCAAGAAAGGGTGTCAGTTGTTTTTCATGAATAACAGGTTCATTTGTTCATTTTCAAGTGAATTTTTGCCAATGACCCATAGTTTCTCAATTGTTCTTTTAAATAAAAATCGTGTGCCAGGAAAAAAGCAATTAATTCATCTAAAAAAATTGGCTAAGTGACAACCATAATATTAAGAAACTGAGCAAAAAGTGCTTTACATTCTTCCAATTTTGTAACATAGAATATTAAGAAGATATGAATTCAAGGGCTGTGATTTAACAAAACTCATAATTTTGCTGCTTCATCAAGGACATTCTTAAGTGAAAATGGCATGGGTTTTATTGTGAGTGCATGGGAGTTACAAATACCCTCAATACTAGTATGGCTGTCTTGATTCACGCTAAGGTGTCAGCATTTATTCCCAGCATTGCTTTTGCACAATCAGTGCAAATATCAAAAATTTTTTAAGGCGAATGAAGTCTTAATATTATTGTGAAAACAGTTTTGATCTAAAAATGTCTCAGAGATCCCAGGGATCACTGCTCTAAGATAGATGTGCAGAATAAATTTTTGGGTCATAAGTTATGTAAAATTTCAGATTTACTAGATAATGCCAAACAGCTTTTCAAAGTAATTCCACCAACTTACATTCTCACCTGTAAGAATCCTAGTTACACCACATCTTCACCAATATTTAGTATTATCAGATTTCTTAATTTGTGTGAAACATGGCAGATCTAATTTGCCTTTCTCTGAATATTAATTAGGTTGCACATATTTTTATATGCTTATTGACCATTCGGATGCCTTCTTTTGTAAAGTGTTCAAGTACTTTGTATATTTTCTATTGGGTTACTTGATTTTACTAATTCGTAGTTCTTTATATATTCTTGAAACTGGACTGTGTCAGTTAAATGTTTTTCATTGTAAAAGTAGCAAACACCGTTTCCTCTACTGTGTCCTTGTTTTATGGTGTCCTTTGATTAAACTTTTAATTTTAATGTGGTTGAAGTGGTCAATCACACATTTCACGTTCTTTATCTCTTGTTTAAAAAAATTCCTTCTTCATTTTAACGTCATGGGACTTACTTCCATATTATCTTCTGAAATCTTTAATAGTTTGATTTCTACATTTAAGTATTGATGGATTCTATAGTAAAAGTATGCTTAGTTTTGTAAGAAACTGCCAAACTGTCTTCCAAAGTAGATGTTAATAATAAGTTTTTAAGTCTATGTGTATAGCTTGACACTGAATTCCATTTTTGCTAGTTATCCCACTGAGCAGAAAGTATGTTTTATATTTCATTTTATTCACTGTACCTAGCATATAAACAGTCTAACAATTGGTGATAAAGGCTTAGAGGCTTAGTGAAGTGGACTGAATCTCAGTGGAGGCCAATATTTCATTGGGATAAACTGAGGAGACTCATGAGGTTAAAATGCAGACCTAATAAAGATTCTCTTGTAAAGTGTGGGATCCACAGGATCTGCCATGAGTTCCATATTCACTACGATGAACTTTGCCCTGTTTTCTGCTCCCTTGTTCCTGCAATTACCATACTGGAACCACACAGTTCATATATATGGCAAGGCTCCACTCTGCTCAGGGATCAGAAACCAATTTCATTTATTGTTACAGAGAATTAAAAAGATGGAGGACATTAGCTTTGTAGAGCAGCATTAAAATATAGCATATTGTTGGTCCAGCTCTATTCTAGTTCTTGAGTGAATTCTAGTAGGCTCTGGTCCTGTTTCTTGTGAACAAGACACTATTTTACACCCTAGTCTGAGAGATCCCTTGTTTAGTTCCCCTGCTCCTGAGACTCTAAGATCCTGGCCAGTACTCCATTTCTTTTTAAGCAAGGATCCCATTTGGCTTTGGGGTATTAAAGTCACAGCCTCCCTTATGCTCCAACCTCTGGGACATAGACTTACAGCTATCCACAGGACTTCCATGATATTGACAATTTCCTGACTGAATCTTTATCTAAGCTCTGATGCCAGACTAAACTAGTAAAATTCTCATCATGTGAATTGGATATAATGTGCTTAATTAATTAGTTAACATAATTTGCTTTAACTAGACCCCAGTTGATTACACAGCAGGGGGTATTAGGAACTGGACCAATTTTGAAGAAAAAAAATAAAAAACCTTTGTCTGTAGCATAGGAACACATGGTTGCTTTATTCTAGGTACTTCATTGGAGTGTTACTTAATTATGTGTGCTTTTGTTAAGAACTACTGGTGTTTATGCATTGTGCTCCATGTAAAAATACCAGGTCAGGACAGGTGCCGTTGCTCATGCCTGTAATCCCAGCACTTTTTGAGGCCAAGGTGGGTGGATCATGAGGTTAGGATTTCGAGACCAGCCTGACCAACATGGTGAAACCCTGTCTCTACTAAAAATAGTTTTAAAAATTAGCTGGATGTGGTGGCGCACACCTGTAATCCCAGCTTCTCAGGAGGCTGAAGCAGGAGAATCGCTCGAACCCAGGAGGCGGAGGTTGCACTGAGCTGAGATTGCACCACTGCACTCTAGCCTAGGTGAAAGAGCAAGACTCCATCTCAAAAAAGATTAAAAAAAAAAATACCAGGTCAAGGCCAAAGGAATAGAGAAGACAGTGGTAGTGGAGTGTGACTTAAAAGGGAAAAATGATGCAATTAGGTTTGTTTTATCAGGTTTGATCAAAACCCTTCATTGTTTAATTTCTGCAGGAAAACTAACTGTAAAATTGTGAACTGGAAATTCTTGCTGCTAATCAATTTTTTTCATATGCAAGTAATATTTTTAAACATAGTTTTAAATAACATAGGAGCTTAAGAATTGCAACTATTCCACTGTAGGGGGAAAAAAAGACATTCTATTCATTTGGCCTGATCTCATCACCTGTGCTATCCAAAGGTTTCTCTCTTCTCTGGAGCATAACTCTCCCTGGATGGCCCTCTTACCTAGGTTGTTACATTATCTTATTAAGAGCAGGTCTTCATTCAGTGCATGAGAAAACACTTAGGAATCATGTAAATTTCCTGCTAACCTATCATCAAGGCTGAATGAATAAGGAGCTTAATTAAAATTCTAACAGGTTTTTAAATAGAAACTGACAGTAAGATTCCAAAATTAATATGGGAAAGTAAAGGGTCAGAAAGGGCCAAAATAATTTTGAAGAAGGAGGGGAGAACTTCAATATCTATTATAAAACTATGGTAATTAAACAATATGATATTGGCAACCTTTGAAAGGAACAACAAAAGCCCAAAACAGCAATGGGACAATATTAACATTTGTTAAATCTGAATGGTGGACACATGGATGTCTGTTATAACAGTGGTCCCCTTTTTGGCACCAGAGACCAGTTTCATGGGAAGACAACTTTTCCACAGACCAGGGTGGGGTTCAGGGTGGTGGTGGTTTCAGGATGATTCAAGCTCATTGCATTTATTGTGCACTTTATTTCCATTATTATTACATTGTAATATATAATGAAATATTAAACAACTCGCCACAATGTAGAATCAGTAGGAGCTCTGAGTTTGTTTTCCTGCATTTAGACAGTCCCATCTGGGAGTGACAGGAGACAGTGACAGATCATCTGGCATTAGATTCTCATAAGGAGCAGGTAATCAAGATCCCTTGCATGCCAAGTTCACAACAGGGTTATAGCTCCTATAAGAATGTAATTCCCTGCTGATTCGACAGGAGTTGGAGCTCAGGCAGTAATATAAGCAATGCGGGGGGGGGGGGGTCAGCTTTCCTTGCTTACCTGCAACTGACTTCCTTCTGTGTGGCCCAGTTTCTAACAGGCCACAGTTGGGGACCCCTGTTAAAATACACACACACACACACAATATTTTAAAGTAAAACATTTTAAAATAAAGTTTCTATACAGTTAAAAATACTTACCTGAACATATACAGAATACTTTGTTCTACAATTTAGCAATTGCGTTCTCCTCTCAGATTAACTACATGAGATAGCAGACTTGGCTTTGCAAATTGATTCAGTTCTCAAGATTTAAAGCTGATTCTTGGAACCCTGAAAAAATGTACTTTAAAAATAATGGTATAGCTGGGCTCAGTGACTCATGCCTATAATCCCAGCACTCTGGGAGGCTGAGATGGGAGGATCACTTGAGCTCAGGAGTTCCAAACCAGCCCGGGCAACTGATAATGGTTTGAATCTGTGTCCCTGCCCAGATTTCATGTCAAATTATAATCCCCAGTGTTGGAAGTGAGGCCTGGTGGGAGGTGATTGGATCATGGAGGCAGTTTGGCATCACCCCCGTTGGTACTGTCTTTGGGATAGTGAGTGA
Organism: Callithrix jacchus; assembly: GCF_049354715.1. NCBI lineage: Eukaryota > Metazoa > Chordata > Mammalia > Primates > Cebidae > Callithrix > Callithrix jacchus. Next base: position 144,183,893 of record NC_133503.1, on the reverse strand, counting down.
GTTCTTGTGAGATCTGGTCTTTTAAAAGTGTGTGGCACCTCCCCACTCTCTCTTGTTCCTGCTCCTGCCATGTGAGATGCCTCACTCCCCCTTTGCCTTCCTCCATGGTTGTAAGTTTCTAGAGGACTCCCTAGAAGCCATGCCAGCATCATGCTTTTTGTACAGCCTGAAGAACCGTCAGCCAATTAAATTTCTTTTATTTAGAAATTATCCCATATCAGGTATTTCTTTATAGCAATGCAAGAGTGGACTAATACAGCAGCAAGTGAGACCCTGTCTCTACAAAAAAACAAAAAATCAGTAAGGTGTGGTGGCACGTGCCTATGGTCTCAGCTACATTGGAGACTGAGGCAGAAGAATCACTTGAGCCCAGAAGGTTGAGGCTGCAGTGAGCTGTGTTCATGCCACTGCATTCCAGCCTGGGTGATGGAATGATACTCTGTCTCAAAAAAAAAAAAAAAAAAAAAAAATTAAATTAAATTGAATTAGTTTAACAATTAAATTAAATTGTTATTGTATGTCTGGGAATGGCTCAAATTAGCCTATTTAAGCTATTTTGCAGACTAAATCAGTGTCTGTGAAATTAGGAATAGTATATGTCAATACTGTTGGTATTAGCAATTTAGCGTAATAAAATATATTTTAATATTTTCTATAGAACTAGTGGTATTTAAAGAAAAGCAGATATAACAAGGAAAAGGTAAACGAAAATTATTTAAGTTCTAAAGGGGACTTTTAAGTATTATCAAAAAGTTCTACAGGTAAATGACTCTGATTCTATTTTATGTTCAGATTTAAACTTGCGTATTGTTATTTTTCTTCATAACACTATATATCCCTAGCCTAGTAAGTATGCTTTTTGTTTTGGCTCATGAGTGAAAGTGGGTTAGAGAAAGATGCTTTTGAAGTAACTGATCAAGAGCTGGAAGAAAAAAAAGAAAAAAGTGGAAAAAAGAGATGTTATTACAGGATATGCCTTTTGTTTTCATCATCACTATCTCCGCAATGCAAAGTATCCATTGTAACAATCTCAGTAAATCTCTGGAATTAGGTGCTCAGTTAATTTCTGAAACCAAATAAATTGTGCATCAATGCGAGACTATCTGCTGACTAACTGTAAACCATAAGAGGCAGAATTCTGGAAGCATCATATATGTACATACCTCCTTCAATGGTGGATTATGTAATAAAATATATAATACTATATAAGAAGTAATACAAGGGTAAAAGAGGAGAGATTTTGGTCAAAACAAGTGGCATCATCAGTCAGAGACAAAGTTGTTGCTATACAGAGACTGAGAGAAATTGTACCATAAAGATTATTCTTTAAATTAAGCTTCTGTAACTCAGCATCTATCACTCTACTGACATGCATGCTTTTCGGAAGTATTTGATATATTAAAGCACATCATCTTCTATGCAAATAATGTTTTCCTTTGAAATAACATTTAACAAAACAAAATTTCCTTATATAGGGTAAAAGCATATAATTATAAAGGTCAGAATTTATCATGTCTTTTCATTTTTTAAGATATACAAGGCAGCCAATTTGTGATTATATTTTGTGTCATTTCCTCCTATATTATATGACCCCCTTTCACAGTGTGAAAATAATATAATGCGTTTTGTACCACAAAATAATAGCTTACTCTTGATTTAGGTATACAATTCTTATCGGTTCTTTTGGGAAATTTGTAAGAATGGAAAGAGTAAAGACAGCCTACTGAGTATAAAGTTAATTTGCATTTAGTCTGGAGATTCTTTTTAAAATCATAACAGATGTTTTAAAACCAAACAGAAGATCTATATAGCTAAGGAAAATCTTAAAATGCCTAGTTAAATTTTTCTGTCTAAGCAATCTTAATTTTTAAACTGAAGATAATCATGTTGCTAATATATCAACATCATTGTTTTTGTTAGATAATCATGGTACTTTAAACTCTGTCAAGCATTTTGTTAAACAATCTTGAGTACACAGAACATGTACTTTTTAAAACCTGCCTCTAAAGGAAAAAATAAATAGAGTTCTTCAAAGAGATAACACACATAAAATTACCAGATTAAAGAATAATTTCCTAATACTTTAAATATGATTAAGTTTTTCTTTAAGAAGCAACTTTTCAAAATGACCAGATAATGACAGTCTAAATTGTGCCAACTGTAAAATCTCAAAGTTAAGCTTCCCCACTGTAGCAAAAAAATACAAGGGAATAAAATTTCTTAATTTAGAATTATTTTCCATTAGTGGACTGTTCTTATACATAACTGAGCTTGGCTATGAATAACTTGTTATAGTAAAGAAAAGACAGAATTTAAGGGATGTATGCAGTCAGAACTTTCTATACCCACATCTGGCAAACATTTTTAGATTTAGTAGTTACCCAACAGGATAATGATTACAATTTGCTCATGTGTTTTCTAAAACAGAATTTGGAATTTAATTCTACCTTTGAACTTTATATACAATCTACTTTAAGAAGTGAATTCAAGATTCTGAACTTAGGTAGGAAGTTATTTAATAAGGGTGACGCCTAGCAAAATCTAGGACCTAGACTTTCTACACACCATACACAATAATGATCACATTTGGTATAAGCACTTTTGAGTTGAAGGTTAGGTTTCCAATAGTCAAAGAAAGTACCATAACATATTTATATCCTTTCTACTACTACCTTACACATTTTTCTTTTCATCTCACTGTAAAGATGCCAGGTACCAGAGGAAGCTAGCTATTAGAGATATACTAACAATGCTGGGGTGTATGTGTGTGTAGGCGGGTGCATAATAGTCATTGCAAAGATAGGGAAGGTAACTGGAACAAGGAAACTTGCCATTACAGTCTTTCCTTAGTCCTGTGAGAAAAATGTTGCTAAGTTAATGACAGATGAAATTCTCACCAATTAGGACAATGGTGTCTGCCTATAAATTCATTTCATTTTTTCAGCAAAATGAAGAAAATCCCTTTTCAAAGTTCCAAAATTTGATAGTGACAAAATCTATTTCAGTAGTTTTATTTCTGCAACACACACACACACACACACACACACATATGCATGAATGCACACAGAGTTTATTCTGAAATTCCAGATACTTAATGCGGTAATCACGAGACTGGACTTATCTATTTTTTGGCATTAGTCCATACTATGGCAAAAGCCTAATTACGGAAATAATTTAACTGTCAGACTTTAATGACTTTTCTAAATAATGTCTTTATGTTATTGTTTCAGCTACTATGTTATAGCTACTATGTGAATATGTCTACATATGTGAATGTCTATAGATGAAAATGCATATATATTGCATATATATGTGTGTATATGTATGTGCATGTATTTATGTGTGTGGATACACAGACAGCATACTTTTGGCATCTTACTGGCCCTGACCAAAATTTAATATTTATTAAAAGACAATATGGAGTACTATTTTAATAATAATAGATTATGTTCTAATGTTTAAAATATAAACATTTTATAATGATTAAAATATATAATATAAATGTGAAACAGAAGAAAAAATATTGTTAAGCATGATTTTACAAGTTTGGATAAAAAACTATGGCACTATACAGATTTGAAACTTAATCAACTGACAGAGTAAAATGCTTCAGTCATGCTACATTAACTGAAAATGTTTCCATACCAGAAAAAACTGAGTCCATTTGCTTCTTCCAAAGAGTATAAAGACTTAAAGGAGCCACAAGTTTCATTTTACATTTAGAATTTACAATGCAAACATGCATCATTCATTAGCAATTATTTATAGAATACCTACTGTCACACATTAAAATGCTGTTTACCTCAGTTCCATTAAACAATACATCATGTGTGGCTTTCAGTAAGAAAAATACAAGGCATATACTGAAACACGGGCAAAAAAGATAAAATAACCATCAGAAACAAATTATATATGACACAGATTTGGGAATAAACAGACAGGAAATTTAAAATAACTATGATTAATATGTTAACAGCTTTAAAGGAAAAAGTAGACAACATGCAAGAGGAGACAGATAATGTACGCAGAGTTATGAAAACTCTAACAAAAAAGCATTTTAATGCCAGATATCTGAAAATGAAGAATGCCTGAACATACATGCTAAGGACAGACACGCTAAGGAAAGAATCAGTGAACTTGACAATAGGGTCAACTGAAACTTCCCAAATTGAATACAGAGAGAAAAAAAGAATCATGTACACACACACACACACACACACACACACACACACACACACACACACACGCATACCTCAGAATAGGCGATCCAGGAATTCTGAGACAAAATCTGAAGGTGTGACTTCCGTGTAATTGATATATTAGAAGGAGAAGGAAAAAGAGAAGACAGCAGAAAAGCATTTGAAATAATAATGGCTAAGAATTTTTCAACGTCAATGACAGATACCCAACTACAGATCCAGGAAGTTCAGAAATACCAAATAGGTAAATACCAAAAAATCTGCAGGTATGAATATCACATTCAAACTTCAGAAAACAGAAGACAGAGAGAAAATCTTGAAAGAATACAGAGAAAAATTATATCTTACTCATGGAGAAACAAGGATAGAAATTATAGCTACTTCTATCAGAAACCATGCAAATTCTGTATCCAGTGAAATTATCTTTCAAAGATTAAAGAGAAAGAGAGTTTCTAAGACAAACCTAAAGTAAGAGAATTCATTATCGGCAGACCTGCACTGCAATAATTATGTTTTTAAAGCTCTTCAGGAAAAAGGAAAATGACATAGGTCAGGAACCTACGTCTATATAAAGAAAGCAAGGACATAAAAAAAGAATATCCAATAACCCAGATTTGATCATACACCTTGTAACCTTGTATCAAAATATCACATGTACCCCATAAATGCATACAACTATTATATATCTATACAAACTAAAAATTTAAAAAAGAATAAGGCTAAAATAAAATCTATTTGTCTTATTGTTAATTGATATAAAAGATAACTATTTAAAATAATAGTAACAATGTATTAGCTATTATAGTAAATGGATAAATAAAATGAAGGACAGCAATGTCATAAGTAACAAGAATGAAGAATTGGAAATACATTCTTTTAATATACCTGCATTATACATGAGGCAATATAGTGTTATTTGAAGGTGGATTAATTACAACTATATATATGAATACGTTAAATATATTTTATACATAAAATTGTTATTTACAAACTCAAGAGCAACAACTAAAATGTTTTAAAAGAAATATAATTATATGCTGAGAGGAGATAAAATAGAATCATAAAATTTTCAGTTAAAATAAAAAAAGGCAGAAATGAGAAAAAGAAACAAAATATAATAAATAGAAAAGTTAGAAATGTGACAGATATTAATTCAATTATCTCAATGATCACTTTAAATATGAAAGTTTTAAATATACTGATTAAAAGCCCAAGATTGTCAGAGTAATTAAAAATAAAAGACCCAATTATATGTTGAATACCATAGACCCACTATAATATAAAGACTCAGCTAGTTTAAAAGTAAGGGATGGAAAAGATATACCAATCTAACACTAATCTAAAGAAAGCTGGGGTAGCTATGTTAATGTTAGACACAGCACACTTCAGATAAAGGAAAATTCTTGTGGATAAGAATAACATTACATAATGATAAAAGCATAAATTCTCTAAGAAGAAAAAAAAATCTTTAGCGTGTATGCACCTAACAACCAAGTATTAAAAAAAGTGAGTCAAAAATTTATAGAACTGCAAAGAGAAATACACAAATCCATTATTATAGTTAGAAACTGTGACACCCCTTTTCAGCAATTGATAGATCAATCTGAATAAAAAGTCAGTAAGGATATACAGTTAGTTGACCTGAACAGCACTATCAATTAACTTAATCCAAATAACATTTATAGAATACTCCATCCAAAAACTGCAGAATATACATTCTAAAATGAAATATTTTTAAAATATTCAATTAACTGAAAAAGAAAATGGAACCAAAACAAATGAAAAAAGCTAGAAGGGGAGGACTTAAGATGGTGCTGTGAGAACAACCCAGGATCGGAGCTCGCGTTGAATCCGCAAATGGTGAGTCAGAGCTGCATTTCCAGACTGATCTTTGTTGCCCACAGAACGGGGAAACTCCCAAGTATAAAAAAGACACGGGACGCCAGGCAGTAGGTCTGCCTGGCGAAGCCGGCAGCCGGGGCGGCGGCGGCCGGCCCTACCCAGCAATCCCCACAGGGCGCGCTTGTCCGGGTGCCCTGTTGAACCGGAAACCTGAGACTTGAGAGGGCTGGACTTGAGACTGAACGAGACTTGGACAGTAGGCCAGCCCAGGGGACTGCAGGAACAGATCGTTTGGGATACCCAGTGGGACGAACAAAACCGCGATTTCAAACTATCCCGAGCAGACGGTCCGAGACGCTCTGTGGGGGAGGGGCGTCCACCACTACCGAGGCAACCCGCCCCAACTGAGATACACGCCCACTGCTGACGCAGCCAGCCGTGGCTGAGGCAACCCGTCCCTACTGAGATACACGCCCACTGCTGACACACCCTGCCGTTGCTCAGGCAACACGCTACAACGAAGAGACTCCGCAGCAGGGCGTGGCAGAGACCACAGCAGAGCCTGCAGGAACAGGGTGAATCACACAACAGCAGGGCGGAGCCTCGGCAGCCAAACAGTGGCTAGTCTGCCTTCTAGCTGGGCAGGACACCTCATCGGACATCCAAAAATAAAGCCCAAACCCCTCAACACAGAGCATTTGAGAAAAAAGAAAAAAGCGTTTTTTAATGAGCTCTGTTGCAGCAGAATCAAACATAGCAGCCTAACAGCCCTGAATGAACAACAGAGCTCACAGCTCAGCAATTAAGCCCCTATAAAGTACAAACTGTCTCCTCAAGCAGCTCCCTGACCCCTCTATATCCAAAAGACTGACATTAGGCAGGCATCATCCTGGGACAAAGATAGCAGAAAAAGAAACTGGTAGCATCCCTCGCTGTGCCACAGCTGCTAGAGGTGCACCCCAGACAAGCAGGGTCTGGAGCGGTCCGCAGCAGTCGTACAGCGAAGGGGCTAGACTGGTAGAAGGAAAACCAAGCAAAAGAAATACTTCATCATCAACACTCTGGGTGTCCACTCAGAGACCCAATCGAAAAGTCAGCAACTACGCAGACGACCAGCGGACAAATCCACAAAGATGGGAAGAAAACAGCGCAAAAAGGAGGAAAACACCCGAAACCAGAACACCTCACCTCCTAGAAAGGACCAAAACTCATAACCAGCAAGGGAACAAATCTGGACGGAGAATGACTGTGACGAAATGATGGAATTAGACGTCAGAAGGTGGATAATGAGAAACTTTTGTGAGCTAAAAGAACATGTATTAAATCAATGCAAATAAACTAAGAACCTTGAAAAAAGATATGAAAAAAGATTTGAGGAAATGATAACAAGAATGGATAACTTAGAGAGGAATATGAATGAATTAAAGGAGCTGAAAAACACAATACGAGAACTTCGCAAAGCATGTACAAGTTTCAATACCCGAATGGACCAAGCAGAAGAAAGAATATCAGAAGTCGAAGATCAACTCAATGAAATAAAACGAGAAACCAAGATCAGAGAAAAAAGCGCAAAAAGGAATGAACAAAGTCTCCAAGAAATGTGGGACTATGTGAAAAGACCTAACCTACGTTTGATAGGTGTACCAGAAGGGGACGAAGAGAATGAATCCAAGCTGGAAAATACTCTTCAGGACATCATCCAGGAAAACTTCCCCCACCTAGCAAGACAGGCCAACACTCAAATGCAGGAAATACAGAGAACACCACAAAGATATTCCGCAAGAAGAGCAACCCCAAGGCACATAATTGTCAGATTCAACAAGGTTGAAATGAAAGAGAAAATACTAAGGGCAGCCAGAGAGAAAGGTCGGGTCACCCACAAAGGGAAGCCCATCAGACTCACAGAAGATCTCTCGGCAGAAACACTACAAGCCAGAAGAGAGTGGGGGCCAATATTCAACATCCTTAAAGAAAAGAACTTTCAACCCAGAATTTCATATCCAGCCAAACTGAGCTTCAGAAGTGAAGGAAAAATAAAATCCTTTGCGAACAAGCAAGTACTCAGAGATTTTGTCACCACCAGGCCTGCTTTACAAGAGCTCCTAAAAGAGGCACTACACATAGAAAGGATCAACCAGTACCAGCCATTCCAAAATCACACTGAATGCTAAAGAGCTTCAACATAATGAAGAATCGACAACAACTAACAGGCAAAACAGCCACTTAGCATCAAAATGGCAGTATCAAATTCACACATAACAATATTAACCCTAAATGTAAATGGACTAAATGCACCAATCAAAAGACACAGACTGGCAAATTGGATAAAAATCCAAAACCCATCAGTGTGCTGTATCCAGGAAACCCATCTCACATGCAAGGATACACAGAGGCTCAAAATAAAGGGATGGAGGAAGATTTACCAAGCTAATGGAAAGCAAAAAAAAGCAGGAGTTGCAATTCTCATCTCTGATAAAATAGACTTTAAAGTAACAAAGATCAAAAGAGACAAAGAAGGCCATTACATAATGGTAAAAGGATCGATACAACAAGAAGAGCTAACGATCCTAAACATATATGGACCCAATGCAGGAGCACCCAGATACATAAGCCAAGTTCTTAATGACTTACAAAAGGACTTAGACTCCCACACAATAATAGTGGGAGACTTTAACACTCCACTGTCAATACTAGACAGATCAACCAGACAGAAAATCAACAAGGATATCCAGGGCTTGAACTCAGACCTGGAGTAAGCAAACCTGATAGACATTTACAGAACTCTCCACCCCAAATCCACAGAATACACATTCTTCTCAGCACCACATCACACCTACTCTAAAATTGACGATATAATTGGAAGTAAAGCACTGCTCAACAAATGCAAAACAACTGAAATCATAACAAACAGCCTCTCAGACCATAGTGCAATCAAGTTAGAACTCAGAATTGAGAAACCCACCCAGAACCGCACAGCTTCATGGAAACTGAACAACTGGCTCTTGAATGTTGACTGGGTAAACAACGAAATGAAGGCAGAAATAAAGAAGTTCTTCGAAACCAATGAGAACGAAGACACAACGTGCCAGAACCTCTGGGACACATTTAAAGCAGTCTCTAGAGGAAAGTATATAGCAATAAGTGCCCATATGAGGAGAATGGAGAGATCCAAAATTGACACCCTATCGTCAAAATTGAAAGAGCTAGAGGAGCAAGATCAAAAAAACTCAAAACCCAGCAGAAGACAAGAAATAACTAAGATCAGAGCTGAGCTGAAGGAGATTGAGACACGAAAAACCCTTCAAAAAATCAATAAATCCAAGTGCTGGTTTTTTGAAAAGATCAACAAAATAGACAGACCACTAGCCAGATTGATTAAAAATAAGAGAGAACAACCAAATAGATGCAATAAAAAATGATAAAGGGGAAATCACCACAGATTCCACAGAAATTCAAACCATCATCAGAGAATATTACAAACAACTCTATGCGCATAAACTAGTAAACCTGGAAGAAATGGATAAATTCCTGGACTCCTGTGTCCTCCCAAGCCTAAACCAGGAGGAAGCTGAAACTATGAATAGACCAATAACAAGGTCTGAAGTTGAGGCAGCAATTAAGAGCCTACCACACAAAAAAAGCCCAGGTCCAGATGGGTTCACAGCCGAATTCTACCAGACACACAAGGAGGAGCTGGTACCATTCCTTCTAAAACTATTTCAAACAATCCAAAAAGAGGGAATCCTTCCCAAATCATTTTATGAGACCAACATCATCCTGATACCAAAACCCGGCAGAGACCCAACGAGAAAAGAAAACTTCAGGCCAATATCCATGATGAACATAGATGCAAAAATCTTCAATAAAATGTTGGCAAGCCGATTGCAACAGCAAATCAAAAAACTTATTCATCATGATCAAGTAAGATTCATCCCAGGGATGCAAGGCTGGTTCAACATATGCAAGTCTATCAACGTAATTCACCACATAAACAGAACCAAAAACAAAAACCACATGATTATCTCAATTGACGCAGAGAAGGCATTTGACAAAATTCAACAGCCCTTTATGCTAAAAACCCTCAATAAACTCGGTATCGATGGAACGTATCTCAAAGTAATAAAAGCTATTTATGACAAACCAACAGCCAATATCATACTGAATGGGCAAAAACTGGAAGCATTCCCTTTAAAATCTGGCACTAGACAAGGATGCCCTCTGTCACCACTCCTATTCAATATAGTACTGGAAGTTCTAGCCAGAGCAATCAGGCAAGAAAAAGAAATAAAGGGTATTCAAATAGGAAAGGTGGAAGCCAAATTGTCTCTATTTGCAGACGACATGATAGTATACCTAGAAGACCCCATTGCCTCAGCCCAAAAACTCCTGAAACTGATAAGCAACTTCAGCAAAGTCTCAGGATATAAAATCAATGTGCAAAAATCACAAGCATTCGTCTACACCAATAACAGACTTAAAGAAAGCCAAATCAAGAGCGAACTGCCATTCGCAATTGCTACAAAAAGAATAAAATACCTTGGAATACAACTCACAAGGAACGTAAGAGACCTCTTCAAGGAGAACTACAAACCACTGCTCAACGAAATCAGAGAGGACACAAACAGATAGAGAAACATTCCATGTTCATGGTTAGGAAGAATTAATATCATGAAAATGGCTATACTGCCCAAAGTAATTTACAGAATCAACGCTATCCCCATCAAGCTACCATTGACTTTCTTCACAGAACTGGAAAAAACCACCATGAACTTCATATGGAACCAAAGAGAGCCCGCATAGCCAAGTCAATTCTAAGCAAAAAGAACACAGCGGGGGACATCACACTACCGGATTTCAAACTATACTACAAGGCTACAGTAATCAAAACAGCATGGTACTGGTACCAAAACAGAGATATAGACCAATGGAACAAAACAGAGGCACCGGAGGCAACACAACATACATACAACTATACAATCTTTGATAAATCTGACAAAAACAAGCAATGGGGAAAGGATTCCATGTTTAACAAATGGTGTTGGGAAAACTGGCTAGCCATGTGCAGAAAGCAGAAACTGGACCCCTTCCTGACACCTTACACTAAAATTAACTCCAGATGGATTAAAGACTTAAACATAAGACCTGGCACCATAAAAACCCTAGAAGGAAATCTAGGCAAAACTATCCAGGACATAGGAGTAGGCAAGGACTTCATGAACAAAACACCAAAAGCATTGGCAACAAAAGCCAAAATAGACAAATGGAACCTAATGAAACTCCACAGCTTCTGCACGGCAAAAGAAACAGTCACTAGAGCAGATCGGCAAACAGAATGGGAAAAAATTTTCGCAGTCTACCCATCTGACAAAGGGCTGATATCCAGAATTTACAAAGAACTCAAACAGATTTACAGGAAAAAAACAAACAAGCCCATTCAAAAGTGCGCAAAGGATATGAACAGATACTTTACGAAAGAAGACATGTATGAGGCCAACAATCATATGAAAAAATGCTCATTGTCACTGGTCATCAGAGAGATGCAAATCAAAACCACATTGAGGTACCATCTCACGCCAGTTCGAATGGCGATCATTAAAAAATCTGGAGACAACAGATGCTGGAGAGGATGTGGAGAAAAAGGAACACTTTTACACTGTTGGTGGGAGTGTAAATTAGTTCAACCATTGTGGAAGACAGTGTGGTGATTCCTCAAGGCCTTAGAAATAGAAATTCCATTTGACCCAGCAATCCCATTACTGCGTATATATCCAAAAGACTATAAATCGTTCTACTATAAGGACACATGTACACGAATGTTCATTGCAGCACTGTTTACAATAGCAAAGACCTGGAATCAACCCAAATGCCCATTGATAATAGACTGGATTGGAAAAATGTGGCACATATACACCATGGAATATTATGCAGCAATCAGAAATGATGAGTTCGTGTCGTTTGTAGGGACATGGATGAATCTGGAGAACGTCATCCTCAGCAAACTGACACAAGAACAGAAAATGAAACACCACATATTCTCACTCATAGGTGGGTGATGAAAAATGAGAACACATGGACACGGAAAGGGGAGTACTAAACACTGGGGTCTATAGGGGGAAAAGGGGAGGGCCAGTGGGAGGGGGAGGTGGGGAGGGATAGCCTGGGGAGAAATGCCAAATGTGGGTGAAGGGGAGAAGAAAAGCAAAGCACACTGCCATGTGTGTACCTACACAACTGTCTTGCATGCTCTGCTCATGTACCCCAAAACCTATAATCCAATAAAAAATTTAAAAAAAAAATAAAAAAAGAAAAAAGCTAGAAAACAAATAGCAACATTATCAACCAAAACCTAGTTACATCAGGAATTACATCATATATAAGTGAAAGAAATAATACAATTGAAAAATGAAAACTGTCAGACTGTATTTAAAAAATGACTAAACAAGTATAAGCTGCCTAAAAGAAATTCTCTTTAAATAGAAAGATGTAAGAAAGTTCAAAACAGAAGAATTACAAAAAGTTGTAACATGCAAACAATAAAGTAAAAGCTGGGGCCAAGACAAAGAAGATTTCAGAATAAGTATTCCTTTTATAATGATAAAGGGGTTGACTCATCAAGAAGACATCATAATCCTTTTTTTTAAGTTTTTTTGTGAGATGAAGTCTTGCTCTGTTGCCCATGCTGGAGTGCAATGGCTTGATCTTAGCTCACTGCAACCTCCACCTTCCAGGTTCAAGTCATTCTCCTGCCTCAGCCTCCCAGGTAGCTGGGACTACAAGCATGTGACATCATGCCCAACTAATTTTTGTACTTTTTAGTAGAGATAGGGTTTCACCATGTTGGCCAGGCTGGTCTTGAACTGCTGACCTCAAGTGATTCGCCCATCTCAGCCTCCCAAAGTTCTGGGATTACAGGTGTCAGCCACTGCGCCTGGCTGATATAATAATCTTAAATGTGAATGCACTTAATTTTAAAAGTTCAAATATAGTTTTTGCTTTATGGCAAAAACTGACAGAATAAAAAGGAATAGTAGGCAAATCTAGATATGCATTTGGGGTTGTCAACACTTGTTCCTTAGTAATTGATCGATCAACTATAAAGAAAAGGTATAATACCAAACACTTGAACAACATTATCAACAGAAAGGATCTAATTGACAATACTAGAACTCCAGGCTGAACAAGAGCAGATATACTTTTCAAGGATGCAAGATACACCCTATCTCTTACCATATACAAAAATGAAATCAAAATGGATTAAACACTTAAACCTAAGACCTCAAACCATGAAATTACTACAAGAAAACATTAATGAAAGTCTCTAAGACAGTGGTCTGGGCAAAAATTTATCGAGTAATACCCATAAGCTAGGCAACCAAAGCAAAAATGCACAAATGGGATCATATCAAGTTAAAAAGCTTCTGCACAGCAAAGGAAACAATCAACAATGTGAAGAGACAATCCACAGAATGGGAGAAAACGTGTTCAAACTAAACATCTGACAAGAAATTAATAACCAGAATATGAAAAGAGCTCAAACAACTCTACAGAAAAAAATATATAATAATTGGATCAAAAAATATGCAAAATATTTGAATAGACATTTCTCAAAAGAATATATACAAGGTCAGGCATGGCGGCTCGTGGCTCATGCCAGTAATTCCAGCACTTTGGGAAGCTGAGGCGGGCTCTTGATCTCACGAGGTCAAGAAATCGAGACCATCCTGGTCAACATGGTGAAACCTCGTCTCTACTAAAAATACAGTTACTTGGAGGCTGAGGCAGGAGAATTGCTTGAACCCAGAAGGCAGAGATTGCAGTGAGCCCAGATGGTGCCACTGCACTCCAGCCTGGTGACAGAGTGAGACTCTGTCTAAAAAAAAAGAAGATATCCAAATGGCAAACAGTCATACAAAAAGGTATTTAATATCTGATCATCAAAGAAATGCAAATTGAAACTACAATGGGATATCATCTCACCCCAGTTAAAATGGCTTATATCCAAAAGACAGACAATAACAAATGCTGGCAAGGATGTGGAGAAAATGAAATCCTTATACACTGTTGATGGGAATGCAAATTAATATAACCATATGACCCAGCAATCCCTCTGCTAGGTATATACTCAAAAGAAAGGAAATCATATTATCAAAGAGATATCTGCACTCCCATGTTTACTGCAGTACTATTCACAATAGCCAGTTTGGAAGCAACATAAGTTATATGTTGCTTCAACATATACATCAACAGAAGAATAAAGAAAGAAAATCTGGTACATATACATAACGGAGTACTGTTCAGTAATAAGAAAGAATGAGATCCTGTCATCTGCAACAACGTGGATGGAACTCAAGATCATTATGCTAAGCGAAATAAGCCAGGCACAGAGAGACATGTTTTCTCTCTTTGCATGTTTTCACTTATTTGTGGGAGCTAAAAATCAAAACAATTGAATTTATGGCCATAGAGAGGAGAATGATGGTTGCCAGAGGCTGGGAAGGTAGTTGGGGAGGGTGGGGGAGATGATGGTAGGAAGTAGGGATGGTTAATGAGCACCAAAAAATAGAATGAACAAAACCTACTATCTGATAGCACAGTGGGGTGGCTATAATCAATAATAATTTAATTGTATATTTAAAAATAACTAAAATAATATAATTGGACTGTTTGTAATACAAAAGGATAAATGCTTGAGGGGCTGGATACCCCATTCTCCATGATGTGATTATTACAAATTGCATGCCTGATATCAAAATATCTCATATATCCCATAAATATATATACCTACTATGTAAGCACAAAAATTAAAAATAAGAATGTGAGACACAAGGTAGAGCATATAATAGACCATGAGGCATATTTTGATATTAGAAAGATTAAAATCAGATATGTTATCTAATCATAATCCAAGAAGAAATCACACACAAAAAATTTTTAACTGAATGAAAATAAAAATGCAGTATAACAAAATTTGTGAAATGCTGCTAAAGGAGGGCCTACAAATAAATATATAGCTGTAGTGCTAATTTTATGAAAGAAGAGAGGTCCAGAATCAATGATTCAAACTTCTGTCTTAAAAAGGTTTTTAAATAAAGGACAAATTAAACCCAAAGTAATTACTAGGAAGGAAATTATAAGGAGTAGACAATGAAACAGAAAATGAGCAAACAGGCCAGGTGTGGTGGCTTGGGCCTATAATCCCAGCACTTTGAGAGGCTGACGTTGAAGGACTGCTTGAGCTTAGGAGTTGGAGACCAGCCTGGGCAACATGGCAAAACCCTGTATCTACCAATATATGCAAAATACAAGAATACAAAATTTATCCGGGTGTGGTGGCATGAGGATATAGTGAGCCAAGATTGTGCCACTGCACTCCAGTCTGGGTGACAGAGCAAGACCCTGTCTCAAAAACAAAAAGAGGAGGAAGGAAGGGAGGGAGGAAGAGGGAAGGGAGGGAGGAAGAGGGAAGGGAGGGAGGGAGGGAGGGAGGGAGGGAGGCAGGAAGGAAGGAAGGAAGGAAGGAAGGAAGGAAGGAAGGAAGGAAGGAAGGAAGGAAGGAAGGAAGGAAGGAAGGAAGGAGGGAAGGGAGCAAACAATACAGAATATCAATGAAACCAAAAGGTTTTTGTTTTGTTTTGTTTTGTTTTAGAGGTGGAGTTTTCCTCTTGTTGCCCAGGCTGGAGTGCAATGGCGAGATCTTGGTTACCACATCCTCCACCTCCTGGGTTCAAGAGATTCTCCTGCCTCAGCCTCCCAAGTAGCTGGGATTACAGGCATGTGCCACCATGCCTGGCTAATTTTGTATTTTTAGTAAAGACAGGGTTTCTCCATGTTGGTCAGGCTGGTCTTGCACTCCCAACCTCAGGTGATCTGCCCACCTCCACCTCCCAAAGTGCTGGGATTATAGCCGTGAGCCACCATGCCTGGCCACCAAAAGATATTTTAAAAATTAATAAATAAATAAAATCAATAAACCTATAGCTAGACTGATCAATAAAATGGGGAGAAAACACAAATTATACATATCAAGAATAAATGAGGGAATATAATAATTTACAGGCATTAAAAACAATAAGAGAGCACATCACAAATGTTAATAAATTTGACAATTCAGCTGAAATTGAGTAATACTTGAAAGACATACTTACAAAATAAAGACTCAAAACATTTAGAAAATGTTATCCTATATCTAATAAGGAAATTAAATTTTTAATTAAAAATTTTCCCACATTAAAAATTCTAGGCTCCAATGATTTCATTGATGAATTCTAACAAATATTTAAAGAAAAAATAACACTAAATATACAAACTCTTCCAAAAAATTGAAAACTTAACACATTTTATTTTATTCTCTCTCATTCTCTCTCTCTCTCTCGTTTTTACTTTTATTTTAAGTTCAGTGGTACAAGTGCCGGTTTGTTACACAGTAAATTTGTATCATGAGGGGGTCTGTTGTATAGGTTATTTCCCTGACTAATATATCAGGTATTAAGCCTTGTAACCATTAGTTGTTTTTCTTGATCCTCTCCGTCTTCCCATCCTCAAACCTCCAAAGGCCCCTGTGTCTATTGTTCCCCTCTATGTGTCCATGTGTTCTCATAATTTAGCTCCCATTTATAAGTGAGAACATGCAGTACTTGGTTTACTGTTCCTATGCTAGTTTGCTAAGAAAAATGGCCTCCATATCCATCCATGTCCCTGCAAAGGACAAAATCTCATTCTTTTTTATAGCTGCATAGTATTCTATGGTGTACATGTACTACATGTACCACATTTTCTTTATCCAGTCTGTTATTGATGGGCATTTAGGTTAATTGCATATCTTTGCTATTGTGAATAGTGCTGTATATGAACATAAAAGTGCATTTGTCTTCGTAATGGAATAATTTACATTCCTTTGGGTATATACCTAGTAATGGGATTGCTGGGTCAAATGGTATTTCTGTCATTAGCTCTTTGAGGAATCGTCACGCTGTCTTCTACAATGGCTTAACTAATTTACACCCTTACCAACAGTGTATAAGCATTCCCTTTTCTCCACAACCTTGCCAGCATCTTTTATGTTTGACATTTTAACAACAGTCATTCTGACTAGTTGAGATGGTATCTCATTGTGGTTTTGATTTGCATTCTCTAATCATCAGTGATAATAAGCTTTTTTTCATAGGATTTTTGGCTGCATGTATGTCTTGTTCAAAGTGTCTGTTCATGTCCTTCACCCATTTTTTAATGTTTTTATTTTTCTTGTAAATTTGTTTAAGTTCCCTACATATGCTGGATATTAGACATTTGTCAGATATATAGCCTGCAAAAATTTTCTCCCATTCTGTACATTGCCTGTTTGCTCTGTTGGTAGTTTCTTTTGCTGTACATAGTTCTTTGGTTTAATTAGATTCCATTTGTCAATTTTTGCTTTTGTTGCAATTGCTTTTGGCATCTTCATGAAATTTTTGCACATGTCTATGTCCTGAATTGTATTGCCTAGGTTGTCTTTCAGAGTTTTTATAGTTTTGGGTTTGACATTTAAGTCTTCAATCCATCTTGAGTTAATTTTTGTATACGGTGTACAGAAGGGGTCCAGTTTCAATTTTCTACATATATGGCTGGTCAGTTATCCCAGCAGCATTTATTGAATAGGGAATCCTTTCCCCATTGCTTGTTTTCATCAGGTTGGTTGAAATCCGATAGTTGTACATGTGCAGCCTTATTTCTGAGTTCTCTATTCTGTTCCATTGGTCTATGTGTCTGTTCTTGTACCGGTACCATGCTGTTTTGGTTACTGTATCCCTGTAGTATAGTTTGAAGCCAAATAGCATGATGCCTTCAGCTTTGTTCTCTTAACTTAGGATTGCCTTTGCTCTTTATTCAGGCTCCTTTTTGGTTCCATATAAATTTTAAAACAGTTTTTTCTAGTTCTGTGAAGAGTATCAATGGTAGCTTAATGGGAATAGCACTGAATCTGTAAATTGCTTTGGGCAGTATGGCCGTTTTCATGTTATTGATTCTTCCTGTCCATGAGCAGGAAATGTTTTTCATTTGTCTGTGTCATCTCTGATTTCTTTGAGCAGTGGTTTGTAGTTTTTTGGGTTTTTTTTTGTTTGTTTGTTTGTTTGGAGAGATCTTTCACCTCCCTAGTTAGCTGTATTCCTGGGTATTTTATTTATTTTGTGGCAATTGTGAATCAACGTTCATGCCTGATTTGGCTCTTGGCTTAACTGTTGTTAGTCTATAGAAAGACTAGTGATTTTTATACATTGATTTTGTATCCTGAGAGTTTGCTGAAGTTGTTTATTAGCTTAAGAAACTTTTGGGCTGAGATAATGGGGTTTTCTGAATATAGGATCATGACATCTGCAAAGAGGAATAGTCCGACTTCCTCTCTTCCTATTCAAATGCCCTTTATTTCTTTCTCTTGCCTGATTGCCCTGGCCAGAACTTCCAACACTATGTTGAACAGAAGTAGTGAGAGAGGGTACCTTTGTCTTATGCCAGTTTTCATGGAGAATGCTTCTAGCTTTAGCCCATTCAGTATAATGTTGGCTGTGACTTAACCTATTTTATAAGACAAACTTTATTCTGATATCAAAACTAGACAAAGGCATTAAAAGAGAACTACAAAGCAACCAACTTTTTAAAGCAAATTATGCTGAAGTTACTCGATATTCACCTGAAAAAAAGATGAACCTCAACCTATATCTGCTACTATATATAAAAAATAACTTGAAATGGATCATAGATCTAAATGTAAAAGCTGAAGTATAAATCTTCTACAGGAAAATATCTTCACAATCTTGAAATACACAAAGCTTTCTTAGGACACAAAAAGCACAAATCACAGAAGAAAAATTTTAAGTTAGACTTCATCAAAATTTTAAATTTCTGCTTTTCATAAGGAAACACAATTTAAAAAGTAAACAGGAAGCAACAGAAGAGGAAAGACTATGTCATATATACATATATAAAAACTATATATGTTTTATGTTATATATTATGAATAAATATGTCCTATGTCTTTATATTTACATATATATAGTATATATATATACACATACATAAATGTATATGTATATATACATGGAAATATAATAAAGACTTTTATCCATAATATAACTCAATAAGAGGAAAACAACCCATTATTTTAAAGTGGGAAAAGGATTTGGACAGTTGAAAGAAGATATTTGAATGATGTATATGAAGCACATGAAAAGATGCTCACCATCACCAACATCATTAAACTAACACTATGCTACCAATACTATCACCCAAGAGAAATGAAAGCATACGTCAGTACAAATAGCTGTGAACAGATGTGCACAGCAGTTCTATTCATAATGGCACAAAACTGAAAACAACCCAAAAAGTACTATGTGATATGGAATACTATTCAGAAAAACAAGTGAACTGCTGAAACACACAACAACTTAATGAGTATCCAAAAACCTTATGCTCAGGGAAAGAACCTAGACATAAAAGAGTACCCACTGAGTAATTCCACTTAAATGAAACTATAGAAAAGCAAGTCTAATCTATAATGATGGAAAGGAGACCCATGGTTGTCTGGGGACAGCGGCGGGGAATGAGGGCAGAAATTAACTGTAAGGGGGACTTTTTCAGGTAATGGAAATGTTCATAGCTTAATTGTGGTGGTAGGACATGGTTATATACCTTTGCCAAAACTCACTGAACCATAAACAGAATGGATGCATTTTAAATGTATGCAAATTATATCTAAATAATGTTTTAATATGTACTTAGGGGAAAGCAAACTAGTCTAGAAAATAAAATATTTCCTAATTCATTTTATGAAACTAACATTAAAACTCATCTCCTAAGCAATCTACAGAGAGAATTCCTATGGTTAAGACAAAATACTGATTATTTACTTCTTAAAGCAAGACCAATACATTCTTCTTCTGGGCTCAGTTATGCTACCACCTCAGCCTCTCGAGTAGCTGGGACTACAGGTGCATGCCACCACACCTGGCTAATTTTGGTATATTTTGTAGAAACAGGGTTTGGCCATGTTGTCCAGCCTGGTCTCCAATGCCTGGGCTCAAGCAATCCTCCACCTTGGCCTCTCAAAGCGCTGGGATTACAGGCATGAGCCACAGCACCTGGCTACAAATTGTATTACTTTAAAAAATTCTCTCAGTATTAAAGTTCACTCAGTCATGATTAATAAATGAGTTAAGCCACATGTAAACAATGTATCATCTTGTAACTCATTTTGTGGAAAAAAATCAGACATACACAATAGTAGAAACAGTGGCATAATGAACTGCCATAAACACATCATCCAGATAACAAAATTCAAGATGCTGCTATCTTGTTTTCTCTTTGTTTTTTTCCTTTCTTTTAAAAGAAAATCCTGGACATCCTGTTACTTCAGTCTCACATACTTCAATATGCATTAATAACCCCAAAATGAGTATTTTTAAGACCTCTTGTTAAGATTATTTGTTTTTGTACAGTTTAGATACACTAGATAGCTTTCTCAATATACTACATGCCTGGCTAAATTCTGGCTACCCCTCTTTGATATCATAGACTTTTCAACTTATAAAATCTATGGCAACTACATAATTAATTTTTATAATCTTTCAAAGAGCATTCTTTCCTGTAAGGTTTCATTGGGTGCTTTTGGCTTACAGCCTACATTAAACCTAGACATGCCATTTATATATAGTATAAACCTCAACTTTTCATTTGACAAGGAAACTAATTTCTTGTTTTCACAAAAGGATGGAGAGAAATAAAAGTGGTCACTAGGGCTTAGCCAAAGAAAATGTTATCTCACAGCTATTTAAAATAGATATTATATCCCTATACAAGTATACACTGGGTACAAAACCATATTCTAAACAATTTAAAGAAAGGGAGAAAATATTCACACAACCTAGTGGGGGCTCCTCTCAGTAATTTATGGTCAAATATTCTTCACTGTAATGAATCTGCCAATATCATCACATCCCATAACATCCATTCTCCTAAAGGATACAAGTCACAAAAAATCAGTATACTTCATCTGGAAACATATTTGATATATTTACTATAGCTACTGCTTTGATTCAGGAAGAAGAGAGACCACAGCATTTTAATGATGAATTGTGCCAGAGTTGACCTGCTAAGTTCCTGAAGGCTAAACCCTAAGATCTTAAAAGTAAGTAAATGGATCTTCATCTATGAAACAAATTTTCCCTAACTGACCAAATAATAATTTGACATATTGAAAAAAACAGTATGTAGATAGTTTGGATGGTTGTCCCTTCTAAATCTCTTAAATCTTAAAGATAAATCCTCACCTCAGCTATTTAAGTACATACATACAAGAATGGAACATGAACTGTGTGTATTGACACTGACTAACTTGTGACTACATGAGATAATAGTGCTTTTCATATACACAGTATTCACTCACTGTATGTTACTTTTCCTAACCTTCCAATTTAACTGACTCTAACAGAACCTATTAAATTCAGTTTGATTGCATAAGATTATGACAGTCATTAATTAGCCAGACTTTTAAGTGAATTAAAGATAAACTGCTTGGTTAAGAGGGCTTTTTCCTTTTATTCACCCGCTGTTTATTACAATGCAAAGTAGAATACCAATATTTTAAAACTTCATTAAGAGTGTAATACTGACTTTTCCTGCGTCTGAATCAAGCCAGTTTTGAAACTTGCTGTTCATTCAAATTTACACCAAAATTTCTATCAGTCTGGGAAAATTTGATTGCAATTTTAAAATAATGCAGCTGACTGATCCAATTTTACTCTCCACTTCAACAACAACAAAAAAGCTGAACAACAGTTTTACCTCAGGAATTACTTCTGTGGCAAGTATATAATAAACATTCATTTTTATTTGTTCTTTTTCCCCCATCTATGTCACCACCAAAAAAGCAGATTATAAAACTTAAATTATACAAATGTCAGGAGTTCTTGCAAGTAAGCTACTTGGTTTAGCTAAAAATGTTTGACTAACCTTTTAAAGTTTTCTTTCATTTTTTTGTTAGCAGATATAATTAATCATTTGCTAAATGTTAACAGTTTCTGTTTTAAAAGAAAAGAGTTTTCCTGCTAAAAAAAATTCCTATTAGTAAATTGGAAGCTCTTTTGCTTACTTTTTACCTTTATGAGAGCAACAGAATCAGTTTAGAAATTAACCAATTGAGGCAAGTCATCTCTTATCTTAGGAACATAAATGTTGAAATTTTTTAAAAAAGTGTTATCAAACTTCTTTCCCTCCACATGAGCAGGCTTTCATATTACTATTGCCTGTTGTTTAAAATTTTAAAAAGGTATTCATTGCCATGTGTGGGGGGCAGGTTGCATAAGATAGTTTTTCCTTTGGCACAGCTTCATTTAAAACAAATATTAAAACCTTCAGGTCCTCCTAGAAAGAAAGGAGGATGGTATCGTGTACTTCTTACAGTTTTTTTTTCAATGACATACAAATGCACCTGAAAATACAAGTTACATAACAATGTCTGCACAAACTTTATGCCTAGAAAAGGGATGCTGATAGCTGTATGAAGAATGAAAACTAAAAGTACCTTTTATGGTAGCTGTATCAATAATTTTAAAATATATATGTTATTGTCACTTGAGGAAAAGAAAGATCATTTAAACAACTGGACTTTGTAAGAAAACAGGTATTGGGGAGACTGAAAAAAACTTAAATGTGGTCCATTCACCACTGAGGATACTATTCATTGAATAACAAAGATTATCTAACAAGTTTCCAGTTCTTAAGATGACTTATAGCAATACCGAAAATAATAACATCCTCTCTTGGAATCAGACAAAAAGCCAGTAAAACAAGGTTGAGCACAGCCTTTCCACACAGTAGTTATAAGTTGCTCAAGAGTGGAGTTCTAAAATTTATTTTGATTTTCTTAAACTCACTCACTTGTGACCAATCTCGTGTGCAATGGTAAAAGCTGAACCCAGGCCAATGTCTTCATTAATGCTGCAGCTCCTTTCAGGCTCACACATTCCAGCCACAGAGGCCAAGCCTGAATAAACAGAAAGAGACATAAAGGGTCAAGCCAAGGTGTTTCAGTCTTTAAAAGCCCATACTTATAAATGCCTGGATTCTTTTTAATAACCTCCATGCACAGAAGGAGCTGTTGGCAAAAGGTTAACTTTCTAGTCATTTGCAAAATCACTGGGGGGAATTTCACTTTGCCGGCTAGACATTAATATTTTTTGAACTGCAGTCAGTGCTGGAAAATGTCTAGACTAGGGGTTAGATTTATAAATTTTACTTCTGGTAACTTGGGACCACCTAGTAACTTGAGCCAGAAGAGGGAATTCAAGAAAGCATTTCTATTTTAACATTCTTCAGGCTGTAGAAAGCAAAATATATCCACATTATTTTTCTAAAGAGATCTGTTTAAGTTTAGTGGGTTCATAAAAATATACAAGCAACTTTCTAGTTACCAAAAAAGGGGGAATCCCAAATGATTTTTTAAGTGATATTTTTATTTAAAATAAAATGAATTATTCAAAATAGGTAAAGGAGAACTGTTAAAGATGGGAGGTTTTTGCATTTTTTTTAAATCTTCTGAAACTAATCCTGACAGTGATGCAACAGTTTCTTTGAGTATTTTAATAGGAGGAAAGTCATTCACACATTCAATGTCATTTTTCCTCTCGCCTATCCCCTACTTCATTACAATACAATGCATTAGAGTTTTACTAATAAAGCAAATATTATGGTGTTAATTCGCTGATTCCAGTGAAATGTTATGTTATTCAAGGTATTCTCCCTTGGGGATTTTAGTATGCAAAAGTTTTAATATTTACTTTCAAATGAATATTATGCTATGTGAAATACTACAGAACTTTAAAACAGTGCTTAGAAAAAAGAATTTTTGTGCAAAAGCAAAAATGTCATCTCTTATAAGGAAACAGATGCCAACTCATACTTCACGCTCATAGAAACAAAAAGTTATTTAGAAGAAGTTGAAGGGGAAGCAGGAAAAACATTTTTTATGGTTAGTAGTCTACTATCATCACCCACTTTCCCACCAAAAGTGATTTCAATTCAATTCAATGAATATTTATTAAATGCAATAAGCAATGTTCTGTGTTAGGTATAATTTCCCAGATGTACTAATTAGAAACAATAAATGCTATTCAATCCATGTTTTTGCTGACAGGAAAGCTCCAGAAGTTGTGTTTCCCTGTGCTTTCTAATATAAGTATTAACATAACAGCTACATTGAAACAGAGATGAGATTAGTGCTGGATTTGCTAACAGATTGTTTGCTTTTCCTACTGTTTTATGCGAGAGGGTCAGGAGTTAGGGAGGGAGTTGATTTCTGCCTCACAGAGTTATCAATGCTACTGAGCTGCCTTTCTAATCACTAGAGGTATTGGGACCTGAAAAAGAGCATGTAAGAAGTGGAGCAGGAAAACTTATTTTTTTTGTTTCAGTCAATTTTTTGTTATACTTAATATCTGTTTAAATAGCAAAAATATTTTAATGAATGTGATTTCCAATCTCCACTGAAAGAGAGACACATACAGTGAACTTTACCTTTATTTTGAGAAAAATAAAATGAGAAGTAGAATAGAAAAATACCTGAAATCTTGAAAAAAAAATGTTGCAGTATATTATCTGGCTTCAAGTTATTTGGTTCAAAGTGGCCTATTATACTGGAAGAACAAAGCCACTCTGAATACTGTTTCTGTTTTGAGCTTTATGAAATGTATGCTGTTTTTTTTTTTAAGAAAAGCATAATTACTAAGATTAATTATTATTAAATTAATGTTTCTTACATTTCCCAACATTTATTATTCCATGGGCTAGCTTTTGAGTTTTGTTGTGTTGTATTTTGGTATGTGCCATGTGGCTGTATTTTCAATTGAGAATTCTCAAGGACCCCTCAAGGTGTATTTACAAGCACAGATTTATTTCTGCCATCTTATATAAAATTGTTATCTCCGCTAAAACAACAACTTAAGAAAGAATATACTTGGGAAATTACTACTTATTAAAATATAAAGCCAAATCTTAACTAAAATGAAAGTATTTTAAATGCTAATGTATTTTCACATCCCCCCACAATTTTCTGTATCCCTATAAAATTGAGACTGTCAGAGTTCTTATGTGTGATTCTGTTAATAGCTGTTTGATTACTATTTGGGTCATTTAGATTTCCTCAGCTTGATGGCCACAGTTTGCACCCTTAAACCTACTTAGCCATGTTACAATTGGTCATCAGAATTATTAAGCAAGAGACTCTGGAAAAATCAGTATAAAAACCAATATGATAGTGACTAGAATACAACTTCAAAAGTAATTTAGTCAATTCTGTACCGATAATATATTTTCCACAGATGAAGTTAAGATGTGTATGTGTGTATATATATATACATACATATATATGCAGCTCATTCAGTTTTCACTATAAGAAGTAGTATAAAAACCATATACAAGTCTATAATTTGAAAAATAACTTATATTGAGCTTGAAAGTGCATTGGCACGTACTTATTATTGTACTGGTTCTATAAACTAAAAAACTATCAAGGTTAGAACACATTATTTTTAAAAACACAAAATGAATAGTAGAATAGGAAAATACCTAAAATCTTTGCCAATAATGACAACAAAACTATTAGGCAGTGGTCTTACTTATCTGATTAGATTGGTGCAAAAGTAATTTTAAAAGTAATGGTGAAAACCGCAAATTACTTTTAACCAACCTAATACAACGAAGAGCATATCTCAATGGAAATAATCTACCTTCAAAAAGCAGAATATATATAATTATATAAATTTATACATATATATATGTAGAGAGTGGATGTGTATATATATATATATAGAGAGAGAGAGAGAGAAATACACACATATATACAGTAAATTGTTTGCTTTTCCTATTGTTTTATGCAAGAGGGGCAGGAGTTGGGGAGGGAGTTGATTTCTGCTTCACGGGGTTATAAATGCTAGTGATAACACATATATACAAAATATGTGTGTATTTCTCTCTCAGAATATATATAATTAAATAAATTTTTATATATGTATACATAGAGGATATATATATTTAGAGAGAGAGAAATACATATATATAGAACCATTTCTTCAAATATAAATACACTAGAAAAATGCTAGCTCTAACTAATATGTGCACCCGATTTGAGGTCTAGTATCTATTATAACTAAAATTGATTGAACACTTAATAAACACTTAGAGAATCTGTGTACAGTAAATATGGGGGGACAAGTTCAAAAGTATAGGCAATTTCTACATTAAATAATACCAGTTCATTTTGTTACTACTTCTTTACTAAATACATCTACAATTTTTTCCTTAAATGATTTTAACAATGTCCATGCAGCATAAGGGCAAACATTACTCCTATATTATAGATAAGAAAATTGAGGGACAAAGAGCTTAAATACACTGTAAAAGTTAATGCACTGAAACTGTCAAAGCCAGTTGTTAGTTCCCAGTTCAGCATCCCCTCTGTTGGATTATGATCGTCTTGTTAGCTTTAAACACTGCAAAGTAAATCATTTTGATGTGAACTTGCTCAGCAAAGAGAGCTCTGTCTGCATTATGCTTTTTAACTAGCAAGCTTCTCCATAATTAATACTCAGCATTGGCTAATTGAGATTTCTTCTTCAGCCATAAATCCTAAGGGAAATGGGTAGAAGAAGCCTGGGAAGTCAGGTAAAATTATCAAGAGAAGTTTTAGTTTCTGAAGAGATGTTTCACTGAACTTCCAGGAAGTTAGAAAACACTTTTCCTCCTACATCTACTTTATTTTGATCTTCCCAAAATGATTATGAGGTGCATAGGAATCAATTTCATAAGTATCCTTTTACAGATAAGAAAATTGAGACTTGTCATAGAGAAACTAGAGAATTCACCTTCAGTTGTTTAACTTCTGAGTCTGTAAAAAGTCTCTATGACATTAAAAAAATTATGGTAGAAAAAAAGCTTCTGCCCTTTAAAATAACTCTAGTTGCTTAAAAATTTAGACTACTGGAGAGCCACCCTTTTTGCCCATTTGTATTTGCAGTTAACTATGAAATTATGCTCTATAACAGGGTGTAATTTTTTAAAATTCCAGATTACAGAAATGCTTTAAAAAAGACAAATGATCCTTAGGGAGCACAAGAAAGATAATCCTGTCCTCTCTCTTCACCTGTTGCTATAATATTTTATAAGATTATTTTTTGTTGTTGTTTGGGTAGTAGAAATTTCCAATAATATCTTAATTTATGGGGGCTATACTTTTTCCACAAAACTGTACCAAAAGAAGTATTGTTCTTGATGCTTCCTCATTACATATCCCTAGTTGTTATTGTTCTTTTTTTTCCTTTCCTTTCCTAGCCTAAAAGTTCAAAATGTTGACTGCTTTCATTTGCTCTCACAGTTTTGGTATTTTTAGAAAATACATTACAGAGATGGATTATATGAAAATGAGTGATAACTTCAATTTATAATTCCTTAATGATTTTGAATCATATTCTATTAATCTTAATCATCATTCCAGTTGTCAAAAAAGCCAGTGACATTTATATAATATTTATGATAGCAATAAATACTTGTTTCCTAGTAAATGACATGTTCATGAAGGCAGGTTATAGGGATTTCAGAAGCACAAAATGAAAAATGGCCAAATTAATACTAACAATTAAAGTCATTGGTTCAAAAAGACAATCTGAACCATTCAACCTTTATTTAAAAAACAAAACAAAACAACTTACCCAGTGTTCCACAGGGCTTATTTTTATAAGTGCAGATATCGTATCTATGGAGGAAAAAAAGAGACAAAATTTGTAATCTGGTCAAATTTGTAAAATATTTTTCTATATTCATTACATCTCTCTCCTGGAGCTCTGATGTCAGACCACAATCAATGCCATTATGAGCAGTTAGCTGGAGTGTCGGCATTTTCGGCACGCCACAGTGCTGAGGGACACAACAGGCAGTACTATATTCACAGCCTCTGGCTGCAAGCCAGCAGAACACCTGCCAGTTAGACAGAAAGGTTAAAGTGGATTTTTGTAATCCCAAGTTCCATAAAACCATCTACCATGCTGTTTTGAAGCTGGAGTAGCTTATCTGCAGATTGCTACTACTTCTGCAAAAAGCAAATAGGTGGCACCTTATTTTCAGTCTCCTTTGAACCTGTGGAAATATGGTTTTATTGTAGCCACAGACTGTATTTTATACTTCTGAGCTACAGGCACTATTTGGAATTGCTTTAACTCTAGCACAGGTTCTTGTTAAAGAATAAGAGGCCGGGAGCGGTGGCTCATGCCTGTAATCCCAGCACTTTGGGATTATCACTTGTGCCATAACCTACTTATATACAAAATATAGAGACAAAAAAGAGTGAATATACATTGAAAACTAGGAAAGAGATTCATACAGGATATACATCTAAAACAGGTCTTAAAGATTGTGGCAGATAAAAAAAGAAAAGTAGGTCAGGCATGGTGGCTCATGCCTGTAATCCCAGCACTTTGGGAGGCTGAGGTGGGTGGATCACGAGGTCAGGAGTTTGAGACCAGCCTGGCCAGCATGGTGAAACTCTGTCTCTACTAAAAATACAAAAAATTAGCTGGGCGTGGTGGTGTGTGCCTGTAATCCCAGCTACTCAAGCGGCTGAGTCAGGAGAATCACTTGAATGCATGAGGCAGAGGCTACAGTGAGCCAAGATCGCGCCACTGCACTCCAGCCTGGGCGACAGAGCGAGACTCTGTCTCGAAAAAAAAAAAAAAAGTAAAAGCAGAGAACAGAATAGTCAAAGGAACAAAGTCTAGAAAGTGTATGGCATATCTAAAGAACTATGAGAATTTCAGAGAGGCTGAAACATTGAATGCCAAACCAGACTTGCTCTTCTTATAGACAAAAGCAACTTAGAAAAGTTTGTATAGTAGGAAAGAATTTTTTCAAAGTATGAGTATATATACAAATTGAGTTTATACACAGAGATGAATCTGGAAGGATAACACTGCGTATCCAAGGGAGAGGTGGAAGAGTAGGGAGAATATACACACATATATACATTTTTGTATAACGAATATTTAATCAGAAAGTCTTTCAGCTATGCCTGTCTCTGATGATAAACACAAACTATTCTCTGTGCTGTCAGTCCCATATTTCTTACAAATATAAAGAATCTTGAGAAAGCATGTAATTCAAGCTTTACTATGCTTAAGCCATAACTCTCAGTCTTCTCCCATCTTATCTTTAAATATCATTTTAACT
This sequence comes from Callithrix jacchus, assembly GCF_049354715.1. NCBI lineage: Eukaryota > Metazoa > Chordata > Mammalia > Primates > Cebidae > Callithrix > Callithrix jacchus. The sequence goes on along the minus strand of NC_133503.1, from coordinate 144,154,611 downwards.
GTATGCTGTGATAATATCTTCACTAACTTCACTCTGCCTTTCTTTCTTTTACCTAACTTTCTCGTTTTTATTTTGCATCACATTCACTCTATATCCCATCAACTCTTCTCTGCCATACTGTGGCTTTGCCCTGTTTTCCTCCAGATCCTGGCCTCTTCAGGAAAAATTACAAAGAACAATAATACAAGAAGTCTTGCTTTATCCCAAAGATATAACTGGTATACTTTTAGGACTTTTCTTGTAGTAATACAAATTGAAGAAAGAAGAGATTGAGGAAAAGGAATTCCCACTGCTTATTCTCAGCATCCTTTACAAAAGTTTGTCACTACTAAATACTTACCAACCCACAGGTGGTAGGAGCCCCCAAACTTAGGCCTGTGATCCTAACTTCAGACTAGGCTAAGAAGTACACTGGAATGCTAAGAACTAAAATAAAAGATGAAATAAAATTGGAAAATGTTCTTTATTCTGAAATTGGATAAAAAAAACAGTACCTTATCACTAGGGTAATTTTTTGGGTTTTTTTTTTCGTTAAATTATAATAAAGGCTTTAGGTCAGATGAAAAAGAATTAAGAAAGACAGTCAAAGGGAATCTACATAAAGCCCAGTACTTTAGGGAAATCAGGGTTCCACTTTTGGGTGAGTAGATGAATGCACAGGTTGCCATCCTTTTACCCTAAATTCATAAGGTTGGACAATTGAGCAAGATTAAAAATAGAGAATTTGGTTGAGACTGTAACATTGGTATACTTTTCTGTTATGAATACTTTCAACTTTTTAATCTCCTAGTCACTTTTGCCTAGGGCATGGCTATCAGAAGAAACTGACGAAAACACATGATTAAATTACACTTTAAGATCTCCAAAATATAGCATTATCTTCCACCACCAGCAGACATGACCCCAGGCCAGCCAAGCAGCCCTGTGCCTGAATCCCAAGCCTGAGAAGCAGCCCATGGGCTTCCCCTGAAAGACACACCCTCCCAGCTGGCAAAGCAGCTGTGTGCTTGAGCCCAGAGCAAGACATAAACCCCCCTGGACTACCTGCAGCAGACATACACCCAGGCCAGCCAAGAAGTCATGTGACCAGCCGGGCACGGTGGCTCATGCCTGTAATCCCAGCACTTTGGGAGGCCAAGGCAGGCGGATAATGATGTCAAGAGATCAAGACTATCCTGGCCATGGTGAAACCCCGTCTCTACTAAAAATACAAAAATTAGCCGGGCATGGTGGCATGCACCTGTGGTCCCAGCTACTCGGGAGGCTGAGGCGGAAGGATCGCTTGAACCCAGGCGGAGGTTGCAGTGAGCCGAGATTGCGGCACTGCACTCCAGCCTGGTGACAGAGTAAGACTCCGTCTCAAAAAAAAACAAAAAAGAAGTCATGTGACCACATCCCAGGCCTAAGAAATAGCCATGTGGGCCACCCCTGGCCCCTAGGATAACCAAGGAACTATGCAGCTGTGTCCAAGGCAAGAGAAACAGCCTGTAGTCTGCCCAGCAGACATGCCACCAGGCCAACTGAGCATCCTTATGCCTGTGTCACAGGCCTAAGAAACAGCCCTGTGGGCCAACCCTGGCAGATATGTCCCCATGCCAGCCAAGCAGTTGTGCACTCATATCCTGGACCTGAGAAATAGCCCTCCAAGCCAATCTTGGCTAGCACACTGCAAGGCTGTCTAAGTAACTGCATGTCTGTGTTTCCAATCAGAGTAATAGGGTTAGATGACCCTAACCCTAGTAAGTTAGACTACAAGCTAGCCAACCCACCATATGCACACATTTCTGACATGAGAAATAGCCCAGCAAGCCCACCCCTGGCAAAGCTATGCCACCATCAAAACAAACTCTCTTAGCCTAGGTCACTGAGAAATTCACAAATACCACTAGTGTGAATTACAGATGAAGAAACTACACACAGAAAATACTACTGTGTCTACCTAGAACCAAGGCCAACAGACCCCACCAAACTGACACCCCATGACTCACTTATATGGATTAATCTTTTCCTATGAAACCTACTCCATAAAATTAGAAGAGGTAGCTTTTCTACCAGCTGCGTAGAAATAAATATGGGAACACATCAATCATTAAAAAAAAAGGAAAAAAATGTCACCCCCAAAGAAACACAATAATTCTTCAGTAACAGAAACCAAATTATAAGGAAATATATGAAATGCTAAAAAAATGCAAAAACATAATCTTAAGGAAAGTGAGATATAATATAGACAACTCAATGAAATTAGAACAATTAAAGATTTAATTGATAAATTCAATAGAGATAAATGTCAAATAAAAAGAGAAGAAAAGATAAATACTAGAATAGAAGAATTAAATGAAGGAAATAACTGCAATCAAGACTTTCAACAACAGACTAGACCAGGCAGAAGAAAGAGCTTCCAAACAGGAAGACAGGTCTTTTGAAATAACACAGGAAGACAAAGAAAAGAAAGAAAAAAGAATGAAAAAAGCCTACAGCATTTATGGGACACCAGTAAGTTAACAAAAGTTTGTATTACGAGCTTCCAGAGGGGAAGAAAAGGAAAAAAGTGAGGAAATCATATTTTATTAAATAATAACAGAAAACATCCAAAGATTTGGGAGAGAGATAGACTTCCAAAGTCTTGGGAGAGAGTCCAGAAAGCTTGAATAACTCTGAATGGATTCACTCCAAACAGTCCTCTCCAAGGCACATATAGTCAAATTGTCAAAAGTCAAAGCAAAGAATTTTAAAAGCAACAAAAAAAAAGTGTCAAGTCTTATATACACAAATCACCATTAGACTAACAGCTAATTTCTCAGCAGAAACCTTTTAGGCCAGGAGAGAATAAGATGGTATGTTTAAAGCACTGAAAGAAAAAAAAAAAGCCACGAAAGAATATTATGCCCAGCAAAGCTATCCTTCAGAAATCTTTCACAGACTAGGAAAAACTGAGGAACTTTATTACCACTAGCCTGGCCTTACAAAACATGCTCAGAGGAGTCTCACATCTAGAAATCAAAAAATAATAACCACTATTATGAAAACACGTGGAATTATAAAACTCTCTGGTCAAGCAAATATACAAAGAATAAAGAAAGGAATCAAACCTCAACACTACAGAAAACCACCCAAGGGCAAAAGTCAACAATAAGAGAAGATGGAAGGAGCAAATGATAAACAAAATAACTGGAAAATGATCAAGAAAATGACAGTAATAAGTCGCTATTAATAGAAACCTTGAATGTAAATGGATTAAATCCCCCATTGAAAAGATTAGACTGGCTAAATAGATTTAAAAAAATAAAAGACCCAATATATATATTGCCTGCAAGAAACATACCTCACCTGCTTGAGGATCCAAGATGACTGAATAGGAACAACTCCAGAGTGCAATTCCCAGCAAGAACAGTGCAGAGGGTGAGTGCCCACTGCATTTCCAAACAAGTTTTCACTGCCCACAAACCAGGAGATTCATGGGTTGAAAAGTGCCACAAGTTGTCAGTGCGGTGGTTTCTGCCAGTGCTGGGTGGGTGGACAGAAACTCACCCAAGTCTGGGTGGCTGTTTCAACTAGTACCTGGAATGCCTGGGAGACAGAGCTGCCAAGTTAACTGAAAGGGAGGGGACTGAGACAGGGAGCCAGGCAATCTGGCTCAGTGGGTACCAACCCCACAAAACAAGCAATCTGAAACATTCTGGATTGAGAGTGTCACAGCAAGCGCAGCTGGACCCAGATGGTCAAGCTCAGTGGGGGGAAGGACATCTCTCACTGCTGAGACAGTCCGCCACTGCTGAGGCAGTTCACACAGCAGCTGGGCAGAGCCTGTGGCAGCTCAGCAACTCCTCTGCTGGCAGACTGTGACTAGACTACTCCCTGAGGGGCAGGGCATCTATGAAAAAAGGCAGCAGCATGACAAGAACTTATAAATAAAGCCGACCTGCCTAGGACAGAGCACCTGAGAAAAGAGGCGGTTATGAGTTCAGCTGCTGCAGACCCAAAGGTACCTGCCCAGCAGCTCTGCATGGAACAGTGGAGCTCCCAGCACAGCACTTGAACTCCTATAAGGAACAGATTGTCTCCTCAAGCAACTCACTGACCCCTGTATACCTAAAGAGACACTTCATAAAGGAGAGCTCAGGCCGACATCTGGAGGGTATACTTCTGGGATGATAGGAGAGGAAGAAACCAGTGGCAACCTTTGCTGTTCTGCAGCCCCCATGGGTGATCCCCAGATGAGCAGGATCTGGAGTGGACCTCCAGCAGTCCTGCAGCAGAGGAGTCTGTTAGAAGAAAAACTAAGCAGAAAGAAATAGCTTCAACATCAACAAAAAGGACGTTCACTCAGAGACCCCATTGGAAATTCACCAACTACAAAGACCAAAGGTAGATAAAGCCACTAAGATGGGAAGAAAACAGTGCAAAAGGATGAAAAAACCAAAAACCAGAATGGCTTTCCTCCGAAGGATCACAACTCCTCACCAGCTAGGGATCAAAGATGGATGGTGAATGAATCTGATGTATTGACAGAAACAGGCTTCAGAAGGTGGGTGATAACAGACTTCTCAGAGCTAAGAGAAGATGTGCTAACCCAAGGCAAAGAAACTAAGAACCTTGAAAAAAGGTTAGATGAGATGCTAACTAGAATAAACAGCGTAGAGAAGAATATAAACAATGTGATGGAGCTGAAAAACACAGCACCAGAACTTCACGAAGCATATACAAGTTTCAATACCCACATCAACCAAGAAGAAGAAAGGATATCACAGATTGAAGATCGACTCAATGAAATAAAATGAGAAGGCAAGAATAGAGAAAAAGAGTGAAAAGAAATGAACAAAGCCTCCAAAAAATATGGGATTATGTGAAAAGACCTAATCTATGTTTGATACATGCACCTGAATGTGACCAAGAGAGTGAATCCAAGCTGGAAAATATTCTTCAGGATATCATCCAGGAGAACTTCCCAAACCTAGCAAGGCAGGCCAATATTCAACTCTAGGAAACATAAAGAACACCACAAAGATATTCCTCAAGAAGAGCAACCCCAAGGCACATAATCGTCAGATTCACCAGGGTTGAAATAAAGGAAAAAAATGCTAAGGGCAGTGAGAGAGAAAGGTCGGGTTACCCACAAAGGGAAGACCATCAGACTCACAGCGGATCTCTCAGCAGAAACCCTAGAAGAGAGTGTGGGCCAATATTCAACATCCTTAAAGAAAAAAACTTTCAACCTTGAATTCCATATCCAGCCAAACTAAGCTTCATAAGTGAAGGAGAAATAAAATCCTTTATGGACAAGCAATTCCTCAGAGATTTCGTCACCAACAGGCCTGCCTTACAAGAGCTCCTGAAGGAAGCACTACACAAAGAAAGAAACAACTAGCACCAGTCACTCCAAAAAAATGTACAAAATGGTAAAGACCATGGACACAATGAAGAAACTGTGTCAACTAATAGGCAAAACATCCAGCTAGCATCAAAATGGCAGGATCAAATTCAAACATAACAATATTAACCTTAAATGTTAATGGACTAAATCCCCAATTCAAAAGACACAGACTGGCAAATTGGATAAAAAGTCAAAATCCATCGGTGTGCTGTCTTTGGGAAACGCATCTCACATGCAAGGATACACAAAGGCTCAAGATAAAGGGATGGAGGAAGATTTACCAAGAAAAAGGAAAGCAGAAAAAAGCAGGAGTTGCAATCCTGGTCTCTGATAAAATGGACTTTAAACCAACAAAGGTCAAAAGAGAAAAGACAGGCATTACATAATGGAAAAAAGGATCAAAAAATTAACTATTCTAAATATATACACACCAAATACAAGAGCACCCAGGAACATAAAGCAAGTTCTTCTGACTTACAAAGAGACTTAGACTCACACACAATAATAGTGGGAGACTTTAACACTCCACTGTCAATATTAGACAGATCAATGAGACAGCAAATTAACAAGGATATCCAGGACTTGAACTCAGACCTGGAACAAGCAAACCTAATAGACATTTACAGAACTCTCCACCCCAAATCCACAGAATATACATTTTTCTCAGCACTGCATGGCACCTACTCTAATATTGACCATATGATTGGAAGTAAATCACTCTTCAGCAAATGTAAAAGAACAGAAATCATAACAAACAGTCTCTCAGACCACACTGCAATCAAATTAGAACTCAGAATTAAGAAACTAACTCAGAACCACACAACTTCATAGAAACTGAACAACTGGCTCGCGAAAGTTCACAGGATAAACAATGAAATGAAGGCAGAAATAAAGATGTTCTTCAAAACCAACAAGAACAAAGACACAACGTACCAGAATCTCTGACACATTTAAAGCAGTGTCTAGAGGGAAATTTATAGCAATAAATGCCCACTGGAGAAGCGAGGAAAGATCTAAAATCAACACCTGATCATCAAAGTTGAAAGAGCTAGAGGAGCAAGATCAAAAAAACTCAAAAGCTAGCAGAAGACAAGAAATAACTAAGATCAGAGCAGAACGGAAGGAGATAGAGACACAAAAACCCTTCAAAAAAAAATCAATAAATCCAGGAGCCGGTGTTTTTTGAAAAGATCAACAAAACAGACAGACCGCTAGCCAGATTAATAAAAAAGAAAAGGGAGAAGATTCAAATAGATGCAATAGAAAATGATACAGGGGATATTACCACTGACACCACAGAAATACAAATTACAATCAGAGATTACTACAAACAACTCTGTGCACATAAACCAGTAAAACTGGAAGAAATGGATAAATTCCTGGATACTTGCACCCTCCCAAGCCTAAACCAGGAAGAAGTTGAAACCTTGAACAGACCAATAACAAAGACTGAAATTGAAGCAGCAATTAATAGCCTACCAACCAAAAAAAGTCCAGGTCCAGACAGATTTACAGCTGAATTCTACCAGATGTTCAAAGAGGAGCTGGTACCGCTCCTTCTGAAACTATTCCAAGTCCATACAAAAAGAGGGAATCCTTCCCAAATCATTTTATGAGACCAACATCATCCTGATACCAAAACGCACCAGAGACTCAAAAAAAAAAAAAAGTAAACTTCAAGCCAATATCCACGATGAACACAGATGCAAAAATCTTCAATAAAATACTGGCACATCAAAAAGCTTATCCATCATGACCAAGTAGGCTTCATTCCAGGAAGGCAAGGCTGGTTCAACACATGCAAGTCTATAAACATAATCCACCACATAAACAGAACCAAAGACAAAAACCACATGATTATCTCAATTGATGCAGAGAAGGCCTTCGACAAAATTCAACCGCCTTTTTGCTAAAAACTCTCAATAAACTAGGTATTGAAGGAACATATCTCAAAATAAAAGCTATTTACGACAAACCTACAGCCAAATATCATACTGATACGACAAATATCATACTGAATGGGCAAAAACTGGAAGCATTTCCTTTGAAATCCAGCACTAGACAAGGATGCCCTCTGTCACCCCTCCTATTCAATATACTATTGGAAGTTCTAGCCAGAGAAATTAGGCAAGAAAAAAAAATAAAAGGTATTCAATTAGAAAAAGAAGAAGTCAGATTGTCTCTATTTGCAGATGACATGATTGTAAATTCAGAAGACCCTATCATCTCAGCCCAAAATATCCTTAAACTGATAAGCAACTTCAGCAAAGTCTCAGGATACAAAATCAATGTGCAGAAATCACAAGCATTTCTATACACCAATAACAGTCTAACAGAGAGCCAAATCATGAGTGAACTTCCATTCACAACTGCTACAAAGAGAATAAAATACCTAGGAATACAACTAACAAAGGATGTAAAGGACCTCTTCAAGGAGAACTACAAACCACTGCTCAAGGAAATAAGAAAGGACACAAACAAATGGAGAAACATTCCATGCTCATGGTTATGAGGAATCAATATCGTGAAAATGGCCATACTGCCCAAAGTAATTTATAGATTCAACGCTATCCCCATCAAGCTTCCCATGACCTTCTTCACAGAACTGGAAAAAACCACCTTAAACTTCATATGGAACCAAAAGAGAGCCCACATAGCCAAGACAATCCTAAGCAAAAAGAACAAACCCAGAAGCAACATGCTACCTGATTTCAAACTATACTACAAAGCCACAGTAATTAAAACAGCATGGTACTGGTTCCAAAACAGAGATATAGAGCAATGGAACAGAACAGAGGCCTTGGAGGCAACACCTCACTTCTACAACCATCTGATCTTTGACAAACCTCACAAAAACAAGCAATGAGGAAAGGATTCCCTGTTTAATAAATGGTGTTGGGAAAACTGGCAAGCCCTGTGCAGAAAGCAGAAACTGGACCCCTTCCTGACACTTTACACTAAAATTAACTCCAGATGGATTAAAGACTTAAACATAAGACCTGGCACCATAAAAACCCTAGAAGAAAACCTAGGCAAAACCATTCAGGACATAGGCATCAGCAAGGACTTCAAGGACTAAAACACCAAAAGCATTGGCAACAAAAGCCAAAATAAGGCAAATGGGATCTAATTAAACTCCAGAGCTTCTGTACAGCAAAAGAAACAATCATTAGAGTGAACCAGCAACCAACAGAATGGGGAAAAATTTTTGCGATCTACCTATCTGACAAAGGGCTAATATCCAGAATCTACAAATAACTAAAACAGATTTACAAGAAAAAAAAACAAACAAACCCATCCAAAAGTGGGAGAAGGATATCAACACTTTTCAAATGAAGACATATATGAAGCTAACAAACATGAAAATATGCTCATCATCACTGATTATTAGAGACATGCAAATCAAAACCACATTTAGATATCATCTCACGCCAGTTAGAATGGCAGTCACTAAAACTCTGGAGACAACAGATGCTGGAGAGGATGTGGAGAAATAGGAACACTTTTACACTGTTGGTGGGAGTGTAAATTAGTTGAACCATTGTGGAAGACAGTGTGGCGATTCCTCAAGGACCCAGAAATAGAAATTCCATTTGCCCCAGCAATCCCATGACTGGGTATATATCCAAAGGATTAGAAATCATTCTATTATAAAGACACATGCACATGTATGTTCATTACAGCCCTGTTTACAATCACAATGCTCTGGAACCAATCCATATGCCCATTGACGATAGACTGGAAAAGGAAAATGTGGCACATATACACCATGGAATACTATGCAGCCATAAAAAATGAATGAATCTGGAAACCATCATTCTCAGCAAATTGACAGAAGAACAGAAAATCAAACACTGCATGTTCTCACTCATAGATGAGTGTTGAACAATGAGAACACATGGACGCAGGGAGGGGATCATCACACAGTGGAGCCTGTTGGGGGTGGCCAAGAGAGGAACACCGGGGGGGTGGGGAGGTCAGGGAGGGATAACAGGGGGAGAAATGCCACATGTAGGTGATGGGGGGATGGAGGCAGCAAACCTCATTGCCATTTGTGTACCTATGCAACAATCCTGCGTGATCTGCACATGTACCCCCGAACCTAGAAGTATAATAAAAAATAAATATAAATATAATTTAAAAATTAAAAAAAAAGAAACATACCTCACCTGTAAAGACATATAGTGACTGAAAGTGAAGGGATAAAAACAGGTATTCCATGCAAACAGAAATCAAAAGAGAGTAGATGTAGCTCTATTTATAACAGACAAAACAAACTTGAAATTAAAAGTTGTAAAAAGAGACAAAATATTATTTAATAAATAACAAAGTGGGATCAATTCAGCAAGAGAATATAACAATTGTAAATATATATGTACCCAACACAGGAACACCCAGATATATAAAGCAATTATTATTAGATATAAAGAGAGAGATAGGCTCCAATAATATGTCACTCTCAGCACTGGACAGATCATCCAGACAGAAAATAAACAAGGAAATTTTAAATTGCACTATAGGGCTGGGTGTCATGGCTCATGCTTGTAATCCCAGCTCTTTGGGAGGCCAAGGTGAGAGGATTTACTCAAGGTTGGAATTTCCAGATCAGCCTGGGAAACAGCAAGACTACATTTCTATGAAAAATACATACAAAGAATTAGGTGGGTATGGTGTATCAGATACAGATGTGTGCCTATAGTCCTACCTATTCAGGAGGTTGAGGTGAGAGGATTGCTTGAACCCAGGAGTTCGAAGTTTCAGTTTTCTATGATTGTGCCACTACACTTTAGCCTGGGCAAGAGTAAGACTCTGTCTCAAAAATACATACATGTCTCAAAAATACATACATAAAACTGCACCAGAGACCAAGGGGACCTAACAGACACTTACAGATCATTTCTCCCTACAACTACAGAATACACATTCTTTTCATCAGCACATGGAACATTCTCCAGGATTCACCATATGTTAGGACACAAAACAATTCTCTAAACTTTTTAAAAAATCTAAATCATATCAAGTATTTTATGAGACCACAATGAAATAAAAGTAGACATCAATAACAAGAATATTCAAAACTATACAAATGTATGAAATTAAACAACATCCTCCTGAATGACCAATGGGTGAAGGAAAAAACTAAGGATGAAATTTGAAAATTCCTTTAAACAAGTAAAAATAGAAACACAACATACCAAAACCTACAGGACATAGCAAAAACAACATAAGAGAAAGCTTGTAGCAATAAATGGATAAATCAAAAAACTAGAATGATTTCAAACAAACAACAATGCATCTCGAGAAACTAGAAAAATAAGATAAATCCAAACCCCAAATTTGCAGAAGAGATAATGTAATCACAGCAACAATAAATGAAAATGAGACTAAAAAAAATGAAAAATCAATAAAACAAAAAGGTGGTTTTTTGAAAAGAGAAAGAAAACTGACAAACCATTTGCTAGACTAATAAGTAAAGAGATAAGATCCAAATAAATAATATCAGAAATAAAAAATGTGATGTAACGACAGATATCACACAAATATAAAAGGTCGTAAGAGACTACCATGAACAACCATACTCCAATAAATGTGAAAACCTGGATGAAATGGATAAATTCCTGAATACATGCAACTTACCAAGGTTGACCAAATAGAAATGGAAAACCTGAACAAAGAGACTGAATAAAGAGATTGAATCAATAATAAAAAATCTTCCAAGAAAGGAAAGTCCAAGACCAGATGACTTCATTACTAATTTCTAACAAATCTTCTAAGAAGAATAAACACCAATTCTTCTCAAACTACTCCAAAAAAGTGAAGCAGAGGGAAATCTTTCCTAACTTATTCTATGAGGCCACCATAATCCTGATACTAAAACCAGACAAGGACACAATAAGAAAATAAAACTCCAGGCCAAAAACCCTGATAAATATATACACAAAAATTCTCAATAAAATGCTGGCAAACCAAATACAACAGCACATTAAAAAGATAATATACCACGATCAAGTGAGATTTATTACAGGAATGCAAGGATGATTCAACATATGCAAATAAAGAAATGCCATATATCACATGAATAGAATGAAGAACAACACCCATGTAATCATCTCAAAGGATGCAGAAAAAGCTTCTGATAAAATTTAACATTGCTTAATGATAAAAAGTCTTAATAAATTAGGTATGGAAGGTGTATTAGTCTATTTTCAGTCTGCTGATACAGACATACCGAAGACTGGGCAATTTACAAAAGAAAGAGGTTTAATGGACTCACAGTTTCATGTGGCTGGGGAGGCCTCATAATCATGGTAGAAGCTGAGAGGCATGTTTCACATGGTGGCAGACAAGAGAATAAAGCTTGTGTAGAAAAACTCCCCTTTATGAAACCATTAGAATTCCTGAGACGTACTTCACTATCACAAGAATAGCTTGGGAAAGACCTGTCCCCATGATTCAATTACCTCCCACCGGTTCCCTCCCACAACATGTGAAAATTGTGGGAGCTACAATTCAACATGAGATTTGGGTAGGGACACAGCTAAACCACATCAGAAGGAAAGTACTTCAACATAATAAAGGCCATCTGTGACAAACCCACAACCAACATTGTACTTAACAGAAAAGAAGAAAGTTTTTCCTCTAAGATCTGAAACAAGACAAACATGCCTATTCTCACAACTCTTGCTCAACATAGTACTAGAAGTCCTAACCAGACAATAAGGCAAGAAAGGGAAACAAAGGGCATCCATATTGGAAAGAGAAAGTTAAGTTGTCCCTGTTTGTGGATGACATAATCTTATATATAGAAAACCCAAAGATGCTACCAAAAAACCTCTTAGATCTGACATAAAAATTCAATTCATTCAAAGTTATAGAATGCTAAATGAATAGACAAAAAGCAGTAATATTTCCATACATAAATGAACTAGTTGAAAAAAAAATCCAGAAGACAATACCATTTGCAATAGCTACAAATAAAGTAAAAGGAGTAAATCTAACCAAGGAGGCAAAAAACCTCTACAAGAAAAACTGCAAAAGACTGATGAAAGAAACTGAGGAGAATACAAACAAATGGAAAGCTATCCCATGCTCATGAATCAGAAGAATTAATACTGTTAAAATGACCATACTACCCAAATCAATCTACAGATTAAATGTAATTTCTTTAAAAATACTAACATTTTTCACAGAAAACAAAAACCCTAAAATGTGTAATAAAACACAACAGACATGGCAATCATAAGCAAGAAGAACACAGCTGGAGGCGTCACACTACTTATTTCAGAATATACTACAATGCTATAGTAATCAAAACAGCATAGTGTGGGCACAAAAACAGATACACAGCCCAATGGAACAGAACAGAAAGCCCAGAAATAAATCCATGCTTTTTTTCAAAGATCAGTTGATCTTTGAAAAGGTGCCAAGAACAAGTAATGGAGAAAACACAGCTTCTTCAAATAAATAGTGCTGGGAAAACTGGATAACCACATGCAGAATAATGAGACTGGATCCTTAACTCACACCACATACAAAAATCAACACAAAATGGATTAGAGGCTTAAACATAAGACCTGCAACCATAAGACTACTAGAAGAAAACATAGGAGAAAAACTCCACAACACTGGTTTGGACAGTGATTTTCTGAATGTGACTTCAAAAGCACCAATTAAAAAAGCAAAAACAGACAAATGAGATTATATCAAATGAAAAAGCTGTGAAAAAGAAAAAAATAATTTAAAAAACCAGAAGCAATTAATAGAGTGATAAGACTACCTATAGATTAGAAGAAAAGATTTTAAACCATACATCTCATCAGGTGTTACTGTCCAAAATATATTAAAAACTCAATATCAAGAAAACCAATCACTCAATTAAAAATGTACAAAGAATCTGATCTGTAGAACAAAAAGCAGGTAACTGACATGAACAGACATTTCTCAAAAGAAGGCATATAATGGCCAATAAACATATGAATTTTCAACATCACTAATCATCAAGGAAATGCAAATTAAAATCACAATGAGAAATCATCTCATATCTGTTAGAGTGGCTATCATCAAACAGACAAAGAATAACAAGTGTTACACAGGATGTAGAGAAAAGGAGCTCTGCTACACAGTTAGTGAGAATATAAATTAGTATTACGGAAAACAGTCTGGATGGTCCTCCAAACTTTAAAATGATAACTACCATAGGATACAGCAATCCCACTTAGAAGTATATATCCAAAGTCAGTATGTCAAGGAGATACCTGCACTACTATGTTCACTGTGGTTTATTCACAGTAGCTAAGACATGAAATCAATCTCTATCTATAATGAATAGATAATGAAAATGTGTTACATAGCCACAAGAAAATACTATTCAGCCTTAAAACACAAGGAAATTCGTTTTTTTGAGAGTTGAATGGTGGTTACCACAGGTTGGGGATGGGAAAGAATGGAATCCAGAGATACAGATTACTGGATACAAAGTTTCACTTAAGAGGAATTAAGTAGTCAATATCTCCTGTAGTCAGTATCTCCATTCCCTTTTATGCACAGCATAGGGACTGCAGTTAAGAATGTAACATATATTTAAAAATTACTGAGTAGATTTTTAAATGTCTGTATCACAAAAAAATGTGGGTTGATAATTACATTAATTAGCTTAATTTAATCATTTCATAATGAATATATACATGTATCAGAACATAACATTGTACTCCATAAATATATACAATTATTGCCAATTAAAAATAAATATTTTATAATTTATCAATATACAATAAAAACAATAAATTTTTAAAATACAAAAAAAATTAAAAATGAATTAAAAACTATATTTGATACGAACATATAATGAAAATACTTTATGAACCATAAAAAATTGATCAGCCCATTTTATATTACTTGTAGTATAAAGACAGTTTGTACGAATAACTTTACAGCCTTTATTACATCTAAAATTTTTTCTTTCCAAATTTTTACTACAGCATCATTTTAGTTTTACAGAACATGGTAGACCACAACAGCTCTTTGCCTTAAAATAAAGTATATAGCTTATTTTGTCTTCTTCCTCAAAAACCTCAAAACCAAAGGAGTTATTTAAGTCAAGAAAAAAAAGCATAATATACATGTTACACATTGCTCAATAAAAAGGAAAAAATTTTCTATTGTTAGTAGGTCTTTTAAATCTAGTTACAAGCAGCCACTAGTCTAATTCTGTGAGGTAGTACCTTGGAAATTGGTTTGTAAAGATAAAGAATTTTTATTTACAGTCTGGCAAATTATTCAACAACACTGATTTTGAAAGCTGGACTTCATAATAAAAATGCAGATGAAAGGGCTACTCTTAAAAAAAGCACCACAGCACTATAAAATTGTAAAATATGTATATAAAAGTTAATATCTGGAATTAAAATATATTTAAATTTTCAACATAATAATTTCTTTTTAACTGGTATTTGTCATCAAACCAACTGATAAGTAACAGCTGTCCTTTGACTTTTAAAGTATTGTCTAGTTAAAAGAAAGCGGGGTTAAAAATGACTTTGAGGCTTGGAACAGTGGCTCACATCTGTAATCCCAGCACTTTGGGAGGCTGATGTGGGTGGATCAGCTGAGGTCAGGAGTTCAAGGCCAGCCTGGCCAATATATGGTGAACCCCATCTCACTAAAAGTACAAAAATTAGCCAGGTGTGGTGGTGGGCATCTGTAATCCCAGCTACTTGGGAGGCTTAGGCAAGAGAATCATTTGAACCCAGAAGGTGGAGGTTGCAGTGAGCTGAGATCATGCCACTGCACTCCAGCTGTGCAACAAAATGAGATTCTGTCTCAAAAAACAAAAAAAGAGACTTTCAGAGGTCAGATTATCTATTATTCTGATTTAATGGAGCAGCATACTACAGTGTCCTATAAACAGAACTGATTTGTAACTTTAATTACATTACTTCTATGAAATCAACCACATTTTCCATGGAACTGATCATAAGCCAGAATTTCCAGATCAACTGTTAATTTTCTTTACTCAGAATTCAAAAATGCCAAAATACATGTTTACCTAATGAGCTACTAGAATGATAAATGCATCAGATGAATGCCCTTTGAGCTCCTTGATGTTGTCCATAAGTATCTACAGTGTTATGAAGGATGTCACATGTTCGATAGTCAGCTATTCTAACATTCTCAATGTAAAATTTTCCTCATATTTAACTTAAATCCTTCATGCTGCAGGTTAAGCTGATTTCTTTTTTGTCTGACCTTTAGTGAAGATTGAGAACATCTGGCGAACATCTTTTAGGCATAAGTTAAATACCTCTAAGTCTTCTTTTCTCTGGAATAATAATCCCTGCTACTTTCAATTTTTTCTTTTAGGTTTCTTTTTCAACCCTTTAATTATCTTTGTGGTCCTCCTCTGAACTTTGTCCAACTTTTCCATGTCCTTCTTTAGTGGTAGCACAGAAAACTAGAAACAAAGCTCATGTAAGGGTCTGACCAGTAACAAGTACAATGGGAAAATAATCTCAAGTTTCCTACATTTTTTATTATATTTATGTCACAATCTATTGTGTTTGCTTTAACCACATTATACTGAGCTAATGCTAATACTTTTTTTTTTTTTGAGACAGAGTCTTACTCCATTGCCCAACCCAGAGTGTAATGGCTTGATCTCGGCTCACTGCAACCTCTGCCTCCCAGGTTCAAGTGATTCTCCTGCCTCAGCCTCTTGAGTAACATGGGATTACAGATGTGCACCACCAGGCCCAGCTCATTTCTGTATTTTTAGTAGAGACAGGGTCTCATCATGTTGGCCAAGGTGGAATCGAATTCCTGATCTCAAATGATCCACCCTCCTCGGCCACCCAAAGTGCTGGGATTACAGGAATGAGCCACCGCACCCAGCCTCTAAGTTTATACAAAGTCAGTTACTCATCCTCTGGACTTTATGCTACTTTTCCTCTCTAACCATACTGCTTTATGTTTGTCTCCTTATCGTATTTCATCATTCTAATTTCAAATCAATATTCCAATTTGCAAAATTATTTTTTTCAAACACTAATTTGTTTTATGATATAAAGCTTTGATGACAACATTTTTCTTTCCAATTCCAGTTGCCAATAATTTAATATTGGAAATCTAACCATCACATATCTATAAGAGGGGTTTAAGTGTTCTACAAGACTGAGTGCCAGAATTCACAGTCCTCTGGAAAATATATAACTATGGAAGCCTTATTAAAATTTGCTCCATCACTTTCAAGTCCCAACCCAACATTGACTGTCTCAAGGGTTATAGAGCATATATAAAAAACCAAAATGTTCGTAAACTTCATAAAGTCTCAAAGAGTTAAGTTTAAAATTTCCCAGAATGCTGGTTTTTTGTAGAAAACAATGCAGCTTGGAGGATCACAATATGTTACAACTCTTTGGAATACCTTGGTCTACTAGGCATTCTATTCTTCATTAATTGAATAAATCTGTTTGATTGTTTATGGACAAACATCTTAAAAAGAATTTTTATAATGACTTTATTATATGTGGAGCTATTCCAGATAAAATACCAAGAAAATTAGCCAGGCACAGTGGTGTGAGCCTGTAGTCCTAGAAACTCAGGAGGCTGAGGTGGGAGGATGGCAGGAGGCCAGGAATTTGAAGCTCCTGTGAGCTATAATCACACCTTTGAATAGCCACTGCTGCAGCCTGGGCAACACAGACAGAACTAATCTCTTCAAAAAAAAAAAAAACAAAATCAATAACAACAACAAAATTAAACTGACCTAATTCCCACTGGGTAGAAACTTAGATATATATATGACTTGCTAACATGGAAGTACACATAGCCAGATAAAATCTATCAAGTCACCTGCTGTTATCACAGATATGAATGATATAGCATACATAGTTCAGAAGTAAATGTACTTAAGATATAGAAGACAAAGATTAGTACTGAATTGCCATGGGGAAAAAAGTAATCTTGGTGTTCTATGCTCCAACTGAACAAAGCTGTTCTAGCCAGCTTGTCAAAATATCTAGTAGGCACTGATACTGCCCTCTACAAAGTATAGATGCAAAGATGTTTGTAAATGATAAAATAAGAAAAAAGGTAAATGTGTTGCTTAAAGTTAAAATGATAACTAAAAGAGGAATTCAAAATGATTAAATATATCATGAAGACAGGCATACAGTCAGTTCTTTAAATCAGTGAAATTCTTACCCATAGAGGAGCAAATAAAATGAATGTCTCAAATTGACAAATCAAAAATTTATGGTAAAAATCATATTATTTAGAAATATGGGCCAGGAGCGGTGGCTCAAGCCTGTAATCCCAGCACTTTGGGAGACCAAGGCAGGTGGATCACGAAGTCAAGAGATCGAGACCATCCTGGTCAACATGGTGAAACCCCGTCTCTACTAAAAATACAAAAAATTAGCTGGGCACGGTGGCACATGCCTGTAATCCCAGCTACTCAGGAGGCTGAGGCAGGAGAATTGCCTGAACCCAGGAGGCGGAGGTTGCGGTGAGCCGAGATCGCGCCATTGCATTCCAGCCTGGGTAACAAGAGCAAAACTCTGTCTCAAAAAAAAAGAAAAATGGCACCAATTTCCAGAAGTAATAGTTTAAAAAATTAACAGTGGTTTTGGCTAAGCTACTAAACTATGAGTGAGAAAGGATGGGGCAAGAAACTATCGCCATGATTATATACTATAATACTTTGGTAAAAAAAATTTTTTTAATGAAGAAAAATTCTTTCCTACACAAGACTTATTAAAATATAATCCAGGGCCAAATGAAATTTAGAATAGATCAGATGATGACTCTAAAATAAATTTAATGTAAGACAGAATAATATCATAACCATTACTGTTTTTACTTAGCCTAAAAAATGTGCAGGCTATCACAGAGCATGTATATAATTGCTCATCTCTCATAATCCAGTTGTGTATAATACATATAAGTTCTCTTATCTTGATTTGTCTTCCAATTAAAAAATAACACTGCCATCCTCAGTTGAAGAGTACTATATTTCAAATAAACATAATAATATACAAAAAATCCGAACTACTTATCCATGGCTATAAGACCCTAAATGATATATAAACGATCTAAGATCCTAAATGACATATAAGAAAGACCCTCCAGTACTATGTTCCTTCTCAATTACTATTGGCCACAATGGCCTATATTCTTCCCTAAATATGAAGAACTTCTTTCTATCTGAGGATTCCTCCTTAGATCTTTATATGAATGAATGAATTTTACCCTATAGATATATATCTGCATCCCATAATTAATGCTATAATAATAACAGGCTTAACATTATGTTGTTATCGATAAGGTGTGTGCTGGCGAAAAACATTGTTAATATTAAAGAAATGACTCAAAACATATAACATTTCTCCAATATATTAATGGTTCCCATAGAAATTATCTCATTTGGACACATGGACACTGGGAGGGGAACATCACACACTGAGGCCTGTCAGAGGGTTGGGGAGGAGGGGAGGGATAGCAGGAAGTGGAGGGATTGGGGGGTGGTTAACATTAGGAGAAATACATACTGTAGATGACGGAGGGATGGATGTAGCAAACTACCATGGCACGTGTATACATAGGTAACAAACTGCATGTTCTGCATATGTACCCCAGAAGTTAAAGTATAATTTAAAAAAAAAAGAAATTATCTCATTTGGACCTCATAATAACCTCTGCAGCATAGAAAGCAAAAAGGTTATTTTCATTCTATAATTTCAATCTATGTTGAGCAAACTGAGATTTACAGAAGTTAAAAAACCCAAGAGCATAGGGCTAGGAAGCAGTGAAATTAAACTCAGTAATTTTGAAAAGAGTCTAGTGTTCTTAACATTTGTTAAAGGTAACACAATGAAAACTTTTATTTTTGGAACAGAGGAAATGTGAAGATTCTTGTCCCTAATATTGAATCACTATGGAATGCTGGGTAAACATTAACTCTCGCTATTCTTTGGTTTCTAGTTAAATAAAATTACTGTGATATTTGTCAATGATTAACATTTGAAAAAAGCTTAAATGTCCTCAGATTTTAAAACTATGATGTTACTCACAAATTCTATATATTTATATATTAATTCATTTATTCAACAGATAATTAATGTTAACATAACATGTGCAAGGCACTGTTCTAGATTTTGTGAATACAGCAGTTAACAAGACACACATGCCTTCTTTCTTTGGCTCTTCTAAAGGAAATTAGTCCCCACAGGTTTAGGCAATGTGAATTTTAGTGAATATTGACAATATAACAAAAATATATGCCAAAAAAACCCCCAAAGCTTCTCTTTAGAAGACCATTTAAACCTTTCCTTCAAATAGATTATTAAATTGTTGCTACTAGTAGTAATGACTGACATATTAGATCATTGTTCTTTTTTGGACGGGTATCAAATGCAGCATGCATGGCTTCTTCCATACATGTTATTTTCTTTCCCCATACCTCTTCTACCATCTTTTTATGTAAATATGAGATATCCAAGATTCACCTCATCCATGAAGCATTTTATGCCCACTCTTCTGTTGATCTCTTCTTTGAGCTCTAGCTGCTGTTAAATTATGCAATTAATCCTTTAATGCTTTGCATTTTTCATTGTACTTTTCCATTTAATTTTATCTCTCCAACTAATTTTCGAGCCTATTGAGAGCAGAGGCAATGATTTCTACTGCTTCTGTGTCCTCCATAATAGGGTTCTAAATGGGTTCTAGTTTCACAATTATCTCATCACTCACCTTCTTATATAACTTCTGTTTTCTTATCTATAAAATGGGGAAAATAATGGCTATCATAGCTCCTTATGATTGCTACAAGTAATATAAATAAAAATCCTTAATGTAGCTAAACTGTGTATTCATGTAATAAGGCTTAACAAATATTAATCACATTTAAATTGTTGCTGCTTTTGTTAATATGAGTAAATGTTTATAAGCTAATTTATTAGATTAGCCTAATTCAGTACTTAATAAAATTGTTATTTTGAATTGATGTTTGATAATCTTACTGACTTTATTCTTCTATTTGTTTACTAAAACCTAATTACAGATTTCAAATTTCACTCAGTAAGTTGCTTTAATTTAGGATAATACCTCTTTTACTAAATATTATGAAGCAGCTAACAATATTCTAATTTCTGTAGACTCTCACTTAATTGAATTAAAAAAAATAGACAGTGAAAGATGGTATTATGATGTAACTAATATCAAGCTTTGTATTTTATTCTGAATCTTCAACAGGTTTTCCTTGGAGGTTGCCAACCTAAAAACGTATTAGCCCTAATACAGTTAGATAAATGAAGTGTCAGGAAAGGTATTGCGGCAACTATGAAGGCATATTTGGCTTGTAAATTTTCTTCATTTGCCAATTCAAATATTCCTCAATTTTTCTTCCAAAAACATTAGTATTCTTTTAGTCTTGTGAGTACTGTAAAAATAGTTAACTTTCATTTTCAAAGAAGTTATAAATCAAATTTGAAATCCTGAAGTCCTCTTGTTGTTTATTGGCCAAATGTGGTATATCTTCTAATTTTTTCCTCTAGTTCCTTAACACTGACATTGCTTCCAATCCTAAACGTTTTTCTGATAAAATAGTTAATGTAGGTGATGATAATGGTATGCTAAAACTGTATAAGGATGAGTTTTTCAAGGTGGTGACTTTTTTAGACAAGAAGGGCAAGATCCAAGAGTTCAGAATGATCCTCCAAATACCAAAATAGTTGGAAAATGTATCTTCACCTGAGGTTTCAACTTCCATTATCAACTTACTTCATTGCTATGGTATATAGGACATCACTCTCTCACCAAGGAATCATTATGGCAAAAGAGAAATTGAACTGTGACACCCACATCTGGCATTACTGAAACAAGAGAAAAACATTTGACCAAAGTAAAGATAACCTTTCCATCACTCAAATCACATGACTTCTCTAAATCCATCTTTAGCCTGCCATGGCACTTAGCCACTTAGATTTCAAAATAATGACTGAGAGAGAAAACACAAAGCCAATTTGGATAAACAATTGGATTTACTTTATATTTGGGAAACAATAAGGGAAATAAAGCATTTTACTAAGAAGTCTAATCTATAGTCAAAACTATTTTAATTATATTATCAGCTTCACTTTAATTAATTTATTAGAGTTTGTATATTTTAATTGGATTAGAAATTTTTTATTTAAACTAATAATACACACTCTTCAGGCATAAGATTATTTCAGAAAATATTTTCTGGAATTACAATTGCTGTCATAACGTTGGTTTATGTATTCTAATTGTTTCTTTTATTTTAAAAATTATTTCCTGTTATGCCCTAATTTCATTGTTTCATCCCTGCACTCCTAGCTCAAATACAAGAACACACACATTTATACAGTAAAGTAATGCTAAGAAACAATTAATGTTCAGACTTTTTTTTCTTTTTTTTAGTATCCTGCATTTAGGAGACTAGACTACATTTAAATTACTAAAAAAAAATTCCCATTTTGAATTTTTTCAAAGTATTTCATATATTTAATTCATCAATATGGTATTTATTTTGCAAGCTTGAGAGCCAGAAAAGTGTAAACAATCACAAAAATGTTAGATGAGGACAGACAGACATAATAATCCATTTAAATATTCTCAGGTGCAAATATTTTACCTTAAAAATAAAACATTTCTGTGGGTCTCTTGAAAACTAGCTGTCATCAGTCGAAAGATCCCTAATCTTGGTAAACAGGAAAACTCCCTCCTGGTTCTGTCTGTGGTGTGTTATTGAACCTCTCCACAATTATGTCAAATGACAACTGCTATTCTTTCCCCCTTGTTTATCTCAAAAACATATTTTTTAAGAATGGAAGGCATGTACTATAACAGGAACAGCCAAACAAAAGGACCAGTGAGCAGCTGGCCAGCCCCAAAGAGCCATACGTTTCAGTTCTTTCCTTGGAAAGTATTTTGCACCTTTTCTTGTTTATCATTTAGTATCTTTTATTTATATGCATCCTCAGTACTGCCAAGGATCCCCTCTGTGTATGTCTCTTCAAATTAATTCAATACAATGATACCATACTAACATTTATCACTTTGCTCAAACTCTGTCTTGCTGGGAAGTTGGTCTCTACTGGGGATTTTAAGTTCCAACTAAATATTGATGCAGCTGCTCTCTGAAGTTTTAGGATATCTTAAAATTGTGCGTTTTGGAGAATAAGTATTGAAGGTGTTTAGCTTTCTACCTCTACTTTCCTTCCATGCCTAAATTCTCTTTTATTTAGCTTCTTATTTTAAATGAAGATATATATTCTTCAGGAGTAATAATATTATTAATAAAATATTCTCTAGTGCAGACGGAAATACTATCTGGGTTTGGTAAAGAGTTTGCTGTCAGGTATGATGGGGTGAAGACAAAGGAAGAGAAGAGTAAAAAAAACCAACAAAAACATAAACAATAGAATTTACTGGACTCAAAGGCTGTATAAAATTACTTCATGTGTATCAGTGGTATGAAACTAGAAATAAATAATAGAAAAAAATGGAGAATCCACAATTATGTGGAAATTAAACAACATGCCTGAACCACGAGTGGTCCAAAAAAGAAATAGAAAGTAAAATCAAAAAATATGTTAAGACCAATGAAAATGGAAACACAACACACCAAAACTTATGGGATGCAGCAAAACCATTTGTAAGAGGAAAGTAAATAGTAATAGGTATTCACGTTAAGAATAAAGAAAAATGTCAATAAAAAACTAATTTTGCACCCCAAGGAACTAGAAAAAAAGAACAAATTAAGCCAAGAGTCAGCAGAAATAAGATCAAAGCAAAACACATGAACTAGAGACTAGAAAAATTTTTTTTAAATCAATGAAATTAGGAGTTGGTCTTTTGAAAAGACAAACAAAATGAATAAATCTTTAGCTAGACGAAAAAATAAGAAAGGTTTAAAAAAATCATAAAGAGATGACATTACAATTGATACTGCAGAACTATAAAAGATCCTAAAAGATTACTATGAAAAATTATATGCCAGCAAATTATAAATAAGCTAAAAAAATAGATAAATTCTTAGAGATACATGACATAGCATGAGTGAATCACGAAGAAATATAAACTCTAAACAGACAAATAATGTATAAGGAGATCAAATCAATAATCAAAAAAACTCCCAGCAATAAAAACTTCAGACTAATGGCTTTACTAGTGAATTATACTAAATATCTAAAGGCTTTACATCAATCCTCAAAGTTTCCAAAAGATTGAAGAAGAGGAAATACTTCCAAGCTCATTTTATAAGGGCAGTATTATGGTACCAAAGCCAGGGCAGGACACCACAAGAAAAGAAAATTACAGACAAAGCACTGATAAATACAGATGTAAAATTTCTCAATAAAATACTAGCAAAGCAAATTCAACAGCACATTAAAAGGATCATTCACCACGAGCATATGGGAGTCATCATAGGGATGCAAGATGGTTCAACAATAAATGTGATACATCACATTAACAGAATAAGGAACTAAAATCAAATTATCATATGAATGAGTGCATAAAAAGCATTTGATAAAATCAACAACCTTTCTTGGTAAAAATTCTCAAAATTTAGGTACAGAATGTACCTCAACACAATAAAGATTCTATATGACAAGCCCACAGGTAATATCAGATTGAGTAGGGAAAAATGTGAAGGCTTTTCCTCTAAGATCAGGAATAAGACCAAAATGCCCAATCAATATTGTCAAAATTTCTGTACTCCCCAGAGCAATCTACAGATTCTATACAATCCTTATCAAACTTCCAATGACATTTTTCACAGAAACAGAAAAAAAATCCTAAAATTCATATAGAACCGTAAAAAACCTCGAATAGTCATGCAACCTTGAACAAAGAGAACAAAGCTGGAGGCATCACACTACCTCATTTCAAAATATACTACAAAGCTATAATAATCAAAATACCATAGTACTGGCACAAAAACAGATACCTAAGCCAACGGAACAGAACAGAGAGCTCAGAAATAAATCATGCTTTTGCACTCAATTGATCTTTGACAAAGGTGCCAAGGAGAAATACTGGAGAAAACACAGTGTCTTCAATAAACAGTGCTGGGAAAAGTGGACAGCCACATCCAGAAGAATGAAATTGGGCCCTCAACTCACGCAATTACAAAATCAAATCAAAATGGATTAAAGTCTTAAACATAAGACCTACAACCGTAAGACTACTAGAAAAAACATAGGAGAAAAGCTCCACAACATTGGTCTGGGTAATGATCTTCTGATATGACTTCAAAGCACAGATTTTAAAAGCAAAAACAGACAATGGAACTGTATCAAATGAAAAAGCTTCTATGTAGCAAAGGAAACAATTTGCGGAATCGTAAGACAACTTACAGAACAGGAGAAAATATCTGTAAACCATACATCTCATCAGGGGTTAATGTCCAAAATATATAAGCAATTCAAACAATTCAATAGCAAGAAAACCAATCACCCAATTAAAAAAGGTACAAAGAATCTTCTGATCCATAGAACAAAAAGTGGGCAAATGACATGAACAGACATTTCTCAAAAGAAGACACACAAATGGCCAAAAAAAAAAAAAAATGACGAATCACCAAGGAAATGCAAATTAAAACCACAATGAGAAATCATCTCATATCTGTTAGAATGGCTATCATCAAACAAAGAATAACAAGTGTTACAGAGGATGTAATAGAGATAGATGTAACAGGATGAGAGAAAGGGAGCCCTGCTACTCAGTTATTGAGAATATAAATTAGTATTATGGAAAACAGTGTGAAGGACCCTCCA
Organism: Callithrix jacchus; assembly: GCF_049354715.1. Lineage (NCBI taxonomy): Eukaryota > Metazoa > Chordata > Mammalia > Primates > Cebidae > Callithrix > Callithrix jacchus. Next base: position 144,129,444 of record NC_133503.1, on the reverse strand, counting down.
AATTTTAAAATTATAACTACCATAGGATCCAGCAATCCCACTTACAGGTATATATCCAAAGTCAATTCATTGTGGCATTATTCATAGTAGCAAAAATATGAAATCAGCCTAAGTGTCTATCTATGATAAACGGATAATGAAAATCTGCTACATATACACAATGAAATACTATTCAGTCTTAAAACAGATGGAAATCCCGTGATTTAAGACAATATGGATGAACCTAGAAGATATTATGTTGAGTGAAATAAACCAGGCACAGAGAGACAAATATTGATTCATGTAAAATCTAAAAAAAAGTCAACCTCATAGAAGTAGAGTTGAATAGTGGTTATCATAGTCTAGGGAGAGGTGAAGGGGGAAGATGTTGATTTAAGGATGCAAAGTTTCAGTTAGGATAAACACATTTTCAATATCTATTTTATAGCATTGTGACTACAGTTGATAATAACTTATACTTGAAAATTGCTAAGAGAGTATATTATCAGTGTTCTCTACCGCAAATAACTGTATATGTATATTAGTCTGTTCCTCCACCTGCACTGTTACAAAGAAATACCTGGGACTAGGCCGGGCACGGTGGCTCAAGCCTGTAATCCCAGCACTTTGGGAGGCCAAGGCAGGTCGATCACAAGGTCAAGAGATCAAGACCATCCTGGTCAACATGGTGAAACCCCGTCTCTACTAAAAATACAAAAAATTGGCTGGGCATGGTGGCGTGTGCCTGTAATCCCAGCTATTCAGGAGGCCAAGGCAGGAGAATTGCCTGAACCCAGGAGGCAGAGGTTGTGGTGAGCCGAGAGTGCGCCATTGCACTCCAGCCTGGGTAACAAGAGCGAAAACTCCATCTCAAAAAAAAAACAAAGAAATACCTGAGATTGGGTAAATTATAAAGAAAAGAGGTTGAATTAGCTCATGGTTCCAGAGGCTGTACAGGAAGCATGATGCTGGCCATCTGCTTGGCTTCTGAGGAGGCCTCAGGAAATGTACAATCATGGCAGAAGGCAAAGCAGAAGTGAGTCACTTCAAATGGCCAGGACAGGAGGAAGACAGGGAAGCAGGAGGTGCTACACAACTAGATCTCATGAGAACTCTATCAAGAGAACAACATTAGGGGAATCATGTTAAACCATAAGAAATTACCCCCATGATCCAATCACCTCCTATGAACCCCCGTCTCCAACAATTGAACATGAGATCTGGGTGGGGATACAGATCCAAACCATAACAGTATCTGAGGTAAAGCATATGTTACTTAGTTTGATGTAATCATGTCACAATGTATACATACAGCAATACATCACATTGTACAATGTACATACATACACTTTTTATTTGTCAATTACACCTTAATAAAGCTGAGGAAAAAACAAGAAACAAGTCAATGTGTTATAATACCTTGTTAAAAAAAGTAGAAAATGTATGTAACTGTATAAAAAAGTAATGAAATTGTAGATTGAAGGCAATATTGTATTTGTAATCCAAAATTCAAGACCATTTTTCTTATTTCATTCACACATTAAGAATTGACCATTACAAAGCAATGTGATCTAATTCTTTAATCCAACACCTAAGAAAAGGAGTAAATGTTATAAGAGTTCAAAAGAGGAAGCAAAGTATGTTCTTAAAACAACTCCAAATTCATCTACCTCATATAAGTTGCTTACTGCTGTATATCTTATAAACATTTTTATTAATTGTTTTTAATAGTTCACCATGCTGGTCTAATGCCCTTTAATATGGGCTTTTGGCAGGCATTGATGGTATCTTCTCTCTAGCATGTCACGTCTCTTAAGAACTTAGTGAATCCAGTGGATCCTCAATATTATTTGTAAACAAAGATTATAATGAATTTAATGTAATAGAGTAACATGAACCTCTCTTAGGACCAGTATGCAAGTGACTTAGCAGGCCAACTGAATATGAATCCCATAGTGAAAAAGGAAAAGCTGGCCTTTAACACAAAAATACAGACTACAGAAAGAAATTTTAGTAAGATCAAAATGGTTTAAAATAGTTTAGACAAACATGAAATGAGTTTTGTTTGGATTCTAAATTTGAAGTGAATTTACAAATCATCCTGCTCCAAAATTCCGCTTTATAAGATGTACAATTATGCTGAATGTCTCAGTATTCCAAAGACACTCAAATAGCCACCGCTACTATCCACCTTTAAAAAAATGTTTTAAATATATACATAAATCTGGTACTCAAAGTTCAGTACCAATACCACTTCATAGAACCAGGCACCTCAGTTTCAACCTACAACTCCCAAATTGTTTCCGCTTCTACACCACTGCAACTAACAATCCTGCCAGACTACACAAAACCATTCAGTGGTTTTGTCTGATGTGGAAAAAAAGTCAATGAGGGACTAGGAGGTGCCACCAAATTCAAGCCAGGATAAAGATCTAAATCAGTTGGGCTAGAAATGGTATCTTAGTTGGGATAGAAAATAGTAACTCAATGCATCACCTTATTTAGTCTCTACCTTTTTGGGTGAAAGCAATATTTACCATGGTAATTTTTTTTCTTTTTTTTTTTTTTGAAACAAGGTCTTACTCTGTCACCCAGGATGGAGTGCAATTGCATGATCATGGCTCACTGCAGCCTCAACCTGCAGGCTCAGGCCCATCCTTTCACTTCAGCCTCCTTAAGTAGCGGGACGACAGGCGTGGGCCATCATGCCAGGCTAATTTTTAAATTTTTTTGTAAAGACAAGGTTTCGCCGTGTTGCCCAGGCTGGTCTCAAACTCCTGGGCTCAAGCAATCTACCCACTACAGCCTCCAAAAGTGCTAAGATTATAGGCGTGAGCCACTGTGCCTGCCCTAACATGGTAATTTTTAACTTATTACTCAAGAAAACTGCTTTGTATTAAGTAGTGGTAGTGAACCCGAAGTAATCATTTAGGTAGATTTTTGAAAGGGCTAATCTCTATAATATTAAAACTTTGCCTTCCTAGTGATCAACAGATTATAAAATAAGGCTGTCGGTGGCTGAAGAGAACATGAAGTTAGCCTGCCAGGTGATGTGAATTCTAGTCCTGGTGATACTCATATATATAGTTTGGTATATATAGCTAGTTATACCAAATGGTATATATAGCTAGTTATACATATACGTGTATATGGGCAAGCATCTCATTGTGCTGTAATTTTCCCATATCGGCTCTCTCACCTTCACAGCATTGCTAGGAAGCCAGGTAAAATCTTCTACGTGGCAGAGAAGGACTTAAACTTATTAAACAAACTAATCAAAAATATTTAACCTCATTTCATTGTTGCTGTTTTGACTGAGACGATTTTGTCAAAGAATATTGTTTTTCCTCCAAAACATTATCCAAGGCTAAGTACTTCTCTGAGACTGTTTCCTAAAAAATCAAATTATAAATATAGAAAAGTAAACACTGCTCATAATCATATTCTATAGATATTTCTAGATTAACTCAACAATGGGAAGTAGAGCTTGAAGAGTACTCTACATGTTTCAGATGTAAGTTACCATAATGGCAAGAATTCCTGGGCTCAATTCTTTTTATCACATATATTTTATTTTCCCTTGTTAACCTTTTATTGACTTCAAAACATAATTCTGCCTTCAGCAGTGCGAAAGACAAATAGAGCTTAGTCTACAATTTTCACTCCAGTAGAGGAATCATTCATAAATGCAATCAAATATAGCTATCCTATTTCTGTCAAGAATTCTTTTAAAGAAAACTTGAGTATCACTGAATGAAATAATTTGATTCTTAAATTTCTGCATCAAAAAATATAGAAGGAATATACTACAAACCCCAGTTTATCCAAAATCCAAAAGGTAAAATGAGAACAATTAGCATTTTCCCAAGGTACTATATAATATCCAAAATTCATATAAATGTACCCCAAGATACTGCAGAAGCCTGTCAGGCTTTCAGATTTGTTGTATATTAAATTATATTCAAAGTAATGTTTATATTAAGTATTATTGTATTATAGTTCTATGAATACATACTAATCCATGGATAAAATACAATAATTCTCATGTAAATAAAATATTTAATTCTCAACCTTTTGGGGGAAATAATCAGAAAATACTATAGTATGTTACTGATACAATTTCAACATAAGCTGCTTCAAATACTGTTATTTCTATTTTTCTATTTTTAGGTTAATATGGTAACATACTAAAATGGTTTAATCTACAACCAGCAAGTTTGTAACAATAGCTTCACACACACCCCGCTTTTTGTTTTGAGACGGAGTCTAACTGTCACCAGGCTGGAGTGCAGTGTCCTGCGATCTCTGCTCACTGCAGTTTCGGCTCCCGGCAATCTCCAGCTCCTAGGTTCAAGCATCTCTCCCGCCTCAGCCTCCCGAGGAGCTAGGATTTCAGGCACGCGACGATACCCAGATAATTTTCGTATTTCTTTTTTAGTAGAGACGGAGTTTCACCATGTTGGTGAATGGTCTCAATCTCCTGACCTCATGATCCGCCTGCCACAGCCTCCCAAAATGTCGGGATTACATGCATGAGCCACTGTGCCTGGCCCATACCCCTTTTATGCTACAAAAATTTCACATCCCTTATGCATAGACTGAAAATAATGCTATCTTGGCAAATTTAAAAATTGGCATTAGAAAAGTAAAAGAAATAATTTTATCATTAACATTTTAAATTTAAAAAATCTTTACCTTTTCATCCCAAAATGATACTTTCTGGTATCAAATAAAACGTTTACTTTTAATTCATTTCAGCCCAATATTTATTCTTCTCTTTGGCAATGAATGTTTCAACATCTTGAAAATGCATTTAAGCTTACTTTACTATTATTAACTCCTTTCATCAGCTCTAAAATGGGGTTATGCATAATCCACTAAATGCAAATAATTTTTGGAATCATTGCTTAGTGGACTTCTATGCTGTGTAACATATTCAATTAAGAATAAGAGACTTTTAAATAATCTTTAGGGAAAACTACTGGCCAAACAACACAATGTTCATGGTAAGAAAATTATCTTTGGGATTTAGAATTTCAAATCAAAATAAATCACCAACTATTCAAAAAGAATGATTTTCTGTATCAAATAGAAATGTTAATGTTGTGAAAAGCTTTTGTCTAACTACAAATCATTTAAAGATAATCCCAGGATATTTTAACTTCATCTATGCCATAACTTAAAATTCTCAGAGCCAACTGAGAACTATCATCACAATGTATTTTCAATTTAGAAAAACTGAAGTACCAAAATCACATGAAGATTTGATAAGGACTCTGGCATCCTGAACTCCTGTCACCTGGCCAAACACAGTTAATTCATCTAAAAAGCCAGCCTCTCGGTGTTTGAAGGGGGCATAACTACCCTCAATTTGACTGCAGGATATGGCTCTGTCTTCAAATATTGACGTGAAAGGCTTTTGGCTAAGTACAAGGACTATTTTTCCCTGGAGAAACTGCAGCTGTGACAGTTGACCTCAGCCTTTTAAGACAAAAAGATTCTGTCTGGGAAAATGACTTACTGATTATCCGAGTTAGCCAGAATAAAAGGTCTCAATCTTCAGGGCTCTTTTATTAAACAACGACTCTCTTTCAATATTCTTAATATATCATGGAGTATCACTATGTTCTACAACTCTGGAGGATAATATAGAAAATACAATATGAGTATGCCCCCTGGAGTTTTGAAACTCAGACAGCGCTGGTAACACCATCATCATTAAAGCTTTCCTGCTACCTTTTGTTAAGTTATTGATTATGGAATCCTGACTGAATTTTTTACAGGCTACCTATTGTAGATATGATGCTTAAATCAGATCAACTTACCAGGTTCTAGATCTTGCCAGCCTGATGAAGATCTGCATCATTTATAACCTACACCACCTATTTCTGTCCTTTTAAAAGAGGTTTTGCTTGCTCAAGGCAAAGACAGAGAGGAACTGCTTAACTCGTACTGAAACCAAAACAACTGATCATCCACGGGAAACAGTATGATGTGGCAGAAAGACCACTGGAATCAGGAGATCTACTATTTTTAATTATATATTCCAGATCACTCATCTATAGATGAGGGACAATAATATGTCCTAACAATTCCATAGAATTATGATAATCAAGTAATTAAAATCAAACTGCTCAGAAGATGAAGCACAGTATGATTTTGCAAGTGGGCAAACTTAGAAAATTCTCCTCAATATTAACTGAACAGGCTGGGTGCAGTGGCTCACATCTGTAATCCCAGCACTTTGTGAGGCCAAGGTAGACAAATCACCTTAGGTCGGGAGTTTGAGATCAGCCTGGTCAGCATGGTGAAACCCCATCTCTACTAAAAATACAAAAAAATTAGCCGGGCATGATGGCACATGCCTGTAATCCCAGCTACTCAGGAGGCTGAGGCAAGGGAATCACTTGAACCGGGGAGGTGGAGGTTGCGTTGAGCAGAGATCATGCCATTACACTCCAACCTGGGTGACAGAGTGAAGACGCCTTCTCAAAAAAAAAAAAAATTAATTGAACGAAGCAATATTAAATAAATTATTTGGAGCAGAATCTCTAAAGGACTAAGAATCCTATGGACCCTATTTAGGATATCTTTTATAGCTGATCACATTATATGTAAAATTAGCTCAAATATGAACTATAAAACATCCTATATAAGTTATTTTACAAAGTAAAATGTGTCTTTGTCTGCCAAGTGTTTCACTTGAGTACGTGCTTTTTAGCACTTTACAGATTTAATACATTTGCAGTTTCAGGAAATGGGCATTTCTATATAATCAAATGCTAAGAGATAAGTTTCTGTTTCCATTTTTGAACCATATAATCATTAAATAAAACCAAAACCATCACTTTTGATACCACAGGCACAAAGTCACTGAACAAATCCCCCAAAACAAAAGTCCATTTGTTCTGGGTTTAAGACCAATCGTTGCATCAGATCTCAGAGAAACTTGTTTCTAAAACTGAACTGAAGAAAGCACACCTAACCTTATAAATGCAACCTCCTAAAAGAAAAAGGAATGCAATAACTTTAGTGTTAGATGAAGGTAGAAGTAAAAATTACGATTCAGAGAATCCTATATCAAATAAGTTATTTACTAAAGGTAATGGTAAAAAATGTTGGCAGGTCTTATAAAAGTATCATCTATAATATTTTCATTATGACTATGTCTTAAAATAGTCAAAGAAAAAGGAGAATGGGAAGAAGAAGAAAATACTTAATAGAGAATTCTACCAAAATCAACCAATGATATTTGAATCCAACCAAGACCAGAAACACCTGAACTAAGAGGTTAATCACAATGCCTTTGGTAGCTGAATAAAATGGTACTTAAACTATTACTGATTATTTTAGCCTCGTAGTTTTCACTTCAAAAATTCTAATTATGCTATACAAGAAGTGTAGGACCATCACATAGTGTGTTCATTATAATCTAGTTTCATAAAAATCAATGTTCCTAAAGTTATCATCTTGCTGACCCCAGATAACTAACTGTTCATAGATTTTAAAGTTCAGATTATTCTAAGTATTAAATCAGTAAAATCTAAATTCAATCCATCTGACTGCTGTTCTTAGAGTAAATACACGCTCCAGAGGATACCCTCCCACCCCCACCCCCTGCCATGTTCAGTAGTAGAGCTGCTCTGTTCTATAAATACTGTTGCTTCTGGATGACTTTCAGGGAAAGGCCAAAAGAAAACAAATTTTAGCAATCTATCCAAGAGGCAAGGAGGCATGGATAACAACCAAGACAGACTCTGTGCTTTCTGAGCTCTCATTCCAAGAAAAAGAATGGTGGTGGGCGGGGAGGGGGGAAAGCGGGAAGGGTGCAGTGCAGGGGAGACTTTTTAAATAAAAGCCAGTAATTTTATGAGACAGGACAACGGAATTAAGAATTATGTGTTACATCGGAATCCTTCAAAATATCACAGAGATAATCATGGAGCTGTACTGAAATAAAGATTCCCATAATCAAATTGAATTAAAAACTAAAAAACTGAATGACCACTCACTATTCCTCTTTAGTATTAAGCATACACAAGACAAGATGTTGTTTCAAATAAGTGACTTAAACAGAATTGATATTTGTGGAGGTGGGAGGAGTCTCAGGTGAAGCCTTCATATTAATGTTAAAAGAACATTCTTTATTCTGAGCTAGAATAAATCACCTTTAATAGTCCAACCCTAGAGCCCTGAGAACACAAATGGGTATAATCTTGCACTTACCATGGGTAATATTCTTAAAAAGTGAGATGTAAAACTAAAATTTGTTAAGTTAAATCTGATTTTCCCAAAGATACAATTAGGTTTGGAGAATTTATTTCTCAACTGTTATCAGCCTTCAACTATCTAGTTCTCTCTGGAAATTACCCTCAATTGTACAGATTACCTTGCCCAGGATCACACTATCTCCTAGCGGCAATTTGCATCACATGACTGCTCAATACTGTGGTACAAAGCTTCAGCCTGGAACAACTCCCAACAGTCTTCTCATGCAGTTGATTGAGGCCTTTCTTCTGACTACATCACAGTCCAACTTCTTTTGTCCAATCTTGCTTCCTTTCCTTCCCCTAAAGGTGTAAATCTCAAGAGTTCCCACAAACTTCCTGCTTTTTAATCTTGTTTCCTGGGGAACCAACTGGCAACCGTTGTATATAAACCAAACAGTACTATACATATATAACCAATCATATAAAATTTTATTTGTGATTGTACCATGTCATATCTTACTACAAAAAAATTATCTTATTTTATTTTAATTATCTTATTTTATTTCACAAAGTAATCAAGGGCTAAAATCTACTGTCACTAAGCTCACAAAACTCAGAAGATTCAAAGGTCTATGTTTTGAAAGGAAAGATTTAATAAAGATAAGACTAAAGATTGCTTAACTTTTTTGAGTTGGTCCCAGTATGTCTTTATTTTGCCTTTAAAATGCAAAACCAACTCAATTGGCCTACAATTTATTAGTTTTGAATGGCTATTTGCTGCTTCATAGTGTCCCTCACTTTGCTTTTCAATGCTTTTTTGTGTGTCTTTTTCAACTCAAAAGACAGAAAACTAAAATAGTTAACTGAAATACTCTCAGGCAGAATTCTGGACAATGAGATGTAGGCAAAAGCCCCTCAAGAGAAGTTTCCTTCTTTGTAAGGAGTGGCAGAAAGCCTGAAAAGAATGAGGTTTATTATTCTTCTTTTCTTCCTGCCTGGAAGGTAGATGTAATAACTGGAAATGTGGTGGCCATCTTGGGTCTAAAGCAACGTGAAAGAGAATGAAAGCCACATGCTAAGTATGTCAGAGTGGAAACATAAAAGGAGCCTGGAACATCAAGGTGATTGTGAAGTCACTACACCTGCCCATGGACTAGCTACCTCCAAACTTCTTGTTGCATAAGATTAGCAATGTCTCGGCCAGTCCTGGTGACTCACAACTGTAATCTCAGCACTTTCGGAGGCAGAGGCAGATATATCACTTGAGGTCAGGAGTTCAAGACCAAGTCTGGCCAACATGGTGAAACCCCGTCTAAACTAAAAAATACAAAAATTAGCCAGCTATCGTGGCACACACCTGTAGTCCTAGCTACTTGGGAAGCTGAGGCAGGAGAATCGCTTGAACCTGGGAAGCAGATGGTACAGTGGGCTGAGATCAAGGCACTACCCTCCACCCTGGGCAACCGAATAAGACTCTGTCTCTACAGAATTTAAAAAATTAACCAGGCACGGTGATGAATGTTTGTAGTCCCAGCTATCCCAGAGGCTGAGTTGGGAGGATCCCTTGAGCTCAGGAGTTTGAGGCTGCAGTAAGCTATCAGCCTGAGTGAGATCCTATCTCTAAAAAACAAACCCTAATAACAAAAACAAAAATAATTATGCCCAAACTTGTATAAATGGGATAAACTTATTTTGTAACCCACAAGTTAAAGTTTTACGTAGAGCTGGTTAAGGCAGAATAGAGTATAGGCATTATTATTCTAAAGCATATAATAGGTTGAACCCTAAGAAGTTGTCTATTTGACCTTCAAAAATGGCAATTTCATATGGTTCAAACTAAGAAGTACAGAAACGTCAAAAAGAAAAACTATCTTTTTTTCTGGCTGGGCATTCACATATTTTTTATGTTCTTAGCTAGCTAAACCCTTAATCACTGTTATGCTTCATAAAAAAAAAACACACATACACACACAAGAATCTTAATATAGCAAATGCTAACTGTAGTTATAACCAGTCAGATTTTAAGAAAATAACTAATACATCAAGAAATTGCAAACACTCAATTAGCCTTATAATATCTCATGAGAGAATATTAAAATATTTTGACATCTTATTTAATAAAATTAGCAGTAATAGGGATATTAAGTACTATACATTGAGTATATTATTAGCAAGCTATATAAATATGAGCTATCTGGCTTCTTTTTATCTCTTGTATTTTTCCATATTGATACATTTTCTCTTGCTGTGATTAATTCTGCACCAACACAGCAATTCTAAAAATCATCTGAAGCAACGAAAGTATAGAGTCACTCAGATTTCACAGCTGATAAAAGAACTAACTTCCTAGGGAAATAAAGACTACTCATTATCAATATGTTCAAGGGGAGAGTTTTACATGGAAACCAAATGGACAGTATATAATCTTCTGGGAAAAGGAAACTATATTATAAGGTCAATGACCCTCAAAGTCTATATTTTCTTTTTTTTTTTTTCTTTTTTTTTTTTTTTTTTGCCAATCAGTTTGAGTTTATGAGGTTGCTCAGGTTAGCCTTGAACTCATGACCTCGCCTTCGCAAGCACCACGACCTCTGGCAGGAACCACTTTGGCCCCCCTATATTTTCACTTAGAAAGAAATAAAAGCTTGTGGCTTAGCCACAGTTAGTTCCCAAAAATTCATATATTCACATGCACTCAAACACAGCTTTACAGGCCGGGCCTTGAGGCTCACGCCTGTAATCCCGGAACTTTGGGAAACCAAGGCAGGTGGATCAATTGAGCCCGGGAATTCAAGACCAACCTGGGCAATGTGGCAAATCCCCATCTCTACAAAAAATACAAAAATTAGCCAGGTATGGTGACATGTGCATGTGGCCCCAGCTACTCAGGACGCTGAGATGGGAGAATCACTTGAGCCTGGGAGGTAGAGGCTGCAGTGTGCCATAACCACCACAGCACTGCACTTGAGCCCAGGAGACAGAGTGAGACCCTGTCTCAAAAAAATTTAAAAAACTAAAAAAAAAAAAAAGAAACAACAACAAAATAGCCTTACTTTCCAAATTATGCCAAATATTTGGTAACCTCATCGACCAATCTCTAAAAGTTGTTGATTTAACAGTCCAAAAAGGGGTGAGAGTGTCCCCTCCACCTTATGGAAGACTTATAAATATACCCAACAAGAAAAGCAGATTAAGAAAAAAGGGAACAATGTCTGAAATGGAATATAACTCTGATCTCATTTCAATCATTAAAATTTGAAAAAATCAGTAAAAACAGCAACATTAATACAAATGCTCAGGTGAGAACTTTTTGGTGGGAGTGACAGAGACAAGCACTTCCTGCTCTCTCCTTTTTACGTTTCTACTGCAGTGGGTCCTCAAAGCATTTGAGCATATGTCTTTGCCCGCATGTTCTATGATCCGTGTGGCCTTGCTTACTTCGTGATTCCCCATATTCTTCCCATTTCCACATGACTAAGTCGTCACTTCATTCTAACATCTGATATTCTTGAAAAAAAAGTTAGGCAATGGAATTCTAGATTGCCGAACAAGCTGGAGAGACATTACTATCTTTAAATACCTCCTAAAAGGATATGCAGAGCACACACTCCAACAAGCTATCCCTGTGCAATCCAGAGAGAATGATTCAGCCCCTACTAAAATCCCATTTAAGAATTATTAAGAGAATAAAATACTAGATGCAAAATATTATCACATTGTTCACCCTCATTTTGACTTTATGTACCTCATTTGTGTTTTGCATTGTTGTTGTTTTTTTTTTGCTTTATTTTGTGTTTATAAATTTTCTCCAGAAAGAAAGTTTTAGTGGGTGGGAGAGGTGGCAAGAAAGAAGAATGAAAGAATAGTACCAGCATCTAGTTTCTCATGGCAGCCATAAAAAAGTACCACAAATTATGTAGCTTAAAATAACACAAATTTATTGTGTCACAATCTCTGGAGGGTAGAAGTTTGAAGTGAAGGTATCAGCAGGGCCATGCTCTCTCTGAAACCTGTAGGGAAGAATCCTTCCTTGCCTTTTCTGGCTACTGGTATTTGCTGGCAATCATTGGTATTCCTTTTCTGGCTATTGGTATTTGCTGGCATCACTCCAATATTTTATTACATCATCATGTGGCCATCTTCTCCATGTATGTCTCTGTTTCTGTATCTCTTTTCTTCTTATAAGGACATCAGCCACATCAGAGTAAGGGTCTACCATACTCCAGTATGAGGTCATCTTAACTAATTACATCTGCAATGACCCTATTTCCAAATAAGATCACATTCTGAGAGACTGGGAGTTAAGACTTCATATCTTGTGGGGGGGTACAACCCAACACAGAGCATCTGACAAATGATCATTTCAAATTAGAAGTAGAACTGTTACTTCAAATATAAAATACACTATTTTCTTCTACAAATTTTTCTTTCCCTTCATTATTCTCCCATACCTCTTGGAATAAGCTTTAACTTACCCTTCTCTATTTTCTCTCAATATCTAATCAACCATCAATGCCTATCAATCTTTCTCTCTTTACTCCCATGGTACTAATTCAGTTTAGTCCTTTGAGTTTAATTTGTTCCAAAAGTCTCTGAATTGGCCTCTCTACTTCCAAGATCTCCTCATCAAAGGAATCCATTCTATATATACTTTCTTCACTCCTCTCAATATGTGTAATATTATGTAATTCTCTGAAAAACTCCTCCAGTTTCATTTTTGCCTCCCCTTGTCTTATGTTACATTCATCTAAAGGGATTTTCATCCACTTAAAGAAGCAACATCCAAAGCTAACCCCAAACATACTTCTTCCAAATAACCTTTCTTGAACTTAATAATACCCTGATTACTTTCTCTGCTTAATTATTACAGCACCATACTATACACTGTAATCCTTGGATATATATCATTTGCTTATATCATTCACTGCTATTCCATATAAATTAAGCTTCTAACTCTGAATATATTATAAACTCTTAAAAGACAAGGCCATCCTCTGTGTTTCTTTCTGTATTCTCCAGAATAGAAAAAAGAACATAGTAATGAACTTCTATCACAAGGTGATAAAAATTATTGTTCTTTCCTCTGCTTTGCCTATAAATTATGTGAGATTTCATCTGAACTTTGTAGTCTCTAGCAGGCTGCCTACGGGCATATTCTGTTATGCTTACTTAATAACAAACTTGTTTTCTTTCTTTTCTACATTGTCATGAAGAGGCCTCTATTGGTAGCACTTTCATTTCCTCAATACCTGGCAAACAGTGCTCCCGCTTTCTCCTTCTGCCCCTCCTAAACACAGGCACACACATGGACATAACCTTAATTTCCTCAATACCTGACAAACAGTGGCCCTGCTTTCTTCTCCTGCCCCTCCTAAACACATACATATATATGTACATAACTTTGAAACAAAACTGGGATCACACATATGTCTGTGTGTTTATATATGCTTATGTAAACAATTATTATATATACACAATAAATATTTGATACATACATTTGCGTTTTAACCTAAGGTTAAATCAAGAGTAACTTTTATATTTATTTCTTGAATTCTGAATATATATACATTATACTATTTAACAGTGTGCTGGAGTCAGTTCTTACTGACTCATGACAACTGATTATACATGTCTCTTTCCATCTCCACTTTCAGTGACAGCATGTCAGTAATAAAATAGGCCATGGTAGAATTAGTTACACCAAGAAAATGTAAAAATACTATAAATCGGAACTTTTTTTCTCCAGAGAGCCATTTCACCAGCATACCATTGACAATGCTGTAAGGTTCTACACCTTGCTTTTTAAATTTAGTTACATATATTACAGATTATGCATTATCAGTACATGTAGAATTAACAATTAGTACTTTATACTATACTACCTTTAAAAATATACTGGGGGACAGGAGTTGTGGCTCATGTCTATAATCCCAGCACTTTGGGAGGGAGGCTAAGGCAGGCGGATCACTCAAGGTCAGTATTTTGAGGCAAGCCTGGGTAACATGGTAAAACTCCATCTCTACTAAAAAAAAAAATACAAAAATTAGCGAGGCATGGTGGTGAATGCCCATAATCCCAGTTACTTGGCAGAAGAATCGCTTGAACCTGGAAGGCAGAGGTTGCAGTGAGTCAAGATCGTGTCATTGCACTCCAACCTGGGCGACAAAATGAGACTATCTCAAAAAACAAAAACATATTGAGAGTATGACTCCACTTCTGAAATGTCCCTACATTGATGGGCAAAATTTTTTAAATTTATTTTTGCATTTCTTTTTTTTCTGGTGAGATATAACAGTTTTTGATAACTGTATTGGCCACAGATTTTTTTGTGTGTTAAATTATCTATTAATGTCTTTTCCATTTTGTTCTGAAAAGTATACCTTTCTCTCATTGGTTTATAAGAATATTTTACTATTAAAGACTTGCCTATTATATAGGATATGAACATTTTTACATTTTAGCCATTTGTCTTATAATTTTTCTAATAATGATTTATGACATATAAAATTCTATATGCAGTAACAGTTCTGTAAGTATTCTGATTTTAATTGTGGAAATTCTGGCTACTGATTGAGGAAAGCCCAATAATGTAAACTAAGCAAAAATACAGAATTCTTAGAAAATTATTTTCTAAATTATAAACATAATTGCAACCTTATAAATACAGTAATTGCACTTGAGGTAACTTACGTACTTTACAAATTTTACTTTTTTTTGTTTTCACAAACAATCCAATGAGGCATATGTAAAATGATTCTCTCTCTCTCTCTCTCTCTTCCTCACAAAAAGAGCAGCAAAATGAAAATTTTTAAATGGTCCAGTAAAGAAAAAAGCAAATATGCTAGCTTTTTTGTGAGAGTTTAAAAGATAAACATTGCATTAAACATTAAAATTGGCTATAAGCTTCTAGGTAACCAAAGCAAAATGGAAAATATAAAGGATTATATCTTTTTTTTTTTTTGAGATGGAGTCTCGCTCTGTCGCCCAGACTGAAGTGCAGAGGCATGATCTTGGCTTATTGCAACTTCCACCTCCCAGGTTCAAACGATTCTCCTGTCTCATCCTCCCAAATAGCTGAGATTACAGGCATGTGTCACCATGCCTGGCTAATTTTTTTTTTTTTGGTAATTTTAGTAGAGACACGGTTTCACTATGTTGGCCAGGCTGGTCTCAAACTCTTGACCTCAGGTGATCCACTTGCCTTAGCCTCCCTGAGTGCTGAGATTACAGGCGTGAGCCACTATGCCCAGCCTCTGGATTATATCATTTTTGTTGCTAATAAAAGAAAACATACCAGTCCTTTGAAAGACAGAGTTTTCCTATAGAAACTCTTCATAAAGTTTTAAAAAATGAAACTAAAGAAAAGTTATCGTAGAAAACTTAATTCAGGTAACACATGATATCTGTGACAATAGGTTTATGGATACAGACTAAAAGGTCACTTGATAAAGGCCATTTTATGAGGAATTAAGGTTATTTTCAAATTAGTATTTATGGAATGCCTAAAATGAATCAGATTAATATAATTCAAACTTGGTAATATGTCATAATGCTAAAAACAGACTTTTGTATATCTAAAAGAGTAAATAGTTAGCAGCCCCCTTGGACTATTTTCCTTAAAAATTATTGCAGCTAGACTTTTGGTTTTTGGAACAAACACAATCTGAGGTTGAAGTTTTTGGAAAAAGCAAGGAGCATAGGAGTTCTAAATGAAGGAAACTCCATAACTCTTGGATTTTCTAATGCAATAAAAAGCCAAAACAGTATTTTCACTTCAATAAAAAGTAAGGCACGTCTGCAAGCAAAGCTAAGATTTTCCTCAAAGAGCAAGTTTGGACCCACTGATTAAGATTTCTAATAAATGTTTAGATAAGGTATTAGTCATTACCTGACTTGGTCATATAAAAGTCCCAATATTATTCCTGTGAAATGTCTTATTTGAGCCACATACTCTCCTGAAATTCAAATAATTGAACAAGCTGAACTCTGAATGTACTCATTTGAAACTGGATACTTATATTTTGGGTTATGATTGTCAAATTCAATTTTAATTTCTACGTATTGATGTTGGGCCATCAGATTGCATCCCTGTATCCCTCCAAAACACTTTGGAGACATTCCATTATACTTATAATAAAATCCAGCTTCCCATGACTCACAAATTAGACTGCCTAAACAATCTGCAAGGACCACTAGGTAAAATGAAAATTCTGGGTCCCTTTGTACAAAAAGTAAGAATTTCAAGATGATGACAACACAGCATTGCACAAAACACAAAGCCTTTCTACAAATGGGGACCTGGCACTTTCTTGGTCTTCAACCTCATTTCATAGCTAATTTTTGCCTTCCCAAAAGGGATTCCCTTCTCCTGCCACAGGGCATATGCTATTTCTAGGCCTAGAATAGTCTTCTTGGTGCCCTTCACAGATGACTCCTCATTTTTCAGATATTTGCTTAAGTGTCACTCCTAACAGAGATCTTTTCTGACCACCCTATCTAAGTATGCCCTCTATTGTTCTCTTTCATTGTATCTTAGTTCATTCAGTCTGCTATAACAAAATACCTTAGACAGGGTAATTCATAAACAACAGAAATTTATTGTTCACAGTCCTGGACGCTGAGAAGTTCAAGGTCAAGGCACCAGGAGATTCTGTGTCTGGTGAGAATCCACTTCCTAAAGGCAATTGTTTGCTGTGTTCTCATATGGTGAAAGGAGCAAATAAGCTCCTTTGGATCTGTTTAATAAGGACACTAATTCCATTCATGAAGGCTGAGCTCTCAGGACCTAGTCACCTCCCAAAGGCTCAACATTTTAATACTGTCCCCTTGTGGGTTAGGTTTCAATATATAAATTTTGGGAGGACATATACATTCATACCATAAAATTTTGCTCTGATCCCCCAAAATTCACATTCTTCTCACATACTAAATACACACATTCCATCTCAATAGTCCCCAAAGTCTTAACTCACCCCAGTATTGACTTAAAAGTCTAAAGTCATCAAATATTGGCGAGTCTCAAGATTTGACTCATCCTGAGGCAAACTGCTCTCCAGTTGTGAAATAAAACAAGTTATAAACGTCCCGTGGGACAGGTATAGGATAGATGTTCCCAATAAGAGAAATGAGAAGGAAGAAAGTGGTATCTGGTCCCAAGTTCAAAAATCAACAGGGCAAACAACAGTGAATCTTAAGACTGGAGAATAATTTTTGACTCCATATCTCACCTTCCAGACATACTAGGACAAGGATTGGGCCCCCAAGGCTCTAGGCAATCCTACCCTAGGATTTGCTTGGTGAAGCCCACACTGCAGCTCTCATCAACTGTAGTCATGTGCCTGTGGCTCTCCCAGGCTGGAACTGTACTCTGGTGCCTCTACCACTCTGGAGTCTTGGGGGCATTCCCACCCCCACAGCTCCACTGGTCATTGTGTTTCTGGGAGTACCCAGAGCTCATAGGTTCTTGGCCTCTCTAATCCCAAAGAATGGGGAAACAGGCCCCAGAGGCTCAGTGAGTTTACCGTTGGAATAAATATCGTGGATCCAAGAGAGAAAGAAGACAGCTCCCACACTGTTGTGGGAGGGGATCCAGAGAAAGAATCCCTTCAAGTAGGAGCAGCTGAAGTTTTAACCCTTGAGTTATTCCCTCCCCATTCATGTTCTCATCCAATGAGAGGAGTTCTTTCAAACTTCCTCTGCAGTGATTGATCTTTCACCTTGATACCAGATTGGCTACTTGTTCTACAACCCTGAGTTACAGAGCCCCTCCTCCCACAGCTTTCTTCAGGAATTTGGGACAAAAGAGCCCCACCTGGCTTTCCAGTGTGCTCAGGAAGATTAGACAAAGAATTTCACCAGGCTCACGTGGAGGAGGGGCTCAAAGAGGGAGAAAGCCCAGAAATTCATGCATTTGAATCTCCTCTGGTCTGTGGATGGGGGCTTGGAGGAGGTGCTCAAAGGAAATTCCTGCATTTGAAACCACGCCCCCCAAGGAACCAGGAAGAGAAGTTTCTTTAACACAGTCCCTCAACTGCCCTAGTGGAGACTCTGTCCAAAGCTCCACTAGACATTGCTCTAGTGGGGGCCCTCAGTGATGACTCCCCTCATAGCAATTTTCTGCCTGAGTCTCAGTGCTCTCTGGGACATCCTGTGAAATCTAGGTGGAGATACCCATGCCACCACAATTCATACACTCTGCACAGTCACGAAGATGGTACTGAACGAACACCACCATGATCTATCATCCATGCCTTTTGAAGAGGCAGCCTGAGCCACAACTAACTCTGTGAAGGAGCACTGCATCAGAACTCAAGGAGTAGAGCCTTGAAAGGTTTCACCTTCAAGGCCCTGGCATTCTGACCCTGTGATGGGTGGGGCAACCCCAAAGATTACTGAAATGCCTTTAGGGTAATTCCTTCATTGTCTTGATGAATAGCATCTGGCTTCCTTCTAGCCATACTAATCTCTTTACCAAACATTTGATTGGCCACACCCTTAGTGTTCTTCCCCAAATATAATTTTTCATTCTTTACCATATAGCCAGGCTAAGAATTTTCCAACTCTTTAAATTCTGCTTCTCTTTTGATTATAAACTCGATCTTTTAATTCATTCTGTCACGCATTTTACTATAAGCAGTCAAGAGAAACCTTGCCACATCCTCAACACTTTGCTTAGATATTTCTTCTGCCCAATGTCTGATTTCATCACAGATGTTCCATCTTCCCACAAAGCAGTAGAACACAAACACAATTCAGCCAAGTTGTTTGTCAATTTATAACAAAGATCATCTTTCCTCTAGTTTCTAGTAATATAGTCCTTATATCCATGGGAGACCTCATTAAGATGACCTACTTCTTCTGTTATTTGTACCAATATTCTGCGCGCAACTACTTAATCTCTAAGAAGACAGCAGCTTTTTTCTACAGCACTCCTCTTCTGAGCACTTGCCAGTATTGTCCTGAAGCCTCCTTTCACAGCTATGTACCACAAAACTCTTCCAACCTCTACCCCATTACTAAGTTCCAAAGTTATTTCCACATTTTCAGGTATTTGTTATATGGCAACACCCCACTTTTTGACACCCATGTCTGTTTCAGTCCATTAAGACTGCTACAACAAAATATCTTAGCCTGGGTAATTTGTAAACAACAGAAATTTATTGCTAACAGTTCTAGAGGCTGGGAAGAAGATCAAGGCAGCAGCAGATGTGGTGTCTGATAAGGGTTTTCTGCATCATAGATGATACCTTCTTGCTGCATCTTCACATGATGGAAGGGCAAAAGGGGCAAACAAGCTCCCTCAGGCCTCTTTCATAAGGGCACTAATCCCATTCATGAAGGCTCTGCCCTCATTATTCACTTCCCCAAGTCCCCATCTCTTAACACCATCACCTTGGAGATTGGGTTTCAACATACGAATTTCAGGGGCGGGGGTCAGATACAGTCAGATCATAGCACATTGTAACTTGTTTTCTCCTGTACAGAATTCATCACAATTAGAAAATATGTACTTGTTTACTTGTTTATTGCCTCTCTCTTCCTTTTAGGATAGAAATTCTAGTAGTACAGACTGTAGGAATTTTTTATTCACAAATGTAAAATCACTTCATTGCACAGTAGCATAAACACCAGTAAATATTTGGACGACAATGACTGCAGACTAAACTCAGAGAGACCCAAGTTTGGATCTCAGCTTTGCAATTTTTTTTAACTGGGTGATCCTGATCTTGGGTAATCTCCTTTTCACCTCAGTTTTCTCCACTGTGGACTGAGGTTATATAATAATAGTATGAAATCAATTGCTATGTATAAAGGGCTTAGCAGAGGACAGATTCATAGTACCACTTAGTAAAAATTATCATTTTATATTTTATTTGTTATTTATATTTTAATTTATTTACATTTTGAGGCACTCTATATGAATCTCAATTACTTCTGATTCCCAATAAATTTTTAAAACATGAGGATAGAAAGATGCTTGTAATTCCTTTCTATGGCATGATCTTATCTCAGATTAGAGATACTAAGAGAAGATCATACCATAGAAGGGTGGAAGGGGCAAATATAGCCAATTTTATAAAACATGAAAAACAGCAGTTGTAGGAATTTAAAATTAACATAAGAAATACAGTATGTGAAGTATCTCATAAAGTAAAAGCACTGCCCAAATGTAAGGTTCAATGTGGTCATTACAATTTACTACTGCTTATTTTGGCTGAGCATTAGAGAAGGAACTAAGAATTAAGAAGCAATGATGTCCTCTATGGTTAGAGAAAAGATAAGCTGTTTATGGCAACTAAATTTTATCAGAATCCCTCCAGCCTATTATTGAACATTTTAAAAATATGTACTATGTAATTTACTAAAGAAGCTATAACTCTACCAGAATTATGAGTCCTTCACAAAGAATTATACCAATGATTTCTCAACTACATCTTCAATATGTTTTTCGTCTAATTGAATTCCAGTGTATATATTATTATGTCATGTCTAACATTAATAATATCTCACATTTTTCTCTTTTAAAAAATGTTCCTTTTTTTTTTGAGACAGAGTTTCGCTCTTGTTACCCAGGCTAGAGTGCAATGGCGCAATCTCGGCTAATTGCAACCTCCGCCTCCTGGGTTCAGGCAATTCTCCTGCCTCAGCCTCCTGTGTAGCTGGGATTACAGGCACGCGCCACCATGCCCAGATAATTTTTTTGTATTTTTAGTAGAGATGGGGTTTCACCATGTTGACCAAGATAATCTCGATCTCTTGACCTCATGATCCACCCGCCTTGGCCTCCCAAAGTGCTGGGATTACAGGCTTGAGCCACCACACCCGGCCCAAAAAATATTCCTTTTTAAAGTTGGGTGATATGTACATCTATCCTATTTAAACATTCCTCTTTATTGAATATTTAAGTTGCACCCAATTTTTATCTATACTAAATAGTATGGCAATATCTTTGTACACATTTTTTTGATACATTTGTTTGTGTCCTTATAAGGCATTTCTAGAAGTGCACCTGATAGAGCGTAGATAAGTTTGAAAAAGGTTTAACACCCCTTGATTTACATTAACAAGATGCCTTTCAGAAATATCATGCTAATTTATACTACCAAGCACTGGAGATATAAGGACCTATAATACAATACCTTAACTATTAACTTCTTTTTCTGTTGTCTGTTTGTATTTGAGATGGGAGTCTCACTCTGATGCCCAGGCTGGGTGGAGTGCAGTGGTCTGACCTTGACTCACTACAACCCCTGCCTCCCGAGTCCAGGCGATTCACTTGTCTCAGCCTCCCAAGTAGCTGGGATTACAGGCACCCACCACCGCACCTAACTAATTTTTGTATTTTTAGTAGAGACAGGGTTTCACCATGTTGGCCACACTGGTGTAACTCATGACCTCAAGTGATTCACTTGCTTCAGCCTCCCAAAGTGCTAGGAATACAGGCCTGAGCCACCATACCCAACCAACTATTAACTCCTTTAATCAACATTTTAACAAGCATTGACTGTTCGACTTTTGCCGAAGATAAGCACAAAATGATTATTGAAAAACAAAGATGACTTCATTGTATTTCTATGGAAAGAAGAAGAATGCAAGCCAGTTTATATTTTTGTCATTTGGAAACTATACAATTTCAAAATTATCTCATGTTGGCCTTCTGTGGTACCTGAAATTCCATCAGTAGAGAGACATCCTTTGGTTCAAAATAGAAGGCAAAATTATAATAATCAAGATTTGTTGATATCAGCATAAGCACTAAGAAACAAAACCAACACTACTAGTCTGAAGTTTAATTTGAAAGCCAGAAAACTACCTATACATATATACAATTACCCACAAATGCAAATATATATTCATATTCACTTAATTTAAAACATATTCAAAACAAGAAACAAAATGTACCTAATAGATTAATTACTCCTTTATTCTTCAATCACCAAACTATTGTTGATTGTTAATTATTCCTTTATTCTTCAATCATCAAACTATCGTAGCTAAGTGCTTAATATCACATTTTTAAAATGTTATAATTCTATATCCAGCGCAGGGCTAGGACTTCATGAAAACTTATATATACTTACAGTGTGCCTTTAAAATTAAAAGTTTAAAATGTCTGACTGGTTGACAGTAAGGTCGCAGTAAACTTCAGATTCATGGTTGGGTCAAATCAGCCTGATGTCTAAGGCATACAACAAGACACTGGATTGCATGAATAAGTTTCTTACTCTCCGAATAGGTAATAATCAGCAGTTTTATAGCAGTGACATTTATAATCTCAAAGGGAGGTAAAGAAGGAGAGCATCAAAAACTTGTTTGATGTGTACTTCATGTGGATTTTCATGGGTCACTCTGGACATTTCCACCCTGAGGTTTGTTGGTTAATCTTTTGGCCAAAAAAATAAAAATAAAAAAAGAAAAAACTGCATGGGGGAGATTATATATACTACCACAAATGGAAAACTATTCAGTGAATTGAAACAACAGTGAATTTAAATACCACAGCATTCTTATAACTTAAAATATCTATATAAAGTATGAAACTAAAGTAAATAACAAATAATAGAATTTGAATAATAGGCTGAGCGCAGTGGCTCACACCTGTAAATCACAGCCCTTTGGGAGGCCAAGGAGGGTGGATCACCTGAGGTCAGGAGTTTGAGAACAGGTTGGCCAACATGGCAAAACCCTGTTCCTACTAAAAATACAAAAAATTAGCTGGGTGTTGTGGCAGGTGTCTGTAATCCCAACTATTCAGGAGGCTGATACAGGAGAATCGCTTGAACCTGGGAAGCAGAGACTGTGGTGAGCCAAGATCGCACCATTGCACTCCAGTTGGGCTACAGAGTGGGACTCTGTCTCAAAATAAAAAAGAATTTGTACAATAAATGTTTTCAGATTGTTACACTAAATATATCATGCAACCTGACTGTTACCATTCCTACAACTACCATCCTTCAGTGGCCCACTGCATCTGAGCATTCTGATGAGATGCAGGAGATGAAGTTATAACACGGAAACCCTCAGCCTACACTCAGTTGAACTCCTAAACTTTTAGGAGTTCAGGCAACTTGTTTAAACAGAAAGAGCATGATGTTTGGAGCTAGAAAAGCATGGGAATAAATGTACTTTCTCACTGTGTGACCTGATGCAAGTTACTAAATGTTCTGGACCTCAATCCCTTCATCTGCAAAATTAGATCTGATAATACAGTGTCACTCATCCTAGAAGTCTATAAAATCCTCCTTTTGACAATTTCTTATTTCATTTAGATTTACATCTTGATGACAGTCTTTTAAAAAAATGAACATGAGTATATTCTGGTAAAAACAAACATATAATGTGAATAAATATGTTACAACAAAATACTGCTGCGTAGTGTCAGTGCCTGCTTTGGCATTTGTGATAACACTGTTCCCAAATATTCCTACTTTAATTGTCATAGCCAAATGAGAAAGAGAAATACTTACATAAAGAATTTTTTTTGTCAAATGAAGGCTCAACAAGGTCACAATGCTATAAAAATAAAGGTTTTCAACAGTTGGAATAGAGAAAAATGATGGGAGAATAATCATCATTCCGTGATACAGGCATACTAAACCTCAGAGAAATCTGTGTCATATTTACTTTGAGAAAGCAATTTAGTTTCAGTAATGGTTTCTGCCTTCCTAGTAAGGCCAAATTTCCTAATAAGATGTAACTTTTGTTGGTTTTGTACTTTTCTTGTTATTAAAATGATAATTTATCATGATTTTATAATTCTGTAAGAGCTATAAGCATAAAAACATTTTGTTTTATATTAGTACATATTTAAATAAAACAAAAATAATTTCATATTAGAGGATATGAGACTATATTTTTTTCTTCAAAGGTGCCTGTACATTTCTCTTTTGAAACTGTGTTACCAGGTACATAGTGCCTAGCCCAAGACAGCTCTTAGTAAAATTTAGTACCCACGCTTTTTCCCCTGTATATATTTACTATCATATAGCTATCTGGCATTTGGCTGGGCTTATTTGTTTTTTTCCAGTTCCTGGTGATAACTGGGAGGTCTAATGGGCATAATTTGATTTCAGTTTTCAGGCTTTATATGGCAAAATTAATCAATGAGCAAACAGATAGGCCAATTTGGCAATCACTGCTTATGCAATATTATTTGAGTGACAATAAAGAGAAACCTATAATGGCCATTTTTGGAATTTTGTCATTAGAAATGTTTTTCTTTGATTTAATGAAGAGAATAGGATGTATACTGTTCAAGAGAACTCTCAAAGCCCGAAATCATAGTGTCTTAGAAGCATAAGTAATTAGAGCTTAACAGATTATATAGTAATTCTAGCACTCTGGAACAATTCTAAAAGTAGAAAACAGCCATTAGGAAAAAAGATTTAGTTTTATTCATTTATATATGGCCTCTTTTCACAAATAATTTGATACAAGCATATTATTAAGGTCATAAAAGTATGACAAATTTTAGTATACACCAGGTCCACTACAGTGAGAGATTTCACCTGGTGTTGTGACTTGCTTAATTGAGCATTTTAAATTGTCTGAATGTGTCAAGATTCCTCCTGACTAAACAGTTCATAAGAGAAACTTTATCATCTAATCAAAGACAAGAGAAAAAAATAAGTAAAAAAGGCGTTATTACAGTAGGCTGCCAGAGATTTCTGTGAATTGGTAAAAACTAGAGTAGATTGGAGGATAAATGAATCCAATTACAAAGCTTAAGGACAGAAGGGAGCTTTCCAAGCCAGATACAAACAACAGAATGCTTAATATACCAGCAGAGGTCAGGCAACTATTTTCATGAGTAACAGTATAAATTCAGTCATTCAGGCCGTTGAAATAATATATGCTATTTCTTCTCTAATTCTGCATATGTTCTAAAAGGAAAGACTATAGTTTAAGCCCTTTTTTCTTACTGCACATGTAAATAGTCCAAAATAACAGAAATAATAAATTAGGATATTATCAATAAACTCACTGCTATTTTGTTTCACGTTTACTACAAACTTTTTTTTTTCTCACATCTTTGGTCATATCAGCTGAAACAATCACAGAGAGAAAGTATTATAGACACCAGATCTAATTACATCATACTGTTCACTTTGGCGTTCAAAAAGAGTCTCCTTCACGTCTTTATGTGATATACTTTCAAATGTCTCCAAGTAATGAATTTCTACTAGTTTATTGAATTATGAAACTGTGCCTTGGAAAGTTGGTTTTGTTTGTATGTTTTCCGACTTTTTTTTTTGACAGGGTCTTGCTTTGTTTCCCAGGCTGGAGTGTAGTAGCATGATCCCTGTTCACTGCAGGCTTGACTTCCTGAGGTTCAAGAGATACTCCTACCTCAGCCCCGCAACTAGCTGGGACTATAGGCACACACCACCACGCCCAGCTAGGTTTTGTATTTTTTGTAGAGACAGGGTCTCACCATGTTGGCCAGTCTGGTTCTGAACTCCTGAGTTCAAGCAATCTGTCCAACTCGGCCTCCCACGTGCTAGGATTACAGGCGTGAGCCATAGAGCCTGGCCTTGTTTGTTTGCTTAATTTCAATACAAGCTAGCTGTTTTCAGGTTCCTTAAAAAAAACTTATTGAAAATAATTTAAATTAAAATAAAGTTGCAAAAATGAAAATAGCACAAAGAATACCCATGTTCCTTTTACCCAGACCCATCTTTTGATACTGTTAGCAATTTTATCCTATTTGCTTTATTATTTGCAGCCATGCTCTCTCTCTCTACACACACACACACACACAATTTTCTCAACCACTTGACATCATGACACTTTACCCCGAAATATTTCAGTATGTAAATCCTAAGAAATCCACTTAATGCATAATTTAATGCATAAATTTGCATTACAACACTTTTACCTAGTCTACCATTCATATTCCAGTTTTGTCAGTCTTTTATACTATTTATTTTTCCTCCTCCAGTACAGGACCCAGCCTTGGGGCAGGCATTATGTTTAGTTGTCATATCTCTTTAGTCTCTTTTAATATGGAATATTTCAACAGCCTTTTTGTCTTTTATGACATTAACTTTTTTTTTAGACAGAGTCTCACTCTGTTGCCCAGACTGGAGTGCAATGGTGGGATCTCAGCTCACTGCAACCTCTGCCTCCCAGGTTCAAGCAATTCTCCTGCTTCAGCCTCCTGAGTAGCTGGGACTACAGGCACACCCCACCACACCCACCTAATTTTCTGTATTTTTAGTAGAGATAGGGTTTCACATTGTTAGCCAGGATGATCTCCATGTCTTGACCTCACGATCCACCAACCTCGACTTCCCAAAGTTCCAGGATTACAGGCCTGAGCCCCTGCACCTGGCCAACATTTTTTTTTTTTGAAACAGTCTTACTCTGTCACCCAGCTAGAGTGCAGTCTCATGATCTCAGCTCACTGCAACCTCCACCTCCCAAGTTCAAGCAATTCTCATGCCTCAGCCTCCTAAGTAGCTGGGATTATAGGTGCCCACCACCGCACCCAGCTAATTTTTGTATTTTTAGCAGAGTGGGGGTTTCACCATATTGGCCAGGCTGGTCTCAAACCCCTGACTTCAAGTGATCCACCTGTCTCGGCTTCCCAAAGTGCTGAGATTATAAGCATGAATCACCATGCCTGAGCTGACATTAGCATTTTTATGGGACATTATCTTCCTTTCTTTCTTTCAATAAAAAAGTTCCTGATTTTGCATTTATCTGATGTGATTAGGTTGAGGTTATACTTTCTTGACCAGAAAATCACATCTGGAGAAATAACAGATCTATCTGTCCATTCATTGCATAAACTTTTATCACCTGGTCAAGATGTTGCCTGATTTCTCGACTATACAAATAGATCTTTTTTTTCTTTGTTGCAACTTAATAAGCAGTCTAACACTCGAAGTTAATCAAATACCCTGCTCCTCATCAAAATCCTCCCCCAAATTTAGCATGCATACATGATCCTTGCCTAATGTAATCTTTATCATGATGATTTTTCAACTCTAGATCTCTCTATATATTAATACTATTCAGCCCTCTTTCTCCTCTATTTACAGGTCTATCAATTCCTGGTTTTCTAGTGATATACAAACTATTACTATACTTCATATTTTTGTGCTCAGTGGTTCCCAGGTTGGCCAGTAGGAATGCCTCCAATGGGATCCCTGTATCCTTGTAATGTGACCCCATCGTTTTACTTAGCACTGACCCTAACCTATACTCCTGAAATCAAGCCATTTCTCTGAGAAGCCTCTTTTTCTTTGCAAAGTTCAAATATCTTTAATATTAGAATTTAAAGGTCACTTTCAAGGTTCTAACACTTTGGGAAAACCAACATTATAAAACTGCCTGGTGATTTTAAATTTTAAAAATCTCTTCGATTTTTTTGAGCTTAAATGTCTTAATTATCCAGCAACCTAACAACGATCTAAGACATGATAATCATAAAATATGAAAATATTATATTTTATATGTCTTTCTAACTTATCTAGAATCTCAGGATGTGAATAGTATACTCTAAATACTCTCTGCCAACTGTACCAAATTTTTGGAACATTGCAAGTCAGTGATGCTTTTATTTTTACTATTAAAAATTAATTTATAAAATGTGCTCAGTAGTTCTCATTTATAGTCCTTCATTGCAAGCCAACCTTAAAAATTAGTTCAAACATTAAAGCCATAAAAATTATTTACCAAAACTATCCTTTCTCCACAGGACACATAGGTAGTAAGCTAAAAAGAATATCACCTTTATTACTCTCTAGGCTTATAATATTACCTATATTGAACATATGGGAAGTTGCCCATTTGAACGATTGCTTAAAGAAGTGTGTAGGGAAATGTAATTTCAAACTCCTTAAAAATATGTACCCTAAAACTGTTCTATTCCAATCATATTACTTTAACATAATCCTTCCATGAACATATGCCAATTTAAGTATATTAACGCATGTTTGTATCCATACTTGTTATGCAAAGGTAATTTTTATATCCATAATTCAAACACTATGACCTAACTCTCGTCGTTTTTCCAAATGGCTGAATCATCATCTGAAAACTTGTAATTCCTTGAGGTACGATAGGACATTTCATTATGTAAGCAGATCTCTACAATTTTCAAATTTTTTCTTATATAAAGACTCAGCCTATAAAAATCAGTGCCTTGGGAAATAAAATTAAACATCCTCAATACCTGTCAAAGCACAAATGATTCTCTGAGCATGAATTTCTGGAATTTTAATGCAAGTCAGTACCAATGCTTTTTTCTATTTAATATGAGCTTTCCAAGACAATATTTAGGAGCATATCTTTTGATAAGAAAGTAAGATGTCAAGAAAAATTGAGTTTTTATTTTTCATTATATCTATCAAACAACCTTTCCAAAATGACATTGATTTTAGATTTAAGAGGATATAAAAAGAGTAGTTCTATTTTTTTAGTTAGCTTTTATCTCTTTCTAGTTCATTTGTAACACGAAAACTGTGCAGCTGAAAAATAAAAGGAAGAATAAATCATTCCACACAGTGGCCCTAGAGAGATCAGGCTAATAGCAAAAGCTACATATAAAGTGACAGAATTAATCATTCATGTCGTAAATTGTTTTTTCCAAATATGGTCACAACAGCATCTCCCATCCACATGTAATGTGACTTTGACGTTCTCCTCAAGAGGTGGGAATCTACGTTTCTTTCCCTTGATTCTGGGCAGGCTAGTAGTGTCAGAGGCTAAGTCTTAAACCAGAGGCCAGTTACCTTGTTTCTCTTGCAACACTGGCCTTTGGAGCCTACAAATAAGCAGGCTGGTTGGCCTGATGCCAGCATGCTGGACAAAAGCCCAAATAGTCCACATGGAAAAACCACATTAAGTGAGAAAGATGCCCAGCCATCCCCCAGCTGCTTCAGTCCCCTGCTGTTCCACCTCCAGCCACAATCTAACTGCAACTGCATTAGAGTCCTAGCCAGAACTGCCCAGATGAGCCCTTCCCAAATTCCTGACCCAGAGAAACCACGAGCAATAATAAAAATGATTTCTGTTGTTTTAAGCCACTAAGTTTTGGGGTAACATCATGCAGCAATAGAAAACTGAACATGTCAGCTTTCCAGACAGTGAGTACTGAATAATAACATCGGCTGGGTTGAGGAAGATTGCTCAAGTAGGGAATTAAGGTATGGAAGTCATGCTGAATGTTCACTGTAATTCTCATTCAGGTTTCCACAGCCCTCTCAGTTTTCTTCAAATTCTATTCAATGATATGAGTCCAACATAAAATCCAAAGCAAAAAATCCATGATGCATATGTGGTAAAGCAAACTTTGGTCTACTAAAAAGAGTCAGCAGCAGCATTAAATAGATCTATGTTTCCAATATTTGGGCCTCCAAAGTTACAGAATCTTAGCTTCTGTCTTACCTATTCTAATCTAATAATAATAATATCACACATAGTAAGTTTAACACTTGATAATTTCCAAAGTGCTTTCATTTACCTGATTTCATGTGAGCTTATAAATAATCCTATGAAGTAGCAGAGCCTCACGGAGAAAAAAACCTGAGTCTCAGAAAAGTTACACAAATTGCACAGGATTAAGGAACTAGGGGCAAAAGGATTCAATTTAAGCAAGTAGAAGACTAGACCTGCTACCCTGATCTAGGAGCCGAGATCTAAGTATGTGTAGGGAACCCACATGATATATTATACTCTAATCACTGACCATGTGATACAGAGTCTATGTGTGCCACTCTCTAAGGAACCAAGATTCAGGTGTATATTAAACATTATGCTCCTAAGTGTTACACTATTTTGCTTTTTAAATGCCCTCTTCTGAAAATCTTGAATTTTTATTATCCTCTGGTTAATCACTAAAGACTATTCCAAGGACTAGTCTCAAGAGCCTTGTAATTTTTTTAAATGTTAAACAAAGTAGGTGCTATTTCAAAGTCCTTTAAGGTTTGATTTAATGAATGCCAAGCATCTCAAATCCACAGGAAATTTTTTTTAACACAACACTGTTGGATATCTTCTGAAAAGGAAAGTTAACATATGCACCAAATGGAATTCTCATTGAGCTCCGAGATACCACTTGTCAGACAGAGGAGGTTTCTTGCTGTCGTTTTTGTTTAGTGTATCCAAACACTGAATATTATCTATACAAAAAACAAACTTTTAAAAATTCTCTGCCCTGTTCTTTGCCACTAACCATGCCTCCCCAACCACTGGAACAGTTCCATCTCCTTTTAACAACTTCCCATTAAACCTCATGAACCATATCCTGTACTTAATGGGCTGTTAATATTTTAAAGCTTCTGTAGTTCTACTGTAAATCCCTGGTCCCGTTTGCAACATTGAAAAGATATACCAAAAAAAATTTTCCCAGCCAATGATACAAAGAAACCACGTAACTTAAATTTTGACAGTTGAACAATAAGTTGTATCATTAACAATACCCAATAATAACAGTATAACGGGGCAGTAACAATGACAGCTATCTATCTGAAAGCACTAAGTAGGCTGGAAACATACAAACATTTAACTGGCTTCAAGCCACATACTTGTCACATTAGCCCAGCATAAGCTACAATACACTTGGTTAATCACTAACATGGCACTTCAGTTCTTAAATAATAAATAAATTAAATTAAAGTAATATGCCAATAGAGTTTAAACCGATTATTTATTTCATTATAGGAAATTTACAGAAATAAAAAATAATGAAGTAAACTAGTTAATTATCTCAAAAAAAGCAAACTAGAACTCTGAATACATTTTGTACATCCTTCCTTTTTGGGGAGAAAGTAAATAAATAATCCAAAGGACATCATTTCTAGTTTCTATTCCTGTTTTTATGCATGTATACAAAGCTTTTAATAATTCTTACCAAGAATTAGAATGCTGTAACAGTATTCATCTAAATTCAGAAAGAAACTTTAAAATAAAATTTATAGGATTTTAAATGTCTTCATTATGCAATAAGAAAGAAAATGACACTACTATCCGATTGAAACAGTCAGAGATATTTTATATCTATGGCCACCCAGTTTCTCTCCTGGTCACTCTTAATCTAACCCATCTCATCTGTGCTGTCAAACCAGCACTTCTTTCCTGCTTCAACCCTCCAGCTACCTCTTCAGCCGCAAGAGATTAAACAGCAGAAAGCATCTTATTGCCCACTGGATAAGTGCTCAGAAAATTTAGTCTTCACTGATTCTGCCTTTAGAAAACACTGAATGTTATCTTTCAGTGGCTAGGACTCTGTTTCAGTTAGAACAGAATGCTAAACAGTGCAGTATTCAGAATTTTTCATTAAACCAATCATAAATTCTTACTCTGGTAAACTGCACCAACTTATTATCCTCTTTCTCAGGAGGCTAATATAGAATCTGGCCACATGTTTTCTTGTCTCGTTTGCCCAATTCCATCACTTTGTAGTTTGTAACCACCTGATGGCCTTTCAACCATATGCTTTACCTTTCCTGGCTCTAGGGTCCCTACTTCAAAGAGGGTCAGAAGCCATTTTGATATCACACAAATATGCCCTCTTTTTAATTGCTGGTTCTTGACTTTCAGTTTCATAGCATCCTTTAATATGTGCTTTCATATAAAAATAAATACTTCAGGCAGGGCGCGGTGGCTCACGCCTGTAATCGCAGCACTTTGGGAAGCCAAGGCGGGTGGATCACGAGGCCAAGAGCTCGAGACCATCCTGGTCAACATGATGAAACCCTGTCTTTATTAAAATACAAAAAAAAAATTAGCTGGGCATGGTGGCGCATGCCTGTAATCCCAGCTACTCGGTAGGAGGGGGCGGAGGTTGCCGTGAGCTGAGATCACGCCATTGCACTCCAGCCTGGGTAACAAGAGTGAAACTCTCTCTAAATAAATAAATAAATAAAATAATAATTAATAAATACTTCACAATCACTCTTGGCATTCACTGCAGTTTTGTTTCGTTTTTGTTTCATTTTTTAAAACTCTGAAAGCATTCCTCTACTTACTTCTCTGTTAGGTTTATGCAAGATATATAGTATTATCTTTTCTTCTTGAATACTACACACACACACACACACATACATAGCTCTTGATTTTATTCTCCCTGGATAGCTAATTCATATATACGTATACATATATATATATATATATATACATGAATTTATTCATAAATTTCCTGGTGGTTCACAAACTTCATTGTGGTTCAGTGTTTTCCTGTACACTTGATGAGCATACTCTCTCATCACATATCACATAATTCATCTCTGGGAAATCATTTTGACAATTCCTTTCCCTGAGGCTCCTTGTATGAGTTCAGAATGACTACTTTGATACCATTAGGTCAAACATAACACTTTATTTCATAATTTCTAAAATACTTCAATTAGATTCCACTTGCTTGAATTAACATTTAAATAAAATTCCTTTTTCTTTAAATTTTTTATTGGATTTTAGGTTTTGGGGTACATGAGCAGAGCATTTTTTTTTTTAATTTTTTATTGGATTTTAGGTTTTGGGGTACATGAGCAGAACAAGACAGTTGCGTAGGAACACACATGGCAGTGTGCTTTTCTTTCCTTCTCCCCTTCACCCACATTTGGCATTTCTCCCCAGGCTATCCCTCCCCACCTCCCCCTCCCACTGGCCCTCTCCTTTTCCCCCCAATAGACCCCAGTGTTTAGTACTCCCCTTTCTGTGTCCATGTGTTCTCATTTTTCATCACCCACCTATGAGTGAGAATATGCGGTGTTTCATTTTCTGTTCTTGTGTCGGTTTGCTGAGGATGACGTTCTCCAGATTCATCCATGTCCCTACAAACGACACAAACTCATCATTTCTGATTGCT
Source organism: Callithrix jacchus (assembly GCF_049354715.1). Classification (NCBI taxonomy): domain Eukaryota; kingdom Metazoa; phylum Chordata; class Mammalia; order Primates; family Cebidae; genus Callithrix; species Callithrix jacchus. Next base: position 144,096,438 of record NC_133503.1, on the reverse strand, counting down.
GCATAATATTCCATGGTGTATATGTGCCACATTTTTCCAATCCAGTCTATTATCAATGGGCATTTTGGCTGATTCCAGGTCTTTGCTATTGTAAACAGTGCTGCAATGAACATTCGTGTACATGTGTCCTTATAGTAGAACGATTTATAGTCTTTTGGATATATACCCAGTAATGGGATTGCTGGGTCAAATGGAATTTCTATTTCTAAGGCCTTGAGGAATCACCACACTGTCTTCCACAATGGTTGAACTAATTTACACTCCCACCAACAGTGTAAAAGTGTTCCTTTTTCTCCACATCCTCTCCAGCATCTGTTGTCTCCAGATTTTTTAATGATCCCCATTCTAACTGGCGTTGAGATGGTATCTCAATGTGGTTTTGATTTGCATCTCTCTGATGACCAGTGACGATGAGCATTTTTTCATATGATTGTTGGCCTCATATATGTCTTCTTTCGTAAAGTGTCTGTTCATATCCTTTGCCCAATTTTGAATGGGCTTGTTTGTTTTTTTCCTGTAAATCCGTTTGAGTTGTTTGTAAATTCTGGGTATCAGCCCTTTGTCAGATGGGTAAACTGCAAAAATTTTTTCCCATTCTGTTGGTTGCCGATCCACTCTAGTGACTGTTTCTTTTGCCGTGCAGAAGCTGTGGAGTTTCATTAGGTCCCATTTGTCTATTTTGGCTTTTGTTGCCAATGCTTTTGGTGTTTTGTTCATAAAGTCCTTGCCTACTCCTATGTCCTGGATAGTTTTGCCTAGATTTCCTTCTAGGGTTTTTATGGTGCCAGGTCTTATGTTTAAGTCTTTAATCCATCTGGAGTTAATTTTAGTGTAAGGTGTCAGGAAGGGGTCCATTTTCTGCTTTCTGCACATGGCTAGCCAGTTTTCCCAACACCATTTGTTAAACAGGGAATCCTTTCCCCCTTGCTTGTTTTTGTCAGGTTTATCAAAGATTGTATAGTTGTATGTATGTTGTGTTGCCTCCGGTGCCTCTGTTTTGTTCCATTGGTCTATATCTCTGTTTTGGTACCAGTACCATGCTGTTTTGATTACCGTAGCCTTGTAGTATAGTTTGAAATCCGGTAGTGTGATGCCCCCCGCTGTGTTCTTTTTGCTTAGAATTGACTTGGCTATGCGGGCTCTCTTTTGGTTCCATATGAAGTTCATGGTGGTTTTTTCCAGTTCTGTGAAGAAAGTCAATGGTAGCTTGATGGGGATAGCGTTGATTCTGTAAATTACTTTGGGCAGTATAGCCATTTTCACGATATTAATTCTTCCTAACCATGAACATGGAATGTTTCTCCATCTGTTTGTGTCCTCTCTGATTTCGTTGAGCAGTGGTTTGTAGTTCTCCTTGAAGAGGTCTCTTACGTTCCTTGTGAGTTGTATTCCAAGGTATTTTATTCTTTTTGTAGCAATTGTGAATGGCAGTTCATTCTTGATTTGGCTTTCTTTAAGTCTGTTATTGGTGTAGACGAATGCTTGTGATTTTTGCACATTGATTTTATATCCTGAGACTTTGCTGAAGTTGCTTATCAGTTTCAGGAGTTTTTGGGCTGAGGTGATGGGGTCTTCTAGGTATACTATCATGTCGTCTGCAAAATTCCTTTTCTTCTAATTCCACAGCAATACAAAGAAAACCTGGGCAAGGCAATTTTCAAGAGCCCTTCTAATAAAAAGTTACTATAAAGTGATATTTTAAATAATGAAGGTAGTACTTCCGAAGTAGGAAAGACTGGGGTAGATGACTGTCCTATCCAGAAGTTGAATGTTGAAAAAGAGTGGTGAGAGGGGACATCTTGCCTCGTTCCTCAACTTAATGGGAAAGTTTCTATTACCTCCTCATTTGGCACAATGGTAGCTGCAGATATTTTGTAGATCTTTTTTTTTTTTTTTTTTTGAGACAGAGTCTTGCTCTGTCGCCAAACGCCAGGCTGCGCAATGGTGCCGATCTCGGCTCACTGCAACCTTCGCCTCTCGGGTTCAAGCAATTCTCCTGCCTCAGCTTCCGAGTAGCTGGAACTACTGGTGTGCGCCACCATGCCCAGCTAATTTTTAGTAGAGATGGGGTTTCACTATGTTGGCAAGGATGGTCTCGATCTCTTGACCTCGTGATCCGCCCACCTTGGCACCCAGTCTGTAGATCTTTTTAATCAAGTTGTGGAGAGTAATGAGAATTTTTATTAAGAATGACTGTTAAGATTTTTTCAGGTGCCTTTTCTATGTCTGTTGATATGACCACGGGCTTTTTCTTCTTTAGTTTGTTGATACGATGAATTACATTAATTGATTTTTGAATGTTGTGCCAGCCTTGCATACCTGGGATAAATCCAACATGGGAATAATATGTAATTCTTTTTATATATTGTTGGATTCTATTTGCTAATATTTTGTTAAGAAAATTTTGCGTGTATGCTCGTAAGAGATATTGGTCTGTGGTTTTCTTGTAATGTCTCTGTCAGTTCAGGTGTGAAGGAGATGCTGGCATCATAGGATGGGTTCAGAAGCATTCTGTCTGCTTCTATCTTCTGAGAGACTGTAGAGAATCAGTATAATTTCTTCTGTAAATATTTAGAATTCACCAGTGACTTTATCTGGGCCTAGTGCTTTCTCTTTGGGAAGATTATTAACTAATGGCTCCACTTCTTTAATAGATATAGGCCTATTCAGATTGTTTATCTCTTCTTGTGTGAGTTTTGGCAGACTGTGTCTTTCAAGGAATTAGTACATTTTCTTCTCTATGTTATGAAATGTGACAGCATAGAGTTGTTCATAGCATTCCATTAAAACCTTTTTAATGTTCACAGGATCTGTGGATGTTCCCTCTTTCATTTCTAGTATTAGTAATCTGTATCCTCTTTTTTTTTTCCTTAGGTTAATAGAGGCTTGTCAATTTTATTTATCTTATCAAATTTTGGTTTCGTTGATTTTCCTTCCTTCCCTCCCTCTCTCCCTCCCTCTCTCCTTCCTAAATTCTTTCCTTCCTCCCTCCCTCCCTTCTTTCCTTCTCTTTCTTTCTTTCCCCTTCCTTCCTTTCTTTTTGTTTGTTTGTTTCTTTCTTGACGTAGTCTGGCTCTGGCACCCAGGCTGGAGTGCAGTGGTCTCCTGCCTCAGCCTCCTGAGTAGCTGGGATTACATGCAGGCACTTCTGTGCCCACCTAATTTTTGTATTTTTAGTAGAGACAGGGTTTCACCATGTTGGTCAGGCTGGTCTCAAATTCCTGACTTTGTGATCTGCCTGCCTCAGCCTCCCAAAGTGCTGGAATTATAGGTGTGAGCCACTGCGCCTGGCCAATTTTCTTTATGAATTTTCTGTTTTCAAATTTATTGATTTCTGCTCTAATTTGTATTATTCATTTTCTTCTGCTTACTTTGAATTTGCCCTCCTTTTTCTAGATACCTAAAATGAAAGCTTAGTTTTTTAAATTTAAGTCTATCTCTTTTTCTAATATATGCACCCAAGGCTATACGTTTCCTTTTTTGCACTGCTTTTGCTGCCTCTCACAAATTTTGGTAAGTTATGTTTTCATTTCATTTAGTTCAAAGTATTTTTTATTTCTCTTTAGGTTTCTCTTTTGACCCATGTGTTATTTAGAAGTATGTTGTTTATGGCCAGGCATGGTGACTCATACCTGTAATCCTAGGATTTTGGGAGGCCCAGGAGACCGAATTGCTTGAGCTCAGGAGTTCAAATCAAGACCACCCTGGGCAACATGGAGAAACCTCGACTCTACAAAAAATAGAAAAATTAGCCAAGTGTGGTGGCACACGCTTGTAGGAGGCTGAGGTGGGAGTATTACTTAAGCCCAGGAAGCAGGGGTTGCAGTGAGCTATGATTTTGTCACTGCACTCTAGCCTCGGTGACAGAGTGAGACCCTGTCTCAAAAGAAAAAAAGTATGTTGCCTAATCTCCACATATTGTTTGGGGTTTTCCAGAAACTTGCTGTGATTGATTTCTAGTTTAATTCCACTGTGGTCTGAGAACAGATACTGTGTGATTTCTATTCTTTTAAAATGGTTAAGATGTGTTTAGTGGCCCAAAATGTGGTCTATCTTGGTGAATGTTCCATGTGAGCATGAGAAGAATGTATATTCTGCTATTGTTGGATAAAGTGGTCTACAGATATCAATTATACCCAGCTGATTGATGGTATTGTTGAGTTCAACTATATCCTTACTGATTTTCTGGTTGCCAAATTTGTCCATTTCTGATAGAAATCTTCAACTATAATAGTAGTTCATTTACTTATCCCAACAGTTCTTTCAGTTTTTGCCTCATGTATTTTATCTATCTGTTGTTAGGCAAATACACATATTAAAGATTGTATGTCTCTTGGAGAACTGACCCCTTTATCATTATGTAATATCGTTCTTTATCCCTGATAACTTCCCTTCCTTTGCATTCTGCTGTATCAGAAATTAATACAGCCAGGTTCAGTGGCTCATGCCTGTAATCTCAACACTTTGGGAAGCCAAGGCGGGTGAATCACTTGAGGTCAGTAGTTTGAGATCAGCCTGGCCAACATGGTGAAACCTCATCTCTACTAAAAATACAAAAACTAGCTAGGCATGGCAGCACGTGCCTGTAATCCCAGCTACTCAGGAGGCTGAGGCAGGAGAATCACTTGAACCTGGGAGGTAGAGGCTGCAGTGAGCTGAGATCACATCACTACACTCCAGCCTGGACAACAGAGCAAGACTCCTCAAGAAAGAAAGAAAAGAAAGAAAGAGAGGAGGAGAGAAGAAAAAGAAAAAAGGGGGAGAGAGAGAGAAAAAGGGAGGGACGGAGGGAGGGAGGGAGAGAGGGAGGGAGGGAGGAAGGGAGGGAGGGAGGGAGGGAGGAAGGAAGGAAGGAAGGAAGGAAGGAAGGAAGGAAGGAAGGAAGGAAATTCTGCTTTCTTTTGCTTAGAATTGGTATGGTAAATCTTTCTCCACCCAATTACTTTTAATCTATATGTATCTTTATATTTAAAATGGATTGCTTTGCCAGGCACGATGGCTCACGCTTGTAATCCCAGCACTTTGGGAGGCCAAGGTGGACGATCACCTGAGGTCAGTAGTTTGAGACCAGCCTGGCCACTATGGTGAAAACCTGTTGCCGATAAAAATACAAAAATTAGCCGGGCATAGCGGTGGGCACCTGTAGCTACTTGGGAGGCTGAAGCAGAATTCCTGAACCCGGGAGGCGGAAGTTGCAGTGAGCTGAGATCACACCACTGTACTCCAGCCTCAGCCACAGGGTGAGACCCTGTCTAAAAAAAAAAAAAAAAAAAAAAAAAAAGTGGATTTCTTATAGACAACATATCGTTTCATTGGGTCTTATTTTTCTGATCTACTCTAACAATCTCTGTCTTCCAATTGGTACATCTGGAGCATTGATATTCACAATGTTTATTAATATAGTTGAATTAATATCTACCATATTTGTTGCCCATGTTCTTTGTTCCTATTTTTGTTTTCCACTTTTTCTACCTTTCGTGGTTTTAATAGAGCATTGTGTATGATTTCACTTTCTCTCCTGTTTTAATGTATCAATTATGCTTTTTTTCACCCTTTTAAGTGGTTACCCTAGAGTTTGCAATATACATTTACAATTAATGCAAGTTCCCTTTCAAATAAAACTATATGGCTTCATAGGCAGCGTACCTTATAATAATAAAAATCATCCTAATTCTTTCCTCCTTTCCCTTGTGATATTACTGTCATTTATTTCATTTATATATGAGCATATATAGAGATACAGATATACACATACACATGATGGATACATTAGAACACATAATCATACTGTTGCTAGTATCATTTTTAAAAAACTGTTATCTGTCTGATATATCAATTAATAACAGTAAAATTAAAGTTTTAATTTTGCCTTCACTAATTCCTTCAATGATGATCTTCCATTCTTTTCATAGATCCAAGTTTCTCGTCTATATTATTTTGCTTCTGTCTAAAGAATCTCTCTTACATTTCTTGCAAGGCAGGTCTATTGGCAAAAAAATTCCTCAGTTTTTGTTTATCTGAGAAAGTCTTCATTTCCCCTCCACTTTTGAAGGATAATTTCGTAGGGTACAGAATTCTAAGTTGGTGTTCTTTTCCTTAACCGTTTAAATGTATTTCACTCCTCTCACTTCTTCCTTGCATAGTTTCTGATGAGTAGTCAGATATAACTCCTTCCTTTGTTCTTCTATAGGTAAGATGTTTATTTTCTCTATTTTCTTTCAGGATTTTTTTCTTTGTTTTAATTTAATTGTAAATGTTTGTTTTATTTTATTAGAGACAGGGTCTCACTCTGTGGTCCTGGCTGGAGTACAGTGTCATGATCATAGATCACTGCAGCCTCAAATTCCTAAGCTCATGAGCTCAAGCAGTCCTCCTATCTTAGCCTCCCAAGTAGCTGAGATTATAAATTCACACCACTGCACATGGCTTTTTGAGGTTTTCTGTTGTTGTTGTAGAAACCAGGGTCTTGCTTTGTTGCCCAGGCTGGTCTTTTAACTCCTTGCTTCACACAAGCCTCTTGCATTGGCCTCTCAAATTGTTGGAATTACAGGCATGAACCACGGTACCCAGATAGGATTTTTTCTTATTCTGTGATTTTCTGTAATTTAAAAGTGATATGCCAGATAGGATTTTTTTCTTGTTCTGTGATTTCCTGTAATTTAAAAGTGATATGCCTAGGAATAGGTTTTCTGTAATTTGGTGTCTGACATTAATTTAGGTAAGTACTCATCATTATTGTTTCAAATACTTCTATTCCTTCTCTTTTTTTGTTTCTGGTACTCTCATTGCACATATATTACATCTTGTATAGTCTTCCCACAGTTCTTGAATGTTCTCTTCTTTTTTTATCAGTCTTTGTTCTCTTTGCTTTTGAGATTTAGAGTCTTCTATTAATATATCCTTTAGCTCAGAAATTCTTTCCTCAGTCATGCCCAGTCTACTAATAAGCCCATCAAGGCATTCTTCATTTCTGTTACAGTGTATTTGATCTCTAGCACTTTCTTTTAGGCTCTTAGAATCTCTGCTTACAGTTCTCATCTGTGCTTGCATGCTGTTTACATTCTCCATTAATGCTTTTAGCATATTAATCATAGTAGTAAATTCCATCTGATAATTCTACCACCTCGGCCATGTCTGCTTTTGATGCTTGCTCTGTCTCATCAAACTGTGTTTTTTGCCTCTCAGTATGGCTTGTAATTTTTTCTTGATAGCTAGACATGATGCACTGGGTAAAAGCTACTGCTATAAATAGGGCTTTAGAAATGTGGTGATAAGGTGTGGGGAAAGGGGAAACATTCTACAGTCCTACAATTAGGTCTCAGTCTTTTAGTGCACCTATGCCTCTGAATTGTGAACAAATACTTCCTAGTCTTTTTTCTCCCCTCTTATGTGGGACAGGATGACTATAGTTGAATATTTCCATTCCCCCAGGTCAGTTAGGCTCTGATCAAACCCCACAGATTAGGCTCTAGTTAACTAGTTTCTCCTGATGTCAGACCTTATTAAAAAGAACAGAGTGCTCTAGCAAATTCCCAGATAGATCTCTTTCCCCTTCTGTTGCTGGGAACATAAGGGAGTTTTTCTCCAATATTTACTGTGAGAACCTAGACAAGCTCCTACAGGTACAATTCTCAAAAGTGTGGCGGTCCATCTATAACTAGGTCCTCCTTTGAACATAACTCTTAGACTCCAGTAATTTGTGAATTACAGGTCAGGTTTTCCTATCCCAGCACTGGCTTCCATGGGGGTTTGTTCACTGATATGTTGTGATTCTCTGTATTTGCCAGCCACTCCAATTTTGGGAGCAGCTGTTTGTCCTGTGACCTCATTTCTCTTATAGATCTACGAAGAGTTGTTGGTTTTTCAGTTTGTTCAGATTTTTATGTATTGTTAGGATGGAGTAGCAACTTCAAAGCTTCTTACCTGTAGAAACTTAAATTCTTTGATTTTTTTTCACTTTCTCCTCTCTTTCTCCCTCTTCAATCCCTCCCTCTTTCCTTCCCTTCTTTTCTTTGTCTCCACTATCACTTGTCATAACTCTCAATGATTTCAACACCAACTTAAATTTTCCTAATACACTGGCCTCTCATTTATTTAACACTGTTTTTCCAGTGTTTTTTTTTTTTCTTCCTTCTGCCTCAGCTATCTACTTCCTTGGATATCTGTCATATCCAAGACCTTGTCATTACTAATTTCAGGCATTCCACTCTCTACCATTGCTCATCTTCCCAGCTTACCACTTTTGACTGTTCCTGTCTTCATAGAATTGTTTTCCCTCTTTACCTGGCTTACACTCCATGGTTAGTCATCTTCACCACCCTCTTGCATCTACTCTCATGTCTGTTTTTCTTCTCTCTCTCCAATGTATTCACTTGCAAAAACACATATCCTAGGGAAATCCAAATCTCTACCTATACTGCCCTTCTACCCAACCAGATGAATGTGATGAAGAAAAAATACAACCATGCTGATGGCTTTCACTTAAATTCAACAAGTGACCTCAAGTAAGACCTTAGCAATACCCAACAATGCTACTACATTTCACTAGGGACTTTCTCCTACTTTTACCCCACACTTCTCTCTCCTCAAATCTCTAACATCACCTTATTATTATTTATTCTCAGTTAATGACTGCTTGCTATTTCGCTGAGAAAGTAGAAACAGCCAAGAAGGAAACTTCCAGATCCTCACACACCAAATCTGCCCAATTATATTTTGATGCACATACTCTGCCCTCCTTGCTATCACAATGAATTAATGTTCAGCCTCCTATCCAAGAATACCCCCCCATATTTGGCACTGGATCCCATCTTTTTAAGTCTTCTCAAGGACATTGTTACTACTGTTTTCCCCCATTTGTATCATCAATTTTGGCCTATCTTTAGTTATTCTCACTATCATACAAAATATGTTCCTAAAAAGTAAAACAAAATGAAATGAAAAACGTCCATGAACTACATGGCCTCTTCAGCCTGACTTCTATGATCTGCTTTACAGCAGAACTCATTGAATAAGTTGTGTATATGCACTGTCTCTACTTCTTTTTCTTCCTTTATTTTCATATACCCATTCCAATCAGTCTTTCTGCTCACCCCTCCATTAAAATCACTTTTAAAAGACATCATTTGCTCCATATCTCCTAATACAATAATGAATTTTAAGGCCTCATTTTACTCATACTATCGCAATTATTTGATATAGATGATGATGCTTTCCTCCTTGAAACACTTTTTCACTTGTCTTTCAGAATACCACTTCCTCTTGGTTCTCTAACTAGATGGCTTTTTCTGTCTCCTTTCTTGATTTTCCCTCTTCTCTCTAATCTTTAAACACTGAAGTAATCCAGACTCCATCTTTGAAACATTTTTTTTCTGTACATTCACTTACTTCCTGTGTGATCTCATCTAGTCTAATGGGTTTCAATATTATCTATATATTTATGTCTCCCAAAATTTTAACTCTGTTTCCATCTTCCCTATGAAATCCAGACTTATCAATAAGCATCTTAAAATTAGCAAGATCATAATAAAAAATTCTCGATCTTCCCCTAAAAACCTGTTCCTCCAGCATGTTTCCCCAGATTTTGTAAGAAGCAATTCCATTCAAATAATTAGCCAGTCTACAACTTTCACATTTTCATTTATTCCTCTTTTTCTCATACTACCATTCAATAAATTTTCAAAAATCTGTTGGCACTCTTTTCCAAGTATATATTTAGAATGAAACAACAAGTTACCATGTACATCACCACTACACTGGTCCAAGCTCCCACCGTGTCTGAGTGGAAATACTGAAGAACTTTTAGCTTTACTTTTACCCTTGCTCCTCTACAGTACATTATCCATTCAAAAGCCAAAATGATCCTGTGCTTCCTTTCTCTCTCCTCCAGGGGAAAATATAGTCTTTATCATGGTCTCCAAGGTCATAAATGTTCTAGTCCCTGAACCTCTCTTATCTTCTACTTCATTCCATCATTTAGCATCTGCCACACTAGCCTATTGGCTGTTCTTTGCACATGCTTAGCTTGCTCCCAACTCAAAGCCTTTGTTCATCCTATTTCCTTTAACCATAATGTCCTTCTCCCAATATCCATGTGGCTTAGTTATTCCATTACATAAATTCAGTCTCTGATTAAACATTACCTTAAGAAAGGCCTTCTTTGGCTGAGGTGGGAGAATGGCTTGAGCCCAAGAGTTTGAGACTACCCTGGCAACACAGCAAAACCCTGTCTCTAGAAAAATTTAAAAATTTTTAAAAATTAGCTGGGCATCATTGTGCACACTTGTCCTAGCTACTTAGGAAGCTGAGGCAGGAGGACTACTTTAGCCTAGGAATTTAAGGCTACAGTGAGCTGTGATATCACCTTTGTACTCCAGCTCAGGCAACAGAGTGAGAGCCTATCTCAAAAAAAGAAAAGAAAATAGGTAAGCTTTCCTGGCCACTCTATGTAAGTGGTAATTCCCACACACATAATATAACTCTCTAGACTCCATTATCTTCATGCATTTATCACTACATACTTTATTCCATATTTCTTTATCTTTCTTTTCACTTGTGTCCCCTAATAAAAATGTAAGCTCTTCAAAAGACAACAAGAATTTTGTTCAAGCCTATATTTCAGTGCACAGAATGCACAGAAAAAAAAATAAAAGCTAGTACCCGATACAAATGCATAACTTCATGAATATTATACATTCTTCCAATATAAACTCACTGCTTAAGAATCTTCACCCAAGTTGTCAATTAAATCCAGAGATTATATACCAAATCCTGAAAAAATTCCAATAAACTGTGACAAAATTTTAGTATTGTATATCATTAATTCATTAATGAATTGGGAAAATATAATTGACTTGGTTTTTTAACATATGCAATATAAGTTACTTAAAAGCTTTGATCTCTATTAAAATCACATACTCTAGAAAGAAAAAACACAGTATTTGTAATTTCATAAAATTATTTCCAACTTCATTTAGATTCAATTTATCATATTCTTTTCTAAAAACACTTGTGCTTCAGGGAAAAGAAGATGGGCAATACTGAGAGCAGAGAAAAAGTGAGAAAAGGCATCAAAAAGAAAAGTTTAGATTTCCAACAATAACCTTAACTCACATCTTAAATGCTCAAGTCCCAGACCTTGCAGATAACAAACTATGCAACAAAAGTCAATGTATTATGAAAAATAACATTTCTTCATATATAAATTATTGTTAGATACAAATTCAACCATGTTATACTTAACAGTTTACATTGAGCTACTCATAACTCAATCAGTTGAATATATTATGGGTAAAAGTTACAGCTGACAAGAGTTAGAATACTTTCTTTAACTGGCAAGTAAAAATTGTATATACAACATAACAGCTTGATGTTTTGATATATGTATATATTATGGAATAGCTAAATCAAACTAATATATGAATTACCTCAAATATTTATTTTCCTATGGAAAGAACCCTTAAAATTTACTCTCTCTTACACCATTGCAATTTTCAAGTATGCAATATATTAATATTACCATTAACTATAGTCATCATGATGTACAATAGATCTCATAAACGTATTCCTCCTAATTGAAATTTTGTTTCCTATGACCAACATCTCCCCAATCCCCCAACATCTGGCAATCACCATTTTATTCTCTGCTTCTATGACTTTGACTTTATTTTTTAATATACTCTACATATAAGTGAGATCATGCAGTATTTGTCTTTCTATTACTGGCTTACTTAATATAACATCCTCCAGGTTCATTCATGCCATCACAAATGACAGGATTTTTCTTTTCTTTTTATATTTTAAGATCTCATTCTGTCACCCAGGCTAGAGGGCAGTGGTGCAATCATAGCTCACTGCAGTCTTGAGCTCCTGAGCTCAATCAATTCCTCCTGTTTCAGGCTCCTGAGGAGCTGGGACCACAGTCTCACTCACCACACCCAGCTAATTTTTTTTGCATTTTTTGTAGAAACAGGGTCTTGCCATGTTTCCCAGGCTGATCTTGAACTCATGGACTCAAGTGATCCTCCCACCTCAGCCTCCCAAAGTGGTGAAATTACAGGTGTGAGCCACTCCGCCTGGCCTCCTTCCTTTTTAAGGGTAAATACTGTTCCATTATGTATATATATCATATTTTTAAAATCTGTTTATCCATCAGTGAACAGTAAGTTTCATTCGCTATGCTGCAATGAACATGGGAGTGCAGATATCTCTTCAACAGATTTACTTCATATCCTTTGGATATATACCTAACAGTGGCATTGCTGGAGCCTATGACAATTCTGTTTTTTATTATTTGAGGAATTTCCATAGTGTTTTCCATAGTATCTATACAGCTTTCTTTCTCTTAATAATTTTTAGTAAAAAGTTTTTATTTAGAAGTGAAAAAGTTTAAGAACCAAATTTCTATAAATGACTGTAATCTAATGAAATCCTATTATCTCCTCCATCAGCATTTTCTTCCTACTCCAGCTGTCTTCCATCGTTTGTGCCAATCCTTCCCCATAGTCTATCTGGTCCCTGTACATTTCAAACTGGAGTACCAGGGGAGTTTGACAGGTTGTCATAGGTACAGAAAAATGTAACTTAAAAATACTGCATCTTCTTGCTGATTCAACTTTTTCCCAAGAAAAGTGTGTAAAGGGAAGGGGGAAGAGAGAAAAACAATTCAACTAGTAACTGAAAACATTTATATTAAATAATACTATGTAGTAACATTTAAATATAGGTCTTTGAAAAATTATGCCTTCATAAAAGGCTGACACAAACTAAACTTCTAGACTGCTCCTTAGTTCACTTTACTATATCCTCACGTATAAAGAAACAGGGAATTAGAGATGTCAGATTATGTACCCCATTAATTTTTCTACCAAGTCAATTAGTCCCACTACAGTACTAATGCTAATAATAGGTATCATTTATTGAGTGCTAATTTAAACCAGATGCCATTCTAAGACATTTACACGAATTATTTAATCTTCACAACCATTCTATAAGGTAGGTTATTATTATACTCTCCATTTTATGGGTAAAGAAATTTAAGCACAAAGTAAAGTAACTTGCCTTAAGGTCACACAGTAAAGTGGCAAAATGCAAGAAAAGATCTTTAATGCTACAAATGCTTAATATGTGATATATTCTGGAAGAATATACATTTTAAAAATGAAAATGGGAATGTTAAATACTAAAAGCCTTTAAGAACCAAGAAATTAAATCGTAATAGTGGAATGACTAACACAAATGCAGTCTCACCTGTTCATAGTCCTCGGAAGAGAAGATTAGGATTACAGTTATATGTAAGTACTTTTCTAGTAAAAATGCATACACACATGCACAAAAACACACATATACATGCACACACACAATACTTGACTGAACACACATGATTTGATATCATAAAACAATGCGCTTTCAGTATTTCTAAAGCAGTAATCCTATTACCTTTACCGTGACAGTGTATTATAAGCTATTTTTACATTTGTAGGCACATATCACCAACAGTATGTCACTGCACAAATCAATATGGAGAAGGGGGCATTTTGTATACATCTGCATTAGCAATAAAATGATCCATATAGGAATTATAATACATGACAATCTGGTTGTTAGAAAATTTTGGTCAAAAACAAAAAAGATTGCTTATGCAAAATACATATTTGATATCAAACAGCAACAACAAACAAATGATGAAACTAACTTAATAGTAATAATATAATTGAAAATTAGCAGTTGAATTGAAAACCATAACTAATTCAAAATAATACTAATACAAAGAGTTTTTTAATCCAACTATTTTTAGTTGAAAATGTTAATATTAGTTTAAAATTCTCTAATCGTATGCACTTCATTACTCTTTGCTATACTATTTAATCTTATGAATATCAAGATTTAGCTACCCTCTATAGCTTGCATAATAGTTTGCTAAAAAACAGCTCTAACCTACATATCAAAAATCAAAGTTCATGAAATTGCATTTACTTCTCTGTAGCAGCAAAGGAAGAACTTGACTTTTTTATCAATTTCTAGCCTCTCAGAATGGCCTTATAAGACCTAGCAACAGGCCTCCATATCTTAAAGAATCACAGACTAAAACAGGCTCAGCAGGGTATCTTCTCACATGACAATAGTTTCTGTAAAGAAACTCTGCGGTAAGCCTATGTTTTTCTAAATCTCTTTCCACTTTCAAGAAAGTGAATAAATGAAAACTTGGCATGATACCCACACAAGATTGCAAACTTTAACATAAGCTGTCAATCACAGTTTTCCCAGGCAATTTTCTTCAGTAGGACAATACTCAGCTTTTCCAAAAACATTTCTCATAACAAACATGGCAGAAATTTTTTTTAAGTAACATTATTTTAATATTATCATAAACATCTAATTATAAAAAGATTTAATTCTTCAAAGTATGACTTAAAATATAAGCAAAATTATATTTTTAATTTATATTAAAATATAAGCATTATTAGTCACTCCCAGTTGGCCAGTTAAATTATATAATGCAGAATTCCTCTCTATCTCTAAAGAATGCTTTTATCTAATATCTGCCATTTCAAAACCCATCAAAAATTGCATTTGTAATCTGATGCCATAATGTTAAGGTTATTTTACAATAAAAATATATCCTGTTCTTACACATTAGAGCGATAAATTAATAAAATATAATGTAGATTAACAAAATAAAATATACATGTTATATATTCACAGTGGTCACTGAAGATTGCTATTCTACTGGTGTTTTAGATTACCCTTACTGTATCTCTAAACAATTATAATTTACTTTTGTCTCCACTAGACCAGACATCTATTAACATAATTAAATCAACAGACATATACTAACTGGTAATGATGGGGTTCAGGGCACATTGCTTCAAAATATGGTCTTTGGCATATTGAATATGTTAAACTGAAGGAATCTGAGAAACGGCAGGTTTCTTCTCTGACCACTCCCTTTTCCTATGAAGGAAGTCATAAAACTCTCATGCACAAAGTGCCCTCCCTATATCCAGAGGAAAAAAGGATCCTTATCTCTGCAGAAAGGGGGACACTGAGGGATAAGGGAACTCATGAGAAATCTGAATGAATAGGCCTTGCTAAGTTTTCCCCAGTTTATTACTCTTAGCTCATACCCCTTTGTGTGTCATATTTTCCCACAACTTTCTATTCTTTATGAAACCTTGTATAAAAACACTCAGGCTTTTAAAATTATTTTTTATTATTTTTATTGTTTGTTTTTTATTTACCTTTGTTATTTCTTTGTGTCTTAATTTCCTTATGAAGACTCCTATGTCACATAAAACTTAAATAAATTTGTATGCTTTTCATCTGTTAACATGTTTTATTCCCTTTAATTTTCAGACTCAACTGGGGACTCTGAGAAGGTCAAGGGAAAGTTTTTCCTCCCCCTACACTAAATGATGGAAACAAACAAAACTATGAACTTTACCTTAGGGAAAAAATGCTAATATATTTACATAATTTAGATGGAAAGTGACAAAAATGCTGTAAGAGGATATAGATAAAGCCATGTGACAGGTAAGATTATTGTTGGTTTCTTGGCAGTAAAGAAGTCTTAAAACAATTTCTGGGCATTTGAGCTAGAAATAAAAATAGATAGAATTTGGTGATAATTTAGAATAGACGAAGACTAGCCCAAGTGAAGGAACACCTTTTAGTAACAGGACAAATTGTGAAAACGTGTTTTCTATACAGGAAAGACAAGAAGTACCCCTTGTTCCTACTTCACATCATATGCAAACGTTAATTCAAATGAACCCAAAAACCTAAATGTAAGAGGTAAAACTACAAAAATCTTAGAAAAAAAACCAAGTAGTAAATCTTTATAATCTTGTATTAAGCAATGATTTCCTAGATATGACACCAAAGGCACAAGTAAAGAAAGAAAAAAAAATGGGTAAATTGAAATTCATTGAAAATAAAACCTTTCATGCTTCAAAACACACTATCAACAGGGTAAAAAGACAATATAGAGTACAGGGAAAAATATTTGTAAATCATATATGTGATAAGTCTAATATTCAAATTTATTAAAAAACTATTAAAAGTGAACAATAAAAAGGCAAATAACTCAATCAAGAAATGAGTAAAGGATCTTAATAGACATTTCTCCGAAGAAGATATAGACATGGCCAAGAAGCACATAAAAAGATGGTCAACATCATTAGTCATTTGGGAAAATCAATTAAAAACCACAAACATACCACTTCAAACCCTCTAGGATGACTATAATCAAAAAGACACAATACTGGAGGCTGAGGCAGGAGAATCACTTGAACCCACGGGGTAAAGGTTGCAGTGAGCTGAGATTCTGCCATTGCACTCCAGCCTGGGCAACAAGAGTGAAAGTCTGTCTCATAAAAATAAAAATAAAATATAAATAAATAAATAAATAAAAGACACAATAACCACAATAACCTTCTTCTATGAGAAAACAGCAAATGGCAGATGATGCTGGTCCAAGGGTGTAGGGGGCTGATGGGGGCCGGAGGCTCTGAGGGCCCAGGGATGGGACACTGCAGTGGCTTTTGTGGAGGCTTTGGCAGTGGCATCCAGAGCCAGGATCATGGTCATGGTCAGAGTCAGGGCTGAAGCCGCAGGGCTCACAGAGGCAAGGACAAGGACAAGGAGTGGATGCCCATTACCAAGCTGGGCCGCCTGGTCAAGGACATGAAGATGAAATTCCTGGAGGAGATCTATCTTTTCTCCCTGCCCATCAAGGAGTCTGAGATCATTGACTTTTTTCTGAGAGCTCTCTTAAGGATGAGGTTTTGAAGATTATGCTGGTGCAGAAGCAGACTTGTGCTGACCAGCACACCAGGTTCAAGGGGTTTGTTGCCAGCAGGGACTACAATGGCTATACTGGTCTGGGTGTTAGGTGCTCCAACGAAGTGGCCACTACCATCCATGAGGCCATCATCCTGGCCAAGCTCTCCACTGTCCCCGTGCACAAGGCTACTGGGGGAACAAGACTGGCAAGCCCCATAGCATCCCTTGCAAGGTGACAGGCCACTGCAGCTCTGTGCTGGTGACCTCATCCCTGTGCCCAGGGGCACTGGCATCATCTCAGCCTCCATGCCCAAGAAGCTGCTGCTGATGACTGGTATCAATGACTGCTAAACCTCAGCCAGGGGTTGCACGGCCACCCTGGGCAACTTTGCCATGGCCACCTTCAATGCCATCTCTAAGACTTACAGCTACCTGACTCCTGACCTCTGGAAGAAGACTATATTCACCAAGTCTCCCTATCAGGAATTCACTGACCACCCAATCAAGACCCACACCAGAGTCTTCATGCAGAGGACCCAGGTTCCTGCTGTAGCTACAACACAGGGATTTTATACAAGAAACATAAAGTGAATTAAGTCTGTTTAAAAAAAAAGAAACACAATAACAAGTGTTGGTGAGGATGTGAAGAAACTGGAATGCTTAAACATTGAAGATGGAAATGTAAAATAATGCAGTCATTTTGGTAAATAATTGTTAAGTTCTTCAAGCAATTAAACATAGAATTACCATGACTCAGCAATTCCATTCCTAAGTATATATCCATGAGAATTGAAAACATATGTCCACAAAAAAACTTGTATGACTATTAGCAGCATTATTCATAATAGCACAAAAGAGGTAACAATCCAAAAATCTGTCAAAGGATGAATGAATACCTAATGTGGTAAATCACCAAAATTTAGCCAGGCATGGTGGTGGGCACTGCAATCCCAGCCTCTTGGGAGGCTGTGGCAGGAGCATCGCTTGAGCCCAGAAGGCAGAGTTTGTAGTGAGCTGAGATCCAAACCACTGTACTCTAGCCTGGGAAACAGAGCAAGACTCCATTTCAAAAATAACAATAATACAAATAATAAAATAAAATGTGGTATATCCCAATTCTACTGAAATTATTCCAAAAAAATCAAGGGGGAGGGACTCCTCCCTAGCTCTATAAAGCCAGCATCACTGTAATACCAACTTGGTAAAGATACAACAAAAAAAGAAAACTACAGACCAATATCCCTGACTAACACAGGAGCAAAAGTCCTCAACAAAATACTAGAAAACTGAATTCAATAGCATAACTAAATGTTAATTCAACATGATAAAGGAGGTTTCATTTTTGGGATGCAATGTTGGTTCAATATACACAAATCGACAAATGTGATTCACCATATAAACAGAATTAAAAACAAAAACCATATGATTATCTAAATAGACACAGAAAACCCTCAATAAAACCGAACATCCCTTTATGACAAAAACCTTCAAGAAACTAGGGATTGAAAGAACAAATATCAAAATAATAAGAGCCATCTATGACAAATCCACAGCCAACATCATACCGAGTGGGCAAATACTAGAAGCATTCCCCTTGAGAACAGGAATAAGACAAGGATGGCCACTCTCACCATTCCTGTTCAATATACTATTGGAAGAGGTAGCCAAAGCAATCAGGCAAGAAAAATAAATAAAAGGCACCCACATAGCAAAAGAAGAAGGCAAACTGTCTCTGTGCATAGGATGACATAATCCCATACCCAGAAGACTCTGAAGACTGCCAAAAGGATCCTGGAACTGATAAACAACTTCAGTAAAGTTTCAGGACACAAAATCAATGTAGAAAAATCAGTAGCATTTTTAGACACCAATAACATTCAAGCTGAGAATCAAATCAAGAATGCAATCCCACTTACGATAGCCACACACACAAAAATAAAATACTTAGGAATACATCTAACCAAAGAGGTGAAAGATCTCTATAAGAACAACTAAAACACCATTAAATAAATCATCCATGACACAAACAAATGGAAAACATTACATAATCATGAATTCAAAGAATCAATATTGTTAAAATGGTCATACTGCCCAAAGCAATCTATGGATTCAATGCTATTCCTATCAAACTATCAATGTCATTTTTCACAGAACTACAAAAAACTATTCTAAAATTCATATGGATGCAAAAAAGAGCCCAAATAGTCAAAGCAATCCTAAGCAAAATGAACAAAGCCAGAGTCATCACATTACCTGACTTCAAGCCATACTATAAGGCTACAGTAACCAAACAGCATGGTTCTGGAACAGAAACGCCAGGCCAATGGAATAGAATAGAGAACCTAGAAATAAAAGCTGCACACCTACAACCAACTGATCTTCAACAAAATCAATGAAAATAATCAATGGGAAAAGGACTTGCTATTCAATAAATGGTGCAATGGTGCTAGGATCACTGCCTAGCTATATTCAGAATGAAACTAGACACCTATCTTTTACCATATATAAAAATTAACTCAAGATGGATTAAAATTTTAAATGTAAGACCTCAAACTGTAAGAATCCTAGTAGAAAACCTGGGAAACACCATTCCGGACACTGGCCTTGGAATATAATTTATGACTAAGTCCTCAAAAGCAACTGCAACAAAAACGAAAATTGTCAGTTAGGACCTAGTTAAACTAAAGAGCTTCTACACAGCAAAAGAAACTATCAAAAGATTGAAAATACTCCTCCACCAAATAAGGGCTTTTCTCTCCCTGTTTACAGAGCCAGATGAATTAAAAGATGTGGAAATAGGCAGCTATAGAACTTGATCTCCCAAGTACCTCCCATAGCTTTATTGAACTTAATTATTATTGTCTGTTCTTCATTCTGGGAAATGAAGTACAATAAACAAATTAATAACTTAAAAAATTGGGAGGAAATATTTGCAAACTATGCATCTAAGAAAGATCTAATATCCAGACTCTATCAAGAACTTAAACAATTCAACAAGAAAAAAATAAATAATAGCATTTAAAAATGGGCAAAAACGTGAACAGACACTTCTCAAAAAAAGACACACAAGTGACCAACCAACAGATGAAAAAATGCTAAACATCATTAATCATCAGAGAAATGACAGTCAAAACCACAATGAAATACCATCTCACACTAGTCAGAATAGCTACTATTTTAAAAAACCCAAAACACCAAATGCTGGCAGGCTGTGAAGAAATGAGAATGCTTCTACGCTGTTGGTGGGAATGTAAATTCATTCAGCCAGTGTGGAAAGCAATTTGGAGATTTCTCAAAGAACTTAAAACCAAATTACCATTTGACCCAGCAATACCACTTTTAGATATATCCAAAAGAAAACAAATCTTTCTACCAAGAAGACACATGGAATCTCCTGTTCATCACAGCACTATTTACAACAGCAAAGACATAATCAACCTAGGTGCCTACCAATGAGAGACTAGATAAAGAAAATGTAGTACATATACACTATGGAATACTACACAGCCATATAGCCATTAAAAAAAAGAAGAAGAAAATCTTGTCCTTTACAGTAACATAAACACAACTGGAGGTCAGTATCCTAAGCAAATTAATGTAGAAACACAAAACTAAACACCACATGTTCTCACATAGAGGTGGGAATTAATCAATACATACTTATAGACATAAAGTCCTCAACAGAAATTGAGGACTCCTAGAAGGCAGAAGGAAGGAGGGGAGAAAGGGTTGAAAAACTAACTATTGGATACTACGCTCACTACTTGGGTGACAGAATCATTTGTGTCCCAAACCTCAGCCTCACACAATATACTCAGGCAACAAATCTGCAGCTGTAACTCCTGAATCTAAGATAAATGTAGAAAAAAGTTTAAAAAGAAAAATATTTTTGAATGAATGAATAAATCAACAAATTGAATAAAATGTGGTATATCCATACCTATGGGATATTATTCGTCTATAAAAAGAGATGAAGTACTGATTTATGCCACCATATGGATGAACCTTGAAAACATTATGCTATTAGAAACAGGTAAAACACAAAAGGCCACACATTATGTGCTTCCATTTAAGGGAAATGTCCATAATATGCAAATATATAGAGAAATAATGTAAATCAGTGGTTACCCAGGGCTGGGGAGAATGGGGAATGACAACAAATGGGAACAAGGTTTCTTTTTGGGGTAAAGGAAATGTTCCAACATTTAGATAGTGGTGATGGTTGTACATCTTTGTGAATATACTTGTATTAGTCTGTTCTCACATTGCTATAAAAAATGCCCAATACTGGGTGATTTATAACGAAAAGAGGCTTAATTGACTCAGAGTTCAGCATGACAGGGGAGGCCTCAGGAAACTTACAATCATGACAGAAGGTGAAGGGGAAGCAAGGTACCTTCTTCACAAGGCAGCAGGAAAAAGAAGTGCCAACCAAAGGGGGAAAAGCAACTTGTATGTAATAAAACCAACATATTTTGTGAGAACTCACTCACTATCATGAGAACAGCATGGGGAAATGGCCCCCATGATTCAATTACCTCCACCTGGTTTCTCCTTTGACATATGGGGATTTTGGGGATTACAATTTAAGATGAGACTTGGGTGGGGACACAAAGCCTAACCATATCAATACTAAAACCAGTGAATTGTACACTTTTAAAAGGTGAATTTTAGGGCATATGAATTCTATCTGAATTTCTTAAAAAGGAAAAGAAAGAAACAGGAATGCCCTTTGAAGACAATATATACTATTAGATGTAGCTAGAAAAAAGCTAGAAAGGTAGACTAGAGTCAAATGGTAAAGTTTTTTGAATTCTGGTCTAAAGTTTGAACATTATTTAAAGGACAAGACAATAATAGTAAGAGGATAATTGTAGAAAGAAAAAAATCAATAAGCCATTTAAAGAAAAAAAAACTTTTTCCATCCCTTTACCTTGAGTCTCTAAGAATTCTTATGTGTTAGATGAGTCTCTTGAAAAAAAGCAGATGTTTGCTTTGTGTTTTAAATCCATTCTATCAATCTGTGTGTGTATCTTTTAAGCAGAGCATTTAGACCATTCACATTCAATGTTAATATTGAGATATAAGGTACTGTACCAGTCATCATGTTGACTGTTATCAAGAGACTTTTTTTATTGTGTTATTGTTTTATAGTCTCTGTGAGTTTTATGCTTTCAAGAGGTTCCATTCTGATACATATCAACTTTTTGCTTCAAGATTTAGAACTCCTAGGCCGGTGCAGTGACTCATGTCTGTAATTCCCAGTGCTCTGGGAGGCTGAGGTGGGTGGATCACAAGATCAGGTGTTCAAGGTCAGCCTGACCAACATAGTGAAACCCCACTCTACTAAAAATACAAAAAATTAGCCAGACGTGATGGCATGTGCCTACAATCCTAGCTACTCAGGAGAGTGAGACAGGAGAATTGCTTGAACCCAGGAGGTTTCAGTGAGAGATTGTGCCACTGCACTCCCATGTGAGCAACAGAGTGAGACTCCATCTCAAAAAAAAAAAAAAAATTTAGAACTTCTTTTATTATTTCTTATAGGTCTGATCTGGTAGTGACAAATTCCCTTAGCATTTGCTTGTCTGAAAAACACTTTATTTCTCCTTCATTTATGAAAGTTAGTCTTGCTGGATACAAAATTCATGGCTGACAGTCTGTTTAATGAGGCTAAAGATAATCCCAGTCCCTTCTGGTTTGTAAGGTTTCTGTTGAGAAGTCTGCTGTTAGTCTGATAAGTTTCCCTTTAAAGGTTACCTTGATGCTTTGGTCTCACTACTCTTAGAATTTTTTCCCTCACATTGACTTAAGACAGCCTGAACAAAGGATCTTCAAAAAAACAAACCTGGAAGCATCATATTACCCAACTTCAAATTATACTACCAGGCTACAGTAACAAAAACAGCATGGTATTGGTATAAAAGTAGATATGTAGACCAATGAAACAGAATAGAGAACTCAGAAATAAAGCCAAATACTTACAACCGACTGCTCTTCAATAAAGCATATGAAAACATAAACTGAGGAAAGAACACCCTGTTCAATAAATGGTGTCTGGAAAACTGGATAGCCATGTGTAGAAGAACTAAACTGGATCCATATCTCTCACTATATAAAAAAATCAACTAAGATGGATTAAAGACCTAAATCTAAGACTTGAAACTATAACATTTCTAGAAGAAAACTTAGGAAAACCTCTTCTGGAAATTGGTCTAGGCAAATAATTTATGACTAAGCCTACAAAAGCTAATGCAACAAAAACAAAAATAAATAAATAAATAAATGGGACTTTATTAAAAAGCTTCTGCAGCCAGGCATGGTGGCTCACACCTGAAATCCCAGCACTTTGGGAGGCCAAGGCAGGCAGATCACAAGGTCAAGAGTTCAAGACCAGCCTGGCCAATATGGTGAAACCCTGTCTCTACTAAAAATACAAAAATTAGCCAGGCATGATGGTGCATGCCTGCAGTCACAGCTACTTGGGAGGCTGAGACAGAAGAATTGCTCAAACCCAGGAAGCGGAGGTTGCTGTGAACCAAGATCGCATCACTGCACTACAGCCTAGGCAACAGAGCAAGACTCCATCTCAAAAAAAAGAGAAAAGCTCCTGCACAGCAATATAAATAAATATCAGAGCAAACTGACAACTCAAAAAATGGGAGAAAATATTTGCAAACTATGAATTCAACAAAGGACTAAAATCCAGAATCTACAAGGAACTCAAATCAGCAAGAAAAAAAAAAACATTAAAAAGCGGGCAAATGACATGAATATGTTATTCTCAAAAGAAGATATATAGGGATAACTTGGGGAGAAATGCCAGATGTAGTGTGCACCTAAAGTAAAATAAATAAATTTTTAAAAATATTAAAGTAATAAATGAGAAATTTAATAATTAAATTGAGAAATGAAAAAAAGACGATATATAAATGGTCAACAAATGTATGAAAAAATGCTCAACATCACCAATTATCATGAAATTTAAAATTAGCAAATTAAAATCACAATGAGAGATCACCTTACCCCAGCCAGAATGGCCATTATTAAAAAGTCAAGAAACAGTAGATGTTGGTATGGGTGTAATGAAAAGGGAACACTTAATACATTCGCTGGTAGGAATGTAAATTACTACAAACTCTATGGAAAGCAGTATGGAGATTTCTCAAATGACTAAAAATAAATGTATTATTTGATCCAGGAATCCAACTACTGGGTATCTACCCAAAGGAAAATAAATCATAATATCAAAAATATACCTGCATTCATATGCTTATCGCAGCACAATTCATAATTGCCAAGACAGGGAACAAGCCTAAGTTCCCATCAACCAACAAATGGATTAAGAAAATGTGGTATATATACACCCTGGAATACTATTCAGCCATAACAAAGAACAAAATAATGTCTTTTGCAGCAACCTGGATGGATACAAAATTCACCTATAGGCCATTGTTCTAAGTGAAGTAACTCAGGAGTGGAAAACCAAATACTGTATGTTCTTACTTGTAAATGGGAGCTGAGCAATAGATATGCAAAGGCATATGAAGTGGTATAATGGACACTGGAGATTTGGAAGGGGGAAAGGTAGGAAGAGGGTGAGGAATAAAGAAGCATATATTGGGTACAAAATACACTACTCAGGTGGTGGATGCACTAAAATCCCAGACTTCATCACTACACAATTCATCCACGTAACCAAAACCACTTGCACTTCAAAAGCTATCTATATTTTTAAAAATTCCTCTAAGTAAGTATCAAATAAATTGAGTGACTTATTGGACTAAGAATAAAGTTCAGTTTAGGTTTCCCATTTTTATTAACAGTAACAAAGTAACATAATTTGGATAAAACCCAGATAATATAGTGATGGTAACTTACTTAATATTAAAAACGATTATTCTATTCCCCTTTAATACCTATAATGTAGCATTCTAGATCTAAATCTTCAATACCCACAGCTGATAATAAACAGCAATTAAAAGCAAAAGCCTGTGTAAAAACTATTGTTTAAGATAAAATATTTTCTTCTTCTTTTTTTTTAATGCCAGTAAAACTAATCGCAAATTCATACTAGGATGAAAAACACTAAAGAATAAACAAAAATATCACATGAATGTATTAAAGTTATCTATCTTTTTGAATTGCTGTCCAATTTTAATCACAAAATACAGAATGTAAACTATTAACATCATTTTGCCTACTATGCATTTGGCACTTTAATAACTGCTACTTCAAAAACTAGAATCTAAAAGCCCATTATTTGGAACCATTTTACATTTTATAACTAAGAAGCAATACCAAGAATGAACAAATTTATGTAACTCATCAAAAATATATTGACTATCTTAATTTTTTTCTTTCCTAAATATCAAGATTTTAAAAAAACATTGGCAGCATTTATAAGAAATAAGTAATTCACTAGAAATTACCTCATCACAGGTTTTAGCTGAAACAATATAAAACTAGAGGTCAAATTTATTCTCCAGGCTTTGACTATTTTTTCTTTTTTCCTAAAAGCATAGCTTACTTTGATTTTCCCCCTTCCTCACCACCCCTCTTCCTCTAAGTGTAATCAAGCAAGGAAAATTCCACTTTGAAGTACAGACCATGAAAAGAGAATAAATCAAAGCTTTTCTGAAACCCTCTGTTCCCCAAAAGATCAACTACAGAACTCATGAAGTAGGCAATTACATGGACAGTTTTAGTTAAATAATTAAATTTATATATAAAGACTGTGTTTAACCTCATCCACCTATGAACCTAATGTACTGTTTGTAAATTGGGACTTAAAAAAACTATTTTATGGTATGGTCGATGGACATCGAAAAATAAGTGCATAAAGTTAACAAAGTCTCTTGATCTTTCTATACCAAGATTCTCGGAAGTAAATGGATTGTACCTTTAAAGTGCTAAATGAGCATAGTTGGGGGGGGTCATTTCCATTACTGCTGCATTTGAGATTAAAGCTCTGAGACCATCTTACTAATGATTCTATGACAGTATATTCTGAAACACAGAAATGTATCGAAGCATTGAAGTTGCATCTATAAGGCAAATATGGTCTGTTTAGGAAAAAAAGTACACACAGACATAAAAATTTCAAGTAAATTCTATTTGAAAAATAGTAAAACTTAACCATTTCAATAAATTTAGCCATTGTTTCACTGATTCTATTTATCCTGGTTTTTAAGTTATATTGTTTGTCTTTATAAGTAGACTCTACATCAATTTCTAGGACCTAATTTTGATTATATCTGGTCTTACACCCTAGGACTTTCCCTTTTCCCTTTTGAATGTAATTCCTCTAGAGAATTTTTTACTCCCTTGGTTTCAACTCTCCTTCTCCTAGTGATACACAAAGCTTTTGTTTTTGTTTTTGTTTTTTTGAGATGGAGTTTCACTCTTGTTGCTCAGGCTGGAGTGCAGTGGTGCAATCTCGGCTCACTGCAACCTCCGCCTTCCAGGTTCAAGCGATTCTCCTGCCTCAGCTTCTCAAGTAGCTAGGATTATAGGTGCATGCCACCACACCTGCCTAATTTTGTATTTTTAGTAGAGACTGGGTTTCATCATGTTGGCAAGGCTGGTCTCGAACTGAACTCCTGACCTCAGGTAATCTGCCCACTTCAGCCTCCCAAAGTGCCGGGATTACAGGTGTGAGCTACTGCACCTGGTCAATATACAGTTTTACTTTTTGAATGCTAGACCTGCATTTTTCCTACCTAATGGATTTTTCTATCCTATCATCCTACCATCACTCTCGTATTCTGAAGCCAATAACCTCATTTTTTCCATACCTGTAAATGCAAAAAATCATTCTCATCCCACAAGTTGAAACTTAGTGTTATTTTTGACGACTTCCTCTTGGCTTTCATATATAATAGCCCAGCATGGTATTTATGGCATATAGATATTTGTCTTTGTGATGTTCCTGCTTAACATAAATTTCCCACTCTCAAATTCCACAGCATGGTATTTATGCCATATAGATGCTTCCTAACTGGTCTTTCTGTCCTTAGTACAATTTAGCCATTATTAGTTATACCTTCCTAAGACATTATTATCTTATTAAAAAACAAAACTAAATCTAAAAGAAGAAAGACAAATGTGTCACATAAGTTCAAGTAATACTTTTAAATTAATCTACTTTTATCACTTCTCAGCCTCCTGGCAAAAACCAAATGTAGAGTTATCTTCTTTTTATTTTACATAAGGGAACTGGACACATGGGGAAAAAATGAAAGTAAAAGCAAAATGTTAAAAAGTTTAAAATACATAAAATATTTTAAAAGCAAGGAAAAAGACTGTCAAGATAAAAAATAGCACTTTCAGGCCAGGCGCGGTGGCTCACACCTGTAATGCCAGCACTTTGGGAGGCCGAGGCGGGAGGATCACGAGGTCAAGAGATCGAGACCATCCTGGTCAACATGGTGAAAGCCCGTCTCTACTAAAAATACAAAAAATTAGTTGGGCATGGTGGCACGTGCCTGTAGTCCCAGCTACTCGGGAGGCTGAGGCAGGAGAATTGCCTGAACCCAGGAGGTGGATATTGCAGTGAGCCGAGATCGCGCCATTGCACTCCAGCCTGGGTAATGAGTGCAAAACTCCATCTCAAAAAAAAAAAAAAAAAATAGCACTTTCAAAAAAGAAAAAAATGCATAATTTTAAAACAAAAATTTAGTGAAGTGGCAGATTAATCACAGCTAAATAGATACTTAAGAACTTGTAGATACAGAAAAATTACCCAGACTGCTGCATAGAATAACAAGTGAAGATTATTTAAAAAAAAAAGTTTTAAGAGAACTGGAGGATAAAAGAGAAGGTCAAATGCATGTCAAAAGAGACCCAGGAGAAACCAGAAAGAACTGAGAAGCCATATTTGTAAATCTAATGCTGTAAAACATCTAATATTGATGAAACATATGAGCCCACAGATAAAGAAGGCATATTATATATTAAATAGGATAAACAGTTCTACCTGAGATTACAGAAGCCTACTCAAACACATCAAAAATCACACTAAATGTAAACAGAACAAACTTTACAGCTAAAAAATTGAGGTTGTCAAAAAGGATGAAGAAATAAGCCTCCTAGTGATTTGCTATTTACCAGAGGCACACCTATGATAAATAATAGCAAAGGGTTAGAAGTAAAAGGACAGAAAAAATACCAACACTATATAAAAGAAACCTGAACTATAAAAATGCCACTTTAGCAACTTGTTTTAATTATACAAATGTACTGAATAGCAACATAATTGAATAAATTTTCTATTTTTATTTTTATTCTATCATTTCATGTCAAATTAGGAAGTTGAATCAATCATTTTATTTTATTTTATTTTATGTTTTAGAGAATGGGTCTCACTCTGTCACCCAGATGGAAGTGCCATGACATGATCATTACTCATTGCATTCTCGAAGTCCTGGTCTCAAGGGATTCTCCCACCTCAGCCTCCAAAGTGGCTAGGATTACAGGCAGGAGCCACCACACCTGGTCAATCATTCTATTTAACCAGCTGTTGAACATTTCTATATCTGATTTAAGACTCATTCAGCCAAACTCCATCAGGTAAGCAGGTAATATAAATGAAGTCATTGGAAACTGGAACTGTTTATAACCAGTGGCAAAAATAACTGGCTTTTAAAAAAACAAAAATGGCAGAAAGAAGAGCTTACTGAAAGCACAAATATATTATGTGGTATACATATAAACTCAAATTTAGAATAAAAGTAGATAAATAAACAAATTCCACTAAATGCAAATATGAGTCAAAATGCCAGTATGACTCAAAACAGTATTTGAAAAAAATTTTTTTTCTTTAATTTAAAGCCAAACTTGTAGAAAAAAATTAAGGTAAGTTTTGAAGAAAAAAAAAAAAAGTCGTATCATGATTAGATTAATAAAGAATGCCAGGCACGGTGGCTCACATCTGTAATCCCAGCACTTTGGGAGGCCAAAGCAGGTGAACCATCTGAGCTCAAGAATTCGAGACCGTCCTAGCCAACAAGGTGAAAGCCCGTCTCTACTAAAAAATAAAAAAATTAGCCAGGCATGGTGGTGCACACCTATAGCCTCAGCTACTGGAGATGCTGAGGCAGGAGAATTGCTTGAACCTGGGAGGCAGCAGTTTCAGTGAGCCAAAATTGCACCAATGCACTCCAGCCTGGGTGACAGATTGAAACTCTATCTCAAAAAAGTAAAAAAAAAAAAAAAAAGTTAATAAAGAGATTTTTATTAAATTTCCCTTGTTTTAAGAAATCAGTTATAAAACAGGAGAAGGAATACAACAGGCTCACTTTAAAAGCTCAAAAACCATTATTTCAACATGTATTCAATTGTTGCCTCTGTTTCCAACAGAAAGGTTCACCAAAAAAAGTTACCATTTTTGTCATTTTTTATTTAATAAACATTCAAACTCATGAATATAATCATTTTTCTTCTACAACTCTATTGAAAAGTAAAAGTACTTACATGCCAAAAGAGGAGAGAACAGATTTAAAAGAGTTCAAGGAAAAAAAGGGGGAATTTTAAGGAGGACTTAACTGCCAAACACCAAAATGGCTCCTCAGTTTACATGCTACACTCAAGTTGGGTAGATA
Organism: Callithrix jacchus; assembly: GCF_049354715.1. Taxonomy (NCBI): domain Eukaryota; kingdom Metazoa; phylum Chordata; class Mammalia; order Primates; family Cebidae; genus Callithrix; species Callithrix jacchus. The sequence goes on along the minus strand of NC_133503.1, from coordinate 144,067,054 downwards.
ATATGCTTACTTTTTCTGCAAAACATTTAACAACTTATTTTACATATTTGAATTTTCCTGGGGACCCTGATACATAATGCAAGAAATAAGAATAAATAAAAGGTTCTCTTCAAAGCTTTCCCCTTAGTTCATTACGAATAAATAATAGTTTCTTCAAAGGTTAATTTACTTTAAAGCTTTTTGCTAATAATCTTAAAGCAGCTGTTAGTCATACCAAAGAAAGAAGAGCATCCCATATTCTTAGTTCTTACACTTTAGCCTAGATATTTGCCCTGACAGGCCTGGACAAGCCCAGGCAAGTCTTAGGTCATAGCTTCTTCCCCTTCCTTATTTGGCAATGTTATTGCTTCTCTAAGCATTCCTCAAGTGACTTCCTCTTTTCCTTTGTTCTCCACTGCCTTTACTTCTTTAGAAAAATTTGAAGTTTTTAGCCAATCGGGTCAAGCATAGAATATGAAGTCCCGTCCAGCCAATGGAAACTGGACACAGCAGTATACAATTGCATCAGGTTGTGAAAGTTATAAATGTCCCTGTCTCCTTTGTTCAGGTGTGCTCCCCTGGCAAGACTGCCAGTGAGTTGCACCCTTCCTGAAGGAAGTAAATTAGCCTTGCTGAGTTATCCATTGTCTCGGTGTAGATTTTTCCTGACATTATAAACCCATTTCCAACACATAACAAAGTACCTTGCTGTCTGGCAATGATGATGACTTTCTAGAACGTATATCTGGGAGAAGACCAAAGGGCATGTCTTTGGACCATTGTCCGGAAATCAAGGCTTGCTTTCTGACTAGACTTAATTATGGACCACACAAAAATACTACAGAAAAAGTTCAGGAAATGAGGAACTGCCATTGGGAAAAAAAGGATCAACAGAAAAAAAAATAGTCAAAAATGAAATTGAAAATAAATTTACATTGATTGGGTTCAGGGCATGCTATCCCAAAATACAGTGCCTGGGCACACTAAGTATTCTTACTTGAAAGAAATTGAAAAAACTGCAGCAACAGGAAGATCTCTCTGACCTCCTCTCTTAAACCAGTCCATAGAAACTAGAAAGAATTTCTCTTGCCCCTTCTCTACTGAAACAGGTCATAAAACCTAACTGACCTTCCCCTGAAAATCAGTTATTAGACTCTCTTTCCAGAGGGTCCTCCTTATACTCAGAGTAAAAGAATGTCCTTATCTATGAAGGCAGACACAAAGAAAAATCTGGATAAACAGGCCTTGCTGAGTTCCCACGGTTTATTGCCATTAGATCACTCCCCTTTTGTCCAATCGTGTTTCTTCACAACTATCCACTTCTTCATCACAATTAGCATAAAATATACGATTTTACCTGTTTCTTTGGGTCATCATTTCTGAAGGATCCAGTGTCACATAAAACTTATATTAATGATGTGATTAATATGCATTGCCTGCCTGTATCAAAACATCTCATGTACCCCATAAATATTTACACCTACTATGAACCTACAAAAATAAAAAATACATAAAAATTTTAAAAATATATTAAACTTCTATGCTTTATCTTGTTAATTGGTCTTTTGTTATTAGGGGTCTCAGCCTTGAACCTTTAGATGGGTGAGAAAGAAATCTTTTCTCCCCTATGCTTTGTATATGATATTGTTTACCATCATACTACTGAACATTTAATCAGAAGAAGCCAACACTAAATAACAGTGAAGCATTAAAATTAAATCATTAAACTGGAGAAGTTTTAAAGGAAGTCAGTAAAATGCAAAGCTAGTGACTTATCTGACATAGAAAATATGCACAATAGTTCTATTTGAATAATCAAGAGTTCATAAACAAAATTAGAAACTATTACATACTATGTATCTTTTCTGTTTTATAGGTAGTATTTTTAAGAAAGCAGGCATTCTAACAACTATCACTTAATAATTAAGGTGTTACCAGAGTACATTCCATGAAGTCGTTAATATTATATTTACTAATCTGTCTTAAATCTAATAAAATTTTGTCTACTTCAATAACATCACTATCATTTTCAGCAGATAACGTCAATTATTATTATAATAGCTAATAATTCCAACTATTACTAGTATTAGTTTTCTATTTCTGAATGAAGGTGAAGTTAATTTAAATAACTTAATAAAATTATCTTTGTTTATAAAAAAAGATGAACAATCAAGAATTAGCCACCTTTGAAAGGGCTGAGATATAAGACTGAAAACAGAGATTGATTCAAGGTCTATTTACAAAACACATGGTACCCCTATAAACCTAGACAACTGCTCTCTCTCCCACCTCAACCCCAGTTTTATTCTCTGGAAAAACAGAATTAGAGAAGCTTAGTTTCAAGGACACCTAACTCAGTAGAAGGCAAAGGTGAAGTTCAAGGCTGAAAACAATAATGTGCCTACTTGGAACACTCCCACATCCCTTTCTCATCTTACTTTCAGAACATTTAAAACCAAGCTGGACACTATTGGACTATTCTTTGGAGAAACTGAATGGTCTCACAGACAAGACCTATAAACTTTTTTGCTCTCTCAGGAAAAAAGTCAATCAACATCCATTTACCCTAATGGAAGCCCTCCATAAAGAAGCCTTACCCAATGTAAATAAAGCTCCCAGTTAGCATTTTTATAAAATGAACAGACAGGCAAGGGGGAACAAAGAATGAGAGAGCAAAAATAAACAGTGGCAAAAAAGAGTGTGCTTTCAGACTTTTCTAGCAAATATTCTCATATAAGCCAAATTCTGTCCCATCTCATTTACTTACTAGTATTTATTATTTACACATGCTTTATTCTCTGCTTAGAACACATGCCATTGTTATTCTTTGTTGACTCCTCACTCTTCAGAATTTTCTAAAAAGTCATCTCAACAGATTTTCTACTACTTTACGTAGTTTGTGTTTGTCTCTATGCCTCGATTCATATCACACATTAAAATTGTATACTTATTTGTGGTTTACTTAATAATAACCAGGTTTCTTTTGAGTGAAAGTAACAGGTGAGATTTTTATTTGTCTTATTCACATTGTATAATCCTAATTTACCGGTAGTAAGCACTCAATGTTTGTTGAGTGTCTCAATGAATGAATAAATGCAGGTTTAAGGTATTTCGTGGAGGAGATAACTATTTCTACACCCTCAAAATTATTTTAAAATAATTTCCCTATTACTTTTTCCAGGCTACACTGCAGCCATATGAACATTATATGTCTCATAGCCTTTGCTTTCTCAATAGCCTTTACAATTAGTAAAATGAAAAAAATAAATGTTTATTTTTCAAGGGAACTTTTGACAACTTATTGTATTGTTCTAAGTATGTCTTTCAGGCTCTCCAAACCTACATGGAGACTTAAATCACTAACTCCAAAGAAATGGGCTGGTAGGCAGTACCCCCTAAATACTTCATTTCATAAGCCATTTCAAAAACTATAATTCATCTTCTTCCATCTTAATTGTACTTTTAAGTATGTGTGTTTTGCTAATTTAGCACGATATGTGTAAACTAACCATAAGACAGAACCAAAGATATGAGACACATGCAAACAAAATATCAATGTAAAGCAAGAAAACAGAAGAAATGATTATACATTCTGAGTGCTGAACCTAATATATAGTACTTTCCTAATGTCGATTCCCTGATATTAGTTTTCTAACTGAAACCACTTTTGTATTTTGTATAACACAGGCAAACATATGATAATTGTCACATAGAGAAAACCTGAAATGAGAAAAACTGCAGAAACAGCAGATTTGGGGCTGGGCGTGGTGGCTCACGCCTATAATCCCAGCACCTTGGGGGGCCAAGGCGGGCAGATCACGAGGTCAAGAAATCAAGACCATCCTGGCCAACATGGTGAAACTGTCTCTACTAAAAATACAAAAATTAGCTGGGCATGGTGGCACGCGCCTGCAGTCCCAGTTACTTGGGAGGCTGAGGCAGGAGAATTGCTTGAACCCAGGAGGTGGAGGTTGCAGTGAGGCGAGATTGCACCACTGCACTCTAGCCTGGCACCTGGCAATGGATCAAGAGTCTGTCTCCAGAAAAAAACAAAGAAAGAAAGAGCAGATTTGAGGGAAAAATTGGGAATTTGGTTTTGGACATATTAAGGTTGAAATGCATGGAGATGTCAATTAAGCGAATGGATATACAAATAGGGAATTTAGGGGAGGTGTCAGGGCTAGAGATGTATATCTGGATATAGATAATTCTTAAAGCTGCATATACTTAGCTATAGATGGTACTTAAAACCATGAAAATGAATGAGATTACTAAAACTGAATGAAAGTTGAGAAGATATTTTGAGAGAGGTGGGTAAAATACTCATTGTTTTTACTTAGTCTAGAAAGACTTTTTGAAATTCTGTCTATCAACATTGCTTTAACATTGGCCTATTATTAAGGTGTAGAGAGTATGAAATGAGAAAGAATAGTATTTGTAAAGATGCAAGTTTTTGATAAATTTATAGTGGGGTAGGGTAGGAAAGAGAGCTAATTTAGTAGATGTCATCCCAAAATAATCCAGCATGAAATATTAACCAAAAAAGAGGGAGAACTTCTAATAAATACATTTCTAAATGGGGTTTTCATTCTTTTTAGTCCCCAAATCTCTCTTTCTCCTTTACTGTTCTACCTCACTCATCAAAAACTCCCCATCTCCCAACATCAGAACTCAATGATTTTTGCCTGGCATCCAATTCTTGGGGATAAAAGAAAAAAAGAAAATGAAATGTTAATTCAAATGGCTCTTAAAAGCCTGTCTGAACTAGAGAGAAAAGAAGCATTGAATTTTTTCCACCCATTTTTCACTGCTTTGCATACATTAACACTTAATCACTTACACACACACAATCTATTCTCCACTCCCTGCGAGGGTCATTTTTTGAATCTGATCATGTCACTTTTCTGCTTAAATTTCTCCAATGTCATACATTGTGTAAAGTAATTAAAAGCTAAATTTTTTCTCTTATTAGTTTTGTTGAGTTTGTTTTAACATAAAAGAAATGCTGTATAATTTATTCTATAACTTTGCTTGCTTTACTTTATATTATATCATGTACTGGCCTCTGCAACCTCTCTAACATTATTGTATATCATCCTTCCCTTTGTTAACTACATTTCACTTCTTTTCCTCAATCCCACTAAGTTCATTCTTTAACTTACTTAATACTGCTATCTAGAAGATAACAGAACCATGACATATTATCAATTCAACATATATGGGCTGAATGAATGAATCAATGAATAAATTTCTACTATCCAATCATATCTCCTATAATTTCTTACCCACTCTTTCCACTCTAAAAATACTGATCTTTTAGTTCTCCAAATGAGACCATTTTCCTTCTCACCTTTTCCATATAATTATACATGCACTGCCTTCGTCTTCAGCAGGCATCTATCATTTATCTAAATCCCTATTCAACTTTCAGTTCCCTGACAAAACATCACACCCTAATGAAGTTATGATTGTATGCTTCTCCATGCAAAATTAGGTGCTGCTTCTATGATTCCACCATATTTTTTCTTCTCAAAACCTAGTATGTGACTAACATATAGCTAGTAATAGCTCCAAATTATTAATATGACTCGTTATCAGGTGCTTAGCACTGTACCAAAAAACTCACATACAATGTCATAGCATTATAACCATTCAACAAACTCTAAGAGCTTTGGTGTTCAGCCCCAAATACCAACAAACAGATGGCAAGAACAGGATTCAAGGTGTGGGTGACTCCAAAATCCACTTGTTTTCGACTATACAGCATATCTATTGAATAAATACTTCAATAATTAATATAGTCAGAGTGACTACTTGATTTTACATAAAGTTATGTTCATTTTTATGTATGTTTTACATAAATGTAATACAAGAAATAACACCTAATCAAGTAAAAGTACCTTACATATTTCTCCAAAAATGATATACAAATAGACAGTGAGTAAATTTTAAAATGCTCAATATAACTAGCTATCAATGAGCTGCAAGTCAAAATCACAATTACATATCATGTTATACCAACTAGAAAAACTATAACAAGACAGACAATAAAATATGTTGGCCATAACATAGAGAAATTGCTGGTGGCCATAACATGGAGAAATTGCTGGTGGTAACATAAAATAGTGCAGCCACTTTGGAAAAGAGCCTGGCAGTTTCTCAAAGGTTAACGTGGGGTTACCATGTGGTCCAGCAATTCTACTCTTAGGTATACACTCAAGAAAAATAAAAACACACATTCACACAACACTCACACATGAATGTCCTCTGAAGCATTTTTCACAGTAGCCAAAAAGGAGAAACAACCCAGTCCATCAACTAATAAATAAATAAAATGTATATCCACATAATAGAATATTATTTGACCATAAAAAGTAATGAAATACTGATACATGCTACAACATGGATGAACTTTGAAAACATAAAGTAAAAGAAGCCAGTTGGGAGGCTTGCCAAGATGGCCAAATAGGAAAAGCTCCAGTCTGCAGCTCCAAGCAAGATCAATGCAGAATGTGGATGATAATCTGCATATCCAACTGAGATGCCTGGCTTTTCACATTGGGACTGGTTAGACAGTGGGTGCAGCCAATGGAGAATGAGCTGAAGCAGGGTGGGGCGCTGCCTCACCAGGAAGCACAAGGGGTCAAGGAGCTCCCTAGCCTAGCCGAAGGAAGCCCAAAGTGACTGTGCCATGAGAAATGGTACACCCCAGCCCAGATACTAGCTTTCCCACAGTCTTTGCAACCCACAGACCAGAAGATTCCCTCTGCTGCCTACACCACCAGGGCCCTGGGTTTCAAGCACAAAACTGGGCGGCCATTTGGGCAGACACTGAGCAAGCTGTAGTTTTTCTTCATGCCCCAGCAGCACCTGGAAAACCTGTGAGAAAGAACCATTCACTCCCCTAGAAAGGGGGCTAACACCAGAGAGCCGAGTGGTCTAGCTCAGCAGATCCCACCCTCACAGAGCCCAGCAAGCCAAGATGGCTTGAAATTCTCACTGCCAGCACACTAGTGGCTTGAAATTCTCACTGCCAATGCACCAGTCTGAAGTAGACCTGGGACAGTCAAGCTTGGTAGGGAGAGGGGCATCCACCATTAATGACACTTAAGTAGGTGGTTTTCCCCTGATAGTGTAAACAAAGCCTCAGGGAAGTTCCAACTGGGTGGAATCCTCCTCAGCTCATCAAAGCCACTGTAGCCAGACTGCCTCTAGATTCTCCTCTCTGGGCACAGCATCTCTTAAAAACCAGCAGCAGCCCCAGTCAGGGGCTTATACATAAAACTCCCATCTCCCTGGAACAGAGCACCTGGTGGAAGAGGTGGCTGTGAGCACAGCCTCAGCATACTTAAACATCCTTGCCTGCAGTCTCTGTACAGCGGATCTCCAAGCACGGTGTTCCAGCTCTACTAAGGGTCAGACTGCCTCCTCAAGTGGGTCCCTGACCCCTGTGTCACCTGACTGGGAAACACCTCCCAGTAGGGGCTGAAGACACTTCATACAGGAGAGCTCTGGATGGCAGCTGATGTATGCCCCACGGGGACAAAGCTTCCAGAGGAAGGAACAGGCAGCAATCTTTGATGTTCTGCAGTCTCTGCTGGTGATACCCAGGCAAACAGGGTCTGGAGTAGACCTCCAGAAAACTCTAGCAAACCTGCAGCAGAGGGGCCTGACTGTTAGAAGCAAAACTAACAGAAAGGAATAGCATCGACATCAACAAAAAAGGACACCCTTGTAAAACCTCCATCCAAAGGTCACCAACAGCAAAGACCAAAGGTAGATAAATCCCCGAAGATGGGGAGAAACCCAGCACAAAAAGGCTGAAAATTCCAAAAACCAGAACACCTCTTCCTCCAAAGGATCACAACTCCTCACCAGCAAGGGAGTAAAACTGGATGGAGAATGAGTTTGATGAACTGACAGAAGCAGGTTTCAGAAGGTGGGTAATAATAAACTTCTCCGAGCTAAAAAAGCATCTTTTAACCCAATGCAAGGAAGCTAAAAACCTTGAAAAAGGGTTAGACATATTGCTAACTAGAATAACCAGCTTAGAGAAGAACATAAATACCTGATAGAGCTGAAAAACCCAGCACAAAAGTTTCATGAAGCATACACAAGTATCGATAACCAAATCAATCAACCATAAGAAAGGATATCAGAGACTGAAGATCAACTTAATGATATAAAACAAGAAGACAAGATTAGAGAGAAAAAAAAAATGAAAAGGAACAAACAAAAGCCTCCAAAGAATATGGGACTAAATGAAAAGACCAAACTTATGTTTGACTGGTGTACCTGAAAGTCACTAGGAGAATGGAACCAAGTTGGAAAACACTCTTTAGGATGTTATCCAGGAGAACATCCCCAACCTAGCAAGACAGGCCAACATTTCAATTTCAGGAAATACAGAAAACACCACAAAGATATTCCTTGAGAAGAGCAACCCCAAGACACATAATCCTCAGATTCACCAAGGCTGAAATGAAGAACCGAATGTTAAGGGCAGTCAGAGAGAAAGATCAGGACACCCACAAAGAGAAGCCCATCAGACTAATAGCAGATCTCTCTGCAGGAACCCTACAAGCCAGAAGAGAGTGGGGATCAATATTCAACATTCTTAAAGAAAAGAATTTTCAACCCAGAATTTCATGTCTAGCCAAATTAAGCTTCATAAGTGAAAGAGAAAATTCTTTACAGACAAGCAAATGCTGAGAAACTTTGTCACCACCAGGCCTACTTTGTAAGAGCTCCTGAAGGAAGCACTAAAAATGGAAAGGAACAACTGGTACCAGCCACTAGAAAAACATACCAAATTGTAAAGACCATTGACACTATGAAGAAACTGCATCAACTAATGGGCAAAATAACCAGCTAGCCTCATAATGAAAGAATCAAATTCACATATAATAATATTAACTGTAAATGAAAACGGGCTAAATGCCCCAATTAAAACACACAGACTGGCAAACTGGATCAAGAGTCAAGACCCATTGGTGTGCTATATTTAGGAGACCTATCTCATGTGCAGAGACACACATGGACTCAAATAAAGAGACGGAGGAATATTTGCCAAACAAATGAAAAGCAAAAAAGCAGGAGTTGTTGCAATCCTAGTCTCTGATAAAACAGACTTTAAACCAACAAAGATCAAAACAGACAAGAAAGGGCATTACAAAATGGTAAAGGGACCGATGCAACAAGAAGAGCTAACTATCTTAAATATATATGCACCCAATACAGGAGCACCCAGATTTACAAAGCAAGTTCTTAGAGACCTATAAGAGACTTAGACTCCCACACAATAATAGTGGGAAACTTTAACTCCCACTGTCAATATTAAACAGATAAACAACACAGAAAATTAACAATGATATTCAGGACTCGAACTCAACTCTGGGCCAACTGGAGTTCTAATAGACAGCAACAGAACTCTCCACCCTAAATCAACAGAATATACATTCTTCGCAGCACCAGATTGCACTTATTCTAAAATTGACCACTTAATTGGAAGTAAAACACTCCTCAGCAAATGCAAAACAACAGAAATCATAACAAACAGTCTCTCAGACCACAATGCAATCAAATTGGAACTCAGGATTGAGAAACTCACTCAAAATCACACAACTACATGGAAACTGAACAACCTGCTCCTGAATGACTACTGGGTAAATAACAAAATGAAGGCAGAAATAAATAAATTCTTTGAAACTAATGAGAACAAAGACACAATGTACCAGAATCTTTGGGCCACAGCTAAAGCAGTGTTTAGAGAAAAATTTATAGCACAGAATGTCTACAAAAGAAAGATCTAAAATCAACACCCTAACATCTAAAAGGAAAGATCTAAAATCAATACCCTAACATCACCACTAAAAGAACTAGAGAAGCAAGAGCAAATAAATTCAAAAGCAAGCAGAGACAAGAAATAACTAAGATCAGAGCAGAACTGAAGGAGACAGAGACATGAAAAACCTTTCAAAAACAATCAATAAATCCAGGATCTGGCTTTTAAAAAAGATCAACAAAACAGAAAGACTGCTAGCCAGACAAATAAAGAAGAAAAGAGAGAAGAATCAAAGAGACACAATAAAAAATGATAAAGGGGATAAAAGGGATTCTTTTATCACCAATCCCACAGAAATACAAACTACCATTAGAGAATACTATAAACATCTCTATGCAAATAAACTAGAAAATCTAGAAGAAACGAATAAGTTCCAGGATATATAGACCCTCACAAATCTAAACCAGGAAGACGTCGAATCCCTGAATAGACCAATTACAAGTTCTGAAATTCAGGCAGTAATTACCAGCCTACCAACCAATAAAAGCTCAGGATAAGATGGATTCACAGCTGAATTCCACCAGAGCTACAAAGAGGAGCTGGTATCATTCCTTCTGAAACCATTCCAAACAATCAGAAAAAGGGACACCTCCCTAGCTCATTTTATGAGGTGAGCATCATCCTGATACCAAAACCTTGCAGAGACAAAAAAAAAAAAAAAAGAGGAAAATTTCAGACCAATATCACAAATGAACATCAATACGAATATCCTCAATAAAATACTGAATCCAGCAGCACATCAAAAATCTCATCCAATATGATCAAGTCGTTTTCATCCCTAGAATAAAAGCCTGGTTCAACATACACAAATCAATAAATGTAATCCATCACATAAACAGAACCAGTGACAAAAACCAGAAGAATCTCTCAGTAGATGCAGAAAAGGCCTTCAATAAAATTTAACACCGCTTTATGCTAAAAACTCTCAATAAACTAGTTACTGATGAAACATCTCTCAAAATGATAACAACTATTTATGACAAACCCACAACCAATTTAATACTGAATGGACAAAATCTGGAAGCATTCCCTTTGAAAACTGGCACAAGATAAGGATGCCCTCTCTAACCACTCCTATTCAACATACTATTGAAAATTCAGGACAGGGCAACCAGGCAAGAGAAAGAAATAAAGATTATTCAAATAGGAAAAGAGGAAGTCAAATTGTCTCTGCAGATGACATGATTATATATTTAGAAAACCCCATTGTTTCAGCTCCAAATCTCCTTAAGCTGATAAGCAAGTTCAGCAAAGTCTCAGGACACAACATCAGTGTGTAAAAATCACAAGCATTCCTATACACCAATAATAGACAAAGAGAAAGCCAAATCATGAGTGAACTCCCATTCACAATTGCTACAAAGAGACCTAGGAAGACAACTTACAAGGGATGTGAAGGACCTCTTCAAGGAGAACTACAAACCACTGCTCAAAGAAGTAAGAGAGGACACAAACAAATGGAAAAATATTCCATGCTCATGGATAAGAAGAATTAATATCATGCAAATGGTCATACTGCCCAAAGTAATTTATAGAGTCAGTGCTATCCCCATCAATCTTCCATTCACCTTCTTCACAGAAATTAGAAAAAACTACTTTAAACTACATATGGAACCAAAAAAGAGCTCACACAGCTAAGACAATCCTAAGTCAAAAGAATAAAGCTGGAGCCATCATGCTACCTGAATTTAAACTATACTACAAGGCTATAGTAACCTAAACAGCATGATACTGGTACCAAAACAGATATACAGACCAATGGAACAGAAGAGAGGCCTCAGAAATAATGCCACATATCTACTACCATCTGATCCTGACAAACCTGACAAAAACAAATAACGGGGAAAGGATTCCCTATTTGATAAATGCTGTTAGGAAAACTGGCTAGCCATATGCAGAAAACTAAAACTGGACCCCTTCCTTACAGCTTATACAAAAATTAATTCAAGATGGATTAAAGACATAAAACCATAAAAACCCTAGAAAAAATCCTAGGCAGTATCATTCAGGACATAGGCGTGAGCAAAGAATTTATTACTAAAACTCCAAAAGCAATGGTAACAAAAGTCAAAATTGACAAATAAGATTTAATTAAACTAAAGAGCTTCTGCACAGCAAATGAAATTATCCTCAGGGTGACAGGCAACCTAAAGAATGAGAGAAAATTTTTGCAATCTGTCCATCTGACAAAGGGCCAATATCCAGAATCTTAAACAAATTTCCAAGAAAAAACAAAGAACTTAAACAAATTTACAAGAAAAAACAACCCCATCAAAAAGTGGGTGAAGGATATGAACAGACACTTCTCAAAAGAAGACATTTATGCAACAAACAAACAATTGAAAAAAAGCTCATTATTGCTGGTCATTAGAGAACTGCAAATCAAAACCACAATGAGATACCATCTCATGCCAGTTAGAATGGTGGTCATTAAAAAGTCAGGAAACAACAGATGCTGGAGAGGACGAATGTGGAGGAATAGGAATGCTCTTACACTGTTGGTGGGAGTGTAAATTAGTTCAACCATTGTGGAATACCATGTGGCCATTCCTCAAGGATCTAGAACCAGGAATACCATTTGACCCAGCAATCCTATTATTGGGTATATACCCAAAGGATTATAAATCATTCTACTATAAAGACACATGCACATGTATTGTTCACAATTGCAAAGACTTGGAACCAACCCAGATGCCCATCAGTGATAGACCAAATAAAGAAAATGTGCCACATGTACACCATGGAATACTATGCAGCTATAAAAAAAGGATGAGTTCATGTCCTTTGCAGGGATATGGATGAAGCTGGAAACCATCATTCTCAGCAAACTGAAAAGAAAACCAAACACCGCATGTTCTCACTCATAAGTGGGAGTAGAACAGTGAGAATACATGAACACAGGGAGGAGAATATCACACAAAGGGGCTCTTCGGGGGGTGTGAGACTATTAGAGGGATAACACTAAGAGAAATACATAATGTAGATGACAGATTCATTGGTGCAGCAAACCACCATGGCACGTGTATCTGTGTAACAAACCTGCACGTTCTGCACATGTATGCCATAACTAAAAGTATAGTAAAAAAAAGTTAGACACTTAATATTATAATCTGCATTAAGTATACTAATATTTGATATCTTCTGACTCAGAGTTGGAAGGATATTGGGGTCCGAATAAGTGTTTGTCCAGAGCTTATCATTCAAAATCTTAATAAACTGTATATAATATTAAAAAAAAAGAAGCCAGTTACAAAAGACCTCATATTTTATAATTCAATTTCTATGAAATGTCCAGAATAGGCAATTTTATACAGACAGAAAGTAGGTTTGAGGTTTCCTAGAACTGGGGAAATGGAGGGTAACAGCTAATGAATATAAAGTTTCATTTTGGGGTGAGAAAAATGTTCTAAAATTAATTGCGGTGATGCTTGCATAAGTCTGAAAATAAACTAAAAACCATTGAATTATACATGCTAAATGGGTGAACTGTATGGTGTGCAAATTGTATGGGTGAATTGTACAGTGTGTAAATTATATGGTGTGTAAAGCTGCTATAGAAAAAAGAAATAAATATAACTAGAACTACCCTTGATTTTATTCATCTACAACATGAGAAGGTTAAAGTACATTACAGTAAGACAGTAAAGCTAAAAGATAATGACAAACTAAGTTCATAACAGATAAATACACAAATTACATCTCTAAGTCTTCCCTTATTATTTACTAGTGAAATTTTTAAGATAGTAAAATAAAATCAACTTTGGTCCAATAATAATATGAAACTAATTACTACTTATTAATTACTTACAAGATATTAAGCATTACAAAGCAAGCTGGGACAAACTGGAACTCCTCTACACTGGTTTGGAGTATGTATATTGGTAAATCACATTGTAGAGCATTTAGTCAGTGCTTAGCAGAGATAAAATGTTTATCCCTTATGACCCATCAACTCTACTTCTAGGTATTTGCCCTAGAGAACTCCTAAGGAGACAGATACAAAGATGCAGACTGCAGCACTGTTTATAATTGTTTATAATAATGGACAAATGATAAAAAAATCTAAATGCTCATTAGTAAAAGTCTGAATATATATCCATATTATTCAGGAGCTAAATAGACTTATGTCCATCTGATAGATACATCTTGAAAACAAAGATGAATTTTAAAAATCAAATTAGAGAGGATAACTGCAGTTTTTTAGACAGTGTAATTAAAAGACAAAATTAAACACAAAGTTAATTTGAAAAATAAAAACATATTCTATGTATTGTTATTCCCTATCCTTTGGGTATATATGCTGATGCAGCAAAAGAATACAAATGTAGATATGAAGGATATACACAAATTCAGGATAGTGGTTATCTCAGAGCAAGAAATTGGGGAAAAAAAAGTTGGATGCAGGAAAGCTTTCAACTTTATGAGTAATCATTTATTTTTTCAAATAATTCAAAGTAAATATGATAAAATGTTTACTCTGCTAAATCTATATGGGTTTCTTATATTTTTCAGAAAAAATATTTCTTATATGAAAAAATACATTTTTTCAGTTTGGAATGTTTTAAGTTAGTTAATAATACCATCCGAATGTTAACATCCTGTTCCTGATAACTGCATTATTGTTATATAAGATGTTAACATTAGGAGAAGCAAGGCGAGGATCATATGAAAACTCCACACTTTTTTTTTGGTAATTCTTAAATTAGTTACACATTTTGTTTTATTTTATTTATTTATTTATTTTTGAGACAGAGTCTTGCTCCACTGCCCGGGCTGGAATGCAGTGGTGCAATATCATCTCACTGCAACCTCCACCTCCTGGGTTCAAGTGATTCTCCTGCCTCAGCCTCTTGAGTAGCTGGGATTACAGGCAAATGCCACCATGCCCAGCTAATTTTTCTATTTTTAGTAGAGATGGGGTTTTACCATATTAGCTAGGCTGGTCTTGAACTTCTGACCTCAAGTGATCCACCCACCTTGGTCTTCCAAAGTGCTAGGATAATAGGCATGAGCCACTGCACCTGGCCTTAAATTTTTTTAAATAAAAACAATAAATATTTTTAAAAATAAAACACAGCTGGGTGCAGTAGCTCACACCTGTAATCCCAGCACTTTTGGAGGTCTAGGTGGGCAGATCACAAGGTGAAGGGATTGAGACCATCTTGGTCAATATGGTGAAAAATCTCTACCAAATATACAAAAATTAGCTGAATGTGGTGGTGCACCCCTGTAATCCCCACTACTGGGGAGACTGAGGTAGGAGGTGGAAGTTGCAGTGAGCTGAGACCACGACACTGCACTCCAGCCTGGCGACAGAGTGAACTCTGTCTCAAAAATAATAATAACAAATAAATAAAATGCACTTTAGAGGTCAAGTAAATGGTGGTGATAATCCTTACTGTTTATTATTTCTGAAAACTATTATTATTTAAAACATTTTTGAAAACTTTTTGTAAAGCCCCATTAGGTAGCCAGGCGCTGCAGCTCACACCTAAAATCCCAGCACTTTGGGAGAGGCTAAACAATCGCTTGAGCCAAAGAGCTCAAGACCAACCTAAGCAACATAACCTAAACAACATAGACCCCCATCTCTACACACACACACACACACACACACACAAAGCCAGCCACAGTGGCGTGACTGCACTCCCACCTGGGTGACAGAGCAAGACCCTATCTCAAAACAACAACAAAAAAGCCCAATTAGCATTGAAGGCCACCAATTTATTTATCAAATTTTCTTCTTCTTCAACAAATTGTGGCAATATTTCAAGACATACTTTATTTTGGCTTACCATGAAATCATAAAATTAAAGAAACCTTGAAAATTAGTCAATTGTTCCCACTTCAAGGCCAGGATTCATTCAAATCATTTAAGAAAAATAGCTGCATCCCTTTACTTTAAAAAAAAATCTATCAAAATTGAAATACCACTATCTTTATTAACAACATGTATTAATCTGTTTTCATGCTGCCAATACAGACATGCCCAAGACTGGGCAATTTGAAAAAGAAGTCCACTAAAAGGTTTAATGGACTTACAGTTCCACATGGCTGGAGAGGCCTCACAATCATGGTGAAAGGTGAAAGGCAGGTCTCACATGGTGGCAAACAAGAGAAGAGAGAGCTTGTACAGGGAAACTCTCATTTTTTTTAAAACCATCAAATCTCATGAGACTTATTCACTAACATGAGAATAGAATGGGAAATACCCACCCCCATGATTCAATTATCTCCCACCAGGCCCTTCCCACAACAGGTGGGAATTGGGGGGGTTACAATTCAAGATGATGTTTGGGTGGGCACACAGCCAAACCATACCACAATGTAGTCATCCTTTGGTATTCTCTCAAGATTGCTTCTAGAACTCCTGCACATACTAAAATCCACAGATGTTCCAGTCTGATATAAAATAGTGTAGTATTTGCATATAACTAAACAGTGTAGTATTTGCCCATCTTCTTGTATACTCTAAATTATCTCTAAATTACCTATAATACCTAGGATAGTGTACATGTTATGCAAATAGTTGCTATATTATATATTTTATTGTGGGACTTTCCCCCAAATATTTTCGATCTATGATTGGTTGAATCTGCCAATAGGAACCTGCTAATCTAAAGGGCCAACTGTATTTCAAACCTCTCAGTCAAAAATTATTTTTAAAATTCAATTGAATGCTTTCTTACTGTAATTTAAATGTTATCCCTTTGATAGAGTTAGGTTTTCAAAGAGCAAGAATATTTACTCAACTTTCAAAAATAATTCCTTGACAATTTGATGACTATTCAGAACCAAATTGGTTTTGTCACCTCCAAAGCTAAGTAAGCCTAGCTGGATTATCCTCTCAACACAAAATCTGTTTCCCAAGGTTTTATTCATTTTGTTGTTCACCTCAAACTGATTTTCCAAAAGGAATAAAATATGTTACTAGAGGCTTCTTTTTGCTGATGGCCATCTTCTCCCTTGGACAGTGCTGCAGCTATAGTATGTACTTTAGAATTCATTTAATTTGCTGTCATGTAGGCCACTTCCCTTCACTTAGTACATTTTTAATTCAGAATATAAACATATTTGAAAAGATTTTATAACCATTTATTAGACCAAAGGTCATACAGATTTGGCAGAAATAAACTATCAAACAAACAAAAACACAAGGTGTCAACTCTAGAATTTCTGTACAAGAAAAATTAAGAGGAGGCAATTTGTTTCATTTAGTTCCCTCTTCTCTTTCCTATCCTCAGTTTATTGAAGCTATTTGCTGGCAGGGTGGTAAAATATAAAGCAAAAGATGGCAGTCTTCTGATGTGAAGAGTCAAAGGACAGAATGATACAGAAAAGGGAGGGTTGCTGGAAAGTGGCAGGAAATCCCAAAAAGTAGGGAGCCCTAGAAAGGAAATCTCCAAATATGTATTTTTTTTTAAGTGTGAGTCCATATTTAAAGAAAGAAAGAAAAAATATTTTATTTATGTAGAATGCCAACTAACTAATATCAAAGGAATAACAAGAGTTAGAATATCATCATTGGATGCCAAAACTAGAGGGTAAAATTTTCATAAGAAAGTAAATATTTACCGTCTCAGAGTAACCTGTCAAAAAGTACTTATTAATTAAAATGGGAAAAACACAAAGGAAAAACATGGTGGACATTAGATGAATCAAGTGATCAAAATTAACTTTTCCAATATTTGGAAAAACCAATATCAAATGTCTCATAACACGAAGGATTTAAAAGGACATAATGTATAATCCAAATTTAATCCTGAGGAAACATCAGAAACCTTAAATGAAGACATGTTTCATAAAATAAAAATTGCTATGTACTCTCTTAAAATGTCAAAATCAAGCTAAAGAAAGGCTGAGGAACTGCTGCAGAGCAAAAGAGATTTCTGAACGAGACAAGTAAATGCAACGTGTGATCCTAGGTTAGTTAGTGGCCTGAGAGTGAAAACAGCTATAAAGGATATTATTAAGACCACTGAGAAAATTTGAATATGAACTGAAGATTAAATAATAGTACTATATGAACATTAAATGTCTTGATTTTGACAACTGTACTATGGTTATATAAGAGAATGTCTTTGTTCATTTTTTTTTTTGGTTTTTTGAGACAGTCTCGATCTGTTGCCCAGACTGGAGTATAGTGGGTGTGATCTTGGCTCACTGCAACCTCCACCTCCTGGGTTCAAGCGATTCTCATGCCTCAGCTTCCCAAGTAGCAGGGACTACAGGCATGTGCCACCATACTCAGCTAATTTTTGTATTTTTAGTAGAGACGGGGTTTTGCCATGTTGCCCTGGGTGGTCTTGAACTCCTGACCTCAAGTGATCCAACCACCTCAGCCTCCCAAAGTTCTGGGATTACAGACATGAGCCACTGTGCCCAGCCGAGAATGTCTTTATTCTTAGAAAACACAAACTGAAGTCTTTAGGGGCAAAGAAGAATGATACCCACAGTTACTGTCAAAAGTAGACAGAAATTTTAAAATGTTTGCCTGGGACTTCTGCTTCCAGTCAAAATGAATTAATAGGGATCAATTTTATCCTCCTTTCTCATACAATTTTTTAAATGAACGAATTATATGAATTATCAATTTGCAGTATACCAGACTTCAGGAAGCAAAGGACAGTGATCCCTGAGAAACAGAAAAGTAAACAAAGTGAGCCCTAAGATTTCCCCTAGCTTACTACCTCGAGAAATTCAATGCCATGAAACACAGTGGGGAAAACAAAGCAGAGCCCAATGGACTCTCTGAGGTGAAGAGACAGAACAGAAAATAAAGGAGACAAAGAAAGCTAAAACTTACAGGACTAAGTACAGCAGCAGAGGCAGCTACACAAAGAGATAATTGTGAAGTTTTGCAAAGGATCCCCCCTTAACCCTTCAGTTGAATGCTAGTCTGAATTATATGATGTAAGAGAAGCACTTAAGGCCAGGCAAAGAATCACCCAAAAATGATGAGAAGTAGCAATGCCTGCACTCACACAACATTAAATATAGGGTCTATATACACCTGGACCAACTAGAAAACCACACAATACACAGGGCAACTGGGTAGAGTACCCATAAGGGACTTGCCTCAGTATTGGGGAATAATTAGCCCCAGACCGAACTGAATGAATCTGTTCTACATAACAAATTTTGAAAGCAAGTATCAGTTTCCAAGGAACTTAACACACCACAAGAAAAAGCTCAAGAATAATTACAGAAATACAAAAATATCTGGCATCCAACAAGGTAAAATAACACAATATCAGGCACCCAATCAAAGATCACCAAGTATGCAAAGAAGCAATAAAATGCAGTACATAATAAAAAAACAAACTAATCAATTGAAACTAATCCAAAACTGACATAATAAAATTATTAGACAAAATCTTTAAAATAGTTTTTGAATTTTCTAAAGCCTAGAGATCTGAAACATTTTTTCAAAGACCAAAATTAAATCACTAGTGATGAAAAAAATTATACTACATAAGATGAAAACACATATTAGATAGGACTGACGGATTAGTCGTTGTAGGAAAAAAAGTCAACTTGAAGACATAGCAATAGAAACTACCTAAAATTGAATACACAAAGAGAAAATTCAAAATAGTAAAGAGACCATCAGTGCGTTGTCTTCAAGCAACCAAATGCATCTGCAAGTAAAATCACCAAAGTAAGGTAAGAGGAGCAAAACCAAAAAATATATTGAGAAAATATTTGCTAAAATGTCCAAAATTTGATTAAATTAGCTAGGAAGTTCAATGACCCCAAACATGATGAAAACTACACCAAAACATATCATATCAAATTGTTCAAGTCAGTAAAGGTAAAGAATAATTAAAACACCATGACCACCCAAATTAACCTAAATTATGTATATAGAAAATTCCATCCAATAATAGCAGAATGAACATTCTTTTAAAGCACACCCACCTGGAACATTTACCAAGAAAGACAACATTCTAGGCCATAAAGCAAGTTTCAATAAACTGAAAAGCATTGAAGTCATGCAAACCATATTCTCTGACCATAGTGGAACTAAATTAGAAATTAATAACAGAACAATTTCTGCAGGAGAAGGGGAGAATCTGGAACTTAATTACACAATTCTAAATAAGCCCTGGGTAAAAAGAAACAAAATAGAAATAATCTAAAGAAAAATTAGAGAGTATTTTTAACTCAATGGAACTGAAACTCAACATATTCAATTTTTTGGGATGTGATGAAGCTATATATAGGGGGAACTTTATAACACTAAACACTTATATTAGAAAAGCAAAACGATCTCAAATTAAGGACCACAACTTCTACCATAAGGAACCACAATAAGAAGAATAAACCTGAAGCAAGGAGACGAATGGATACAAATAAATAAAACAGATAACATAAAAATGAAAGAAAATCACCGAAACCAAATTTGAGAAGATTATTAAAATGTCTAGCCAGAGTGATTAGAAAAAGATATAAAAGACAAAAACTACCAATATCGTAAAGAGAAGTGATTTAACTATACATTCTACCGGTATTAAAAGGATAATATTATGAACAATTATGCCAATACACTCCACTACTTGGAAAAAATAAACATATTCCTTGAAATACTCAAACTACCTAAGCTCACTGAATAAGATAACCTAATTAGCCCTATATTATTAAACAATTTTAACTGGTAGTTAAAAAAAATCACTCCACAAAGAAAACTCCCAGCACAGATGACTTCTTGTGAATTCTACAAAACATCTGAGGAGGAAATAATACCAATTCCACACAACTCTTCCAGAAAACTGAAAAGGAGGAACTGTCTTATTCTGCGAGGGCAACATTACCCTAATACCAAAATCAGGCAAAGACAGTCTAAGGAAAAACTACAGAACAATATCCCTCATATATGTAAATCTAAAAAAATAACAAAATTTTGGAAAATGATATCTATATATTTTTGTTTTTGTTTTTTTATTAAGTTTCAAGTTACATGTGCAGGATGTGCAGGTTTGTTACATAGGTAGACATGTGCCATGGTGGTTTGTTGCACCTGTCAACCCATC
Source organism: Callithrix jacchus (assembly GCF_049354715.1). NCBI lineage: Eukaryota > Metazoa > Chordata > Mammalia > Primates > Cebidae > Callithrix > Callithrix jacchus. The sequence continues at coordinate 144,046,198 of NC_133503.1, read as the reverse complement.
AGCTAGTTATTAAGCCCAGCATGCATCAGCTCTTTTCCCCAATGCTCTCCCTCCCCTTCCCCTATCCTCAACAGGCCCCGGTGTGTGTTGTTCCCTTCGCTGTAACCATGTGTTCTCACTGTTGAACTCCCACTTTTGAGTAAGAACATGCAGTGTTTGGTTTTCTGTTCCTGTGTTAGTTTGCTAATGATGGCTTCCAGCTTCATCCATGCCCCTGCAAAAGACATGATCTCTTTCCTTATTATGGCTGCATAGTATTTCATGATGTATAGGTACCACATTTTCTTTATCCAGTCTATCATTAATGAGCATTTGGGTTGATTCCATGTTTTTGCTAGTGTGAATGGTGCTGCAATGAACATATGTGTGCATGTATGTTTATAATAGAATGGTTTCTATTCCTTTGGGTATATACCTAGTAATAGGATTGCTGGGTTAAATGGTATTTCTGGTTCTAAATCTTTGAGGAATCACCACACTGTCTTCCACAATGGTTGAAACAGAAACACTTTTACACTGTTGGTAAGAAGGTAAATTAGATATCTAATTATATTTAAAAAATACATTGATGACCAAATTAAGTTCATCTTAAGATTGAAAGGTTGGTTTGGTTGGGCACAGTGGCTCATGCCTGTAATCCCAGCACTTTGGGAGACCAAGGTGGGAGGATCACTTGTGCCCAGGAGTTTGAGACCAGCTTAAGCAACATAGTGCAACCCCATCTCTACAAAATATACAAAAATTAGCTGGTCATTGTGGTGCATGCTTATAGTACCAGCTACTCAGGAGGCTGTGGTGGGAGGACTGCTCAAGCCTATGAGGCAGAGGTTGCAGTAAGCTAAGATCACCACATTACACTGCACCCCAGCCTAGGCAACAGAGTGAGACAAGTGAGACCCTGTCTCCAAAAAAAAAAAAAAAAAGGTTGGTTTAACATTCTAAACCAATCATCGCACTTTACTGTATTAATCCACTTTTAAAAAGATAAACTATATGATCATTTCAAACAATTCAGAAAAAGCATTTGGTAACATTCCAACACCCATTCTTGATTAAAAGAAACAAACTCTCAGTAAACCATGGATAGAAGGAAATTTTCTCAACCAGACAAAGGGCATCAACAAAGAAACCTATAACTTATACTTAATGGTGAAAGATGGAATTCTTTCCTCACTGAGGTCAGGAAAAAAACAAGGATGTCAGCTCTCACCACCTTTATTATACATTGTGTTAGAAGTTCTAGACATTCCAATAAGGAAAAAAAATAAAGAAATAAAATTAATTATTAGAAGGAAGAAGCATAATGTCTTTCATCTCAGACAACATTATCATCTTTATAGATGGAATCTACTAAAAACCTATTAAAACCAGGCCAGGCACCATGGCTCATGCCTGTAATCCCAGCACTTTGGGAGGCTGACGTCAGAAGTTCGAGACCAGCCTGGCCAACATGGTGAAACCCCATCTCTACTAAAAATACAAAAATTAGCTGGGCATGGTAGTAGGCACCTGTAATCCCAGTTATTTGGGAGGCTGAGGCAGGAAAATCACAAAGCCAAGATCGCACCATTGCACTCCAGCTTGGGTGACAAGAGCAAGATTCTGACACATACACACAAAGCTATTAAAACCAATAAACTTAGCAAGGTTACAGATACAAAATCAATATAAATATCTATTGTATTTTTATATGCCACTGAAAAACATTTAATATTGAAAATGAAATTTTAAAAACAGTATCATAGACAATAACATTAAAAAATATGACCAAAGGTATAAAAACACTGAAAACCACAAAATACTGCTTAGAGAAATTAAAAAAAAAAAAAAAAAAACTAAATAAATGGAGAGAGAGACTGTGTTTATGAGCTGGAAGACTCTATATTGTTAAGACATCAATTGGCTAGACCACACTCCAGAGGAGGAAACTACATAAAGTCATGAATACCAGGCGACAGAGATCACTGAGGGCCATCTTGGAAGTCTGCCTACCACAGGCACCAATGTTATTAAAATATATCACATTATTTTTTTGTTGCGTATCCTTATAACTCCTCTAAAAGAACTTTGTAGCCAGACCGCATTTTACAAACCTAGTTTTACTAATTACTGTGTGACTTTGCCGATTAATTAACTTTGCTGTGCTTCAGCTCTCTGTTCTGCAAAATGGAGAAAACAGCAGTACCTATCTGATGCAGTTATTTAAGGCTTAAATGATTAAGTGTCTGTAAAGCACTTAACTCTGGTACTTGGTTATATACATAAATCAATAAATCCATAAAACCAACATAAACACTTAAGTTACTGTTCCTTAAAGTTTAGTACAATATGTCCTTCTTTAACTATTTAATAATGCCTACTATGGATAAGGTACACCATTCAAGGTGTGTACAAAGACAAGTGATGAAACTTGGGCATTGAGGAAAAAGTATCTTCTTGTTCCCATTTTTATTTGAGGTTTAACAAACAAGGATAGCTAATGGCTGAGATAACCATAATCTTGTTTCACCAGATTTGTGCCCATTTTCCAGGCTTAATGGTCAGTGGCACCCACTTTTACTTTCTTTTTTTTTTTTTTTTTTTTTGAGACAAAGTCTCACTCTATTGCCCAGGCTGGAGTGCAGTTGTGTGATCTCAGTTCACTGCAACCTCTGCCTCCCAGGTTCAAATGATTGTCCTACCTCAGCCTCCAGAGTAATTGGAATTACAGGCCCATGCCACCATGCCTGGCTAATTTTTGTGTGTATTTTTAGTAGACATAGGGTTTCACCATGTTGGCCAGGCTGATCTCGAACTCCTGACCTCAAGAGTTCCTCCCTCCTTGGCCTTCAAAAGTGCTGGCATTACAGGCATGAGCCTTTGCACACGGCCCCCCTCTTTCACGCTTTCAAGTGTCCCAGTGTACACAAGAAATTAGAATCACTACAGTTTGTCTTAGTTCTAGATTGAAATGGAAACTGAATCTAGATAAACACTTTTGAGTAGGGTACCAACAAGGCACAGACAAAAGGAAAGAAAAGGAAATTGAAGAGGAGGAATATGGGAAATGGAGGTGGGCAGAGATAGTGGGCAACAGAGTGAGACCCTGTCTCAAAAACAAAAAAGAAAAAAAGAAAGGTTGGTTTAATATTCTGAACCAATCATTGCAATTCACTGTATTAATACACTTTTAGAAACATAAACTATATGATCATCTCAAACAATTCAGAAAGAGCAGCATGGTAAGAGAAAAATACATGCTTGAAAATGCCCACATACCAAAATTAATTCACCCACAATTTGAATGCACACATCCTATAAACCTAACATATTCTTTAAAAGCTTAGTGAAATAAAATATTTAACTGGTCATAAAATATGTAACTGGCATTTCTTTAAAGATTTTTAAAAATCCATAAATGAATACCAAGTAAATGTTAATGTATCACATTTAACTTCAATTTCCTCTATCTGTTCTAACATTTAACCATGAAACCGATATATAATCCTGATAAACACATTATTTAAAATATAAGAAAACTTGTTTAAATGCACACACTGTAGGCCCAATTTTTGCAATAAACCACTTTTATAGCTATTTTTATACTCCTAACTGAAAACATTAGGTGACTTTGGAAATTCTAATTCTTTTATAATCCAGCAGTACCAAAGCAAACAGTCATGACCCCTTAAGAGGATAAATATGCCCATTTTAATTAAAAACTAAATTATTTGACTTGGTGTGCAATTTTTCCATCTGTATTTTGAGATGTATTTATAAATCCTGTGCTTTCCATTAATGAAAAACTGTAAAAGTATAATAATTGACAAACAATGTATGGAGGCAGTCTTAAAGGTTAGGTGTCTTGAATTTTCAATAATTTAGGATAATAAGAGGAATGAAGTACTGATACATGCCACATTATGGTTCAACCTTGAAAACACTGTGCTAAGTAAAAGAGGAAAGCCACAAAAGACCACATACTGTATGATTTCATTTATATTTATGGTCTAGAGTATGCAAATCTATACAGACAAAAAGTAGATTAGCAGTTGCCTAGGACTGGGGTAGGACTGGGGACTGGGGGAAATGTGGGGAATGGAGGATGACCTCCTTTGGGAGAAATGGAATGTTCTAAAATTGATGATAATGATGATTGCACAACTCTGTGAATATACTAAAAACCATTAAATTGTATATTTCAATGGGTAAATGGTATTGTGGTCTATGAATTATATCTCAATAAAACTGTTACCATAAAAAGAACTTAGGCTATAATTCCTACCCTAATACATAAACTGTTATGTATTATTATTTTAAAATTCCAAAACTTTATAGGAGAGAAAGCCAAGAAATGTATGCATTAGTCTGTTCATGCTAATTGCTAAACACTGATGCAAATGTACTCCATGTCTTTGAATTCCTACTGAGTTTCAGACAATAAATAGATTTCTTGAATACTGTACCACAAAATAGATTTAGATATTGACTTGACTTTAAACTTGTGGTAATATTTCCTGACTTCATTTGAAAATTTAATTAAACAACCTGTCAACTTCCTGGGTTTTTTGTTTTTGGTTTTTTGAGATGGAGTTTTGCACTGTCGCCTGGGCTGGAGTGCAATAGCAAGCGTGATCTCGGCTGACTGCAACCTCTGCCTCCCAGGTTCACAAGATTCTCCTGCCTCGGCCTCCCAAGTAGCAGGGATTACAGGCGCACACCACCATTCCTGGCTAATTTTTTGTATTTTTATTTGAGACAGGGTTTCACTATGTTGGCCAGACTGGTCTCGAACTCCTGACCTCGTGATCCACCCGCCTCAGAGTCCCAAAGTGCTGGGACTATAGGCGTGCGCCACTGTGCCCGGCCACAGGTTTTTTTATTCCTAAGTAGCTATTAATTTGGTTTATCAATACAAACCGTAATAAAGTATGGGAGGCAACAAATATCAAGCCAATGCTAGATTTAGCCATTTTATAATGTATACATATATCTAAACATCATTTGTATACCATAAAGACAGAATTTTTATCAATTTATTAATTGTAAAATAACAAAATACAAAGCTTAATAAAAACAATTTGCAAGCTTTATAGCCAGTTAATTTGTTAACTATATATGTACAGTATTATTTTGCCTTCTAAAATTCTGCTTCTAGAGTTTCAAGTAAAGAATATTAAGCATTTCTTGACCTAGGTATAAAATGTTATATTTCACCACTGATATATTAGTGAACTTCATTCACTAATTTAGGTGAATATTTTCTTTTAATTGCATTTTAGGTTTTGGGGTACATGTGAAGAACATGCAAGATAGTTGCACAGGTACACACATGGCAGTGTGATTTGCTGCCTTCCTCCCCTTCACAATTTGGGTGAATATTAGTAATCATTAATTCTAATAGATCTAGTCAATGAAAGCAATCAATAAAAGTTACTAATACTGATATTTTAATAAAAAATAGATCACAAAAATGAAAGCTCACTTTTATTATTCTACTATTAATGTGTATTTATAACACATTAAATACACTATATGGAAATATTGCCATATTTCCACATTTATGCCCTATAGCACTAACTTTGGTATTCAGAGCTATGATGCCAGATAGTTATTACAACATAGAGAGGAAACCATCATTTTAAAAAATTTATTTTTATTTTTTATTATACTTTAAGTTCTGGGATACATGTGCAGAATGTACAGGTTTGTTACATAGGTATACACATGCCATAATGGTTTGCTGCATCCATCAACCAGTCATCTACATTAGGTATTTCTCCGAATGCTATCCCTCTAATAGTCTCCCACCCCCAAAAAAGCTCCTTTGTGTGATTTCCCCTCCGTGTTCATGTGTTCTCACTGTACAACTCCCACTCATGAGCAAGAACATGAAGAGTTTGGTTATATGTTCCTGTGTTAGTTTGCTGAGAACAATGGTTTCCAGCTTCATCCATGTCCCTGCAAAGGACATGAACTCATCCTTTTTTATGGCTACGTAGTATTCCATGGTGTACATGTGGCATATTTTCTTTATTTGGTCTATCATTGATGAGCATCTGGGTTGATTCCAAGTCTTTGCAATTGTAAACAATGCTGCAATAAACATACATGTGCATGTGTCTTTATAGTAGAATGATTCATAATCCTTTGGGTATATACCCAGTAATAGGATTGCTGGGTCAAATGGTATTCCTGGTTCTAGATCCTTGAGGAATGGCCACATGGTATTCCACAATGGTTGAACTAATTTACACTCTCACCAACAGTGTAAGAGCATTCCTATTTCTCCACATCCGTCCTCCCCAGCATCTGTTGTTTCCTGACTTTAATGACCACCATTCTAACTGGCATGAGATGGTATCTCATTGTGGTTTTGATTTGCAGTTCTCTAATGACCAGCAATAATGAGCTTTTTATCATGTTTGTTTGTTCCATAAATGTCTTCTTTTGAGAAGTGTCTGTTCATATCCTTCACCCACTTTTTGATGGGGTTGTTTTTTCTTGTAAATTTGTTTAAGTTCTTTGTTTTTTCTTGGAAATTTGTTTAAGATTCTGGATATTGGCCCTTTGTCAGATGGACAGATTGCAAAAATTTTCTCTCATTCTTTAGGTTGCCTGTCACCCTGAGGATAGTTTCATTTGCTGTGTAGAAGCTCTTTAGTTTAATTAAATCTCATTTGTCAATTTTGACTATTGTTACCACTGCTTTTGGTGTTTTAGTCATGAATTCTTTGCTCACACCTATGTCCTGAATGATAGTGCCTAGGATTTTTTCTAGGGTTTTTATGGTTTTATGTCTTCTTTAATCCATCTTGAATTAATTTTTGTATAAGTTGTAAGGAAGGGGTCCAGTTTTAGTTTTCTGCATATGGCTAGCCAGTTTTCCTAACAGCATTTATTAAATAGGGAATCCTTTCCCCATTATTTGTTTTTGTCAGGTTTGTCAGGATCAGATGGTAGTAGATATGTGGCATTATTTCTGAGACCTCTCTTCTGTTCCATTGGTGTATATATCTGTTTTGGTACCAGTATCATGCTGTTTAGGTTACTGTAGCCTTGTAGTATAGTTTAAATTCAGGTAGCATGGTGACTCCAGCTTTATTCTTTTGGCTTAGAATTATCTTAGCTATGTGGGCTCTTTTTTGGTTCCATATGTAGTTTAGAGTAGTTTTTTCTAATTTCTGTGAAGAAGGTGAATGGAAGATTGATGGGGATAGCACTGACTCTATAAATTACTTTGGGCAGTATGACCATTGCATGATATTCTTCTTATCCATGAGCATGGAATATTTTTCCATTTGTTTGTGTCCTCTCTTACTTCCTTGAGCAGTGGTTTGTAGTTCTCCTTGAAGAGGTCCTTCACATCCCTTGTAAGTTGTATTCCTAGGTTTCTTTGTAGCAATTGTGAATGGGAGTTCACTCATGATTTGGCTCTTTGTCTATTATTGGTGTATAGGAATGCTTGTGATTTTTACACATTGATGTTGTGTCCTGAGACTTTGCTGAATTTGCTTATCAGCTCAAGGAGATTTGGAGCTGAAACGATGGGGTTTTCTAAATATACAATCCTGTCATCTGCAAACAGAGACAATTTGACTTCCTCTCTTCCTATTTGAATAATCCTTATTTCTTTTTCTTGCCTGATTGACCTGGCCAGAACTTCCAATAGTATGTTGAATAGGAGTGGTGAGAGAGAGCAAAGGGCATACTTCTGGCTTTTGCCAATTCAGTATATTGCTGTGGGTCTGTCATAAATAGCTGTTCTTATTTTGAGATATATTCCATTAATATCTAGTTTATTGAAAGTTTTTAGCATGAGGGAGTGTTAAATTTTATTGAAGGCCTTTTCTGCATCTATTGAGATAATCATGTGGTTTGGTTCTGTTTATGTGATGGATTACATTTATTGATTTGCATATGTCAAACCAACCTTGCATCCCAGGCATGAAGCCGACTTGGTGGTAAATAAGTGTTTTGACGTGTTGCTGGATTCAGTCTCCAGTATTTTATTGAGGATTTTTGAATCGATATTCATAAGAGACATTGGCCTGAAATTTTCCTTTTTTGTTGTGTCTCTGCCATGTTTTGGTATCAGGATGATGCTAGCCTCCTAAAATGAGTTAGAGAGGCATCCCTCTTTTTCTATTGTTCGGAATGGTTTCAGGAGGAATGGTAGTAGCTCCTCTTTGTACCTCTGGTAGAATTCTGCTGTGAGTCCATCTGGTCCTGGACTTTTTTTGGTTAGTAGGCTATTAATTACTGCCTGATTTTCAGAACTTGCATTGGTCTATTCAGGGATTCAACTTCTTCCTGGTTTTGACTTGGGAGGGTATATGTATCTGGGAATTTATCCATTTCTTCTAGATTTTCTAGTTTATTTGCAGAGAGGTGTTCATAGTATTCTCTGATGGTAGTTTGTATTTCCATGGGATCAATGGTGATATCCCCTTTATTATTTTTTATTGTGTCTATTTGATTCTTCTCTTTTCTTCTTTATTAATCTGGCTATCAGTCTATCTAGTCTGTTGATCTTTTCAAAAAACCAGCTCCTAAATTCATTGATTTTTTTGAAGGGTTTTTCTTATCTCTATCTCCTTCAGTTCTGCTCTGATCTTACTATGTGTTGTCTTCTGCTAGCTTTTGAATTTATTTTCTTGTTTCTCTAGTTCTTTCAATGGTGATGGTAGGGTGTTGATTTTAGATCTTTCCTGCTTTCCCTCCTGGGCATTTAGTGTTATAAATTTCCCGCTAAACACTGCTTTAGCTGTGTCCCAGAGATTCTCATATGTTGTATCTTTGTTCTCATTGGTTTCAAAGAACTTATTTATTTCTGCCTTCATTTTGCTATTTACCCAGTAGTCATTCAGGAGCAGGTTGCTCCGTTTCCATGTAATTGTGCAGTTTTGAGTGAGTTTTTTAATCCTGAGTTCTAGTTTAATTGTGTTGTGGTCTGAGAGACTGGTTGTTATTATTTCCATTCTTTGACATTTGCTAAGTGTTTTACTTCCAATTATGTGGTCGATTTTAGAGTAAGTGCAATGTGGTGCTGAGAGGAATGTATAGTCTGTTAATTTGGAGTGGAGAGTTTTATAGATGTCTATTTGGTCCTCTTTGTCCAGAGCTGAGTTTAAGTCCAGAATATCCTTGTTAATTTTCTGTCTTGTTGATCTGTCTAATATTGACGGTTGGGTGTTAAAGTCTCCCACTATTATTGTGTGTGAGTCTAAGTCTCTTTGTAGGTCTCTAAGAACTTGCTTTACAAATCTGGGCACTCCTGTATTGGGTGTCTATCTATTTAGGATAGTCAGCTTTTCTTGTTGCATTGCTCCCTTTACCATTATGTAATGCCCTTCTTTGTCTGTTTTGATCTTTGTTGGTTCAGAGACAGGTTTATCAGAGACTATGATTGCACTACTGCTTTTTTTTTTTTTTTTTTTTGCTTTCCATTTGCTGGTAAATATTCCTCCAGTCTTTCATTATGAACCTATGTGTGTCTTTGCACGTGAGATGGGTCTCCTGAATGCAGCACACCAATGGGTCTTGCCTCTATCCAACTTGCCTGTCTGTGTGTTTTAATGGGACATTTAGCCTGTTTACATTTATAGTTAATATTACTATATGTGAGTTTGATCCTATCATTATGATGCTAGCTGGGTAACCATCATTTTAAGAAGTGACATAAAGCTGCTCTTTGGTACAGCATAAAGTTAAGATTTGATAAATCTAGGTAGGGATAATAAGTATTCATTATATTATATATTTTTTATTATGAATAATTATATAGAACATAGTAACACATATATGTACACATAAAATAGATATATAAACATATAAAAATAATTTCAATATGTTCTTTGGTATTCATTCAATATTATTGGTATCAGTTAAAACAACCTTCAAAATTTCTTTATTTTCTTTTTCTCTAGTCAGACTTTGCAGCTTTGCAGAGCATAGTGCGTTTTAAATTTAAAGCAACAAAATAAAACAATAAGATATAATTTGTAAAAAAGAGATAACATTTTGAGTTTTTAAAAGTACCTATTGTTACTTAAGTGACAAAAATTTGGCATAGTGGAAATAAATATATCCATCAGTTTTCCTCTGGCATTCTTGATAAACACATGATACATTCTCCCTAGTGAGTTGACATTTCAAGCAAACATGCATCATGATCTTAACCACAAACAGTGGGTTCATACTCCTGGACTTTTTTTTTTTTAAGATGGAGTTTCTCTCTTGTTGCCGAGGTTGGAGTGCAATGGCACAATCTCGGCTCACTGCAATGTCCACCTCCCCAGTTCAAGCAATTCTCCTGTCTCAGCCTCCCAAGTAGCTGAGACCACAGGCATGCGCCACCACACCCAGATAATTTTGTATTTTTAGTAGAGACAGGATTTCTCCATGTTGGTCAGGCTGGTCTTGAACTCCCGACCTGGGGTGATCTGCCTGTCTCGGCCTCCCAAAGTGCTGGGATTACAAGCATTAGCCACCACACCTGACCCACTTGAACATGTTAATAAGTGAGTTATATCAACCAATTTTCGACATTAATATAAAGTCATCTATGAAATTCTCAAAATTATTTTTACAAAAATTAGCAGTATAATTTAAACACATTTGATTTCAAAATAACAAATATGTAAGAGAGAGTCCAACCCTAGTAACTCTCCTCTGATCCTCAAAAAATAACCATTTCTAAACATTAAAGATAAACTTTAATAAGAATTCAAAAAAGAATTCCACACTGCCCCAAAAAGCATTTTTCTAACCTGTTACATTAGCTAGTCTAAAATAATATGATATTAACTCTTTGAACTACTTCCCTATTAAATCCTGAGATCATTTCTAGTACTAGTCTGATCATTAGGAGACAAGTCTAAAAAGAAAATATTACCCAGGCGTTGTGGCTCACGCCTGTAATCCCAACACTTTCGGAGGCCAAGGCAGGTGGATCACAAGGTCAGTAGATCGAGACAATCCTGGCTAACATGGTGAAACCTGGTCTCTACTAAAAATACAAAAAATTAGCCAGGTGTGGTAGCATGAGCCTGTAATCCCAGCTACTCAAGAGGCTGAGGCAGAAGAATCACTTGAACCCAGGCAGTGAAGGTTGCAGTGAGCCGAGATTGCCCCACTGCACTCCAGCCTGAGCAACAGAGCAAGACTCCATCTCAAAAAGTAAATAAATAAATAAAATAAAAATTAAAAAGAAAATTTTATGTTCAAATCTCAAACATCAAAAAGGCACTCAAAGTAGCTTACAAAAGCAAAGAAGAGCCCTGCAGAGAATCAGGAAAATATCCAGGAGACTTCAGAGTAAAAAGTTGGACAGCTGAATGTTGTAGCCAGGGCAAAAAAACGTGGGCTAACTGCCCAGATGTACTCTACCGCTTAAATACCTATATATGTGCTTGGTATAACTTCTGTCATTTGAGGCAAAAGGTACAAATCCAATGGAGATACAATAATGAAATTTGAAGATTGGGAGTCCACTGCATGTCGCATTTGGGAAGAGAGAAAGGGCTTAACAAATATAAATACAAAAGTCATGTAAATATCTATGGTCATTTTGTTAGCTATATACAACAGACATTTTCTTCTAGTAATTTCATTGACACTAATCAATGCCCATATTTTTGTCCATACTTTTTAACAGAAAGTTTTCTATATTTGCACAATTCCTAGTACATTTTTAATTCCTTAAGTATATTTGAGGATATTCCAGACCAGAAGACTCTAAGGGGATGCAAATTTTATCACAATAAAATGTCAACATACATTAATACAGAACCATATGATTTTATTCAGCTCGCATGTCATAAACCAAATTTTCTCACCTATGATGCCAGGTATATAGTCAATTAAAGTAAGCATAACTATAAAATAAAATTCAGAACTTTCACTCTATGACTCAGTTACCTGGGAAATTTTTCTAAAGTTTACATTATCTTACTGGATCTCAAGATTCTGACTCATATGCTTTGTATTCCATCCCTAGAACCTAATGTAGAGTCAATGAATACACCATCCACAGATGAAGCATACGTTAAATACTGCTTTGCAAATTGAAATAACCAACATACCGAAGACTATTCCACTTAGCCAAGGGAGAATAATGCTTCCATTTGCTTATTATTACTGTTATTTTGTTTTTTATTTTAAAATATTGATGAGGTCCAAAGGCAAACTTAAAACAATTTAAGTATAATGTTTCTAACCAATCATAATTAGAGTATTAAAAACTAAAACAGATGGCATCATATAATCAAAGACAGGATCACCAGGATCTGAGCCCTATTCTTTCACTTATTAGCTAAGTAATACTGAGAAACTTACCTTCCCTAATTTCTAACATGCGTAACATAATAACACTATCTACAAGGTTGTTGTTAGAGAGTAAAGAATAAAACAGATCTGAAAACAGTTTTGTAAAACTGGAAATCAATGTAAGAATTCAATGCGTTATCATCAAATAATAATTTTGCTTGAGAGACAAGCTGTTCAACGCATAGTGTAATCAACCTACTTTTTAATATTTATATATCTTAATTAAAGTACTTTAAATTAAATAAGCATTCAAGTAAGTTGTATAACTGTCAGTTTCCTTCTCTTTTTTAATAAACTTTAACACAACTGTGAGGTAAGAATAATTAATATATTTTATAACCAATAACGGTTATTTTTAAGATATGTATTTTCTCATATGTTTTAATCTTGTTTTAGTAGGTATTTTGTTCAGTTAAAAAATTATCTACATGCTTCCGATGAAACATTATGAATACAACTTATCAGTAGAAGGAAAGTTATTTACTAAATTTCTAAGTCAAATCTTAATATTTTCTTTTTTCTTAGTTGATTCATCTGATGCAAACATAATAATAGTGTAATACATTCTTTCTCAGTAGTGAAAAATAAATTATCATTTTGCTTTCTCTATACTCATTATCTGAATGAGGCTTTAGATAGAACCAAATTTATTACAATAGTGAATAAACAACAATCAAAGGAAAAATACTTGCAAGAAACCATACCTAGTAATAAGAACTGCATTATCGTGGTGGGCAATCCCATTTTCTGGAATGGTGTTTCCATCACTTTGGTGGGAGAGAATGGATTTCTGCCATTTACAGAAGCTATCGAGAGACTTGTCTGCGTGGTGGTTTATCTCCAAGTTTGGCTGCAATACAACATGCATACCAGAAATGTTCCAAACAAACTACTAAGGTCAGTTTTTAAAACTTTTGAAGACTAAAGTAGGACTATAATTAGAAGCAGTGGTTTCCAGGAATAATCTCTTGCCAATTTTTATCTCTGTAATAACTGACCTAGAGCTCATTTGGTGTATTATTTAACAGACATTCTTTCCAGTTCCAGTTTTAATGATGTAAACATATATGAGATTATCAACATAAAAACTAATGATAACCATTTATAAGATATGCCATGCAAATGCTCACCCTTATACTGAAACATATAGCTAATATACATCTATATGGCTTTAACATAAGAGGTATATTCTTGTAACATATTTAGAATTTACTTAAGATATTAAATGTGCAGAGCTAAGTATCATATCCAACTAGAACTTCCTAATAGGAGCAATAATAAAACATATTCTTAAATAATAAGGAAGTCTATATAGCCTATCTGTTAAGAATCTTAGATTTATAAACTAACTCATTCTTACCTGATCTTCTGTGAGAACAATTAAGCGGGCCACTATAATATTCACAACGTTTCCTAGGCTGGAATCACGATAAAGTTTGGCAACCTGACCTCCAGAAAATAAGAAAAGACACAAAGTCAGACAAAAATCATAGGGTAATAGCCTGATTTTTTTATAAATTTAACCACTGTATACATTGCCCCATATCACTTAGAAGTCTACCCTAACGGTGCCTTGATAAAAGGTTTTATAAGTCTACCTCAAGAAATATTTTCTCCTAGACATGAACTACAGCATGAAAATTAGAGGGTGAGCTGATATTTCAAGTTAAAGAAAACCCCTTAAACAAGATTTAACAATCCACTAAAACTCTCATATTATCTAAAAATAAATGATAAGGTCATCTTTAAATGCATTTCTATGGAACTGAAACATTACTAGATCAAGTATTTTACCACTTTAGACAGGTAAATTCTTGTCATTATTTATTTCACAGCAAAAATGTATGACCTTAGTCAAAAACACAACAAATAATTAAGTGAAATATTATATAGAGGGATCAAACTTACAATATTCATTACACTCAAAATGTAATGTTCAATGTCTTTGCGGCCATGGTAGCCCACCATCATTTTGTCTGCCACTACCAATGTCTCCACAAACCGTTCAATGCTCACTGATCTCTTCTGTCTGTGTTGGATATGTGTGTTGTTAATTGGTAGTGAAAAAGGAAAAGTGGATGTGTCATTCAGCCACCAAGGTTTGCCACTTCTTGTGAAATCTACAATAAAAGCAACCAATTCAGATAGGTTCACTAATTAAACATATTTATTTATAGATCTTTCATGTAGACATACTTCTCATAAATTCTCTACTATATTAAGATTTTCCCCAGGAAAGAGAATGAGAAAATGCAGTAGTGAGAAAAAGTCTGTGAATTTTTCAAAATAATCATCTTATCTGAAAAAAAATTTAAACATTCAACTGCTCATGAAAACAAAGCAAGTCTAAGAAATGAATTAATAAAAATAATTTTCAAATAGTCATTTCATATTATTCTAGTAATTATATCTTGATAACATTTAAAATTTAGAATACATACTTCAAAGAATCATTTAAAGTTGTTTAAAAAGCATCTAGAGTATGAACTTTTGAATCAGCCTAGGACAGCTCTGATAGAGAACACTGATGTTGCATAAATCTATTCCAAAGATTCTTTTGAGCATTTATTTTAAAGTAAGATCCTTTCATTAAGCTATTTTAATTAGAATCCATTCTACTGCTCTAGAAATCTCAATTCTAAAAGGCAATGAATTACTTTTTTCAATTAGATTGGCAGTCTACAACTATTTATTCTGACAGAGAACTCAAAATATTTCTTTTCCAAAGTCTAGAGGTAAGAGGCATTCAATTAGAGTTGAAAGATCATGATTCCAGCATAATTTGCTTTGAACCAGATTTAGCATGGATTGCACCGTATCCTTTGTTTTCTAGACATTTGGTTCTTCAGTATAGTAGCAGTCTTTTAGGGATATGGCATTTGTAAACACTTGCCTCACTGATTATCATCTTCATTAAATAAATGAGCATTTAGAGGATCTTTGTATATTTCACTTCCATATCCTTATATTGAACAGGAAATCTTTCTCACCCCCACTTACTGAAAAATTTAGTGAGGAAAAATTAGATTAATATATATGATACACTTGACAGAAAGTGTGACTATTCTCATTTATCTAACTTCTTTAGCCTTTGTCTTTTAAAAAATGCATTGGTAGGTGCTATGGTTTGAATGTCTCCTCCAAAACTCATGTGAAACTTAATTGCCGTCATAACAGTTTTAACAGCTGGGGCCTTTAAGAGGTAATTAGCACATGGGGGCTCCACCCTCATGAAGGAATTAAAACCATTATTGTAGGAGTGGGTTAGTAATTGTGGGAGTGGATTCCTGATAAAAATAATGAGTTCGACCCAGTTTCCTCTCTCTGTTGTGTGCACTCACTTCCTCCTCTTGCCTTCTTCCATGAGATGACCCTCACCAGATGCTGGTGCCATGATCTTGGACTTCCCAGCATCCAGAACCATATGGTAAATAAACTTTCAGTGTTCTTAAATTATCCAGTCTCAGGTATTCTGTTACAGCAGCAGGAAATGGGCTAAGACAGTAGGATGGATAAATTTTGAGAAATTAGGTGGAAATGATCATGAGACTTATCAGTTAAATATTCCTGGAACTCATAAGTTAAATGAGTGTCTTCCTTTCTAAAGGTCAAGAGAAGCAAAGATATAAACACCACTTCTTATTTCAATAGTATCCTCCAGATAATGTTTCCCTATATCCAGTTGTGGCAGACAGACTCTCCAGGTGGCCTCTATGATCTCTGTCTCCTGATGCTCACATCCTTTTGTGATTTCCTCCTTTTGAGTATGGATAGGACCGCTAACTTGCTTCTAAATAACAGAATACAGCAAAGATGATGGGATGGATGTGATTTTGAGTATATTAGTACATGATTATGTTATATAATATTGTAGCATTTGTCTAGAGTCTCTCCCTTGCTGACTTGGAGAAAGCGAGCAATCATGCTGGTTAACTGAAGCTGGCATCTGAAGACAACTATCCAAAAACTAAAGCTATAACCACAAGAACTGAATGCTGCCAACAAAATGAGGGTGGGGAAGTGGATTCTTCCCCAGTCAAGATTCCAGATAAGAATTCAGCCCTGGATGAGGATAAGCAGATGACCCATCCATGCACAGACTCCTGACCAATGAAACTGTGAAATACTAAAAGTATACTGAGTAAGCCACTAGGTTTTATTGGCTAATATTGTTACAAAACAGCCAAAAGCTTTTCCACATCAATATAACTCCAATTTTTCCTGCTCAATCCTCTGTGATCATAAAGCCACTCATATATTTAAGTCATGCCCAGTCTCTTTCTCTAGCTGGATGGCTTAAATGTCTAAATGTAGAATCTTATTTTTATTCTTTTGATCATTCTGCCTTCTCTGACCCATTCAATTTCTACTTATTTTTGTTTAAAATACTGTGAAAAGAATTAGACACTACTGTGCAATAAACATATAGCAAATGGTATTTTTAATTTAAAATGTATTCAGACCAGGCATGATGATTCATGCCTGTAATCCCAACACTCTGGGAGGTTAAGGTGGGTAGATCACCCAAGGTAGGGAGTTCAAGACCAGCCTGGCCAATATGGTGAAACCCTGTCTCCACCAAAAAAAAAAAATTAGCTGGGCATAGTGGCACACATCTGTAGTCCCAGCTACTCAGACAACTGAGGCAGGAAAACCACTTGAACCTGGGAAGTGGTGGTTGCAGTGAGCCAAGATGGCACCACCACACTCCAGACTGGGCAACAAGAGCAAAACTGCATCTCAATAATAATAATAACAAAAAAAAATGAATTCAGTGTAAGGTAATAGCTGTTATCATCTTTGCTATCATCATAATTTTCAACATTTTCGTTTTTTAAAATTTTAAATTTTAGTTTGCTTGGCTATCACTCTAACAAATTACAAATTATTTTAACTACATGTATTTTTATTTATTTAAACTGTATTTTTATTTATGAATGTCCATCAAAGGCATATTATATATATTATATATAATTATATATTCAATATTTTATGTATACACATATACTGAATGAATAAAATCAAGAGAGAGAGCATCTTCAGTTTCATTTTAAAAATTAAATTAATCCAGCATGATTAGCTCATTATAAAACTATACATTCTATAATTGTCAATTGACTTCTTAACGTTAAGCTTAATGATCTGTAACTACTATCTTTCTTAGTCTAAAATGAAAAACAAGATTGACTTGTTCTGTTTCAAAATAAAGATGAGTAGCTCTTCAAATGATGCCTGTTAACGAATGCTTTGTTCAATTTAATTCTGATTAGATTATAACATGTTAGGAAAACACTGTTCATAAACACATATAACACAATAACTTTTTCCCAAAATCAATATATGGATTACATTGCCATCTGAAAGAAAATTTTAACTTTTTGATCAATACCAAAATGCTTGAATATACACAGCCACTCATTATTATTTCATTGACCCGCTTTATTTTTGTTCATAGTACTTACTATTTCTGGACAGTTGACCATATATTTGTTTATTTGTTTGTCTGCTTATTTTGTTAACAATCTTTCCTCACTAGAATATAAACTCGATGAGAGCAGTTTTTCTGCTTTATTTATTGCTGCATCCCCAGCACCTAAAAGAGCCTTGCATATGGGTACTAAATGAATATTTACTTAATGAATATATAAGTCGATAATGCAGATATAGAGACATAATAATATCTATTTCAATGGACTAGAAGAATACTTAGTTATATCTGGGTGTTGGAATAAGAGTAACTTTCAGTTTCTTTTTCTCCTTTTAGTCCTATAAACATCCATAATGTTTATTTCCTAAAAATAACATTTATTCCTTCTATAAAATTTTTAAAAATTCAGTTTTAATCTAATTAGAATAGAAAAATTAATATCTGAACATAAGATAAATATATCCAGTGTCTAGGGGGTTTTCATATCTTATATTTTGGCATAAACTTGAGTTCCAGGTAATAGGCTAACTGGCAGTGTATGCCTATAAATTCACATCTCTCACTTAACCTATGCTGTTGAAACAGTATTACGATTAAGATGTTAGCCAGACATTTCCCAAATTTGCTACTAAACACCAAATGCTTTTTTACCTATAAAGTCTAATAACACTTGCCCAGAACATAGGGAAATACTACCATATTCCCAATAATGGGAAGCCAGTGAAGTTTTTCAAGGTGTGTGACACAGTCAGATTTAAGAGACAGATATAACTGAAAACAAGAACAAAAATGTGGATACAGAAAGCATAATTAGAAAGTCAATATAGTGGCCTTGGCAAAAAATAACGAGGGTCTGAAATAAATATACTACTGTTCGGGGTAATAGAAATGGCCGGTGAATTGAAAAGATTGAAATGGAAGACTGTTTAGGAAATTGTCACAGTAATCCAAATGAGAGAAGGTAGGAGAATATCTTCCCGCAAAAGGGCAGACTTTTATGACAGCCATAAGAATGGATTTAGAGAAGTGTTTGACTATATAAACCATTAAAAAATAAGGATCTGCCTGAGTTAAAATAATGTTATACGTACTTCAAGAAAGAATAATTTAAATATGAAAGGATTAAGAGATAGGCTTTTCAGAATATGGTAAAATCTTTAAATATTCTTCCAAAAGGTGATCTTCTTTACAATCATACAGTGAAGGATGGCATGTTATGGAAAATGATAGAAAATTATATTATAATAAACCAACTAAGTATTTGAATTCTAGTTTTTAAAGAATATATATATAATTGTACTTACAGTATAAATGTTGTTGAATATAAGATAAAATAAACTCATTTCCATAATGTTTGTTTCATTACTCAATTCAAAGACTCAACAAACCTTTTGTTTTCATTATTAACTAACGAATTCATGTTTTAGGTAGCTTTATTGTAAGTTGTCTTTTTCTAGTACCAACTATTCTTGACCAACAAGGACTTAATTAACAGCCTCAGAGATTACTCAAGAAGAAAGTGCACAGAATGAGAACAGTAGGTTAAGAAAAAAATTCCAAAGAAAACTCAACACTTAAGAAGAAAACAAGCCCATGAAAAATATGGAGAAGTAACAAAAGGATGATGCATATCATACACTAATTCACAAGGCAACCTTTTCCATTTTTTACTAAATCTACTTGTTGTTGACTTTACCTTTGCATTAAGCTGAAATCTCTCTCTCAGACATTCCTCCCCTGGTTCTAACTACTGGAACTACATAGAACAAATCTTTAAAAAAATTTTTTTAGCATAATAACTCTTTAGTGTACTAGAAACAGTCATCTTAATGATACCTACAATTTGATTGGGTAACTAGTATGTGCTGAGATGAGCACTCAGAGAGGTTAGGTAATTCGTCCTATGCTATACCAAAGCCCATGTTCTTTTTGCTATGCTATGCTATATCCACTATTTCTCTACATTTTCTCATCTTTAGACTAACATCCTCTTAACTACCTCTAGTCTTGCTCTTGTCTAATTCAGTCTCCATATTGCTGCCAGAGTACTTTTCTAAAACACAAATCTGATTATATGTTATTCTTCCTGCTTAAAACCTTTCAGTGGGTTTCTAGTACACTTAGGATAAACAAACCCCTTAACATGGTTCACAAGCTCTTCATGATGTGGCCTCTGCTAATCTTTCCAGTTTCATCTCTCAAAACCACTTCCCCCAACCACTGTGAACCTCACCTTTATCCCTCCAGCCAACATTCTATTATCCAGTTACTTGAACTGTCTTTCAACTTATAAAATATGACATTCTCTCTTTTGGTTTAGAAGCTTCATAAATGCTATTTCCTTTATGTGAAACACTATAGCCACTGCTTTCTCCATTTCTACACAGCTACCTTCACTTTCCCCTCAGTCCTCAACTTAGAAGTTACTTCTTCCATGAAGCTCTCCTTGACCACTGAAGCCTACATTTGTTGTCTGTACTACATATTTCTATAGTAACCTCACTCAGTGCTACTAACACTACTTTTGAATACTACCTTAAGACTCTTCAAGTCTTACTCAGATGTCTAGATTCCTGCTACTAGCATAAAAATATCAGGCTAATCAAACATCACAGAGTATTACAGTATACCTGTGCATAAAAGCTATAGTTATTACCTAAGTAAAATAAGGATTATTTTTTTCCCTTCAACCAAAAAAAGAAAATGCATTTTATGCAAAGCTCAAAGAGCTTGCAAATGATTTGAAACTATTGGTAGGTAACATCTATTAAAAGGGCTCTAGACATTATAATTCTAGTCAAATTCCTACTTACTTTTATTGTTAACCTTACTATACTTGCCAGAAGAAAGAAAAAGCAGCAATTCAATACAATATACTTTCTAAAAGTTGCACACTCACTCACCGGAAACGCCACAATGAGAGTGATCATACAGATGCCGTTGTTGAAGGGCAGACTTTTTGTAAATAACATGAGGGTGGCCATTTTCATAACTAAAATGCTTGGAATCCTCTGTGGTATTCTTTAAAGGTTCAATAAAATATTCTTCATCTTCTGTAGCAATAACACCATGCTAAAAGAAAAGTAAACAAACAACTTACCAAAGAGAATCATTTTAAATATTAGTTATCATTATTACCAAGAGCTAAAAATAAATGGACACTTCTCCAAAGACAGGGTTAAAACTTGTTAATAAAAAATTTAGTGAATTATCTGTACTCAGTAAACATTAAATACTCCTACCAAAGAGAATCATTTTAAATATTAGTTATCATTATTGCCAAGAGCTAAAAATAAATGGACACTTCTCCAAAGACAGGGTTAAAACACGTTAATAAAAAAAATTTAGTGAATTATCTGTACTCAGTAAAACATTATATAAATGTTCCTATTCTTTAAAAAGGACATTTAAATACCTCCATATTCTATGCACTGTACTAAGCATGTCACATACACAATTTCCTCCAATCTCACAACAAATCTGTGAGGTAACGGAGATTTTATACGAACACTAAAACTTATTTCAGTTCCACATTATGCACATAACTATATTCTCTGTGTTTATTTAGATATAGCTTTGCAATTGAATTTTGGACAATAAAAAAGTGGGCAGAGGTTTATATACCACTTTCAGCCCGACCTCTGAATATCTCTGCAGTGGAATCTTCTACTCTCTTTCCCCTTTGAATGAAGAGAATTCAAAAGACCTAGGATAGGTAGAAACCAAAAAAGAAGGAACCTAGGTCCCTGCATGACCTCTTAGAAAGCTGTCTGATGTAGACACAGACATACAGAAGAAATAAACTTCTATTGTGATAAATCACTGACACTTTGAGGTTTATGTTACATCAATTGATATGTCCTTAATTAACATACATCCCATACATTCCCATTCTGCAGATGAAGTAACAGGCTCAGAGGTTAAGGACTTTCCCAATATTATATAGAGGTAAGTGAAGGTACTAGAATTCAAAGTTCTGCCCTTACTTACAGTAGTATATCACCTTATCCCTATTTACTTAGCCCAGTGCTACTCAGTTTAGTTATCTCTCCTCTTTAAAACCTTCTCTATCCAAATAGAGTAGCTTCACCCTCCACTGAGCTCCATTAGAGCCAATTCTCAGAATCACTTATTTTCAATGAATTCCACTCAGCTTTATTACATCTCAAGTCTTGGAGTCTTATTTAAATTTGGTATAACTTTTCAACTTCATGTTTTAGTTTCCCAATTATGTTATTTGCTTTTTAAGGCAAAGGGTTATGTCTCATATTTCTTTGTATTAGTTACAAACTTTGTCGATGAAAAGAAATGAGATGGTAAAAGTTATCTACATATGAAATAAGAATTTCCACTCTTGTCTAATAGTGTTTTCCTAAGTATGGCACATGTAAGGACTGCTCTTAATCCAACTAATTTACCCTGTAAAACCAGATAAAATAAAAGCTCTCTGGGTGTATTTCCTCAGCTGGAAAAATGAAAGAGTTGGTCTAAATTAGTGGTTTTAAAACAGCACTCTGGGGAGCCCTAAGGGTTCCATGGAAGTACCCTCAGGGGATTGCCCCAGACAACAAAGGGAGACCTACATGGCTTAGATTCCTGGGTTTAGGAATCAGCTGTGCTTTTATTAATCTATATATTAATTTTCCACATACTATTTCATTTGAAAAAGGGGTTTTGCTGCTTTAAAAAGAAAGTTGAAAACCTCTAGTCCAGATAATCTCTAAGGTCCCTTTGAATTCTAAACCTCTGTGATTCTGTTTAGAGAAATTCATGTTAAGTACCTCATGCTTGGAAGGAATGATACTACATAATCAGAGTTACTCTAATTTATAGATTAAGTTGGCAGTCACCTACATGAAATGAGCTGAGGAATGCAAACAAAAAAAGCAGCCCTGAGCCACTTCATATGATTTTCACCATTGTTTGCTTTACTTTAAGGATAGTAGTCCCTATATTAAATGCAAATACTGGCAGAAATAACATAATACACCATTAACGTATGCTGATACCTCAGTCTGAAGTACTTTACCAGGTAGATTAACAATGTACTAAAAAACTGAGCACAGTTCCTGCAGAACAGGATGCAAGTATATGTTTTGATAAGAGGGATATGTAGGAAGCGGGGTCTCAGCTACAGTCCAGAAAGGCTAGGGACTAAAGTCACGCTGGTCTGTGGACACAAGAAAATTAAAAGTTACCAGACAAGAGACTCGAGTTGCTGGGTAAAAATGAAGTCAGAAGCCTAGTAAGTAAACACCATCTCTAATTTCAGAATGAAATGACTCTGGAAGGACAATCCAGAGATTTTATATGTCAGGTACTTTGTAAAATGTTTATAACATTATCTCTCCTTAATAGCTCTTTGACGTACCACTATCTGTTCCACTTTACAGATGAGAAACTGAGATGGAGCAAGTTTTAAAAAGTGAACTCATGTGACTGACTTTGGAGTCTGAACTCTTAATCACTATACTATAATTCTCTTACCCTCTAAAGGCTGTTTCTGAATTTATTTACTCATTCACAAAATAAGCTTTCACAAGTGCCTATCACAAGGCAGATACTATGCTAGGTAGTGGGGATACGACAGTGAACCAAAGTTCCAGCTCTATCATGTTGCTTACCTTTCAGTGAGAGGAGCTGGAAATAGCTAGTTATTTGATCGTACAAATAAATGATGAATCAGGTAGTGATAAACATTAAGAAGGGAGATAAAAGCAATTAAAAAGAACAGAGAATAATAAGTGAGAGAATTATACAAACTACCTTGGATAGTTGCGACCATCCTCTCTAATAAAGTGGTATTTGAGCAGAAACCTAAATCAAATGAGGGAGCAAACCAAATATATATCTTGGGAAAGAGCAGACCAGACACTAGAAACAGCAAATACAAAGGCAATGAGATAGGGGCATGCTTACAGTATTTCAGAAACAACCAGGAGAGCTACAGTGACTGAAGGGAGGGAAGGGGAGAGTGATTATGAGATTAGACAGGGGCTGAAAACCAGATGATGGAGGGCCTGAATTTAGTGGGAGCACCAGAAATCTATGCATGCCTGGCAAGAGCCCTGCTCTCACTTACTTCAGTATCCCCATTCACCTTTACACTATCTGCCTCGGGACCATCAGGACTAATCTCACCATATTCCCTCTTTCCTTGTGGTATTAATTCCTTTGAGAAGCACAAACCTCAACCCCTGAATTCTAATCCTTATATGATTACGTATATCATGTTTTCTGATCCCATCTCCTACCTCTCCGTATTATTTGAAACACTTCCAGTGTGTCCTCTCAAACTCAAGGTTAATCATCAACAAAATCTCCTCTACCCCCAGCTTCATCTGTGAATGCTCACCTCATCTTGCTCTAACAAAAACCTGAAACTTCCTAAATGACACTCCTTTCCTTTAGTCCTCTGGAACGGGTGGCTGCTTTCTCTTTTACATGCCTCCTGTGGGGCCTGAAGGTAGGGTTAGGTGTTCTTGCAACTCACTGTCATTTCCAAACAATTCTATCTCCCTCCTCAACAAACAAATACCAGCATTGAACTGCAGGCCATGATGTCTCCCTCCTTTTCCAGTTGTATTAATCTATTGATCCCAAGTCAGTCCCCTCACTCCTTAAAGATAACAATTTCTGAATCACTGTCATTCTCTGCAACGCCATTCGTGAAATACTTGTTTATTTCAAAGTCTTCTTGTTTCGCAGGTTCTTAAAATATGTGCACTTTGGGAGGCCGAGGCGGGTGGATCACGAGGTCAACAGATCGAGACCATCTTGGTCAACATGGTGAAACCCCGTCTCTACTAAAATTACAAAAAATTAGCTGGGCACAGTGGTGCGTGCCTGTAATCCCAGCTGCTCGGGAGGCTGAGGCAGGAGAATTGCCTGAACCCGGGAGGCGGAGGTTGCGGTGAGCCGAGATCGCGCCATTGCACTCCAGCCTGGGTAACAAGAGCGAAACTCCGTCTCAAAAAAAAAAAAAAAAAAAAAAAAAAAAAATGTGTATGTGCATATGCACATGACCTGAATCCCTTTGGAAGTTTAAGGGTGAAACTTAAGGAGTCCTCCTCAGAATATTTTAAATGCAGAAAAAATATATATAGGATTATAAATAAAACCAATTTAGTAAAATACAGTTATCAAAATATTTAAAAAATACAATACATATAATCTTTGTAATACTTTAAGATCTTCAGTGGCTCTAATAACTACCATAATTACACAATAATGATGAGTAAAAATATTTTTTAAAACATGCAAAAACTGTAATAATATGAAAGTATCTATGGTTTCTATTGGAGACAAAGTCACAGGTACTGCTATCAACATATTGGTTTGTTACCTATATTTAAAATTGAGAGAAATGTTAACTTTCAGTTAAGAATTAATAAAGATAAAGATGTGATATTTGCCCATTTCAGTTCACAATCCCCCTGAATCCCATCCATGAACCTAGTTCAGGAAACTAACGACATAGATGGTCTCTTCATTCCCTGTCCTCTCAAATCCTTGACTTCCTCTCCTTCAAATATCTTGTCCCTCACCTTATCTTCAACACCAAGCCCATGGTCAAACTCTAGACTTTAGCATTATCAATATTTGGAGTCTTCTCTAATCTCGATTTCAAGTATCCCCTTCTTCTAACACTCTCCCTCTAATATCCCAACTCCAAGGGATAGTCCTTTTATCCCCATGAGGTCCCATAATCCATTGATCCTATCGCCTTTTCATCATCTTTTACTGACCTCATGTTCTCACTTCCCTCATAATCAAGCTTCAATTCCACCTTCAATTTCCTTGCCCCTTTCTTACTTCATGGACTCCAGCTGGTTAAACCACAACCTTGATTAGATTCAACTTTGCTGGGCCTGTACCTTTGCAGCTGCATTTAGCCAGAGAAAAATACACCAAAATGCTGACTGGTTCATTTGAAATTCATGAATAATTTAAACTGTAACTTTAATGCATCACAGAAATTATACATTCATCAAGTTCATTCAGTACCCCTTTCTTCTGGATAACTATTACATGCCTTCTCATCTCTACTTAACCCTCTATCCCCTCCAATAGACATTGCACAACCTCCTACAAATTTTTGCAACCACAAGTACCCCACCTACCTGCATCATATGTCCATATTATCTATTTTTTCCTCTTTTTTTTTGTGACAGAGTCTCACTCTGTCACACAGGTTGGGGTGCAATGGCACAATCTTGGCTCACTGAAACCCCCACTTCCTGGGTTCAAGCGATTCTTCTGCCTCAGCCTTCTGAGTAGTTGAGATTACAGGCATATGCCATCACGCCCGGTTAATTTTTATATTTTTAGTACAGACGGGGGTTTCACCATCTTGGCCAGGCTGGTCTCGAACTCCCGACCTTGTGATCCACCTGCCTCAGCCTCCCAAAGTGCTGAGATTACAGGCATGAGCCACCGCACCTGGCCTTTTTTCCTCTTATTATGGATGAACTATCTGCCCCTAGATAAAGATAATTATTCCATTTGCGTGGAAAATTCCATTCTTTCTCACCTACCAAGAACATCATTTCAGTACCCCTCTCTCAACATAATCATTCCCATTTTCATTAAACAAAACAAAACCTCCTGTGATCCCACTTCTGTCTGCTACTGAAATTTTTTTTGCTTTTCCAGAAGTCCTTGAAATAACTGTCTATATATTCTTTTTCTCTCCTCTTACTCCATTTTCAATATACTCCAGTCATGTCATTGCCTCTTCTCCAAACTCTTCTTCACTGAAACTGCTTTTGTCAAGGTCACCAATAACCTCCTTAATGATAAATTCAATGAAATTTTCAGTGTTACTGTCATTTGGACTCATCACCGGCATTTTCCCTTGAAATACTTCCTTCTGGCTTCCAGGACATTTTCCTAATATTCCTTCAACTTTATTACTCTGTTCTCTGTTGTTTCTTCTATATCTCTCTGACCTTCCTGACCTCTTGGAAGCCCAAGGGCTCAGTCCTTAAACCTCTTCTCTATTCTACCTATGCTTCCTTCAAAGCAATTTCATATAATCTCTTGGCTTTAAATGTCAGCATTATATTGATGACTCCCAAATTTATAACTTTATAATGCATATCTCTCCTCTTAACTCCAGGCTGGCTTATCCAATATCCTATACAACATCTCAAGTTTAACACCTCCAACTGAACTCACGATACACACCCTCTACCTATTCCTTGAATAGCTTTTTCATCTCCGTTAATTCCTGAGTCTTTCTCATCTTAGATGGCTGCTAGATTATTTTAGTTGCTCAGGCCTCGCACTTGTAGTTAACATTGATTTTATCTTGTGTCCCCTAAAGCCTTACATCTGGTTTCCAGTTTCCTTTCTGGTATCAACTTCCATTACTCTTCCTCCCTTTCTCTTGGCTACAACCATGGTGGCCTCTATGCCGTTCTGCAAACACTCTCAGATCGTATCTTTGTACTTGAAAATTTCTACCTGAAAATCTTATCCCTCAGATGCCAGCATTTCCTTTCTCCTTTTCCTTAAGGTCTTTGCTCAATACTTTTTCCTCCTTAGCCTTTATCGCTATCCAATATATTATAGTTTTTATTTAATATCTGTTGTGTGTCTACCCTGTTAGAATACAAGCTATATAATAGAGATTTTTGTTTTTGACTGTTGTACTCCTAGCACCTAGAACAGTGCCTATAATATGAAAGGTACTTATAAGTATTAGTGAAAGGACTTGTGAATGAATGAATGAATGAATGAATGAACAAATACTGAAAAGGGGAGAATGACAACTATGGACATGACTAAATGAACAGAAAGTCTAAGGGGTTATTGAGTTTTCTAACTAGCTATATGGTCTTTATAATCTTTAGAGGGACTGAAGATAATCAGTTTTCATGAAAATCAGAATGTAAGAAAATCCAAGAAGAAGAGAAAGAACTTTTGAAAATTAGAAATATGACTGCTGTAATTTTTAAATTAACTGAAGGAAAAGAAGGCAAAATTGGGGAAATCTCATAGAACTTAGAACAACAACAACAACAAAAACCAATGGAAAAAGAGAAAAAGATAAAAGAAGCAGAGAACCAATTCCAGAAAAAGAAAGCAGAAGGAAAAAAAAATAAAATAAAATTATTAAGGAAATAATTTTTTAAATTTCTCTAAGCTGAAGGAGGGTCTTTATTAAAAGCACTCATCAAATACCAAGCCGAAATTAGGAAATAAAACCCATAGCTAGCCATGTTTCATAAATTCCTGCAACAGGAAGGATAAAAGGAACATGCTTTCACTGAGGGAAAACTGTTTTAAACTAAAAAATTTCTTAAAGATTAAAGGGCAAGAATCAGACTAGCAGCAGACTTCTACCTGTGAAACAATGCTAACTTTTAAGACCTTTAAGTATTTTTCATTTTTTAAAGCTATAAAACCATATAAATAAATTTTATGCTTCATATATTCCCTTTCCCAGTACCACCATCCATCATTTTTAAGGAAGATAATTTTTGAACCTAGAATTTCACATTCAGCTAAATTATTAACCAAATAGGAGGGCTGCATAAGGTCCCTTTCAAATAGACGCAGACTCAGAAACTTTACTTCCCAGGTGCCTGTTCTGAGGTAATCATTTGAAGATATTCTCCAACAAAACCAGGATGTAAACTCAGAAAGAGAAAGGTATGGAACTAATTAAGGAAAAAAGAAATCCCAAAATGAAAGATGTTACAGAAACTAACATCAAGAAATTAATTAAATGGCTCCATGAAAAATGTCTCCAAAAACGAATGGAATGTATTTCAAGCAACAGACAAAAGGACTAAGGAACTGGAAAATATTAAATCACTTGATAAAGAAACTGATTTTTTTCTCAATGAGAAAAAGTAAAAGTAAATAGAAACTCCAGAAAAAAACAAAACCTGAATAAGAAACCATGGTCCAAGTACAAAGCAAATTAAAATATGACATTATATGAAGCTAATAGACTATAATGTTAGAAATTTTGTCCTTTGAATGGCGCAAGAGTCCTAAGACTAAAACTATGAGTGAGGAGCTAGGATTAGAAAACACTAATGATCTCTGCATTAACAACTATTTTATATAGAATGATTAAAAACACAGAATGTATTAAAAGTGGTGTCCTTTGAAAAGTAGAATTAAAAAAATAAATAAAACACTTGTTTGCATATTCCATTTGATTAAAAATGTAACATCCCCAGGAGGTGGATTTTGCAGCAACCCAAAATAGCACCACTGGACTCGAGCCGGGGCAACAGAGTCAGTAAGACCTGTCACAAAAAAAAATTTTTAAAAAGGTAACATCATACAAAATAAGAATGAAGGTAAAGTTTACTAAAACTGGTGTGTAAAAGTGTGAAATATCTGCTCATAAATATCTGCTCATGAATTGCCAAGAGAAAAACAGTAACTTCAGTGGACAAACGTGGGGGATCACACCTTAATCAAATAATCAAACTTAGTTGACATGGACCATGGAGTGTCAATAAGAGATGAAGTAAAGAGAGGGAAAGAGAACAAGAGACAGAGAGTATCAATAAGGATGAAGAAAAGGTGACATTCTGCCATCTCCTTTATTGTAGAAAAGGTTCTATTTTCAACTTTTATTCTCACTTTTGAGTTATTAAACAGCATGTTTCATGATTTTATAAAGTCACCTATATTAATGGCTCTGAAGTTACTTGTTTCCAGAATTGAATTCTTTTCTAAACTTCAGAGCTATATTTCTCAAATATCTCTAGATAGATATCCGTAACCTTTATTTATTCAGATTCCTCACATTCACTATATCAAAGCCATTCTCTTCAAATTCCTCTCCAACCTAGCTCTCCTCTGACATTCCTTTTCAACTCATAACATTCATATATACTTTCTTTTTTCTTTTTTGAGACAGAGTTTTGCTCTTGTTGCCCAGACTGGAGTGCAATGGCGCAATCTCGGCTCACTGCAACTTCCGCTTCCTGGGTTCAAGCAATTCAATTCTCTTGTTTCAGCCTCCTAAGTAGCTGGGATTACAGGTATGTGCCACCATGCCCAGCTAATTTTTTTTTCGTATTTTTGGTAGAGACGGAGCTTCACCATGTTGACCACGATGGTCTTGATCTCTGGACCTCGTGATCCACCCGCCTCGGCCTCCCAAAGTGCTGGGCACTGAGCCACCATGCCCAACCAACATTCATATATACTTTCATCCAAAAGAGATATCTCAGCCATCTTCAATTGCTTTCTCTCCTTTATCTCACACCTACTTCAATTCTATTTCAATTTTTTAAAATAGTATTAACTACCTACTATGTATTCTCTGTCTTATCAAATGTCAAACGAGAAAAAGTTAACAAGAAAATATTTTAAATTTTGTCACAAAATGTGGTTTAAATTCATTCTATCTTCTTTATTTTCAATGCCATAGACTTTGAATAGGACTTGATGTCTCCAAAATGTTCTAAATTATCTTCATACCTACAATAACTCTTCTCTCAAATCCCACAATGAAATTAGTTTTGTTTTGTTTTTTCTAAATCCTGAATTTGCTCATTTCATCACCCTGTAAAAACTAGCAATGGCATAGTTAATGTTAATGCCAAATGTAAAGGGATTAGTCAATGACTAGAAATAGTATTTTTCTATGATAAT
The DNA here is from genome assembly GCF_049354715.1 of Callithrix jacchus. Taxonomy (NCBI): domain Eukaryota; kingdom Metazoa; phylum Chordata; class Mammalia; order Primates; family Cebidae; genus Callithrix; species Callithrix jacchus. The sequence continues at coordinate 144,015,831 of NC_133503.1, read as the reverse complement.
TAACAGTGTGTGATTTTAACATATGAGAACTTTTAGAACACATTTATTTTGGATAATTTTATTCAAAAAGATAAATCTGTTTTATATATAAAGTCCTAATACTGATTACAGAGAAACTAGCAATGAGTGTGCTCAATTTGTCTATTTTAGAAATTAAACCTAAATTTTATAACCTAAGTAAATATTTTGGTTCATTTTACTTTACAGAGATCGAAAGTAGACAATCAGAGCACTTTGTTGTGTGTGTGTGTGTGTGTGTGTGACGGAGTTTCGCTCTTGTTACCCAGGCAAGAGGGCAATGGTGCGATCTCGGCTCACCGCAACCTCCGCCTCCTGGGTTCAGGCAATTCTCCTGCCTCAGCCTCCTGAGTAGCTGGGATTACAGGCATGCGCCACCATGCCCAGCTAATTTTTTGTATTTTTAGTAGAGACAGGGTTTCACCATGTTGACCAGGATGGTCTCGATCTCTTGACCTCGTGATCCACCCGCCTCGGCCTCCCAAAGTGCTGGGATTACAGGCTTGAGCCACTGCGCCCGGCCCAGAGCACTTTTTTATATACATCTACAGTGAAATGTTTTTCTCCATTGTGTAGTTCCTGATAGTCCTTTCAAATTTAAAACTCATTTAAATCCAATTTGAATTACAGTTATTTTATACAGAAACAAATAAGCATATGGATATGTTATAATAAGAAAGAAAAACATTTTCCAAAAATATTCCTTGAGCATCAAAATGTTTGTACCCTTTTCACAGGTACAGCTCTAACAGAACATCTACATTAGACTGAACAGTGTAGACACAGAAGAGAAAGCATGGAAATTTGCTTTGTTTTGCAGTTATTACTATATGCAACTTTGAACTGTGTATTTACCATTAAACTAAAATGGACTCAAATGCCCAGGATAAACCCAGTATTCTTGAACCCATTTTCTTTTTTTATTCTTTCTTTAAAAAATAGTTTTAGAAATAGGGTCTCGCCATGCTGCCCAGCTGTTCTTGATCTCCTAGCCTCAAGCAATCCTCCCATCTTGGCCTTCCAAAACACTGGGATTACAGACATGAGCCACCTCACCCAGCAGGGAACCCATTTTCTAAGTAAAATAAGATTTACCATCAATCTTCATATAAATGTATGGAAAAATTATCTCATAGACCCTCATATAAAAGATTTTCTTCAAGAACTTGTAACTATAAGTAGCTCAGAAGTAACTTTAAGATATGACACCTACCAAAGAAAGATATTATAAAAAGAAGATCAGTGTTATGGTTTCCTGCCATAATACACACACATACAAACATACCCTAAAATTCTTCACAAATAACTGAGTTTTCTTTATGCAGAAAAGATATCTCATTTGAACAGAAAAACTTAAGTCTAAAGGGAAACCTGAAGTTTTGTTCATTCCTCTTATAATAGTTTTAAAAGCTGCTCTTTGAAAAGTCAGTACATTATTAAAAAGAAAATCAAAGGCAGCAGAAACAGCAAAAAATTTTAAACTATTACCTTCCTACTTAAACTACCTATATATGTATATTTTTTTAAATCTGAGGTAAGACATTTACATTGCGAACTTATTTTCCCATCAGAAGTTTAAAATTATAGCATCTACTTACCAACCCAACACAGTTGCTTAAAGCCACTTTAGTTGTACTACGTTGATCTTGCAAATATCCTGTGTAATGACAGTTGTCTAAAAAATCATGTTTCCAGTGGGGTCCATCTTTCCCCCAATATTCTACTGTAAAATGTTTGGACACAAAATCTGTATTGAGAGTCAAGTTTAGATGAAAGTGCTTGCCATAGGCTGAAAGTTTAAAAAATAACTTAGATACTGCCTGCTGTGGATCAATAGGGTCCATACTCCGTCTTCTCCTTGAGTGTTTATCATTTTTCACAGTAAAGCTGAGAAATGCTCCATTTTGATCAACCCTTATTGGAATAGTTAGCTGGTAGTGTTCAAGATAAGTCAGGAATTCCTCTTTGTAATCACAAGGCAGAGAATCCAGAAAAAAAAACACATGGAAGAAAAGAAAATTTAACGGAACAAAGAAGCAGCAATATAAACAACAACTATGTCAGTTAAAACTATGAATCATTATATGTGAGGTATGTACAAAAAAGTTATATTAAAAATGAAAGAATAAAAGTTTAAAATCTGAAGATTAAGTTGCAATTATTTTAATATTACTTATGGACTATTTTATTTTTTTAATTTGTAAAACATGGATCCTAAGAGCTAAATTCTACAAGAAATATGAAAATTTTACATTGAAATAAAAAACAATGAAAAGCACACATATGTAAAAGAAAAAAGTTCAGATAGAATCTGTTTTTGAAAGTTATCCAAAACAGAATCTCTATAGCCTTGTAGAAATTATTACTTTTTAAGAAATTGTCACATGGTGAAACCTTGTCTCTACTAAAAATACAAAAAATTAGCCAGGCGTGGTGGCAGGCTCCTGTAGTCTCAGCTACTCGCAAGGCCAAGGCAGGAAAATCGCTTGAACCCGGGAGGCAGAGGTTGCAGTAAGCCGGGATTGCACCACTGCACTCCAGCCTCGGGAACAGAACAAGACTCTGTCTCAAAAGAAAAGAAATCGTCAGTGGGAATGTAAAATGCTGTAGCCACTTTGAAAAACCATCTGACAATTCCTCAAAATTTTAAACATGGAGTTAATCATATGATCCAGCAATTCTATTCTCAGGTATATACACAATAGAAATGAAAATGCACATCCACATAAAAATTTAGATGTGAATGTTATTACCAGCATTATTCATAATACTCAAAAAGAGGAATTAAATTTCCATCAAATGATGAATAGAGAAACAAAATTTAGTATATCTACACAATGGAATATTATTTTACAACAAAAATGCAATACTGATGCATACTATGACATGAATGAACCTTCATAATAACTGTCTTGATAATCAAAGTTCATTATCTAACATTTAAAACATTATGCTAAGTAAAAGAACAGGTCACAAAATGTCATATATGATTGCATTTATATGAAATATTTAGAATAGGCAAATCTCTGAAGACAGAAGGTTTAAGGTTGGCTTCAGCTGGAGGGGAAGGCTGGATTGGAGGGAATTTGGGAGTGACCACTAAGAAGTATAGCCTTCTTTTTGGAGTGAAGAAAATGTTTTAAAATTGATTATGTTGGCAATGACACTAGTGCCAAAAAATAAAGTAAGATAAAATAGGTTATTGTGATAGTTGTACAATGCTGAAAACACTAAAAACCACTGAATTATATACCTTAAATGGGTGAATTATATGTTATGTATAGAAATATCTCAATAAAGCTCTTTAAAAAATAGCTTGACTAAAATTTCAGAGAACTATTAAACACATTTTCCTCACTTAGATGTGCTAAATATTATGCATCTACCTTCTTAGCCATACCTCCTTTCAGCTAGATTTACCACTAAGGGAAACCAAATGTCTGCTATTGCCTCAGTGTCTACACATGGAGTTTACCCACTATTATAAACTCCCATAAAACTATAACCAAATGTAAATAAATTAAAAGGCAGTATTTATTTCACTTCTTATGAATAATTAAGGTTCATACTAAATGTCATGGCTTCATTGATTTACTTTGAGAGCCATACTTTTTACACATGGACTTCTAGTCACATCAATCTGTAATAGTTTGAAAATCTGGTTCATTGGCACCAATAAATTATCTGTTGCTATGTATTCATGGCAGAAAAATCCAAAAGATATGCCCTTCAATAATTCTATAACAATTGGTCTGGTCCATGGAAAACAAAATGACATTTACTCCTGGGCCCGCTTTGTTAAGACCATTCCTATGATGTAAAGCTCAAGTTTATAGACTAAAATTATAAGGATTAGAACATGAAAAGTTGCACTTCTTACAACTCTCACTGTTTTATCCAGATTCTAGTCATTAGATCAGAATTCTTACATTTGGAAAAGTATTTTTTCACAAAGAGTTCATATTAAAAGGTCTTATATAATAATTGATCTGGTTTCTTCTTCCACAGCATATATGTTTGGATTCTCTTTGAACATGACCTTGCCCATAAGCTCTAGTAATGAACAAGCTTATTAAAGTTTAAGTTTCAGAAAAACAAGGCCTGGGGTCTATCATTTTCCAAGAAAGACCAGGCAACTCTAAAATCCCCTGTGTGTTAAATACTAGTAGGACAAGTTAAACGACACATAGCACTTAACATTTATGAAACTAGCACTGAACTGACACAGTAGGCCTCTATACCTATCACTACATATCAAAAAAAAAAAAAAGTATTCACCCAAACTAAATATGCAGAATCTTTTCTTGTCCACTTAATAGCAATATTTTGGGTCAGTTTCAAAAGCAAGAATCCTACCTTGAGAACTGTATGAAAGCCTGTGGTCACTATGAAATTCCGACGAAGCCATGATGAGGCTCAAAATCCAGGTCAACGTCTTCCACAAAATTTCCATAATTTAGAAAACTGGATGATTGTTTTTGAGGGCTACCTATGTGCTAAAGAGTCAATACCATACCAAAATCGAAGCATAACAATTTTATTTCTTTAAAACTTCTTGCGAATTAGTTATTAGATGTTCCACTGTTTAAGAGGCACTTTTATCCAACATCCTGCACTTTCTTCTATATCTGGATTCATTTTCTCAATCCAAAATGAAAAAATAATGATGGTAAAAGTTTTCATAAGCAAAGCATTAGGCTGATTAGTTACTAAAGTATGGCCATTTTTTAACCTAGAAAAAGAAAAATTTAAGTTAACTGAAAAATATCCAGAATGAAAAAATCCAAGTCCTATATATTACTGAATGCTTGCCAAAATACATAACTACAAAATAACATAGCTAAATTAGACCATTGTTATTCTTTATAGTCTAAATAAACATTCACAAGATTAGACACAGATTAGAGACTTAAATGGTTATCAGCATAATGCCAGGGCTACTTAATAATCAAAGAAGAAATCTAAAGAAAAATCATAATTCTGTTTTTAAAAACTTTGAAGATAACAATGATGGGCAGTGAGTTAACTTCCCTTTGATAAAATAAAAAGTAGGCTGACTTCACTACCTTAGTTCATTATATGTAAGTGACAAACAATATGTAATCCCATTCCATAACATGCTTTTTAAACACACTCATATCCAGATATTGTTGTGTTGCTTTATAAGGCACCCATCTTTTCTTTTCTGACAAAGTATATTTACAAATACAGTGACATTTAGCAGCCATCTGTGAATACTATGACAGTATCAGAAATTAAACTTCTAAAAAGTTGAACTATAACCCTTGACTTTACTTGGAAATCTTATGTGATTTATAAGGCAAGTCATGGGTCAATTTCAACTCTCTGGAATGTAACTTAAAAGAAAAGAAATTTTAAAAACTTCACTTCAGATATCATAATGGATTTTAAGTCCCATCTCATGTATTTGACTTTCAACTAACAATCTCACTCAGAGTCTGCATTCACACTTGATATAGAATAGCATACTTGGCTGCCTGATTTCCCTGTATACAGCAGATTAGAAGAAGAAAATAACTAAGAGACTTAAAAACTAGCCACAAATAGCAAAAACTGTGACACAAAAAAAGGATAAAAAACTAAAATGTAGTTTTAGAACCCCAAAGTAATATAATTTGGGGTAGAGGCAAATGGGTCTTACATAGTTTAACAGTTCCTATACTGTGTGTAACTATGTTATATAGTTCAATATCTGATATTCATAATACTATGCCTGAGTCCAAAATAAGAAGACAAATGCTTTTAATAAGATAAAGTACTGTTAATACATTAGGAAAATACACAAAATATATTAGAAAGATTTTCATTCCAAATCTCTAATATATGATATTTTCATATAATAGATGTTTACTATATATTTGTTGGTTAAAAAAATGGATGAGTAAAAGAATAAATGAATAGTGGTTAAAATAAAATCACTTTAGGCATATAAAAAAGTATTTGCAGTTAACTGGAAAATTAACCTGTGTGAAACACTTCATTTCCTATGGTGCTAGAAATATTGGTTATTACAACATATAAAACAACAGCCATTTAAAATTCCTTATATCTGTCTCTATAAGTTATTAAACTGCTAAACCTTGGAAAACTAATTTATTAATCAACAAATATTGTCCTACTATATTAAAAAGATGATGTTACAACAACATCAGAATACGGAAAAGGATTAAGGGAAACAGAAAAGATTAAAATGCAATCCTTGCCCTCAGGGAGGTCATAATCTAAATAACAAGGAAAAATGTAAGGCAGACTGACAAATGCCATAATAAGTTTGCGCAAAGTTGTTACTGGACATCAGATGAGAGAGATGACTTCTGGGTCAGAGAAGAATGAATCAAGGAATGTTTATGAGAAAAGCAGCATTTCAGATAAATCCTTGAAGATGAATACAATTTTACAAGTCAAATGCTGGAGGTAATCATTACAAATAGAAGAAGTGCATTCCACAAAGTCTGGATGGCAAGAAAAATATAGGAAATAGTAAACAATATTAGTAATAATAGCAAATTTGGTTCCTGTACAAAAGATTAACAGGTAATAACCACAAAGGTAATTTAAGATCAGACCAAAAATAAAAAACTTTAAATACATATTGCTTCTTTTAATCTCCAAAACAATCTTTTGAAGTAAATATTATTGCCCCTGTGGCAGAACAGATTCTGATGACCCCAATAATCTGGCTTCCTCATATCCATTCCCTTGTTCCCCTCCTCTTAATTTGATTCTAACCAATAGAATACGTCAACATTGAGGGGATGTCACTTATGTTATTAGATACAAAAGATTCTGACCTCCATCTTGTTAGCCAGCTCTTTATCTAATTGCTTTAGATGAAGCAAGCTGTCATTTGGAGCATCCCACATCAAAGAAACTGAGAGCAGCCTCTCATATCACTAACAAGGAACTAAGGTCCTTAGTCCATCAGCATGTGAGAAACTAAATCCTCTCCAGTAATAGATGAGCTTAGAAACAGGTTCTTCCCCAGTCAAGCCTTCTGTAAAGACCCTAGTCCTTGCCAACATTTTGTAGCTTCATGAGATACCCTAAAGGTGAGGACATAACCCCTAGATTCCTGACCCAGAGAAAATGTGAGATAATAAATGTGCATTGTTTTAACTCACTGAGTTTGTGGTAATTTGTTACAAAGCAATTGATAACTAATACAGCCACCAATTCACAAATAAAGAAACTAAAGCTCACCAGTCAGATAGGTATAAAACAGCAGATCCCAGATTCACACAAGGCTGTCTGGCTCTAAAGTCTAAATTCTTTGTACTGTATCACACTTCCAGTTTAAGGCACTCAAATTTAAACATTCAATAGCAGTTAATAACAACCAATGTCAAATAAGATATTTATAAGTGGTATTGGTTAATTAACGTGAATAGTTTTTAACAACTTCATAAACAGTCATTGTTTCTTCTTCTACACTAATTTAGGCAAAATAGCAGGTACTACATATCCTTTCTCAGGTAAAAATCCATAGAGAGATTAAGTTACACCATTATTCAGTAACAGTAATAAAAGAATTCCATTATCTTGGTTTCCAACCTACTTATATGCAGATTCCATACTCTAAACCTTCCCATGTAATATTAAAGTATACATGTTGCCTCACAAACAAGATTCATTCCCATTGTTATAATTTTTTTTTAATTACTGGAGTGTTCTGAGTAATAACATCTGACATTAAATTAGTCTCTCATATACTTTAGATTATAATCTTCCTTTAAAGAACATATACTTAACACATTTGAGTTAATTTTCTAGCAATGGAGGTATATTTGATTGAATCATTCATTTTTCTCCTATTTTTCTGGGTTTTGAAACTACAGAGAAACTTACAACATAGTTCACTGGGTTTAGGGAGCAACTATTTTTCTCTCTTGAGAAATGTATAACTTGTTACAGTTTTGTAAACTTCACTCTTACCTACTCTCCTGCAAATGCCCAGGTTAACTAAGCCAGTAGCATTGAGAAAAAAGTATTATCTATTTGGCCAGAAGTAGACTACTATATGATTTAAGGATTTGCAGTAAAAAAAGACATTGGTGTAGAGTTGAAAAAGCAGGAGCTTTGAAGTTAAATCAGTTACAGAGTCTTGGTTCCAACACTAGATATAGTAGCTGGCACATGAACTTCTTTCCCCTTTATCACTCCCTTGGTCACTCCCCACTTTTTTTGGTCTCCAGTGCTCAGTGAAGAAACTTACATGAAGTCAATGAGTAGACTAAATAGAATTCAACTAAAAGCGGCCAGGCATCTTGGCTCACACCTGTAATCTCAGCACTTTGGGAGGCTGAGAGGGTGGATCACCTGAGGTCAGGAGTTTGAGACCAGCTTGGCCAACATTGCAAAACCTTGTCTCTACTAAAAATACAAAATTAGTGAGGTGTGGTGGTGCAAGCTTAGTCCCAGCTACTCAGGAGTCTGAGGCAAGAGAATCACCTGAGCCTGGGAGGTGGAGACTGCAGTGAGCCAAGATCACACCACTGCACTCCAGCGTGGGTGGCAGAGCAAGACTCCATCTCAAAAAAAAATAATAATAATTCAGCTAAAATCAACATAACTAACTACTCTTAGTCACCTACACAATAAAAGTGAATGAGTTAACCCACTTTCTGACATCTGGTGGGGAGGTTAATCTAGACACCATAAATATGTAGAAGCTATGACTTTTTCAGATATGGTTTCCAAAGTTTAGACTAACATTAAAATACTAAACAATTGTCCAAAAATCACAATGTATTGACCCTTTTAAATTGTATAGCAGAAATATTATGTTGTAGAAAGCACAAAGGCTTTGAGTCCTGGCCTGACCCCCAGTTACTTAACCCCTCTGCATCTGCTTTCTCATCTAATAAACCATAATACTGATATTTATCTCACAAAGACTTAAGAAATTAGATTACATATGATGTAAAGTGTCTATGTACTTCACTTTAATGGCTAAATAATATCAGCCCTCCTTCCTTCATTATCTAACATAATTTTAAAGGCCTTCCTTCAAAAAAAGTTTCATGTTCCTCTTTCCCTCAAAAATGTGAAATACGCTAGATATGATGATGGAGTCCATCATTATTGTCTTTTACAGCAAGGAGTAAGGAATTTTTGTCATGATAATGGTACTTATAACTACTTTAAATTTGAAAACAGAACCGAAATGTCTGTTCCACTTTGATTTCACATATGCTTTTTTTCTCTAATACAAATGAATCAGACAGTAGAGTTAAGGGATCATTTACCTGCTTCCATGGATCAAAGCTACACTACCTAAGAGGAAAAAAGATCAGACAACTTGCACTACAGTGATTCCCTCAGAAGTCTGCCCTGGTTTGAGGTTTTTTGCCTCTATCATCTTTACTTCCCACTCAAGTGATCTGAAAGTAGCCAAGGTAATAATTTCCTCTTGTGAACTATTATTATGAAGCTAAAGAACATGTATAATATTGTTCTCAACTTCTTTCATCCATCTTAACTCTGGTTGTTTATTTAAGGCTGATTTATTCTCCATGGAAGAAGCAACAATACCATGCTCCCTTCAGGTATTTAATTTTTATATATGAAAATTAACTTCTCATTTCATTTTCCATTTATTCTGTCAACAAACACTTATTATCATCTACTGTATGCTAAGGACACAATTAGGCTGTAAGTAGAAAGGTTTCCAGATCATTTATAAACTTTGTGAGATTGGTTTCCATGGAAAGGTGAAACTAAACACATACATTACCCAAAACATATTTATCAAGGAAAGCAAATTAGCCAAAAGCAAAAATGCAAACCATGATTTCTAAAACTTAAGCTCTAAATTACATGTAGTCTCACACTTTTTTCCAGACAGCAAGTAAATACACATTATCTGTATTATAACTTTTCCTAAAAAATAGAAACAACATCTTTTCCTCTTTAGGTTAGCTTGATAATCAACCATGTTGTTTGGCAGAACCAAGAGAGCTGTCCATCTCTTCCCCACTTTTTCTCCCCACTACCTCCAGTACATATTCCAAATATGCTATTAACTCTCTCTTAATATGGTAACTCCCTTCATTCACTCACTAAAGTCACAAACTTGATAAGATTTGGCATCAAGACCCATCCTAGTAACTACTAGTGGTTACTAGGAAAGAAAGAGGAAGTGCCAAGAGTAGACAGGAGTAGGAATTAATCTTACAGGTATTGGAACCAGACATGAGTAGTATTAAAATATTTTAGTAGTTTTTCTTTTTGGGCATCACAAAAATATTAAGACCACTACACAGATTTCATTTGCAGCCATTTGTGACAAATGAATGAATTTGATCTGTTTGAAATCAACGTATTTGCCTCTAAATGCTATTCTTCAAAAATTCAAAACACTAATGATCACGTTTAAGCATAAAATTAACATAAACCAGGTTGCAGCTACCACTTGGCTGCAACGCAAGAAAATTAATTTTCCAAAAGTAATTTTCTTAATTTCTTTCAACTACACTAATTTAGTGTTACATTTCTTTCCCTGTCCTGAATTCTGAAAACTGTCATTCCCACATCTGAACATTTCAGAGTAATCAACATAAACTTAAAAAAGAAAGAAAAAAGAAAAGAAAATTAGTCCAAAACATCTGAACGTAAAAAGAGTATGTTGAAAATCACACTCAATTGTCTTTTTTAAAGTTTCAAGCAATGGTTCAGTTTCCCTTTTTCTCTCTGCTCTGCATACCCTCACCTCCCCCAGCCCCCACCATTCCACTTCACCCAGACAGAGGGTAACAGTCTGAGCTGCCCTGGTTGAGTTGATCCTAAAGTTAACATTCAGCAGCCCATTTCCAGACAGCAGCGCTAAATCTATTTGGATAAAACGCGTGTGACCCAGACAGTTGGCATCTGGCCCAAACGCGTTGCACCGGCAGCTCAAATAAAAACAAGAGTAAGAAACTCACTCTCTTGTTCCCTCTCAGTGCGCTTTCTCAATCTCTCGCTCACTTTTCCTCTAGTACAGGGAAAGAAAGTATCAAAGACAGGAATTGTAGCGCATATTATCAAAAAGAGGCTTTCCAATACCCACTCCAGCACTCTTGCTCTCCCTCCTCAATCCCTGAACTTTGGTCCCATACACCGTATATACAGACATACCCCGATAAACAAGGCTCCAGAGGGTTATAAGTCTAGCACGTCCCAAGTGGCCAAAAGTAAATCAAAAACACACGCTTCCATCTCTTTGATTAGCCTATTAAGAGCTTAACATATCCTAGAGCATCGGGGCTACAGCTAGCACATTAATGCTACCCTCTGAGCCCAGGCATAAAATATGCACTTGTCTGAAGACTTACCACACTGACATGAAACTACAAAATGCAGAAGACTTTTCTTTAAGAAAACTGGAAATCAATTTAAAACAGACACATCATTATTACTTTCCAGATTACTATTTGGTGATCAGTTAAAAGATTACAATAATAATAATCAAGTCCACTTTACAAAACACGTATATTCATTAAATAAACTTTTTTTTTTTTGCATCATAAAATAATTGCAAGTCCCAGAATTCTACAACCCCCGACAAGTTTGGAGTTTAAAAGATTTCTATCTGTAAAATGAGTTCAGTCAAGCTCACTCATTGCCATTTAAAAAAAAAAAAACCCCACACACACAGAAAAAAGTTTTCTAAGCGTTATTCGGAAGACAAGCAAAGCACAAGTTGTTGGTTTAAAAAAAAAAAAAGCTTCATTGAATATTGTTAAGTCTTCCTTACCGTTTTCATCTTCAAATTCTGATAAAAAGTAAGATTCAGACAATAGAGATTGCACTGGACGACTCACGTACTCCCTCTCTTCTCTAACTTTTTTAAATTTTATTTTTTTTATTTTTTGCCCCCCTTTGCAAAGCCACACCAGCCAGTTACTCTGCAGCCAGAATAAAACCCTATAGTCTAGCTAACCCGGGCTGTAGAGAACGGGCTTTCCGATTTGGCAGAATAAGAGATGCCTTCAATACATCCAAGCTATCACTCAGAGATGCTGCCTTTGCAAACCCCTTTCTCTCCCTCCCCACCCCCCCAAAAAAGGAAAGGAAAAAAGAAAGAAAAGACGGGAAAAAAGACTTATTGGGGGTGGAAGTGGTGCCCTCTCTTCCTGGACAGCTTAGTGCCTTTGCTATGCAAATAACATGTGCAGAGCATCAAAAGGTATCAGGAGAAAAGAAGACAAGAGGAGCAGGAAGGGCAGCAAAGTTTTGTTGAAGTAGCCCTAGATCTCACTACCGGCCCCCAGCCAACTTGAATTGCAGCAGGAGAAAATTTTGGCAGCTTTTCCTCGGAGGCAGAGCACACTGACGTCAGTCTGCAGATGTGCCTGGACTGCGTCGGGTGCGCATGTGTCCTGGGTCGTCACGTGGAGGGGGAGGGGAGGTAGAGGTACAATCGGGGTAACCAACTACCAACCATTCAGAAGGGCTTAGACAATGTTAACTTTTCCACACTGTGAATGAGAGAAATCCTGGCCTCTCTAACCTCTCTCTCCTATCTCACTCCGCCTCTTTTCCTCCTCCTTCTCTAACCTCTTTTAGAAATTCTATACTGGTTTGCTATTAGTTGTTTCTTGGAAAAAGGAAGGGGGAGGGAGAAGGATGAATGACTTTATATGTACCAATGTCACTGTTAAGATGTCCGGTGTCATTCTTTGTGTAATTTTATTTTTGAAATTCACACTGTCAAAATGTCAAAACTTGCACGTAAACAGTGCCTCTGAGGAAACTTATAGCAAAGCTTAGATTCGTGGAGCAGGCGGACTTCAAGACTCAGTAGTTACAAGTGTACAAAATGCCTATGTTTTATAAATACTTCAAGTAAGGTTAGCATCAAACGGGAAAGTAAAGTAGACTAATACCAGCACATTTTCCATCTGATTATCGACTTCAGGTTATGTGGAGCTTTAAAAGAAAAAAAAAAAAAAAGTAGGGGAGGAGGGAGCGGGGGAATAGAGAAGCTTGCATTATTTCCAGATGAGGGTGAGACTGGATGGTGTTTTAAAGTGCAACCGGGAAAAGCTACAAGTGCAGTGTATTTTTTTGAAGTCAGTACATTGAATGAAACTTCAATGACTGCCTAAATGAAAATAAATCCGAAATCGGAACCCCCCCCCCCGGAAAAAAAAGGAAGGGAAAAAAACAGGAACCCTGCTGCGATTTCAAGATAAACAAACAAAACCTCAAAACTGGTTCTTCAAGCTTCCCAATCCCACCCTCCCTCCCCCCCTACAAACCGGCTGCCAGTCCAGACTTTAAGGATAAAATACCGCTACAATGTAGCACTTTCACTTTCATTTGCTGAGAGAAAGCCACCAGCATTAAACTCGGGAGAAAATGCCCAATATGTTTTCCATGTCCTAAGTAAGCAAACAAAGTCTGGCACATAAATCGGAAACAGGAAAAAGTGTGAAAATAGCTCAGGACAAACGTTGCCTTTCAACGGTGTAATCTGCTGCATCATTTATCTGTCTCTACCATTGAGTGTAAAATAGGGAGCCGTTTAAGAGTTTCCGAGGTTGGGGGCAGGGGAAAATTGACGCCTTGAAATTCCAGTCCTTAGTTAATGCCAAGTCGATTTCCGATGGCCAGAACCACAAAGCAGAATTGGACCAGAGGGAAGCGGGTAGGAAGGATGATCTTTCTGAATATTGGCTCTTAAATTTCAAGCTTCTGCTAACCTTATTGCCCATTTTTTTTTTCTTCCTACGCCGGAGGTAGTAGGTGTAATTCTTCTGGTGAATCTATGAATAGTTGGCTAAAAGGAGACATGAATCAGACTGAGAACGTCCAAGAATACAGTTATTTCAATTCTTCAAGGGTTGAAAGTGGAAAGCATCTGTCTATAAAGTCAATAGTCCTCATCCTGACCTTAATCAGCAGTATTTGGTTAAATGCCATTTAAACTGTAGAAATCTGTTCAATAGTTGGCATATAGAGTTTTAAATAAAGATGATTCACATGTATGTATGTATGTATATGTATGTGTACATATATGTATGTGTGTGCACATATATGAAAACACATGAGGTAGCAAAATATTGTAATAATTGTAAACACCAAAAATAAGAAAAGTAGGCATCAAATGACTATTTAAGTAGTTTTGAACCTTAACCTTCCTTAATTTTTCAAGAACTGGCAGTAGATAGGGACAGCCAGCACACACACAAAGATAAAGGTCTGAGCAGTAAACATCTACTTAAGCTCTCTGAAAAGATTTTACCCTCAACTAAGATAAACTGCCCTACAAAGTAGCAGCTTGTAGAGGAGCTTACTCAGTGGGAGTGGACTTTGGCTAATTACTTATTCAAAGAGTGCCATCCTGTGTCTAAACAGAGTAATGAAAATTTTCCAACAGTTCTGTCTCCTCCAAGTGATTGGGTCAATACTGGGAATAACTGGTGAAAAATGATTAGGTTGGGAAATAGTGAAGTGAAAATTTAACTTTATATATGTGTATATATGTGTTTGTGTAAATATTTTAACTGCATTGTAGAAAATTTCAAACATATACAAAAGTTAAAAAAAAGTATAATGAACACCCATGTAGCCATCAACCAGTTTCAAGTGTTCAAGTGTGACCAACTTTATTTCATCTATTATATGTACCCATTAGATATTCCATCTGTATTATTTTAAAGATACCATTTCATGACACCCATTAAGTACTGCCCTGTATTTCTAAAATAAAAGGACTAAAAAATAAATACACGCCACTATTATTCTTAAAACATTAATAACTCTTTCACGCCATCAAATATCCTACTCAGATTTCCTAACTGCAAAAAGTCAAATGCCTCTTGTTATTAGAATCAAGATCCAAACATTGCAATGGCTTGACCTATCTCTTATGTCTTTTCTAAATAAACTTTCAATTGAAGTAAAATATCCATACAGAAAAATGCATAAATTATATAGTTTGATGACAAATGTTCAGACTAATGAATTTTCACAAGTCAACTGGCCCATGTAACCACCATTCTCTTAAGTCTCTTTCTTAAATTTTTATTATCTATTTACTTACTTAAATTGACTAATAAAAAGTATATATATTTATGGTATACAACATGTTTTAATATATATAAACATGGTGGAATGGCTAAATCAAACTATTTAACATGTATATTAATGCATATCATTTTTTATGGTAAGAACACTAAAACTCTACTCTCTTAGCAATTTTCAAGTATATAATACATTGTTTTAAACTAAAATCACCATAATGTACATCTGTTGAACTTATTCTTCCTAACTAAAATTTTGTATCCTTTGACCAATATCCCCTCAATCCTTTATAACCCTTTAAATCTCTTTTTGTGTTTTGAGACAGAGTTCCACTCTGTTGCCCAGGCTGGAGTGCAGGCACCAACAGAGCTCACTGCAACCTCCAACTCCTGGGCCCAAGTGGGCCTCCCACCTCAGCCTCCCGAATAGCTGTGACTACAGGCATGAACCACCATCCCCAGCTAATTTTTTATTTTTGTAGAGATAGGGCCTCCCTGTTGCCCAGGCTGGTCTTGAGCTCAGGCTCAAGTGATCCTCCGACTTTGACTTCCCAAAGTATTTGAATTACAAGCATCAGCCATCGTACCCAGCCACAATCTATTCCATCTTGCTTCCCCTTCACTTTTTTCTTTTTCTTGGAATGTAAATCCTATATAAATATCTGGCCATTTTAATAGTGTATTTAGCACTTCTGTTACCATGGAAATGTATGTACTATACCCATTCATTTTCTTCTTCATAAACAAATTTAAATTAAACCCTGAAAGAATTTTCATTGCAGTAAAAATTCTTTAAAATTATTATAGAAACCAATCTTTTTCTCTTTCAAAACTTTTCCCTCCAGCTTTTCTTTCTTTGTTTAATTAAGAAATGAAGATTATGGGCAGAATAGAGTTGACAGGAAACCCCTTAGTCACACCTTAAAAAAAAAAAAGCTAGCAGTCTTTAGAAAACTAATACACTTAAGTGAACCCCATTCAGGAAACCAAAGCTGAAATAAATGGAAACTGGGGAAGGGAAGAAATTTGTTTATATGCATGTATGTATTTTAAAAACCAAAAAATAGAAGCTATATTAGTCAGGGTTCTCTAGAGGGACAGAACTAATAGGATAGATATGAAGGGGAGTTTATTAAAAGTATTGACTCACATGATCAAAATGTGAAGTCCTGCAATAGGCCATCTGCAAGCTGAGAAGCAAGGAAGCCAGTCTGTCCCAAAACCTCAAAAGTAGAGAAACCAACAGTGCAGCCTTCAGTCTATGGCCAAAGGGCCCCTGGCAAACCACTTGGTGGACCAAGAGTCCAAAACCTGAAGAACTTGGAGTCTGATGTCTGAGGGCAGGAAGTATCCACATGGGAGAAAGATGAGGCTGGAAGACTCGGTCAGTCTAGTACTTCCATGTTCTGCCTGCTTTTATTCTAGCCTCGCTGGCAGCTGATTAGAAGATGCCCACCCAGATTGAGCATTGGTCCTCCTTTCCAAGTTCCACCATTCTATCAACCCAGCTGCTTCAAAACGATGAGAAGACCAGTGAATTCCATGAGCTGCACTTCTTTAGCTGTAAAGACTCAAATGTTAACTGACTCAAATGTTAACCTCCCTTGGCAACACCCTCACAGACACACCCAGTAACAATACTTTGCATCCTTCAATCCAGTCAAGTTGACACTCAATATTAACCATTACGAATCTACCCTTTGTCAACTGGAATCCATATACATCTCCTGAAATCATACATAATCTCCAAATAAAGACAATAATAAGGTTATAATTATGCCTAACATAATATGGCTATCACTATCTGTTGTAAAACCGGAAGTGCACTAATCCTTAAACTAAATGCTAATACATAAAGTTAACAACACTGAAATGCTGATATGAAATCAATAAATTTTATGTCACATGATAAAGAAAAAAGGAAAATGAAGACATTTTCTTAGTACAAGTGTATACATGCATAAACATGTTCTTTCAGTTCCATCAATTCACTCATATTCCTCTCTAAGTTGTCCATTCTCGTTAGCATTTCGTTAAATCTTTTTTCAAAGTTCTGAGTTTCTTTGCATTGGGTTAGAACATGTTCTTTTAGCTCACAGAAGTTTCTCATTACCCACCTTCTGAAGTCTGATTCTGTAATTTCATCACACTCATTCTCCATCCAGCTTTGTTACCTTGCTGGTGAGGAGTTGTGATCCCCTGTAGGAGGAGAGGTGTTCTGGTTTTGGGTGTTTTCCTCCTTTTTGTGCTGGTTTCTTTCCATCTTTGTGGATTTATCCACCTGTTGTCTTTATAGTTGCTGATTATCAGATTGAGTCTCCGAGTAGACGTCCAGTTTGTTGATGATGAAGTTATTTCTGTTTTTTAGTTTTCCTTCTAACATTCTGGCCCCTCTGCTGTAGGACTGCTGAGATCCACTCCAGGTCCTGCTTGCCTGGGGATCACCTGCAGCAGTTTCTTCTGCTATCTTTGTCCCAGAATGATGCCTGCCAAATATCAGACTGATCAGTCCCTTGTGAGGTGACTCTTTGGATATACGGGGGTCAGGGAGCTGCTTGAGAAGATAGTCTGTCTTTTATAGGAGCTCAAGTGCTGAGCTGTGAGCTCCGTTGTTCATTCAGAGTTGCTGGGCAGATATGTTTAAGTCTGCTGCAGCAGAACTCATAACACCCCCTTTTTTTTCCCAGGTGCTCTGTCCCGGGGAATTAGGGCTTTATTTATGAGTTTCCATTGTGCTGCTGCCTTTTTTTTCAGGGCTGCCCTGCCCAGCACGAGGGCAGCCTAGTCATTGCCTGCCTGCAGAGGCTCTGCTGAGCTGCTGTGGGCTCTGCCCTGCTGCCGTGTGAATGTCTCTGCAGTCCTATTTATATGGGTGTGGTTAGAACTGCCTCAGCAATGGTCGCCCACATCTATAATGGCGGACTCTCTCTGTTATGGTGGGTTGCCTCGGCAACAGCGGGCTGCCTCAGCAATGGCGGACTACCTCCGTAGGGGTGGAGTGCCTCCGTAATGGTGGACGCCCCTCCCCCACAGAGCTGGATTGTCCCGGGTTCAGCTGTGCTTGCCATGGAACTCTCAACCCAGAGCGTTTCAAATTGCTGTTTTTTTTTTTTTTTTTGTGGTGGTGGGACCCGCCGAGCCTGATCACTTGGCTCCCTGCCTCAGAGCCTTTTTTTTTTTTAAGTTGAATTGTTGACTCTCTCCCAGGTGTTCCAGTCACCTGCTGAAAAGGTGCTGGGATCTGTGTGATTTCCCATGCAGTGACCCACTGCACCAGCTGAAACAACAGTGCTGAGATTCGTGGTACTTTTTTGCCCCGGAATCTCCTGGCTTGGCTCCCTGTTTCAGTTCCCTGTTTAATCAGATGAACGGGCGACTCTGCCTTCTCAGAGCTCCAATCACCAGCTTAAAAGGGCAACCAGATCAGTGTATTTTGTACGGAGAACCGCCACGCCGGGGCACTGGCAAAACAATCACGCAGGCCAAAACAGCCATGCTGGCAACCCATGGGGCTCCTCTGCCTGGGAATCTCCTGGTCTGTGGGCAATAAAGATCCGTCTGGTAATGCGGCATCCACTCACCCTCTGCGCTTTCACTGGGAGGTGCAATCCTGAGCTGCTTCTAAACGGCCATCTTTCACACTTTTTTTTTTCATATAAACATGTTCTTAACAAAATAACTCATGAAAATTACAGTCCTCATTTCACAACCGATCATGCAGTATCAGTATGATGACAACCTTCTTCTACTACCCATTCTGTATACCCTGTACCTTCATAAAGCACCTCAGCAGGTCATCACTTTGTATCTGGTAGACTGACCCAAACCTTCATTCTGGAAGGGTCTGGGCCATTTTTAGTCCTGCTTTGATTGAGTTGTTATAGTTTTCCATTGACCTTAATCATACGACATGGTAATACTAAAAGAGGTCCTAAGGAATCTCCTGTATTCTATGCATACTCTTCCTTATCTCCATTAGGTAAAAAAGAGTGGACTGATTTCATCTTGAAATCAGTCTGTGGAGTAGTAGACTGATTTCATCTTGATAACTGGGTCAATCACCCAGCCAACATTGTAATTCCCTTCTTAGCCTGTTGACTTAAAGGCAGGAAGAGCCGAAAGTGTCCTGTTGTAGAGCTTTCTCTACTCAAAACTGGCAGCCTTTCGAGTCATTCAATAAATGGGCTGGAGTAACACACCAAAATGAGGGAAGTGTTGCCTCCAAAATCCAAATAGACCCACTAGGCATTGTGCCTCTTTCTTGGTTGTAGGAAGGGACAAATGCAGCAATTTATCCTTCACCTTAGAAGGAATATCTCGAAAGGCCCCACACCACTGGACCACTAAAAATTTTACTGAGGTAGAAGTTCCCTGAATTTTTAGTAGGATTTATTGCTCATCCCCTGGCAGGCAAATGTCTCACCAATAAGTCCGGTGTGTTTGTTACTTCTTACTCATTGGATCCAGCCACATAATGTCATCCATGTAATGGGCCAGTGTGATATCCTGTGGAAGGGAAAAGTGATCAAGATCTCTGCAGACAAGATAATGACACAAAGCCAGAGAGTTTATATATCCCTGAGGTAGGACAGTGAAGGTATATTGCTGGCCTTGCCAGCTGAAGGCAAATTGCTTCCCATGGGCCTTACAAACAGGAATGGAGAAAAAGGCTCTTGTCAAATCAATGGCTGCATACTAGAAACCAGATGTATTAATTTGTTCAAGTAACAAAACCACATGTGGTACAGCAGCTGCAATTGGAGTCACCATTTGGTTAAGCTTACGATAATCCACTGACATTCTCCAAAGTCCATCTGTCTTCTGTACAGGCCAAACAGCAGAGCTGAATGGAGATGTGGTGGGAATCACCATCCCTGAGTCTTTCAAGTCCTTGATGGTGGTCTAATCTCTGCAATCCCTTCAGGGATGTGATATTGGTTTTTGTTGTTATTTTTTGTTTGTTTGTTTTAATAATATTATTTTTGATTTACCATTTTTCTAGGAAGAGGCAGCTCTAATGGTTTCCACTTGGCCTTTTCCACCATAATAGCTTTCACCTTGCCAATGTGGGGATTCTGCCAGTTGTTAAGTATGTCTATGTCAATTATGCATTCTGACACTGGGGAAATGACCACAGGATGAGTCCAGGGACCCATGGACTCACTATAAGTGGGACCTGAGCTAAAACTCCATTAATTATCTGACCTCCATAAGCCCCTACTTTTACTGAAGGACCACAGTGATGTTTCAGGTCCCCTGGAATCAACGTCAGCTCAGAGCCACTGTCCAGTAGTCCCTGAAAAGTCTGATCATTCCCCTTTTCCCAATGCACAGTTACTCTGGTAAAAGGCCAGAGGTCTCCTTGGGGAAGGATGGGAGAAAAATTAATAGCATAAATTGTCAGTAGTGTAGTGGGGTCCTTCCTCAAGGGGACCCAGTCTCCCCAACATTCATTCCCTCCAGCTTTTCTTTTCTTTCATCATTAATTAAGAAATGAAGATTATGGGCAGAATAGAGTTGACAGCAAACTCCTTAGTCACACCTCCACCCCGCAAAATATTAAGTTTTCAGAAAACGAATAAATTTAAGTGAACTCCATTCAGGAAACCAAAGATGGAATAAATGAAAATTGGGGAGAGGAAGAAATTTGTTTATATAAATGTATATATTTCAAAAACTAAAAAATAGAAGCAAAGTCAGAAGAATCTGAGAGCCAAAGAACAGTGATTGAGGAATTTACAGAGGTAAGAACAAACCCTTAAAACTTTTAATACATCAACTTATGAATTAAACCTAAATGTTTAAGTTGAAAACCAAATCATTTCTTAAAATCAGACTGCTTGCGTTTTCAGAAAAGTGACATGCAGAACTCTGATTATATACTTGCTTGAAATTAATTATTACATTGAAGCAAGTGACACTCTCTAAAGATGTTGAATTCTACTGATTATTATTATTATTATTATTATTATTATTATTTTGAGATGGAGTCTTGCTCTTACGCCCAGGCTGGAGTACAGTGGCACAATCTTGGCTCACTGCAACCTCTACCTCTGGGATTCAAGCAATTCTCCTGCCTCAGCCTCCTGAGCAGCTGGGACTACAGGCATACACCACCACACCCAGCTAATTTTTGTATTTTTAGTAAAGACAGGGATTCACCATATTGGCCAGGTTGGTCTCAAACTCCTGACCTCGTGATCCACCTGCTTCAACCTCCCAAAGTGCTGGGATTACAAGCATGAGCCAACGCACCCAGCCAAGATGATAAATTACTAATTCAACGTTGAGATACTAAAATTAGATGTACACATTAAAACCAAACTCCCATGGTGACTCATACGTGAAATCTCAGTGTTTTGGGATACTGAGGTGGGAATTCCTGGCTTGAGGCCGGGAATTTGAGACGAGACTGGGCAACACAGCAAGACACTGAATCTACAAAAAAAATTTAAAAATTAGCTGGGTGTAGTGGTGCACACCTGTAGTCCTAGCTATTTGAAAGGCTGAGGTAGGAAGATTGCTTGAGCCTAGGAGTTTGAGGTTACAATGAGTTATGATCCTGCCCCTATTCTCCAGCCTGGGTGACAGAGCAAGAACTTGTTTCTAGAAAAATAAAACCAAATTCCATGTACTTTTTTTTTTAAGGAGTCTCAGTCTGTCACCCAGGCTGGAGTGCAGTGGCAATGACCTTGGCTCACTGCAACTTCTGCCTTCCAGGTTCAAGTAATTCTCATGCCTCAGCCTCTTGAGTAGTTGGGATTACAGGCTCATGCTACCATGCCCAGCTAATTTTTGTATTTTTAGTAGACGCAGGGTATTACCATGTTGGCCAGGCTGGTCTCAAACACCTGACCTCAGGTGATCCACTTGCTTCTGCCTCCCAAAGTGCTGAGATTACAGGCGTGAGCTACTGTGCCCAGCCAAATTTCATATACTTTCAATATGATACATTTTACTCCTTTAATAAGATGGGATTTGAATCTGATATAGTAAAAATAAATACTTTCTAATTATTGTAGAATTTCTTAAGTGCAAAGACTCAAGGCATAAAGGAAAAGATTGATGAGTTTTACTTTATTAAATGAAAATTAAAAGATCATTAAAACATGAAAAATATAAACCAGAGATTGGGATGATTTACAATACATATAATTGAAACAGAATAAATACCTAGAGTATTAAATAACTCTCACAAATCTATGAGAGACAAACCAAAAAAATTGGAAAATGCCATAAATAGGTAAGTCACAGGAGAAATTAAGCTAAGACCAATAAATAAATAATGAAGCATTCAATCTAACTAGCAATCTGTAACTACATATGCAATGGAGTATTCTTGGACCATAAAAAATAATGAGATCCTGTCGTCTGCAACACCATGGATGAAACAGGAGGCATTATGTCAAGTGAAATAAGCCATGCACAGATGGACAAACTTCAAGTCAAACATTCTTACTTATTCGTGGAAAATAAAAATTAAAACATTGGAACTCATGGAGATAGAGAGTAGAAAGATGGTTACCAGAGGCTGGGGAGGATAGTGGGGGAAAAGAGGGTTGAAGAGAAGTGGGGATGGTTAATGGGTAAAGAAAAGAATAGAAGAATGCATGGCTGGACATAGTGACTGTAATGTTAGCACTCTGGGGGGCCAAGGTGGAGGATTGCTAAAACCCAGGAGTTCAAGACCAGCCTGGGCAACACAGGGGGACCCTGTCTCTACAAAAAATAATTTTAAATAAAATTTAAAAGAAAAGAATGTATAAGACCTAGTATTTGCTAGTTCAACAAGGTGACTACAATCAAATATAATTTAACAGTACATTTTTAAATAGCTAAAAAAGTATAATTAGACTAACACAAGAGAGAAATGCTGGAATTGATGGATACCCCATTTGCCCTGATGTGATTATTACATATTGCATGCCTGTATCAAAATATCTCATGTGCCCTATAAATATATACACCTATTGTGTGCCCACAAAAATAAAAAGTAAAAAATTAATTAAAAAATAAAAATAACAGAACAGAAGATATAGAAAATAAACTTGTATTTTTTCAGTTTTGAGAAGGCAAGCTAATTAGAAAAAACCAACTTAATTCCTCATCTTGTGTTATTTGCCAAAACTCCTTCTAAATGTATATCAAATGAGCAAACAGATGAAAATTAATGATTAATATGAGGGCTAGAACCTGGGATCCAATCTCAAGATTAGTCATGTTCCTGAAAATGGATTCAGAAAAACTGTACAAAAACAGACAAATATATATCAGAAAAAAACCTTCCTGAATTTAAGAAGGACTTAAATTGGAAGATTAACAGTCTCATTCTTTTCTAGGTAAAATCAGTGTAAAGAAATTAAAACCTAGATATAACCTGGCAGAATGTTTAAATGTTTAAAAGAAAAAAAAAGGCTAAAAAAATAAAGTTCATTGAAAAAAAAGAGAGAGACATGAGACCATCATTCAGGAGTAAAAAGTAGATTTATCATAAAACAAAAAGTCATATGCTTTTTACCACAGAACAGAAAGACAATCTATGATGTGTAAAGGCTTAACAACATTCCTTCTTTCCTTCCTTCATATTTATTTTTTATTTTATTCAGAAAGTATGTATTGAGTACTGACTATAAGATATGTATTTGAAAATAATTACTGAAGGCATATATCAGTAGTCTAAGTGATAAAAAAAAAACTCAAAAAAATGGGAGAAATTGACATATAAAAGGACCAGCTATAAGAACAAAAATCAAGTTAACAGAGTTAAAATGTAATCATAGTTACAAAAATAATTACAAAAGGCTGGGCGCAGTAGCTCATGCCTGCAATCCCAGCACTTTGGCAGGCCAAGGCCAGTGGATCACTTGAGGCCAGGAGTTCGAGATCAGTTTGGCTAATATGGTTAAATTCCATCTCTACTAAAATTACAAAAACTAGCCTGGCATGGTGGCGCACACCTGTAATCTTAGCTACTTCAGGAGGCTGAGGTGGGAGAGTTACTTGAACCCAGGAGGTGGAGGTTGCAGTGAGCGGAGATCACGCCACAGGCACTCCAGCCTGGGAGAGTGAGACTCTGACTCATTAATAATAATAATTATAAAATCATATACAAAATAAAACTGGAAGGTTAAAAATTAAAGCTTAGACAATGATTTCTTAGGAAAATGTGACCACCCAAACCAGGGGTGACAATATTAATTTCAAATAAAGTGGAGTCAATACAAAAAGTACTACAAAGGACCAGGAGAATCATAGTCATTTACAATTATCAACAATCCTGAACTGTTATGCACTGAATAACACAGCATCAAAATACTTAAGACAGGAACTCTTACAAACTCCAAGGAGAAATTGATAGACATGCAACCATAGTAAGCTTCTTGATAGATCAGGTACACTTTTTTTTTTTTTGAGACGCAGTCTTGCTCTGTCACTAGGATGGAGTACAGTGGTACAATATCGCCTTACTGCAACCTCCACCTACTGGTTCAAGTGATTCCCCTGCCTCAGCCTCCCGAGTAGCTGGGACTACAGGAGCATGCCACCATGTCCACCTAATTTTTGGTATTTTAGTAGAGACAGGGTTTCACCATGTTGGCCAGGATGGTCTCGATCTCCTGACCTCGTGATTCCCCCAGCCTAGGCTTCCCAAAGTGCTGAGATTACAGGCGTGAGCCACTGCGCCTGGACATCCAGTACACTTTTAAAATAATGTGATACATTTCAAGATTAAATAATTGCATTACAAATTAAGCCATTAAAAAATCTAAGGTAGCCTGGTTAAGTAGTGTGTGCCTGTAGTCCTAGCTTCTTGGGTGGCTGAGGCAAGAGGATGGCTTATGGCCAGGAGTTTGAGGCTGCAGTGTGCTATGATCATGCCTGTGAATAGCCACTGCACTCCAGCCTGAACAACATAGTAAGGCCCTGTGTGTAAAAACAAGAAAGGCGAGGGGAAAAATATAGGTGAGGAATTAACTATTCTGGGAATAGGCAGACCTCAAGCAATGGAATAGACAACAAAGGGAAAGAATGACAGATTCATCTATATTGTTTGAATATAAGTAAATAAAAAGAATAAACAAAATTAAAAGGTTAATAGAATACTGGAAAAACAACAAATAGGATAGACAAAAAAACTAAATATATAAAGTTTCCTTATAAATAAGTATCAAAAGCTCTAACATTCCATGCTAGTGCCGTCCAGCTAAACTTTCCACTATAATGGAAATGTTCTGAATCTGCACTGTCCAATATGGTAGCCACTACTCACAAGAGCACTTGAAATGTAGCTAGTGCCAATATTGAAATAATAATATTTAAGGTATATTTAAATAAATTTTATTATTAAGATTTTTATTACTAAAATAATTTCATCATTAAAATTTATTTTACCTGTTTCTTTTTACTTATTTAATGAGGCCACAATAAAATTTACTATAAAATCACATATATAGTTTGCATTGTCTCTATTCAGTACTCTTCTAGAATAATGATCAAGGAAACAAAGAGGAAATTCACAAAAGAAGAAATACAAACAGCCAGTAAACTATGAAAAAAAAAGTTATCTCACTTATAATCCAAGAAATATAAATTAAAACAAGATTTTTTTTATCAAATAGACAAAATGTTTTTAAAAATACTCATTGTTGGCAAGAGTTCCATAATATGGGCAATCTCATACATTGCTGGTGGGAGTATAAATTGAATCAAGAGCCTTAAAGGCTGGGCAAGGTGGCTCACGTCTGTAATTCTAGCACTCTGGGAGGCCAAGATAGGTGGATTGCTTGAGTCCAGGAGTTTTAGACCAGTCTGGGCAACATAGCAAAACTCCATCTCTACAACAAAAATACATAAAATTAACTAGGCACGGTGGGACACACCTATAGTCCCAGCTACTTAGGAGGTTAAAATAGGAGGATCTCTTGAGCCATAGAGGGTGAGGCTACAGTGAGCTATGACTGCACCACTGCACTCCAGCCTGGCCACAGAGACACTGTCTCAAACAACTCAAAACAAAGCACTTACACTCTTTGACCTAGTGTCTCTATTTCTAGAAATTTATATAAATACATTAATCACAGTGCTATTTCTAAGCGTGAAAGACTAGAAACAACCTCAACAGCCCATAATAAATTGTTAAATAAATAATGGTACTCCTACTTTCTTAACAGTCCAGTAGCCTAAATAGTGTTTTTTCTAATATTACCTAGTTATGAAAAAAATACAACCAAAAGTAAAACAAGCAGAGCTCATTATATAGTATATAATCATAAAGAACATTATAAGCAAATATAGAACACATAAACAATTTACTTCATAAAACTAGGATCATAATTTCATATTTTCTAGCACATGTCATAGAGTGAGGTTAAGTAATACAAGAAAGATTATAAGTGGTTATCTCTATGTGGTGGGATTTTTAGTTTTCATCTTTATACTTTCCTGTTTTTTTTCAAAGTACTTATATATACTTATATACACTATACTTGTTTCAAAGTATAATATATTTTTACTATAAAAATAAAAACAGTGGCCAGACGTGATGGCTCACACCTGTAATCTCAGCACTTTTGGAGGCCAAGACATGTGGATTACCTGAGGTCAGGAGTTCAAGACCAGCCTGGCCAATATGGTGAAACCCCATCTCTACTAAAAATACAAAAATTAGCCAGGCGTGGTGGTGTGTGCCTGTAGTCCCAGCTATTCAGGAGGCTGAGGCAAAAGAATCGCTTGAACCACTGCTTTGGGAGGCCCAGGTGAAAGAATGTCTTGAGATCAAGAGCTCAAGACTAGCCCAGGCAACACAGCAAGATCCTACTTCAAAAAAAAAAAAAAAAAAAAAATAGCATGGTGACAGGCACCTGTAATCCTAGCTATTTATGAGACAGATAGGAAGATGGTGTAAGCCCAGGAGTTCAAAGCCACTCAACTCCAGCTTTTGTAACAGTGAGACCTTATCTCAAAAAAAAAAAAAAAAAAAAAGGCCAGGTGCAGAGGCTCATTCCTGCAATCCCCACACTTTGGGATGTGGAGGTTGGTGGATTGCTTGAGCCCAGGAGTTCGAGACCAGCCTGGACAACATGGCAAAACCCCATCCCTACTAAAAACTCAGACATTGGCAGGGTATAGTGATTCATGCCTGTACTCCCAGCACTTTGGGAGGCCAAGGCAGGCAGATGACTTGAGGTCAGGATTTCAAGACCAGCCTGGCCAACAAGATGAAACACTATCTCCACTAAAAATACAAAAAATTAGCCAGGCATGTTGGTGGGTGCCTGTAATGACAGCTGCTCAGGAGGCTGACGCTGAGAATCACTTGAATCCAGGAAGAGGAGATTGCAGTGAGCTAAGATCATGCCATTGCACTCCAGCCTAGGCGACACAGAGAGACTCTGTCTCCAATAAATAAAGTCATTAAAAAAATTTTTTTTGCCATAAAAATGTTTTATTAGGCCAAACTACACCTATAAAAATGCTTTAAAATGCAGGAGGAGATGTAAAGTCTCAAAGAAGTGCATAGCGACAATAGCTATCAGAACACACTAAAGAATCCACACTGCTTCCCCCTTTACCTAGAACAGGAAGCTTCTAAGCTACCTCCTCCTCAGCACACTCCTCAAACTCCTCCTCAGCTGTGGCATCTTGGTATTGCTGGTATTCAGACACCAGGTCATTAAGGTTGCTCTCGGCCTCAGTGAACTCCATCTCATCCATGCCCTCGCCTGTGTACCAGTGCAGGAAGGCCTTCTGCCTGAACATAGCTGTAAACTGTTTGAAGAGCTCTTGGATGGCTGTTGTTACCAATGAAGGTGGCTATTTTTAGCCCCCAGGGTGGGATGTCACAGACGGCTGTATTCACGTTGTGAGGAAACCACTCAGCAAAGTAGCTGCTCTTCTTGTTCTGAATATTAAACATTTGTTCATCCACCTCCCTCACGGACATGCGACCTCTGAAAATGGCAGCCATGGTTAGGTAGCGGCCACGACAGGGATCACAGGCAGCCATCATATTCTTAGCATCAAACAGCTGCGGGGTGAGCTCAGCCACGGTCAGGGCCCAGTACTGCTGGCTGCCCTGGCTGGTCAGCAGGGCAAAGCCAAGCACGAAGAAGTGTAGCTGGGGAAATGGAACCATTTTCAAGGCCAGGTTCCGCAGGTTAGCATTCAGCTGGCCCAGGAAGGGCAGACACGTGGTGACCCCACTCATGGTAGCAGACACCAGGTGATTCAGGTCACCAAAGGTGGGTGTGGTCAGTTTTAAGATGTTATAGAGTGCTTCATTATCGATGAAGAATGTCTAATCTACATTTTCTATGAGCTGGTAGATGGAGAAGGTGGCATTGTAGGGCTCCACCACGGTGTCTGACACCTTGGGTAAGGGCAGGATGCTGAATGTGTTTATGATCCTGTCTGGGTACTCCTCCTGAATTTTGCCCATGAGAAGGGTACCCATCCCAGACCCAGTCCCCCCACCCAGGGAGGGGGTCAGCTGGAAACCCTGCAGGCAATCAGGCAATCACAGCTCTCAGCCTCTTTTCTCACAATGTGCATCACTGACTCCATCAGCTTTGCACCTTCTGTGTAGTACCCCTTGACCCAGTTGTTCCCAGCCTCACACTGACCAAAGATGAAGCTGTCTGGCCTGAAGATCTGCCCGAAGGGCCCCAAGCACACAGAGTCCATGGTGCCCAGCTCCAGATCCACAAGCACAGCACGGGCCACAGGCCCAGATGACAGTACCGAAGCAGACATGGACACCAGACCTGGTGTCTGAGCCTTTGGAAGCCCAAATGCTGCCACGATTCCAGCCACAGGTCATGCAGGTCCAGGCCCAGGTGCAGTCACAGACTCAGCCACGGATACCACCCACAGATACCCAGGTGCAGCCAAAGCTGTAGAAGCAGGTACAAACACAGACTTCTCCAGAGCACTTAGTCCCACAACAGAAGAAAGGGCAGCCACAGCTGCAGCAAGAGGCAGAGCCACAGAAACAGCTGCAGCCCCAGGCACATTCATAGCCCCCAAGGCAGGTGCAGCTGCAGCTGCAGAAGCAGGCCCAGACACAGACATAGCCACAGGTCCACACACAAGCACAGCCAAGGGTCCAGTCACAGGAGCAGCCCCCAGTGCAGGTGCCAGTACAGCCACCAGTGCAGACCGATAAGCAGCCTCAGACCCAGCCACAGGTGTCGGTGCTGGCTCCAGAGCCAAGTACCAGTTGTGGTTCATGTCTGTGGGCTGGAGATGCCACCTGATATAGTAGGAGCTGGTAGAGGCATGGAAAAGACCTTGCCAGAGCCTGTGGGCACCCAAGTCAGCATGGAAGAGAACCAGAAGGAGCTGGCCAGTGGCCTAGATGTGAGAGAATGTGAAAACAGAGTGTAAGGTGCTGGGGGCTCCCTGAAGGTCACTATTCTGCAGAGCAGTGACAGTCGGGCCTTTTGGACTGTATCCCTGACACTCATGCCCCACCCCAGTGACTCCGACTTCTCCACCCCTGCAGCTACAAGCACATTCTCTAAGCAGGCCCTCCAGTTATTCTGCTACAACTGCAAGGCCAGCTGCTCCAGCTAGCAGCAATTCCAGGGCCACATGAATCCGAGCCTCAGCACCCCCAGTAGCTAGGGGAGATCCAGCATATGAGCCAAGCCTGCCTCCTGTCCCTGCTGCCCGTGCCCTGGGACATCCTGGATACAGAGGATGAGGAGCCTCCACCAAGGCGTTGGTGCAACACCTGCCAGCTCTACTACATGGGGGACCTGATCCAACACTGCAGGACACAGGACCACAAGATTGCCAAACAATCCCTGAGACCCTTCTGTAACATTTGCAACAGCTACTTCAAAACCCCTCGCAAGTTTGTGGAGCATGTGAAATTCCAGGGGCATAAGGACAAAGCCAAGGAGCTGAAGTTGCTTGAGGAGACTGCTTATCTTATGTATCATGTTCCCAAGTAGGAAAGCTCTAGAATAAATTAATTCACTTGCTCAATAACATTATCAAAATTTACTTTTTCTTTTATATTTCTGCCATATTAAACATGCAGGGCCTTTAAGAGGTGATTAGGTCATGAGGACTGTGCTCGAATGAATGAAAAACGGCTTACTCCATTTATTAATTAATGGAGTATTGGGTTATCATGGGAATGAGATTGGTAGCTTTATAATAAGAGGAACAGAGAACTTCTTCTCAGACCCTTCACCATGTGATGCCCTGTAACACTGTGAGATTCTTCAGAGTCACCAGCAGCAAGGCCTCACAAGATGCAGCTTCTCAACCTTGGACTTTCTGGCTCAATAACTGTAGAAAGAAATTCCTCTTTTATAAGTTATCCAGTTTTAGTTACTCTGTTATAAGCAGCAGAAAACTGACTAAGACACAACCACAACATTCCCTTAAGCCAAAGCCTAATCCAAAAGGCCTTGGCTCTTTTCAATTCTATGAAGGCTGAGAGAGGTGAGGAAGCTACAGAAGAAAAGTGTGAAGCTGGCAGAGGTTGGTTCATGAAGTTTAAGGAAAGAAGTCATCTCCAGAACATAAAAGTGCACGGGGAAGCAACAAGTGCTGAGGCAGAAGCTGCAACAAATTATCCAGAAGATCTAGCTAAGATAACTGAACGTGGCTATACTAAACAGCAAAATTTCAGTGTAGACAAAACAGCCTTCAATTGGAAGAAGATGCCATCTAGGACTCTCATAGCTAGAGAAGTCAATGCCTGGCTTCAAAGCTTCAGAGAACAGAAAGACTCTCTTGTTAAGAGCTAATGCAGATGTTGACCTTAAAACCAATGCTCAGTTATGATTCCAGCAATCCTAGAGCCCTTAAGAATTATACTAAAATCTACTCTGCCTGTGCTCTGGTACCAGTCCATGAAACCAATGCTCAGTTACCATTCCAGCAATCCTAGAGACCTTAAGAATTATACTAAAATCTACTCTGCCTTTGCTCTGGTACCAGTCCCTGGCCTGTTAGGAACTGGATCACGCCACAGAAGGTGAGCAGCAAGCGAGCAAGCATTACCTCCTGAGCTCTGCCTTCTGTCAGATTAGCAGCATTAGATTCTCATAGGAGCACAAACCATTTAGTGAACTGCACGTAAGGGATCAAGGTTGTGTGCTCCTTATGAGAATCTAATACCTAACAATCTGAGGTAGAACAGTTTCATCCTGAAACCACTCCCCCCAACCCCAACTCCAGTCATGGAAAAACTGTCTTCCACAAACTGGTCCCTGGTACCAAAAAGATCAGAGATGGCTGCTCTGATGGATCTGGGTTTTCAAGTTCATTGAAAACCTTCTGGAAATTATTTGCCATTCTAGATGCCATTAAGAACATGTGTGATTCATGGGAGGAGGTCAAAATATCAACATAACAAGAGTGTGCAAGAGGTTGATTCTAAACCTCATAAATGACTCTGAGAGGTTCAAGTAACTACAAATGTGGTAGAAATATCACGAGAACTAGAATTAGGAGAGGAGGCTGAAGATGTGACTCAATCGCTACAATCTCATGATACAGCTTGAACAGATGAGAAGTTACTTGCCGTGGATGAGCAAAAAAAAGTGGCTTATTGTCTTGAATCAAACCCACAGTATCAAGGTATGCTTACAGTAAGTCTATATTTAGCTTTGTAAAAAAAACTGTCAAACTGTAGCACAAAGTAGCTGTATGTTCCTTTTGCTCCACATCCTCATCAGCCTTTATTACTATATTTTAATTTTAGCCATTGTGGTAGGCATGTAGTGGTATCTCATTATTTAAATTTGCAATTTTCTAATGACATACATGTTGAACAATTTTTTCATGCTTATTTGCTATATCTTCTTTTGTGAGGTGCCAGCTCAGATATTTTACCTACTTTTTTATTGGTTTTTCTTATTGTAGTTTTAAGAGTTCATTGTATATTGTGGATACAAATCCTTTATCAGATATATTTTGCAAAGTTTTTATCCCAGGTTGTGGCATATCCTTTCATTTTAACAGTGAAATGAAAAATGAAACAGAGCAGTTTTTTAATTTTAATAAAGTCCAACTTACTGTTTTCTTCCATGAATCATGCTTTTGGTGTTGTAGCTAAAAAGTCATCACCAAAGTCAGTGTCAGTCCTCCAACTTTGTTTTTCTTAAAAATCTTGGCAGCTATTCTGGGTCTTTCCCTCATTAACTTTAAAATTCTGTCAATATACACAAGAACCTTGCTGGGATTGTTACTGAGATTTCATTGAATCTATTGATAAAGTTAGGAAGACATAACACCTTAACGATTTTTAGTCTTCCTATCCATGAACATGGAATATCCTTCTATTTATTTCTATCTTCAATTTCCTTCATGAGACTTTTGTAGTTTTCCTTATATAGATCTTGCACAAAGGCTTTTTTTGGTTTCCTTCTTTCTTTCTTCTCTCTCTACTCTCTTTTGATGCTAATGTAAATGTTTGAAATTTCTAATTCCAAATGTCTGTACCTGCTATATATAAGAAAGCAATTGAATGTGTATGAATCATACATTCTCTGTAAACTTGCTATATTCAGATTTTAGTTCCAAATTATTTTTCACTGAGAGACAGGAATTTTCTTATTGCATTAGCAAGAACTTCCAGCACAACATTAAATAGGAATGATGCAATCTACTTGCCTTGTTTCTGTTCTTAGAGGGAAAGCATCTGATGTCCTGCCATTAAGTATGTTAGCTGTAGGTTTTTTTTGTAGATATTATTTATGAAATTGAGGATTTCCTTATATTCCTAGCTGGTGGATAATTTTGTCTGTCTTCATCATAAATAGGTATTGGTTTTGTCAAATGGCTTATCTGTATCTATTGAAACAGTCATATGACTTTTCTCCTGTAGTGTGATAATGTAATAAATTATATGAACTGATTTCAACATTGAACCAGCCTTGCATACCTGAAATAAATACCACTTGACTGTGGTACATATATTTTTTGTTATATATTGTTGTATTAGATTTGCTAATATTCTGTTGAGAAGTTTTATAGCTTTGTTCATGAGAGATACTGGTCTGTGGTTGCCCTTTCTTGTAATATCTTTACCTAATTTTGTTATCAGGGTTATGTGGCCTCACAAAATGTGTTAAAGCATTTCCTCTGCTTCTGTTTTCTAGAACAGATTGTACAAAGTTGGCATCACTTTATCCTTGAATGGTAGAATTCACTAGTGAAACCATCTGAGACCAGTGCTTTGTTTTGCAAGCACATAATTGATTGAATTTATTTTGTAAGTTTATGCGAAGCAGTTATTTCTCCTTGTGTGAGGTTTCACAGAATTGGTCGATTCATGTTATCAAATTTGCACACTCAGAGTTGCTCATAACATCCCTTTATTATCCTTCTAATGTCCTAATGTTCATGAGAACAGTAATAAAGGCACCTCTTTTCCTTTCTGATTTCAGTAATTTTTGCTTTCTCCTTTGGTATGACAAAAAGGTTTTTTTTTTTTTCCCCCAAGACGGAGTTTTGCTCGTTACCCAGGCTGGAGTGCAATGGCACGATCTCGGCTCACCGCAACCTCCGCCTCCTGGGTTCAAGCAATTCTCCTGCCTCAGCCTCCCCAGTGGCTGGGACTACAGGCGCACGCGCCACCACGCCCAGCTAATTTTTGTATTTTTAGTAGAGACGGGCTTTCACCTTGTTGACCAGGATGGTCTTGATCTCTTGACCTCGTGATCCACCCACCTCGGCCTCCCAAAGTGCTGGGATTATAGGTGTGAGCCACCGCACCCAGCCCTGACAAAAAGTTTTATAAATTTTAACTTTTCATTGAATTTCATTCGCTTTGTTGAATTTATTGTTTTTGGTTGAATTTTATTGATTTCTACTCTATTATTTCTTCTGCTTACTTTGGATTTAATTTGCTCTTCTTTTTCTAATTTCTTAAGGTAGTTGCATATTGATTTTAGATCCTTCACGTTTTCCAATATATGCATTCAATACTATAAATTTCCCTCTAGCCACTGCTTTTGCTACATCTCACAAATTTTGATAACTTGTATTTTCATTTATTTAGTTCAAAATGTATTTTCTCTTGACACTTCTTTGACCCATGTGTTTAGAAGCGTGTTCCTTAATCTCCGAATATTTTGGGATTTTCCAGGTATTTTCATTATTTATTTCTAGTTTAATTCCCTTGTAAAGACATACTTTCTATGGTATCTTTTTTTTTAAATGTTAGTTACCCCTTTATCACCATATGATGCCTCTCATAATCCTTGATCATTTTCCTTGTTCTGAAGTCAGCTTTGTATGAAATTAATATAGCTACTCCAGCTTTCTTTTGATCAATGTAGTTTGATATGACAGTTTATCTAGGCTACCATAACAAAATACCATATACTGGGTATCTTAAACAACAGAAATTTTCATTTACTCAAATTTCTTAAGACTGAAAGTCTGTGATCAGGGTGTCAGCATAGTCAATTTCTGGGGAAGGCTCTCTTTCTCATTTGCAGACAGCTACCTCCTAGTAGTATTCTCACATGGCAAAGACAGCAAGCTTTCTATGTCCCTTCTTAGAAGGGTACTAACCTTATGTTAGTCATGGTGCCGTCTAACCTTAATTATCTTCCAAGATCCCTATCTCCAAATACTATCACACTAGGAGTTAGGGTTTCAACATATAAATTTGGGGAGCAAGGGGGAACACAAACATTCAGTCTATAACACATGATATATCTTTCTCCATCTCTTTAGTTTTAATCTTTCTCCATCTTTAAAGTGGTTTTCTTGTTAGTCTTGCCTTTTAATCCACTGTGACAGTATCTGTGTATTCAGGCAACTCATATTTAAACTAATTGATATAAATTACTATATTTGTTAATGTTTTCTATTAATTGCTTTTCTTTTGTTCTTTTTGTCTTCCACTTTTCCGCCTTCTCTAAATTTAATCCAGCATCTTGTACAATTCCATTGTCTCTGCTCTCTTACCAGGATTAAGCAGATACATAACAATTCACCATCATGTGAATTGGCTCTCTGATTACTGCGAAACAAGATTCATTAAAATGAATGAACTTCTGGACACAGTCAAATGGCAGAAGAGAATGATAATTAACATGAAAAATAATAGCATGTATCAAACAGTGCTTATCCCAGGCAGAGAGGACCTAGATAGGAAATATCAAAGGGAATTTCAGTTTTATCTCTATTATCTGCATTAATTTTTTGTATAATCAAAACTAAATTAAAAATTTTTCATCTCTACATGCTAAAAAAACCAAGAGTCCATCAAAACAAAGTTGGAGGATAAACAATAAACTAGGGAAAGTATTAAGAATATTAAAAGTAAGCTATTAGCATCCAACTTTCCATTAATTTTTGAATCAACATGTCATAAAATGCAATAAAGCATTTGGTACACTACATTTAGCAACTGATAGCATATTGATACACCCATAAAAACTTTTTAAAAAGTACATCTATTGATAGGCATTGCAAGCATAAGGATTACATTTTTTTTTCCTTTGAGACAGAGTTTTGCTCGTCACCCATGCTGATGTGCAGTGGCGAGATCTCAGCTGGCTGCAACCTCTGCCTCCCAGGTTCAAGTGATTCTCCTGCCTCAGCCTCCAAGTAGCTGGGATTACAGGCATGCACAACCACACTCAGCTAATTTTTTGTATTTTTAGTAGAGATGAGGTTTCACCATGTTGGCCCGGGTGATCCTGAACTCCTGACCTCGGCACCCACCTCGGCGTCCCAAAGTGCTGGGATTACAGGCGTGAGCCACCACGCCCGGCCAATTACATATTTTTAATGTTTTCATTAGCAAACACCAAAAGTGTTTTGCTAGGGCTTCATGAACAACAGTGCCATCTTCGCTGAAGAACTCTTGTCAGACCTACACTGCCATTTCTTCCCTCTCCAGCAACTTCAAAGAGTAAAAGTTGCTCCCTCCTTCAATATTCAACTGAATTATTCTAGGAGGTACTTTATGTATCATCTTCCCCTAGAAGAGTTACATTCCCTAAAATATATAGTACTTGCATATTCTACAGAGGGATTTGGTATACTTGGAATATTATTTACTTTAGAAAAGAAGTAATTCAGATAAGCAAGAAACCTGGATAATATACAGCAGAAAGCACTTTCAAGTAAAAAAGTAAACAGAAATTTCTCTTAGAAAACTAATGATACTAAATGGATTTAGGATGCTCTAGTTTAGCTTTTATGTAATACTAAATGAGTCCTATATCTTAATTTATCTACCTTTAAAAAATATTTTCTAATTATAAAAATAAGCCACATCACCAATAGCTAGAGATTTTTAGAAATAATTTTATTTACACAAAATTCACAGAGGATTAATAAAATGTAATGAATACAATTTTGTTGGTAATAATTAGCAGGATGAGAGTAGACTAATATTAAGGTCACATGGTATATTAATAATACAAACTGAAATATCAATTTTATGTTGGCTTTTTCCATTAGTTTTTCATATTTCAATTTTAAACAAATCTAGAAATAAGGCAGTACATATGAAACAAATTTGCTATGTATTTTTAAACTATGCCACATTCTACATCAGATATTACCTCAATTTTAAAACCATCTGCAAATTAAATGACCTCCCCATTATAATTTCTAAATATAAAGAAGCACCAGTTGGAACTTAAAATGCATAAAAGGTATTGTTATACTTCTTAAGAAAATATTGGCAATATTATAAATTAACAAATAATTTTCTAAAAAATATTGCATAAGGTATATTAAATGTTTTATGTCTAGAACAATATCTACCTGCATTCTTATCCATATAATTTAAAACACCAAAGGACTGATTGAATAAGGAAGGACAATGTAAAAGTGAATAACAGAGGCCAGCATATGTCATTTAACAATAAAACGAAGATGGACTATGTGAATTAATTTGCAAATAATGTTTTTTATCCAAATAGTCCTGTGGTTCCAATACATTTGAATGTTAAGATTTTTTACTGTGTGAAAAAAGAAAACATCCTTTTACTGATGGAAAGCTTCTAATCTTATTCGGGTTGGATCTTCTGGATGTCTCAAGGCAATTCCATTACGCAGAAGCAGCTCAACGTAAGGTGGCCAAAAGGAATCAATAATTTTGACATATGGATCATGTGGAACATCAAATAATCTATTTATAAGAATCTAGGAGAAAATATCATTCAAAGTACACTTTACTTGGCAAAAAGTCAATTTAGCTGTAATAAGTTTTTTGTCAAAGAATACTGACCTCTTTTCTCTTTAAACAACTGTTTATATAGTACTTTTAATCTACAAATTTAAATTTTCTTTTTTAAAGAACTATAAATATTAGAAAATGAAAAAAGCTTGAAAGTGAACTTTTGCAGCTTAAAATTTAAAAACATTTCCTAAAAATTGGTTAGAAAGAACTTACAATTCTCCCACTTCTTTTGGGATTAGCAATTTCTTTAGGATAATGACAAAAATCTTAAAAAAATTAATATTTAACAAAATACACAAAAAGTTAAAAAGAAAGGAAGCAAATGTGTCTTTTTACTTGAAGGAAAAATCACTAGTCCTATCCTCCACAAAATATCTATTCTTCTGACAAATCTTCAAAAGAGTCAATTTTATCATCACTTCCTTCAACTTCATCCTGAGTATCCCTGATTTCTTCATTAAGGATATAGTGGAATTACAACCACAAATTGAGAAGTGTTTTGAGTATCTGCATTAAATTCTATAGGCTAGCATCTTCCAGACTGCATTCCACAGAATTAGACTCCCTAAAGATGTTCTTAGTTCCTGAAAAACAGGGTTCTGTGATCCAACAAGACTGGGAAAGCTTGCTAATGTAAATCAAGAATCAGCTGTTTTTCCCAAATACAATGCCATTATAAAAATTTTTTCAAGAAACAAATATTTACAATGGTTTGAATACTAATGTTATGAAACAGTGAAAAATGCTAAATGTAGATCATTTATTATTTTGCCTCCTTTGTTATCTTACAGTGTCTTCACAAATTACAAAACTAGAACCCAGAAAAGTTAAGAGATTCCTCAGGGGTCCATAAGCAGTGGTGGATATTGGATTAGACTCTGTATCTCTGAATTGTCAGACCAAATTTTTAACTGAAAGATGCTATTATTTTAAAAAACATGGAAAAGAAAATACATAATTTATACAATTATAAAGTGCCATAGAAATAAAATTAATCCATCAAGCTCTAATTGTATTTTGTATCAGTATGTCATTTCTTGAAATAAAATTTTCAACTATAATTAATTATTTCAAGTCCCACATCCGGTGGGAAAAACAGCTTTGGCCTCATTTGAGTATCATGATAAAGAATTAAATATTATTTGTATTTTAAAACAATGGATTATTTTAGTACTTATTTTAGTACAGATCTTTCCTATTTTCCTTTTCTAATTTTAATTATATTGTTTTATTTTTAACCTAACTGCAGTTTTAATATTAGTTCCTTTATTGCTGACAATATGAGCCTCGAAGACAAACTTAGGATTCTAATGCCAAGTTTTATATGCTAATATAGTTTAGGTGTGTCCCCTGCCAAATCTCATATTGAAATGTAATTCCCAATGTTGGAGGTGGGGCCTGGTGGGAGGTAACTGGATCATAAGGATGAATTTTTCATGAATGCTTTGGCATATCTCCTTGGTGCTGTCCTTATGATGAGTTCTCACAAGATCTGGTTGTTTAAAAGAGTGTGTGGTACCTTTCCCCCTCCCTCTTGCTCCCACTCTGGCCATGTGAACTGGTTGCTCCTGCTTCACCTTCTGCCATGAGTAAAAGCTCCCTGAGACCTCCCTAGAAGCTGAGCAGATCCAGTGTCATGTTTGTACGGCCTGCAAACCATGAGCCAGTTAAGGTTCTTTTCTTTACAAATTATACAGTCTCAGGTATTTCTTTACAGCAACATAAGAATAGCCTATCGCATGTGGTACATACTAGTTACCCTACTCAAAAATTACACGTTATACCTTTCAGTATTTCCATGACTGACAATTTTTATTAAAAAAAAAAAAGGTTAAGTAATCCATGAGAAACAATAGTCATCTTAGTTTCAGTATAAACTAGACTAGCTAGAAATATGTTAAAAGATTCTAATTATGAATCTAATAAATATTTGCATTTTCTTTTCAAAGCAATAATATTCTGTATTAAATCCTGAGGAACCAAAACTAGTCAGCTGGCCAAAAAGAGATTTTAGCATGTAGTTCCTTAAGTTAAATGAAACACATTTTCTGAAATCGCTCTTTCTTCAAAATTTACCAATGACCTTAAAAGGGGGTACACTAATTGGTAAATATCCTGTTCTTCATATGCCATTTCATTTTCCTCTCTGCCCAATTTGTCATGAATTGTCATATCAAGATCTTCCAAAGTATTTAATATAATTGTTAATATATGATTGAGGTTCAAAAACATTTTTGAAAAGGTCAAAGATATTTATAAAACAAGGTACATGTCAAATCAGAGAAAGTTGGAAAACTCAGTACTTACATTATGAGAAAAGAGATTGATGTTATTTAAGAAAAACTGCAAAATTTCTACAATTTTGTGGATGGAATCTTTATGTTTATTACGTATTTTATATAGAGCACAGAGCAACCAATTAAAGAGTCGATGTAACAGCATAGGATTTCACTATGTAAATATTAGATAACATCATTAAAAAAACATTTTTCACCCTGTCATCTCATACCTGGACAAACATTTTACCTGTAATAAATCTTGAGAATATGATTAAGAGACAGACTTTAAATTCTGATTATTTTGAAAAAATAACAATATTCCTCTCAGTATTATTATACAATGGACAGAAACTAATTTTATACGAAGATACATTATAATAAATACATTTAATAAAGATTGATGAATACTTAAGAACTAAAGCAGTATTTTTTGTTTCTTAAGTCTAATTGTTCACAAATGACTAAGAGACAGCTTCAAGAAAAAACAAACTACACAAGACACTTACCTCTAACATTTCATGCAGTGTTATCAGCTGTACGGTTGATTCTTGAATGTTTTTCTTTGAGAGAAATGTGAATAACAAATAATTACCACTTCAGTTCTGCAAATGGTGAAATATTAGACTGTATTTACAAGACTTTTATTTTATTTTTGAGACAGAGTTTCGTTCTTGGAGCCCAGGCTGGAGTGCAATGATGCGATCTCAGGTCACCACAACCTGCGCCTCCTGGGTGCAAGCAATTCTCCTGCCTCAGCCTCCCGAACAGCTAGGATTACAGGTGTCTGCCACTATGCTTGGATAATTTTTGTATTTTCAGGAAAGACAGGGTTTCAGCATTTTGGCCAGGGTGGTCTCGAACTCCTGATCTCAGGTGATCCACCCGCATCAGCCTCCCAAAGTGCTGGGATTACAGGCATGAGCCACTGCACCCAGCCAAGACTTTAAAAATTAGTATTTCTTAGTTGTAATGGTACAAAGTAACTAAAATCAAATATTCATAATTAAGTGACAAAAAATTCAGAAAGTAAGTAACATTGTATTTAGGTCAGATTCATAAAAATGCAGTTGAAATATCTTCTAAGACAGTGAAAACTTTTCTAGTTACTGGAAGAGACAAAACTATCCATAAACATATAATAGATATACATATTATATATATTCATATAAAAGCAAGTTTAATATTTAAATCCCTCAACAAAAATTCCCCAAATGACATTGTGAGACTTAATGATCTTTCTATATAGCTCCTGACAGTTTGTCATGTTAACTCATTAGTTGTTTCTTCCTTGGAATGACAGAGAATAAATCTCATTCCAATTCTACCCAAGAGATCCTCAAATATTTAAACATTGCTACTATAAGGCCCAAGTCTTCTCTTTTTCATATTAATCACCACTGGTTTCTTCAATTATTTTTCTTTTTCTTTTTTTTAGAGACAGAGTCTCACTGTGTCACCCAGGCTGGAGTGCAGTGGTGCCATCATAACTCATTGCAGCCTCGAGTTCCTGGGCTCAAGCTATCTTCCCACCTCAGCCTCCTAAGTAACTGGTACTACGTTGTCCAAGCTGGTCTCAAATTTTTGGCTTCAAGTGATCCTCCCACCTCAGTTTCCTAAAGTGCTAGGATTACAGGTGTGAGCCACCACACCCTACCTCAATTATTATTCATATGGCATACAGTTGAGGCTTGTAAATACCATGGTTATTCTCTGAATGTGCTCTAATTTGTCTTTTCTTTTCCTTCAACCTGTCTCCCACAATGGCCTAGGTGCAATTTCATTACCAAGAAAAAAAGAACACCCACTTTCATTATTAACAAGACTAGAATTCTATTCGTTAAATTTAAGATGGGATTATCTTTCAGACATCTATTTTTCCCTGTGGACTTCTAAGAGTACTATCATCTAAAATGTCAAAGTGTTTTTCATATATCTAGCTAAAAATGTCTTTCTTATTCTGTAATGTTTAAACATAAATATTCTATGTATTTCTACTTAAAATCATCCTATTTGCCTTAGTTCCTAACTAGCTAAGAAATATAGTGTTTATTCTGTCATCCAACATGTTTACTATCTTGCTCTCTTACTTCCACATCATTTGTAAATGTTGATAGCCACATAGTCTACTCTTTACCTAAGTTATTGTTAAAAATGTTCAATAGGACAGACTCTAAAGGAAACTGCTAGAAAGTTCCAAGATAATACTAATCCTAATCAGAAGGTTTTGAATTCAGACATTCAATTAATTATAAAGTTATCTATTGCAGTGACACCTATTACTTTCCTAATACCAGTCAGAGATTACCATGGAATTCTTGTAAAGCCTTGCAGAAATACAAATATATTTAAAGAAACAGTAAAATAACACTAACAATCACAAAAATATGATTCCTGAATAGACAGCAGAGAGGATCTCAAACTCTCCTAATACTTTAGTAAAGAAAAGAGTGGTATAAATGAGCATATGATTAGTGGTGCAGACAGCACAATTACAGAACTGATTAATAAATGAGAAGCAAGATGCAGATTAAATTATAAGGACTTGAGACAATCAAAGGAAATGCAGAAAAAATAAATAAAAGAAAATTTCTATGAAATGAAATGTGAATTAAACTGCCCAGAAAAAGAGCATATCTTTTTCAAAGGAAAACTGACATTGAATAATCAATATTGTGAAATAGTCTTATGTTATTTAGTTCAAAGCTAAAGAACTCTCCAAATACACAGTCAGATTCAATAAGTCATCTATAGGCTGGCCTCAGATTTCTCTATACCACATTCCATTTTAGAAGACAGAGAGCAATGCCTAAGAAAACCTAAGATTTAAAAAATATGCTTAAGATATCCTTCTGGTATAAAGACAAAGTATTTACACCATCCAAGAATCCAAAGACTAAAACACCCAAGAATTCTTGAACAAATTACTTGTGAAAGAAATCCATCAAACCAAGTGATGGATTAAACTTAAGAACTCAAAAATGTATGGTAAAAGGTAACGAGCATTGACTCCAATACAATGTAGAATGAAGGCTAAATATGGCTAAATATAAATGGTGTTTTCTGACTAAAATATAAATGCTATAAACCTGCCAAAGTAAAAAGAACACAAAATAGAAATAAAGGTATAGGAAAAAGTGTTAATTTTCTTATCTTTCACAGCAGTCAACTAATAACTGCCTAGAATTGAGATATGAAGTTAAACAAACTCTATCATTTTCCATGTTTTTCATGATTTCTTGTTTCCTTTATATTATATTCCTTTCCTTCCTATCACATTTCCTTTATATTGAAAGGATCTCTCCAGAACCAAAATGATGCAAAGAAATATTTATCTGAATTCAAGCTGTTCAACTTCACTCATTCTTTTTCTTCTCTCAAATTTAAGTAAAATTAGGCTGGGCATAGTGGCTCAAACTTGTAATCCCAGCACTTTGGGATGCCAAGGTGGGTGGATCACCTGAGGTCAGAAGATCAAGACCAGCCTGGGCAACATAGTAAAACCCAGTCTCTACTATTAAATAAAATAAAAAATATATATACAAAAAGTAGCCAGGCATGGCAGTGTGCAACTGTAATCCCAAGAGGCTGAGGCAGGAGAATCGCTTGAACCCAGTAAGTAGAGGTTGCAGTGAATGGAGATCATGGCCACTGTACTCCAGCCTGGATGACAGAGCAAGACTCCGTCTCAAAAAAAAAAAAAAAAAAAAAAAAAAATTAAGTAAAATTACATTTACTATTATGCACTTACAAAATTACATTGATCCAGGCATCCATCAACCCATCCATTTATGGTTCCATATGTATATGTGCTTAGCAAGATGTCTCAAATGACACTCACCTATTACTAATTGTGAGGTTCACCTAATGGTAATGATTTGATGGAGGGAGTTTTGTTTTTAGCTTTCTTCTTTGCATACACCTGAGTTATGAAGTCCAGTGTTGTGGAGTAAAAGATATCTCCCCAAAATTCATATGCTAAAGTCCTAATGTAGCTATGTTTTTGAAAATAAAGTCTTAAATAAGGGAATTAAAGATAAATGAGGTCATAAGAATGGGGCCCTAATCCAATGTGAATGCTTTCCTCATTAAAAGAGGAAGA
The DNA here is from genome assembly GCF_049354715.1 of Callithrix jacchus. Taxonomy (NCBI): domain Eukaryota; kingdom Metazoa; phylum Chordata; class Mammalia; order Primates; family Cebidae; genus Callithrix; species Callithrix jacchus. The sequence continues at coordinate 143,972,232 of NC_133503.1, read as the reverse complement.
GACACTTGAGAATTCTTTCTTTCCTGTGTACACAAAGAGCCCAATGTGTGAACACAATGAGCAAGTGGTCATCTACAAGCCAGAAGAGAGACCTCACCAGAAACCAACCCTGATAGTACCTTTTCCTTCCTCTTGGAGTTCTAGCTTCTACATTGTGACACTTTTGTTTAAGCCACCCAGTCTGTGGTATTTTGTTATGGCAACCCAAGCAGACTAATACATACAGTATTGTTGGGGAGAGAGAGAAAGAAAAACAGAGAGAGAGAGAGAGAAACACACACACAGAAAAACAGAGAGAGACAAGAATCACTTTGTAACACATATCAATAGTTCTTATACATCATAAAAAAGAAGTGAAGTTATCAAATCGGACTTTGTGACCCCATAGTGGCTCATGGTAATCAACAAACACTTCCTTTTCAAGATGCCTCAAACCTCTGGTTCTATTAGTGGAGCTTAATAGGAATATTAAAAAACAAATGTTGAACACAATGAAGGAGACTGGGACCAGAAAATAAATCAGTGAGTTGTTGCAAAGTTAAGATCATTAAGAGGCAAGGAATCATGACTTTAATGAAATGGTCAATAGAAGGCTGTCATACTTTTACAAATAACTAAGAGGCAAAAAGCAATAATAGAATGGGAGACACACTCCATAACAAATGTAAAGCCTACAGACAATCACAGATAAGAAAGGGAAGAATAAAAAGAACACAGATAGTAAAAACAACAAGCAGAACTTTCTCTCTTTTTCCTAGTATATTTATATTCATTCAATAAATTTGAACTAAGAAGGTTCTATATAAAAGATATGCAAGATAGAAGAGATACAAAGAATAATTAAACACATTGAGTGGCTCACAGGGCACGGGGTGAAGGGAGAGACAGATATAAACAACACTAACAAAATCATTTGATAAGGGTTAATAACAGGACACCTAGAGCCAGGTTCAGTAGCTCACATCTGTAGTCCCAGCTGTGTAGAGGCTGAGGCGGGAGGACAGCTTCGCCCAAGAGTTCAAGTCTAACCTGGGCAACATAGCAAGACCTCGTCTCTAAAACATAAATCAATAGGCGGGATGAGGTGTTTCACACCTGTAATCCCAGCACTTTGGAAGGCTGAGGCGGGCAGACCACCTGAGATCAGGAGTTCGAGACCAGCCTGGCCAACATGGTGAAACCCTGTCTTTACTAAAAATACAAAAAGTTAGCTGGGCATAGTGGCATGCACTTGTAGCCCCAGTTACTTGAGAGGCTGAGACAGGAGAATTGCTTGAACCTAGGAGGCAGAGGTTACAGTGAGCAGAGATCATGCCACTGCACTCTAGTCTGGGTGACAGAGCAAGACTCAGTCCCAAAAAATAAAAGTAAATTAAAAATAAATTGGGCCAGGTGTGGTGGCTCACACCTGTAATTCCAGCACTTTCGGAGACTGAGGTGGGTAGATCACCTGAGGTCAGGAGTTTGAGACCATCCCGGCTAACATGGTGAAATTCCATTTCTACTAAAAACACAAAAGATTAGCTGAGTGTGGTGGCGCACGCCTATAATCTCGGCTATTCGGGAGGCTGAGGCAGAAGAATTGCTTGAACCTGAGGCAGAGGTTGCACCAGTAAGCCAAGATCGTGCCATTGCACTCTAGCTTGGGTGACCAGAGCAAAACTCTGTAAAAAAAAAAAAAAAATCAGTAAAAGAACACCTAAATTTCATAATGTTTCACTCAAAAGATGTTTGAACTATTTTAAGTAGTAATCTGCTATCTCACCAGATCAGATGGGTTTTCTAGGCAGAAAAAATAGAATGTATAAGGCACAAAAAGTGAGAGGCTGATTGGAGACAAAGCTGAATGGATTCATGTAAGAGATGGATGAATGCTTGGAGAGGAGGATGAGGAGATAGAAGTCCATAGTATAAATCCTAATGAAGAGATTTCTAAGGAGTTTACAGACTCCATTCCCTAGGGAGCCATGAAAGATGTTATGCTGAAAAGGATTAAACTAAACATATTATTATTCAATGATTACTCCAGTTTCAAAAGTCTTATTTATTAATATCATATAATTAAAGAACTGTTCACAATCTTCTGTCACTCAATAAAATATTTATTTGCTTTTTCAGAAAAGATTTATTTCATTATAGCTACTATTCAAATAGTAACTGACATTAATCTATTACAAATTTTAAACATTCTTTTGATTTAAAAAGTTGCACATATTCATCATAGAAAATTGAAAAAATAGTAAAAAGCAATAAAATAAATAAATAAAACAAAAAACACCTACAATCCTAGCTCTGACATAAGCACTGTCAATTTTTTTTAACATACATTAGATTCAAACAATTTAATCATCAGTGTTTTATTCATTCAACAGTAAGTTGTATTTCTTTAACTTCTTTGAATACATTGTATTAAAAGCTGACTTAGTCCCATCATATAGTATTTAATATAAAAAATATACTCTGGCTGTGTATGGTGGCTCACGCCTGTAATCCTAGCACCTAATCATCCCACTTGGGAGGCTGAGGTAGGCAGACTGCCTGAGCTCAGGAGTTCAAGATCAGCCTAGGCAATTTGATGAAATCACTTCTCTACTAAAAATATTTTAAAAATTAGCTGGGTGTGGTGGTGCACACCTGTAGTCCCAGCTACTAGAAAGACTGAGGCATGAGAATGACTTGAACCCAGGAGGCAGAGGTTGTAGTGAGTTGAGATCATGTCATTGAACTCCAGCCTGGGTGACAGAGTGAGACTCTGTCCCCCATCCCACAAAAAATATGCATATACTTAATCCCATTTTACTGAATAATTAGGTTGACTCTAATCTTTCAGTAATGTGATAATGGCAAATTTCCGTACATGCATATACCTTTAAACTAAATATTTGCTTTTAAACCTACCTAAAATAATTTTAATTATTATCTACATAAATGTCTTCTCTAAAACTTACCTTTTTGTTTTTAACACTTCCATCAGGCAGAGGAAAATGGTCTTCTAGAAACTCACCCAAGGTAATCAAGAGTTTCTCCTTATACTCTTTTACATTAAGCAGTTTGGTTTTCAGCTCATTAAATATTCTAAAAAATTTAAAAAATTAAGAGAAACATTTGACAGATAAAACACATATGCACATGTAACTAGTTATTTACAAAGTTGATCAAAAACTGTTAAAATTTCATTTGCTCAAACCAAATAACTAGCTTTTTGAAAATAATACTATCTATATAACAAGTAGAAAAACCAAAGGTACAGTCAAGTCAAGTCATTCATAAAAGATCATATAGCTAATAGTTAACAAAACTTAGGGCAAGACTCCTGATTCCCGTTAAATTTACATTCATCTGTATTTCATGTAACACAAAAAGTAAAATGCTTTTCCTATTTTAGAAACGTAGAACATAAAATTAATACCTTGATTCAGAAAATGTTTCAACTTTATTTTTCAATTCATTGTGTAGTACATTAAGAGATTCCATTATCTGCTGCTGTTCATCCAACCACCGTTGTTCCCTTCCGACGTGGAAAAAACAAAACAAGCAATATCCAAATAAAACTTTAAATGCCACTTCAACATATGTGAATGATTAATAGTAATTATAATACAAACATACCTTTCTAAGTCTTCCTTCAACTTTTCATTCTTTGACTCCATAGTGGATAGTACCATTTCAAGATCATGTCTCAATTTTTGGAACTAGAATATAATAATTCAAATTAATTGCTTAGTCTTTTATCCTACAGTTTTGTTTCTGAATGACAGTAAAATTTACATAGTGGTCCAGGATATTTCCATTCAGACATCAGTAGTAAAAAAGCCTAACAGAAAGCATTTAAAAGGGCAAATCTACAGTAGATGCTAAGTTTGTGGTAGTATTCTATGGTTAAATACAAAAATCTAAGAAGGGGTTGTTAGTAAATTTTAATTTCATATTGAAAGGCAATAATGGTGTGTTTTCAGTAATCAGAAATTAGACACCTTTTCTAAGGAGACTGTACAAAACACACACAAATGACTATGACACATTCAATATTTATTCAATCAATCAATCAAATCTGTTGATCAATCATTGACTAGTAGGCATTGTTGGAGGAGGGAGAAATGCAAAGGTAAACAGAACAAAGCAGGGAATCCAGACAATGTTTACTCTAGCAATGGTCAACTGTCATAAAGGAAAAAAAATCTAAATAAAAATAAAGGTATGAAGAACAACAAATTGATATTTTAGGTAGTATGCTGTGGAAAGACTTATCTGATCAGGTAACATTTAAATAACAGAGAAAGAAGACAAAGGAAAACATCATATTATTCTCTAGCAAAAGAATGTTCCAGGGAAAGGTAATAGTAAGTACAAAGGCCAAGAAGCAGAGGCATGCTTGAGGCATTTGAGGAACAACAAAGAAGACTAAAAATAATTACAATAAGCACTAGTGTTCCATTCTCCTGATCACAAGGGTTTCCATTAGCTTTTTCTAAACATAAATCAGTGGTAAGTTAAAGATGTATATATTATAAACCCTAAAGTAACTATGAAAAAAAAGAAAAGAAATAATATGCCAATACTGATAATTAAGAGACCAGCCTGGGCAGCATGGCGGAACCCTGTTTAAAACCTCTGTAATTTTGAAATAAATATAAAAATTAGCCAAGCATGGTGGCAAATCCCTGTAGTCCCAGCTACTTGGAAGGCTGAGGTGGGAGGATCACTTGAGGCCAGGAGGTGAAGGCTGCAGTAAGCTGAGATCATACCACTGCACAGCAGCCTGTGCAACAGTGAGACCCTGCCTCAACAACAACAACAACAACAAAATACACAATCTGAGAAAGTAGGAAAGGAAGAAAACAAGAACAGAAAAAAAGTTGGATGGAAAGAAAGGTAAATCAAGGCCAAGCTTGGTGACTCATTAATGTAATTCTACCACTTTAGGAGGCTAAGGTGAAAGGGTTGTTTGAGGCCAGGAGTTCAAGGCTGCAGTGAGGTATGATAGCAACACTACACCCAGCCCGGGCAACTAAGCGAGATCCTCTGTTCCCAAACCTCCCCCAAAAACAAAAGATAAATCAATAACATAGATTTCAACGCAACCATATCAATTACATTAAATATGGTCTAACAATGACATTAAATTGAAAAGTAACAGAAAGGTATCTAGAAAACTTTGAAACTATTTAGATACCAAAAACACACTTCTAAATAATCCATGGGTTAAAGAAGCAACCAACAGGAAAATAGAAAATTATAACTCAGGAGAAATAAAACCATAACATCAAAATTTGTCTTTTTTTTCCTCCCATCTCCCAAACAATTGATATGCAACATCAAGGATTTTGGGATCAAGCAAAAGCAATACTTTTTGAGAATTTAGAGCACTAAAAGTCTATTTTTTTTTTATTTTTGAGACAAAGTCTCACTCTGTTGCCAGGCTGGAGTGCAGTGGCATGATCTTGGCTCACTGCAATCTCCACTTCCCAGGTTCAAGCAGTTCTCCTTCCTCAGCCTCCCAAGTAGCTGGGACTACAGGCGTACGCCACCACGTCCAGCTAATTTTGGTATTTTCAGTAGAGATAGGGTTTCACCATATTGGCCAGGATAGTCTCGTGATCTGCCCAACTCGACCTCCCAAAGTGCTGGGATTACAGGCATAAGCCACTGTGCCCAACCTAAAAGCCTATTTTAAAAGAACAGAATGCTCTCAAAATTAATAACCTCAGATTGTATCGTAAGAAATATGAAAAACAGCAAGCTGCGGAAATAATAGTAACAACAAAGAAGTTAAATCAGTACAATATAAAACAAGGAAAAAGCAATAAAATTTGGTTTTTTGAGAAGGTCAATAAAATTAGATTAGTTATGGTAGGTGGAGGGGAAGGACCTAAATCACTGATATCAGGAATGAGAGAGGTGACATCACTACAAACATTAAAATGATAATGGAGAAATGTTATGGACAATTTTGTCACTAAATTTGACAAATTGGATGAATTCTTTGAGATACATAAACTACCAAAGCTCATTTAGACAAATAAGAAATCTGACTGGCTCCAGAGAACTAGAATTTGTAATTAAAAATTTTCACAGATGTAAATTTTTATTTAGTTTATGAGAAAATTTTAGGCCCAGATGATTTCACCTGTGAATTCAAACAAACATTTCTGGAATAAAAAATTACCATTCTACATAAACTCTTTTGAAGATGAGAGAATACTTCCTAATTTGTTCTATGAGACTGGTATTATTACTCTTACATCAAAGCCCAACAAAGGTATCACAAGAAAGGAAGGCCACAGACCAATATTCCTCATAAACACAGAAGCAAAAATATTATAAAATTTCAGCAAATTAAATTTAGCAATAAATAAATAAGAAAGATTAGTATTCTATGGCAAAGTGGGGTTTATCACAGAAAAATGCAGTTAAGCAAGCAGATAAAATCAATCAATGTAATTCACCATATGAACAGATTTAAAAAAGGAAAACATTTAATAACCTCAATAAATTCAGGAAGAGTAAGTGACAAAATTCAATATTAATTCATGATTTTAAAATAAAAGACTTAGGCTGGGCACAGTGGCTCATGCCTATAACCCCGGCACTTTGTGAGGCCAAGGCAGGCAAATCACCTGAGGTCAGAAGTTCAAGACCAGGATGGCCAACATGGTGAAACCCCATCTCTACTAAAAACATAAAAATTAGCCCAGTACAGTTGCAGGAGCCTATAATCCCAGCTACTCAGGAGGCTGAGGCAGGAGAATTGCTTGAACCCAGGAGGTGGAGGTTGCAGTGAGCTTAGACCGTGCTACTGCACTCCAGCCTGGGCAACAGAGTGAGACTCTGTCTCAAAATAAATAATAAATAAGATACGTCATAAACTGTAATAGAAGAAAATTTCCACAGTCTGATTAAAAGCGTTTATGAAAAACCTACCGCTAACTTTACATTTAATGGTTAAAGGGCAAATGTGCTTTCCAATAAGATCAGGAACAAAGTAAAGATGTCCATTCTTACCATTTCTATTCAATATTTTACTGAAGTACAAGTTCTAGGACAGCAAAAGAACACCAAAAATGATACAAAAATCACGCAGAAGGGAAAAGATACATAAAACTGTGTTTGATCTCAGACAATATGTAGAAAATCCTGCAACATCTACAAAAAAGCTACCAGAATAAAAGTTTCTCAAGCTCACTGGATACAAAATCAATAATAAATATTAATTATATTTGTATTTATTAGTAATAATTAGAAATTGAAATATAAAAGAATACCATTTTAATAGTCAAAATTATGAAATCATAAAGGGATGAATTTGACAAAAGATGTGCAAGACCTCTACGCTGAAAAGTACCAACACTGATGAGACAACATTTTCAAACACCAAATAAATGGGGATCTAAATAAATACAAAGATAATACATTGCTAATGAATCTGCATTCAGACTAAATATGTTAAAGATAGCAATCCTCCATAAATTAACCTATATACTCAGGGAAATTTCAATCAAAGTTCCAGCTTCTTATGGAGAAGAATGACAAACCAATTCTAAAAGTTACTTGGAAATATGAAATAATTTTGAAAAGAACAAAGCTAGGGAATTCATAATACTTGATTTCAAGACTTATTTTAAAGCTTCGGTCAAAAAGATAATGTGGTATTGGCTTAAAGACAGAAATACTTGACAAAAAAATAGGAATAACCAAAGCACAGAGAAAAATAGAGTTTAGAAACAGATACAAACACATATGTTCATTTATTTTCACGAAAAGTGAAAAGGAAATTCAAAAAAGAGTTTTTTTCAACAAATACTGCTGGAAGAGTCAGTATCCAAATTTAAAAAAAAATGAACCTATATTAATAACCCATACTATATATATATATATATATATATATATATATATAAACATTAACTCAAAATGGATCATGAACCTAAATACTGAAACCTTAAACTTAAAAACTTCTAACAGAAAACACAGTAGAAAATCTTTATGACCCTGAGTTGGGCAAACAGTTCTTAGATTTGAGCTCAGATCTTAATAGAAAACTTAATAAAATGGAGTTAATCAAATTAGGAACTTAAGTTCTTTAAAACACTGCTGAGAAAATGAAAAGAAGTCAGGCACTGTTGCTCATGCCTATAGCGCTGGCACTTTGGGCAGATCACTTGAGCCCAGGAGTGCACACAAGCCTGGGCAACATGTCTCTACAAAAAAAAAATACAAAAATTAGCCAGACGTGATGGTGTGCACACATAGTGCCAGCTATTGAGGAGGCTGAGGTGGGAGAATCCCTTGAGCCTGGGAAGTCAAGGCTACAGTGAGCTGAGATGATGCCACTGCACTGCAGCCTGAGGGACGGACGGACGGACCGACAGAAAGAAGGGAGGAAGCGGGGGGGGGGGGGGGTTGTGGGGGAGGTGGGGAGACAATTGTGCAGCAGAGATAACAGGCTAGACTGTGAAAACCTTGGACATGACTAAAGCCTGTCTTGAGAACTATCCTCAGTCAGTTCCCTGAAATTAAGCTCTGAGCCCTTGGAATATTCTGTTTGATGAATATTTTTCTACATCTAAAGCCTTGGGTCACATGGCACAGTTTGATTAGAGTTTATGCTAACTATGTGATTTGTGTTGAATCAATTTTTACTCTGGGGGGAAGTTACCAGTAAAATATAGAAATGATAGAACCAGCTCCTATAGAGCTGGCTCACTGAATATATAACAAAATGTAAAATAATGAGAAGCAAGCTAAATATACAATCCCCTTATTTTTAACTGTAGTGAAAAATAGCTAAAATGAGTTTTTGGGACAGATGGTGGCACTGCATCAAGTTTGGATTTTGGCCACTTTAAGCTACAGTTGCTGCTTTAGGGTTGCTAAGGGTTGCTACCAAAGGGGAAAATTTTGCTGGATCATCTACCATCGATGATTCTAAATTCATTGTGTTGGAAATTTGATGGATCTTTTTCAACGTGAAGAATCATTATCTCAGCCGAGCACAGTGGCTCACACCTGGAATATCAGACTTTGGGAGGCCAAGGTGGGACTGCTTACGACCAGGAATTCGATAGCAGTCTGAATAACACAGTGAGATCCTATCTCCACAAAAAAATAAATAAATAAATAAAAACAAAAATAAATAAAATTAGCCAGGCATGGTGGCACATACCTGTACTCCTAGTTACTTGGGAAACTAAGGCAGGAGGATCATTTGACCCCAGGAGTTTGAGATAAAGACAGCTATAATACTATACTCCAACTGGGCAACAGAGTAACAGCCTGTCTCAAAGAAAAAAACATATATATGGGGGTGAGGGTGGGGAGAATTATCTTTCATTCTGAGAAAATGTCCATATATTATTATATTATTATTTCTTGCCTTCCATTTTTAAATATTCTGCAACTTCTAATGGTAAAATTTCATAAGTCTACTCGTTTTCTTTCTTCTATTACTCCAATTGTGTGTTTTCCCCATTCCTGACCCATTCTTTACGTTTCCATGACTATAGAAACTTGTTTGCCATGCTGTGGTGTTAAGAGGTAGGGTCTTTGAGAAGCAATTGGTCATGGAGGCTCCACCCTCATGAACTGACTAAGCCATAAATGCCAGAGTAGGTTAGTTATCATTGGAGTTCAGCCCCCTTTTCCTTTCTCTTGTATTCACTTCCACCTTCTTTCCATTTGCCATGTCATAATCCAATAAGACAGCCCTCCTTCACCAGAAACAGCACCATGCTCTTAAGTTTCTCAACCTCCAGAACTTTTTAAGTTTCACGGTTAAACATTTGAAACATTTTTTCTGTTGGAGTTAAAGTGAGAGGAAACATTAATATGAACAAAGAAAAAGGTACATGAGGGTAAGGTTACACGAGTTCTCGGCCAGAAGAGTTGCACAGATGTGCTTAATTCTCCCTGCAACTTTGTGTGAACAACTTTTTAAGTAAACTTTTTTGGCTACAGGTGAATAAACTTTTGAAAAATAAATTATTGTTTTTGGTATTCTGCAATAGCAGAAGAAAACAGACTAAGACAGCGGTCCTTTGTGACCGGCTTTTTTCATTTAGCATGTTTTCAAGGTACCTCTGTATTTTAGCCATGTATCTGTACATCATTTCTTTTTATTGTCAAATAATGTGCCACTGTTAGGATATACTACATTTTATTCATTCATCAATTGATGGATATTTGGGGTTATTTCCTCTTTTTGCCTGTAAGAAAAATGATGCCATGAAGATTCATGTGTAACTTTTTGTGTGGATACATACAAGTCTTGATTCCTCCTGGGTATATATACACAGGAATAAAACTGCTGTGTCATATAGTAACTATTTTACCTTTTGAGGTATTTCCACACTGCTTTCTAAAACAGTATACCATTTTACATTGCCACTAGCAATGTATTGCTGTTCCAATTTTTGTACTTCTTCATCAACCCATGTTATTGTCTGTTCTTTAATTATTGTCATCCTAGATAATATAAAGTGGTCCTGTTTTAAAAACTAGCATTGTTATTTTGTGGAATCAATTTTTTTTCTTATCCTCTGGATGATATTATTTCTTTAAATTCTCGTTGGTTCCCTGAATTGTGTCTCCTTGAGGCTCATCTGCTCAGTTGTTTTGAACTTCTGTCTTTCAGTTTGGAGGCATTTTACAGATGTCTATAATCCTTGTCTGGACATTTTATTTAAACCTCAAAAACTTACTAAGAGCGTTATGTTTATGAATAAGGCTTTCTGACATGTGGTCACCCTGCTTTTTTACGGGGGTACTCCATATATTATTACTTAGAAATATTTTCTTTGAAAATATTTAATCTCCTGTCTAAGACTCTGTTCTTTTTTGATTAGCAATTTAAGTCATTCTTCTTCTCACTTTTGTTATTCACAGTCAAGAGAAGCCAAGCCATACCTTCAACCCTTCGCTTAAATATCTCCTCAGCCAAAGATTCAACTTCATTCCTCTTAAGCTTTATCTTTCACAAAACACTAGGGACCTCTGCAGATAGAGCAACGGAGGGAACTAACAATACATTATGCAGAATAAAAATGTTAACTTCATCTTTCTGACTTTTAATCTGCACACCACCCCTACTAACCACCCAACCTGGTAATCCTGAGTCAAGAGCCTCACTAGTTTAATGTCTCCAAATCATATACTTCCAGTTTTCAGATATACGGGTAAGAAGTTAGTAACAGTAAGCCACAAAGATTTAACTATCTATATTCTGACTCTAAAGAAAAAGCTTTGATTTTAATTCCACACTTGAACTCTGAGTTTTATAGTAACAGGTTTCTTCAAATCCCAAGGCTTTCTTCATTTCTGTGGGGGCAGACAAACTCTTTTCATCACTATTTCTGTCTCTAGGCACATAAATACTTATCTCTTTCCATGCTCTACAACTTGTTAAAATTTTTGTTTGCTTCTATCTTCTCTTCTATATTTTAACCATATGAACTGACACTTTGAAAACATAACATTATTGGCATTTAAGTTTTGAGAAAGGATCCTTTTCTGGATTTCCATATTTAAAACTAGAAAATTCATGTCTTCCAAAATTTCATGTCTTCCTCACATGCAAAATACATTCATTCCATCCCAATAGCCATACATAAGCATTAACTTATTCTAGTATCAACTCAAAAGTCTGAAGTCTAACATCTCATCTAAATGTGATTTAAATTAAATGAGTGAAATTCATAGTACAATAGATTTTGAAGCAAATTGATCTCCAGCTGTGAACCTGTGAAAACAAACATATTATGTGCTTCAAAAATACAATGGTGGGAGGGATAAAGGACAGACATTCCCATTCCAAAAGGAAGAAATGAAGAAGTAAGGGGTAACATGTCCCAATTAACTCCCAACACAACAGAATAAACAGCATTAAATCTTAAGGCCCAAGAATAATCTTTGGCTCGATGCTGTCTGTCAGGCCCACTAGGATGAAGGTGGTCCTGCCCCTGCAGCTTTGCTGAGCAGGGATTTGGAGCCCCACAGCTCCTTGAGCATCCTTGTTTCTACAGCTTGGCAAAATGGCCCTCCATCAGCTGTCTATTCTTCATTCACAGCATCACTGTCTGGGCACCACGGCTCTCCTGGGCTGAGGTCATAAGCTTGGGGCTCTACCAGGAGGCTCCTTCCTTTAAAACCCAGGTGGAGCCTGCCATTACCCCTGGCTTGTGCATTCTGCACCCTGGAGGAAATCTAACCCACCAGAAGGGTGATCACTGCAGCCTCTGCCACAGCTAGACACACTGAAGCTACACCTGAGGCAACTGATGAACACAGTCCACAACATAAGTTCATGCTGGGCAGTGTGGCCCAAGGTCCTACAGACTCCTGTGGCCCTTACACTGCATTCTTTCTTTGTCTTGAACAATAGCTCCTGGCTCCAGTTGAGACTGTTGACTCAATCTCCTTATCAGATGGTCATTTGGCCACACCCTTTAAGTTTGTTCCCAAATAGCCTTTCTCATTCTTTATAATATGGATAGGCTTACGATTTTTCAAACATTTAAATTCTGCTTCATTTTTGATTAGGAATTTCTTTAAGTCATTTTTCTCTTCCCATGTTTTGCTATATACAGTCAAGAGACACCAAGCCATATCTTCAATACTTTTCTTAAATAATTCCTCAAAGATTCAACTTCATTCCTTTCAAGTTCTATCTTTCATAAAACACTAGGGCAGGAATACAATTCAGCCAAGTTCTTTGCCTCTTTATAATAAGAATGGCATTTACTCCACTGTGCAATAACATTGTGATATTGTAAAATATATATTTAGTCTTTGTCTCTATTGTGGTATCTCTTTTTTTTTTTTTGGAGATGAAGTCTCTCTTTGTTGCCCAGGCTGGAGTACAGTGGCATGATCTTGGTTCACTGCAACCTCCACCTCTTGTGTTGAAGCAATTCTTCTCCCTCAGCCTCTCAAGTAGCTGGGATTACATGTGCATACCACCACGCCCAGCTAATTTTTTTGTATTTTTAGTAGAGATGGGGTTTCACCATGTTAGCCAGGATGGCCTTGATCTCCTGACCTCATGATCAACCCACCTGGGCCTCCCAAAGTTCTAGGATTAGAGGTGTGATGTGCTATCTTTTTATACCCATCAGGTGACTGATGGCTGGCAGCCCCTCAGTAACATCAGGATGGAGGGTTAGGACTTTCCGCACCACCCCTCAAAACTCTGGGGAGGAAAGAAGAACCGAGAGTTAAGCTGGTCACCAATGGTGAATGACATAATCAATCCTACCTACATAATGAAGCTTCCATAAAACCCCAAAAAAACTGGGTTTGGGTAGTTTATAGATGGCTGAACACAGGCAAGTTGCCACAGGGTACCATGTCCAGAGATGGCATGGAAGCTCCACGCTCCTTCCACCATGACTTGCCCTACGCATCTCTTCAATTTGGCTGTTCATCTGTATCCTCTGTAATATCTTTTTTGTTGTTATTGTTTGTGAGACAGGGTCTCACTCTGTTGTCCAGGCTGGAAGGTAGTGGCACTATCATGGCTCACAGCAGCTCGACCTACCAGGCTTGATCAATCCACCCACCCCAGCCTCCTGAGGGTGAGTATCTGAGACTACAGGCACACACCACTACACACAGAAGATTTTTCTATTTTTTTGTAGTGACAGGCTTTTGCTATATTGTGCAGGATGGTCTTGAACTCCTGGGCTCAAGTGATCCATCCTCTGCAGCTTCCCAAAGTGCTGGGATTACAGGTGCGAGCCACCATGCCCAGCCATGTACCCTCTGTAGTATCTCTTACAACAAATGAGTAAATCAAAGTAAGTTTATATCTGAGCTCTGTGAGCTGCTCTGGCAAATTAATCAAACCTGAGGGGGAAGGGATCATGGAAACCCCTGATTTATAGCCAGTCAGTCAGAATACAGGTGGCAATCTATTACTGGCAACTGATACCTGAAACTGAAGTCAGGCATGTGGGACTGAGTGCCCAACCTGTGGGATCTGATGCTGCCTCCAAGTAGATAGTGTCAGAACTGAAATGAATTAAGAGTACACCCAACTGGTGTCTGGGTGAGAATAATCTTCTGCAGAATCTGCCAAACAACTGGTTGCTGGTGAGGAGAATTCCCCACATATTTTGGTAACCAGAGGTGCTATGTTATATTGAGTGGTGAGAGAGACAAGGAAAAACACTGATTGTTTCCTCTCTATCCTTAGAAACATGTTCTTTCTTTACATGTGACATCTATCAAAATGGCCATTACTGTGCATATTTCCACCAATATTCTTTTCAGAACTATTCAGGTATTCTCTAAGAAAATTGAGGCTTTCTCTACAGCTCTCTTTTAACCTCAGTTCCCACCAGAATTATCTTTAAAGGTCTGCTCACAGCTAGCGGGCCTTTGTATGCATTTCAAAATTCTTCCACCTACTACTGATTACCCAGTTCCAAAGGTGCTTCCACATTTTTTGGTATTTGTTATAGTACCACCTCCACTTCTCAGTACCAACTTTCTGTCATAGCCCATTCAGTCTTCTATAACAAAATACCACAGACTGGCAGTTTATAAACATTAGAAATTTATTTCTCACAATTATGGCAGCTAGGAAGTCCAAGATTCAATGTCTACTGAGGACCCACTTCTTCATAGACAGAACCTTCTAGTTGTGTCCTCACATGATGGAAGGGGAGGACACTGGTCTCTTCAGACATTTATAAGGGCATAAATTTCATTTATGAAGGCCCCACACTCAGGATCTAATCACCTCCCAAAGGTTCCACCTCCTAATACCATCACAATAGGGAATAAATTTCAACGTATGGATTTTGGGAGACACAAATATTTAGTCCATAGCAGAAGGAGATGCATGTATGGGCTCATTAAGCTATGTTTAATATTTTGCTTTTGTTATGAAATTTAATCAACTAAAAACTAGATATGAGATTAAGGTTTACATATAACCAGTAACTTCAGCAATTCGGATGCAAAACTCGAGTTCAAAATTCAAATCTTTAGGTCGGGTAGCGTGGCTCAGGCCTGTAATACCAGCACTTTGGGAGGCTGAGGTGGGTGGATCACAAGTCCAGGAGTTCAAGACCAGCCTGGCCAGCCATGCTGAAACCCTATCTCTACTAAAAATACATTGCTGGGTATTATGGTGGTGGAGAGTAGATTTACATGTAGATGTTATCCTATCTACTTTACTCAGGAGGCTGAGGCAGAGGAATCCCTTGACCTCGGGAGACAGAGGCTGCAGTGAGCCAGGATGTCGCCACTGCACTCTAACCTGGGTAACAGAGTGAGACTCTGTCTCAAAAAAAAAAAAAAAAAACCAAAAAAATTTCAAATCTTAAAAAAATATTCTGTTCAATAAAACATAACTTTTAACAAGTTGAAAATTTAATACGGTTTTAGAGTGGTTTTATCCTATTTCTTATGTCATGAACTTATTTAAAATAGTTGGAAATTATTTGGGGTTACTAGAAATTTATTGAGGGGGTTACTACGAATTTATTGAGTGACTTACCTCTTCTTTTCCTAATGTTAAGAGAACATCTTCAGTCAAAGGAATTACTACAAAAGCAAAACAAAACAAAATTACACATGTATTTAATTCCCAAAAATCAAGCATTTTAGTTTTCTAAAACAACTCTTTTCCTCTCCATTTATATAATATACACCTTTTTTTCCCCCAAGACAGAGTTTCCCTCTATCACCCAGGCTTCGGTGCAATGGCGCGACTTGGCTCACTGTAACCTCTGCCTCCCTGGTTCGAGCAGTTCTCGTGCCTCAGACTCCTGAGTAGCTGGGATTACAGTCCTGCACTACCATGCCTGGATAATTTTTGTATTTTTAGTAGAGATGACAGTTTTGCCATCTTGGTCAGGCCAGTCTCAAACTCGTGACCTCAAGTGATCTACCTGCCTCAACAATACACAACTTTTTATGAAATGTGTGCAGTTTTTATTTTTATTTAATATCTTTGCACATATAGCCAACGATATATAATTTTAGATAAATTTAATCCATTTGTGTACCGTTTAGTACCTTTTTCTTATCTTTTGTTCTTCAAACCCTCAAAAGCAAAGCTAATAATCTATAGTGTGTTCCTCAAATACTTTCCCTAAAGTCATCTATCCTATGTACACATATATAACACACATATACATATACTTAAAAGGGTTATTTTTATGATCATTGGTTTTACAAGAATAAGGTCATATCATACATATCACATTCATCTTATTTTCAGTCAATAAAACCCCGAGGAAACCTAGACCTATATAAGTCTAATTTGTAACTTTTAATGGCTACATAATATTCCAAAATGAATATGCCATCATATATTGAGTGATTGTCCTACTGAACACTTTGATTTTAGACTTTGTGTCTAGTTTTTACCCACAACAAACAAGGATGCAGTAAGCATACTTTTATATATGTTTTTATGTACTGGTGTTCTAATTTCTATAGAACAGATTTCCAGAAATGAAATTTTGGAGAATGAAACACGTACTTTGAATCTGAATAGAGAAAGTCAGCTTTCTAAAGACATTCCAATGAGCTGCGAAAAAAGAAAACCAGCAAGAAATATTACAAACTCTTCTAAAATTTTTGCCAGCCTGATGAGTAGAAACAAATGTGTAATTTTGTATAGCAAATTTTAATGTGTTTAATCCTTATGCTAGAAATTTTCCTATCCTAATGAAGTGTTATTTCAAATTTCACAAATGATATGCTACTAAAAACTTTCAAAGGTATCTTTTCAAAGGTATCTAGAAAGCCTTCTAACAGGAAAGAACTTTCTACATGTGCTTCATAGATAGGTTTGTATTAGAACTGGTTGTAGGCAGCTAGTAAATTATTTCAAAGCTACTAAATTATTCAGTGCATGGTGAGGGCTTGCTCTTTGCTTCCAGATGGTGTCATCTTGCTGTATCCTCACATAGCGGAAGGCGAAAAATGAAAAAAGACTAGACACTACCTTCAACCTCTATTATAAGGTCACTAATCACATCCTAAAGACCTCACCTTTTAACATTATCATACTGGTGATTAAGTTTTAACATGATTTTTAGGGGACATATTTAGGCCATAGTAGACAGCTATTATCAAAAAGGCAGAAAGTAACAAGTGTTGGTAAGGATATAGAGAAACTGAAACCATGTGCACTATTGGTGGGATTGTAAAATGGTACAACCATTATGGAAAATAGTATGGTGGTTCCTCAAAATATTTAAAATAGAACTATCATATGATCTACTAATTTTATTTCTGGTAGACATCCAAAAGAATTGAAAGCAGGGCCTCAAAGAGATAACTGCATATCTGTGTTTATAGCAGCACTCACATTTACGGTAACGAAATGATAAAAGCAACCCAAGTTTCCATTGACAGATGAATGGATAAACAGACTGTGGTATATACATACAACGGAATACTATTTAGCCTTAAAAGAGAAGGAAAATTCTGACATGTGCTACAACATGGAAGAACTATGAGGACATTACACTAAGTAAAATAACCCAGCCAGAAAAATACAAATACTCTATGATTCCATTATATGCAGTATCTAAACCAATTAAATTAATAGAAAGTAAAATTGAGGGTGCCAAGGCTGGGAGCAAATGAAAAAGGAAATACTATTTAATGTGTATAGAGTTTCAGATTTTCAAGATTAAAAAGTTCTGAAGATACACTACACAAAAATGTGAATATAATTAACACTACTATGAACTACATACTTAAAAATGGTTAAAATTGTAAATTTTATATTTTACCACGACCAAAAAAATTTTTTAAACTAAACAAAACCTCAGGGGCTTGGGTAACTATAACAAAAGGTCTAATATTCATGCTATCAAAATTCCAAGAGAGGAGAAAGAAGGTAGGGGGAGTTGCTGAAAAAATACATCAAATGATAGCTTAAAAAGTTCTCAAATTCTACAAAAGACATAAATCTACATATTCAAGAATCTGAGTGATTCCTAAATAAGATAAAGCCAAAGAAATCCATGCCAAGATACATCATAATTAATTTTCTAAAAGCTGAAGACAAAGAAAAAAATCCCCAAAGCAGTCAGGAAAAAAAAAATCAATGCCTTCTCTATAAAGCAAAACCCATCAGAACGATAGCATATTTCTCATCAGTACCAAGGGAGGCAGAGAGAAGTGGCACATTTTTAAGTGCTAAAAGAAAACAACCCTGAATTGCATATCCAGTGAAAATACCCTTCAGGAATGAAAAAGAAATTAAGAAATTCTCAGATAAAGAAAAACTAAGAAAATCTGTCACCAGCAGACCAACTCTAAAAAGAATAGCTCAAGAGAGTTCTTGAAATAGAAATAATAAAAGAAGGAATTTTAGAAGGTAAGAAAGGAAGAAGAAATAATAGAAAGAATAAAAACATGGACCAAAGCTACCATAAATCCTACAGCCACAAAAAAATAAATTCTGCTAACAAATTCAGCAAGCTTGGAAATGGATCCTTCCACAGGCCTTTGAGGAGAATCTATCATTGCAGCCATGAAATCCCTAAGCAGAGGACCCAGTTAAGCTGTGTCCAGACTCCTACCTGCAGAAACTATATAATAGTAAATATTCTCAGACTCCTGACCTACAGAAATTGTGAGATAATGAATGTGTATCATATAAAGCCACTCCAAAAAGCCTAAAACATGATTAAGAAAATGTTGATAACTGTACAATCTGGTCTCTGAGTTTACTGCAGTTAACTATATATTTTTTGAAACTTTTAAGTTTGAAAACATCTATAATTCGGGAGGTTGGGGAAACCTACTGTAGTCAAGAAATTAAAAAGTCAATTATAACAATCTAATGGACTGGTGATGAAAACCCAAAGTAAATCTGTGGCTGCAGGACTCAATATTTAGTAACTAGCTATATGTTTTAGTTCTAATGTTTTTGTTTTTCTGTTTTTTTTTTTCTTCCCGAGACGGAGTTTCTTTCTTGTTGCCCAGGCTGAAGTATAATGGAGCGATCTCGGCTCACTGCAACCTCTGCGTCCTGGGTTCAGGCGATTCTCCGGCCTCAGGCTTCCAAGTAGCTGGAATTACAGGCATGCACCACGACGCCTGGCTAATTTTTGCATTTTTAGTAGAGACTGGGTTTTACTATGTTGACCAGGCTGGTCTCAAACTCCTGACCTCAGGTGATCCATCCACCTCAGCCTCTCAATGCTGGGATTACAGGAGTGAGCTACCACACCCAGCTGTTCTAATTTTAACAAATGTGCTATATGCAAAAAATTAAAAAGAATCTAAGAGTACTCTTAAATTGGTAGCTGATCAAATACACTTGATCAAATACAACATTCAATGAGTAAGGAAACATAAAAGTCAATTCATGAATCTGAGGTGTCTATAAAATATTTTGGAAAAGATGTCTAGGAGATACAAAGATATTGGAGCCTGATATTGCAGAGAAGTCTGGTTTAAATATATAGATCTGTAAGTTGTTATTGGTTAATTTGTGTCCTTGTCTCCAAATTTATATGTTGAAATCCTAATCCCCAATACCTTTGAATATTACTGTATTTGGAATTGGGTATTTCAAGTTAAAATTAGGTCATTACGGTTGGCCTTAATCTAGTAACACTGGCGTCCTTACAAGAGGTTAGGACACAGAGGGAAGACCACGTGAAGACACAGAAAGAAGACAAGCCAAAGGAAGAGGCCTCAGAAGTAACCAACTTTACTGATACCTTGATCTTTAACATGTATCTTCTAGAATTGTGAGAAAATTAATTTTTGTTATTTAAGCCACCTAGTCCATAGTAGTTTGTTATGATAGCCCTAGTAAACTAATACGGAAATTACTATCAGATATAACAGATAAAAACTGAAGATATAATGCTGGTATAGCATATAAGGCCCTCTGAAAAACATGAACACATGGAAGTTATTATTATTGTTCCATTTATAAAACACAGGCAGAGTAGATTTAGTATAATTCTTACAGGCCCTAGGATTGCTGGAATGATAAATGAGCATTGGTTTTAACTCAGGGTCACCAGCTGCATTAGCCCTTATCACAAGTCAACCTGTCCTTTTACATAACATATAAAAACAGGAGCAGAAGAGAATCACTTGAACCCAGGAGGTATAGGTTGTAATGAGCAGAGATCACACCACTGCACTCCAGCCTGGGCAACAAGAGCGAAACTCTGTCTCAAAAACAAAACAAAACAAAAAAACAGGAGCAGAAGATATAATGCTGGTATAGCTTATAGAACATGAATATTTTAATATTTGAGGCCAGGCACAGTGGCTCACGCCTATAATGCCAACACTTTGGGAAGCGGACTCGGGTGGATCATTCGAGGTCAGGAGTTCAAGACGAGGTTGGCCAACATGGCAAAACCCCATCTTTACTACAAATACAAAAATTAGCCAGGCATGGTGGCAAGCACCTGTAATCCCAACTACTTGGGAGGCTGAGACAGGAGAATTGCTTGAACCTGGAAGGCAGAGGTTGCAGTGAGCCAATATTGTGCCACTGTACTCCAGCCTGGGTGACAGAAAAAGACTCTGTCAAAAAAAAAAAAATTGAGTATGAGTATCTTTTGAGATGCTAACTATACTGCTGAAAAGGCAATAAGACAAACAGTTGAGGGCAAATTAAAATCACAATTGTATAATACTACACATCTATCAGAAATTCTCAAATTAATGACTAACAGGTAGTGGTAATGATGTAGAAAAATAGCTGATATTGGCATGAAGACAGTAATTAAAGCAAATTATGGATAAAATTGTCTAGGAAGAGAAAGAGGAGAAAACAATTGCTCCTTGGGGAATTTCAATAATTGGGATGAGAATAAGCCTACAAAGGAGACTAAGAAGGGAAGCATGAGATGGAAGACAGTTAAAGGAAACAGTGGGAGAAGAAAGCAGCAGGGAGACATATGGAAAAAGAGGGTACATTCCAAATATGCAGGGACACTTTGGAGATAGTCTAAGTTTGGTTCTAGACCACCACACTAAAGCAAGTATCATAACAAAGTGAGTCACACCGTATTTTTGTTTTCCCAGTACACACACAAGTTTTGTTTACATTATGCTGTAGTCTATAATAAAATATGCATTAGCATTATTTCTAAAAAATGAGTATACCTTATTTAAAAAGAAAAAACTTATCACTAAAAAATGCTAACTGAGATGCCTAATCTCAGCCTTAGGTGAGTTGTAATTTTTTCTGGTGTAAGGTCTTGTCTCAGTGTTAATGGTTGATGACTGATCAGGATAGTGATTGCTGAAGGTTAGAGTGGCTGTGGCCATTTCTTAAAATAAGACAACAATAAAGTTTGCCATGCAAACTGACTCTTCCTTTCACAAAAAGATTTCTCAGTAGCATGAGATGCTGTTTGATAGCATTTTACCCACAGCAGAACTTCTTTCAAAATTAGTCACTCCTCTCAAACTGTGACACTGCCTTACCAACAAAGTTTATGTAATATTCTAAATCTGTTATTGTCGTTTCAACCATGTTCAAAGCATCTTCACCAGGACTAGATTCCATCTCAAGAAACCACTTTTTTTTGCTCATCCATGGGAAGCAACTCTTCATCTGTTCAAGTTTTATCATGAGATTGCAGCAATTCAGTCACATCTTCAGACTCTACTTTTAATTCTAGTTTTCTTGATACTTCTACCACATTTGTAGTTACTTGGAAGTAATCCATGAGGGTTAGAACCAACCTCTTGCACATTCCTGCTAATGTTGGTATTCTGACCTCCCATAAATCATGCATGTTCTTATGCATCTAGAATGGTGAAGACTTTCCAGGTTTTCAATGTACTTTGCCCAGATCCATCAGAGGACTTATGGCAGCTATAGCCTTACAAAGTGTATTTCTTAAATAGTAAGACTTCAGTTGAGATGGCTTCTTGGTCCCCAGGCTGCAGAACAGATGTTGTATCAACAAACATGAAAACATTAATTTCGTTGTACATCACCTTGTATCTTGAGTGATAAGATAGGGGCAGTAACTTTTGAAAGGAATCCTTTTTTTTTTTTCCTGAGGAGCAGGTCTCAACAGTGGGCTGAAACTATTCAGTAAACTGTGCTGGATTAGTAAACAGGTGTACTGTCATCCAGGCTTTATTGTTCCATTTACAAAATACAGGCAGAGTAGATTTAGTATAATTCTTACAGGTCTTAGGATTGTTGGAATGATAAATAAGTATTGGTTTTAACTTAGGGTTACCAGCTGCATTAGCCCTTTTCACAAGTCAACCTGTCCTTTTGAAGCTTTGGAGCAAAGCATCGACTTCTCTCTAGCTATGAGAGTCCTAGATGGCATCTTCTTACAATACAAGGTTGTTTTGTCTACACTGAAAATTTGCTGTTTAGCATAGCCACCTTCATGTATCTTAGCTAGATCTTTTGGATGACCTGCTGCAGCTTCTGCTTCAGTACTCCCTTGCACTTTTATGTTATGGAAATGACTTCTTTCCATAAACCTCATGAAGCAACCTCTGCTAGTTTCACACTTTTCTTCTGCAGCTTCCTCACCTCTCTTAGCTTTCATAGAACTGAAAAAAAGCTAGGGATTTGTTGTGGATTAGGTTTTGGCTTAGGTAATGACATGGCTGGACTGATCATCTAAGTAGACATCCGTATCAGCAATAAGCCTGTCCTGCTTTCTCATAATTTGTGTGTAGGCTAGAACAATGCTTTTAATTTCCTTTAAAATTTTTTCCTGCACTTTGGGAGGTGGGGGAGGGCAGATCACATGGTCAGGAGTTCAAGAACATCCTGGCCAACATGATGAAGCCTTGTCTCTACTAAAAAAAAATACAAAAATTAGCTGGGTGTGGTGACACGCTCCTGTAATCCCAGCTACCCCGGAGGCTGAGGCAAGAGAATTGCTTGAACCTGGGAGGTGAAGACTGCAGTGAGCCGAGATCACATCACTGCACTCCAGTCTGACAACAGAGCAAGACTCTATCTCAAAAAAAATTTTTTTTTCCTTTCCATTCACAACTTGGCTAACTGGCACCAGAGGCCTACCTTTTGACCTATCTTGGCTTCTGACATGCCTTCCCCATGAAGCTTAATCATTTCTAGTTTTTGACTTAAAGATGTACAGCTCTTATTTTCACGTAAAAACTCAGAAATAGCCTGGGTGCAGTGGCTCACGCCTGTAATCCCAGCACTTTGGAAGGCTGAGGCAGGTGGATCATGAGGTCAGGAATTCAAAACCAGCCTGGCCAAGATGGTGAAACCCCATCTCTACTAAAAATACAAAGTTAGCCAAGCATGGTGGCACATGCCTGTAATCCCAGCTATTTGGGAGGCTGAGGCAGGAAAATTGCTTGACTCTGGGAGGCAGAGGTTGTAGTGAGCTGAGATTACACCAATGCATTCCACCCTAGGTGACACAGCGAGACTCTGTCTTAAAAAAATAACTCAGAAACAATTGGAGGGTTATTAATTGGCCTAATCTCAATATTCCTGTGTCTTAAGGAAAAAGAAGGGCCAAGGAGAGGGAGAGTGATGGGGAAACAATTGGTCAGTGGAGCAGTCAGAATTCCCACAACACTTACTGATTTAAGTTTACTGTCTTATATAGGTGCAGCTTGTGGTTCCTCAAAACAATTAAAATAGTAAGCTCAATGACCACTGATCACAGATCCCCCTAATAGATGTAATAATAACTTGAGTCTGAAATACTGTGAGATTACCAAAATGTGACACAGGCTCACCACAAACTGAATTTGTTAAACATACAGTATCTGCAAAGTGCAATAAAGTGAAGCACAATAAAATGAAGTGTGCCTGTATAGACATATATTGCATAAACTTAAGGTTTCATAATAAAAAAAAAAATGTACTAGTTGAGTATCACAACTATAAATTTTTATGCTGTCTTCCATTTCCTAACTGAAGACAAAAATATAGTTGGCACCAGTTGGACAAGACAGAAGACATCATACAAACTATGTGGCCATTTTGTGTAAGTATCTAAAATAAAATAACTTTACAATTTTTCTCTTCCACTAGGTAAATTTTATTAATTAAGAAACAATTTACTGGCATGCCTGAAATCCTGACATGTCAGGAGGCCAAGGCAGGAGGATCCCTTGAACCCAGAAGTTCAAGACTAGCCTGGGTAACATGGTGAAACCCCATCGCTACAAAAAAATACAAAAATTAACCAGGCATGGTGGCGCACACCTGTAGTCCTAGCTACTCAGGAGGCTGAAGTGGGAGGATCACTTGAACCCAGGAGATCGAGGCTGCAATGAGCCATGACTGTGCCACTGCATTCCAGCCTGGGCAAGAGAATGAGACTCTGTATCAGAAAAAAAAAAAAAAGGGAACAATTAACCATTTTTAGTGAGCATAAGGCAGCATCTATGAGGATAACATATTGGCTATAATAACGTCTCCATAATCAAGCTTATTATAATCTAATGTAAGATATATTTATCAATAATAATGAAGCACAAAATAATTCATAGAAAGAAAAAAATTGAGTGACTTCCCAGTATCAATGAAATTTGGGCAATCTCAAGAAGGCCAACTGGATCTTGTAATTTTTCTTAAAATCATTAAATTAATTTGCCGTTAATTTGTTTATAAAAAATTCAAATCTAAAAATAAGAATCTTACTTTCAGGTGTTTTTTTCTGCCATTGACTGAGTTCAGCAGTTAAACATTTTACTTGCATAATTAATAATGATAGCTATAAAAGAAGAAAACAAAGTCATTTTCTGCAAACTATTCATAGATGAAAATATAAACATTCTTAACACTTTAATACTTAGAGGGTTGGCATCTCTAACTTTCACGTTGTTCAAGAGGCAACTTCATTTTAACTCTTAATCTGTTCCACAGATCCACTCCGAAGCCAATTCCATAAGTCTCTGATTATTAAAGTAGGTATCTTAATCCTTTTTTTAAGCCAAGAGTAAAATCAATTCAGATTTGACACAGATAGTAAAACATCTATGACTATTACATCTAACACAAAGTTAGCAGTCTTTGTTCTAATGTATATATATATTTTTGAGATGGTCTTGCTCTTTCACTCGCGTTGGAATGTAGTGGCACAAATCTCAGCTTATTGCAGCCTCTGCCTCCCGAGTTCAAGTGATTCTCATGCCTCAGCCTCCTGAGTAGCTGGGATCATAGAAGCACACCACCAAGACCAGTGAATTTTTTTGGATTTTTGTTAAAGACGGAGTTTTGCCATGTTGGCCAGGCTGGTCTTTGTTCTAATTTTAACAAGGTAGCATAATAGCAACCAACAAGCAATTTACTCAGTTGTCAAACGTATGTATCACTTTTAAAAGACAAATAATAAAGAAAATACCCTCTGCTGGGCACGGTGGCTCTCACCTGTAATCACAGCACTTTGGGAGGCCAAGGAGGGTGTATCACCAGGTCAGGAGTTCCGGACCAGTCTGACCAACATGGGGAAACCCCATCTCTACTAAAAATGCAACAAAAATAGCTGGGTGTGGTGCCAAGCATCTATAATCCCAGCTACTTGGGAGGCTGAGGCAGGGGAATTGCTTGAACCAGGTAGGTGAAGGTTGCAGTGAGCTGAAATCACGACATTGCACTCTTGCCTGGGTGACAGAGTGAGACTCCATCTCAAAAAAAAAAATTAAATAAATAAAAATAATAAAGAAAGAAAATATTCTCTTATTTTATAATAGCTTGTTCTAGAAAGTTTTTAGAATATTATTCCAACTCTTAAAGCAGGAAGAGTAAGAAGTTTTCTAAATTATTAAACATACAGGTATTAACAAAGCTATTAAACTTGAGAAAAATATAGACACATATACTTACTTTCCAAAATACAATGAACGCCACTTACCTAGTTTTTAGGAAGAAAAAGAAGAATCATACCTTAGCATTTGAATCAGTGAGTGTTTCAGTTCCAGTAAGTGATAATTTATTCTGACACTTGATTTAAAAAGTAAAAAAAAAAAAAAAAAAAAAAAAGCAAGTCACACGCTATAACTCATAGACAATTCCCTTCCCCTTCCCTTTTGTACTATATTGTACAGGCCAATATAATACTCTTCCAAAGCACAAACATCTAATAGAAAAGAGTTTATTGAAATTTCTGACTTTCTAAGTAAGAGGATTAAGGCAGCCAAACAAGTCCCAAGTTGAATACATCACAAGGAAAAAGAGACACTAGAATGAAGAGAAAAAAACAAAAACAGCTAATAACTAAAATGAATTATAAGCCAGATAATTGGAAAGTGGGAGATAAGAGAACAAAAGGGAAAGCACTATAGGAAAATAACAAGATAGGTTTCTAAGAAATCCTAAGAAAATAAAGCCTTCAGGAGACAGTGTTTCTTTGCTATTAAGAAAGTCCAAAACTGTTCATGATGATTATATATCAGATAAAAATATGAGTAAATTGTATTTTTGCTCATTTGTAGTACAGCATTTCTCCATAAAAATTTTAAGTTATTTTAAAATCCAAACTTCTATACTACTAAAAAATATCTGAAGAAAAAAAAATGGTAGGGGATTATAAAAATTAGCTTGAAAATACATTAAGTACCAATTATTTGTTAAAAATAATTTTAAGAAAAGGAAAAACCTGGGATCATATGAGCACACCACCAAGACCAACTAATTTTTTTGGATTTTTGTTAAAGACGGGGTTTCACCATGTTGGCCAGGCTGTTCTTTGCTCTAATTTTAACAAAGTAGCATAATGGCAACCAACAAGCAATTTACTCTGTTGGTAAAAGTATGTATAGCTGTTAAAAGACAAATAATAAAGAAAATACTCTCATTTTATAATAGCTTGTTCCAGAAATGTCACTTCCATACTTATAATCCTTTAGTAGCTTCCCACAGTACACACTCAACAAAATCCCTTATGTTCTGGTCTCTGATTACTTCTCCGGTCTTATCCCAGAAGTCCTTTTCCTAATTTACATTATCCATAATATTCTATTTAGTGTTCTGTCAACTCTCTCAGCTTCTGCACATTTTCGTATAATAACTATCACTTCTATCTTTTGATACTAATTTGCCCAATTCTGAAACTTTACTGGGAAGAATAGGATGCTAAAAATATCTGTGCCCTATCTTTTGGCTTCCCTGCGCTATACTGGAAGAAGAATTATCTCGGGCCACACACAAAATACACTAACACTAATAATAGCTGATGAGCTAAAAAAAAAAAAAAATCCTTAACGCTTTAAGAAAGTTTATGCATTTGTGTTGGGCCACACTCAAGGCCATGCTGGGCCACGGTTGGACAAGTTTGCTTTAAGTACAACAAATTTTCACCAACATACACTAGTATACCAAACACAGTTCTATCTCACCAACTCAGAAACAGTACATACATTTCAAACATTATCTAAATTAACTCATGTTTTTACTCATAATTATGTGTTTTTCCTACTTCTATATTCTCTCTTTGGGGAAATAATCCCATCAACCACCCAATGGCCCAAACCAGGAACCTGCAATTAACGATACATCCCTCCCATTGCACATCAATTAACTTCTAAGTCCTTAGAAGTCCTACCTGCTTATCTCTTGACCCCACTCTTCTATTTGCAATGACAATACTTAGGACTTTCTTACTTTTTACCAGGGCTGTTACTAGAGCTTCCTAAATGCTCTTTCTACCTGCAGTCTTAATCTTCTGCATTCTATTTTCTTCAAAGACACCAGAGAAATTTTCTCAAACTGCGTATCTGATCATGTCACTTCTATACTTATAATCCTTTAGGGGCTTCCCCATAGTACACACTCAACAAAATCCTTTTATTTTCTGGCCCCTGATTACTTCTCCAGTCTTAACCGAGACGTCCTTCTCCTAATTTACATTATCCATAATATTCTATTTAGTGTTCTGTCAACTCTCTCAGCTTTTAGACATTTTCTTCTTTATGCTTTGTATACCTCTCCTACTTTTTACTGGCTAACTCCCAATCATCCTTTAGAAATAAAATCAGTAATTTACTCTTAGAAAGCTATCTTTGACCCCTTCACCTTTAGTACTCCACCTAAGTATAGTCTTTGTACTTATATGTCTAATATTGTACTACAACATAATATAATGGCTGTTGTTTCCATAAGACAGTAATCTCCTTGGAGGCAGGGACTGCCATCAGTTTTCTTTCTAAAGCTCATCTACCATAAAGTTTCTTGAAAAAATGCTTATAGGTCTAAAAGCTATATAAATATTTATCATACATAATGGCTTTTGGGAACTAGCACAATCATTTCTTTCCTGAGTCTATTTATTATTGAAAGTAATTTAAATCTTATATTAACCGTCACTTCTATCTTTCGATACTTACTTCTTCCATATCTTTCCACATTTCTTCACATTCTCTAATAAGTTCTTCTTCAGTATTTGTAACATCTCCCAAATCTGTAGTACTATCTGGATCTAGATCTTGCTGATTCATTGACATGTGCTTTGTGATGTTTTAGCCTTATAACAAGAAAAACTAAAGAAAAAATATTTATTCATTCAGCAGTATTTGTTGAACACTTATTATCAGCCAGATACTCATCTAGGGGCTAAGAATATAGTAGTGAACACAATAGACAGAAATCCCTTCTACTGTGAACCTTATTCTAAGTAAGGAAAAGAGACAATAAAACGAAAAATAAAATGTATACATATATACTACAGTACATGAAATGATTTGGAGAAAAGACAGAGAAGAGACATAGGGAATGCTAGGGCAAGGGGAATATAATTTTAAATAATGTGGTCATATGAGGTTACTGAGAAATTGACAACTGAGTAAGAAGACATGAAGGAGATAAAGAAATGAGGTACAGGAATGAACAGGGACAGATGGTCCAGGCAGAGGAAACTGCAAGTACAAAAGCCCTGAGGCAGGAATATGAATGCCATGTTTCTACAGTAGTAAAGCAGCAGGTGTGACTAGAGTAGATTAAGTAAGACAGAGTAGAATAAGAGGTCACAGAGACAATAGGGATGAGATCACGTGGGCTTCGTAGGCTACTTTAAGGACTCTGAGATGATAAGCAATTAGTTTTAAACAGAGAAATGATATCATTTAAATTACATTTTAACAGTACAACTCTGGTTAACTACAGGCAGTAAGGATAGAAGCCGGAAAATCAGTTAGAAAGCTACTTCAATAATCCAAGGAAGATGTAGACCAGGATAATATTGCTAGAAGCAGCACAGAATATCCAACTCTGAATATATTTTCAAGATGGAGCCAAAAGAATTTCTTAACAGCATGTATATGGACTATTAGAGAGGGAAGTGAATTATTAGGTTGCCAGTTACAGAGGTGAGAAAGATGATAAAAGAAATAGATTTGGCAAACATGGGAGAAGAGACTAAAAACTCAGTTTAGCTATATTACAAGGCTACAGTAATCAAAACAGCATGATACTGGTACCAAAACAGAGATATAGACCAATGGAACAGAACAGAGGCCTCGGAGGCAACACCACACATCTACAACCATCCGATCTTTGACAAACCTGACAAAAACAAGCAACAGGGAAAGGAATCCCTGTTTAATAAATGGTGTTGGGAAAACCGGCTAGCTACGTGCAGAAAGCAGAAACTGGACCCCTTCCTGACACCTTACACTAAAATTAACTTCAGATGGATTAAAGACTTAAACATAAGACCTAACACCATAAAAACCCTAGAAGAAAACCTAGGTAAAACCATCAGGACATAGGAGTAGGCAAGGACTTCATGACCAAAACACCAAAAGCATTGGCAACAAAAGCCAAAATAGAAAAATGGGACCTAATCAAACTCCACAGCTTCTGCACAGCAAAAGAAACAGTCATTAGAGTGAATCGGCAACCAACAGAATGGGAAAAAAATTTTGCAATCTACCCATCTGACAAAGGGCTGATATCCAGAATCTACAAAGAACTAAAACAGATTTACAAGAAAAAAAACAAGCCCATTTAAAAGTGGGCAAAGGACATGAAAAGACACTTTACAAAAGAAGACATACATGAGGCCAACAAATATATGAAAAAATGCTCATCATCACTGGTCATTAGAGAAATGCAAATCAAAACTACACTGAGATACCACCTCATGCCAGTTAGAATGGTGATCATTAAAAAATCTGGAGACAACAGATGCTGGAGAGGATGTGGGGAAACAGGAACACTTGTACACTGCTAGTGGGAGTGTAAATTAGTTCAACCATTGTAGAAGACAGTGTGGCAATTCCTCAAGGACCTAGACATAGAAATTCCATTTGACCCAGTAATCCCATTACTGGGTATATTCAAAGCATTATAAAGGATTCTACTATAAGGACACATGCACACAAATGTTCATTGCAGCACTGTTTACAATAGCAAAGACCTGGAACCAACCCAAATGCCCATCTATGATAGACTGGACAGGGAAAATGTGGCACATATACACCATGGAATACTATGCAGCCACCAAAAACAATGAGTTCGTGTCCTTTGTAGGGACATGGATGAACCTGGAAACCATCATCCTCAGCAAACTGACACAAGAACAGAAAGCCAAACACCACATGTTCTCATTCATAGGTGGGTGTTGAACAATGAGAACACATGGACACAGGGAGGGGAGCATCACACACTGGGGTCTGTATGGGGGAAACAGGGGAGGGACAGCAGGGGGTGGGGGGTTGGGGAGAGAGAGCATGGGGAGAAATGCCAGATATAGGTGATGGGGAGGAAGGCAGCACATCACACTGCCATGTGTGTACCTATGCAACAATCTTGCACGTTCTTCACATGTACCCCAAAATCTAAAATGCAATTAAAAAAAAATTGAGAAAAAAAACCACTCAGTTTAGGATATGCTAAATTTGAGGTGTCAATTATTGGTGCTGCTGATTAAGCAATTAGATATGTATGTCTGTAATTCAAAGTTTTGAGCTAGAAGGAATTTGACAGCCATCATCACACAGATAATGACATCATTACATAATGACATTGTGGTCATAGACTGCACATATAATAGTGGTTCCAATGGAGCTGAAAAATTCCTATTGCCTACTGATGTCTTCAGGATCCTGACCCTGTTTAGGCCTAAGGTAATGTGTTTGTGTCTTTATTCTTAACACAAAAGTTTAAAAAGTAAAAAATAAAAATAAATTGGCTAGAAAAAGAAGACATAAAGAAAATATGCCAGGTGCAATGATTCACGCCTGTAATCACAACACTTTGGGAGGCCAAGGTGGCAGGATCACTCGAGTCCAGGAGTTTCAGAACAGCCTGGCAACATAGCAAGACCTCCATCTCTACAAAAATTTAAAAATCATCTGGGTGAGGTGGCACACTCCTGTAGCCCTAGCTACTCAGGAGGCTGGAGCAGGAAGATTGCTTGAGCCCAGGAGTTCAAGGTTATAGTGAGTTATGATCACAGCACTGCATTTCAGCCTGGGTGACAGAGATAAATTGTCTGTAAATTAAAAAAAAAAAAAAAGGAAGAAAAAAGAGAAAATATTGTTGTATAGACAACGTTTGTGTTTTAAGCTGTTATTACAAGAGTTGAAATTTAAAAAAATTAAAAGGATAAAGCAAGTTACAGCGCTAAGGTTAATTTATCACTGAATAATTAAAAATATAAATTTAGTATAGCCTAACTATACAGTATTTACGAAGTCTACAGTAGAGTACAGTAATGTGCTAGGCCTTCACATTCTCTCACTACTCACTGACTCATCTAGAGCAAACCCTAGTTCTATAAGCTACATCCATGGTAAAAGCCCTACACAGGTGCTCCACTTTTTATCTTTCATACCGTATTTTTACTGTACCTTTTCCATATTTAGAAATGTTTAAATACACAAATACCATTCTATTAAAATTACCTACAGTATTCATACTAGGTATATAGTAGGTTATACCATCTAGGTTTGTGCTCACACTATGAAATCGTCCAACAATGCATTTATCAACACATATCCCCATTAAGTAATACATGACTGTACTTACAGTTGTAAGGCTGGGTGAAATGAGAAAAGCAAGAGTACACAGCTAGAAATAGGAAGATCTTCAGACCAGGAGATAACTGAGATGAGTAAGAACAAATGTAATAGTCTGAAAAGGGTCACACAGTAAGTTAAGAGGAAAACTTAAGCACACGATATCCCAAAATCCAAGAATGTATTCAAGGAAGGAATGATAAACTGTCAAATAGCGGAGACAGGTCAAGGAAGTTACACAGAATTGACAATATATTTAGTAATATGGATAAGCAAACTGTTTTTTCTAAAAATAGTCGCAGCAATACTTCAGGCTGCATTCGCCATCAAGAGGCAGAGTCTTTTTCCCCTCCCCTTGAAACTGACTGTGACTTTGTGTCTGTCTTTATAAACAGAATACAATGAAAATGACACCATATGACTTTCAAGACTAAGTCATAAAAGGCAATAATATAGCTAACTTCTGGCTTTTTCTTTCTCGGAACACTCACCCTTGCAACCCAGCCACATGTTATGAGAAAGCCCAAACCAGCACAAAAGGAAGAGATCACATGGAGAAGTCCATGTGGAAATGAACAGAGGTTCCCAGACAAAAGCTAGTATCAACTGCCAGACATACGCATGATCATTTCTGATGATTAAGCCCCTAGGCTTTGATCTTCTAGCCAAGGCTCCAGAAACTATAGAGCAGAAAAGCTACCCCTGATGTGTCCTGTATGAATTTCTAAGGCACAAAACCCATGAGCATAATAAATAGTTGTTTTACACCTCTACATTCTGGGATAATTTATCACAACAATTTCATTGGAGTTAACATACAAAAATGAAGGCCACAGATAACTTTTGTAGGAGTAGTTTTAGAATAACAGTGAGAGTAAAAGCCTGATTTGAGTGGATTCAAGAGAGAATGGAAGGCAAGGAATTAAATATACTAAGAATATAAAATGTTTTCAATAATTTTTTTCTCTAGCCAGGCATGCGCCAGCTACTTAGTTCCAGCTACTTAGGAGTTAAGGTGGGAGGATCACTTGAACCTGGTGAACCCAGGAGACTGAAGCTGCAGTGAGCCATGAACACACCAATGCACTCCAGCCTGGGTGATAAAGCAAGACCCTACTTAAAAAAACCCACACACAATTTTTTTTTAAAGGAAAAGAGAGAAATACGGTTATTAGCTAGAGGGAGATACAAGGTTAAAAGAGACTTTTTAAAAAAAAGATGGGAGAAAATGCACCATCTTTATATGGTACAGTAAACGAAGGAAATGTTGCTAATATAAGAGAGAAAAAGGAGAAGAAAGAATGGGATCTAGTACATAAGAAGAGGGGTTGGCTTAAGATAAATGGACATACAATTCATCCCTTTTAATGAAAGGGTCATCAGAATATCAAGAGTATAGATGCAGTTAGGTAAGCAGACGTGTTGCTAGGAACCTGTAGAAATTGTATGCGAATTTTTTTTCCTCAATAAAATGGTAACTAAGGTCATTAGCTATGAGTGAGGATGGGGAAAAAGAACTGCAAGTTTAAGAGAACAGAAAAAGAGATGTATAAAATAGATACATATAAAAAAAGGGAGAAGATAAAGTTATAGGATTACTGAGTAGTAGAATTACAGACTCATCTGAGATTAGTAGTCACGGGTTTATAGTGAAACTGGAGCATGACTGTTTTCTTCTATAGTGTAGGAGCACAGGCGTAGACAGGGACAAAGTGAAAGAATGTTCATAGGAATAAGCAGCTAAGACAAGAGAGAGAACATAATCACTAGGGGAGACAAGGTCAAGGGTGACAGTGAGCCAGAAGCTAAAAATCTTCAAGGAATAGGATGAGTAAAACAATCTCACTAGATGATTCCTGCAAAGAATGACGAGGGGGTCAGGTCTGGTAGCATGAGATTCAAAATTGGGCAATTTTAAGGAGGTAAACAGTACAATAAGGAATGATGAGAATGTCTACCCCACATCAAATGCAAACCAGAACATCCTGCCTCAGTACTTTTATTCATATGTAACTTTTGCACTTTATACTGCTTAATCAATAACATTAACAGAGAAGTTCTAAAGCAGAACTAAATAAACAAAAAAATACAGTCATATTCATGCACTGGAAGACTCACATTGCAAAGATGTAAATCTGTCCCAAGTTTATCTACAGAATCTTAACCAAAATCCCGAAAGTTATTGTTTCTTTGTGGGACTTGACAAGCAAATTCTAAAATTTACACAGAAGTACAAAGGGCCAAAACTAGCCTACAATCCTCATAAAAAATAAGATGGGAGGCTGTAACACACACTATTATGACAATGTAGAATTGGCATATAAATAGGCAAACTGAGCAATGGAACACAATACAAAGAATCTTGACTTTCTAGATTCACACATATGGACACATGACATATGACAGAGATGACAATGCAAAGCAAGGAGAAAAAAAATCCAAATAAATACATATTTTATATATAATACTGCTTTTTAAAATGTATATTTTAGTTCATATAAATCTTCCTTTTATTTTTTTTTAACAAACTGCATGATATTTGGGGAGAAAAAAAGATCTAAATTCATACCTCAATCTTTACATCACTCCTCACTCCCTCAAAAAATCCAAAATATAAATCATAAAAAATAGGAAGAAAACACAGAAACTTTTAAAATCTTAGATTAGGAAACACCTCTCTAAGCAAAACTAAGTAAAATCTTGACATACATTTTTTTTTTTAATTCTGCATGGACAAACATCTCATCAACGAAGTTAAAATTTAAAACTCCAAAACTTAGGAGAAATACTTATAACATATAAGACAACCCAGGACCTAATTTCCTTAATGTGTAACGAGTGCCTATAAATTGATAAGAAGAAACCAAAAAACTCACCATTAAAAAGCTAAAAAAAAAAAAAAAAAAAAAGAGATTACTAAAAAAGTCAGGATATCAATTACTTTTGGAAGAAGAATGGAAGGGAGAGAAAGGTTGTGGCTGGGATGGGCCAAATGGAGAGATTTCTGAGATGATTATCAAAGTTTTATTTCATGAATAGCATGATGGTAACGGTGTTCACCTCACAATAATTCATAAACTTTACATTTATTTTCTGTGGGTTTGTGTCTGCATTTGATTTTACAATAAAAAGGTAAACAAAAACAAATCCATAGAAACAATTGAAGGACACAAATGAGGAATTCAAAGAAAAAACAACAAAACCTTTTAAATATAGAAAAAGTACATTCAGAAGATCATATATAATTTATGAAAATGCAAATTAAACAAGCATTAATTTTCATTCAGGCTGGCAATAATGTAAAATTTGATAAGAAATACTGGCAAGCATGTGAAATAAGAGACTTGCATTGTTGGTGGACCAACCACTTTGTATGATAACATCTATCAAAATTTTACATGCATTTCTTTTGACCCAGAAATTCTATTTCAAAGAATAATCCTAAATATAGATATGTCCATTATGTCTACACAATGATGTTAACTGCCACATTACTTAGAGAAAAAAAGAAACTTTGAAGGTATGAACTCTGCAAACTGACTACATAGGTTTAAATTCCAGTTTTGATATTTAAAAGCTGTGAGACTTGGGCAAGTCACTTAAACTTTCTGTGCCTCAATTTACTTTCCTACAAAATGAAGATAATATTACATATTCCCTAGGGTTGTTATGACAATTAAATGAGCATATATATATATATATATATATATCTTAGAATTGTAGCTAGCATATAAAGAGCTTTATTGGTCTTAGCTATTAACATTACTATTAACAATCTGAATGTCAACTAGAAGGCTGAACATCCCACCTGCTATATCCATAAGATACAGTTTAAGTTCACAAAGCCAAAATCAGTCGTTACCAATTTTTAAGCAAAAAAGTCAAACAAATATTCGTTTACTGACCACTAAAATACATTATCAATATGCAAAAGTAATGCAAAACTCTGCACATGTGGTGGGGGCAGAGGGTGGGGGATAGATACTCAACAAATTACCTGGCTTGGCAATTCAATGCGGCATTAAAATAAAAACATACAGAAACATTTAAGAGTTTGCTCTCTATCACTTGAAATGCAAGATGTGAGCTGTATGCAACTTGGAAGAGGGCCATCAATAGAACCAGAAAATGCTGGTACCCAGATCTTAAATCTCCAGCCTCTAGACTTGTAGGAAATAAATTTCAGTTATTTATTTAAAACACACACACACACGCACACACACACACT
This sequence comes from Callithrix jacchus, assembly GCF_049354715.1. Lineage (NCBI taxonomy): Eukaryota > Metazoa > Chordata > Mammalia > Primates > Cebidae > Callithrix > Callithrix jacchus. The sequence continues at coordinate 143,936,078 of NC_133503.1, read as the reverse complement.
TAAACAGTTTATCCCTTTCCTACATTTTGTGTTTTTAAACTTATCTTCCTGGAAAGGGAAGAAGTTAACTTTTTGAGGTCCCCAGTTGAGACTACAATACTTATTAATTGAAGAACAACATCTCTTTATTTAGGGATAATACTATACTTAAAGAAACTCGCACCATTAATTGGGAAAAGATCAATATACATGAAATAAGCAAAAAGTACCCACAACATTCTAAAATGTTTCACTTATTCAACAAATACGTTAATGTGTGCCATTGGTCAGACACTGGCTATAGCTGTGTAGGTGAAAAAGTCTTTGTACTCATAGAGCTTCCATTCTCAGGGAGACAACATAAATAAATGGATAACTAAATATATGATATGATTTCAGGCAGTTAGACGGGCTATGAAATGGTGAGGTATACAACACTGTCTGCAAGTACTATCAGTATTCAGGACAGTGAAGGTTAGAGAAACCTGGAAGAAAGGAATTACTCCATAATAATGCTTAATAAATGTTAACTAGCTACATTGTTTTATTATCATCTTCATCTTCATTATTGCTATAGTCTTAGAAAGATGAGAAAATGTAAACATGAAGGCTAGATTGCTGTGGAGATGCTTTCAAGCATAAAAACGTAAGACTGGGAGGCAAGAACGACAAGGGAAATTTGTAAGGCAAAAGAAAGTGGTCTCCTAAGAGCAGAAGGCGGAGAAGAAATGAGACTTGCTAGATGGAATGGTCAAATAATGGGAATCTTTGAAACAAAATAAAATAAAGTGCCTACTATGGGGGGAATTTCCTTCCTTGTACGTGGTGCCTATCTCAAGGCAAAAGTAGAGAAGAGATTTACCACGAGGATTAGGTTGGTGCAAAAGTATTTGCGGTAAAAAAAAAAAAGAAGTGTTCAGGGAGGTCATTTTGACAAGGTGTATTTAGTTCATCTTTTTAAAAGGGATTATGATAATACATTTTATGTCAGGTATTTTTTACCTAATTTTTTAAAAATGAAGAAGACAGATAAGAAGGAGGAGAAAGAGTTCAGATGACTGTTAGGAGATGAACTCCTATACCAGAAAGAAGACAGAAGGGTGACCCGTTCTGCCCTAGATCAGTTTGGTTACTTGAAGTAGCTGCTTTCCACCCCACCCCAAGAAACAGTAACAAGCACTCACCACCTTCTTCAGAGAGTGTGTGAGAGAATAAAGGTTAGGAGAGAAAAGGTGTTTAGTGCATCCGAAGGGAAAGCCCCAAGTTAACCTTAAGTTCCTTCTGTCTCCACCCCTCCATCTTTCCCTAGAAATTGGAGCTGGTGTTGGCTCGCGGGAAGCAGAGGGGAACGGGGTTCAAAGCCCGGCTTGGAAGTCTGATACCCAGTTCGCTAGCTAAGGGTTCCACCTTCGGGGCTAGAGCGCCACAAGCTTCAATCGTTACTGCACCCTCCCCGGCCCAGCGCCTTACCACCACAGCGCCACAAACTCCAGGTCGCCTCCGCACTGCGTAGTCACGGCCCGCTAGCCCGGGACATCTGCGCGCGCTGCTTGCCCATTGGATCTGCTCCTGCCCACCCCAGCCAATCCCGAAACTCGCTCGGACGCTGACAGAAGACTGCGCCGCTGCTTTGGGATTGGTAGCCGAGCTGTGTGTCCCGCCTTTTCCGACGATGCGAACAACATGGCGGCGGACAGTGGTAGCGACTTGCCCCAGAGACGGAGAAGGCGCCGGGACCCGGAGGAATCGGAAAAAACAGAATTCAGCGAAAGAGAGCTGGCAGTGGCAGTGGCGGTGTCCCAAGAGAACGATGAAGAGAATGAAGAGCGCTGGGTTGGGCCTTTACCTGTGGAGGCAACACTGGCCAAGAAGAGGAAAGGTAGCTGCAGACGTAGTACCAGAACGAATTGGAGTGCTGCGTCCGCGGAGTGGGAGGGTTAAGCTCAAGCCAGATCCGAAGTGGGATGGTGTGTGAAGTTTTGTGTCCTCTGAACAGAGCGCCTTCCTCTCACTTCTGGTCACTCCATACTTGCATATCTTCCCGAAATAGTGATTTGAGCGTAGTACAGCGTCTTCTTGATAATACCTAACACTTTTGATCATTGATTTGTTATGACGCTAAAACTAACGTTTGTGTATGCTTAATGTGCTTGGCTCCTCTCATTTACTCCCCACGGCAGCCATATGAAGTTGGAATTTCGAACTCTTATTTAGGTATGGAAAAGGGTACTGGTTCTCTTTAAGGCTTTAGTTCTGGAGTGGTGTTAACGCGTTAATGTGTTGCTGGGGCGCGAGAGGAAGGCGGTGCTTATTTCGAATCATAGTAGGTGAAGATAATTTCAACCCTGACTCTTCCACTAATAAATTTTCGTATCTAGGGAAAGTTGACTTAAGCTTCCTAGATCACAGATTTATTTTTTCATCCAAAATCCGAAGTCTGTGTTTTTGAAATTATACTCTTGATACGATGGGCGGAAGCATTGTGCCACTAACGAGAAATAATCACAAATTATCATGTGAAAGGGGTGGGAAAAGCAGTAGATTTAAGTTTTCTTGTCGTTTTTCTGGGAAATGTTTTCCTTAAGTATTTAACACACTTAAAATGTGGTCTAAGCTCAAATCTTATTTCAGCACTTTACCTTACTTAAAACTTCAGTAATTTCTCATTATTTCATTAAAGCCCAAACTCCCTCACGTGGTATATAAAAGTCCTTTATGATGTGATCTCTCCTTACCTTCTCAGTGCATCTTCCATTATCCTCCTCTCCTAACCCCTTACTTTGTACTCCACCCATTCTAAAATCACTCGAGAGTGGGTCATGTGCTCTTTTTCCTCTAAATACCTGCTCAGATACGGTGTTTCTACCGGGAATAATTTCCCTCACCCCTTCCCCTGAACTTTTTGTCCAACCTTTAGCACGTAGCTATCATATTCTCTGGGAAGCCTGTGACTTCTCCAGTATGGACTGGATTTCTAAAGCACTTTCATCATAACTCTGAGGAAGTTATCTGTCAATACTGAATTTACAGGTAGCCTTCAAATTTTATGGATCCAAATTTTGAAGAAGCTGGTTTTTTTAAACATTGTATATTGACACCCTTACAGTGCATTATCATTTTTACTTCCTGGTCCTCTTGTTAAATGTTTCCATAGTAACCGTTTTATTTATGGCATTGCCACAGTTTCTAATTGAATATTTATTCATGTGATTGATTGCTTCTCTCCATTGCTAAGACTGTAAGCATGTACAGGATCATGCCGTTTTTGTTCCATTACTTGGTGTACAGTGCTTTGCCTATAGCTGGTGCTCCATAAGTATTTATTTAATGAATGAATATTAAAGCATTTATGCTAGTCTTCAACTATTTTGTTGCATATGAATATTTTTGCACGTTCTTTTTTAATTAAGCAAGTAGAGAGAAATGTAAAAATCCAGAGATATTGAAATGCTGATATTAGTGTTACCAGACAAGTGTCTGTCTTATAAACTTAATATAATTGAGACAGATATAAATTAGTAGGTGTGAAAACCTTTACTCTTAATCAGATGTTTGTTTTAAGACAACCAATAGTGTATTCAGTTTGAAGAAAAAAATTGAAACTAAAAAACATTCATGAAACGTTACAAAAATATTATTTAAAATTTCGTCTAAATGGACAAGTGTTTAACAATTTTAGCTTTCTAGAAATCGAGTCACCCCCTTTAACATGTTTTTTGGACATTGGAGTGCCGTTTATATTTTCAGAAAGACAGGATTATATGGTACTAAACTTTAAACTGTCTCTTAAGGACAGGAACTTTGTTTTACTCTTCTTTATGCCCATGTGACCTATTTTGACATATTTTGTTCTTAATATTTGTCCACAAGTGAACTATCACACAGAAAAAGGAATCTGAGTCCAATACGATTAAATGTATCTACATATTACAGAAAAACCCAAAATAACAGTGATGTTAAAAAGATAGAGCTGTACTTCTTTTATGTGTAGAAGTACCGAGATAGACAGTCCAGGTGTGGAGGCTCCAGAAGTTCCTAGGCTCTCTCCAGCTTTCCGCCCTAACATAGCTAAAGTACAGTCCTCATCTTCATTTCTCTGAATGATTATTAAGATTACAGCAGTCATATCCCATTCCAAACTGTAGGATTGAGGAGAGGAAGAAGGTTACACTTTTTCAAGACTTCCTGTCACAAAACATTTCCACTTTTACTCAGCATATGGGTAAGCCTTCCTCCAGGGGAAAGTGAGAAAGGTCTTGTTATAGCTGGATATCAATATGCCCATATATAAATGGGGATTCTGTTCCTAAAAATGAAGAGAAAAGTAGTTTGTCAAACACAAGCCTGAAACAGCTCATCATGTTTAATTTAGCAAGTATTTTTAGGCACGTTTGGCCATCATTGCATTATTTTATTTGGTATACATATAATTCATTCCTCCCCCTTCCCCTTCCCCTTCCCTTCCTTCCTTTCCTTCTTTCCTCTCTCCCTCCCTCCCTCTCTCCCTTTCTCTTTCCTTCCCTCTCTCATTCCCTTTCTCCCTTTCTTTTTTCTTTTTTGCTAATAAAATTGTTGATAGCTCATACAATGAAATCAGTATTTCCTGACATTCTTCAGGATACCACTGTTTCAGGTGTTATGCATGCCCCTGGAAAATATTTAAGATACATTCAACTGGATAGCCCCTAGGATGTTCTCAGGTGTAAAAATCTAAGAATTTTGTCATGTTTAAATGTTTCAAACCACAGTATCAATAACTTCAAAGAGGATCAGTGCTTTCAGTATTAACTGAGACATCTTACAAATGGTCGTTGGGATTCTTATTTAAGTTAGCACTAAATTATCTACAGTGGTTAAGAAGATGTTTGTGATATTTTCATGAAGCTTTTTTTTTTTCTTTCTCTTTTTAAATAGAGCATTCACCTTAAGCCAGAACCACTCAGTTCTTAAGTGCTGGGGACAGTTAGCAGCTATATAATACTTGGGAACCTGATGTAACTGACTAAATGGTACCATTCAGTGCTCTGAAATAATAGAGGTTAAAACTGACATAACATACTGGATTTTTAAATAATTACTTGTGAATTGAGAAAAATTAAAATCTAGAAGAAAATACCAAGAAGTGTAGACAATTTTAAATAAAATACAAAATAGTATTTGGTTCATTTGTTAAAAATAGATTTTATACTTTACTTTCTTTTCTTCAGTCTTAGAGTTTGAAAGAGTCTATCTTGATAACCTCCCCAGTGCATCCATGTATGAGCGCAGTTACATGCATAGAGATGTTATCACCCATGTGGTATGCACGAAGTAAGTCTATCACATCTTTTTTACTTTTTTTCTGAGAAGTTTATTTAAAAAAAAAGCTTCCGTTTTGAGGTAGATTTATAGGGTAATTTTAAGCTTTTATAGATTTCTGTTTAATTTCATCTGTTCTAAAATAGTTTAAAACTATTTCCTACTTATAAAATGGTGATAAAAAATATGTGGTAAAAGTTGCTATAAAACTAAGACAGTATGTACAAAGTACCTGACATGCAAGGGGTTTCAGTAAATTATTTTTATTTTCATATACCTAATAGGGGAGATTCTTCTGTACAAAAATCTATTTGATACTTAAGTAACCAAAATATCTTGTATAGGATATAAAACAAACTTTTGTTGAATTTTGCTGTATACGAAAGTAGTATGTTTAGATTTATTTAGCAAGCACTGACAAAGTACATACGCTTGTGAAAAGACTGCCTATAGGGTAATTTTAGCAATAAGGAATCCAAAGTGTAGTGATTCCTGGTGAGATTTTTATTTTAATGCCAAATTCTAGTTCAATTCTGATTCTAGCTCTTGAGATTAAAATTAGTGCTGCTGTAACTGTTTTGTTTTCCAGAAAGGAGCTTCAAACTTTACAATGTTCTGCAATACAGTGGTCTGCTTAAAGAAAGGTTTTTTTTTAAGAAACCTATTTTGCCCAAGTCAGATTCTTAGTGAATGATTGCTTTGGGAATATTGAGTGATTCATAGATCTGTTTTAGAAATTAACTTTTAACATTTCGTATATGCAGAACAGATTTTATTATTACTGCCAGTCATGATGGACATGTCAAGTTCTGGAAAAAAATAGAAGAGGGAATTGAATTTGTTAAACATTTTCGTAGTCACCTGGGTAAGAATTTCACCTCTTTTTCTTGTAGTTCTTTTCTAAACTATCCTAATTAAAGTTTAAATTAAAAAAATTTTTTTTCTTTGACTCATGCACATTTATTATATTGGTACTTACTAGAATGTCTTGTTTTTGTTTATTTAAATAGGAGTTATTGAAAGTATTGCAGTTAGCTCTGAGGGAGCATTGTTTTGTTCTGTGGGTGATGATAAAGCAATGAAGGTGTTTGATGTAGTGAACTTTGACATGATCAACATGCTGAAACTTGGGTGAGTCTTTTAAAAAGTATATTTTAACTTACTGAAATAATTTGTAAACCAAACTTGACCATTTTATAGGTTATTTCTAAATTGTATATTACCATATCTTTAAAAAATGTGCCTTTGGGTTTTGCTTGAGAAAATTAGATACAGTGAATCCTTAGAATGTTTGGAAGTGTCTGCTATGTCTTCCAAATGTCTGCTAGAAATTTCTGTTATTATCAATCACAGAAATTTCTAAACAGCATCATAACAAGGGTTTCTTATATCCAAATTAATATTACTTAGTAAATACTGGGGCTCCATCATATATAATTACTAGTACTTACAGTTAACTTCCTTGCTATACTTATTTCAGTAATATATAATTGTATACCTATAAGGTTTGTTCACATTTTTGGAATAGACACTATTTATTGGTGATTTTAAACTTTGGAATATACTGATACTAAAACTATCATTAGATTGTACAGTATTAAAACTGATTTTTGTTTTAAGCATGTCTTTTTTAAGATAACATATTGAATTTATATACATCTAAATGAATGTCAGCTTGAAAGTCATAACCACGTTAGAAAGCTTTGGAACTTTCCTTAGTCTGTTTGGATGCCATAACAACAATAACAAAATACATATATATATATATGTAGACTAGGTGACTTAAATAACAAATTTATTTTCTCACAGTTCTGGAGCCTGGAAAGTCCAAGATCAAGGTTCTGTCAGGGTTTGATTTTTGATAAGGACTGTCTTTCTTGCTTCTCCCTATGTTCTCCTATGGTTGGAGGAAGAAGGAGGGGTGAAGCGAGAGGTCAGAAGGAAAGGGAGACTTTTTTTTCTTCTAAAAAGGCCACAAGCCTATCAGAGTAGGGCCTCACCCCAACTCTTATGAGCTCATTAACCTTAATTACCTCCTGAAGACCCTATCTCTACAAATTCCAGCTGTAGGCTAAATTATGTCCATAATTCAAATAATTTCAAATCTTAGAATTTTTTTCAAAATCAGTTTGTGATTTTATGAGCCACTAAAGGAAATCAGTCTCATTATTTATGGTTAGTATGGTACAAATAGTTACTTATCCTGATCATCTGTCTTATTCCCCAGCTTTTTTCCTCAAAGTTTTCCATTCACAAATAATGAACAAATATTGAATTTGCCCTTTTAGAATACTTGGAAGAATGTATTTCACACTTTGGTAGAAATTCTTAAAGAGGAGGTCCAAAAAGGTTTTGAGCATCAGCAGCATGGTTAGAATAATAGTGTAACTTCTCAGAATCACTACTTTGAAGGAAACAACATTCATTTTTGAATGTTTAAGTATAGTACATTGATTAAATCAGTCTCGATTCTTTTATGCCTTGTTCATCAGGTAGAATGTTTAAAGCTTAGAGTTTTAATATCAAGATTTAGTTAGTAATGGAAATGTTTTAGGACAGTGTTTTTCTTTGAAGTATAGCCATAATAAAAGATTTTTAAATATTTCAAGAAAGGATCTATAAAATACACTATTACATGCTAACCTATGTTAAAATAAGTTGTACATAGACTATTGTACAGAGATCCAAAAAGCAGTGCCCCAAAAGATCTCAAGGTTCAGATCTGATTAGGTTTCCTTATCTACCCAAGAGAAGTAAATGTGCTGCTATATGCAGTTCTCTTCTTGTATTTTTATAAATTCTCAGAATTATATTGATGAGGTCAGAAAGTGAAAAAGTAAGTAACTATTCTTAGCTGTTCCTCCCCATTCTGCTGCTTTTGAGTAAGGAATCCAAAACTGTCTAAATCACTGGCCAAGACATTTTTGGTAGTGGGATAGGAAAGGATGCTTGCTTGTTGTGCTGACCTTTTTTTTTTTCCCTCTCAATTATTTACTATTTTAGCTATTTTCCTGGACAGTGTGAGTGGATCTATTGCCCAGGGGATGCAATTTCTTCAGTTGCTGCTTCTGAAAAGATCACAGGAAAAATTTTCATTTATGATGGCCGAGGAGATAACCAGCCACTTCATATTTTTGACAAACTCCATACATCACCTCTTACTCAGATACGACTAAACCCAGTTTACAAAGCAGTAGTGTCTTCTGACAAATCTGGGATGATTGAATACTGGACTGGGCCTCCTCATGAATATAAATTCCCCAAAAATGTGAACTGGGAATATAAAACTGACACTGATTTATATGAATTTGCCAAGTGTAAGGCTTATCCAACTAGCATATGTTTTTCACCGGATGGGAAGAAAATAGCTACTATTGGTTCTGATAGAAAAGTTAGAATTTTCAGGTTTTTAACTGGAAAACTCATGAGAGTCTTTGATGAATCACTAAGCGTAAGTGTAATTTAAATTTAATTATACTTTACTTTCCTAAAAATGCTTTATTTTATGCTGTTTCTTGAAATACCTTTTTTCTATACATAGACATTTAGGTTGACAGTTATTTTTTTCTTAGCACATTAAAGATACTCAACTATTTCTGTCTTGTACTGTTGCTCTTTGAAACTTTCTTCTCTAGGGGTTTATGATGTGCATTTTCCAAGTCAGTAATTTTCTTATTTTTGTGGTTGTTTTTTATAATTTTGTTTTGTTTGCAAGCTGTCCTCTTAAGATCCTCAAAAGTCATTCTAGGACCCCTTATTTTCTCACTCTTTATTCACTCCTGTCCATATGGCTACTTCTAAATTTATTTCTCTAGGCTTCTGTTAGAAGCAAACCTGGTGCTATCTCTGTCTTCATGAATAGTGCTAGTATCCATGTATTTGCACAAACCAGAAATCTAAGAGATATCCTCAACTCTACCCTTCTATGTAATTCATTGGAGTTCTGCCAATTTTGCTTTCTAAATGTAATTTAAATTCACCAATTTCCTTTCACCACAGCTGTCAATAACCCTAGTTCCTGCTCTTTTGCCTGACTTACTGCATGGCCTACTACCTGTATTTATTCTGGCTTCTCCCTAATACCCACTCTGCACCCAGGGCCATCTTTTAAAAGCATATATCTGGTCGTGTCATTCCTTTGCTTAGAACTTTTCAGTGAATTCCTTCTGTTCTTACAGTCAAGATCAGAATTGTGGCTTATGTTGTAATGCCATAAGTCACCTTTCTCCTTGCTTCTTATTCTGCCATTTGGGCCTCCTTTTTATTTCTTGAACATGCCTCCCACCACAGAACCTCTTTATAAGTTGGTTCCTCCACCTGGGGTGAGGCCCTCCCTCCTCCTCATATTCCTCCATTACCTATTGAACTGGTACTTCGAATTTCAAATGAAGAGTCACTTTCTCCAGGAGGCTTTCACTATTCATCCTGTCTTGCAGTTTTTTAAATTTATTTAATTAATGAATTAATTTATTTTTTGAGACAGAGTCTCACTCAAGTGCAGTGGGACAGTCCGGCTCACTGCAACCTCCACCTTCCGGGTTCAAGCAGTTCTCCAGTCTCAGCTTCCCAAGTAGTAGACTGTAAGTGCATGCCACCACACCCAGCTTTTTTTAAATTTTTTAAGTAGAGATGGTTTCACCAAGTTAGCCAGGCTGATCTTGAACTCCTAGCCTCCAATGATCCACCCACTTTGGCCTCCCAAAGTGCTGGGATTACAGGAGTGAGCCACCATGCCAAGCCAGCAGGGTTTTTTTTTAATGTGACTGTACACTCTTTCTTTTAGAGCACTTGAGATGGTCATATTATTTGATTAATGTGTATCACCTTCAGTAGACCAAGCCCTGTGATCTGTTTTAGCTTATGATTATAGCTCCAGCAGTTAAAACAGTACCTGACAGAGAATTACTCAAATATCTTGAAAGAGTGACTCTAGCCATCACTTGTTAGACTGCTAACAAGAATTTGTTACAGCATATAGTTGTGGAGTAAGAGTTTTTAATCCATGCAAAGTTAAGTGGTTTCTGTGGTTGCAACTATTGCCATGAGGTGGTTCTCTTACTACCAATGGTGTGTTGAATCCTCTAGATTGAACCTTTGTAGCAATGTTTATTGTATGACAATGTAAATTCTCTTGTCCTTGGCAGTGACCAATTTGCATTGGATTTCCTGCTGTAAGCCCTTCATAAATTCTGTCAATTCCTCCTAGTGGCGCTCTTGATTTGGTGGCAAGTGGTAATAAGTTGGTTGTCTGTCTATCTGAAGTAATGTAATTCCAGACAAATGTGAAGGTCTGTTTGCCAGCCACATTATCCCATGACAAATTTTCTTGTTGGGAGAAGATAGCTTTTTACTCTGTTTTTAAGAAGAAACGTTTATTGGTGATACTTTATTTAGTGGTGGCTCATAACTAAATATGACTTGCAATTTAAATATAATTTTGAAACTTTTTTTTTTTTTTTGAGACAGTTTCGCTCTTGTTACCCAGGCTGGAGTGCAATGGCGCGATCTCGGCTCACCACAACCTCCGCCTCCTGGGTTCAGGCAATTCTCCTGCCTCAGCCTCCTGAGTAGCTGGGATTACAGGCACGTGCCACCATGCCCAGCTAATTTTTTGTATTTTTAGTAGAGACGGGGTTTCACCATGTTGACCAGGATGGGCTCAATCTCTTGACCTCGTGATCCACCTACCTCAGCCTCCCAAAGTGCTGGGATTACAGGCTTGAGCCACCGCGCCCAACCAGTTTTGAAACTCTTACCAACTTGCAGCTCTTTCAAGATCCCTTAGGCAAAGAAATATTCAGAATCTGGTCTCTGGACATAAATCTCTTAACACACATACTCTGAGCTGCTCACTCCACTCTATTTGTTCATTGTTGTCTTCAACATTTGTTGAAATGATTGGCCTGAGGTGACAAGAAGTCAGTAGTATAACTTAGACAGAAGTGGAGATTCAGAATGAGAATTTGAAAAAAAAAAAAAAATCAATTAAATTACTTACAGTGCTAGTGACTAGTAAAAGACTGGAATCTCAAGGAGGTGGTGGATGGACGAGGGCAGTTTGTAACCAATCAGAATCCTAGTTTAACAGAAAAGAAATTGAATGGGATGGTGTGAATTATCTTTTAGTATTTATTAACCTGGGTCACTATATATGGCCGTGCAGTTGCATATCATAGAAGCCCTGCTGTGAAGTCTAGAACACTGATAAGATTCTGGTCAAGGACTTACCAGGTAGAATAACATTTATGAAATACTTATGTATGGACAGATGACCACCTACAGACCTTATGTCTTAAAGACTGAGTCTTCTCACCAACAGAAATGACCATTAGCCCTTCCCTACAAAATGTAGTAGTCCACCATCCTAGGCTATTCCTGGCACAAGAATAAGCAGTGTGATATATATCAATCTCTCTGTCTTTGAGACTAGAGACAAGGAAACCTAACAACTAGGCTTTTTAAGTTCTGTAGGACCTTGACCTCATGCTTATACCCTAACACACATACTTCATTTTGATTTTTTGAGTTTTGTATTTATTCTAACCTTATCTAGAAAATATGAGATTTTGGTTGACGTAAGGATGAAATAAGGATAGAATTAGATTGGACAGAAGTCTGGTTTATTTTCATCTGCACTGGAGAACTATTTTTGAATGCTACAGTTTGATGCCCTGAATGTCTAGAAAACAATACAGAGATCATTATTATCTTTTGGAAGATTCATAGTATGTTAATACAGTTATTGAGATGTGATGCCTATCTTGCAGTTTGTGTAATATCAAAAGAAAAGTAAATGAAATTTCCAGACTATAAAGGACACTCATAGAAATAGTCATGTCTACTAAATCACATGTACCTAATGGTAATCTCACTGCCCTGTGTCAAAATAACTTGAAATATTTTCTTAAATATCATGAATTTGTTATAAATTAGTGAGATGAATTCATTCAGCAAAAATTGAGTGCTTGTTATATGTCAGACATGTGACCTTGCGCAAGGATCTCATAGTCTGTAGCTGCACTGTCCACGATTAGTAGTCACTAGCCACATGTGTCTTGAGCACTTGATAGCTAGGCCAAATTGAGATATGCTGAAAGTGTAAAGTACAGGATTTCAAAGACCTAATTTTTTTTTTTAAAGCATGTAACATATCTCAATTTTTTATATTGTAAATGTTGATACTAAGGATATATTGAGTTTAATCAGACATTAAAATGAAATTCACCTGTTTCTTTTGACTTTGTTTAACATAGCTACTAGACAATTTATATATGTGGCTTCTGTTATATTTCATTGGAAAGTGCTAGTCTGTGGCTTTTAAAAGGAAGCAGATGTATTATTTCTGTAGAGAAAGCAGTAGTTATATTAACCAACTGGGTTTTATTTAAAATTAGCAGAACCAGTTGGAAATATGATTTTTTTTTTTTGAGACAGAGTTTCGCTCTATCACCCAGGCTGGAGGGCGGTGGTGCAATTTCAGCTCACTACAGCCTCCGCCTCCTGGATTCAAGCAGCTCTCCTGCCTCACCCTCCTGGGTAGCTGGGATTAGGCACACGCCACCATACTTAGCTAATGTTTTGTATTTTTAGTAGAGATGGGGTTTCACCATGTTGGCCAGGCTGGTCTCAAACTCCTGACCTCAAGTGATCCCCCTGCCTTGGCCTCCCAGAGTGCTGGGATTATAGGCATGAGCCACCACGCCCAGCCTGAAATACTATTTTTTAATGATTGGACTTAATAATGTCTATTTCATGCTTCTACTGTTTAGAATCCCTCTCAAGAAGTACAAATGGTTAGTGGCTCTTAATGTGTATTCTGCTTCTATTTAAATTCTTATATATAGATAGATGGGTTGATATAGGTATATGTATATAGTTTTTGTTACTAACTGGTTTATTTCCTAGATGTTTACTGAACTGCAACAGATGAGGCAGCAGTTACCAGACATGGAATTTGGCCGACGAATGGCTGTAGAACGTGAGTTGGAGAAGGTTGATGCTGTAAGATTAATTAATATAGTTTTTGATGAAACTGGACACTTCGTGCTATATGGAACAATGCTGGGCATTAAAGTTATAAATGTGGAGACAAACCGGTAAGCTTTAATATGAGGTACATTTTTTAAAAATGTGTTTGTGGGGGACCATTTCCTCCATCATGGGAACAATGGGAGTATTGTTTATTTCAAGACAAGTGGAATGGTCCCGAATGTCTAAACTTAACCAAATGTTTTGCATGGATTTTTCTGTGGTCTCTTGGTTGTTTATAATCTTATGTAAAAAGTTCCCACTCATGTTTGTAAAAGAAATGAAGATATGCATAGTTTCAAGTTGTTCTTAACAAGTTTTTCTTTTGCTTATTGATTTAAATTAGCCTGTTCATGTTAAATGTTGCCAAAGATTTTAACCAGAGGTTTCAGCATTACATTCTGCTAGACATAAAATCAAAAGTTGAAATGCATGAATCCCCAATAAGCCATTTTGTGAAAACAGTCCATTTTGTCTTAGTACAAAATAGCTATAATCCGATACTATCACTGAATGTAAATGAACAGAACTTAAAGAATATTTTAAGAAGAAAAACCGTGCTGTACATTTCCACATATAAACATATTTATATTGTAATTCTTGGCAACACAAAATCTTTGAAGCCTTAACAGTTACCAGATATGGAATTTTAATAAGAATAGGTTAAAACTATATAAATGAATGATTGGTTGTTTTTAATAGACTACTTTTTTGAACAGTTTTAGGTTCACAGCAAAATTAAGAGGAAGATACAGAGATGTTCTATATACCCTTTCCTCCAACACATGAATAGCCTTCCTGTTATCAACATCCCTCACCCGATGGTACATTTGTTATCGTTGATGAACCTATATTGATACATCATTATCACCCAGAGTCCATAGGTTACATTAGGATTCACTCTTGGTGTTGTATACTCTATAGGTTTGGGAAAATGTATAATGGCATGTATCCACCATTATATTATCATACAGAACAGTTTTACTGCCTTCAAAATCCTCTGCTCTGACTGTTTGACCAATTATCTTTTCACCGTTTTCATAGTTTTCCTCTTCCAGAATGTTATATAGCTAGAATCATACAGTGAGCAGCCTGTCCAGATTGGCTTCTTTTGGTAATATGCATTTAAGGTTCTTCCGTGCCTTTCCACAGCTTGATAGCTTATTTATTTTTAGCACTGAATAATATTCCACTGTCTGAATGTACCACAGTTTATCCATTCACCTACTGAAAGACATCTTGGTTTCTTCCAAGTTTTGGCAGTTATGTATAAAGCTGCTGTAAACATCTGTGTGTAAGTGTTTGTGTAGACATTTGTTTCAGCTCCTTTTGCTAAATACCAAGGAGCACAATTGCTGAATCATATAGTAACAAAATGTTTAGTTTGTAATTGTAAGAAATAGCCAAACTGCCTTCCAAAGTGGCTGTACTCTTTTGATTTCCCACCAGCAGTGAATGAGTGTTCCTGTCGTTCCACATCTGCGCTACCATTTGGTATTGTCACTGTTCCAGATTTGGGCCATTTTAATAGATGTGTAATGGTAATTTGTTTTAGTGTGGATTTCCCTGGCCAACATATGAGGTGTAGTGTCTTTTCATATGCTTATTTGCCACCTGTATATCTCTTTGATGAGGTATACGTTAACGTCCTTGGGCATGTTTTAATTAAGTTGTTTGTGTTCTTACTGTTGTGTTTTAAGAGTTCTTTATATTGTTTTAAAAAACAGAGAGTTCTTTATGTATTTTGCTTAACAGTCCTTTATGAGCTGTTTGCCTAGTCTGTGACTTTTCATTCTCGTTTTTTTGTTGTTGTTATTTTTATCAATATGGAGTCTTGCTCTTGTCACCCAGGCTGGAGTGCAGTGGCACAATCTCAGCTCACTGCAACCTCTACCTCCTGAATTCAAGCAAGTGTCTCAGCCTCCCCAGTAGCTGGGATTATAGGCGCCTGCCACCATGCCTGGGTAATTTCTTGTATTTTTAATGGAGATGGGGTTTCACCATGTTGGCCAGGCTGGTCTCAAATTCCTGACCTCAAGTGATCTGCCTGCCTTGGCCTCCCAACATGCTGGGATTATAGATGTGAGCCACCGTGCCTGGCTTCATATCTACTTTTTAACCTGAAAATTATAACTGCCTACCAGTTTAAATTGATACTTTTTGAGGCGTAGAGAAACACTTTTAAAACTCTTTCACTATTTTGTACATAGGTAAGACAGTTGATTCCCAGCTTTTATCTGTAAAGTTGTCATAATTGGAATTAACTTTGGTGATTTTGTTTTATAAAACATTGTTATATTTTTAGGTGTGTGCGGATTTTAGGCAAACAAGAAAATATTAGAGTGATGCAATTGGCTTTGTTCCAGGGGATAGCCAAAAAGCATCGTGCTGCAACTACTATAGAGATGAAAGCTTCTGAAAACCCCGTTCTTCAGAATATTCAAGCTGACCCAACAATAATCTGTACATCATTCAAAAAGAATAGATTTTATATGGTATGTGTAAGTACTAGGAGATTAGACTGTAATGTTCCTTCCAGTTTGGTTTGACTTTTTTTGTTTGTACCTTCAACTGAAGAGAATGTTGGCAGTAACAGCAGACTTTCTAAACAACCAGAATGCCACCTTTTTTTTTTTTGAGACAGAGTCTCATACTGTTGCCTAGGCTGGAATGCAATGACACGATCTCGACTCACTGCAACCTCTGCCTCCCGGGTTCACGTGATTCTCATGCCTCAGCCTCCCAAGTAGCTGGGATTACAGGTGTACACTGTCACACCCAGCTAATTTTTTGTATTTTTATAGGAGAGACAGGGTTTCACTATGTTAATCAGACTGGTCTTGAACTCCTGACCTCATGATCCACCTGCGTCAGCCTCCCAAAGTGCTGAGATTACAGGCATGAGCTGCCACGCCTAGCCCAGAATGCCATCTTACATTAATATTGTAGAATTTTTAACTAGGAGTTGATTTTAAGTATTTCTGTACTGTTTTCCATCATGTTTTGAAATTTTTCAACCTCGCTTCCACAACTATTTCTGTTGTTTAAGATGGTAGGAAGTTAGTGGTTATAGTTATAATTGCATCCAAATAGTTTTCACTGTGAAATTTTAAAATTTCTTCTTAGTATTTTTATTTTTTCAGCTTTTACTCTTGAATTTGTCTCCTCCAAATTAGCACAGCTTCCTTCTCTAAATGCATTTCCTTTTTTACCTTTTGACTTTATTTTATTTTAATGGAACTTTATTTCATTTTATTGTGTTTTAAGAGTTCTTAAGAATTTAAGAACTCTTAAAGTTCTTAATGGAATTATATATAATTATATATTCCTATGAAATATTTTTTTCCTCTGGGGAACTAAAAGTACTTTGCATGTTAACTAAGACTGAGATAGTTAAAATCAAACTACTGTGCCATCTTGGAGTAGCACAATATTTGTTCATCCAATCAGAAAAATCAAAAAGTATAGAGACCTCTGCCCTTGCATTCTCTCTCTCCTTCACATTGCAATCAGAGAACTTTTCAAACCCAATGTGACTCTTATTTTTCTGCCTAGTACCCTTTAATGACTCCCTGGCTATCTATGCTGGCTGGCCTTCCTCACTTCTGTAGCTTTATCTTTCTTTATTTGCTACACTGACCATACTGAACTTATTCACAGTAGCTGAGTGTTCTTTTTTTTAACTCTGGGCCTCTGCACAGGCTATTCATTCTGTCAGCAACACACCTCTCCCCAACTCCTAACTCATACTTCTAGTCTCAGTTTGGAAGCCCTTGTTTTGTTGTAAAGTTTTTGTTTTTGTTTTTGTTTTCTGAATCTTGCTCCGTCGCCCAGGCTGGAGTGCCATCGTACAATCTCAGCTCACTACAGTCTCTGCCTCCCTGGGTTGCAGCGATTATCCTGCCTCTGCGCATGCAACCACGCCTGGCTAATTTTTGTATTTTTAGTAGAGGCGGGGTTTCACCATGTTGGCCAGGCTGGTCTCGAACTCCTGACCTCAGGTGATCTGCCCAACTTGGCCTCTCAAAGCACTGGGATTACATGCATGAGCCACAGCACCCAGCCTGGAAGCCCTTTTTAATATCAAGTATAAGTTAGGTGTGCCTGCTTATGTTTCCTCTATGCTTCCCGTCATATGTTGTGTCATACTTTTTATGTGAATATCAGTAATTTGTTGAATTCTTTTGTCTCTGACATTGTGCTCTTCTCCTAAAGATAAAATCCATAAATACAGGCACTATGTCTTCACTGTTAAATCCAGAAAGTTAGGAAAATGGCTAATACATTATAGTATATTCATCCCTCCAAAATATTGTAAACTCTTGTAATGCTATTAAAGTTAATAGCATTTGATAAATGTATGAAATAGCAGTTTCCCTACCCCAACCAACCTTCCAACCTAAATGGGCAAATTCTTTTAAGATAAGAATTTAATTTACAACTTTCAAAATCATTACTAAAAATTTATTAGTATAATTACTGGCCAGGAATAGTGGCTCATCCTTGTAAACTCAGTATTTTGGGAGGCCAAAGCAAGATCACTTGAGTCCAGGACATCAAGACCAGCCTGAGCAACAAAGCAAGACCTCATCTCTACAAAAAATTTAAGAAGCTATCCAGGCATGGTGGTGTGCACATGTGGTCTCAGCCATGCTGGAGGATGAGGTGGTAGGATCTCCTGAGCCCAGGAATGTGAGGTTGCAGTGAACTGTAATCACACCACTGCACTTCAGCCTGGGTGACAGAGCAAGACCCTGTTGCTAAACAAAAAGAGACAAAAAAAGATACTTCTCCATATACACTAAAAAACATACTAATTTTCCATCCACTTTATTAAAAAAACTTTAAATAACAAGTTATATTTTTTCCTAAGTTTACTTGTATGTTGATTATATATATTATGAAGTTTGAAAAAATAAGTCATTCACTGTACTCTATACAGCTAATATTGTTATGAATTTCCTTTGAATCTTACTAGAAGTACATATTCTTAAGCAAAACTAAAATGGTATGCATATATATGAATATTGTGTCCCTTTTTTCAGATCCAACATCATAAATAAAAGTATTTTACAAATCCCTATATGAGCTAAATCATAACTTTAAAAAATTCATATAAACAAGTAGTACAACAGACATGCTATTCCTTTGAAAACTAGAGAATAGGATGTTAAAGTGATAGCATCCTAACTTTGTTTATTTGGAATCCATCCAAGCCGATGAAGGAATGACATTAGGCAAGATAGGGACTGAGGCAGTAGCTTTACGTTCCCGTAATTAAGTTGACATCACATAGAGGTTGCTTAGGAGAGAGGATTTCTACCTAAAGAAACAGGCCTTAAGAAGTCCAGAGTTTTAACAACTGAAAGGTTTTTCTCAATTCTCCCTAGACGTTGAGAATCTGAGATTTCTACAACTTTACTCAAAATTTTCATTCTTTCTCCCATGCTTTAGGGTTTAGATAGGTCAGGTGGGACTCTGAAAAAAAAAAAAAAATTAAGGATCCATTACTGATTCATCTTTGTGAATCCTCATTCTACCTACACTGGATCCTGCTCATAGTACTAATAACAACTGTTAATATGTATATAGTACCCTCTATGTGTTAGACAGTGTCCTCCAAGCACTTAATATCCATTCATTTAATCTTCACAACTACCTTCATTGCAAGGTAGGTACTGTTACCATCATATATGAATGAGGGAAGGGAAGAATTCACGTCCCCAAAGTTGCAGAACTGGGATTCAAATCCAAACAATTTAAATAATGAAGCGAGCAACAGGTGGCAGGTTAGGCCTTACTAGAAGGCGTAAGTCAAAAGCTACCATAAATGAAACAGTTATTGTTAAATGTGTACCCAAGAAAATTTCTGCCCAAAGGAATTAAATTCCTTTGGAATCAATGTGTTTAGTATGTTACATGGGTCCTTTTCTTATTAGACAATGTAAAAATAAGCTGCCTGACACATCCTGTGATGGGAAGTGATTCCTGAAATAAGGATTTATTTTGATGTGAATTCTTACTTTTCTCAAATACTTCATCAGAAATTCTATTGTTCATAAAATTTTTATCAGATGAAAACTTTAATTCATTCACTCATTTTTTACTTTCCTCTTTAGTTTACCAAACGAGAACCAGAAGATACGAAAAGTGCAGATTCTGACCGAGATGTTTTTAATGAGAAACCGTCTAAAGAAGAAGTCATGGCAGCTACTCAGGCTGAAGGACCTAAACGAGTTTCAGATAGTGCCATTATCCACACCAGCATGGGAGACATTCACATCAAACTTTTTCCTGTTGAGTATGTACAACAACTATTTTTATTGGCTTATGTAATTAAGAATGTAAATGTGTATGTGTGAAGAAACCATGCAACTTAAAATTCCCATTGCTTTGATTTAAGGGATTTTGAAGAAATGTTTGATAAAAAACATCTATTCCTAAGCTTTCTGATAACTGTTATGGTAGAAAATGGGAAATTATTATGCATATATACTTCATAGGTTCATTACAAGAACAATATATTGGCTATGAAAGTGCTGAGTATAAACTGTAAAGTGATACACAAATGTGTATCATTATTACTGTTAACAGCAGATCTCTAGGTTTTGTGGATTGCTTTGCTTTCCTCAAAGCAAATCCTTAAGAGAAAGATGATTATGTTTTCTTACCAACCGTTGCTAGATACCTACTATCTCTTTATAGTTTTAGTAGCTGTATGTTTTAAAAGTGAACTACAAGCTGGGTTCAGTGGCACGCAATTGTAATCCCAGCTATTCAGAAGGCTGAGACAGGCAGATCAGTGGATGCCAGGAGTTTGAGCCTAGCCCGAGCAACACAGCAAGACCCCCCATCTCTTAAAAAAAATTTTTTTTAAAAATAGCTGGGCATGGTGGCATGCACCTGTATTCCCAGCTACACTAGAGGCTGAGGTCAAAGATCTCTTGAGCCAGGAGTTTGAGGCTGCAGTTAGCTATGATCACACCACTGCATTCCAACCTGGACAACACAGTGAGACCCTGTTTCTGCAAAAACAATTATAGCAAAACCATAAGGGCTTCAATTGAAAAAAAGCTGAATAGTTTTCTAGACTCTTTAAGAGATTATAAAATTAACATACAATGTCAAATACAATAGAATATTTCTGGCCATTCTTGACCCAGAAAATGACATCTTTTATACTTTTACTTTAAAGTTCTTAATATTTTGAATATGAATGTTTTGTACCATATCTTGGTACTCAACAAATAAC
This sequence comes from Callithrix jacchus, assembly GCF_049354715.1. Taxonomy (NCBI): domain Eukaryota; kingdom Metazoa; phylum Chordata; class Mammalia; order Primates; family Cebidae; genus Callithrix; species Callithrix jacchus. Next base: position 143,915,521 of record NC_133503.1, on the reverse strand, counting down.
TAGGCAGTTCTAGACTCCTGGACACTCTTATTTGAAGTGCTCAAAACCCATGTACTCTTTGGCCATGTGCTTGGTACAAGAGTCTCTTGATTCTTCCATTCCTAGCTCCATACTTAGTATTACATGGTAATGGACCATGTGAAATAATTGCATAATGTTAATATTATGGAGAGATTTTCATACTCTGAGTGTGATTATTATTTAAAGTTGAATAAATTTAGATGTCATTTCTGTGATTAAGTTTTTGGCCAGGAATATGTCGCTATAGCATAACATTGCCTTTTTTTTTTAAAGATGGAGTTTCACTCTTGTTGCCCAGGCTGGAGTCCAATGGCGTGATGTGGGCTCACTGCAACCTCCGCCTCCTGGGTTCAAGCAATTCTCCCACCTCAGCCTCTCCAATAGCTGGGATTACAGGGGTGCACCACCACGCCTGGCTAATTTTGTATTTTTAGTAGAGATGGGGTTTCTCCATGTTGGTCAGTCTGGTCTCAAACTCCTGACCTCAGGTGATTCACCTGCCTCGGCTTCCCTAAGTGCTGGGATTACAGGCGGAGCCACTGCACCTGGCCAACATTGCTTTTATAAGAAAATGACCTTTCCCAGGAACTTAACCTATAATACGGTATGCAGACCTATAATACTATATGCAGTGAACTAACTTAAGATATTGGGCTGGGTGCAGTAGGTCATGCCTGTAATCCCAGCACTTTAGGAGGCTGAGGTGGGAGGATCTCTTGAGCACAGGAGGTCAAGATCAGCCTAGGCAATATAGTAAGACCCTGTCTCTTAAGAAGAAAAAAGCATTTTTTAAGGTGCTATGGCTATTTTTTTAACTGCCAAATGACCTTGAAATCTTATTACTGTAAAACTCAAATATTAGTTAAGCAGTCATGTTCTAAAGATAACCAAGTTAAATAAGAACATACTACTTACATGCCCCTTCATGCTTGTCCTGAGATTAGAGGTTATGGAAAAAAAGACTGTCCTTCTGAAACATTCAGAAGACATTGAAACATCATTAGGAAGCAGAACTGCAAAGAAAACTTTTAAGATGCTCTGAATAGTTTCATATTTGTAATATATGTCTTAATAGGTGCCCTAAGACAGTGGAAAACTTCTGTGTTCACAGCAGAAATGGTTATTATAATGGGCATACGTTTCACCGTATAATTAAGGTAAGTCACACAAATTTCATGTGATTTAAGGAGTATTATTACATAGCAAGAGATTTAAGCCCAAGGAATCTTCTTCTCTCACACTTACCAATTTAGTGGAAAGGAACAGGAAAAATATACTATGGAAGCCAAAGAAAGACTGGATGGTCATGAATGTCAGCATCTAGAATCAACAGAAATAGTGGCATGACTACCTGTTTAGAAACACTGAAGCAATATTTTGTCAACAGCTAAAGTAAAGGGTAAGATAATGAATAAAGGGTCATATTGAGATAACATTATTAACCTAGGTAACCTATTTGTAGAGGCTAGACAGGGTTTAGATCTAGAAGATAGGATTGTTCAATCATAGAAGAGCCACAATGCTATCTGATCTGTGAGAACCAGTAATATACCAGAGGAGGAGAGAGAACTCAGCCCCTGAATTTTGTTGAGCAGCTCTCCATAAAGTGTATGGGGCAGAAATACAGTTCTTGGTTACTGGCAGGTCAGAAATGGCAGGACAAAAAGTCAGGTCTCGGGGTGCTAAAGGAATTAGCAAAAAGGCTTTCCAGGAAATCTAGAGTATTTGGGGAAAGGGAGAGGGAGGAGGGCAATTATATAAAACATAAAATATCATACGGATCCTGAAATTTATAATATTAATTGGATTTTGGTTATTGGGAAAGATAGAACATGTCTATAAATGAGAAGATGACCTTTGTATTTATGTTTCAATCAAGGTGGTGGTTGAGCAATGGAAATACATCATTCAAATTTAAGTGTAAACGTTTAATCAAATCACTATAAAGACTATTAATATTACACTCAATACAAAAAGGACTCTTGGCAGAAATAAAACTTCAAAGCGTACATATATAGAAAAGGACAGTGTAATGTTTTTGTGTACTTTCCGTTAAGGGCTTCATGATTCAGACAGGAGATCCAACAGGTACTGGTATGGGAGGAGAAAGCATATGGGGAGGAGAATTTGAAGATGAATTTCATTCAACATTACGACACGACAGACCGTACACACTCAGCATGGCTAATGCAGGATCAAATACTAATGGATCCCAGTTTTTCATAACTGTAGTACCAACGGTAAGTGCAACAACATTGTTACAAAGCACGGATTGATAGGTTATGATGTAAGAGAGTGAACTCAGTGTAAGAAAGAGCTGCATTATTCTGTATTTTCTGCATTATTTATATCATCGGCCAGAATACAAAAACGAAAATGATCTAGAGAATAAAATATAAAACTATGTGACAAATCAGTTTAGAATTGGTAAAATAATACTTCCATTATAGCAAGAAGTACAATGGAGTGTGATTCAAAATACTTGAGTTTCAATCTCAACTCTGCCTCTACTGATTATTACACCTCTCTGGGCCCATTTCCTCATCTTTAGAATATAGGGATTAGAGTATATGAATTCACAATTTAATACAGTTTCCCCCACATTTTATTAGGTCTGAAATCAGAATACAACTCATAATCAATGGCATTTTGGATTTGATGAAATATAGTGTAAGGTCCTCTAGCTCTATTGCCATACAATAATACAAAATTATAAAAGTTACCTACTTTTTGTTTTGGAATTAAGCACTAAGCGATGAATAAAGGAAAAATATATATAACTACCATATGCCAGGAACATAGTCTCATTGACAGTACTTCCAGTATCAGTATCCCCAGTTTTCAGTAATAGATGAGGAAACATCGAGACATGATTAACTTACCAAAAGGTCAAGTAAGTAGCCAAGCTAGCATTTGAACGCCCATCTGTCTCATACCAAAGCATGTGCTGCTTAAACTATTTCAAACTGCCTCTGAATAAATTTTTCAGGAAGAGTCCTGCAGAGACCTTTTAAAGACTTAGCCACAATTGTTTAAGCCATGTGAAGATCTTTAGGAAAGATCTTCCAGTTCCCTTTGGTCTGAAAGATGTAGATATTTAATTAAACATTATACTATTTTTTAACAAACTGGAAATGACTTTTAAAAGCTGCAACATTTTTATTGTTAAGAAATTATTTTACTTCTTTTTAAATAAATATCAAAGGGAAGGGTAAACTTAAATTCTCTTTAATTTGCTCAACCGGAGGGTATAATTTATTGGGATTTACCAACATTTTCCATTTGTCGTCCAACACAGCCTTGGCTTGATAATAAGCACACAGTATTTGGACGAGTGACTAAAGGAATGGAAGTTGTGCAGAGGATCTCCAATGTCAAAGTCAATCCCAAAACAGATAAGCCCTATGAGGATGTCAGCATCATAAATATTACTGTGAAGTAAAATAAGATTTGCTTTAATGTACTTGCAGATAAAAATGCAATATTAAACAATTATTTTATGACTTGCTGAATATGCAGATCATGTTTCAAAGATACAATATTTTTGTATTTTTCATTAAAAGCTATTTTTTAAAAATTACCTTTGATTTTTCTTGCAATATTTCTAATCCTGGGAGGTAACAAATTGAAATAGACTAAATTCAGGGAAACACTCATTACAGGTAATTTGTAATGAGCCTCAAATTAAGTATTAAATAATTACAGTAATCTCCCCCACCCCCCTTTCCCATGGTTTTCTTTCTACTGTCAACCACAATCCAAAACTAGGTGAGTACAATGCAGTATTTTCAGACAGCAAGATCACATTCACATGACTTTAATTACAGAATACTGCTATAGTTGTTCTATTTTATTGTTGTTAATCTCTTACTATGTCTTAAGTTATAAATTAAACTTTAGCATAGATATGTATGTATAAAAAAACATGATATATTGGGGTTCAGTAAGCCTCAATAAACAAGAAGTCACTTTGGTCAAAGTCTTACATTCCTTAATATTTATGAAATATTCTTTAAAATAAAGTATCCGAATAAGTGGATATCTGAATCCTTGGTTTTATATGCAGGCTCATTTACTGTTTCAGATTATTTTTCTAACATAGGTAAACAATTGTTTCTGTCCTCAAGTAATAGTATGTCTTTAGTAAATACACCATTAAGAAATATACATAAAAATTTTGGTATCTAATAATAGAGATTAGTAGAAATTGGAGCAGTAAAACAATATGAGTGCAAATTCTTATACTGATTTTTTCACTGACCCTTATAACTTACTTCATAACTATTAAGACCCACTGTGGCTGGGCGTGGTGGTTGACATCTGTAATCCCAGCACATTGGGAGGCTGAGGCAGGCACATCACAAGGTCAAGAGATATGAGACCATCCTGGCCAACATGGTGAAACCCTGTCTCTACTAAAAATACAAAAATTAGTTGGGCATGGTGGCAAATGCCTGTAGCCCCAGCATTTGGGAGGCTGAGGCAGGAGAATCGCTTGAACCTGAAAGGCAGAGGTTGCAGTGAGCCAAGATCATGCCAGTGCACTCCAGCCTGGCAACAGCAAGACTCCGTCTCAAAAAAACAAAAAAGACCCACTGCTTCATTTCCAGAAAGATTCTTTCAGAAACTTATAGGAAGAATATGCTGAAAAACCTGTTTAGGGAATTTATATTCTTAAGTTTAAAATCTGCTTACACTTTTCCTTCTATTGATCAGCAGGATTCTTTGCTACAAACTTGTGAGATAGGAGATTATGCTAGATTGTGCTGCTGTAATGTATGCTCTTTTTTAAAAGTAGAACTTAAAGTTGGACAGGAAAATGACTTTTCAATTTATTGTTTCTAATTTTAGTTGTTTAGACTTACCTACCTGCCTTTATTCATTCCTAAAAACAATCTAAATTTTTGGTAATATTGCCACCAAGTTGTGATGATGCCTCATTCCCCAACAAATACAATTATTTTGCTTTGAGTGAAACCATATTTGACTAATGAATTTTTCCATTAATGTCAAAAACTTAACCTGATTGGCAGACCTAAAAACATACATTGTCCATGTCTTTTTAAAAGCATGTTTTGGTCAGCCGTGGTTGCTCATGCCTGTAATCCCAACACTTTGTGAGGCCAAGGCAGGGGGATCATGAGGTCAGGAGTTCCAGACCATGCTGGCCAAGATGGTGAGACCCCCCCATCCTACTAAAACTACAGAACTTAGCTGGGTATTGTGGCGGGTACCTGTAAACCCAAGCTACTCAGGAGGCTTAGGCAGAGAATTGCTTGAACCTGAGAAGCAGAGGTTGCAGTGAGCTGAGATCACACCACTGCGCTCCAGCTTGAGTGAGACTCTACCGCTGCACTCCAGAGCGAGACTCTGTCTCAAAAAAAATAAATAATAAAAATCAGGATACAATTTCATCTTATTCACTAATCCTTTTCATTCTTTATTCTTTTAGGGAAGAATACAGCTGTCTTCTTCCCTGTTACCACTTTGCCAATTTAGAAGTATCCCAATGTTACATAAAAAGTCCTTCTCTTAGCAATATTAGTTCATGAGCTACAGCTAAGTTTTACAAGCCATTTTCTACAATGGTCATTTAAAATGCTATCTTTTCTTATGAAAGAAGTTTACATTTAAAATTTAAATGGCAATAACAGTTTCACTTTGTTCAATGCAAAACTGTAGCTCTAATCCACTTCAAAACACTATGGTTATATTATTTAAATGTGGCCTACACATCACTGCTCAGCCTTTTGGCTAATATCAGGTAAAGTTAAGACCAAGTATAGTACCTGTTCTCATCAGTAAATGTGGCCTATGTTGCTAATTCAAAATGTTATTTCTAAAATTTTGCTTTATCAAATGAACTACATCTCAAATTTGACGGGCATGTCAATCTCTACCTATTTTGTTTTATTTTCTCTCTTAACTACAGCACAAATAATGACTTTTTAAATTGGTTACTACTGGCAATAATACTAGATAGATGGTTCAAGAAAGACTTTTAAGAATAATGATGGGACTTCTTTAAAATGATCTTAAGAAGATTTTTAAGAATAATGATGGGACTTCTTTAAAATGATCTTTATTGCTGTCTCTACTGATCATATATGTAGTGCAGATAATGGCTTCTGATGGTTATAAAGCATTCCTGAATTATATACCAGGGCTATACACTTGATATACCTGCTTTATATAATCATACAGTAATATTTAGACTTAACACAGAAATTCAGAGATACTAGAAAAATTCAAATACACTATGTTTAAAATAGCTGTCTTAGTTTCCCAGGGGAGACTAGCACAATCTTAACCAATGATTAGTGAAAGAATACAACCACAAATAGTAATGGGAGCTTGAGAAAAGTATTTCTTTAAAAAAGAATCACATCTACCATTATATATATACATTATAATCAGGTGTAAGCACAATTTTTAAGTTGTGTTCAGTTATATGCTAAGAATGTACATTACAAAGTTTAGCAAAATTGATGAAATAACAAGGGAAGCAAGTTCATCTTAGTGTTACACATTTTTTCTTCAATTAACTAGTAGAGAAAACAGCTCAAGTTCTCACAAGCAATGCAACACGTTTTTTATTTTTCAGTTATTGAAATCAGTCAAATATTAAATAATTTAATTCAGAAGTATTATTTATGCACACAAACTATACTTGTAACAGCATGACCATTTACCTGAAAAATAAAGGATGAAATATTATATTTACTTATTTACATATTGCCCATATCACGGACAGGCTTTTTCGTAATGCTTTGTTTTCTAAAAGTTTTAATGTTTTTAAACAAATAAAAATGGATTTTAAAAGACTGAACCAAAAGAGTACCTAAAAGTCATACCTTGTTATGAGACATCACTGACCTTATAACAATTAAACTGGTAAGATTTAACTTCTTCCTAAAGTATCAGAACATTTTTTAAAAAAGCCAAAGTCTCAATGTACCTATTTAAATAAATCATGCTTCCATAATAAGAGAGTATCCTTTAAAAATGAAAAACCATAAAGACCACAAATTTTTATTTACTCACAACACTGAATAATTAATGTAAACTTTTGGAATATTTTTCCTTTAGACATTTTTCCTCTTAAGTGGACTTTTCAAGGCCTTGTCATGAAGAGCCTTAAGTTTTACTGTCAAAATAAATGCACTTATTTTGGGAGATAGTTTGAAGTAATAAGCATTCCCCACTGTACAAACAACTCTTAAGGAAGAGTTCGTTTTCTATTTAGGTCACTAGCTTTTACATAAATAAAGCCGCCCCCGTTTCTGTGTAACTTACTACATTTTACCTATAGTCATTCCCACAAAGGATACAATATTATATTAGAGATACTACTTTAAGTATATTGAAAAATAGAAGGACCAATTTAGAGTTCTGACCTAGGAAACTGTATGTAAGCCTAGCATCAGTCCTGGAAATGGGTCTTTCATAAATGAAGATCCAACTACTTGCACAGTTTTATTACTGTTCTTCAGTTTATTACTAATCTGACAAGCCTAATTAGGTAATATTTCATTCTGTCTCACTGTTTTATACAAAATGCTTTAGGAAAAAGTTTTAATAAAACACTATATAAAGTATTAATTTTATATACCTTATAGTTCTTAGCATTAAAGGTGTTCTGTTAACTTTGAACATAAATGTAAAGTAATCCTATTATCCAAAGATGTAGTTTGGATTCTATTTCATTAAGCAACTGCCATTTCTACTAGTAAATACTGCCAACCTTCAGTGAAAAGGCAGATTAAAGAAGAAGCTATACTTAACTTGCTTCACGCAGAGGTCTCATTAGGCACTCAATTGGCTATTCTTTTTTCACTGAAAGAATAAACCTTCACTACCCTTTCTCTGTGACTACCTCTTTCCCAGTATATTGGTTACATATAATCTGAAAAACTTAAATAACAAATATACTTTTAAAAAGAATGTATGTTCAACAAATTTCTATTTAATTCAATCTAATCCACTCAATTAGAAATTTAATTTGCCACAATGTTCTAAAGCAATAATGTACTGAATTCCCAATCCAAGATTCCTTTATATATATATACACATATATACATCCTAAATTATCATCTTTCAAGATGTGTAATTTCTTACAACATATTATGTGCAAAGTTACTCTTAACCACAAAACTTCAAACAACTGCTGCATTTAAAATCAAGCAACATCCAATACTCCAGCAGCCACAAGTTGCCGTGAGAGCCAGTCCAACCCTTCATACAGTCCCATACCACTTCGAGCATCACAGCCCTGAATATACCAGCTACGGCCACAGCATAATTTATGAAGACTGAGTAGTTCAGTGATTTCTTCTACTGACAGTGCTCCAGCAACATCCTGAAAGATATATACACATATTTTTGATCAGTCCATCCAAATTACCATTTTTCTAATCATTATTTATAGAGAAATTTGTTGACAGCATTCTAACAGAAGCCTAAACAAAAAACCTAGACTCTTTCAGTAATTATTCTGAGATTAACAAGAACAGGAAAAAAAAAAAGTTTGGTTAAACTAATTTATATGTATGTGTAGGTATACAGTTTGTAAGGGTAACCTAACAATGAAATCAATAAAGGCCTTGCAGCCTAAATGGAAACATATTGCCTAAGTAATTTTTTTTTTATTTTTTGAGATGGAGTCCTGCTCTGTCACCCAAGCTGGAGTGCAGTGGCACGATGTTGGCTCACTGCAACCTCTACCTCCTGGTTCAAGCAATTCTTCTGCCTTGACCTCCCAGGTAGCTGGGATTACAGTCATGCGCCATCATGCCCAGCTAATGTTTTTGTATTTTTAGTAGAAGCAGGGTTTTATCATGTTAGCCAGGCTGGTCTCGAACTCCGACCTCAAGTGATCTGCCCATCTTGGCCTCCCAAAGTGCAGGGATTACTAAGGGTGCGAGCCACTGCACCCGGCCTAAGTAATTATAAGGCATCAACTTAAAAAAAAAATTAACACACGAAAACCTTAATAAATAGTTTATAAATAGGGTTATATATTGAAGAGTTCACTACATTTCCCGCTCTGAACACCCATTGTCCCAGGAGCAACCACCAGTAACAATGTATTTTTCCAGAAAATTTCCATGCATGTTCATGCAAATAAACACAAAGAGGAACATAGTTTAGACTTTCTATAACTTGCAGGGTTGGTTTTTTGTTTTTTACATAAACATGTTGAAGATATTCTTCCATTATCAGCACAGATTATCTGCATTATTTTTAATATCAGAATTCCCTTCCATTGTGAGGATACAACAATTTAACCAGTCCTATACTGAATGTTCAGATTTAAGTTTTGTGCTTATATATTACAAATCCATATATATACACACACATATAATACATAAACATACATATACAACAAGAGTTGACATACACGTATGTATATCTGCAAAATTATCTGCAGGATAACCTTTGGATATTTGTCTACCAGATACAGAGAAGTAGAATGGCAGGGTAAAGGACTTTGATGAGTATTGCCCAATTGTCCTCCAAGAAAATGTCTCAGTTTAATAACCCACCAAGAGTGGGGTATACTTATTTAAGAAATCATACAATAATTAGAATATATTTATTTTTACTATATCAGATTCAAATCCCATCTTATTGAAGGAGTAAAATGTATCATATTCAAAGTGTATGGAATTTGGCCCAGTGCAGTGGCTCACACCTGTAATCCCAGCACTTTGGGAGGCTGAAGCGGGCAGATCACTTGAGGTCATGAGTTTGAGACTAGCCTGACCAACATGGTGAAACTCTGTCTTTACTAAAAATACAAAAATTAGCTGGGCATGGCGGCAAGCAGCTGCAATCCCAGCCACTTAGGAGGCTGAGGCAAGACAGTTGCTTGAACCTAGGACAGGGAGGTTCAAGCAGTGAGCAGAGTGCCACCGCACTCCAGCCTAGGAGACAAAGCAAGACTCAGTCTCAAAAATAATAATGGTGTATGTAAGTCTGAAGATTACAAAACACTTTAATCTTTATCTGATGAGCAGAAAATGGTGTTTTCACACAGGCTGCCTAGTATGGCAGGGGCACCTACAGATAATGAACAGTACAATTTCAAGTAGTTTACATAACTGCTCAGGTTTAGTTTCCCCATCTATGACAGGATGTACAACACTTGCTCTATCAAATGCAAACTGGTCTGTATATCAAGGAACATTCACTGACTTATTTGAATGTCTTAAATATACCAGTTGTTAACAGTTTGCCTTTTTTCATTAAGGGGAAAATTCTTTATTCTTCATCCTATTCTTCCCCTCCCATGACATCTCTCTACTTCACTTCTACTCTCCTTCTACTACCTCTACTTAAAGGCATCTCATCCTCCTAGAAAGGCTCAAGGTCAAGGAATCTTCAGCTACTCTCAGTCCTACATCCCGGCCATTCAGTCACCAATTCTACCTCAAAGTCATTTCCATCTGCCTCCACTTTTCTATTTCTCTAATTCGGAGTCTTGTTAATGCTCACTTGAATTATTTAAGCAATTTACTGCATTTCTCTGTCTGTAGTCATTTGCCCTGATTCACTCTACCCCTAGAATTATAGTATCAAAACACCGATATGATCTTATTGCCCACTAGTCCAAAAACATTTTGATGTTTCCTCTTTGCTCATAGAATAAAACCTAAATTTCTCAGTCTAGCTCTGTCAGGGCTTTACAGCATGGTCTTGTCTGTTATTCTAGATTCTCTAGAATACCTGCACCTGACATACAGATATGCTTGATATTCCCTAGACTAAAAACATTCATGCTATTATCATCTCTGTAATGTTCATCCTTTCACATATTGACTCAGCCTCATCCATAATTTCAGCTCAAATCCTAAATTTTACAATCTTACAACATGCCACATTTAGAACTACTCTCCTAATTCCCTGTAACATTCTGTTATTGAAGTCACTTATCAGTTGCCTTTGTATTTGAATCTCACTTATGTGTTCATATGCATACCTGGGAGTTTCTGGTAAACATGAACTACCTTATTTCTATTTTGTATACTCCCAGGTACCCAACACAGCATTTTTCACATAGATGTACTCAAAATACACAGAGAAACTTTATAAATATCTGTGGAATTGATTTTCTGAAATATTTCCAGTTTTCTTATGACATGGAATGCACAAAACTACTAAAATAAGTATTCCAATATAAAAATGCATTACCTGTTTGTTAGCAAAAATCAGGAGCAGAGCATCTCGGAGTTCTTTTTCCGTTAACAACTTTGCAAGTTCACTGTGTGCTTCACTAATTCTGTCTCTATGGCTGCTATCTACAACAAACACAACAGCTACCCAAAAAAACAAAAATACTAATTAGTCACGTGCTAAAGTTCAGTAAATGGACCAAATATTTAATGATATCATTATTATATTATGGTTAGAGTTTGTCTACCATCATCATTTTCACACAGGCTGCCTAGTATGGCAGGGGCACCTACAAATAATGAACAGTATGATTTCAAGTAGTTCATATAACTTCTCAGGTTTAGTTTCCCCATCTATGATAGATTTACAACACTTGCTCTATCAAATGCAAACTGGTCTGTATATCAAGGAACATTTTTTACATAATGAATTTCAAAATATGCCTCATGATCTTCTACCTACTGATGCTACTTGTTCTTCAAATACTATTTTTGTAATATTTTATCTTCAAATAAAAGACTAAAAGATAAAAATGATCACCATTTTTCTCCCTGCAAAGTATTGTCTCTAAGTTAACTATCCCCATACTTTCAACCATTCTTCATATTCAAAATTCCATTTTTGCAGGGCACAGTGGCTGACACCTATAATCCCAGCATTTTGGGAGGCCAAAGTGGGAGGATCACTTGAGCTCAGGAGTTTGAGACCCTTGGGCAATATAGTGAGACCTTGTCTTTACAAAAAAAAAATTAAAAATTAGATGAATGTAGTTGCATATACCTGTAGTTCCAGCTACTTGGAAGGCAAAGGCGGGAGGCTTGCTTGAACCCAGGAGGCAGAGATAGCAGTGAGCTGCAATCGCAACACTGTACTCCTGCCTGGGCAACAAAGCAAGATTCTGTCTCAAAAAAACAAAAATTCTATTAATTATGGCTCATACTAAATATCAAAAATCCCAAAGTAAAAATAATTCAGTCTCTAATCTTGGTACAAAGCAGGATAACATACAGAATAGGACGCATGAGTCTAAGCTTTAGGTTGGGGTCTCTGAGGCAAAAGTGTAGAATAGAACTCAAATGTGACTAAAACCTATGTAGAGTATATGATATAATACCATTTGGTCAAAAGCAAGCCACTGTAAGTTCTTTTGCAGGTAACAACTATTTATGAGAGAAATGTGGGAGTGGGGCTATTGTGAGATTATAATGGGATAAATGCTGAGTTTAACTGAATTGAACAGCAGAATCATACACCATAAACTCAACTCTATACCACTACATTGCCAGCAATCACACCCATATAATACTGATAATATACATTCTCTGTTAAGAGAAGCGAGAATACTCTTAACTGCCTATGTTTCTAAGCTACATCTGGTTTATTTCTGTAATAATGGTTTATCAGGAATAAACTAAAAGTACATATGCTAATTTTTCTACTTTTGTTTTTTACAAGATAAGGAACTAGCCACTAACACTTAAGTGTATAGTCAAGGATTTAATCATAAATATCAGCTTTGCTAGTCAAATCAGTACACTGAAAACTGTCATCCTAAAAATGTGAAAAATTAAATGTCATTTTAAACTCTCACCTTGAGTATTGAGGTAATAATGTTTCCACAATGGTCTTAATTTATGTTTTCCACCTACATCCCAAATAGTGAATTTTAGATTTTTATATTCTACAGTTTCCACATTAAAACCTGTTTTAAAAAAAAAGTTAACTTTTATACTATATTTACATTTACAATGAATGACACATCAAACACAGACAATCCCCCAGTGTATAATTGTGATTTATCAATTATCTATATGCAGCAATATCTACTGAAGCCTAATCAACCCCATTCCTACTTCTACATGGAGAGTGAATACCTGTAACAGCTGCTAGCCCTCTAAACCTCCACCAAGGTCCTTAGGACCTTGGGATCCATGTATCTTCCAGCTCTGTTGCACTACTGCCCCCATCCCCACACCCTCAGCCAGGATCACCAATCTTCTATTCCTTCAAACTGTCCCACCAATACTGTTTCTTCTTTTTATCCCCAACCACATTTCATTCCCATAGCCACACAATCTTGCATTTTTTCTCTCAGATGCTGATGTCTTAGAGCCAGAAAAGAGCCCAGCACCATGACAGATTAGTAACAAATAAGACCACAAGAACTCGGCTGTAAGCTAGGGTTTGTCTATTAAATGCCCTTTAAGGTAAAAACCAGTATTAATACTTACCAATTGTTGGAATGGGCTGCATGAATTCATCCTGTTTTAACTTAAACAAGATAGTAGTTTTTCCAGCACCATCCAATCCTAATGTAACCACCCGAATTTCCATTTTTGGTCCAATGTGAACTCGATTATCCTATAATTTAAATATTTTAAAATATTTTTAATTTGACATACAGTTATAAAGTAATAGCATTTAGCACCTTTATTATTTCTACATTTCCTGTTCATTCCTCAATCATTGCAATCTGAGTTGTATTCCTCAAAATCTTGAGTTTTATCTTAAGATGAATTCCTTCCCCATGGCTAAATCTTTCCTCAGTAAAACTGACCAGTTTGTCTTTGTATAACAGAATATACACAATTAATTTTCTCAGATTTTCTAACTCAAATGAAACCTCTTTAAATCTTATTTAAGCATGTTTTTATGCTATACTGAAACACCTTACAATAGGGCTAAATTAATTAAAATGAAAATTGCCGCTCAATTCCCAAAAATTTTCACTATGAATCTGATGTATATCCCTCCAGATACTTTCCCATGCACATACTGGCCAACATACAGAAACACAAGAAACTTTCTTTAAAAAGTATCAGCCACACTCTACAACTAATGTGTTTCACTCAACAGTATATTACATAATCCTTGCAATACATATGGACCAACCTTTTTCTTTTAATGGCTTCTTTACATTCCATAAACCACAATTTAATCAAACCCCCAACTGGTAGATTTTATGTAATTTCTGATTTTATGATATTACAAACAATACTATAATGAACATTTTTATTTATTACTAGCTGCATGATTTCTCTGCTTCCCTTCTTTCATAAAAGGAGGACTAAAATAATACAAAATTTACATAGGATTCTTGAAAGGATTAATTTTTAATGAAAAGTCCTTACAACAGTTGCCAACATATATGTGTTATTTCTGCTTATTCCTTTGAGCACTCTTTGCTTGGCTTTTATGATACAAAATTTCCCAGGTTTGGTTTTACCCCATTTTTGGATGCTCCTAATTTTTCCTTTATCTGCCTTTTAAATGTTGGTATTCTTGAGGGTCTGTATAAGGCCCCCTTCTCATTCTACATATTTTCATTCTCTTCACAAGCTTTAATTACCATCTACGCAACAGCTCCAAAGCTATACTTAAATCCAGTTATACACCTCAGAAACAATATATGGAAGAGAATTACTTCTATGAGAACTCTAGAGAACAGTTAAGAAGCTACAGCACCAGGCCATAAAACCAAAAAGGCATTCCAGTGAAAGGGGTAAGAAAATTCAGGGTATTCTGTGCACTCATCCCTGCCCTTCCCCATACCCCACATAGTTGAGGCTGAGGTGCAACCAGGAGGAAACTACAAAATACTAGCAAACTGAATTCAACAACACATTGAATTCAGTTTGCTAGTAAACTCAACCAAAAAACCATTTGGTACACCATGATCAAATGGGCTTTATACCTGGAAGGCAAGAATTATTCACCATCAATCAGTGTAATACATAGAATGAGATTAAAAAAACACATAATCATCTCAATAGTTGCAGAAAAAGCATTTGACAAAATTCAATACCCTTTCATAATAAAAACATTCAACAAACTAGGAATAGAAGGAAACTGCCTCAGTGTGACATACACAAGATATAAAATGCCCACAGCTAACATGTTACTCAAAAAACTGAAAGCTTTTTCTGTAAGATAAAGAACAAGAAGATGCCCACAGAGCGATTAGGCAAGAAAATAATAAAAGACATCTAAATTGTAAAGGAAAATGTAAAAGTATATCTCTTCACAGATGACATGATCTCGTATGTAGAAAATCCTGAAAAATCCACACAAAAACACCTATTAGAAAGAATACAGTCATGGAAATAAATATTTTGACACTTCAAACTATATTAATTTGATTGTAGTTTGCAGCGAGATAACTATTTCATTGAAGAAATCAGGAAGGATTAACATAATGTTCAGATTACCAATATTGAACATCAAAAGAATGTCAGCCAAACTGAGTAGCTGACTTCAAGTGACTTGAATTCAGGGAAACTGTGATCAGTTATGCTCTCGCTGTGGCAAATATAAATTTTTGTTGTTGTAGTGGTTGTGAAGGTGGCAGTTTCTGAAAGTGAAAAATAAAGGAAACTATCAAGAAAAAAAAAGAATACAGTCAACAAAATTTCAGGATATAAGATCAAAACAAAAATCAGTTGCATTTCTGTATACTTAAAAATCCAAAAAGGAAATTAAGAAAACAATTCCACTTACAAGAACATCAAAAGCATACTTTCAGGGGTAATTTCTATAGTTCGTGACTAAAGAAGTTTCTTTGAATGTGTAGAGAAAAGAACGTTTTAAGATACTTAGGAATAAACTTAAACAAAATGGTGAAAGACTTAAGATACTATGTTGGTGCAAATATAACTGTGGCTTTTGCTAGTAGTTTTTTTTTTTTTTTTTTTTTTTTTTCTGAGCTAGCTGAGATTTTATTTTGGACCAAAAAAAAAAAAAAAGCAATTGAATTGTTTTGCAGCTGGAGGCATGGGTAAGGGGGGTCCCCAGGCAGTAAACTCCCCACCAGTGGGCTGAGGGCTAGGGCTGAGCATCAGGTGGGTCTCCTGTTCCCTGAGCTCCCCTGCACAGCAACCTCCCTCCTGGGCTCTGGGGCAGCCTCAGGAGGGGCAGGCTGGGAGGGGCTGTTGCAGCTGTTCACTTGGGCAGGACATCAGAGGACTCGGACACCAGCCTCCCATCGCGGGTCTCAATCTTCTTCACAACCACAGCCTTGGTGGAGCTGGTGCAGCTGATGGAGCTGGAGCCCATGACAGAGCCAAAGCTGGAGCCCAGGCCGTAGCTGAGGCCGGGGCTTGTGAGGCCCCCATAGGCAGAGCTCAGACCACCTGCATAGCCGCTGGTGGTCTTCGTGTGGATACTCATGTTCTGCATCCCGGACTCCAGCTGGCTCTCCTCGCCCTCCAGTAGCTTGCGGTAGGTGGCGATCTCGATGTCCAGGGCCAGTTTGACATTCATCAGCTCCTGGTACTCACGCAGCTGCTTTGCCATGTCCTGCTTGGCCTGCTGTAGGGCGGCCTCCAGCTCCTTCTGCTTGTCATGAGCATCCTTGAGTGCCTGATCCCCGCGCTGCTGAGCATCTACAATTGCGGCGTCCAGGGAAGCCCTCTGGCCTTTGAGGCCCTCGATCTCAGCCTGGAGCCGGCTGATGTTCCGGTTCATCTCGGAGATCTCAGTCTTCGTACGCCGCAGGTCATCCCCGTGCTTCCCAGCCAGCATCTGCAACTCCTCATACTTGATCTGGTATATGCTCTCCGCCTCAGCCCGGCTGCGGTTGGCGATCTCCTCGTACTGCGCCTTGACCTCGGCAATGATGCCATCCATGTCCAGAGAGCGGCTGTTGTCCATGGACAGCACCACAGACGTGTTGGAGATCTGGGACTGCAGCTCCCGGATCTCCTCTTCATACAGCTGCCTGAGGAAGTTTATCTCGTCAGTCAGTCCTTCCAGGCGAGACTCCAGCTCTACCTTGTTCATGTAAGCTTCATCCACATCCTTCTTGATGAGGACAAATTCATTCTCCATCTCTGTACGCTTATTGATCTCTTCCTCATACTTGTTCTTGAAGTCCTCCACCAGCCCCTGCATGTTGCCAAGCTCCGCCTCCAGCTTCAGCTTCTCCTGGCCCAGAGTCTCCAGCTGCCGCCTCAGGTTGTTGATGTAGTTCTCAAACATGTTGTCCATGTTGCTCCTAGCCGTTTTCTGCTGCTGCAGGAGGCTCCACTTGGTCTCCAGCATCTTGTTCTGCTGCTCCAGGAACCACACCTTGTCGATGAAGGAAGCAAACTTGTTGTTGAGGGTCTTGATCTGCTCCTTCTCCTGGGTACGCACGGCCTGGATGTTGGGGTCCACATCCACCTTAATGGGGTTCAGCAGGCTCTGGTTGATGGTGACGGCGGTGATGCCTCCCATGCCTATGCCGCTACCCCAAAATAGCCTGCACCCAGGCCACCCCGGAAGCCACTACTGCTCACTCGGGAGAAGCTCAAGCGGGCACTGGGCCCACTCATTAAGGAGCGGCTGCTGAAGGCCCCGGGGCCAGAGGTGGACACCTTGTAGGACTTATGGGTCACCCTGGTGGACATGGTGGAAGCAGGAGTGGAAGCAGGCGGGCTGAACTAGGGAGAGATTCCAAAAGGAGCGGAGAAGCTGCTTCTTCTTGCTAGTAGTTTTAATGGCAAAAACCGCAATTGCTTTTGCACCAACCTAATATGTAAGCATACACCTAACCAAGATGGTGAAAAACCTGTACAGTAAAAACTACAAAAACTATAAAACATTGCTAAAATAAACACATAAACATTCCATGTCCATGGATTGAAAGACATAATATTAAGATGTGAATACTACTCCAGGTACTCTATATAAATTCAATGCAATAGCTATCAAAATCCCAATCATGCTTTTTACAGAGATAGAAAAAAAATAAGCTACAATTTATACAGAAGCTCCAGTGACCCTGAATAGCCAAAACAATTTTGGAAAAGATCAAAATTGGGGGACTCACACTTACTGACTTCAAAATACATTACAAAGCTAATGTATTACTGTTTTTGCATTGCTATAAAGAAATACCTGAGACTGGGTAATTTATAAAGAAAAGTTTAATTGGCTCACAGTTCCATAGGCTGTACAGGAAGCATCAGCTCAGCTTCAAGTAAAGCCTCAGGAATCATACAACCATGGTGCAAAGCAAAGAGGGAGTGGGGCATTTCACATGGCAGAAGCAAGAGCAAGGGGGAGGTGGGAGGTGCCACACACTTTTAAAAGACCAGATCTCATGAGAACTCATCTATTATGGCAAGGACAGTATCAAGGGTTACGATACTAAACTATTTGTAAGAAACTGCCCCCATGATTCAATCACCTCCAACCAGGCCCCACCTCAACATTGGGATCACAACTGGACATGAGATTTGGGCACAGACACAGATCCAAACCACATCAACTACAGTAACGAAAACTATGTCATATTGGCACATAAAGGTGAGACATACAAACCAATAAAATAGGAGAGCCCAGAAATGAACTCTCAGGTAGAGGGTGACAGAATCTTCAACAAGGGTGCCAGGACCATGCAATGAAAAGACAGTCTCTTCAATAAATGATGCTGGGGAAACTAGATACCTACATGAAAAAGGATGTGGTATATCTGACACCACCTACAAAAATTAATGCAAAGTGGATTAAAGCCATAAATAAACTTAACACACCAAACCATAAAACTCCTAGAAAAAAAAATAGAGGAAAAGCCCCATGACACTGCATTTAAGAATGACTTCATGGACATGGTATCAAAGGCACAGTTAAAAAAAAAAAGGCAAAAATAGACAAATGAGTCTACATCGAATTTAAAATTTTTCTGCATGAAGCAACACAATCAACAGAGTGAAAAATCGACCTTGGAATGGGAGAAAATATTTGAAAGTCACAGCTCTGACAGGGAATTAATATCCAGAATATATAAAGAACTCCTACAATTCAACAACAAAAAAGTCAACACAATCAAAAACTAGCCAAAGGATGGAAACAGACATTCAAGGCAATATACAGATGGTCAACAATTATATGAAGAGATGGTCATCATCACTAGTCATCAGAGATATGCATATCAAAACAAATAAGGCATCATTTTACACCAATGAGGATGGTCACTATCCAAAAACAGTTACTTCCTAGATACAATGGGGTACAGGTAGTAGGTAAATACTGCCATTCCAAATGGGAGATATTGGCCAAAACAAAGGGGTTACAGGGCCCATGCAAGTCTGAAATCCAGCAGGGCAAATTTTAAAGCTCCAAAACGATCTGCTTTGACTCTAGGTCTCACATTCAGGTTACACTGATGCAAGAGGTGGATTCCCGTGGTCTTGGGCAGCTCCAACCCTGTGGCTTTGCAGGGTACAGCCTCCCTCCCAGCTGCTTTCACAGGCTGGCGTTGAGTGTCTGCAGCTTTTACTGGTGCATGGTGCAAGTTGTCAGTGGATCTACCAATCTGGGGTCTGGAGGATGGTAGCCCTCTTCTCACAGCTCTACTAGGCAGTGCCCCTGTAGGGACTTTGTGTGGGAACTCCAACACCACATTTCCCTTCTGCACTGCCCTAGCAGAGGTTCTCCATGAGGGCCCTGCACCTAGAGTAAACTTCTGCCTGGGCATCCAGGCATTGCCATACATCTTCTGAAATCTAGACAGAGGTTCCCAAACCTCAATTCTTGACTTCTGTGCACCCACAGGCTCAATACCACATGGAAGCCGCCAAGGCTTGGGGATTCCACCCTCTGAAGCCACAGCCTAAGCTCTATGTTGGCCCCTTTCAGCTACAGCTGGAGCGACTGGGACACAGGGCATCAAGTCCCTAGGCTGCACAGCACAGGGACCCTTCCTCCTGGGCCTCCAAGCCTGTGATAAGAAGGGCTGCCATGAAGGTCTCTGAAATAGCCTGGAGACATGTTCCCCTTTGTCTTAGGAATTAACATTAGACTCTGCTACTTACCCAAATTTTTGCAGCTGGCTTGAATTTCTCCCCAGAAAATGGGTTTTTCTTTTCTATCACATAGTCAGGCTGCAAATTTTCCACACTTCATGCTCTGCTTCCCTTATAAAACTGAACGCCTATATCAGTGTCCAGGTCACCTCTTGAGTGCTTTGTTGCTTAGAAATTTCTTCCACCAGATACTCTAAATCATTTCTCTCAAGTTCAAAGTTCCACAAATCTCTAGGTGTGGGGCAAAATGCCACCAGTCTCTTTGCTCAAACATAACAAAAGTCATCTTTGTTCCAGTTCCCAACAAATTCCTCATCTCCATCTGAAACCACCACAGCCTGGATTTCATTGTCCATTATCATTAACAGTATTTTTGTCAAAGTCATTCAACAAATCTCTAGTAAGTTCCAAACTTTCCCATATTTTCCTGTCTTCTTCTTAGCCCTCCAGACAGTTTCAACCTCCGTCTGTTACCCAGTTCCAAAGACGCTTCCACATTTTTGGGTATCTTTTCAGCAACACCCCAATCTACTGGTACCAATTGACTGTATTAGTCCATTTTCACACTGCTGATAAAGACATACCCAAAACTGGGAACAAAAAGAGATTTAATTAGACTTACAGTTCCACATGGCTAGGGAAGGCCTCAGAATCATGGCAGGAGGTGAAAAACACTTCTTAAATGGCAGTGGCAAGAGAAAAATAAGGAAGAGGCAAAAGCAGAAACCCCCAATAAACCCATAAGATCTCAGGAGACTTATTCACTATCACAAGAATAGTACGGGAAAAGACTGGCTTCTATGATTCAATTACCTCCCCATGGGTCCCTCTGACAATATGTAGGAATTCTGAGAGATACAATTAAAGTTGAGATTTGGGTGGGGACATAGCCAAGCCATATCATGTATACAACAGAATATTATTCAGCCTTAAAATGGAAGAAAATCCTTTCATATGCTACAATATGGATGAACTCTGATGACATGTTAAGTGGAATAAACCAGCCACAAAAAGGCAAATACTGTATGATTCCACTTTTATGAGGTACCTAATCAAATTCATAAAGGAAAATACAATAGCAATACCAGGGACTGATCAGAGGGGGCAGAGAGGAATTGTTTAAAAGGTACAGAGTTTCAGTTTTATAAAATAAAAAATTTCTAGATATCTGTTTCACAGTTTGAATATACTGAACAATACTGAACTATACACTTTTAAATGGTTGAGACAGTAAATTTTTTATTATGTGTTTTTTACAATGATAAATATGGTATACCCTCACAATGAAGTACCATGCAGCTAAAAAAAGTGTGTAAGGTATTTATTCCACCTTTTAAATCCAAGTAGTGTGCATACAAATACATAAACATATTTCTCTATATTTTTTATAATGATAACTAAAACTAAGAAAAAATTCTAAATGACTTTCTATGGGGAATGAAGAAAAAAGGGTAGAAGGAACAGGCATGAAAGCTAGACTTCTCTGAATAAACTGTGCTTTGGACATTTGACTCTGGATCACATAAACATTTCATATAACTGTAAAAACATAATCAAATAAATTTTTTAAAGCCCCTAAAAATAGAAAGCAAAATGGTACACATGAACATTTCTTAATCAGGGAGATCTCACTTTAAAGAGACTTACATATATCAATCAAATCCCAAGTATGGAACTTGTCTGGATTCTATCTAAAAAAAGCAACCTCAAAAAAAATTGTTTTGAAAATAATCTGGAAAATTTCCATTCTTTTGCATTTGCTGAGGAGTGATTTACTTCCAATTACATGGTCAATTTTAGAGTAGGTGTGATGTGGTGCTGAGAAGACTGTATATTCTGTGGATTTGGGGTGGAGAGTTCTGTAAATGTCTATTAGGTTTCCTTGGTCCAGGTCTGAGTTCAAGTCCTAAATATCCTTGTTTATTTTCTGTCTCGTTGATCTGTCTAATATTGACAATAAGGTGTTAAGTCTCCCACTATTACTGTGTGGGAGTCTAAGTCTCTTTGTAAGTCATTAAGAACTTGCTTTATGTATCTGGGAGCTCCTGTATTGGGTGCGTATATATTTAGGATCATTAGCTCTTCTTGTTGCATTGATCCTTTTACCATTATGTAATGTCCTTCTCTGTCTCTTTTGATCTTTGTTGGTTTAAAGTCTATTTCTGTCAGAGACAAGAATTGCAACTAGACAAGGATGTCCTCTCTCACCACTCCTATTCAATATAGTATTCGAAGCTCTAGCCAGAGCAATCAGGCAAGAAAAAGAAATAAAGGGTATTCAATTAGGAAAGGAGGAAGTCAAATTGTCTTTATTTGCAGAGGACATAATTGTATATCTAGAAGACCCCATGGTCTCAGCCCAAAATCTCCTGAAACTGATAAGCAACTTCAGCAAAGTCTCAGGATACAAAATCAATGTGCCAAAATCACAAGCATTCCTATACACCAATAAGAGACTTAAAGAGAGCCAAATCAAGAACGAACTGCCATTCACAATTGCTACAAAGAGAATAAAATACCTGGGAATACAACTAACAAAGGATGTAAAGGACCTCTTCAAGGAGAACTACAAACCATTGCTCAACGAAATAAGAGAGGACACAAATAGATAGAGAAACATTCCATGTTCAGGGTTAGGAAGACTCAATATTGTGAAAATGGCCATACTGCCCAAAGTAATTTACAGATTCAGTGCTAAGCTACCAATGACCTTCTTCACAGAACTTGAAAAAACCACCTTAAACTTCATATAGAACCAAAAGAGAGCCCACATAGCCAAGTCAATTTTAAGCAAAAAGAACACAGTGGGAGGCATCACACTGCCAAACTTCAAACTATACTACAAGGCTACAATAATCAAAACAGCATGGTACTGGTACCAAAACAGAGATATAGACCCGTGGACCAGAACAGAGGCCTCGGAGGCAACACCACACATCTACAACCATCCGATCTTTGACAAACCTGACAAAAACAAGCAATGGGGAAAGGAGTCCCTGTTTAATAAATGGTGTTGGGAAAACTGGCTAGCCATGTGCAGAAAGCAGAAACTGGACCCCTTCCTGACACCTTACACTAAAATTAACTCCAGATAGATTAAAGACTTAAACATAAGACCTAACACCATAAAAACCCTAAAAGAAAACCTAGGCAAAACCATTCAGGACATAGGCATAGGCAAGGACTTCATGACCAAAACACCAAAAGCATTGGCAACAAGAGCCAAATAGATAAATGGGACCTAATCAAACTCCACAGCTTCTGCACAGCAAAAGAAACAGTCATTAGAGTGAATTGGCAACCAACAGAATGGGAAAAAATTTTTGCAATCTACCCATCTGACAAAGGGCTAATATCCAGAATCTACAAATAATTAAAACAGATTTACAAGAAAAAAACAAGCCCATTCAAAAGTGGGCAAAGGACATGAACAGACACTTTACAAAAGAAGACATTCATGAGGCCAACAAATATATGAAAAAATGCTCATTATCACTGGTCATTAGAGAAATGCAAAACAAAACTACATTGAGATACCACCTCATGCCAGTTAGAATGGCAATCATTTAAAAATCTGGAGACAACAGATGCTGGAGAGGATGTGGAGAAATAGGAACACTTTTACACTGCTGGTGGGAGTATAAATTAGTTCAACCATTGTGGAAGACAGTGTGGCGATTCCTCAAGGACCTAGACATAGAAATTCCATTTGACCCAGCAATCCCATTACTGGATATATATCCAAAGGATTATAAATTATTCTACTATAAGGACACATGTACACGAATGTTCATTGCAGCACTGTTTACAATAGCAAAGACCTGGAACCAACCCAAATGCCCATCGATGATAGACTAGACAGGGAAAATGTGGCACATATACACCATGGAATATTATGCAGCCATCAAAAGCTATGAGTTCGTGTCCTTTGTAGGGACATGGATGAACCTGGAAACCATCATTCTCAGCAAACTGACACAAGAACAGAAAATCAAACACCACATATTCTCACTCATAGGTGGGTATTGAACAATGAGAACACATGGACACAGGGAGGGGAGCATCACACACTGGGTCTATAGGGGGGAAATAGGGGAGGGACACCAGGGTGTGGGGAGTTGGGGAGAGATAGCATGGGGAGAAATGCCAGATATAGGTGAAGGGGAGGAAGGTAGCAAATCACACTGCCACATGTGTACCTATGCAACTATCTTGCATATTCTTCACATGTATCCCAAAACCTAAAATGCAATTAAAAAAAAAAAAAAGAATCTGGAAAATTTGAATACTAACAATACTTGATAATATTAGTGACAATATTAGAGATTCAATATTAAACATTTTTTGTGTAATAATGATATTTTGGCTTTTTTTTTTTAACATCATGGGAATTTCACTATATTGCCCAGGCTGGTCTTGAAGCCACGCCATCATCCTGCCTCAGTCTCCTGAGTAACTGGGACTATAAAGTATGCCACCATGCCCAATTATATTTTTTTGTTTTTTTGTGGTTTTTTTTTTTTTGGCAGAGTTTTGCTCATTGCCCAGGCTGGAGTGCAATGATGCAATCTCAGCTCACTGCAACCTCCACCTGGCAGTTTCAAGTGATTCTCCTGTCTCAGCCTCCCGAATAGCTGGCATCACAGGGATGCACCACCACACTCGGCTAATTTTGCATTTTTAGCAGAGATGGGGTTTCACCATGTTAGTCAGGCTCAAACTCCTGACCTCAAGTGATCCACCGGCCTTGGCCTCCCAAAATGCTGGGATTACAGGCAAGAGCCACCATGCCCAGTTCCAATTATGTTTTTAAAAAGAGTCCTTATTTTTTGGAGATTCCCCCTAAAACATTTCATAAATGAAATGATAAGATGTTGGGATGAAATAATATATTAGGATTTGCTTCAAAATACCCTGGGAGATTGCAGGCAGAAAAAGGAGTAAATAAAAGAGGAGATGAAATAAGTTTATAATTGCTCAACTGGGTAATGGATATAGGAAGATTCATTATATATACCATTTCTATTTTTTATTTTTCACTTTTTTTTAACTTAAAAATATGGAACAGTCAGCCAGGGATATTGGCTCACGCCTGTATCCCAGCACTTTGGGAGGCCAAGGAGGGCAGATCATGAGGTCAAGAGATCAAGACCATCCTGGCCAACATGGTGAAACCCCATCTCTACTAAAAATACAAAAACTTAGCTGGGTATCGTGGTGAGAGCACCTGTAGTCCCAGCTACTGGGGAGGCTGAGGCAGAAGGATCACTTGAACCCAGGAGGTGGAGGTTGCAGTGAGCAGAGAACACACTACTGCACTCCAGTCTGGCAACAGGGCAAGACTCCAGCTCATAAAACTTAAAAAAAAAAAGGAACACTTCACAAATTTGTGTGCCATGCTTGCACAAGGGCAACACTAATCTTATTCCAATTTTAGTGTATGTGCTGCTGAAGCAAGCACACCATTTCTATTTTCTACTGATAAAAGTTTTCTTTAAAATCCTCTAATTCATGAATTTCCTGGTTATCTCTTTAAAGTGATTATCATGAAGTATCAATCAATCATGATTTGTTAGAAAAAAAATACCTAAAAATAAAGCATAGTACATTACCTTTGTAAAAGTGACAGGGATGCTGGCATCCAATTGAATGTGATCTGCAACCTCTGTAAACTGCTGCTGCTGTTTCTGCAATGTTTCCAGTAACCTTGTAATTTCCTGTTTTGCCAAGACAACTCTACAATCATCCTAGAAGAGGCAAAACAATATTTCTTATAAACTTTTTATAAGAAATAAGGAAAAAAGACATATTACCAACTCACAATAAAAGCAGTTTTACACAGTAGTTAAAATTAACCTGAATATAAACTTGACAAGAATAATAATTGGGCATTAATAAGTTAAGGACCTGTCAACAAAAGAATGAATAAATTGTTGCATATTGATAAATGGAACTCTACATACCAGTGAGAATAAACCACAGTTACAAGTGATGATAGAAATTTCTCAAACATAATATAGAATAAAAGAAGACATGGCATGGAGAATTTGCACTGTAAGATTTCATTTAATTACCAAAACAACCATAATTAAGATATACCTTAGAAGTCAGAATAGTGGTTTATCATGGTGGGAAAGGCAGGTAGTGGTCAGAAATGAGTATGAGGGGACTACTGGAGTACTGACAATGTTCTGTTACTTGATCTGGGTGCCAGTTAATGATCAGTCTGAAAATTCAGCCAACTCAATACTTACATACATTTCTGCATCTATGTTCTACTTCTATACAAAGTTTAAAAAATAATTTAAAACATACATGTATTCATTTAAAAAATAAAGAATAAGGTCAAACTCCCTCTAGATCCCCAGGACTGCTCCTCAAAATCAAGAACTTTCCAGTTTCTTGAATATTATTCCAGACTAGCTATACAAATATCAATATAGTCTTTATATGAAAGAGATATCCCAATAATATGCAAGCTCCAAAAGAACAATAGTATTATATGTTTTTGCTCACTGTTGGATACTCATATTAGTTGATGGCAATTTCACTTTCCAGTTGCTCAGAACAAAAACACTGAAGTCATTATTGCTTTACCTTTCCAACATGTCCTACATACAATCTGTTAACAAACCCTATTGAATATCCAGAATCTGGACACTTTTAATCCCCATTAACCAATCCACTATTACCTCTCATCTGGAATTCAACAACAGCTACCTTACTTGAATTCCTTCTTTCCATTTTTGCCTTCTTTCAATCTATTTTAGACACATAGGCCAGAAAAATCCTTTTAACACGTAAGATTAAGTCACTCTTCTATTTAAAACTCCACAATGGTC
The DNA here is from genome assembly GCF_049354715.1 of Callithrix jacchus. Taxonomy (NCBI): domain Eukaryota; kingdom Metazoa; phylum Chordata; class Mammalia; order Primates; family Cebidae; genus Callithrix; species Callithrix jacchus. The sequence goes on along the minus strand of NC_133503.1, from coordinate 143,888,697 downwards.
CTCCTATCCCAATCAGTAAAAGCTGAAGTCCAGCCAGGCATTGTGGCTCACATCTGTAGTCCCAGCACTTTGGGAGGCTAAGGCAGATGAATTGCTTGAGCCCAGGAGTTTTAGACCAGTCTGGGCAACATGGTGAAACTCTATCTCTACGAAAAACAAAAAACTTAGCTGGATGTAGTAGCTTGCCCCTGTAGTCCTGGCTACTCAGAAGGCTGTGTGGGAGGATCACTTGAGCCCAGGAGGCAGAGGGTACAGTGAGATGAGATTCTATCACTGCACTCCAGTCTGGGGGCAAGACCCTGTCCTCAGCTGCCAAAAAACAGTTGAAGTCTTTATAATAGTTCACATGGCCTTCCATACATGTAATTCTCTTATAACCTCTGATTTCACCTCCTATTACTCCCTCCTTCACTTATTTCTACTCCAGTCAAGAGGCCTATTTTCCTGTCCCTTCAGTATAACAGGCATGCTGCCCTAGGGTTTTTGCTATAAACATTCCCTCAACTAGAATGTTCTCCCAGTTAGGCCTTGAGCAAATTCCTTCAACTTTTTACTGAATCTTTGCTCGAATCTCACCTTCTCTCAATAATGCTTATCCTGACTACTTTACTTAATAATGCAATCTGCTGTACAAATACAAACATGTAGTTGTAGAGTTCTTTTTTGATTAGCTCTTACCACTTTCTAATATATGTACAATTTACTTACTTAGATATGGTTATGATTTATTGCCTGTCTTCTTGCTAGAATACTAATTCAATAAGAATATCGCTTTTTGCTAATTTTGTCCATTGATATATTTTAAATACACAGCATATGTTAGATGTTCAACACATATTTGCTAAATGAATAAATTTTCAGCATCCAGTATCATGCCAAGAACTTAGATGATACATGAATTATTTGGAGTGAATGTAAGATTAAATTATATTCTCAAAAATGAAGATCAATTTGTGATGTTCCATTCCTCTGTTCAATTTTCTCTGTAGTGGGAACTTTTAAGAACATTGGTTAGTATTCTGTGGTCATAAAATAGAACAAAACTAATAGATCCATATGAAAAATGAATCCAAGACCTTGATTTTTTTTACATTAACATAGTAAGATAATACTGTATCATTAACAATTATCAGTTAATATGGTTTGGCTCTGTGTCCCCACCCAAATCTCATCTCAAATTGCTCCCTCTTGATAGTACCTTACATGGGACCAGCTAGCAACACAATTACGACTGTAGAGTGCTAGCCCTACTATCACAAAGCAGAGGAAAGAAGAGTAGGTTTGGAGCTGAATATCAACTTGATAAATAGCATATATATCAACTGTTACAATTCAGTGTAGTGGGGACTAAATGATAACCCAAGACTGATAAGGCTATAGACTGGCCACACTCATGTAAGCGTAATCAGATATTTAAGAGAAAAAGTTCTGCAATGGTAAAACGCTTAGCCTTCAATTATTTGAAATCAATACAATTATGACCAATGTATCAGTGAAGATAACACAGACTGCAGCTTTTCTAAAAACTATTATTCCTAGGGCAATAGTTACCCTTATACCTCACACTTATGAAAGCAGATCCAAAACACAAATGGGTAAGGCTGACATTTGTGTCAGAATAACCTTGAATCTCATTTATTTAAAAAGTGAGTCACCTGCAAACTGGGCAACAAATTACTTATGATCTCTCAACCATCACAAAACATGTTTGTTTTAACAGTGACAAATCACTGAATTACAGCAGATATAGGTAGTACATGCTAGAGAGGCACTCAAAAAAAGACCAACAAAGAGAAAGCTTCAAAGAAAAGCAAACATTTAACCTGGACCTTGAAGGAGACAGACGATTTCCACTATTAGAAAAGAGAGACATATATACTCCAAGCAGAAAAAAAAACAGTACATATAGGCTTGGCAAAGAAGAGTAAAAGGGTTCACATGAACAAGAGGACACTGATAATTCCACACTAGTGAAATAAGTCAAGGTTGCAGACCATTCCTAAGCACAGTTACTGCATACAGCAAACACAAAATATTTATTAATAAAATAGACTAATGTATACCTCTAGTAATTATCTACTTAAACTAAGTCCCTAACCACATTTAAACTACCTACCTGCTGCAAAGTCTTTTCACAATGGAGGCAGGCTGCTGAAACCTCAGACAACAAAATAGTCATATCTTCTTGTTGCTGCTTGAGCCAAATCAATTTTTCACGAACATGAGCATCAACAACACTTAGAGCCATTTCTTCTTGACGACACAGAGTTTCATGCAGATCATAAAAATAAGCTCGAATACATGACCGAGCATTCTCTGCAGTCCCTGGTACCTAAGAAAATGAAAATAAAATTTAAGCAACTGTAATGTTAATAAATATTTTACATGTGAAATATTTAAAATTTCAGCCTGGGCAACATGGCAAAACTCTGTCTCGACAAAAAATATAAAAAATTAGCCAGGCATGGTGGCATGTGCCTGTAGTCCCAGCTACTTGGGAGGCTGAAGCAGGAAGACTGATTGAGCCCCAGAAGTCAAGGCTACAGTGAGTCGTTATCACATCACTGCCCTCCAGCCTGGGTGACTGAGCGAGACGTTGTTTAAATACTGTCTATATTAAATTCCAAAATATAAATCTCCATACTAGATCTTTCCCCTAAGGAACACACTTTGGAAATTCAACTGTTTATAAATGACATCTCAAACAAAATGGAATGCCTAATCTCCAGTCTCCCTCATTCCCAAACCTAATTGCCTCTGTCTTAGTAAATGGCAACTCAATCCTTCAGGATGTTGAAGCAAAAAAAAACTGGAGTCATCCTTAACACCTCTCTTTCACAGCCCATTAGTCCCTCAGCAAATTATGCTTACCAAAAATATCTAGAATCTGATCATGCCTCATCACCTCTACTTCTACCAACCTGATCCAAGCTATTATCATCTCTCAACTGATTAGGATAACAGCCTTCTAACTGGTCTAACAGCCTGACCTTCCAAGTTACCTATCCAATCAATATTAACAATTAATCACTTATTCTACTTCTTTAAAAATCTCAAATCCATCTACCTGTGTACACTGTCACTACCCTAGTGTGTTATAGGCCATAAAAATCTCTAGAATTTTAACTAGAAAATTTTAACATCCTAATAGGTCTACCTGCTTCCAATTTTGTTACTCCTCCAATTCATTTGCTACATTTAAAAGCAACCTTTCTTAAGGAAAATCTGATTACATCATTCCTATGTCAATTCTTCAACGGCTCATCACTGTCCTTAAACTGAATTCTGAACTCTTTAACACAGCTGACAAGATCCTGCATGATTTGGCTTTGAATTCTCCACATCCTCTTTTCTTGTCATGTCCCACTCAATACTCAAAGCTCTAATCACAGTGAGCTGCTTTAAGTCTCTACAATATTTCCAATCCTCACTTCCAAACGTTTTAACATATGCTTCCCTTCCTGGGACAACTCATTCCCCATCCTGCTCTTCTCCCTAACTCAATTTCTTCAAATCTCGGTTTAAACATCATTTCTTCTATGAGGCTTTCTCTGACCTCCGTAAATCATTGCCTGTGTTTTGTGATGCCAAAGCACCCTGTATTTCTCCTCCATAAAACACTTACCGCATTTAAAACTATCTCTCTTCCATGAAGTAAGAGTTCCTTGAAGACAGAGACTTTTAAAAAACTTTCTAATGACTGGTGCAATACTGGCAAATTGTAATTGCTCATTAAATACTTAGTAGAAAGTGAAAATATGAAATAAAAAAGAATGAGAAAGTGAAGAAAAAAAATCCATACATGTTCTGTGTGAGCCATTCCGATTCCATCTTCCACGATTTGTTCTCCTCCTTCAATGTGCTGCACAATTCCAACTAATTTTCTGGAATAATCTGAGATTTCCTCTGTGAAGGTCCGTATGCAGTGAGCCATATCCAAAATTGATGCTCGGATCTGATTAGCTTCTGGTTCCAACACTGAATGCTATAAAATGTAACATAATTACAGAAAAGAACTCATAGTATTGACTAATAATATAAAAACTACTTAAATCCCTTTTAATACGAAGCATCAGCCACAAGTGACTTTTATAACACAGAAAAATACTAACTTACTTTTACTTTTCTCTCTTTTCATGCTACCAAACCATTCATCAATTCATTCATCAATTAACCCCTCTTGAATCGCTACTTTTAGCATAAAGAACCAGGTCAGAAAACAAATACTGAGCAGGTAAAGTAGCTACAGTGATTCAATTTATTAATAATTAAATGCATACCTTGTGACCTTGGTGTTTTCCATATTCTTTGCAGACACAGCACATGAGTGGGCTGGTTTGACAACCTTCTTCCAAGCAAACAAATTCAATAGCATGCACTTGGTGCTGAGAGCACATGGTTTTCTCATGAGGTTTATCAGCTAGAGGAACTCGCCTGTGCTTTGCTAATGTTTTTGTAGAATGAGTAACTTGAGAACACTCAGAGCACAAATGCGTTGCACACACAGTGCAATATACAGATGCAAGGTGAGCTTCATCTTCATCACAACGAATGATGCTCTGATAAACAAAAATTAATGCCTTAAAATTGAACCCAATCAGTATAACATGACACATTTTTAAATATAGAATCCCACAATCTTTTTGGCTTAACTGACCAACATTCATATATGAAAATATACTGGCCATGAAGCACAAAGGTCATTCAGTACTCATCTGAGAAGCATTCATCTCTATATGTAAGCAGCTATTTCCAAGAATAACTGACCAATATATGTTATGAATTTAAAGCCAAAAATAAAACTATTCTCATATCTATATTCAGTGCAAAGATCTCTTCCACCAAATCCCTGCACTTTACACAAGAAACTAAACCACTGAGAAGTAAAAAGTCTTCTTTTAAGACAAAAAAAATCTGATATTAAAAATATCCCCATAGCTTTAAATATCAGTTGGCATGATGATGTATAGGAAGGACAGAAGTACAATTGCTATTTAGATAATGTGGGATTATGCATCAGAATTAGCTATAAACTTTAAAAAACATAGTTGTCTGGATTCTAATCTGAGAAATTCTAATTTCAACAGGTCGTGGATGAAGCCTGAAGACTTGTACATATTTTTCTAATTATACGCCTTGTATTTTAATTCCCCACAGGTGAGTCTATTGCACAATCATGACAGAAAACCACTGATTTAAGCAAATAAAAAAAAAAAATAGGCCAGGTGCAGTGGCTCATACCTGTAATCCCAGCACTTTAGGAGGCTGAGGCAGGCAGATCACGAGGTCAAGAGATCAAGACCATCCTGGCCAACATGGTGAAACCCCATCTCTATTAAAAATACAAAAATTAGCTGGGCATGGTGGCACGTGCCTGAAGTCCCAGCTACTCGGGAGGCTGAGGCAGGAGAATGGCTTGAACTGGGGAGGCAGAGATTGCAGCGAGCGGAGATCGTGCCACTGCACTCCAGCCTGGTGACAGAGCCAGACGCCATCTCAAAAAAAAAGAAAAGAAAAAAGGCCAGGCTCAGTGGCTCATTCATATAATTCCAGCACTTTAGAAGGCTGAGGCAGGCAGGTGGGTCAGCTGAGGCTGAGGTAGGTGGATCATTTTATTTTATTTTATTTATTTATTTTTTTTTTTTGAGACGGAGTTTCGCTCTTGTTACCCAGGCTGGAGTGCAATGGCGCGATCTCGGCTCACTGCAACCTCCGCCCCCTGGGTTCAGGCAATTCTCCTGCCTCAGCCTCCTGAGTAGCTGGGATTACAGGCACACGCCACCATGCCCAGCTAATTTTTTGTAATTTTTAGTAGAGACGGGGTTTCACCATGTTGACCAGGATGGTCTCGATCTGCCGACCTCGTGATCCACCCGCCTCGGCCTCCCAAAGTGCTGGGATTACAGGCTTGAGCCACCGCGCCCGGCCTACGGTGGATCATTTTAATACTCCACAGGTGAGTCTATTGCAAATAATGGCAGAAAACCCCTGATTTAAGGGAAAAAAAAAAGGCCAGGCACAGGCACAATAATAAATGAGGTAATATTGTGCTAATAATGGCATACAATAAAAGAAAAATTCATGCTCATAAGAAATATTTCACCAAGTAAAATCAATACCTCTCCAGATATCCCAATGGATTCTTCTGCAGCTCCATACTGACCAATAGGCCCATTCTGCAGTCGTTCCAAAAGCTCCAATAAGGCAAAATTTTTTTTCAATCCCCAAACACCTGAATCTCCTAGAATAAAAACAAAACAAAAAACTAAATCTAACAAAATAGACTATTAACCATTTTACCCCATACCTCAAAAGTAATTTCTAATCATATAGTTCAGTAATCAATGTCTAAATTTTAAAAAAATCAAAATTTTCCCATTTTTTAATACTAAAATAATTGCTTTGTTAAAATACTCTCTTTTAAAAAACAGAAGAATCCCTAAGCCTTTCAAGTAGAAATACACTTTAAAATTCATTATTTTTTGGCCAGTTGCAGCAGTTCATGCCTGTAATCCCAGCACTTTGGGAGGCTGAGGCAGGCAGATCACCTAAGGCCAGGAGTTCAAGACCAGCCAGGTCAACATGGTAAAACCCCATCTATACATTTTTACAAAAATTAGCCAGGTATGATGGCAGATGCCTGTAACCCCAGCCACTCAGGAGGCTGAAGCACGAGAACTACTTAAACCTGGGAGGTAGAGGCTGCAGTTAGCCAAGATCATACCACTGCACTGCAATCTGGGAACAATACTCCGTCTCAAAAAAAGAACTGTAAATACACATAAAAAAATTATGACGGTAAAGGCTGCACAACAATGCGAATGTACTTAATGCCACTAAACTTAAAAATGGTTAAAATGACAAATTTTATGTTATATATATTTTGCCAGTTTAAGAAAATTATTTAGATAGCCTTTACTTTTTTTTTTTTTTTTTTTTCTGAGACAGTCTTTATGTTGCCCAGGCTGGTGTGCACTGGCACGATCTCAGCTTACTGCAATCTCCACCTCCCAGGTTTATGTGATTCTCATGCCTCAGCCTCCCAAGTGGCTGGGACTACAGGTGTGTGCTACCACGCCTGGCTAATTTTTTTTGTATGTTCTGGTAGAGACGGGGTTTGCCATGCTGGCTGGGCTGGTCTCAAACTCATGGCCTCAAGTGATCCACCTGCCTCGGCCTCCCAAAATGCTGGGATTACAGGTGTGAGCCACTGTGCCCAGCCAATTTTTCTATCATTTAATTTTACAAGTCCTATTTTGTCACTGACTTTCACTATATATACTAAAACAAGCATTTGCAAGTACTTTTTGCAGCAACCTACGTTAAGAAATACATTTTATATTGGAACCCAGGACAACATACACACTCTTTCTGAGTCTATGAATAAAAGTCAGATCCTTCAGTAGTAGAAGGAATATTTGTTATGGTAAACTCCTATGCCACAAATACCATCTGACATAGCTGCCACCTAATACATATTCATTAAATGAATAAACATATAAAAGGTTAATGTAGTCATTGCCTGCAGGGCTCCCCTTCCTCTTGGCCCTTAAAAAAAAGCCATTCCACACTATGGTTCTCCCAAAAAAAAACCTAGACTGAACACATCTATCCTCCTCTCTGACTTCTGTGACCTCCTTTCCCAAGTACCATTATACAGACCCCCCCAACCCAGAATTGCTCCCTCAGCCTTGCCCCCAAAAGGCTTTCTGCCTAATTTTTAACACATATTCTAAAACAAGCTGAGTTCTACTTATATAAAGGTTAAGACGTACACTAAGTGACCATTTAAAAATATAGTCTTGACAATTTTCTAAATAACCAGTCATTACATAATGAATATATACAAATAAACTCCTAGCATTACTAGGTAGTGCCTAATATATCACTTAATTCTGTTAAGTGTCAAAACAACTCTACAATTTCAATGGCTTAACACAACAAAAATTTTCTTTTTGCTCATGCAACATCTCAGGGGTTAGGGAAGACAAGACAGACTCTGTTCCCCACTGACCACAGACAGGGACACAGGTTACCAAGTTTCCAACCATCTGGACCACCTCACTGTAGCAGGAAGAAGAATTTACTTCAAAAATCATAAACCTTCTATTATCAACTTCTACTGGAAGCTAACACCTCACTTCTGCTCAAATTTCACTGATCAATGAACATCACTCAGTGATGTGTAAGAGGGCAAGAAAGTGTAATTTCATCATATGAACAGAAGAAAATCAGAAATATTGCTGAATAGTATTAAGAATTACTCATATTCTTCTTGGACTAGAGAAGAATTCTGATTCAGAATTCAGAGAAGTCAAAGAGGAGGACAGATCTACTCAGTCTAGTTCCCTATAATAAATTTATAGTGTAGTTAAACATTAAGGATAGTAACTCCTCACATTGTATTACTAATATAGAGAAGGCAAAGTGCTCTTCAAAAAGATAGAAGAGCTGGGTGTTATGGCTCACACCTGTAATCACAGCACTTCGGGAGGCTAAGGTGGGTGGATCACTTGAGGTCAGGAGTTCCAGACTAGCCAGGTCAACATGGTGAAACACCATCTCTATCAAAAATATAAAAATTAGCCAGGTGTGATAGCAGGTGCCTATAATTCCAGCTACTCCGGAGGCTGAGGCAGGAGAATCACTTGAACTCTAGAGGTGGAGTGAGCCGAGACTGCACCATGGCACTCCAGCCTGGGCGACAGAGTGATACTCGGCTTTAAAAAAAAAAAGGGGGGGTTAGCCGGGTGCGGTGGCTCACGCCTGTAATCCCAGCACTTTGGGAGGCCAAGGCAGGTGGATCACGAGGTCAAGAGATCGAGACCATCCTGGTCAACATGGTGAAACCCCGTCTCTACTAAAAATACAAAAATTAGCTGGGCATGGTGGCGTGTGCCTGTAATCCCAGGTACTCAGGAGGCTGCGGCAGGAGAATTGCCTGAACCCAGCAGGCGGAGGTTGCAGTGAGCCGAGATCGCGCCATTGCACTCCAGCCTCGGTAACAAGAGCGAAACTCCATCTCAAAAAAAAAAAAAGATAAAGGGGGGTTAGAAGAAAGGCTCTATCCTCTATTTGCAAAATGTTACTATTTATTTTAGTTTGTTTGTTTGTTTGTTTTTTGGGTTTTTTTTTTGAGATGGAGTTTTGCTCTTGTCACCCAGGCTGGAGTACAGTGGCAGGATCTCAGCTCACTGCAACCTTCACCTCCCAGGTTCAAGCAATTCTCCTGCCTCAGCCTCCCGGGTAGCTGGGATTACAGGCGCCTGCCACCAGGCCCAGCTAATTTTTATATTTTTAGAAGACACGGGGTTTCACCATGTTGGTCAGGCTGGCTTCAAACTCCCGACCTCAGGTGATCCACCCTCCTGAGCCTCACAAAGTGCTGGATTACAGGCGTGAGCCATCACACCTGGCCTAAGTATAGTTTTATTTAAAGAAATAGTATGATATATGCATATCTTACAAAATAAAAGACCAAATAAAAGTACAGAGACTTTCCCAATCCTTATTATTTCTTGGCTACTGGTAAGTTACTGCTATCTATAATAATGCTATCATTATCCTATATTAGTTGTCAGGCAAATAGACATACTATTTATAAACATCAAAGATCACCAAAACCTTGAAAATCCTTTTCTTTCCCAAGAAAATATTTTTAAACCATGTTTCTTAGCATTTTAAAGTCTTCCAGCCTAAAATTACAGGTACTCTTCCTTTTTTTGATGGATAAATTATTTTGAATGTGTTCCCCTTGAAAAATAGTATGAATACATTAAAACAGTCTTAAAAGTGCAACTGACCTGGAAAAAAAAATGGCAACCTTAAACTCTTTTGGAAAAAAACTCCCTTATCAAAAAGAGTAAACTCACAGAACTTATATTTGTAAAAATAATTGTTCAAATGTTAGTAAATACTATTATTTCCAAATCTGGTACCTGAAAATAACTTACTTTGAAATATATTAAGAAAGTTTTAAAAGTATATAGAAAACCACAAAAAAAAAATCCACAAACCCTTCAAACTTATTTTAACAGAAAATAAAGAGTAACGATCACAAGCTACAAACACTTCCGTCTTTGATATTAGTAAATAAAAACATTCTGAGACTCTAATGACTTACCTGTATTTTCATTATTGGCTTATTTATTTTTAAAGAAAATATTGTTTTATTGGGTTAATGGTTTCAGGCAAATGATTCACCCTGTGATGCATATTCTTATTTCATTGAATCAGGATAGCAGGTTTTTCTTAGGTGACTTAAAGCTCTTTACATGTAAGTATTGAATATAAACATCTCAGAAGATAAAATTACTAAGAGTGAGATAGTTTATAGCTTGAAGATTATTAATCTTAACAGAAACTCAGGCTTTCTAAAACTTCCTGGGAATTTTATCATTTTAAAAACCAAGTGAAAGGAAATTGTTTTCTATGACATTTGCATTACATGAACAATTTTCAATCTTAAATCCACACAAATAATTTTCCTACCTAGGTCTGTTACTTGTCGATCAAATGGGCAACGGATTGCTCTTCCATGAAGAGGTAGGCGAGTGAGACAGTCATGACAGACTGTATGGCCACAAAGCAAAAGTCGAGGAACTTTGTCTCCTTGCAAAGAAAAGACGTCTTCACAAACTCCACACTCTAGCACCTAATATTTGAAAAGAAAGGATGCGCTCTTCAAACAATTTTAAAAGCATACATTTTTAAGTATGTAAGAAAACTGACCTAATATATTGAATCAACATTGTTACTTTATTCCTCCATGAAAAAAACTATGTAGGTTGTAAAATCTTAAATCATTTTTAAGTCATTCAATCTGACAGACCCTGCCAAAATTATAATGAAATATCTTTGAAATACTGTTAGAGGCAAAGATGCTGTAAGTTAACATTTTCATTATCTTTTGAAAATTATGATTGACTCATTACATCTGAATCTGTACAAATATATAATTCTACTGAAAGCGGGTTCTTAAGCAATTTCTCTGCAACTACCTAACCTATGAATAATCTCAACAAAATAAACTATCATTAATTTCAACAAAATAATCTAAAAAATGTACAGAGATAATAATTACTCTTGTAAATGATAAAGAACTTATTAAGACTACAAGTAACTTTCAAGTATCTTCTAGTATCTAATTACATCAAACAATATAAAGGCAAAGAAGCAGTCACCTTAAACTTAAATTTCAATTCCTGTTCTCTATCAATAAATATAGCTCTGAATTAGAAACTAGTTTATCTAGTTCTAGTTATAGGCAAATGACTTGCACAAGGCTACACAGTCAGTCAAAAGAAAGGCTATTTATCAGCATATTCTGATTCTCAAGTCCATAAGTTTATGTTTTATAGTCAACACTGTATTTATACCAATAAAGCATTTTCAGCACTTATTTCTAAGTATATTTGTAGTGTTTCCATTTTTGTTAATTTTTTTAAAATGCCTACACTGTACTATTCAATCATACCTCAAACTCTTGTGTCTGCCATTCAAGACCTGCTACAAACTGGTTCTTGTCCTACTGCTTCACTGCCACACTCTTCTGACCCTGTGCTCCAACTATATCCAACAGCTTGTAGTTCTCAGAACATGAAAAACCGTTTCATGTCTCTTCATGCTAACGCTGAGGAAAGGACTACACTTGTCCCTTGGGCCCAACTCTGTGTAAGTGTCTACCATAACATCCTAAGCACTTTAATACCTTTACCAGTTTTTCAGCCTGTTTTTCCCTGTTAGACCAAAGAACCCTCAGAAATAGGATATTTCAAATACCAAGTACCTACTGCTTACATAAAGTCCAGCAAAATAATTTAAAAGCAATTAAGCCCAAGGAAGAAATCAGACTAAATCTACTACGATTTTAAACCTAACTCTGCAATTAACTTGGACTTAGTGCATGAGATGCAAATATCTTTCACCATAAATAAAGTGATAATTCAGAATTGCCTTTCATCTTATTATGCTTCAAAAGAAATTTAAATTTAGTCCTTCAATGTAAATAAGGCTTTGGGAAAAGAAAAATAAATAAAAATAAGAAACATTAACATTGTTCACAGAAAAGAAGATGAAAATTCTTTACATGAAAAGATGTTCAATCTAACTAATAAGAAAAATGCAAATTAAGGCTGGGTACATTGGCTCACACCTGTAATCCCAACACTTTGGGAGGCCAAGGATCAGGAGTTTGAGACCTGCCTGGCCAAGTTCAAGATCAGCCTGGCCAACAAGGTGAAACCCCGTCTCTACTAAAAATACAAAAAAATTAGCTGGGCATGGTGGTGAGGTGCCTGTAATCCCAGTTTACTCAGAAGACTGAGGCAGGCTAATCATTTGAACCTGGGAGGCAGAGGTTGCAGTGAGCCAAGATGGTGCCACTGCACTCCAGCCTGGGTGACAGTGTGACTCAGTCTCAAAGAAAATAAAGAAAAGAAATGCGAACTAAAGTTACATCAAAATACTTTTTTTCAGATTAGATAAAAAATGTTGGTAACACTTGGTTGTGAAGGTGTGGGAAAGGAGACACTCATACATTACTGATTACTGTGAAATGTTCATTGAGCAATATTGCTTCTATGGAGGGCAACTTGTCAATACTTACCAAAAATTTAAATAATTCCGTAATTCCAGTTGCAGGAATTTATCCTACAAGCATATTAGACATGTGTGACAAAATCTGTCTGTTATTCCTTAAAACACCATTTGCATTAGCAAAAAATTGAAAACAAAGTTAATATACATCAATTATCAGCTTGGAAAATGAATTATGGTACTTAATAATACTAAAAAACTACATAGGCTAGTAAGAAAAAGTTTTTCATGTATACACAAAATGATTTCCTATGACTAAAACAAAAAGAAAAATGATAAATAGAATATATTCATTTTTGCATAAAAACAGGGAGAGAGCAAATTTCTTTTATATTGTTGTATAAGCATACTATCTTCCTGGAAGGATATATAGGATACCAGTAACACTGGAACATTGGTTCCCCATGAGAAAGTGACACAGCTGGAGAACAGCTACTCGTGTATAATTCTATCATTATATAGAGAGAGACATACTTCAGTTTATCCTCCATTTTTTTAAAAGGGAAAAGTTTCACATTATCAAATTCATTTAGACCTGGCACTGTAGCTCACACCTGTAATCACAGCACTTGGGACACCAAGACAGGAGGACTGCTTGAGGCCAGGAGTTCAAGACTAGCCTGGGCAACACAGTGAGACAATGTCTCTATAAAAAAATCAAAAACTGAGGTGGGAGGATCACTTGAACCCAGGCGATCAAGGTTGCTATGAGCCATGATCCTGTCACTGCACTCCCACCTGGGTGACAAAGTGAGAACCTGCCTCAAAACAAAAATTTCCAATTAAATATAGAAAAAAATATTCACAATGGAATTTGATATAAAATAAATGCAACACTTAATAAGTGCTATTATACTATAATAAATTTAATTTGTTTATGACAATAAATTCCAAAGGACCATATTAAAATTTTATTTAGTTCATTTAAATCCTGTATTTCTGATCCCATCAGTATACAAGATTTAAAAGGACTTCCTTATGCTGTTATCATATTTTTTAAAAAGTGTTAATAAAATTTCATTGATTAGCAAGCTAAACATAGGTCCAAAACTAAAGTTACCAGACTATTTTGCATCAATTTGGTAAATAATACAGCAATAAATTATTTCCTCAGTATCTATAAATAGGAATTGTGGCTAATATCAAAAAGTCCTAGACAGGAAAAAGCTCTTAATTTTACACTTCACAAAATGCTAAAAGAAAGCTTCAAACTTATTACATGTAAATCAAACTGTGATCAGATTGTTATTTATTATTATTATTATTTTGAGAAAGATTTTCACTCCGTCAGGCTGGAGTGTAGTGGCCTGAGCATAGTTCACTGGAGGCTTGACCTCCTGAGCTCAGGCAATCTTCCTGCCTCAGACTACCAAGTAGCTGGTACCACAGGCATGAGCCACCACACCAGGCTAATTTTTTAAAATTACTATTTGTAGAGGTAAGGTCTCACTATGTTGCCCAGGCTGGTCTTAAACTCCAGAGCTCAAGCAATCTTCCCACCTCGGCATCCCAAAGTGCTGAGATTAAAAATGTGAGCCACTGTGCCCAGATCCAGACTAAATTTCAAAAGGCCTAAGGAGACTCACTAAGCAAAAGAAATTCTGTGATACATTTTTAAATGTCAGTTATTTCATAATATCAGATTTTGCACTTTTTATTTTTCAGATGGAGTCTTGCTCTGTCGCCCAGGCTGGAGTGCAGTGGCATGATCTCAACTCACCACAACCTCCACCTCCCGGGTTCAAGTGATTCTCTTGCCTCAGCCTCCTGAATAGCTGGAATTAACAGATGCGTGCCACAATGCCCAGCTACTTTTTGTATTATTAGTAGAGACAAGGTTTCACCATGTTGGCCAGGCTGGTCTCGAACTCCTGACCTCAAGTGATCTGCCCACTTCGGTCTCCCAAATTGCTTCCCAGGCACTTTGTGCTTTACAGGTGTGTGCCACCGTGCCCAGCCACAATATCAGATTTTTATGTCACTGTTTTCTCTAATGATAAAAACCATGTCATTATCAACTTGTTCACAAGCAAAAGGCCATTTTACAGAGTATGACCATTATATACTTCAACTTTTACCTTCCAATAAATACTTCTTGCTTTTATCTATAAAAATGACAATGAGTTAATTTATGCCACTATACCTATGACAAATTATGGCATGAAGATTTTGTCAAAAAGGACTTTTTAGTTGCACAATTCAGGAATATTTTACATGTTAAGATGAAAACGAACAAGGTGAGACTCTAATGTATCAAATTATGTGCTATAACAAACTGGAGTTACATCAGGTCTTGGTACACTTTTGAGACTGTAAGGTAAACAGGGTAACAAAAAATAGATACTGCAATGATACCCATTCCAATTATGAAATAAAACTTCAAGTTAATTCACAAAGTACTCTGCAAGTATTCTCTACTTAGCAAAAGCACAATTCAATAAATAAAATCTCAATCACACAACATGCCTAATAATGAGGTCTCCTTTGGATATCAGATACCTGCAGAATAACTTTATTAGTACATAAAGGTCGTCTGAATCAACAACCACCAATATTGACTGATACTAAACTGTGGGAAGAAATGTCTCATTTGCTGTTATATAAAACCAACTGAATACTATTAACTGAATAATCATAGGCGTTTATTTTTCAAGATGTTAAAAGAACTTCAGATATTATCTTGTTCAGTAGTTAACCCTGGTTGCACATTTTAAAAACTTCAGGGAATTCCTAAAATATACTAATATCAACCTCATCAGAACTGGAGAAGGACTGCATCAGTAGTGTATTAAAAATCCTCAGTGATCCTACTATGTAGCTAGGAATGAGAATTATCAATCTCTTAGATTAGAGATGCTCCTGAAGGTTACTCTATAAACCAACGAGATCAGTTCTCCCCTCCAGATCTTTCCATGCACACAGTGGAAGGGAAAAATGACTGCCATTGATTTTTTTGTAAATTCATTTTGGAGCATGTATACATGGTAGAATCTAACTTCAAGCCTAAGGAAATTCATAAATTCTATCGTTAATGCTCAGCTATGATGTTGCAGACTTCTGAAACGTGTTAACAGACTGTACTACGAAAAGAGGAGAGGGCAGCTCAACCAATAATAGATTCTGATTACAGACATAGTACAATAGCGAAAAGCATAGACTTTAGAGCCGGTCAACTCTGGGCTCTGTCATACACTGTGTTAACCTAAACCTGGGTTTCCTCCCGGTAAAATGGGAATTAAATCTACTTCACAAGTAGACATTAACAAACTAAAACACCTAACGTAGTACGTTACAATGATGACGGCTCAATTTATAATACTAAGCTAATTAATGCCTGTTGAGTTTAACTAGAAGCAAAGAAACTGGGGAAAGACCTGTCTAGGTCACTGACACTGGCCCGCAAGCTCCTTTTCGCAAATGTCTCGATAATGACATGTCATGAGCAGAAGACCAGGCAATTTCAGGCCGTAGGAGGAAATGGTCGCAGAGGAGAGGACAAGACTTGTAAAACCAAAAGGGGCCCAGAAATCGCGCATCCCACCCATCGAAGCCTGGGCCACGGCGATGCCTCCTGGTCTCCAGGATGAACCGAAGGTAGGCCGATGGTGGAGAACAGAGCACGTAAAGTACCTCACCTTCACTACAGCTGTCCCCCGGCTGCCCTGCCGGCCACTGTCTACTCCCGCTCCAAGCTTGTTTACAAGCAGGGTAGCCATCCTCGTCGGAGCAGCGCCACAGATGCAGCCCTCAGAATCCTCAACTGAGAGGCGGGGTTGAGCTACCTACCCAGAAGCCTCTGCGCACGCCATCGGCGCACAGGCGCAGTAGGACTCGGGGCGCCGCTTAGCCGACTCTTAACACCGCCTGCCGGCAGTCGTGGGGTGTTTCGTTGCACAACCTTGCGCATGGGCACTTTTTTATTTTTCATTACGTAGTCTGCAACTGCTGGAAAAAAGGTTTAAAAAAAAAGGAGAGATAAAACAGAATTAAAGTTCTGGGGTGAAACTCCCGCTCCTGTAATGATTTCTCTCGAATCCTAAACCAGCCAAGGTGTAAACTGGGGGTGGGGGTGTGGCGGGGGCGGGGCATCTCCCTGCCTGCAACAAGATATTTGTATAAACTACAAATCCCAGTATGCCACTCTCATTTTTTTACGCCGGTAACGTTAGCCTTTGGGAGGCCGCCTTTGTTGCCGAGGGGTGGGTTCCTGAAGTCGCTATGTATGACTGCAGATAGAAAGCAAAATATTTTATGTATAGGATAGGTTTCTAAGATAAAAGAGATGTGTTTGGTGAAAAGAAGCCAGTCTGTAAAGGACATAGTAAGAGAATTTAAGGTACCAACACCAGAGAGAAGTTGATTGTGCGTTTGACTCTTGGTCTTCACCAAACGCGAGGTTTTTCCGTTTTCTTCCGGGCCAAGTTGAACCTGTCCAGCCCCCGTAGGCCGTGGGTCAAAAGTGCCGGTCAAAATGGAAGTGAATCCCCCTAAACAGGAGCACCTGCTGGCGCTGAAAGGTAAACTTTTGCGAATCTGAGTCCCCTTTTTCTGTTTTCTTCCCTTCCCTATTTCTCGAAGCCTTTGCCATGTAGGCCTCATCCTTCTTAAACACAGTCAGTGCTCGCCCTCCTGCTCTGTCCCTTGGCGCCAAGCGGAAGGAAGCGATTTCGCCTGGATGCTTTTTAGGTTTAAGGGCCCCTTTATAGAATGAAATAGATAGTTTGTAAATCATTCTTTCTGATCTATGGTGCTTCAGTCACCAGAGTTTAGCCGCAGAAGCTAACATCCCGCCCCTATCGTGGAGATCTCTCTGAACTAGGATGAATTACAGCGGGCATCTAAAGTGCTTTTTCCCCTCTGTCTCTTGTCTCTTCATGTGGCACTGATGAAGTTAACAGGCTTCAGCTTCCTCTGTAAAATTAGTATTGCATGGCAGTAGTGCCAAGAATTTAGCAATACATAGTAATACAACGTGTAACTTAGAGTTATTAAAAACAAACTGCAGTTTACTTCAAAGCACTGCACTGTATGTCGGAAACAGGTCCGAGATCTAAGGTCAACTCTCATTTTTTGTACACGGCCATTTTGAGTAAGTTTGATAATTTAATTAGATCACTATTTAGGAAAAAAAACAGCAAGACAGTTTTGGTTTTTCTTAAGGGTAGTTTTTTTTAATGCCTATTATTTTCTGAAAACCTTTTATTTGAAATCTTCAGTTTTATTTTGTTTTTGTTTTTTTACTACAACAAATGCAGTTTTGTTTCTTGTATGCTCTAATATGGCTTGAAGGAGCTGAGGAAATAAATGCTCAATAAACATTTGGATTCAATTCAGTTGCACTTATGGCATCCATTTTGAGAGATGCCTTAGCCTTCCCATTATGATGTAATCATCAGACATTCTAGAAGCTCATTAGTCTCATTTGTAACATAGAATCATGTAATGATGCCTTAGTTAGCAAGACTGTCTCTTATTGTGGACCTTTGTAATTTTAAGTGATAAAGTGGTGGCACCTGTAAGCTTAACCTGAGCAAATGATCTAGACTAAAATGGATTGTTACTCTTGGAAAAGAGGGAAAAGAAGAAAAGCATGTTTTTTATCTCTCAATCTCACTTCAAGTATGTGGAGTAAATATTAATTCTTATAGTTGAAGCAACTTTTCCAAGATCACATAGCCAGTAAGTGATTGAGGCAGTATTTCAACATAAGACCTGCCTCTTTTCAAGAGTCCATGTTGCCTCCTAATGAATGAAACAGCATTCTCAGAGATAATTCCACTACCAACTACGTGGATGGGAATTTTGAGCAGTTCTATTAGCTGCAAGGTGTAGTTTGTACAAATTAGAAGCTATTAAAAAGTAAAATACCAGTGAAACAGAGACTGCCACTGGGAGTTTTTAGTTTTCTGTTATTCTCTGTTTTCCAAAACAGAGGGTACCTAGGAAGGAATATTTAAGCAGCCTAGGCCAGGTGCAGTGGCTCACACCTGCAATCCCAGCACTTTTGGGGGCCAAGGTGGGCAGATCACTTGAGGTCGGGAGTTTGAGACCAGCCTGGCTAACATGGAGAAAACGTGTCTCTACTAAAAATACAAAAATTAGCCAGGTGTGGTGGCAGACACCTGTAATTCCAGCTACTCAGGAGACTGAGGCAGGAGAATCGGTTGAACATGGGAGGCAGAGGCTGCACTGAGCTGAGATTGCCCCACTGCACTCCAGCCTGGGTGACAGAGTGAGACTCTATCTCAAAAAAAAAATGGCAGCCTAAACGGGCAAATGTTTTAAAATTCACTGATAGTTTCAACTTTATTAAACCTCTTTGGTACCATCTTCTAGTTAACCCATTGTTCCAGCTAATCAAGGATTTTCACACTTCTCTATTTACTGATGTTGGATGCCAAGTGTATCAATTTAAGTGGTCATTTAAGTTCACTTTATATTTTTATATGTAAAATGTTAAAGATAATATCTTGTGCCAAGAGCAGTGGCTCACGCCTGTAACTCCAGCACTTTGGGAGGCTGAGGTGGGCAGATCACCTGAGGTGGGGAGTTCAAAATCAGGATTACCAACATGGAGAAACCCCATCTCTACTAAAAATACAAAGTCAGCTGGGGGTGGTGGGGCATACCTGTAATCCCAGCTGCACAGGAGGCTGAGGCAGGAGAATCGCTTGAACGTGGGAGGCAGAGGCAGCAGTGAGCCGAGATTATGCAATTGCACTCCAGCCAGAGCAACAGAGCAAAAACTCCGTCTCAAAAAATATATATATAGATAATGTCTTGTTATTCTTGGTTGGGCGAGGTGGCTGATCACTTGAGATCAGGAGTTTGAGACCAGCCTGGCCAACATGGTGAAACCCCATCTCTACTGAAAATACCAAAATTAGCCAGCATGGTGGTGCACACCAGTGGTCCTAGCTACTCGGAGGGCTGAGGCACAAGAATCACTTGAGCCTGGGAGGTGAAAGTTGCCATGAGCCGAGATCATACCACTGCAGTCCAGCTTGGGTGACAGAGCAAGACTGTCTCAAAATTTTAAAAAATCATCTCTTCAGTATAACACTGATTGAGTTCAGATAAGAGATTTTCTTAATGCCATTTCACATTTTACAATGTGAAAGTATAAGGAACGGAAAAAAAACATTAGTGCATTATTAATTCTTGAAGGAATACGTGATAACATTTAGATCCATATTTAAAATAATGGATGTTAAAGATCACATTTATGAATTTGAGAGTTGTCACATCTGTTAGTGGACAGTAACAGTAAGTAAAAAGAATCATGGAATTAGTTACTTCTTCTTACTCTTGAGAGTCAGACAGTGATTCTGTTGTGACATCATGACAGGAGTCCATACTCATGGTTATCCTAGCAATGGGAGAACCCTCATCAAGTAATTCTTTAATGATTTTTGGGGAGAAGGAATTCAACCCATTTTTTTCTGCAATTGTTAGGATGTGAAAAAGCCTGTTCTGTTGCCCTTACAACTTTGGGCCTGGTTAGGAAGCCTAACTTGCAGATATTGGAAGGCTCCATTCTTGACCCCATGTACCATATGCTGGAATTTATTATCAGTAACTTAATGTGGCGCAACTTGAGGACTTCTGTGCTCTAAGAGAAAAAAATAGGAGTCTAGACTTCTTGTTTTCCTCCAAACTGGAATACAAAAGCCATGGTATTAGGGTCTCCATACTGCTTAATTGCCTGGATTATATGGAGAAGACAGAGTCACAAAACTGGTTCTTGGCCTGGTTAAAATGCAAAGTTAAACCATACTCATGGTTTTAGTTTTTACTACAGAGAATGAAATGATATCATCAAATAATCTATCTATATATTTGTTTGGTGAAATCCATATAATTTGTTGTTGAAACCGAGTCTTGCCCTGTCACCCAGGCTGGAGTGTAATGGCGTGATCTCAACTCAGTGCAACCTCCACCACCTGGGTTCAAGTTGATTCTTTTGCCTCAGCCTCCTGAATAGCTGGGATTACAGGCATGCACCACCACGCCCAGCTAGATTTTTTATCTAGGAAACAGGAGGTTTCACCATGTTGGTCAGACCTGGTCTTGAACAACTGACCTCAGGTGATCCGCCCACCTTAGCCTCCCAAAGTGCTGGGATTACAGACGTGAGCCATTACACCTGGCGAATCCATATAATTTTCAAGGATTAAATGATTAATTTTCTTCCAAACAGGTTAGAATTTTTTTTTCTTTGAGACGAAGTCTTGCTCTGTTGCCCAGGCTGGAGTGCAGTAGCCCAATTTCAGCTCACTGCAACCTTTGGCTCTGATGTTCAAGCTATTCTCCTGCCTCAGCCTTCCTAATAGCTGGGACTACAGGTGTGCACCACCTTGCCCAGCTAATTTTTTTTTTTTTAAGTAGAAATGGGATTTCACCATGTTGGAGTAGAATTTACAGTGATTTCATTGTCCTCAATTAGTTGTCTCAAATTTTCAAATATTACATTTTTTGTTAATTATTTTCATAGGAAAACTATTTTAAGAATCATTTATTTACTCTTTGTTTCTGCTATAGTTTTAAGACTATTAATACTTAATATTAATACTTCCAAGCCCTTTATATCTGTTAAGTTAAACACATTGACTACTAGCATTTTTAGGCCGGAAGTAATTTTATAGGGTATCTAATTCAGAGTCTTTATTTTGGTAAGAGAAAGAGTTTTCAGGTTTGTAGATTACATTCACATTTACCAATAGCACTTTGGTAAACTACCACTTTGGGATTGGTTTTTGGTTTTTGTTTTTCCTTTTCTCCCTGCCTTTTTTTTAGGTAGGGTATCCCTACCGTGTCTTATTGTTTGCAATACTTCCACTTTAGGTCATGTTTCCCTCTGATTTGGCAGGAGAGACAATCTTGCAATAATAAATTAACATTCTAGCTCTGAGGAGTTCAGCTAAGAAATTTTCTCATCACTAAGAGTAATTGGATTACTGCAGAATGACTACAGAAGTAATATTACATTATCGACCATATGAGAGTGATCCCACACAACTGCCAAAAATTGCAGAAAAGGCAATTCAAGACTTTCCTGTTCGTCCGCTATCAAGATTTATACCTTGGTTTCCATATGATGGGTCCAAGCTTCCACTCAGACCTAAAAGATCACCACCTGTGATTTCTGGAGAGGCAGCTGAAGATGTGAAACAGTACTTGACCATTTCAGAACATAATGCTAAATCACACAGTTATGATTGCACAGTAGATCTACTGGAGTTTCAACCTTATTTGAAACAGCAGCGTTTAATCTGGTCACAAACACTGAAGAAACAGACTAATTCTGGAAATCTGGATAAACAATCAGAAAAGGGAAAACAGTACAACAGGAGATCTTGGAGTATTTCCCTTCCCGGCAATAATTGTACCGAAAAGGTTTATCCTTTGTCTAAAAAATTGCAAGACAGTTTAAAGGCACTAAATTTACACTCACTTTATAGAGCAAGATGGACAATAGAAGACACTATTTGTAACAGCCAAACTCTGGAAGACATTTGGACAAAACTCAATCAAATTATTAGACACAATGAACTTCCATCTTGTAATGCTACAATTCAGAGACATCTAGGCCAAATATGGATATTCTGTGATATTATGTATTGTGAATATGTGGGAAGTCTTCTTAAAGGAAGATTAGCTCTTACTGGAAAAATTAATTTATCTGTGCATAAATATGGTGTTATTTTTAGTATGTAATGAACTCCACTGATTGTCAACAAGGAAGAATATTCCGAATGAAGTGAATATGGATAGAAATAGATGAAATAAATTTTACAGGCTTTTGAAAATTTTTAATGACTTTTAGAATTTCTAAGTTTGTCAATTAAGTCAATAACTGTCTGAGTTCTACTTATTAGCAGCCTTCTTTTAAATATGATAAATTATTGTTTACACTGAATTTGAAGGTAAAAATGTTCTGTTCCTTTTGTTTTGTTACAAACTGTGATTGAATTAGTCTTATGAATTAAGTTGTATAGTTTGGATTCTGGTGAATCTCTAAGATCTAATTTTACTGTATTTTTCTTTACTCACCTCAAATGTAATTAAAAAAAAAAACTAAAAACAATTCTCTTTGGAATGCTATTTATGTGGCATGAATGTAGTTCAGATTGGGAGACCAGCCTAGATTCATAATAATGTTTCCAAAGATATGTAATAACAATTGATGGGTTGTTTTCAAACAAAGATACAAAATGTATACTTCACCTAATACTATAATGTTTCTTTAAGGCTATAACCTGTTTTGAAGGAAAGTATCAAATGTTGAATAAGGGTCAAGTTATTGTCTATTTCTTCTAATACAGATAATTCAATATTAATGATAGTGCTAATTATTACTTGACTGATTATTGGAGTCATTTTAGGTTCCCCATAAGCATAATCTTATAATTGGATTTACATATCACCTCATAAAAATACTCAAAGGGATTAAAACAATAAAAGTGTTATGCAAACATATAAGCTTGTATTTGTTTAACATATTTAAATGCCTACCTTGCACTAGGTGTTAGGATATACCAAGGAAGGAGACAGACATGGACCCTGCCCTCTTGCAGCTTAGGTGTCATTACTACTGTTAAACACACCAGCTCCCTAAGAAAAATAAGACAGCACTTACTAGGTATATAGACATGTTTACCTTGAAGCACAGTGCCTATCATGGTAGGAGCTTGATAATGCATGGTAAATGTGCCCTTTATAGCCTGAGATGGCTGAGGTTGCTTAAAAGTCCACTTTTTTTTTTCTTTACAGCTTTTATTTTAGGTACAGATTTGTCATATGTACCTAAAATAAAAGTTGGAAAGAAAAATTTACAGAGGTTAAATTGTGTGCCACAGGGGTTTGGTGTACAAATAGTTTTGTCACCCAGGTAATAAGGATAATACCCAATAGGTATGTTTTTAGTACTCACCCTCCTGCCACAGTCCACCATCAAATAGGTCTCAGTGTCTATTGTTTTTCTTCTTTGTGCCCATGTATGCTTATTGTTTATCTTCCACTTATAAGTGAGAATATGTGGTATTTGATTTTCTGTTCCTGTGTAAATTGGCTTAGGATAAAGGCCTCCAGTTCCATCCGTGTTGCTGCAAAGGCCATAATCTGAAATTATGAAGAAAACAGTTGCTTTTCATACCAAATTGGGATCATTTTATTTTTAATGGAGGATTGTTTTTTACTTCCCCCCCCATCTCATCCCCTGCTAAACCACAGGAATCATGAAAAATTAAGCTTTACAAGACTTTTGTTTGTAATGGAAATTTGAACGTATGATAGGCAAAAATGGTGGCTAAACGTTTGGGTGAACTCAAGGACGGTAAAAAAAAAAAAAGAGTGTCTTAGGATTCCCTTGAGACTCTATTTTCTCTTTATTGAGATTTGATTTCTAATGAAAAAAATAATGGGAAAGAAATAGAAAACACCAGTTGGTACTAAAAGTGAACTTACCAGCCTAGGCAACATGGTAAATCCCCATCTGTACAAAAACCACAAAAATTAACCAGGCATTGTAGCATGGGACAGTATTCCCAGCCTCTTGGTGGGCAGGGATAGGGGGTGGGTCTGAGGCAGGAGGATCACTTGAGCTCAGGGTGTGAAGGCTGCAGTCAGCCATGATCATACTCCAACCTGAGTAACAAAGTGAGACCGTGTCTCAAAAAAAATTTTTTTAAGTTATTTTAGATGTTTAAATTGGGAGAAACTGCTTCTTCTGTATCACTTTCAGGGCACCTTTTAATCTGTTTTCATAGTTAAAAATGAAAGTGAAGGTTGGAAACACCTTCCCATATTCATCTGTAGTTGGTTAATACTCTGGAATAGAGTCCTACTTTGAATTCCCATGGGATATTTCTGGTAAGGCTTGAGAGTCCAGGTATATGACTCCAGACTTATAATTGATAATTACTGTAGAGAATTATTTTTGAACAGTGAAATCACCAGGGTTCAAATCTAGATTCTCCTACTTATCTACTAATATAATTCTTTTGTATGCAATTTGCCCTCTGCTGGCATTGTCAGTGCCCTATCTGTATATTGGGGTTAATGTAGTACCAACTTAAGAGAGTACTCATGAGAATTAAATGTGTTCATCTTGTGAAATATTTAGCATAATGCCTGGTGCTAGTAAATGCTAGCCATACAAAGTAACTTCTGAAATTTTAAGGGTAGCATTTGTTGACTATTTCAAAAGCCAGCTGCTTAATATAGCAAGGTTGTTATTGCCCTCAGTTTCTAAAACTTACACTTTCAAAATGATGCCAGTTACTTAGGGACTTTCATGAAGTGCTAATTATTTTATTCAGGGAAGATCTGAATAGCAGAACCTACACCAGATAAGAATGCTACAAAACTGAACTTAGTACATAAGAGCCTAGACCTCGTGGAGTTTGGAAAGGAGTGCTATAAACAAATATAGTACGTGATAAATACAAGGTACCATGAGAGAAACAGAATGACCCGTTACTTTGTTTCTGAAAAGATGACATTTAAGCTGAAACCAGAATGAAAAAGCCACTCAATTTGATATGAACACCATAGTTGGTGAATTAGTGGTTGGTGGTACATTTTTATATATGCTAGTGAATACTACTTATATTCTGAATTGAATGTGTAGGTCTATAGTCTTTCTAGTATTTTGGCTGTGATTTGAATGAATACTTTTGATAATGAACTAGCCCTCTGTGATTCATTTTCTGAAAAGTTTTACATTTTTAAATTTTATGTTTTTTAAAATTTTGATGTGGTCAAATGGCAGTCTTTCAAAGTAATCGAAAAAGATTTTTAAAAAATTATAGAGCATTCTACCCTCATTAGACTACATTTAAAAAATATTCAATTTCACTTTTTTCTACTTGTCTGTGGCTTAATTTTCGTCTATTAATTTATATTTTAAATGAATTTTTAAATTAAATTTTATTTTTCCAGGTAGCTCACTATTTGTCTTTGCACCTTTTAATGAATAATCCTTTTACTAATTGATTTTTTTTTTAACTATGTCCTATCTTGTTTTGGAAAACTAATATATCAGTATGGTCTTATACTAATAAGCCAATTAGTTGATTATGGACTTAAATATGTTATAATATGTAGTAAATTTAAGTCTTCCTCTTTCTTCTCCATTAATTTTTTAGCTTATTTTCATTTATTTGTTTATTTAGATAAACTTTAGATACATTCTGTCATGTTCCAAAAATCTTAGTTTTGGTTGGAATTATATAAACCTATACATTAACTGACATTTTTATAATTGCTACACAGAATTAATGTTATTTAAAGAATTGGCCAGGTGTGGTGGCTCATGCCTGTAATACCAGCACTTTGGGAAGCCAAGGAGGGTAGATCACTTGAGGTCAGGAGTTCGAGACCAGCCTGGCCAACATAGTGAAACCCCATCTCTACTAAAAATACAAAAAAAAAAAATCAGGCATGGTGGTGCATTCCTGCAATCCCAACTACTTGGGAGACTGAGGCAGGAGAATCTCTTGAACCTGGGAGGCGAAGGTAGCAGTGAGCCGAGATCGCACCACTACACTCCAGCCTGGTGACAGAGTAAGGCTGTGTCTCAAAAAAAAAAGCAAAAAAACACTGAGTTTCCAGTGTTCATATTTTGTTGATATTGTTTACAGTGAAGTCACTTGGAATTTTTTAAAGCTTATGTTCCTAATATTATTTAAGCTTTAAAAATAATTTCCAGTTTCTCTATAATGAATGTATATTATGGTTACATTTAATTTTTGTAATTCATAAGTTGTAAATAAGTGGTTCTTATATAAAATTATTTTTGTAACATTAAAATTTTTAATAAATCACTGATGTGTGATAACCTTAGGAAATATGTAGTATTATATTTTATGTTAGTATAAAATGGATGAGTATCATACACTAGACTTGAGAATATTAACCCTAAGTAGTATTAATGTTTTGTTTTACTTTTATACTTCACAGTGATGCGGCTGACTAAGCCTACTTTATTCACCAATATCCCAGTAACTTGTGAAGAGAAAGACTTACCTGGTATGGCACATGCTTTCCTCTATTTATACCTAGGAAAAAGTTGAAACCTGAATTGGTACATTACCTTGGTCTAACTAAGCCTAGCCTTGTAAATCTTATACTAACCATTTGCTAGATTCTTTGTTGCCTGTTTTTGTATCATGTGAAAGGTGGCCATCTGAGTAACAGGCCTTATTCGTACTCTGCAAGTCCACATTATGTTTATATACTATGGCAATATGAGACTTACAGTTTAAGATATATTCATATTCATAATGCTATTAAAATTGCCTTCATCCTCAAATGTTGCATCAATATATGTATTAGCATTCCTTTTATTTAGAATTATTGGGGCTCTCTATAGCATATTGTGTACATTTTTCTTTGTTTCTAAAGTGTTCATTTCCTGTGAGATCAGAAGTTTTTGACATGCTTTTGTTGTATTAAAATCTAGAAATTAGACTTTTTAAATCTCATTTTTATCAAGAGTTTGTTTTTTAAAATGTCTCTCTCAGCTATTTCTTTATATAAGTAAAAGTTATTTAAAAGGTAGATGTTAGAATTTTATGTTTTTCTCTTCATTGAGGTGATCTCTTTAACCAGCTGATGAGAGATGATCCTTCAACTGTTAATGGTGCAGAAGTTTTAATGTTGGGAGAGATGCTGACTTTACCACAAAATTTTGGGTAGGTATGACATATTCACATAAGAAACCTTGTAAAGCTATTACAAATTGTGTTTTCAAAAACAGCTATGGGATGAGAAAACACTTTATGATACATTTACTTTTTTTTTTTGAGATGGGAGTCTTGCTCTGTTGCCCAGACTGGAGTGCAGTGGTAATATCTCAGCTCAGTGCAACCTCTACCTCCTGGGTTCACGCAGTTCTCCTGCCTCAGCCTCCTGAGTAGTTGGGATACAGGCACATGCCACCGCCCTGACTAATTTTTGTGTTTTTAGTAAAGACTGTGTTTCACCATGTTAGCCAGGCTGATCTTGAACTCCTCACCTCTGGTGATCCACCCGCCTCTGCCTCCTAAAGTGCTGGGATTATAGGTATGAGCCAACGCACCCAGCCCATGATGCATTTGAGTGGCAAAAATATTATTATAAGACATACTATGTGATTATAGCTTTCTCCTATTTAAAAAAAAAGATAGATACCAAAATGAAATGTTAATAGTGGTTCATAGGGTAATAGAATTTTAGCTTTCTTCATTAGATCCTACGATATTTTTTAATGGCTACATAATTCTTTTAACTACTAATCTAAATGTCTTTTTCAGAAGCAGCTCTCTTTTTTTTTTTTTGGCCTCATAGTCCTCTCCCAAGATGAGTTATCAGACTTGTCTGCTAATTAGGAACTCTAAATTTATTTCTTCTGTTATTCTTAGCTTTATTGTTAATCTAGATTAATAATAAGGTAGAAGCCCCTGGTTCCACTCCGGCTTCTGTGAGTTTGCAACTCACAGAATTTGAGACAAAAAAGGAATTTTACAGTTTGTTTTTATACTTTTACAGAATGTGGTCATTGACTAGAGTCTTGAAAAACTGGGAAATATATTAATGTAAAAAGTATAAAACGATGTAAAATAAAGCTACTGCTGATTTTTATACAAATAACTTAGGAAATAAATTGGTAAAAATACCCCAATATCAGTAGCTTAGATCTCTTCTAGACTCAGGGCATAAATTATTTCAAGAATGGAAACTTGGCTTTTTCTAACCTGTTCGGATACAAATCTTAAGACTTTAGCATAGACGTGATTTCAGTGAGTCTTATCTCTATCAAGATTGGCATTTTGTACAGTAGTCAAAGGCCAAGATACATCATGTTTTGTAGATTACATTCATATTTTGAATTGCGCTAGGTAATGAATGAGTGACCTAATGTGAACAAAGGAATGTTGAAACAATATTTTACCAGATCTCTCTTCTTTAGTAAATTTTTCTCCATTTGAAGTTCTTAGTGATTCTCAAACAGAGTATTTATTGTGAAACCTAAATGGATTTCTGCTTAAAAACTTACTTTATTTTACAGGAATATATTTTTGGGAGAGACCTTTTCCAGTTATATCAGCGTTCATAATGATAGCAATCAAGTTGTAAAAGACATATTGGTAAAAGTAAGTAACATTCTTACTTAGCATGTATTTTACTCTTTAAAAAAAATTTTTTTTTAGGCCGGGCATGGTGGCTAATGCCTGTAATCCCAGCACTTTGGGAGGCCAAAGTGGATGGATCACCTAATGTCAGGAGTTCAAGACCAGCCTGGCCAACATGGTGAAACCCCATCTCTACTAAAAATACAAAAATTAGCCAGGTATGGTGGCAGACACCTGTAGTCCCAGCTGCTTGGGAGGCTAAAGCAGGAGAATGACTTGAACCTGGGAGATGAAAGTTGCAGTGAGCCAAGATTGCACCACTGAACTGCAGCCTGGAGGACAGAGTGAGACTCTGTCTCAAAAAAAAAGTTTTTTTAATATCAATTATGTTTTTGGCACTTCATTAAATGCATGTTTGATACAAGAATTTTTAATTCTCATTAACAAGCACAAATGAATGCCAAAAATTATAAGTGTTATGCCAGGCACGAAAACATTTTTTCTAGTCAACAAGGTTTGTGATTGCTTGGGTGAGAAAATGTACTAGTCAATATATATCATTAACATAGAGAATGAAAGATCACTGGGGATTACATCAATCAGGAAGGTTTCTTGGAGAAGAGGGAATGCAAAGAGGATTTTGAAAGAATGGGAGGGTACGGACCACAAGGCAAGGGAGACATGGTAGTCAGAGGCAAAGACATAGCAGTACACATGTGTTATAACAGTGAACAAATTTCACTTGGTAAGAGTAGGTAAGGTGGTACAGATGAATAGTAGCTGTATTAGTCCTTTTTTCATGCTGCTGATAAAGTCATACCCAAGACAAGACAATTTACAAAAGAAAGACTTTAATGGACTTAGAGTTCCATGTGGCTGGGGAGGGCTCACCATCGTGGCGAAAGGCAAGGAGGAGCAAGTTACATCTCATGTGGATGGCAACAGGCAAAGAGAGAGCTTGTGCAGGGAAACTCTCATTTTTAAAACCATCAGATCGGCCAGGTGTGGTGGCTCACACCTGTATACCCAGCACTTTGGGAGGCCGAGATGGGTGGATTACCTGAGGTCAGTAGTTCAAGACCAGCTTGGCCAACATGGCAAAATCCAGTCTCTACTAAAAATGTAAAAATTAACTGGGTGTGGTGGCATGCACCAATAATCCCAACTACTCGGGAGGCTGAGGCAGGAGAATCGCTTGAACCTGGGAGGCAGAGGTTGCAGTGAGCCAAGATTGTGCCACTGTACTCCAGCCTGGGAGACAAAAGCAAAACTCCATCTCAAAAAAAAAACATCAGATCTTAGCTGGGTGTAGTGGCTCACACCTGTAATCCCAGCACTTTGGGAGGCCAAGGTCAGGAGTTTGAGACCATCCTGTCCAACATGGTGAAACACCATCTCTACTAAAAATACAAAAAATTAGCCGGGAGTGGTGGCATGCACCTGTAATCCCAGCTACCTGGGAGGCTGAGGCAAGAGAATCACTTGAACCTGGGAGAATCAGGTTGCAGGCAGCCAAGACTGTGCCACTGTACTCCAGGCTGTCTGGGTGATGGAGCAACAATTCATCTCAAAAATAAGTAAATAAAACCATCAGATCTCATGAGACTTGTTTGCTGTCATGAGAATAGCATGGGAAAGACCCACCCCCATGATTCAGTTATCTCTACCAGGTCCCTCCCATAATACATGGGAATTATGGGAGCTATAAGATGAGATTTGGGTAGGGACACAGAACCAAACTATATCAGTAGCCATACAATAGAGCATCTTGAAAGTCAGACTAAGGTTTTATTTAGCCTTTTTTGAAAAATTATTTTGCAAAATGGTAGGCAAAAAAATTAATTTTTAAAAAATCTGACCAGGCTTAAAGCTCACATCCGGAATTCCAACACTTTAGAAGGCTGAGGCAGAAGGATTGCTTGAGGCCAGGAGTTCAAGACTAGCCTAGGAAATATAATGAGACCCCATCTCTACAAACAATTTAAAAGGTATTTGAGCATGCTGGCACACATCTATAGTCCCAGCTACTCATGAAGCTGAGGTGGGAGGATTGTTTAAGCCCAGGAGTTTGAGGCTGCAGTGAGTTATGCCTGGGCACTCCAGCATGGGGTACAGTACAAGACCCTGTCTCTGAAAAAAATTTAAAAACAGTAGGCAGTTGGCTTTTGATCACTCTTTGTGTTAGAAAAACTGATATGAGCACATTGTATGGGTTGCTTTGTAGAAAACGGAACAGTTAGAAGACCTTTGAAATAGTTTAGAAATTAAAAGATAGAATATGCTAACTCGGCTAACAAAAATTTTTTCAAAAGAAAAAGTGGGCCAGGCGCAGTGGCTCAGACCTGTAATCCCAGCACTTTGGGAGGCCAAAGCGGGTGATCACGAGGTCAGGAGATCGAGACTATCCTGGCTAACATGGTGAAACCCCTTCTCTACTAAAAATACAAAAATTAGTCGGTGTGGTGTGGTGGCACGTGCCTGTAGTCCCAGCTACTTGAGAGGCTGAGGCAGGAGAATCACTTGTACCCAGGAGGTAGAGGTTGCAGTGAGGTGAGATTGTGCCACTGCGCTCCAGCCACCTGAGTAACAGTGCGAGACTCTGTCTCAAAAAAAGAAAAAGAAAAAAAGAAGGTAGGAATTCACAGTATGTCAGGGAGAAGTTGTCAAACCTGTCTTAGAGTGATTAGTTCAGATAATGAGAGTATTGCCAAAAAGGACCTCTAATTAGAATGAATTTGAAAATGATCATGGAGTTTTAAAGTTAACAAGGACCTTAGAGAACAAATAGACTCAACTTTCAGAAACTGGATACAAATTTGTGCATATACGTACATATGTTTGTGGACTCCATATGGATGGAGTCTCTACCTTTCATTAAATCAGGGGTTGGCAAATGACAGCCTAAAGACCAAATTTGGTCCATTGCCTGTTTTTATAGGCTTTTGAACTAAGAATGGTTTTCACCTTTTCAAATGATTGAAAAGAAAAGAATATTTAGAATATTTAGTGACATGTGAAAATTATATGAAATTCAAATTTTAGGCCAGGTGTGGTGGCTCACTCCTATAATCCCTGTGCTTTGGGAGCCAAGGCAGGAAGATTGCTTCAGGCTAAGAGTTTGAGACCAGCGTACACAAAACAGCAAAGCCCCACCTCTACAAACAAACAAACAAAAAAAAAAAGAAATTCAAATGTCAGTTAATTAATAAAGTTTTATTGACACAGAGCCATACTCATTTATTTGTTTATTATCTGTGACTGATTTCCAGCTACTACAACAGAATTATATAGTTGCAACAGAGATTGTGTGACCTGCAAAATCTAAAATATTTGTTAATGACTTCGGAGAAAAAGTTTGCCAACCTCTGCATTCAATTGTGAAAAGCTGATTTTCAGAAGTTTGAGAACATATACTTTTGTCTTCGTATGTTGTAAATGTTGAATTTCTTGGCAATCAGTAAATACTGAATTTATTCTTATAAGAAAGATTAATAAAATAGCAAAGGCATATAATTTAAGATGTCAGTACTATAAAAATAAAAGAATACAGTAGTATGCATGTTCTAAAACGGGAATTTGTATTTCATGCCTTTATTCACTTTTATAACAAAAATAGCTATATATTAAGCAGTGCAGTACTCACCAGGGGTCTTCTTAGGCTCAACTAGACAGATTCATGATATATACATAATGCTATTTTTTTTCTTTTTCTTTTTTTTTTTTTAATTTTTTTGAGGCAGGATCTAGCTCTGTCACCCAAGATGGAGTGCAATAGCATGATCATAGCTCACTGAAGCCTAAAACTCCTGGGCTCAAGGGATTCTACTGCCTTAGCCTCCTAAGTAGCTAGACTTCAGGGTGTGACATTATCCCTGTCTAATTTTTTAATGCTGTTTTAGAGACAAGGTCTCACTATGTTTCTCAAGCAGGTCTTGAACTCCTGAACTCAAGTGATCCTCTTGCCTCAGCCTCCCAAAGTGCTGGGATTACACAAGTGAGCCATCGCACCTAGCCAGATAAGCCATTTGTGACATCGGAATCACTTAGGAGGATATACGTCATGAAGCACAGCATGATGCTGACCTGTATTTGTGTGTGTCGTCTTTTTATCAGGTTTTAGGTGTCAGTGTTATGGTTACTTAATAAAAGATTTCAGACATTTTTTCTTTATTTTCAGTGCTTTAGAACAATACGTGCATCAGGCTAGACTCAGTGGCTCATAGCTGTAATCCTAGCACTTTGGGAGACGAGGTGGGAGGATCCCTTGAGCCCAGGAGTTCAGGACTAGCCTGGGCAATATCATGATCGCTGTCTCTACCAAAAAAAATTAAAAATTCTCTGGCTGTGGGGCACATATTTGTAGTCCTATCTACTTGAGAGGCTGAGGCAGGAGGATCACTTGAACTCAGGAATTAGAGGCTGCAGTGAGCTATAATTGTGCCACTACATTGTGCCACTAGCCTGGATGACAGGGCAATACCCTGTCTGAGAAAACAAAACAAAACAAATACAGAGACCTGTGGATCATTTAGATTACCTATTCCTTGAAGGATTTGTAGAATTCCCTGCAAAATCACATGAGCTGTTTGTTTTTTTTTTTAATGGGGGAGATCCTTGATTACATTTTTTATTCCTTTTTTTTTTTTTCCTATGGATATGTTTAAGCAGTCTATCTCTAAGGGTGTCAATTTTGCTAAGCTGTTTTTTTCTAGGAAATAATCCATTTCAGTTCATGTAGATTTTCACGTTTATTTGCATAGAGGTCTTACAATTTTCTTCTGTTGTGATATTTTCCCCTGGTCATTTCTTAGGTTTAATTTGTTCTTAAGTTAGCTAGCTCTTGGTCTGTGTCTTTTAACTTCAAAAAGAATCCAAGACTTAAAAGATTGCTTATATCCAATATATTTATTTTCTCCATTAATTTGCGCTTTGCTTTTATTGTGCTTCTGTTTATTTACTTTATTCTTTTTCTACCATTTTTTAGCTAGGAATTTTATTCTTTTTTGATTCTTTGATTTATACTGATAAAAGTTAATTTTCCTATGATTCACTGCTTTTTATATCCTAAAGATACAAATGCATAGCATTTTTATTCTCATTACTTTTGACATTAAGAGGTGAGGTTGTCCTGGCACAGCGGCTCATGCCTATAATCCCAGCACTTTGGGAGGCTGAGGTGGGCGGATCCTGAGGTTAGGAGATCGAGACCATCCTGGCCAACATGGTGAAACCCCATCTCTACTAAAAATACAAAAATTACCTGGCATGGTTGATAATCCTGTAGTCCAAGCTATTTGGGAGGCTGAGGCAAGAAAATCACTTGAACCCAGGAGGCAGAGGTTGCGGTGAGCCAAGATCGCACCACTGGACTCCAGCCTGGTGACAGGGCGAGACTCCATCTCCAAAAATAAAAAAGAGGTGAAGTTTCACTCTGTTGCCCAGGTTGGTGCGATCATAGCTCACTGTAACCTCCACCTCCAGGGCTTAAGCGAGTCTCCCATCTTAGCCTCCTGAGTAGCTGTAACTACAGTTGCATACCACCACACCTGGCTAATTACTTTTTATTTTTTAGAGACAAGATCTTGCTATGTTGTCCAACGTAGTGAGACCAAATTTAAAAATTAAATTAAAAATTAAAAATTGATGGTGGAAGGAAGAGCCGATGCCTACTGTACAGTAGTAAAGAGGTAGTCGCAGCATTGAACAGGTCCCAAACACCCTATCTAACATTAAGGCATGATAATCAATGTAAAATTACTTTCCAAAATTGCCCAAATTAACAGCTCTTTAAATATTTTTATCATTACTTTTTTTTTTTTTTGAGATGAAGTTTCACTCTTGTTACCCAGGCTGGAGTGCAATGGCGCAATCTCGGCTCACCACAACCTCCGCCTCCTGGGTTCAGGCAGTTCTCCTACCTCAGTCTCCCGAGTAGCTGGGATTACAGGAACGCGCCACCATGCCCAGCTAATTTTTTTGTATTTTTAGTAGAGACGGGGTTTCACCATGTTGACCAGGATGGTCTCTATCTCTTGACCTCGTGATCCACCCGCCTTGGCCTCCCAAAGTGCTGGGATTACAGGTGTGAGCCACTGCGCCCGGCCTTATCATTACTTTTTAAAGAATTAATTTCATTTGTATTTCACCTACTAACCAAGGGTTGTTTAATGGAAAAGCTTTTTAGGGAGAAAGGCTTTTTTTTTTTTATTATTACTAATAATTTATAGTTTTATTACATTGCAGTCAGTATTGTTCTTGTGATATTTCAGCTTGTGGAACTTACAGATGATGTCTTATGACCCAATATTGAATTTTTATGAATTTTCCATGTGTATTTGAGAAGAATGTGTATGCTTTATTATTGGTTGTAAAGCTATGTATGTATATTCATAAGAGCTATTTTATTTTATTTTTTTGTGTGATGGAGTCTTGCTCTGTAGCCCAGGCTGGAGTGCAGTGGCGCAATCTCAGCTCACTGCAACCTCCGCCTCCCTAGTCCTGGTTCAAGCAATTCTATCTCAGCCTCCCAAGTAGCTGGGATTATAGGCAGAGCCACCATGCCCAGCTAATTTTTGTATTTTTTGGTAGAGGTGGGATTTCACCATGTTGGCCAGTCTGGTCTTGAATTCCTGACCTCATGATCCACCCACCTCAACTTCTCAATGTGCTGGGATTACAGGCATGAGCCACCGTGCATAGCCCATAAGAGCTATTTTATCAATTGTGTTGTTTAGGTCTGGATTCTACATCTTTATTTATTATCTACTTCATCTGTCTTATACTAAGAGTGGTATGTTTGTCTCTTATAACTAGTGTGTTTCTATCTTCTAAAATCTCATATATTTTGCTTTATGTAAACTATGCTCTTTGGTGCATATTTATAATTATTGTTAGTCATTGTAAATTGTGGCTTTTAACTTTAAAAATATTTTCCTTTGCCATGTTTCATGCTTTTTGGCTTGAATCTTATTTTTCTTTTTGAGATGGAGTTTCGCTCTTGTTACCCAGGCTGGAGTGCAATGGCGCAATCTCGGCTCACCGCAACCTCCACCTCCTGGGTTCAGGCAATTCTCCTGCCTCAGCCTCCCGAGTAGCTGGGATTACAGGCACGCGCCACCGTGCCCAGCTAATTTTTTGTATTTTTAGTAGAGATGGGGTTTCACCATGTTGACCAGGATGGTCTCGATCTCTTGACCTCGTGATCCACCCGCCTTGGCCTCCCAAAGTGCTGGGATTACAGGCGTGAGCCACCGCACCCGGCCGAATCTTATTTTTCATATCTGTGCCACTACCCTTACGTTTTTACTATTTCAGTTTGGTTGGTATGCTTTTTGCCCATATCTTTATTTTTTAGCCTTTCTGAATCATTTTGTCTCTTTTTTTTTAAGAGATAGAGTCTTGTGGGCTGGACATGGTGGCTCATGCCTGTAATCCCAGCACTTTGGGAAGTCAAGGTGGGCAGATTACCTAAGGTCAGGAGTTCGAGACCAGCCTGGCCCACATGGTAAAACTTTGTCTCTACTAAAAATACAAAAAAATTAGCCAGACGTGGAAACATGTTGCTGTAATCCCAGCAACTTGGGAGGCTGAGGCAGGAGAATCACTTGAACCTAGGAGGCAGAGGTTGCAGTGAGCAGAGGTCATGCCATTCTGCTCCAGCCTGGACAACAAAGTGGGACTCCATCTCAAAAAAAAAAAAAAAAAAAAAAAAAGGAAGAGATAGGATCTTGGTCTGTTGCCCATGCTGGAGTACAGTGCCATAATCCTAGCTCACTGTAGACTCGAACTTCTGAGTTCAAGTCATCCTCCCTCTTTAGTCTCTTAAGTTGCTGGGACCACAGGTACCTGCCACTGTGCCGAGCTAATTTTTTTTTTCCTTGGTGGTAGAGACGTCTTGCTTTTTTACCCAGGCTGGTTTTGAACTCCTGGCTTCAAGCCATCCTCCTTCCTCAGCCTCCCAAAATGCTGGTATTACAGGTGTTAGCCATCACAACTGGTCCATTTTTTCTTTATTTATGTCTTTTGTATGCAAAATATGGTTGGGTCTTGCTTTGTGAGTCAAATTGAATTTTTTAATAAATAAGTTAAGTCCATTCATATGTATTAATAGATTTGATATGCTTTGTTTTAACTGTGTTGCATTATATTAAAACATTAAGTATATTGTGCTATATTTACTGTGCTTTCTATCTCTCTGTCTTTATTATTTATTTATTTTATGTATTTTTGGATTTAGGAAGGTTTATATTTTTGTCCTAGTTTTTATCTTCATATTTATAATTTTATAACGTCCCAGTGTCCACCTCCCTAGTTCCCTGTTTTTTAACTTACCCTCTTACTGTGCGGTCTTTAGTTTATCTTAATATTCTTTAACTCTCATCTGTTGCTTGCACTGCTTTTCTCTTTCCCTTTCCCATGTTTTTCCATTTTTTATTTACATCTTGGTTGGATGCAGTAGATATCTCAAGTAGATTGTTCAGGAGGATCTTGTGGGTGCAATATTCTCCATGCCCTTGTTCAAAGGAGTTTTTGAATACTCAAAGGACAGTTTGGCTAGATGTAAAATCTTTTGTTTACCTTTTTATCTCCTTATGTGTTTTGAAAATCCTGTTCCTTTATTTGCTCAGCTGTATATGTTGTTTTTGAGTGGATTGAGGTCAGTCTAATTCTCTTGCCTTGTAAGTTATTTCATAATTTTTCCTGGAGGCCTTGGTGATTTTTTTTCTGTATGTTTCAAAATTGGTCTTTGGGTGTAATTTCCCTGATTCCAAGTGGACCCTTTCAATATGTACATTCAGATCTTTTACTTCCAGAAAGTTTTCATGGATTATATTTTTAATATTAGTTGTTATTTTGTTCATCATTTTACAGACTCCAGTTACATGTAAATTGGATCTTCTTTGCCTGCTTTTCTTCAGTGTCCCTAGTAAATTTTCATTTGAATCTGTTTTTCCTTGGGTGCCTTGTAATTTAGTCTTTGTTACCTTTTTCTTCTATTTCTTTCCTGAAGTCAGTCAACTACTATTTAATTTCTTTACTTTTTATAGCTCCAATTTCTTTTTGAGGTATGTAAATCAGCTTGAGTATTATGTCACTTTTTATCTGTTTTACTATCACGGCAGCCATTTTTATCTGTGAATTGTTCAAATTCTCATCTGTATTTTTAATAGTATTTTTCATTTGTTTGTTTGTTTTTTTGAGATGGAGTCTCACTCTGTCGCCCAGGCTGGAGTGCAATGGTGTGATCTTAGCTGACTGCAATCTCTGCCTCCCAGGTTCAAGCAATTCTTCTGCCTCAGCCTCCTGAATCGCTGAGACTACAGGCATGTGCCACCATGCCCAGCTAATGTTTTTGTATTTTTAATAGAGACAGGGTTTCACCATATTGGCCAGGCTGGTCTCAAACTCCTGACCTCGTTATCCGCCTGCCTCAGCCTCTGAAAGTGCTGGGATTATAGGCATTGAGCCACCATGCCCGGCCCTTTTTTATAGTATTTTTTATATAAAGTAAGACTGTTGTTGGCTTTGCATTCTGTGAAATGCAGTTTGGGGTGCTTTGGCTGTGTGAGCAAAGTATATTTTTTACTGGTTGGCTTTTGAGGAGGGTAGTGAAAAAAGAAAGGGTATGTGATCCTCAGTTTTTCTCATTTCTTAGGATTGTAGCATCCTAAATATTTTCCTCTTGCTTGTTTTTTCCCCTCACTGCAGAACTTCTAAGAGGCCTCTCCTGTTTAAACTCTCTTTTTTTCCCACGTTTGCATTATCTTTCCAAAATTGCCCCTTAACAGTCAAACATACTTATATGTCTCTTTCCTGTAGACTGTGCTTTCATCTTCCAGGGATAGACTTTCTCTGTATTTTCACACTTAGGATGGACTTCATCTTTCTGGCAGTGGCTTACATTATTAATTCTGGCACTACTCTCTTCACTTCAGCTCAATTTTTCCTGAACTTCTCTTGTTCTTTGCAAAGGCTCATGACAAGAGAATCTAGTTTTACCTATAGTTTGAAGTTTAGACATTTGCTGCCTTTATTATATTAATGTGCGGCTTTATATCGTTCTATTTATTAATTTTTACTTTTCTGAGAATATCTTGGGAGATTCACAATTATACTTCAGCTACCCAGAATTCTGGCTTCAAAACTTTAATTTTTTACAGTTCTTTTTTTTTTTTTTTTTTTTTTTTTTTGAGACAGAGTTTCGCTCTTGTTACCCAGGCTAGAGTGCAATGGCACGATCTCGGCTCACTGCAACCTCTGCCTCCTGGGTTCAGGCAATTCTCCTGCCTCAGCCTCCTGAGTAGCTGGGATTACAGGCACGCACCACCGTGCCCAGCTAATTTTTTGTATTTTTAGTAGAGACGGGGTTTCACCATGTTGACCAGGATGGTCTCGATCTCTCGTGATCCACCCGCCTCGGCCTCCCAAAGTGCTGGGATTACAGGCTTGAGCCACCGCGCCCGGCCTACAGTTCTTTTAATTTTGGAAAAAATATTGTAGATTTGAACTTTTTAAAATTCTCTTACTGTCATCTTAATATTGTTTTTGAGAATACAAGTGCCACTTTGGGAGGCCAAGGCAGACAGATTACTTGAGGCCCGAAGTTTGAGACCAGCCTGGGCAACGTGGTGAGACCCCATTCTACAGAAAACACGAAAATTAGCCAGGTGCAGTGGCATATTTATGTAGTCCCAGCTACTCAGGAGGCTCAGGTAGGAGGATGATTTGAGCCTGGGAAGCAGAGGTTGCAGTGAGCCGAGATATTGCCACTGAACTGGAGTCTGGGGCAAAAGAGCGAGACCCTATCTCAAAAAAAAAAAAAAAAAAAGGAAATACAAATGCTTGTATAATCTATTACGTTTAACTGGAAACC
This sequence comes from Callithrix jacchus, assembly GCF_049354715.1. Lineage (NCBI taxonomy): Eukaryota > Metazoa > Chordata > Mammalia > Primates > Cebidae > Callithrix > Callithrix jacchus. The sequence continues at coordinate 143,849,112 of NC_133503.1, read as the reverse complement.
ACTAGTTTTTTTGTTTTTTAATTTTTAAAAATCTCAGCAGTAAGTTTGAAAACTTCAGCATGCTACCAAAATAAGTGTTCTAGAGATAAAAAAAATAGTGTAATTGGTGTGTTATAAATAAAAAATAGTAAATAACTCTTATGGTCTGTATCAGTGGCTCTCAAACTTTAAAAGACCTCAGAATCATCCAGAGGTTTTGTTAAAAACACTGATTGCTGGGCCCTATCCCCAGAGTTTCCTATGCATTTGGTCTGGAATGTTGCTTAAGAATTTGCATTCCTAACATGTTCCCAGTTGCTACTACTGATTGTGTTGGTCTGGGACCCATACTTTGAGAACAACTGGTCTATACTAGCCATTCACACATTTATTCAAAAAAATGTATATGCCAGGCAGAATTCTAGATACTAGAGTAATAGCAGGAAACAAAACAGGTAATGCTTCTCTGTTCTCTTGAAGGTTATTCTAGATGTTTTTAAAGTATTTTTTCTTTAGTCCTAGACATAAACCCATTAACTATACCAAACGTTTTTTCTTTTTGAAGCAGAGTCACACTCTATCACCCAGGCTAGAGTGCAGGGGCGCAATCTCGGCTCAGGGCAACCTCTTTGTGCCTGGTTCAAGCTGTCCTCCTGCCCCGGCCTCCCAAGTAGCTGGGATTACAGGCATGCAGCACCACTCACACCCAGCTAATTTTTGTGTTTTTAGTAGAGACAGGGTTTCACCATGTTGGCCAGGCTGGTCTCAAACTCCTCACCTCAAGTGATGTATCTGCCTCGGCCTCCCAAAGTGCTGGGATTATAGGCATGAGCCACCAAGCCTGGCCAGTTATACCAAAGTCTTGATGTCCTCTGAAAGCATCTTGAGCTTTCACATGTGCAATGTTCTCCTAGCTCTGTTCAACTTACTTAGAATAAGTTTCCTCTAGCCCCTTTCCTTTGCCATTTCAAATACTATGCATCCAAAAACTGCAGTTATGATTAAAATGACACATAAAAAAACATATTCAACAGAAAGCCAATGGGTTCAATTATTTCTTTTTTTCTCTAATATCAAAAATGTTTAAGAATGTATATCTAGGCACAGTGGCTCATGCCTTTAATTCCAGCACTTTGGAAGCCTGAGGCGGTGGATCACTTTAGGCCAGGAGTTCGAGACCAGCCTGGCCAACATGGTGAAACCCTGTCTCTACTAAAAACACAAAAATTAGCCGGGTGTGAGTGGTGCTGCATGCCTATAATCCCAGCTACTGGGGAGGCTGAGGCAGGAGAATTGCTTGAACCCAGTGAGCCAAGATAGTGCCACTGCCCTCCAGCCTGGGTGACAGAGCAAGACTCCATCTCCAAAATATATATATATATATGTTCAGAAATTTTAGGGCTGGGCACAGTGGCTCATGCCTGTAATCCTAGCACTTTGGGAGGCTGAGGCAGGCAGATCACCTGAGGTCAGGAGTTCAAGACCAGCCTGGCCAACATGGTAAAACCTCATTTCTACTAAAAATTAAAAAAATTAGCTGAGTGTGGTGGTGGGCACCTATAATCCCAGCTACAAGAGAATCTCTTGAACCCGGGAGGTGGAGATTGCAGTGAGCCAAGATCATGCCATTGCACTCCAGCCTGGGCAACGAGAGCAAAACTCTATCTCAAAAAAAAAAAAAAAATCTCAGTTTTATTACTTACGAGTTGTATAACCTTGGGAAAGTTGTTACTTTTCTGTGCCTTGGTTTCATTGTCTATGAAGTGGGGATAATACTATTACTTACTTCAGGATATGGGGATTAAATGAATAATAGAACAGGGCCATGTACATAGTAGGTGCCCAATAAATGTGAGCTACTATTGTTTTATAACAGTGTAACAAAAGACGCAGCACTGGCCAGGTGCGGTGGCTCATGCCTGTAATCCCATCAATTTGGGAGGTCGAAGCAGGTGGCTCACAAGGTCATTGAGGCCATTCTGGCCAACTCGGTGAAATCTGTCTCTATTAAAAATACAAAAATTAGCTGGACGTAGTGATGCGTGTTTGTAGTCCCAGCTATTCGATAAGTTGAGGCAGGAGAATCACTTGAACCAGGGAGGCAGAGGTTGCAGTGAGCAGAGATCACACACTCCAGCCTGGTGACAGAGCGAGACTCCATCTCAAAACAAACAAACAAACAAAAAGACACAGCACTAATAAATATCCCATTTCAAAGTGACTAGCATAAGTACATTGGATTAGAATTAACTGCAAAACTGTTTTTTTGAAGAAACAAAAACTTTAAAAATCGTAGCTCTCATGTAAAAACCTCCATTAATGCCCATGACCTAATGTGATATTTGCTTTCCCTCAATTTTTTTTTTGTCCCTGAAGTTTTATCATAAATTCATTCATTCATTCATTCATTATCCAACAAATACTGATTAATTGCCTACAATGTGCCAGACACCATGCTATAGTGGTGAGCAAGAGAAGACAAGAGGTTCCTGCCTCCATAGACTTTTCTAGTAGGGGAGACAGAAAGAAACAGGTAAACAAAATAATAAATAAGGTAATTATAGATTGTGATAAATGTTACAAAGGATGCAAAAGGTGAATATGATAGAAAGCAACTGAGGTAAAGGAGACTAGTTTTAAGACAAAGTGATAAATGTTCAAAGGGAAAAAAAAGAATATTATGGAACATCATTGGGTGGAGGGAAAGTGCTACTTTAGACGAGGTAGTGGTGACTTAGTAGACTTCTTAGTTGGTGACTTTAATGTCATTTTCTAGTTCTCTTATAAATTAATTGGTCTCTGACATCTAATTTTGTTTTGGACAATTACTTATCTTTTAGTGTTATATTCTAGCACATACATGTATATCTATTTCAGTGAAATCCATCTGAATATATATTTTAAAACCATGTGTTCATATTTATGCCTCAAACTCCAGTCCAACACCAAAGGCTTCATCGTAGCTTCCCCCCTTTCCTTATTTGTACCTTTTTCTTTCTCTGAAGGTAAGAAATACTGAAAAAACACATGTGTAGTAGCTACAGTACATTTGTACTTAGCCATCTTTTTATCTTTAGCCATAGATTACAGTCAAGGTTTTGTTTTCCAAACTTAGGTTAATTCTGTTTTTCCCCTTCCCTCTGCCCTAGCATGATTGTGTTCTTCATTTGTAATACAGTTAGGTTCATTTGTTACTGTTTGTATTCCATTTTGGATTCTCCCTAATTCCTGCTTGATTTTATTTATTTTTGGGGGGTGTGTGCCATTGCTATGGTTCTAAGCATCAGACCTGTACAGAAAGGCTAACACAGAAAAGTGTTCTCCCTCTTTCATCCCTCTTTCCTTATTCTTATTCCCCTATTCTTTCTACTCATAGTCATCCATACCCTGTAGGTAACCAGTCTCATTTGGACTTTTTTTTTTTTTAACTTTCTTTCAAGGCTGATCTTCAGACAAGTTCTCAGCGTTTAAACCTTTCAGCCTCCAATGCTGCAGTGGCTGAACTTAAACCAGATTGTTGTATTGACGATGTCATACATCATGAAGTTAAGGAAATTGGAACACACATGTAAGGATTAATTTTACTAGTTCTCAAAGGATTTTACTTATATACGCCTTTATTTGAAACCTTTTCTTTCTTTTTATTCACTGTAAAGCCTAGGAACCTACTTCAAAAGGAATTTTATGTTCCATGTTTACATGTTTACCAGAAATAAACTTTGAACCAAATGTTTGTTTTGTAGGGAAAAAAATCCAATTTTTTTTTTTTTTTATTTTGGGACAGAGTCTTGCTCTGTCGTCAGGAGCCAGGCTGGAGTGCAGTGGCGCAATCTCAGCTCACTGCGATCTCTGCTTCCTGGGTTCAAGCAGTTCTCCTGCCTCAGCCTCCCGAGTAGCTGGGACTACAGGCGCGCGCCACCACGCCCAGCTAATTTTTGTATTTTTTTAGTAGAGACGGGGTTTCACCATGTTGGTCAGGATGGTCTCCATCTCTTAACCTTGTGATCTGCCCGCCTCGGCCTCCCAAAGTGCTGGGATTAAAAAATCCAATTTATCATCATTTATCTCTAGTTTTATTTTTTACATCTATAATCTAAAAAATGAAAAGTTGTGCAAAATGTTTAAAACCCAAGTAGCCATCTGAAAGTGTATTGTGTTTTGAAGTGCTAGTAACTGATGTTCATAGTGTTTCTTTTTAAATTCAGTTTTTCAGTTTTGTATTTAACTGGATATATACACTCTAACTCAGAAATATAGGCCCAAGATAAGGCACACTGTGGAAAAAAAAAATCAAATCCTGTATTCCTGCCCTGTGTATGTATTTGAATCTGAATGCTCTATTTTTCTTTCAGTCTGAGAGGCAGTATGAAAATTTTACCCATCTGAAGTAATTTTAGACTTCTTCATTTCCTCTAGAAACCCTACATCCAATCAATTCACAATATCCTATTAATTCCCTGAATATGTCTCATTTATCTGTTCTTCATCTCTACCAGTTTTACTTCTCTTTGTGCCCATTAAAGTTTATAATATTAGCTATTTTTAATCAGTTAATTTTGGTGACAAGCTCTGTTGTAGCTTTTCTTCACGTATATTCTTTGAGGTATGAGCTTTGGAATCAGACTTCTCAGAGTTAAAATTTCAGCTTTATCAGCTATGTGATCTTGTATAAGTCACTTAATTCTTCAATGATCTCCCATTGCCCTTAGGAAATTCTGAGTTTGCAAAGGTTTTACAAAGCTCTCTGCAACTTAATTCTTACCAACCACAGTAATTCTTACCATCACCACCCTTCTCTCCCTCTCCACCCTGCAGTCATACTGGACTTGTTTTATCTCCAGACTCCATGGATTGAAATGCTTTCTTCCCTTACAAAGGAGTAGCTATGGCATTTTGTTTAGTTTACTTCTACTTCTCTTTCATATCTGACATTCAGCACTACTTCCTTAAGAAGCTTTCTTCACCTCCTAGACTAGATAGCACCCATCATTTATCATTTTTAAAAATGTTTTGTACTTATAATTACTTATTGGGTGCCTACCTTTCCCATTAAAGTATGAGATCCATGAAGTCTGCTATAGTCCAAGGATCTAACAGAGACCAGAGGTCAGTATTTATTGAAATGATAACAAATGTGTAAAATCTCCATTTTACAGAAAATGAGACTTGCACAATTAAGCAGCAAGTTTAGAAGACATAGAACTCAAATCTAAACCTAGTTTCAGATCGTATACCTTGCCATGCTATTCTTACTGTGAGCACTTTGAAGGCGGGTATTGTGCTTTGATCAGTCCTCTTCCTAGCCCCTGCCTTAGTACTAAGCAGCTCAAGTATAAAGGAGAAATTAAATTACCTGCTAATATTATCACCTCATATAACCAACCACTAATAAAATATTAATATATTTATCTCCAGTCTTTCTGCATACATATATGAAATAAATGTGTATAAATTAATATTTTACCAACTTTGGCCATATTGCTCATACTTTTATCCTTTTAAATACACTATGAGGAGATTGAGACCATCCTGGCTAACACAATGAAACCCTGTCTCTACTAAAAATACAAAAGAAAAAGAAGAGTGGTGGCAAGTGCCTGTAGTCCAGCTACTCAGGAGGCTGAGGCAGGAGAATCACTTGAACCTGGGAGGCGGAGGCTGCAGTAAGCCGAGATCTCGCCACTGCACTCCAGCCTGGCTACAGAGCTTGACTCCATCTCAAACAGCAACAACAAAAAATTACACTGGTAACATTTTCCCACACATCAGGCAGTGTTTTTTGAAAACAGTTTTGGGGCCAGCTGTGGTGGTTCACGCATGTAATCCCCAATTCTTTGGGAGGCAAAGGTGGGCAGAACCCTTGAGCTCGGGAGTTTAAGACCAGCCTGGGAAACATGACAAAACCCCATCTCTACAAAAAATACAAAAAGTAGCTGGACATGAGCATGCCTGTATTCTCAACTAGTTGGGAGGCCGAAGTGGGAGAATCACTTGAGCCCAGGAGGTCAAGGCTGCAGTGATCCATGATTGTGCCACTGCTCTCCAGCCTGGGTGACACAGTGGGACCCTGCCTCAAAAAAACAACAAAAAAAAAAAACAGACATGGTGGCTCATGCCTATAATCCCAGCACTTTGTGAGGCCAAGGAGGGTGGCTCATGAGGTCAGGAGTTCAAGACCAGCCTGGCTAACATGGTGAAACCCTGTCTCTATTGAAAGTACAAAAATTAGCTGGGCATGGTGGTGTGCACCTATAATCCCAGCTACTCGGGAGGCTGAGGCAGGAGAATTGCTTGAACCAGGACCCGGGAAGCAGAGGTTGCAGTGAGCCAAGATCACGCTATTGCACTATTGCATTCCAGCCTGGACTACAGAGTGAGATTCTGTCTCAAAAAAAAAGGAAAGAAAGTTTTTTACATGATGCCATCTAACACAGTTGTACGGTGCTTTTTGTTTTTCCTAATGTTGGATGCTTATTTTCAGTTTTTCACTGTTAAAAATAACATGGAGATGAACACCTTAATGTTTCCTTATGTGGGATATTTGAAGTGTTTTTACTGTGAGAACATATAAGCATTTTGCAAATTTCCTGCCACCACTAGCAGTGTGGTAAGACAGTTTCTCTAAACCCTCAGCAACTCTGATATCACTTAAAAAGAATTTTTGCCAAATCTTGATAAACAGAAAAATATCACCTCATTATTTTTATGTGTTTCTCTGACTACTTGTGAGGCTGAACATTTTCACATTTTTGTTAGCCAGTTTTGGTACTGTGATTTAATTGTGTATTCCTTGTCTCATGTTTTGAGTGATATATTGATGTTTTGCTTTTTAACTTACAGGAACCCTTTGTCATATTAAATATTAAAATGTAACCACTTTCTCATATTATTACAAGTGTTTTATCCTAGTTTGTTTCTACTTTGTAATTGTTTTAGTGTTTTTGATTCCATTTAAACTTTTTAACATAACAGTATTTCCCACTGCATTTATGTTAAGAAATCTATCCTGAATTTTTTTTTTTTTTTTTTGAGACAGAGTTTTGCTCTTGTTGCCCAAGCTGGGGTGCAGTGCATGATCTGGGCTCACTGTAACTTGTGCCTTCCGGGTTCAAGTGATTGTCCTGCCTTAGCCTCTCGAGTAACTGGAATTTCAGGTGCCTGCCATCACACCTGGCTAATTTTTGTAATTTTAGTAGAGATGGGGTTTTACCATGTTGGCCAGGCTGGTCTTGAACTCCTGACCTCGAGTGATCCGCCCGCCTCAGCCTCCCAAAGTGCTGGGATTACAGGCATGAGCGATGCCCAGCTGGAAGTTTTTTCATCCATATTTTTCTTCTAGTTTATATGAACTTGTGTTATACATTCAAATATTTGATTATTCTGAGAATTATTTTGGAATATATTTCACCTTTCAGATGAAGTTAGGAAGTTTCTGATTTTCTCCTCCAAAAATGTTATTATCTCATTTTACTAACCAGAGCTTTCTTCTTCATGTAGTTATGTCCATATATCTACTTTTACTTTTTCCCGTGCTCTAATCTCTCATATCCATACCATAGATATGTGTTTTCCAAATTTGTTAGAATTGAGGTGTGTTTGATTGCTATTAAAATAAAAAATGATTCAGAATCATTAAGACATCTTTTTGTTTCAGCTTGGTGTGTGCTGTGAGTTATACAACTCAGGCTGGAGAAAAAATGTATTTTAGAAAATTCTTCAAATTTCAGGTATCAAATATAACAATGGTAAATAGTTTTTATGTGCATTTTTCCCCAGGTAACATACAATTATTCCTGTTTATCTGCAGGGAAAACAAATAGCTCAATATTTTTGAATTTGTCACATGACTAGCAGTCTAAACTCAGACTAAATTAAGGTAAATAAAAGCAGAGACGTTATCATTGCCAATATAATATTTTTGTAATGAAACTTGAAGATGTTTATTCACAAAAAAAGAAAAAAAATAGCCGAGTCTGGCACTGTGGTTCTCACCTATAATACCAGCGCTTTGGAAAGCAAACAGAGGAGGATCACTTGAGGTCAGTTCAAGATCAGCCCAGGCAGCATGACCTAGGACTGCAGGTGGCACAAGCCTGTAATCCTAGCTACTTGGGAGGCTAAGGCAGAAGGATCGCTTGAGCTCAGGAGTTTAAGGCTTCAGTGAGCTGTGATCATGCCACTGCACTTCAGCTTCGTCAGCAGAGCAAAACTGTCTCTAAAAAGTAAATAGCTTGTTTTTATGGCCTGACAAAACACACAGTGGTATAAAATGAATGAAAAGTCCACATAAAATGAGGATTAATAATACCACATTGAGAGACTACCGACTTGGAGTGAATAGACTGAGTTTCCTTCAAGTACCAGGAATCACTGGAACTTTGAGTTTTGTTATTAATACACAATTTTCAGCATCTATCAAAAATAGTTAAAAACCACTGGTTTAATGCATTTAAGTGTGGAGGTGAGGAAATGTGAATACCACATGTCTATTATAAATATAGATCTAAATATGATGCTGTATGTGTTTTTTTATTCCTCTGTAAATAGAAGAAAAAGTACTATTAATAGGAAAAAATTTTTTTGTTGTTGTTGAATCATCACTCATTTGCATCCCTTTTGAAAGAAAATAAAAAGTAGGCCTGGTGCAATGGCTCACACCTGTAATCCCAGCACTTTGGAAGGCCGAGGTGGGCAGATCACCTGAGATCATGAGATTGAGACCAAAAAATGATTTTTTTTTTTTTTGGAGACGGGGGACAGAGCTTTGCTCTTGTTGCCTAGGCTGGAGTGCAATGGCACGATCTCAGTTCACCACAACCTCTGCCTCCCAGGTTCAAGCGATTTACCTGCCTCAGCCTCCCGAGTAGCTGGGATTACATGTGCCTGCAGCCATGGCCAGCTACTTTTTCTATTTTTGGTAGAGACGGGGTTTCACCATATTGGCCAGGCTGGTTTGGAACTCTTGATCTCAGATTATTCGCCCACCTCAGGCTCCCAAAGTGCTGGGGTTACAGGCATGAGCCATAGTGCCCAGCTCAATTGCTTTTTTTTTTTTTAGACAGAGTTTCGCTCTTGTTACCCAGGCTGGAGTGCAATGGCGCGATCTCGGCTCCCCACAACCTCCGCCTCCTGGGTCAGGCAATTCTCCTGTCTCAAGAGATCAAGACCATCCTGGTCAAAATGGTGAAACCCCGTCTCTACTAAAGATACAAAAAAATTAGCTGGGCATGGTGGCGCGTGCCTGTAATCCCAGCTGCTCAATTGCTTTTTTTTGCAGTTTTTGTGAATATACATATAGAAAAATACACGAAATATATATGTTTGGTTTAACAAAATATTATTTTGTTAGCAAAAACCCATGTAATGTAACTGTCACCCAATCAAGAAAAAATAGTGGTAGCCTTTCAAAAAATGCATTTGGAATTTTTTTTTTTTTTGCAAGATTATTGCATACCTATTAGAAAAGTCTTTTAACAATTAAAATTGGAAAATGGCTTTGACAAATTTAAGCTATGTGATTTTAAAAAATAAAAATAAATGGTCACATGATAACAATCTCCTGATTGATATGCTTTATTTAACCAGGTTCTCAAACCATTGGATGTGAAAACCAAATTTTACAATGCAGAGGTAAGTGTTGAGTGGTTAATGGGATTTCATATTAAACATTAAGATCTTATTTGACTAAAAATCTCTTATATACAATTCTAATACTGAAGCAAATTGCCAATGTGACTGTAAATTATTTGAAAAAAAATCATAGATTTCAGTTAAAAGTGAATAATTGTATTATAGGTCCATAATCTTTTTGAACTTACATGGAATCAATGTGTCTTGATTTTTTTATTCTCATTAATTTTATAAGGCTTTCATCTCCTTTCATTAAATGATTGCCCTCTAATTCCATTTAATGGTGGTGGTTACACTAGCAATCTGTTGAATATTTACATATGGTTTTGGATATTACAAAAATTGAATTAGTAGATTTAACCCTGCAAAATAGATTTAACATTCACATTGAAAAATATTGACAAGTGAAGCTCAGCACATTAAATTATTTCCAGGGAAGTCAGTGTGCCAGCCAGAGTTAGGTTTCTGAGTTTGGTGTAATGGCTTTAAAAGTTCCTTGGGAAAAACAAGTTTGGCAAAAATAAAAGTAACTTTTATAATAGAAGATACTCTATCTTTTACCATAAGAGAAAGAGATTAAATAGAACTTGCCATAGGATAAAGGATTCATTGCTTGGAATTTTTTTCTAAAATTCTGTTTTATCTTGGCTTCTAGAGCTGCAGAAAAATCAGATCTCTTGATAGCCCGTTATCCTTCAAAATCATGTGTTTCATACCACAGTGATAAATTCAAAGATACCCAAATACAGTATTTTGAAATAAAGATTATATCTCTACTACTGTAAAACCAGGTGATTATCAGACATTTTCAATCACATGGCAAATTTGATACTTATTTTTACCATCTACAAACTAAATTTTTACTCAGTAAAGTTTGTACTATAACTAAGATTTCTTCAGATGCCAATGTTAAGGAACCTAACCTGCAGCAAAGACCTGTTAGGATAAAAGAAAAAATGCATATAATAACAAAACTACCTAGAGTGCAGTATAGTGAGAATGATATGAAAAGATGTGATACAAGAGCTCAGGGGAATGAGATCTTGGAATAGTTTAAAGAAGGTTTGTGGAAGAGAAGGAAAACTAGATTGGAGTCTGAAAGGAATGCATGTTGGAAACAGATAAGTGTCAAAGCAGTGAAGGCATTCAAGCAGGTTTACAAATGGACATGGAATATCAAGTACATAGGAAAGAGCATAGATATTTGATGAGAGGGAAGAGCATCATCAAGAAGATTACTAGATGTTTACAAAGTTGACATTTCTTTTGTGGGGGATAGGTGAGTTGGAGTAGTATGTATTTATTCTTTCTTTTTTTGTTATTCATGGCATACTGTTGATTAATTACAGTCAGCATGGTGAAATTTAAATAGTCTAACTTATCATTTTTCTGGAAAAGATTTCATTTATAGTATGAGGGAAAAATGTTAACTATTCTGTTAGAAAATTAATTTCTAAAAAGGGCAATACGTGGGGTTTTTTTTTCTATAATTGATCCTAACAGTCATATATTAAGCTATTTTAGGTTTTCTTCATTAAAAATATGGTAGTACACTAAGATACCTGAGAGGTAGTTTTATATAATCAATCTTCAGAGTGATTTGTGAATAATTTTTTTAGTTGCTAGTTTTCTATAAACATTTATAGAAGTGACATGCTCACCATAAAGAAATAAGAATTCACAATTCCATCCCACCAATTGATTTTTCATTAATACATACTCTTTTGCAGTCTTTATTTGCTTATATATAATATTCTGTTTTTATAATCATGACAATTTTGTTTGTTTCCTTTGTCGGTTAACATTATATGTTGACATAATCTTTAAACCTTGCTAACAAACTTCAACCAAAATAATTTCAGTAAAATTCTGAATTTTTGAAAATATATCTCACTTTAAAAATCAGGAGTGAACAAATAGCATTTTGGGTCTAAGATACTTGATATTACCTATTAGACAAACAAGTATTGTTCAACCACTAGCATGAGGTAGATTATGTTGACCCCAACCAGGAATTTCAGGTAGATTGTAAGAGTTAATAAACCACAGCAATATCAGTAGGGATGCTTATTGTTCTGTGCTGTAGTCCTTTTACAGGTAAAATTATTCACCCCACGTCTGTCTCAAACATATTTTTGATACATTTTCTAATAATGCTATATGTGAATCACCTAAAGGAAAACAAGTTCATGAAAAACTTTGTTATAGTCTTCTAAGATAGAAAAGCCCTGCAAGAAAATTGATGAGATTAGAGGCTACGATTCAAATATTTGGTCACCTGCTGGGTACGGAGACCCATGGCAGGTACTGAAGAGAAATATAAACAAAACATCTTCCTAATCCTTAAAGGACCTGCAGCCCATGAGGAGATTGACATGGCATAACTATAATGCAAGCCCCTCCCACACATATACCTCAAATCATGAAGTAACATATTCTGGGTACCTAGAGAAATGAAAAATGATTTCCAGCTATGCATTCGATGAAGGTGATGTTTGAGATTGCTCTCAATAAACAGCTAAGGAAATATATATGGGGGAAAAAAGGCTAACTATGAAATCTAAGAAGAGAACAAATTCTCAATTTATTGAAATGGTTCAGCCCTGTATTCCCTGAAGTAATCAATGGAACTCTAATTGCCTAAAACAGTCCTTTAAAAAAGGATCCTATTATTATATAAATTTAAGAGAAGGTATACAGTTTATACTCTGAATGTGGAGGATAGTATATATTCATCCTAAATTATCTATGAAGAATTACAGTGTTGGTAAAGAATTATAGAATTAGAAAGTCATGGGGTATACCTCTCTGCCCCAAAATGTGCCCTTAATAGTTTGCTACTGTTTTGAGTATTCAGCCTTAGTGTTCATCTCCATTTCATTGTCATTTAACCTTAGCAGTTTTACCTTTTTAGAAAAATGGTTTGTCATATTTCTTTATGTTGCTTCCTGTTTACTTTCTTATTTACTAATGCTGTCTTGTTTAGTAAATTTTAAAGATGCAGAAATGCATTTTAAAGTAATTCTTTTTTCTTTAACATTTAACTCCGATTTTTCTAATTATTCTTTTTTATTTTTCCATTAGAGTGACCTCAGTTCTGTGGTAATTTGATTTTTTATTATAAACTTTTATACTTTTCTTACTCACTACTTTTTGACTCTGCCTAATTAATCTCTCTTTACAAAACATAGTGGAAAAACAGTTAGTTGTGAATACCACCTGTGTGACTTCAGAAAGATTATACATAACTTTATGTACTTTTTATATTGTCTCAATTTTCTTATTCTGTGGAGGAAAATTAACTCAAAAGTTAAATTGTCATATTGAAACAATTCTCATTTTCAGTGTTTTCTTCTTTAGATTTTTTTAAAAGAGGTATGTTAACCTTGCGTAAAATGGTCTTGTGATTTTCATCATCTTACTGTAAAATACCCAACTATCATAGCTTTCAGTTCTTTGAGTAGACTATATAATCAGAGTTCATTTTCAGATGCACAGTGGTTTTAGTTTTAAGTCTGGGTCAGGTAACAACAGCTGCTTGACAAAATTAAACAGTGGAAAAGCAAATTTTCCCAAAATTTGCTAAAGCAAAGTCAGCTAAAATTTTATTTTCCCAAAGTTATATTTACAATAAGCAGCATTTGCTTATATCGCATTACGTGTGTAATAACATCAACTGCCTTAGTACTGAATTCTTAATTTATAAAGTATCAAATTGCTTTATACTAACTGTTCAAACTAACTTGATTTTCCATTATGCTGCTTGTTTTTCTTTCGTTTTATCTAAGCTCTTCCTAAATTTACGCAGAAAATTGCATTTTTTATTAAAATTGAAATGTGGGTCTGTGGTTATGTTTTTAAAAGCAATGGATTGATGGGATATATGTTGTTTTTTTAGAACAAGTAACCAAAAAATGCCATTAAGTGGTACTTTTTTTAAACTAATAAAACTATTTCTATTTTCATTTGAACACATGTGCCAAGACTAAAGTATCTGTTTTGTTTTAGATAATAATACATTATAACTTCATCACATTATATTTTTGCTAATTATTTTCATTTTCCTGGTGTTAATGTTTAAAAAGCTCAGCCAGGCACTGTGGCTCATGCCTGTAATCCCAGCATTTTGGGAGGCTGAGGCAGGTAGATCACAAGGTCAGGAGTTTGAGACCAGCGTGGCCAACATGGTAAAACCCCATCTCTACAAAAAAAATACAGAAATTAGCCAGCGTGGTGGTGCTTGCCTGTAATCCCAGCTACTTAGGAGGCTGACACAGGAGAATCACTTGAACTCAGGAGGCAGATATTGCAGTGAGCCAAAATCATGCTACTGTACTCCAGCCTGGGCAACAGAGTGAGACTTCATCTTAAATAAATAAATAAATAAAAATACAAAAATTAGGCAGGTGTAGTGGTACACGCCTGTAGTCCCAGCTACAGGGGAGGCTGAGGCAGGAGAATCGCTTCAACCTGGGAGGCAGAGGTTGTAGTGAGCCGAGATCGTGCCACTACACTCTAGCCTGGGCAACAGAGCAAGACTCAGTTTTGCGGGGGGGGGGGAAAAAACGCTCATAGGCCGGGCACGGTGGCTCTCGCCTGTAATCCCAGCACTTTGGGAGGCCGAGATGGGTGGATCAGTTGAGGTCAGGAATTCTATACCAGCCTGGCCAACATGGTGAGATTCCATCTCTACTAAAAATATAAAAATTAGCTCAATATGATGTGCACCTGTAATCCCAGCTACTCGGGAGGCTGAGGCAAGAGAATCCCTTGAACCCGGGAGGCAGATGTTGCAGTGAGCTGAGGCCACCCAGCCACCACGCTCCAGCCTGGGTGACAGAGTGAGATTCTGTCTCAAAAAAGTAAAAACAAAAAGCTCTTAAGTGCCAGATTTTTTTGGTCATACTTGATTTTATGTTGTTTATGTGTAGTGAACATATTACTATGAAACTTTTGAAAAAAAATTCTTGAACACCCTTAGTATATCATTTTTTATGTAGGTTTGTTTCAAAGATAAATCAAGTTAGTTATCCTTCAATTACATAAAGCAGTAACCAAATGGCATAAAATAAAGACTTTTTGGCATAATTATGGGAATTAATTTATATAAAGTTAAGTATTTAAATTACCTACTGACAAATATTGCTGAAGAGCATCAGCTTTAAAATCTGTCACTGAGGCTCCAAATTACCTTTTGCCTGATTTAAAGCACTAAGATAGTGAGATATAATTCACATATACTTTTTTTAGCCCTCAATATACACTTGGCCGGGCACGGTGGCTCACGCCTGTAATCCCAGCACTTTGGGAGGCCGAGGCAGGCAGATCATGAGGTCAAGAGATCAAGACACACCATTTCTACTAAAAATAGAAAAATTGGCTGGGCATGGTAGTGCATGCCTGTAGTCCGAGCTACTCAGGAGGCTGAGACAGGAGAATTGCTTGAACCCAGGATGCAGAGGTTGCAGTGAGCCGACGTTGCGCCACCACACTCCAGCCTGGCACCTGGCAACAGAGCTAGACTCTGTCTCAAAAAAAAAAGAAAAATATATGTATATAAATATAAATAAATATACACACACACACACAAAATGAACTAAGAAATCACTAATGACCACTTGCAAATTAATTTAAAAAGTTAACTTTTTCACGATTACAAAATAGATAATTCATAATACCAGTGGTCACTACACTATCTAAATTCCTGTTAATATGACAATCAAGATTATATTATACTGCTGTGTTATAATGAAGACTTAATTATCTTAATGTTAACACAAATTATAGGTGCATAGGTGTATTCATGATACTAAAGCATATTTTAATACCTAACGAAAAGAATTAGGATATTTGTAAATGAAATTCCAGTTAAGTATTTTTGGATGTTAAGATAAAATATAGTTATCCTCCATCCATTGTTTGACAAGGTATCAGTTAACTAACACTTGACTTTGCCCCTGTTAATTATGATAGAGTTAAGATTTCTTTTCTTGCATTAATTGTGGTAACTTTGATTTGCAGGCATGAACTAATCACATTTGTGGTTAATATTTTTCCTTCATATAGATAAGATATTTTTGTTGAGATAAATATTTTAAATGCCATCACACTTTGGTGGATATTTTTTTCATATCCTCAGACTGATGAAGTATTTCTGGAAGCCCAGATTCAGAATATTACAACCTCACCTATGTTTATGGAGAAAGTTTCATTGGAGCCATCTATCATGTACAATGTAACAGAATTAAATTCAGTCAGCCAAGCTGGAGAATGGTAAATATTAATTGTGAAATGTTTATCCTTGTTATGAAAGACACATGCTTTTCTAACATCCATTGTTCTTCAGTTTTTATTTTTAACTAATAGATTTTTTTTAAAAGAAGTTTGAGGGCCGGTTGTGGTGGCTCACACTTGTAATCCCAGCACTTTTGGAGGCTGAGGCAGATGGATCATGAGGTCAGAAGTTCAAGACCAGCCTGTCCAACACAGTGAAACCCCATCTTTACTAAAAATACAAAAATTATCTGGGTGTGATGGTGGGCACCTATAATCCCAGCTACTTGGGAGGCTGAAGCATGAGAATTGCTTGAACCTGGGAGGCAGAGGTTACGGTGAGCCAAGATCACACCACTGCACTTCAGCCTGGGCAACAGAGCTAGGCTTCGTCTCTAAAAAAAAAAAAAAAAAGTTTGAAGTTCATAGAAGAATTCATTACAAAATAGGATTTTCACATACCCTCTTCCCCTCCTCACAATTTCTCTTGCTATTTACATATTATTTATTTATTTATTTATTTATTATATATTATATTGTATTTTAGGTTCTGTGGTACATGTAAAGAACATGCAGGATTGTTGTGTGGGTACATACATGGCAAGGTAGTTTGCTGCCTCCATCCCCATTACCTGTATCTGGCATTTCTCCCTATGTTATCCTTCCCCAACTCCCTACCCCACACTGTCCCTCCTCTAGTCCCCCACCAACAGACCTCAGTGTGTGAAGCTCCCCTCCCTGTATCCATGTGTACTCACTGTTCAACACTGCCTACGAGTGAAAACGTGTGGTGCTTGATTTTCTGTTCTTGTGTCAGTTTGCTGAGAATGATGGTTTCCAGGTTCATCCATGTCCCTACAAAGGACATGAACTCATCATTTTTGATGGCTACATAGCATTCTATGGTGTATATGTGCCACATTTTCCCTGTCCAGTTTATCATCAGTGGGCATTTGGGTTTGTTCCAAGTCTTTGCTATTGTAAACAGTGCTGCAGTGAACATTTGTGAGTATGTGTCCTTATAATAGAACACTTTGGATATATACCCAGTTATGGGATTGCTGGGTCAAATGGTATTTCTATCACACTGTCTTCCACAATGGTTGAACTAATTTACACTCCCACCAATAGTATAAAAGTGTTGCTATTTCTCCACATCCTCTCCAGCATCTATTGTCTCCAGATTTTTTAATGATTGCCATTCTAACTGGGGTGAGATGGTATCTCAGTGTATTTTGATTTGCATTTCTCTAATAACCAGTGATGATGAGCATTTTTTTATGTGTTTGTTGGCCTCATATATGTCTTCTTTTGAAAAGTGTCTGTTCATATCCTTCACCCACTTTTGAATGGGTTTGTTTGTTTTTTTCTTGTAAATCTGTTTTAGTGCTTTGTAGATTTTGGATATTAGCCTTTTGTCAAATGAGTAGATTGCAAAAATTTTTTCCCATTCTGTTGGTTGCCAGTTCACTCTAATGATTCTTTCTTTTGCTATGCAGAAGCTGTGGAGTCTGATTAGGTCCCATTTGTCTATTTTGGCTTTCGGTGTTTTAGTCATGAACTCCTTGCCTATGCCTGAATGGTTTTGCCTAGGATTTCTTCTAGGGTTTTTATGGTGTTAGGTCTTATGTTTAAGTCTTTAATCCATCTAGAGTTAATTTCAGTGTAAGGTGTTAGGAAGAGGTCCAGTTTCTCCTTTCTGCACATGGCTAGCCAGTTTTCCCAACACCATTCATTAAACAGAGAATCCTTTCCCCATGGCTTGTTTTTGTGAGGTTTGTCAAAGATCAGATGGTTGTAGATGTGTTGTGTTGCCTCCGAGGCCTCTGTTCTGTTCCATTGGTCTATACCTCTATTTTGGTACCAGTACCATGCTGTTTTGATTACTGTAGCCTTGTAGATAGTTTGAAGTCAGGTAGCATGATGCGTCCAGCTTTGTTCTTTTTGCTTAAAATTGACTTGGTTATGCAGGCTCTCTTTTGGTTCCATATGAAGTTTAAGGTGTTTTTTTAGTTCTGTGAAGAAGGTCACTGGTAGCTTGATAGGGATAGCATTGAATCTATAAATTACTTTGGAGATTATGGTCATTTTCACGATATTGATTTTTCCTAACCATGAGCATGGAAGGTTTTTCCATCTGTTTGTGTCCTCTCTTATTTCCTTGAGCAGTGGTTTGTAGTTCTCCTTGGACACGTCCTCTACATCCTTTGTTAGTTGTATTCCTAGTTATTTTATTGTCTTCGTAGCAATTGTGAATGGCAATTTGTTCTTCATTTGGCTCTCTTTAAGTCTGTTATTTGTGTATAGGAATGCTTGTGATTTTTGCACATTGATTTTATATCCTGAGACTTTGCTGAAGTTGCTTATCAGTTTCAGGAGATTTGGGGCTGAGACAATAGGGTCTTCTAAATATACAATCATGTCATCTGCAAGTAGAGACAATTTGACTTCCTCCTTTCCTAATTGAATACACTTTATTTCTTTTTCTTCCTGATTGCTCTGGCTAGAACTTCCAATAATATATTGAATAGGAGTGGTGAGAGAGGGCATCCTTATCTAGTGCCAGATTTCAAAGGGAATGCTTCCAGTTTTTGCCCATTCCGTATGATATTGGCTATGGGTTTGTCTTAAATAGCTTTTATTATTTTGAGATACTTTCCATCAATACCGAGTTTATTGAGGGTTTTTAGCATAAAGGGCTGTTTAATTTTGTCAGAGGCCTACTCTGCATCTATTGAGATAATCCTGGTTTTGTCTTTGGTTCTGTTTATGTGGTGAATTACATTTGTAGACTTGCATATGTAGAGCCAGCCTTGCATTCCCGGGATGAAGCCTGCTTGATCATGATGGATAAGCTTTATGATGTGCTGTTGCAATCGGTTTGCCAATATTTTATTGAAGATTTTTGTATCTATGTTCATCATGTAATATTGGCCTGAAGTTTTCTTTTCTTGTTGAGTCTCTGCCGGGTTTTGGTATCAGGATGATGTTGGTCTCATTAAATGATTAGGGGAGGATTCCCTTTTTCTGGATCGTTTGGAATAGTTTCAGAAGGAGCGGTACCAGCTCTTCTTCGTATGTCTGGTAGAATTGCTCTGTGAAGCCATCTGGACCTGAGCTTTTTTTGGTTGGTATGCTGTTAATTGCTGCCTCAACTTCAGCCCTTGTTATTGGTCTATTCAGGGTTTCAACTTCTTCCTGGTTTAGGCTTGGGAGGTTGCAAGTATCCAGGAATTTATCAATTTCTTCCAGGTTTACTGGTTTATGTGCATAGAGTTGTTTGTAGTAATCTCTGATGGTAGTTTGTATTTCTGTGGAATCAGTGGTGGTATCCCCTTTATCGTTTTTTATTACATCCATTTGATTGATTCTTTTCTCTTTTCTTTTTTATTAATCTGGCTAGTGGTCTATTTTGTTGATCTTTTCAAAAGCCAGCTCCTGGATTTATTGATTTTTTTGAAGGGTTTTTTGTGTCTCCCTCACCTTCAGTTCTGCTCTGATCTTAGTTATTTCTTGTCTTCTGCTAGCTTTTGAGTTTTTTTGATCTTGCTCCTCTGGCTCTTTCAGTTTTGATGATAGGGTGTCAATTTTAGATCTTTCCTTGCTTCTCATGTGCACATTTATTGCCATAAATTTTCCTCTAGACACTGCTTTAAATGTATCCCAGAGATTCTGGTACATTGTGTCTTCATTCTCATTGATTTTGAAGAACATCTTTATTTCTGCCTTTATTTCATTGTTTATCCACTCAGCATTCAGGAGCCAGTTGTTCAGTTTCCATGAATGTATGGTTCTGAGTGAGTTTCTGAATTCTGAGTTCTAATTTGATTGCACTATGGTCTGAGAGACTGTTTGTTATGATTTCTGTTCTTTGCATTTGCTGAGGAGTGATTTACTTCTAATTATGTGGTCAATTTTAAAGTAGGTGTGATGTGGTGCTGAGAAAAATGTGTATTCTATGGATTTGGGGTGGAGAATTCTGTAAATGTCTATTAGGTTTGCTTGTTCCAGGTCTGAGTTCAAGTCCTGGATATCCTTGTTTATTTTCTGTCTTGTTGATCTGTCTAAAATTGACAGTGGAGTGTTAAAGCCTCCCACTGTTATTGTGTGGGAGTCTAAGTCTCTTTGTAGGTCATTAATATGTATCTGGGTGCTCCTGTATTGGGCGTGTATCTATTTAGGATCGTTAGCTCTTCTTGTTGCATTGATCCTTTTACCATTATGTAATGTAATGCCCTTCTTTGTCTCTTTTGATCTTTGTTGGTTTGAAGTCTATTTTATCAGAGACTAGGATTGCAACTCCTGCTTTTTTTTTGCTCTCCATTTCCTTGGTAGATCTTCCTCCATCCCTTTATTTTGAGCCTTTATGTATCCTTGCATGTGAGATGGGTTTCCTGGATACAGCACACCAATGGGTTTTGGCTTTTTATCCAATTTGCCAGTCTCTGTCTTTTGATTGGGGCGTTTAGCCCATTTACATTTAAGGTTAATATTGTTATGTGTGATTTTGATCCTCCCATTTTGATGTTAGCTGGTTGTTTTGCCCATTATTTGACTCAGTTGCTTCATTGTGTTGATGCTCTTTACCACTTGGTACATTTTTGGAGTGGCTGTACTGGTTGTTCCTTTCTGTGTTTAGTACTTCTTTCAGGAGCTCTCTTGTAAAGCAGGCTTGGTGGTGATGAAATCTCTGAGCAATTGCTTGTTCATAAAGGATTTTATTTCTCCTTCGCTTATGAAGCTTAGTTTGGCTAGATATAAAATTCTAGGTTGAAAGTTCTTTTCTTTAAGTATGTTGAATATTGGCCTCCACACTCTTCTGGCTTGTAGGGTTTCTGCTGAGAAATCCACTGTGAGTCTGATGGGCTTCCCTTTGTGTGTAACCCGACCTTTCTTTCTAGCTGCTCTTAGTATTTTTTCCTTTATTTCAACCCTGGTGAATCTGACGATTATGTGCCTTGAGGTTGTTCTTCTTGAGGAATATCTTCGTGGTGTTCTCTGTATTTCCTGGACTTGAATATTGGCCTGCCTTGCTAAATTGGGGACATACTCCTGGATAATATCCTGAAGAGTGTTTTCCAGCTTGGATTCATTCTCTTCATCATATTCAGGTACACCTATCAAACGTAGATTAGGTATTTTCACATAATCCCATATTTCTTGGAGGCTATGTTCATTTCTTTTTACTCTTTTTTTCTCTTGAGTTGATCTTCAATCTCTGATATCCTTTCTTCTGCTTGGTCGATTCAGCTATTGAAACTTGTGTATGCTTTGTGAAGTTCTCTTCTTGGGTTTTTCAGCTCATCAGTTCATTTATATTCTTCTCTGAGCTGTTTATTCTCATTAGCATTTCATCAAACCTTTTTTCAAGGTTCTTAATTTCTTTGCATTGGGTTAGAACATGATCTTAGCTCAGAGAAGTTTATTACCCACCTTCTGAAGCCTGTTTCTGTCAATTCATCAGACTCATTCTCCATCCAACCTTGTTCCCTTGCTGGTGATGAGTTGTGATCCCTCGGAGGAGAGGGATTCTGGTTTTGAGTATTTTCATCCTTTTTGTGATGGTTTCATCCTATCTTTGTGGATTTATCTACCTGTGGTCTTTGTGGTTGGTGACTTTCAGATGGGGTCTCTGAGTGGACATCCTTTTTGTTGCTGATGAAGTTATTTCTTTTTGTTTCTTAGTTTTCCTTCTAACAGTCAAGCCCCCCTGCTGAAGGACTGCTGGAGGTCCACTCCAGACCCTGCTTGCCTGGGGATCACCTGCAGCAGCTGCAGAACAGTAAGGGTTACTGCCAGTTTCTTCTTCTGTTATCTTTGTCCCAGAAGGATACCCGCCAGATGTCAGCCTGAGCTCTCCTTTATGTGGTGTCTGTCTCTTTGGATGTACGGGGGTCAGGGAGCTGCTTGAGGAGACAATGTGTGCCTTATAGGAGCTCAAGTGCTAAGCTGTGAGCTCTGTTCTGTTCAGAGCTGCAGGGCAGATATGATTAAGTCTGCTACAGCAGACTGCATAACCACCTTTTTCATTTGAAAATGCAGTGATCACTCACCCTCTGTATTTTCACTGGGAACTGCAATCCAGAGCTGTTTCTATTCGGCCATCTTGGATCCTCCCTCCATTATTTATTCATTTAGAGACAGAGTCAGCTCCGTGACCCAGGTTGGCATGCAGTAGCACTATCTTTATTTATTTTTTTTTTTTGGAAGGGAGGAAGGCAGGAAGGGAGGGAAGAAGGAAGGGAGGAAGGAAGGAAGGAAGGGAGAAAGTGGGGAGGGAGGGAGGGAAGGGAAGGGAAGGAAGGAAGGAAATCAAGCAATGAGTGAGACATTGCCAACCTGGATCTAGGGGTTTACAAGTTGATTTCTTTTTTTTTTTTGAGAGAAGGAAAGAAAAAAAAAGGAATAAAGGAGAGGAAGAAGAAAGAGGAAGAGAAAGAGGGAGGGTGAACAGAAATACTGCTTTATTCTGAAAAAAATGGGTATTAATAATGGCCAATCAGTGTTTCATTTAAACTATGAGTAGGTGTGATGTGGTATTGACAAGAATGTATATTTTGTGTATTTGAAGTGGAGAGCTCTATAAATATTTATTAAGTTTACTTGTTCCGGATCTGAGTTCGAGTCCTTGATATTCTTATTAATTTTCTGTCTCATTGAATCTAAGTCTCTATGTATCTGGGTGTTAGCATCATTAGCTCTTATTGTTGCATTGATCCTTTTACCACTATATCTTTGTTGCTTTAAAATCTATTTTATCCGATACGAGAATTGCAACTCCTGCTCTTTATTTATTTATTTATTTATTTATGCTCTCCATTTGGTTGGTAAATCTTTCTCCATCCCTTTGTTTTGAGTCTTTGTGTATCCTGGCATGTGAAACAGGTCTGGATGTAACATGCCGTTGGGTTTTGGCTGTGTCTTTTGATTGGGAGATTTAGTTGAGTTAAATTTAGGGTTACTGCCATTTGATGTTAACTGGCTGTTTGATCCATTTGTTGATGTAAATTCTTCTTTATGTTGGTGCTCTTTACTTTTTGGTATATTTTTAGAAAGGCTAATACTGGTTGTTTCTTTCTATGTATAATGCTTCTTTCAGAAGCTCTTGTAAAGCAGGCCTGGTGGTAATAAAATCTCTGAGTACTTGCTTGTTCATAAAAGATTTTATTTTTCCTTCAGTTGTGAAGCTTAGTTTGGCTGGATATGAAATTCTGGGCTGAAGATTCTGTTCTTTGAGAATGTTGAATATTGGCCCCCACTCTCTTCTGGCCTGTAGAGTTTCTGCTGAGAGATCTGCTGTAAGTCTGATAGGCTTGCCTTTGTGGGTAACCTGACCTTTCTCTCTGGCTGCCCTTAGTATTTTCTCCTTTGTTTCAACCCTGGTGAATCTAACGATTATGTGCCTTGGGGTTGCTCTTCTTGAGGAATATCTTTGTGGTGTTCTCTGTATTACCTGGGGTTGAATACTGACCTGCTTTGCTAGTTCAGGAAAATTTTCCTGAATAATATCCTGAAGGGTATTTTCCAGCTTGGATTCATTCTCTCCGTCGTATTCAGGTACACCTATCAAACGTAAATTTGGTCTTTTCACATAGTCCCACATTTCTTGGAGACTTTGCTCATTCCTTTTTATCCTTTTTTCTCTAATCTTGTCTTCTTGTTGTATTTCATTAAGTTGGACTTTGACCTCTGATATCCTTTCCTCTGCTTGAACAATTCGAGTGTTTAAACCTGTGCATACTTCTCGGAGTTCCTGTATTGTATTCTTCAGTTCCATTAATTCACTTATATTCCTCTCTAAGTTGTCTATTCTCAATAGGATTTCATCAAACCTTTTTTCAAAGTTCTTAGTTTCTTTACGTTGGACTACAACATGTTCTTTTAACTCACAGAAGTTTCTTATTATCCATTCCCTGAAGCGTGATTCTGTTATTGGGATGCGCTCTTTCTCCATCAAGCCTTGTTCCATTGTTGATGTGGAACTGTGATCATCTTTAGAGGGAGAGGCGTTCTGATTTTGAGTATTCTCAGCCTTTTTACGCTGGTTTCTTCCCATCATTTTAAATTTATCCTCCTGTCGTCTTTGAAATTACCAACTTTCAGATTAGGTCTCTTGAGTGGACGTCCAAGTTGTTAGTTTCCAGGGCCAGAACAACGGCGTTAAGACTGGTGGTGCTTTTCTGCCCAGGATTCCCCTGTCTGGCTTCCTTCTTGTGTCCGTAATAGGCAATTCTGCCTTCCTGGGGCTCCAAACCTCGGTCAGAAGGGGAACCAGTCTCGTTTACTCTGCGCCGAGAGCTGCCGCGCCAAGGTGCCATCACAGCCGCTCTGCCGGCCTCAGGAGTCATGTTGGGGACCCGTGTGGGTTCTCCAAACCTCAGTCAGAAGGGGAGCCAGCCCTGTTTACTCTGCTCTGAGAGCTGCTGCGCCAAAGTGCTGGCGAAACTGCTGCGCCGGCCACAAGAGTCGCGCTGGCGACCCGTGTGACTCCTCCACTGGGGATCTTCTGCTCCGTGAGTGACCAAAATTTGTCTCAAAGTGTGGCGTCCTCTAGTTCTCTGCCGTTTTCACTGAGAGCTGCAATCCCGAGATGTTAGCGATCGGCCATCTTGGATAGTTACCGAGTAGCACTATCTTGATTTAGGCTCACTGCAACCTCCACCCTCTGGGTTCACACAATTCTGGTGCATCAGCCTTAAGTGATCTGCCCACCTCGACCTCCCAAAGTGCTGAGATTATAGGCATGAACCACTGTGGCTGGTCTACATCTTGTTTTAATGTGGTACATTTACTACAATTGACGAGCCAATATTGACACTTACTGTTAACTAATGTCTATAATTTACATTAGAGTTCACACTTTTTATTGGGTATTTTATTGTTTTTGGTTTTTGTTTTGTTTTGTTTTAAGAGACAGGTCTCACTAATATTGCCCAGGCTGAAGTCAGATTTCTGGGCTCAAGTGATCCTCCCAAGTAGCTGGAACTATAGGCAAGTATTGTAGGTTTTGACAAATGTATAACGTGTATCCACCATTACTATATTATGCAAAATAGTTTCACTTTACCAAAAATCTCTATGCTCCATCTATTCATCCCTCCATTACATAAAAATTAAGATCCTAGCCCTTTGCATTCATTGTATGTTTATTATACAAAGCACTTTGTCTTCTAAGTGTCATAAAAATCCAGTGGGATAAATATGAAACCTATCATTGCTATCCTGCAAATGATAAAATGGAGGAATGAGAAGGAATGGTGGAGAAGTTAAAAAGAGTAAGGGTGAATGTGAGTTTAAAAAAGAAATACTCTCTCAACATCAAAATAAAAGGATATAGGAATAAATTATTAGTATTTTGTGAAATGAAAATACATAGCCTTTCCATAGCTAATTTAAAAGAGGAAGAATAAATGTAGCGTTGAAAGTAATACCAATAAGAAGGTAATGGACTGGGTGTGGTGGCTCATGCCTGTAATCTTAACCCTTTGGGAGGCTGAGGCCAGAGGATCGTTTGAGACCATGAGTTCTAGACCACCCGAGGCAACTTAGAGACACTGCATTACTACCGAAATATGTTTTTAATTAACTGGGCATGGTGTGCACTCCAGCAGTCCTAGTTCCTTGGGAGGGTGAGGGAGGAAAATCACTTGAGCCCACAAGTTCAAGACTGCATTGAGCCATGATTGTACCACTGCATTCCAGTCTGGTGACAGAGAAACCCTGTATTAAAAAAAAAAAAAGAAGAAGAAGAAGAAGAAAAAGGTAATACCTTGGGAAAGTACCTGAATTTTTAAATTAGGAATGAAAAGTTTTCTTTTATATTATTAGGTTGGTTACAATTGACGAAAACAATTTTCCATTCTTTTCTAGATATTTTAGTTCATTTTGAAATTCATTTAGAATGGTATGTCTCTTATTAGTCTGTTGGTAATTTTAGAGAAAAGTGACAGGATACTTCAGGTTCTGGTTTCTATTGCATTTTTCCGTTAGTTGATACACATCCAATTTTATAAGTAATATGTTATATTCTATTATAAAGAACCTCCTTGAGCCAAGAAATTATAAGTTATGGTAAGCTATGATCATACCATTGAACTTTAGCCTGGGTGATAGAGAAAGACCTGGTCTCTTAAAACTATTTTTTTTTAAAAAAGGACCCCATTTTGGAATACCAATTACTGTACAGAACCTCAGTATTTTCTATGTCAACTGAAAAAATTAAAGAAAAATAACTCATCGCAGTGATTCTTTTTATTTGTTTTGAAATCACTAACATGTTCTACTGTTGATCTTTGGAGGTGCATCATCTAGTTCCTATCCAAAGGAACAATCACAGCCATGGTTTCTCTTTTAAAAGATGCTAGAGAATTTTCTTTATCTCTGTCTTTGCCCCTCTCAGTGTATCTACATTTAGGTCAAGAGCATATTTGCAGCCAATGGACACACGCCAGTACTTATACTGCCTAAAGCCCAAGAAGGAATTTGCAGAAAAAGCAGGCATCATTAAGGGAGTAACAGTAATTGGAAAACTGGATATAGTATGGAAAACAAATCTAGGTGAAAGGGGAAGGTTACAGACCAGCCAACTTCAAAGAATGGTGAGTTTGGAAAAAACTTCACTGGGGTGTGCGGGAGACAGGCAGTTAGAACAACTTAAATATTTTTACATCTATCAGCAAAAAACTGGAGCACTATAAAAGGCATTAATATTACTAGAGAAGAAAAGATTAATAGTTTCACTGATATGTAGGTAGAAAACTGGTGTTGCCATGAATGAAAAATGGTCAGTGTTAATTTATCCTTAATATATGTGTTCTTTATCAAACAAATTGAAATAACTGCTTATCAAGTGTCCCTCCTTTGGTAACACATGCTCACTCTTCTTCTACGTCCAAATACATTAAGGGTTTCTGTTTTGCGATTTCCTGAAACTCTTGGACTTAACTACATTCACCTACTCAGTTTATACCATTTTTAAGATATTAAAAATCCTGAGGCGGCCGGGAACGGTGACTCACACCTGTAATCCCAGCACTCTGGGAGGATGAAGCAGGCAGATCACAAGGTCAGGAGTTTGAGTCCAGCCTGGCCGATACAGTGATACACTGTCTCTACTAAAAATACAAAAATTAGCTGGGCATGGTGGCTCATGCCTGTAATCCCAGCTACTCAGGGGGCTGAGGCAGGAGAATTGCTTGAACCCAGAAGGCAGAGGTTGCAGTGAGCTGAGATCGTGCCATTGCACTCCAGTCTGGACAACAAGAGCAAAACTCTGTCTCAAAAAAAAATCCTGAGGCATCTCCTCAGAAGGTGAGTTCTACTAAAGTTATCTTACATGCATTGGTTGCATATTTTACCTAATTTCTGCTCTGAGAATAGGGATAGCTGTCAGGCTTTTTCTTATGCTTATAAGAATATATGACAGGATCCTTCTCCCTTTATGCTGAATATTACCTGTTTTGACATATTCTAACTTGTACTTTTCTTTCACTGTTTGAGGCAGTAATTAAAAAAAAAAAAGATCATGACAGTGATGATCCCTAGGACCACTTAAATATAGCCATTAGTTATTTTTCTGCCATGGCCTGTTCCAAGCCTCGGTGTTGTTCTAGTCCATCCTAATCTGTGTGTCTTGTGAAAAGTAATGATTTTCTTCCTGGCTCCTTTTAACATCATCCTCCTCTTTCTTTAGAAAATAACCTTATACCTATTTAGGGTATAGATATACAGGCTACAGTATCTGGAAAGTGTCCCTTCAACTCCCTGAAATTTCTTGACTGACTGCTTACCTGTGAGATTCATTTTACCTCTACTGAACATGGAGTAACTATTTACATAACAAATACAATCCAGGTCTGCCAGGCTATTCCATAGGCAGTAGCTGCAAAAGAATGTATAATGAGGTAAGAGTAAAGGGAATTAGAAGTATTTTCTTAGGACATCAGCTTAGAAACCCAACAACTGTTGAGTGAATGTGCTGCTGCGGTGCCTTCATTAAAATGGAAAGGTTTTATGGTAGATATATATTAACTGTGTTGCTTGTTTTCTTAGGCTCCAGGTTATGGAGATGTTAGGTTGTCTTTGGAGGCAATACCAGATACCGTAAACCTCGAAGAACCTTTTCATATTACCTGTAAAATAACAAACTGCAGGTAATGCCACCATTTGAGGATGGATGTCCTTTCTACCTCACCTACCTAGAAGAGAATTTTTAAATCTTTTTATTACTATCCCCTTTAGAGTTTCCTCTTGACATATAGCCTTCTCTGATGTTGACTGAGTACTGAAAATTTTTCATCTGGTAGCAGTATAGTTACATATTTGTAAAAGCCTATTGTATTATGCATCTTCTGTATTTTATTTCATTCACGTGTCATAGCCTATGAGGTGGATATTCATTATTCACATTCTATGCAAGAGAAAGCCAACTCAGAGAGGCTAAGTGACTTAGTCAATCTCAGAGGGCTAGAAAAGATGGGGCCAGAATTTTAAACCACGTATATTTGACTTCAGAGTTTCTCTTTTCATTTTTATACTTCCTTCACCAAAACATGAATTCTAATAGGTTCTTATGTATTAATACATTATGAGTTAAAGTAGTAAGATTTTTTTGAGGCATACTTGTACTTGAGCTGTATCTTGAATATTAAGAAACCAAACTGTTTATGGATTTAATGTAAGGGGATATCATTGATTCAAAAACAGGGTTTTGACAGTAGAGAGACAGCATAATCTGAACTATTCAGAAAGCAAAGAGCACAGGGCTTTGAAAGTAGAAAAAAATAGAATTAAGTCCCAATCCTGTCACCTCTGCTCCTACTTGCCTTACCACTTGGTTTGTATTATTATTTGTATTATTAGTATCTTTATTTTCCTTTCTATATAATGTTATTCTCTGCCCCTACACACCAGAGACATGCACAGACACATGCACACAACATATATAAATCTTAGTGGATTTTTATGAAATTAGTAATAGTCATGTAGTGCATCTACCCTGGTGGCTGGGACATAGTAGGCATCTCAAATATTTGTTAGGGAGATACAGACATATACAAGTTAATACTATAAGGTCAATATGTCTACAAAAATAATTTAAGCAGTTTAAAATATGGAGCCAAATATAAGAATAAACAGCTAAAGGAGCCATAAGTAGCCATGAATGGTGGTAGGAGACTATTTTTCATTATGAGCCTTTCGGTTATTTAAAAAAGAACAATGTGCAAACTTTCATTAAGTTTTTTTAACTTAACATATTTAAGCTTAACTGGTGATATCTGTTATAAGCAGAAGGAGTCTTTTCTTGTAAATAATTCAGTTAGCAAACCTGAATAGTATTTACATCTTACACATCTTGCCAGTTGTTTTCCAAGTTATGGTAAAGTAACATAAAATATCAAAAGGACTAGACCAGAATCAGCTGTTTTCTTCTTTTCCTGTAGAGTAC
Source organism: Callithrix jacchus (assembly GCF_049354715.1). Taxonomy (NCBI): domain Eukaryota; kingdom Metazoa; phylum Chordata; class Mammalia; order Primates; family Cebidae; genus Callithrix; species Callithrix jacchus. The sequence goes on along the minus strand of NC_133503.1, from coordinate 143,819,783 downwards.
CTAACAGAAACAGTGAGAATATATGGCAATAAGATTAGACACAAATGTCTGGAAGTCTCCCAGAAAAATGGCAAAACTGTTAACAGCAGATCAGCACCAGGAGGCCAGTGTTGAATGATAGAACTAGGAGGGCAACATCCAGACAGGCAGATTACTCTGAGGCCATTTTAAGTGCTAGAAGGTGTGACTTCCTTTCATAGTCCTGATTCTATTTTAAGAGAAATTAAAATGTTATAATAGCTTTTCTGTTCCTGGTTTTTATTCTCCTGGATACTGAGAAAACAAGTTTACTGTCACTAGTAGAAATATCGCAGAACTTCTTTGTGAAATGAACAAGATTTATTCCTATTACTCTGATTCCTCCAGCAGTGAAAGGACTATGGATCTGGTTTTGGAAATGTGCAATACCAATTCCATCCACTGGTGTGGAATTTCAGGAAGACAGCTGGGAAAGCTGCATCCAAGTTCTTCGCTCTGTCTTGCCCTTACTCTGCTTTCTTCAGTGCAGGGTCTGCAAGTATGCTGTCTTTTCAGAAATTCCAAGATTTGGGGGCCGTTAACTTACAAGTCATTTGTGATAGCCATATTTTCTCTAAATGAATGAAAACTTAAGACTCATCTCTTTTTCTCTCTCAATAGAGCATCTCCGGCTTAAGACTAACAGACACATTCTTAAAGAGAACATATGAATATGATGACATTGCACAAGTCTGTGTGGTATCTTCGGCCATTAAAGTGGAAAGCTGAAGGAAATTTCCAATGTTATTCCTTTCATTTAGTTTCACAGAACTGCTCTTTTTGTCACCTTTATAAATGATGATGTCAACAACAAATATGTTAATTCTTTCCTGTAAAATGGTTAAAATATTAAGTATTTGTTTTGAAGAGATCTCATTTTATCTTGTAAATTATGTTTGAAATGAACATGTGTATGTTTTCTACACCTATAATTTCATTTTAGGTGACCATTGGACTTTGTTCTCCAAAAGCTGTGTATTTGAAGCCATTTGTCCCTAGCAAGTATCTAGAACAGGAGTCAGCAAACTGTTTAAGTCAGGTACAAGAAGATACTAAATATTTTAGACTTTGCAGGCCATATGGTTTTTGTCACAGATACTGAACTCTGCCATTGTACTGCAAGAGCAGACAGAAGGCAAAAAAAGTACAGTGGTGTACACAAAAAGAGCCAGCTGGACTCAGGAGTCTGAGGCAAGAGAATCACTTGAAAATTGCAGTAATCCAAGATCATGCCACTGCACTCTAGCCTGAGCAACAGAGCAAGAATCTCTCTCAAAAACAAAACAAAACAAAAAACAAAAAAACACAAAAGGCAGCTGGACAGATTTGGCCTGCAGGATGTAGTCTGCTGACCTCAATCTAGGAGACATAGTTGTTTCTCAGAACTTTTCAATATTTTTTTAAGAAATATTTCAGTTTAGTCCAGTTTTTTTCCTAGCTATTCAGCCAACAGAAAAAGTTTACTTAAAACAATGGTGGTAGTCATCCTATAACCTGATATTTGCTAAAACAGTATAAGCTTTCTAGTTGTTTTCAAAATTACTATAATGGTTTGTGTCTGTGTTTGTATATTATACCTACAAACATACATGTCTTTCAGTTACTAAACAGATCAGAGTTGGTTTTACATTTTGGGTTATTGGTTTTTTTCATTAACTCTAAACTAATTACTCTCTAATTATAAGCCAAAAACTCCTGGTTCTTTTTTTTTCTCATCCTATAAGCCACTTATTTTTATAAGGTATATTTAAATAATTTCTATCTTCTGATGTGATTTCAAACTAAATTATGTATTACTGTTATAAAACTTTCTCCATGTAATCACACTTAGTTATCAGCAAAGTAGTGAGAAAGTTGAGGTTGTAAACAATTTTGCAGCATGAATGTAACAAGAAGTTTCAGTATTTTGTCAGGAAAACAAAAGCTTAGGCTGTTAAATAAAAGCTATCCTATTTTGGTGAGCTGAAATTCAAGAATGTATGTATAATTTCTTAAATGTAAGAGTGCATTAAATCAAATACAAAAATTGGTTTTTCAATGCATAATTATTTATTGCCATGACAAATTGTTTGAATGAAAGCTATATTCAGAAGGTTTGCACTCATAATAATTAATGAAATGTCTGTATAAAATAAAGTGCAAGCAGTGTAAAATTGAAGTCTCTGTCTCAAAATGATTAAGATTGATTAAATGATGAAATAACATTTTATAGCCACTGCACTGGATACTTGGATTGTTTTTCAAGCATCTTCTTATGACTGAATCTTCTGTTTCATTCTGTTTTAAATTTTAAAAGTGACATGATGGTCACTTGGAATCTGCTCTATATTTTAATTATAGTCTCTTCTGTTTATAAACAATAACTTGGACACATATTCATACTTTAAAGATTAGATAATGCCGTCTTAGAAAGGGTCTGTTTAACCTATATTATAAAAGTTAGATACACAATTTGGTACATTAAATGAAAACATTTGCATATAGAGAACCCGTTCTGTTTTACATAGTATAATAGCTACAGCTACTACAAGAAATATGATTAATGGAAGTCAAACATTTAATAGAATGCTTAAAGAGTTACTTTAATAATGCCCTCTTATTTATCGGTTAGATAGCAACTATATTTCCCAGACAAGCAAGAAAATATGTGGGGCATTTGTTGTAAATTTAAAAGTAGCTAGCACAATCCAACCACGCAAAACAACTATTTTGAAATAGCTTGCAATGCTGTGATTCCAAAGCGATGAAGTTACTTGAAGAGCAAAAATGGCTTGAATAGAATGAAAATGTATGTAAGTGGACAGATAGCATCTAGATTGAATTTGTTACAGGTGGTACATTAGCAAAGAAACACAGAAAAATGAAATCAAAGAAATACACCAATTCCCATTATTTCATATAAAAAGAATGGCTAACTTAACTACAGATGTTAGCACATGAAGACATTGTTTTACAGTTTTTTTCTTATAGTATCTTTGTCTGGGTAATACTGGCCAAATAAAATGAGTTGGGAAGTGTTTCCTCCTCCTCTACTTCTTAGAAGAGATTGTTTAGAATTGGTATTATTTCTCCCTTAAGTGTTTAGTAAAATTCATCATTGATGTTATCTGGGCCTGTAGTTTTCTTTCCAGGAAGGTTTTTAACCTAAACACAAACTCAATTTCCTTAATAAATATGGGTCTATTTAGTTTATCTATTTCTTCAGTGAGCTTTCTAGTTTGTATCCTATAGAGAATTTGTTTCATCTAAGTTGTTAAATATACAATCCTTGAGTTGGTCATGGTGTTTTCTAGTTAGCCTTTTAATACCTATAGTGACTGTAGTGTATCCCGTTTCATTTCTGTTACTGTTAATTTGTAGCTTATCTTATTGCTCTATAAGCATTTTTAATGCACTCAAGATAGTTACGCTAGAAACTTCTTATTCAACACCGAATATGAATGACTAATTTTTAATTAAGGATCTATTTCTTTTTTATATCACAGTAATAACTTCTATGTGATTAGTAGTAGTACTTCATTCTGTATTAATACTGGAATACTAGGAATTCATTCTAACTTAGTGAAAAGTGAAGTTGGCTTAGATGGAATACGAATTTAACTTCTGAGGGCCTAAGACTTAAATTCTGCTCTTTTTAAATTCTACAGAACTATATATCTACAGATCTTCATTGTAGCTCTAGCCCAGGTGCTTAGGTGTCTACAAGTCTAATTGAGAAACCTCTAGTGTTCCTCTAGATTAGAGTCCTTGGATCTATATCAAAACCACCTAGTGTACTGTTTAAAATGGCCATTCCTAGGCCTTATTACAGGACCTACCATATTAGAATTGAACATGTGGCCCTGAATCTGCATCTTTAATGAATTCTCCAGATGATTCTTACAATGAAGTTATAGAACTACTGCTCTAATGTCACAAAGGAGAAAGAGAAAAGTTGGTTTTTAAACGTCAAGATACAAAATAGTCTTTTTTCTTTCTTTTTTTTTGAGATGGAGTCTTGCTGTCACACAGGCTAGAGTATGTTGGCGCAATCTTGGCTCACTGCAACCTCCACCTCCCAGGTCCAAGCGATTCTCATGCCTCAGCCTTCCAAGTAGCTGGGATTATAGGCACCCGCCACCACACCAGGCTAATTTTTGTTATTTTCAGTAGAGACAGGGTTTTACCATGTTGGCCAGGCTGGTCTCAAGACTCCTGACCTCAGGTGATCTGCCTGCCTCGGCCTCCCAAAGTGCTGGGATAACAGGAATGAACCATTGTGCAAGGCCAATTAGTCTTTTGATAATGGTTCCATGAGTCCTGATCATCTGCATTATTACTAATTTAGTTTTATATTACTTCATGGCCAGGCACAGTGGCTCACACCTGTAATCCCAGCACTTTGAGATGCCAAGGTGGGCAGATCATTTGAGGTCAGGAGTTCAACACCAGCCTGGCCAATATGATGAAACCCCATCATTAAAAAAAAAAATTTGCTGGATGTGGTACCAGGCACCCATAATCCCAGCTACTCAGGAGGTTGAGGCTTGAGAATTGCTTGAACCCAGGAGGTGGAGGTTGCAGTGAGCTGAGATCACAACACTGTACTCTAGTCTGGCAACAGAGTAGAACTCCATCTCAAAAAAAACCCCACAAAATTTATATTACTTCCTTTTTCAGTTTTCCCTCACAAAACTTGTGAAGTCATTACATGTCAGCACCAATTTCATGATTAATAAACAAAAAATATATTCCATTTGGAATTTAAACTCTCACCCTCACTGTAGTTAGACCCATGCCATTAATGCCTAATGCTCCTTTGTTCTCCACTAACTAATATGGCATCTAATTTATAATAAAGATTTTAAGTCTCTTGTTATATTTAAATTGCATCAAATTTAAACTATGTTAATTATAAGACTGGCATGCCAAGCCAAATTATCACAGATAACATGAACAAGCAGTGTTAGTGATAGATGATGTTTTTTGTTATCCATCAAATAATTACTAAGTTTTCTTTTAAAAAAAAAAAATCAGTGTTTATGGGCACACAATTAAATACCACTTAGAAAATCCTTAACTTAGGAGCAAGTCACTGCCATAGTTATATTTGATAGTTTCCAAGGTAAGGTTACCACTAGGGAAATTGTGATAGTTAAGTCAGTGTTATCACTGACCTATCCAGTGCATTAAGGATTTCTAACTGTATCTTATTGTGTATTTAGCGAAAGTGTGGCCATGCTAATGTTACCAATCCCAAACTGCAGACAAGATTAGTTAAGAACTATGCAGAAAACCTGAGCATCCTACCTTTACTTTCTTATACAATCACATTACCAATTTTGTTCTTTTCAAAACATCCCTTGCATCAAGTGCTACTTCCTAACAGCTTTTATGATTCCCTGTTTGCCAGAACAAGCAACAGTAAAGATATTGGTTCCCATGTTATTTATTCATTGCTGATAGTACTTATCAAAGCTAAACCTAGATAATATTCCTTCTCTCCTGACATACTGCTTGGTGGCAAGTACATGCCTTCTCAACCAGCATAGGAAACCTTTCCTTTGGGTCATTTCCCCTCTCAAAAAACTTTGCTTAAGGGAAATTGGAGCTAAAGAGCTTACCAACAAATAGCCCTACTAGAGTTCAATAAATATACTTTGCTATTAAATCTAATATACAAATATGATAGAAGTTTGAAAATGGAATCTTATCCCAGTGCTGTATTGGCACTTAACAAGGCCAGTGATCATTTCCAAAGGAGTCATGTTATGTTTTGAGTCTGTTTGTGATAAACCTATTGTCTAAATGGATTTATTCTTTAAGAATATACACAAGAGGTTTTCCTCCATTATTTTCAAACATCAGATATGGTGTTTGGTTTTTTGAAGGAGGGAGGGGGTAGTATCTACAACAAATACTTCATTCATAGCCATAAACTATTTGTATCCTGGGCTTCAGCCCCTGGTCAATCAGGAATGCTCTTCAGTGCTGCTGCTGAATGATCTGCTCCGGATGTGATTTCTCAGTTGCTCTATAAGTTCAGGATTTTGTTGCTGTATCTGCTGAGCAAACTGTTGTCCCCTGTAGTAAAGAGACAACGTGGTTTGAATAGGGAATTGCCAGTCACATTTACCCATGCAAAAAGAACTGCAGAAAATGTGGGAGCTACCTACAGGGGGCTTTTTCTAGAAAAACAAGTTTTAGAGCCACAACTTTAGTATAGCATTATTACAATGCAGTGTTCTTTATAAGAAATGAAACCCCCATGCTAATAAAATGAATACTTCAATTGGGTGAAATCTACTTCTATAGTGCTAATAACAAAGAAGCAAAGGGCTAAGAAGCATATGTTTTTATTGTATGTACTCAAAGATAATGCTTTTATACATAAGTCTTAACAGTCTCATATAACACCCAGTTTGGGATGCTTTGGGAGGTCACCTAACAACTAATTTTAAAAACACTGAGAAGTTTATCACAAATTCTAGTGTGTGACCCTCTATTGGCAGTGTTAGGCATGACTATATGCCACTTAAAGGTCATTCTAAAAATGCAATATTCTAAGTGGATACATGGTTGTGATGACAAACAACAAATGGTACTGTGGCTTCATATAAAGCATCCGGCAATAGCATCAGACACAGTTTCAAAACTCAAGAGTTATCTTCACCAATTTGATATAAGAGTGAAGGCAATGTGCTCAAGTAACAAGATGATGCAGGTAGTTCCTCTAAGTGTTGACAGGCACTGAAAAAGTTTGAATAAAATAGTTTCCTGAATTGCCTCAACATTAAAGTATGTAACGTGTGATTTTAAACTATGTATGTATACCTAAATTGATATATATTTTAAGTAGATACTTGACCTTCCTCTGTGTCCCTGAGTAGTTTGAAGTCTGCTGAAAAAAACCTTTTCTTGGCTCTTCATTGGAAAAAAAATGGGGGATTAATAGCTTTATATATATGAGATCACAATTTATTCGGAGATATAACTTTTACTGTTTGTCTCCATACCCTCAAAGTACAAGGTCACCAATCCTTGGAACCCTCTGTAACCAAAGACATTGTATTGATGCCACCACTTAGAAAACCGAGGACCCTAATTTCATACTGACAACACAATCACGTAAAATTAAAATTAGGCTGCAAATGAACCGAATGTGCTTTGGCTTCTTTAGTAAGTCACTAACCTGTACCTCAGTTTCTCTAGACATTGAGTAGGGATATAAATTATCTACTTTTCTAATATCCGTCCCTCACCTGCCTTATTGAGATGGTGCCAGAAAAGAAGAAAAAATTATGTTGGTACTTGGTGTCCCTTTTTAATAAAGCATAACGAGTGGGGGGAAAAAAGCATAGTGAACATATGATTCTTTTTCTCAACAGACAGGGCTGGCGAGACCAGGTCTGGATTCCTGCCCTGCAGTCTAAAAAGTGGTTCTAATTCATGAACTTCTTTCAGATTTAGTAAGTTTAAGGAGGCCAATATTACTAACAGTAAAGGATAAAAATTTAAAAAGAATGCCCTTACCCCTCACCATGGAGATAAGCTGAAAACATAAAAGACATCGTCACTATGTCTATTTTAAATAATACTTACGCTTGGATGAGGCTTGATAGGTCAGTTAGGCCCCCAACTCCAGCAGCAGGTCCCCCAATGGCATTTGTCATCATCCCTGACATTCTAGAGTACACAAGAAATACATCACTGGGATTGGTGTATATTCTTAACAAATAAGACAACTGGACGAGGAAAAGCTAATAAAATATGCCCATGTTATGCTAGAGGCTATACCAAATGTGTATAGCTTTAAGCTCCAACTGACTGCCATTCGGAACAGTTTCATCATTTTTGAGCTGATGTGCTTGAATTAGGAGGCTAGCAAATAGAATCGGGGACATGTAATAAGCTATTTCTATATACTTACAGCTGTTGAACTTGAGGGTTCTGCATTAAACTTGCTGCCTGGAATTGAAAAATAGCACCTCCCATTAAAGGCAGTTAATATATGTAGGGATTTTTAACAAACATCTTTTTTTGGAAGAACGAAAGCTAAACCATGTATGCACTAACATTTTGTAAAGTTTCCGTGTGCTATGCAAAGTAAATGGGAATGTAAAAAGAGAGGAGGTACTAGAAAAAGTGCCATTAAGAAGACATGGTGAGGATATAGAGATTACAAACAATACTATAAACTGAGGACACTGACAGCAGTTTACTTACTACACTGATCATATCAATTAAGCCTAAAGGAAAAATAGGAACATTAAAAGTATAGTTAAGGAATCTCCTACACTTGAGAAGGTCCATTGCAAATGAGCTCTTAAGAGATGTGACTTTGCTCCACAAGGCCCAGCAGTTTCAATCCTTCCCATGCTTACAGTGGCACAGAGAATTAAATTTATGTACACACACACTTTTAAAACATTCTATTTTGAAAGCATCACAGTTTCTTTGGCCTCAAATTGGGACCGTCAACAATATTCATATACAATTTTAATTTAGTCTAAATCTTTATAGACAATAGTTTCTATTCAGGGACTCTCTATGAAGTGTTGGGCACTTGCTTATATTACAGAAAGATCACTGACTGATTTGCAAATAATTCAAAACTTTCCTCAAGTCCCAGTCAGGATTGGTGCCTCTGAGCCAACCCATAAGTGCTAAGGGCATTACACAGGAAAAGCGGGACGAATGAGCTGTAAACATTTTGCAAGCCCTCTAAACTGGCTCTGCAACAGCAGTTCTTTCCATGCTCCCAGAATCTAGGAACTAGAAGAAATTTAGAGCAGATCTATGGCTTTTCCGGTCACTTTTCAGTAAGCAGTCCTCCTGTCACTTTAAGTTGTATAAAATGACCTTCAGTTCAGTAATTAATGTCTCAGTGTAACAACCAAATACATAAAGCTTCATTTATAGGTAAAACTTTTCCCTTCCCTAGCATGGGCCTGCTACATATTGGCCAGTTGCAGCAGAAAAGAGGCAACAGTGACTGCTCTGTTTCCTATAGTAGGGGTCCCCAACCCTTGGGCCACAGATGGTTAGGAACCAGGCTGCACAGCAGCAGGTTAGCAGTGGGCGAGTGAGCATTACTGCCTGATCTCTACCTCCTGTCAGATCAGCTGCAGCATTAGATTCTCAGAAGAGCAAGAACCCTATTGTGAACTGCACATGTGAGGGATCTAGGTTGAGTGCTCCTCATGAAAATTTAATGATTCTCCCCATCCTCCTCTTACCCTCTACACCCGGTATGGTCCATGGAAAAATTGTCTTCCATGAAACTAGTCCCTGTTGCCAAAAAGGTTGGGGACTGCTGTCCTATAGTGCTTTTTTGTGTGTGTGTCACCCAGACTGGAGCGCAATAGCATGACCTCAGCTCAGTGCAACCTCAGCCTCCTGGGTTCTAGCAATTCTCCTGCCTCAGCCTTCCAAGTAAGTGGGATTACAGGTGTGCACCACCACATCCAGCTAATTTTTGTATTTTTGGTAGAGACAGGGTTTCACCAGGATGGTCTGGAATGCCTGACTTCAAGCGATCCGCCCACCTCAGCCTCCCAAAGTTCTGGGATTACAGGCATGAGCTACCAGGCCCAGGCCTATAGTGCTTTATCCTGTAGTGCTTCTAGTCCTCTTCCCTCAACTTGTGATTAAGAGTTTTGGCCCTCCAGGATGAGGGTTAAATGGAGGGAAAAATGAAAGGAACAGGAAAGTTCTTATTTGATGACTGGTATTATCTTACTAGTTTTGCATTGGTGCTCTTTGAGTTTGCAAGGTGTTAAAAAACTGCTGTAGTTCTCTTACAGGGTACTTTCTGGTGTTCTTCAGACACTTCTCCCTTCTCTACACCCCTGGAGATTTCTCATCTATTCTTTGAAAAGGGTAATTTACTCTCTGGATGGATGAGAGTACTTTTGCTTCAATCTCAGGTTCTTGGCAGTCCTCCATAGATTCTCTGTGTTGGGATCCTGTCGCACTTCCAAGAAAGCCTCTTAGACATATTCAGACACACACTCTCACAGTTGTGTGTGCTCACCTTGGTCCACAGGAAACACCTCTGCTCCACTGTCATCAGTATAGTAACTGCCTAAACCACAAAGCTAATTCTGCCACTAGCTTTCCAGTTGAACATCAGGTAGAAAGTCTCTGGACCAGAAAAGCCCTTTCTCAGTGGGGGCTTGAGATGAGAGCAAGCTTCCCTACTTCCTTCATATATGGAGCCCTAGAACTCTAATAGCTCTCTCCAAAAATCATGTTTTTATCTCTATCAACCTGGCCCTTTTTACAAGTCACAAAACATGTTTTTTATCTCTATCTTTTGCAACTCCTACATGGTGGTCTCACACCTTATTTTGGTACATAGCGGCTTGGAGCCTAAGCCAAATCTGAAACTAAAAGAATTCCATTTTCACATCCTGTTACAATTCTATAACCTGAGTCCTAGAATGGGTAACCATGCTTAAAAAAAAAAAAAAAAAGTCACAAGACCTACAAAACATGTATTTGCCAGCATGGTAAGAAGACTGAAATTTGATGAGGGAAAAATAAAAACAACCTATTCCTAAAAAGACATCTCACTGAGAATGAGTCATCTGTGCATCTCAGTTCAACAGAAGATGTAATGGATGCAAGACATATTTTTTGAAGGAAACAAAAGATGAATAAAAATCGATTTCAGCCCTCCAAGGGCATATCATGTGATAGAATAATTCCCATCCAAAAAATACAGTCACCCCAGGAGCTTGATAACATCTTAGACCCACTAAAAAGTTACCACATATTGGGCCACAGCATGTATTTTCATGGGTTTCTCAAAAAAACCCATAAATTCATAAATTATTTTGTTGGTTTGAAGAATAGAGGACAGTATATATATATATATATATATATATATATATATATATATATATACACACACACACACACACACACACACATACACACACACACACACACACACACACATGACTCAAGACAGAAAACAAGGCACACAATGCTGAGGGACAAGCCTCAGGAACCACAATGACCAAATACTCAGACTGCAAATGTTAGATATCTTCCTAGAACCACTTTTATGTAAGAGAATAGTTTTTGTTTGGATGGTTGGTTGTTTTGATTTTTGTTTTTGTTTTTGTTTTTTGAGATGGAGTCTCACTCTGTTGCCCAGGCTGGAGTACAATGGGATGGTCTTGGCTCACTGCAACCTCTGACTCCTGGGTTCAAGCAATTCTCTTGCCTCAGGCTCCCAAGCAGCTGGGATTACAGGTGCCTGCAATCACACCTGGCTAATTTTTGTACTTTTAGTAGAGACAGGGTTTCGCTATGTTGGCTAGGCTGGTCTCGAACTTCTGACTTTGTGATCTGCCTGCCTCAGCTTCTCAAAGTGCTACAATTACAGGCATGAGCCACCGTGCCCAGCCAAGACAGTAGTTTTTAACTTTTCATATATTGGCAGACTCCTGTGCCAATTTGATGAGAAATATGATACTGTCCCTGGAAAAATGCACACATACACATGTACACAGATTTTTATGTATAATTTTGGGGAAATCCCTGAGCTTCCTGAAGTCCATCCATGGCTTTCCCACAGGAAGCACATGGACAGGTTAAGAACCCTGCCATTCAGTCAGAGAGAAAGGCGAGACCACCTACAAAGTGAAGCCTATTAGACTAACAACAGATCTCTCAGCAGAAATCCTACAAGCCAGGAGAGATTGGAGACCAATATTCAACATTCTTAAAAGAATTTCCAACCCAGAATTTCACATCTGGCCAAACTAAGCTTCATAAGCAAAGAAGAAATAAGATCCTTTTCAGACAAGCAAATGCTGACGGAATTCGTTACTACCAGACCTGCCATACAAGAGCTCCTGAAGGAAGCACTAAATATGGAAAGGAAAAACTGTTACCAGCCACTACAAAAACACACTGAAGTACAAAGACCAGTGACACTATAAAGCAACCACATAAGTCTGCAAACTAGCCAGCTAGCATCATGATGACAGGATCAAATTTACACATACCACTACTAATCTTAAATGTAAATAAATGTCCCAATTAAAAGACACAGAATAGAAAGCCAGATTAAAAAAAAAAAAAGACCCGTCAGTGAGCTGCAATCAAGAGACCCAGTACACGTACAAAGATACACATAGGCTCGAAATATAAGGATGGAGGAAATTTACCAAGCAAATGGAAAACAGAAAAAAGCAGGGGTCATAATTCTAGTTTCTGACAAAACAGACTTGAAACCGACGAAGATCAAAAAAGACAAAGAAGAAGGAGGAGGTTGCAGTGGGCCATGATGGCGCCACTGTACTCCAGCCTGGGTGACAGAGCAAGACTCTGTCTCAAGAAAAAAGAAGACAGAGAAGGGTATTCCGTAATGGTAAAAGGTTCAATTCAATAAGAAGAGCTAACTATCTTAAATACATATGCACCCAATACAGGAGCACTCAGATTCATAAAGCAAGTACTTAGAGAGCTTCAAAGAAACTAGACTCCCACACAATAATAGTGGGAGACTTTAAAACTCTACTGACAATATTAGACGATCATCAAGACAGAAAACTAACAAAGATATTCAGAACCTGAACTCAGCTCTGGATCAAGTAGACCTGATATCTACAGAACTCTCCACCCAAAACAACAGAATATTCTTCTCATCACCATGCAACACTCAATTCACTTAAAACCACACAACTACATGGAAATTGAACAACCTGCTCCTGAATGACTTCTGGGTAAATGATGAAATTAAGGCAGAAATCAGGAAGTTCTTTGAAACTAATGAGAACAAAGATACAACATACCAGAATCTCAGACACAGCTAAAACAGTGTTAAGAAAGAAATTTAGAGCATTAAATACCCACATCAAAAAGCTATAAAGGTCTCAAGTTGACAACCTAATATCTTAACTAAAAGAACTAGAAAAACAAGAGCAAACAAACCCCGAAGCTAGCAGAAGACAAGAAATAACCAAGATCAGAGCTTAACTGAAGGAGACAGAGACACAAGAAAACCCTTCAAAAAACAATGAATCCAGGAGCTGGTTTTTTGAAAAAAATTAATAAACTAGATAGACCACTAGCTATACTAATGAAGAGGAAAAGAGAAGATTCAAACAAACACAATCAGAAGTGATAAGGGGGATATTACCACCGACCCAACAGAAATACAAACAACCATCAGAGAATACTACAAACAATCCTATGCACATAAACTAGAAATTTTACTAATCAATTTCTAGAAGAAATGGATAAATTCCTGGACACATGCTGCCTCCCAAGACTGAACCAGGAAGAAAATAAATCCCTGAATAGGCCATTAAAGGGTTCTGAAATTGAGGCAGTAATAAATAGCCTACCAACCAAAACAAAAGCCCAGGACCAGATGAATTCACAGCTGAATTCTACCTGAGATACAAAGAAGAGCTGGTACCACTCCTACAGAAACTATTCCAAAAAACTGAAAAGGATGAACACCTCCCAACTAACTCATTCTATGAAGCCAACATCATCTCAATACCAAAACCTGACCAGGAACAACAAGAAAAAGAAAACTTCAGGCCAATATCCTTGATGAACATTGATGGAAAAATCCTCAGCAAAATACTGGCAAAACAAATCCAGCAGCACATCAAAAAGCTTAAAAATCACCATCAAGGAGGCTTCATCCCCAAGATGCAAGGCTATTTATACATAAGCAAATTAATAAATGTGACTCATCTCATAAACAGAACCAAAGACAAAAACCCCATGATTATCTCAATAGATGCAGAAAAGGCCTTTGATAAAATTCAACATCCCTTCATGTAAAAAACTGTCAATAAACTAGATATTCAAGGAACATACCTTAAAATAATAAAAGCCATATTTGACAAACCCACAGCCAATATCACACTGAATGGGCAAAAGCTGGAGGTATTCCCCCTTGAAAACCAGCACAAGACGAGGAAGCCCTCTTTCACCACTCCTATTCAACATATTAATAGTATTGGAAGTTTTGGCCGAGGAAATCAGGCAAGAGAAAGAAACAAAGCGTATTCAGTTAGGAAGAGAGGAAGTCAAACTACCCCTGTTTACAGATGACATAATCCTATATTTAGAAAACCCCACTGTCTCAGTCCAGAAGTTTCTTAAGCTGATAAGCAACTTCAGCACAGTCTCAGGATACAAAATCAATGACCAAAAATCACTAGCATTCCTACATACCAACAATGGGCAAGTTGAGAATCGAATCACAAACGAACTCCCATTCACAATTGCCACAAGAATAAAATACTTAGGAGTACAACTAACAGGCAAAGCGAAGAAAATTTTCAAGGAGAACTACAAACCACTTCTTAAATAAATCAGAGATGACATAAATCGAAAAACATTCTATGCTCATGGATGGGAGGAATCAATATCATGAAAATGACCATATTGCCCTGAGCAATTTATATATTTAAATGCTATTCTCATTAAACTACCATTGACATTCTTCACAGAATTAGAAAAAAACAGTTTTAAAATTCATATGGAGCCGGGCGCAGTGGCTCACGCCTATAATCCCAGCACTTTGGGAGGCCGAAGCAGGCAGATCATGAGGTCAAGAGATTGAGACCATCCTGGCCAACAAACTGAAACCCCGTCTCTACTAAAATATAAAAAGTAGCTGGGCATGGTGGCACATGTCTGTAGTCCCAGCTACTTGGGAAGCTGAGGCAAGAGAATTGCTTGAATCCAGGTGGCGGAGGTTGCAGTGAGCTGAGATTGCGCCACTGCACTCCAGCCTGGCACCTAGCAACAGAGCAAGACTCTGTCTCAAAAAAAAAAAAAAAAGAAATTCATATGGAACCAAAAAAGAGCCCTAATAGCCAAGGCAATCCTAAATGAAAAGAACAAAGCTGAGGCATCATGTTACCCAATTTCAAACTATACCACAGGGCTACAGTAACCAAAACAGCATGGTACTGGTACAAGAACAGACACATAGACCAGTGGAACAGAACAGAGAACCCAGAAATAAGACCTCACACCCACAACTATTTGATCTTTGACAAACCTGACAAAAGCAATAAGGAAAAGATTCCCTGTTTAATAAATGGTGCTGAGAGAACTGGCTAGCCATATGGTGAAAATTAAAACTGGACCCCTTCATTATACCATATATATACAAAAATCAATGTGAGGTAGATTAAAGACTTAAATGTATAACTCAAAACTATAAAAACCCTAAAAGAAAACCTAGGCAATACCACTCAAGACATAGGCACAGGCAAAGATTTCCTGATGAAGATACCAAAAACAATTTCAACAAAAGAAAAAATTGACAAATAGGATTTAATTAAACAAAGAGTTTCTTTTCCACACCAAAAAAATTATCAGCAGAGTAAACAGACAACCTACAGAATGAAAGAACATTTCTGCAATCTATCCATCTGACAAAGGTCTAATATTCCGCATCTATAAAGAACTTAAACAAATTTACAAGAAAAAAAACAAACAGCCCTATTATAAAGTGGGCAAAGGAAATGAACAGACACTTCTCAAAAGAAGACATACATGTGGCCAACAAACATGAAAAAAAACAGCTCAACATCACTGATCATTAGAGAAGTGCAAATCAAAACCACAGTGAGATACCATCTCACACCAGTCAGAACGACTATTATTAAAAACTCAAAGAACAGGCCAGGTGTGGTGGCTCACATCTATAATCCCAGCACTTTAAGAGGCCAAGGCAGGCAGATCACCAGAGGTCAGGAGTTCACGACCAGCCTGGCCAACATGACGAAACCCCATCCCTACTAAAAATATAAGAATTAGCCAGGCATGATTATGGGTGCCTATTATCCCAGCTACTCAGGAGGCTGAGGCAGGAGACTCTCTTGAACCCAGGAGGCGGAAGCTGTAGTGAGCTGAGATTGCACCATTGCACTCCAGCCTGGGTTACAAGAGTGAAACTTTGTCTCGAATAAAACAAACAACAACAACAACAAAACAGATGCTGGCAAAGTTGTAGAGAAAAAGGAACACTTTGACACTGTTGGTGGGAATCTAAATTGTGGAAGACAGTGTAGTGATTTCTCAAAGACCTAGAAGCAGAAATACCGTTCAATCTACCAATCCTATTACTGGGTATATACCCAAAGGAATATAAATCATTCTACTGTAAATACACATGCATACATATGTTCATTGCAGCACTATTCATAATAGCAAAGACATGGAATCAACCCAAATGTCCAACAATGATAGATTGGACAAAGAAAATGCAGTACATATACACCATGAAATACTATTCAGCCATAAAACACAAGATCATGTCCCTCACAGGAACATGGATGGAGCTGGAGGCCATTTTACCATTTTACTTAACAAGCTAACGCATGAAAAGAAAACCAAATAACACATGTTCTCATTTATAAGTGGGAGCCAAATGATGAGAACACGTTGACACATATTGGCGAACAACACACACTGGGGCCTGTTGGAGGGTGGGGGATAGGAGGAGAGAAAGGATCTGGAACAATAGCTAACGTATGCTGGGCTTAATACCTAGGTGATGGGAAGATCTGTGCAGGAAACTCCTGTGGCACACATTTATCTATGTAACAAACCTGCATGTCCTGCACATGTACCCCAGAACTTAAAAGTTGGAAATAAAAAAAAGAACTCTGCTACAGCTTATATCAACATTTCACTACAACCACCACCACAAAAGCTCCACTTACTTGTTTCTAAAAAAATTGCATAGCTACATAGCTCTATGGAAAACAGAGCCAGCAGAGGCAGAAAAGAAGGTATACTCACCATACTAATGAAGGCTGGATTATTTATCAAGCTAGCCATGTCAAAACTCAGCCCAGTTCCTGTCTGTAAAACAATTATATCTGAAAATCAGTCCAACAACTACAATTTAATTACAATAAGTTGTGAATGACAGAAAATACTTCACTTGTTTAGCATGAACAACTTACAGGACTAGATACCTCTCTTAACTTCTGTTCTGCTATTTTCAGGTTTGACTTATAGGAATCATTTTCAGGGTCAAGATCTAATGCCTTTTGATAACTTGTAACTGCTTCTTCAAATTTATTCATGGCAGTGAGGGCCAGCCTGAAGGGAATACAGAGTACAAGAACATAAGATACATGATTAAAGAATATCAGGACATCACCAACATCATCAAACGTCTGTCTGTCTTGGTATTCAGTTCTTTCCAGATTACACTTAATTTATTCATTGTACTATTGCTCACAGGAGTAAAATTCCCTCCAACTTAAGATTCTATACATCTGAACTCTCTCCATTCCGCTTGCTGACAACCTGGTTGTCCTACAGATCATGAATTTAATACTTAGAGATTATCTTACTTATTCTACTATTTTTAAGCCTAATATGTAAAATAATTTGCTTTATAAATGCCTAGAGTAAGCTCCAAAAGATGTGAACTGACAATCATGTGGTCACATAAATCTACGATGCTAACACCATTTTTAAGGACTCTAAACTATATTTGTGCTTTGAAATGGCCCACATGGCTTCTTCCTAACAGAGCAACAATAAATATAAATTATAAGAAAACAAGCTATATATTATAACTATTCCTGATCAAAACAGGTAGATAAAATTAGCATCCTTTACAACTCAAATGACACATTATACCAGGTACAAGTCAAAGAGTTATTAAATTTTAATGTTCATATTACCTAGTTAAAATTTACTTATTGAAACATTACTACAGCACCAAACAATAACTGTATATATGTTGAGATGGTATTAGGGGTTTCTGTTGCTTTAGGGTTTTTTTTAAACAAATTTCTTAATTCTTTCTTTTCTCTTTCTTTTTCTCTTCATTGGAATCTAATTAATTTTCTACCAGTCAACCATGTACAATACTTTATCAGAGTCCCCAGTTAATCAAGAGTCAAGTAAATAACTATTTATTGAAACACATGTATAAGAATATTCTCAAAATAATATCTAAAGATACTAAGGATCCTGGCTAGACACGATAGCCCACGTCTTCAATCCCAGCACTTTGGGAAGCCGAGGTGGGTAGATCGCTTGAGTTTAGGAGTTTGAGAGCAGCCTGGCTTACATGGTGAAACCTCGTCTCTACTAAAAATACAAAAATTAGCTGGGCATGGTGGCAGGCACCTGTAATCCCAGCTACTAGGGAGGCTGAGGCACAAGAATCGCTTAAACCAGGGAGGTGAAGGTTACAGTGAGCCAAGATAGAGCCACTGCACTCCAGCCCAGGTGACAGAGTGAGACTTCATCTCAAAAAAAAAAAAGTATCTAAAGATACCAAGGATTCCACAATAAAACACATAAAGTTCCTAGCCCAGACACAGTGGTTCATGCCTGTAATCCCAACACTTTGGGAGGCTGAGGCAGATGGATCACCTAAGGTCAGGAGTTCAAGATCAGCCTGACCAACATGATGAAACCCCATCTCTACCAAATACAAAAAATTAGCCAGGCATGGTGGCACATGCCTATAATCCCAGCTACTTGGGAGACTGAGGCAGGAGAACCACTTGAACCTAGGAGGTGGAGGTTGCAGTGAGCTGAGATTGTGTCACTGCACTCCTGCCTGGACAATAAGAGCAAAACGTCATCTCAAAAAAAAAAAAAAAAAAGATACAGTTTCCTGACTTTAAAAAAATTTCATTCTACCTGGGGAAGACAGGCAACAAGTATGCAAATCAAAAGGGCAATATTAAAGAGAATGAATAGGAGAGCTGCTCAAAAAGTAGCCACTTTGCAAAGACCTGAGTGATGTAAAAAAAAGCAGTCATGAAAATGAGGGAGGAGTATTGTAGTGGAAACAGCAGTAAACTGAAAGGTCCTGAGAAAGGTGCAAGCTTGGTATTCTTTTTTTTTTTTTTTTGAGACGGAGTTTCGCTCTTGTTACCCAGGCTGGAGTGCAATGGCGCGATCTCGGCTCACCGCAACCTCCGCCTCCTGGGTTCAGGCAATTCTCCTGCCTCAGCCTCCCGAGTAGCTGGGATTACAGGCATGCGCCACCATGCCCAGCTAATTTTTTGTATTTTTAGTAGAGACAGGGTTTCACCAAACTGACCAGGATGGTCTCGATCTCTTGACCTCGTGATCCACCCGCCTCAGCCTCCCAAAGTGCTAGGATTACAGGCTTGAGCCACCGCGCCCGGCCAAGCTTGGTATTCTTAAGGTACAGCACAAGGACTGATGAGGAGGAAACACAGAAAACAAAGCATGGAGAGATGATATCAGAGAATAGGCGGGTGCCAGATGATATAGGACCATTGCTTGGAGTTTGAACTTTATTCTGGTTGCAATGGAGTTGCATGGTCTAATCTGTGCTTTTGAAAGCTCACTCTGGCTTCTACGTAGAGGATCTACAAGAGCAGAAGAGTAGAATGGAGGCAGGAGATCAGTTAGGAAGCTATTGCAGTAGCCTAGGTAAGAGATGTAGTTATATGGAAGATAGTGATCAACACTTGGATTTAAGATATATACAGAAACAACAATTGACAGGACTTGCTGATAGACTATCAGTCCTTATGTCAGGTGTAATAAAAATAAAGGATAATGGGATAAATGATTGTACAATGTATTGAGACTGAAAAGATTTTGGAAGGGAACACGAGCTCTGTTTGGGACATGTTAAGTTTAAAATGCCTATTAAACATCCAAACATGGAGTGAAAAAGTGGTTGAATATATGAGTATGGAGTTCAAACATATAACTTAGATCCAATAACATACATAGTTGATTCTTATTCACAGTAATTCTGTTCTATAAAGTCACCATGAACAATGAGTTACCAAATACTGAACAATTGTTCCTAGGGAAAATATAGAGTTACATTCCTGCAAATAGTTGTAAATAGTCACATTTTCATCAACTGATCAATATATAATCCTGTTTTATGTGTGTTTCTGTTTAAATAAACTTTATTTAATATATATTTTTTATTCATTAGCATTGAACTCATAGCCAAGGGCACTAACTCATGCCTGAATGAAGCTTGTCTCATTAATGTATTTTCTGCATAAGGCACATCACACTCTTGTACTTAGGAACACTAGACAACACTTCAGCCTATACTTGGGGTGCCACTATAAACAGCAAAATCACAAATAAAGGACACAAAAATACAAAAAAATGTAGCACTAAATAGACTGCTTCATCATGAGAGCTAAAACAAAAAGGTAGAGCATCACCTTATTTACCCTCAGCTGAGACTGGGAACATCAGGATACACATTTTCACTAATTGTGCATATCCATGAATGACCACAGAAGCAGTGTAAATATTGATTTGGGGATTACAAATTAATTTAGCAAGTAGGTAAATTCATAAATACAGAATCTGCAAATAATGAGTAGTAACTGTAGATAGATTTTAAAAGCATGGAGCAGGATAAACTGCACAAAGAGAACAGACATATAAACAGCAGCAGCAGGGGATGCAACCCTAAAATACAGCACTGTTATGAGATGGCAGAGAGGAAGAACAAGCAAGGGAGACTGGAAAAGAGCATCTAGCAAAATAAAAGGGGAAACAGGGCAAGTGTGGTGTCAGGATCCTAGAGAGTGATGTATTTTGATGATAAGTTAATAGCAGCTGGGCACAGTGGCTCATGTGTGTAATCCCAGCACTTTGGAAGGCCAAGGTGGGTGGATCACCTGAAGTCAGGAGTTCAAGACCAGCCTGACCAACATGGTGAAACCCTGTCTCCACTAAAAACACAGAAATTACGCAGGTGTGGTGACAGGCACCTGTAATCCCAACTCCTTGGGAGGCTGAGGTGGGAGAATTGCTTGAACCTGGAGGCAGAGGTTGCAGTGAGCTGAGATTGTGTCATTGTACTCCAACCTGGGCAACAAGAGTGAAATTATGCTTCTAAATAAATAAATAGATAAATTGGCTTATAAAAATAAATAAGTTAATTGCATCAAATACTAAAAGACAGTTTATGGTGAGGATACAGAGCTGAACACTCCTAGGCAAAATATAGACAACTGGTAACCTTGAATAGAGCTATCTCAGTAGAGTGACTGTATTACCCAGGGTTCTCCAGAGAAAAGGAACCAACAGTGTATATATATATGAAGAGATTTCTTGTGAGGGACTGGCTTATACAATTATGGAGGTTGAGAAGTCCCACCATCTGCTGTCTGCAAGCTGGAGACCCAGTAAAAATAATGATGTAATTCCAGTTCAAACCCAAAGACTTCAGAACCAGGACAGCTGATGGTGTAAGTTGGGTCCAAGTCCAAAGGCTTCAGAATGAGGAATGCTCAGGTCCAACAGCAGGAGAAGATGGATGCTCCAGCTCAAGCAGAGAGAGCAAATTTGCCCTTCCTCTATTTTTTTGTTCTATTTGACCACTTGAAGGAATTGTTGATACTTACCCACATTGGTATGGGTGATATTCTTAACCCACTCTGCCAATTCAAATGCTAATCTCATAAAAAAATTAGCTAGGCATCGTGGCTCACACCTGTAGTCCCAACTACTCAGGAAGCTAAAGCAGGAGTATGGCTTGAACCTGGGAGGCAGAGGTTGCAATGAACCAAGACTGCAGCACTGCACTCCAGCCTGGGTGACAGAGTGAGACTCTGTCTCAAAAACAAAGAAAAAAATGCTAATCTTTTCTGGAAACACACTCACAGACATACCCAGAAATAATGTTTTACCAGCTATCTGGGCATCCTTTAACCCAGTCAAGTTGACAAATAAAATTAACCACCATAGTGATATAGAACAGAAGCCCTATTGGAACAAGCTTAAGAGAAAATAGGAGATGGCGAAGATAAAACAGCAAGAACAGATAACCATTAGCAGCAGAGAATAAGGAATTGAGAAGTGGGATGGTAGCTGGAGGGGAACACTGGGTAAAGGGATGCGTCCAACTGATTATTTTTGTTTTTTGAGACAGGTTCTCATCTGTCACCCAGGCTGGAGTGCAGTGACACAATCATGGCTCACTGAAGCCTCAACTTCCTAGGCTCAAGTGATCCTCCCACCTCAGCCTCTCAAATAGTTGGGACTATAGGTGCACACCACCACTCCTGGGTAACTTTTGCATTTTTATAGAGATGGTATCTTGCTATGTTGCCCAGGCTGGTCTTGAACTCCTGGGCTCAAACATTTCTTCCACCTTTGCCTCCCAAAGTGCTGGCAATGGTCTTAGATAAGAATGCTTCCAGCTGGGCGCGGTGGCTCACACCTGTAATCCCATCACTTTGGGAGGTCAAGGCAGGTGGATCACCTGAGGTTAGGAGATAGAGACCAGCATGGACAACATGCAAAACCCTGTCTCTACTGAAAGTACAAAAATTAGCCAGGTGTGGTAGTAGGCTCCTATAATCCCAACTACTTGGGAGGTTGAGGCAGCAGAACCTCTTAAACCCCAGAGGTGGAGGTTTCAGTGAGCCAAGATCAGGCCATTGCACTCTAGCCTGGGTGACAGAGCAAGACTCCATCTCAAAAACAAAAAAACAAAACAAAACAAAAAAGAATACTGCCTTTTTTTTTTTTTTTTTTTTGAGATAGAGTCTCGCTCTGTCACCTAGACTGGAGTGCAGCTGGCTCTATCTCAGCTCACTGCAACCTCCACCTCCCAGGTTCAAGCGATCCTCCTGCCTCAGCCTCCTGAGTAGCTGGGACTACAGGTATGTGCCACCATGTCTGGCTAATTTTTGTATTTTTAGTAGAAATGGGGTTTCACCATATTGGCCAGGCTGGTCTTGAACTCCTAACCTCAAGTAAACTGCATGCCTTGGCCTCCCAAAGTGCTGGGATTACAGGCATGAGCCACCATGCCCAGCCAGAATGATTCCATTTTAACAGGAAAAAAAGGCATTCTGTGTATATACAAGTATAGGTAGACTGATGGATTTGCAAGGAGGAAGATGAGCTGTTTTTCTTCAAAAAGCATCTATCTTATCAAGTAAGTGTAAGTAAGGCAATACCATCTGTTGAGAGTCACCCTAGAGGGGATAGTGGAAATCTGAAGGGAGAGGAGGAAGTATGAAATAGTCAGAGTGGAAAGGTGACTATAGAAGGAAATATGATAGAATTGTCTGCCAATATTGAGTGCTTATCTGAGATTTGAGGTCATGGACATGAAATTAGTCAACTAAATATGGTTATATAATTTTCTCCAACAATCAAATCAGTCATCAATCATCTCACTCCCAAGTCACCAATTGCAGTCATTTCCTCCCTTATGTTTTATTTATCTTCTTATTACTACAATATTACTAATATTGTACTTCAGAGGGTACAATATTAAGCAGGAAATTCAAAACCAAGCCATTAAGAACAGCATACCTGATATCACACAGTACTACTTTGAACATTCTCCCAGAACTTACCCCATTCTCCCATAGGCCTTGCTGTACTTTGAATCAATTGCTATTGCTTTTTCACAATCCTTTATTGCATCTGTATAATGACCTAACTTGCTCTGAGCAGCAGCCCTAAGAGAAAGAAAAGAGAATTTTATTAAAGGCAGTTGTCAAGGAACTAATTTAGATTTTCAGGTACTAATACTACTAAATTTGTCTTGTTCCAATTTGTGGATCATTCCCACTAAATTTCTAAGTCAAACTGTCTAAGATAATTATGTAATAAAATGGAAAAAAAAAAAAAGCCCAGAAACTTCTGTTCAGAAAAAAGGTATGCCGGCTGCCTTTCACTGTTTGCTTAACTATAGAAAGGACAAATATGCAAGTCATACAACTGGTCTACCTATTTACACCCTTCCTAATTTGCCCAAACAGAAAAGTGAAAAAGCTAGGACATCTGGGCTACTATGGAGGCACAAAGAGTGAGTGATTGCTGTGAATGGCTACACAGAGTGTTGTGCTATTAACTGATCACTTTAATGGTCAGGTTAAAGTGCAAGTAAAAGTGATATCCCAGTCCCCTGTCACTTTCTCTCATTTGTTCATTTCTAAGGCTGACTAGATTTTATTTCTTTCAGTTTCCCAGACGTTCTCACAATCTTGTCCCTCATCAAAAGGTTGAAGAGCCAACTTTGGAAAAAGAACACTTGCCTAGATCAAAATCCCTGCAATTGTGATCTTTCCTCAATAGTGTTTCCAAATAGAAAGAAATAGGTCACAGGAGAAACAGGAAAGGAGAAGAGAAGCTCTAAGATGGATGCGTAGAAGTCAAAGTGAGCACCAACAACCCAGAAACAGAAGTTTTTTGGACCAACGAGGGTCAGGGTGTGGTGACCACTTCAATTTCTCACAACTACGAAGGAGAATGCTATGCTGCACAGAACCTCTGCCTCCACCACTGTAACTCCAAGTCCTGGTATCCTTTCTATTAAGAAAGGTAAAGAAGCACTTTCTAAAAATTTTGCTTGCAAGCCCAGAAATGAACTTAGGCTCTTTCATGTTCTTATGTCTATACACAAAAGTCTCATGCTAATAGAAGGTCTCTGACCTCATGTTCCTCTCCCACTGCAATCTGAGAAGCAGTACTCTTGTTTTTGCTACCTCTATTCTTCTCTCTTTACCCATATTTGTTGTTTTAATTGTCCTTAAAAACAATACTCAGTAAACCACCTCTCTTCCTTGAAATTAGTCAAAAGTCACATCTTTCAAGGACCTAGCTGGAATCTAATAAGCACACATGAAAACAATAAAACTGATTAAAACACCGCCTATCTCCAAGTATCAGTGAGGGTCTTTGCTGATCCTCAGTATTCTTTAAGTATGTTCTAATCTCATCCTGTCAATCGAACTACAGATTAGGGTTATCTGATATTACTTCTGTATCACATCCAGCTTATTAATGTACTGTACAAATACTGAAGGTACATAGTAATAGATCCATTATTTGCTAGGTATTCATGAACAGAATGTGTTACATAAAACCAATCCTGGATAGAATAAGCTAAAAGAAATACTGCCACTTCTGGAAGTTGAACCTGGAAATATAAACCTACTAAAAATTAAGCACATTTAGTAGGAAGAAAAAGGAGAAGAAAGAGCACTTTAGTTCTGATCAACAGGAAGATGCTAAGAAATTCCCATCATAGCCTGGCTTCCACGAAGTAGATTAACAACAATACAAAACAAGCATAATTATTATTTGACATGCAAATCCTTCAACTCAAAGTTTCCATAAGGTCTCCTGCCCTCCATCCTACACCACTCCATTTGTTTTTCTCTAAATATTTCTACTTGATTCATTCAACTAATATATCTATTGAGGGCAGGTGAATGTATACTTTTCTAAGAAAAACAGATACAACAATAAGCAAAATAATATTTCTGTCCTTAACAGCACTTAGATTCTAGTGAAGGCAGAGAGGGGGAGGAGAAGTCTGGAAGACTATAGGAAAAAGGTGGTTTTAGGTCTAGTTTTTGGTTAATCTTTCTTCATACAGCAAAGTCCCTTACTTCTCAGACTAATTATAAAAATGTTAAATTTATTTAAAAATAAACACACAGTCCTTTGCTTCAGTAAAACAAAATAAAATTTGAAAGTATAGCATTCAACAAACGTGTTGTGGTAGTTCATGTGAAAAAGTGGTATGGGTTCCTCTGACTTAACACTCAACACAATGTAACAGCAGGACAAGGATAACCATTAAAAGAAAAGACATAGGATGCTTTACTTCCAAATAATTAGAAAGAAAAAAAAATCAATCCAATAGAAGGGGGAAGAAGGGGAGGGAAGAAACAGCCACGAAAAAGGATGCTTTTAAGTGGTTAATACATGGCTTTACTTTGTGGTTAATATATGGCTAAAAAGAGCTGGGTGCAGTGGCTCATGCCTATAGTCCCAACACTTTGGGAGGACCAAGGCCACGAGGATCACTTGAGTCCAGGAGTTTGAGACCAGCCTAGGCAACACAGTAAGACCCTGTCTCTACAAAAAATTTAAAAATTATCCAGGTGTGGTGGTGTACACCTGTAGTCTCAGCTACTCGGGAGGCTGAGACAGGAGGATCACTTGAGCCCAGGAGGCCAAGGCTGCAGCGAGCACTGTTTGTGCCACTATACTTCAGCCTGGGTGACAAAGCAAGCGTTTATACCCTGTCCGCCCCCCACCCAAAAAAGGTAGCAGAAAACAATTGAAATTCATCAGACAAAACTCAGGTTCTCAACTTAGATACAAAAGATGTCACTTAAAACACAATCATACACAGGTTGAAGTTAAAAGGACAGAAAAAGTCAAACAGGAGAATGGAAACAACACAAAAGCAAAGTGGTGTGGAAACATTAATATTAGACACAAAGCAAATAAGATTAATAAGGACAGAGAGAGGCATTATTTTTACTAACTATCCTTTTAAATTTAATTTTATGTAAAATATTTACAAGGTTCTGAAGTCAAACCTACACTAGAAGTCTCATTCTCATCCTATAGGGGATGGATGGGAATGGGGTAGATGGGATAGAAATGGGAGTAAGACTTCAAAAAGATGAAAAAGCAAACCTTCAAACTGAATAAAACAGAAACAACTGATCCTAACTGTATACCAAAAGAATTCAAATAACTTTTGAGCATAGTATTCTGAGTATATAGGCTTAGTGAGATGCATTCAAAGACAAAAGAAAAACTGCAAAGAAACCCTGAAGTTTACATAGCAGGCCAGTTAGTCGTGTGATATTGGTTTATAATACCAACTGAAGGATACTGAAAGATACAGTGAATGAGTAAATCTACTGGTGGTGGTAGAAGGAGGGTTTTCACCCTGGGAGAAGGAAGATACAAATATAAAATGGGAGAAGATGAGGGAGAATTCTGTGACACTAGAATGTAAATTGAAGGTATCTGTAGAAACTGATGAGTTTTCAAAAAATCAGTCTGCTAGCTCTGTCCACTGAAAGGACCTAGAAGCAGTTTAAGACCTTAGTAGCAACAATCATGTCCTGCAACCCGATCTTGGTTCCTAAATACCATCCTTCACTAAAAGGTACAGAGCTTCCTTGAAGAACAGTTGAGCTCAGGGCTACAACAGGGAAAGTACAAATGAAATCTGGAATGTCTTACTGTCTCAGAAAGCAAGAAAGTGGTTGGGTTTTTTGTTTTTATTTTTGTTTTTTTGAGACAGACATCACCTTTCTTTTGGGTTATTTCAGTTCTCCTACCTCTGTCTCCCAGGCCAGAATGCAGAGGCATGCCCAGACATTTTATATATTATAAGTAGAGATGGGGGTTTTACCAGGTTGGCCAGGCTGGTCTTGAACTCCTGACCTCAAGTGATCCACCTACATTGGCCTCCCAAAGTACTGAGATTACAGGCAGTGAGCCACCGCATCTGCCCAAGAAATTTTTTCTTTTTAAATGAAGTTACATAAAAGGATACAAGACCAGTTTAAAAGGGCTTCCATTAGCCAAATGTGGGATAATTTAAGAACCAAAAATAACTATTAAGGTAACTGATTATCACATATTGAATTGTGAATTTTTTAAAAATTCATGAGTCCAAATGAATACTCAAATGACACTCAAAAAAGTTGCAGCGACGAAGAAGGAGAAATCCAAAAAAGGAAAAGATAAAAGCTCTTATTTACAGAAATATGTGAGGAAATATACGTAGAGGAAATGATAAAATTAGAAGAATCACCATTTTGTAACTATTGACGTATTAATGACTTGGCATTAATGATTTGGAGAAAGATCATGAGATAGATGATAAAACATTTCATAAAAGTTTGCTAAGGAATAACTTTTTATTCACATCACCAAACCCTACAGATTACTTATTAATTACCAAAAGAATAATAGATCTGATGGTCATCACCTTAAGATAGCAATCTTAGAATCACCAGTAATAGGGCAGTCTGAAAATATGTGCCTCCTAACATAATGCAATAAGTGGTATACATAATCATTTATGTAGGCCTCATACCAAAATTTAACCTAAATTTAATCATGAGGAAGCACCACATAAATCCAGAATACTGTTCATTCTATAAGACTATTGGCCTGAACTCTTCAAAAATGCCTATCTCATGAAAAACAGTCCATCAAAAAGTTAGGGATATTTTTTAGATTAAAACAGACTGAAGTAGCATAACAAAATACCATGCAAGAAACTTGGTTAGATTCTGGATAAAAAACATAGCTATAAAAGATATTTTGGAGACAAATGGAAAGCTTTCAGTATTAATACTAATTTTCTTACATGCAAATGGTATGATAGTTATACGAAGTATATCCTCATTCTTAGGAAATATAGCTGAAGTATTTGGGATCAGCAAGAAATTTCTATATATTTGTTTATAGGCAAATACACACACACTAACATACCCCAATAGAAAGACAAAGAGAGGCCAAGTGCAGGGGCTCATGCCTGTAATATCAGCACTTTGGGAAGCCAAGGTGGGTGAATCGCTTGAGGCCAGGAGTGTGAGAAAGCCTGGCCAACATGGTGAAACCTCATCTCTACTGAAAATACAAAAGTTAGCTGGGTCCTGTGGTCTCAGCTACTCGGGAGACTAAGGCACAAGACTCGCTCAAACCCAGGAGGAAGATGCAGTGAGCCTAGATCATGCCACTGCACAATAGCCTGACCAACAGAGCGAGACCTTGTCAAAAAAAAAAAAAGGAGAGAAAAAGAAAAAGAAAAGAAAGACAAACAGAGAAAGACTGAGAAAACAAACATTGCAAAATGTTAACTACCACTGATTCTATGCCGAAAATATAGAGAGAGAGATGTTCATCATACTATTCTCTCTCAAGAAGTTTAAACAGTTTAAATTTGTTTTTTTAAAAAAATAGACACACATACACTCTGCCATGTCACTGTTTCATCATTCAAAGTCATCAGGTAGAGACAAATTTCCCTCTAAAATTAACTGAACCAATTCAGCTGACTTTTATGGAATACCTATAATATGCTAGACTTTACTCTGAATTAAATGGGGAACAATTGAAAGGTTTTGAGTAGAGAAGTATAACAACATGACTTGTTTGAAGAAGTTTAACTGTGCTGGGTGCAGTGGCTCACGCCTGTAATCCCAGCACTTTGGGAGGCAGAGGTGGGCAGAACACAAGGTCAGGAGTTCAAGACCAGCCTGACTGACATGGTGAAACACCATCTCTACTAAAATACAAAAAATTAGCTGGGTTTGGTGGCAGGCACCTGTAATCCCAGCTACTCAGGAAGTTGACGTGGGAGAATCACTTGAACCCAGGAGGTGGAGGTTGCAGTGAGCCGAGATCATGCCATTGCACTTCAGCCTGGGCGACAGAGAAAGATGGCAAGATTGTCTCAAAAATATATATATATATGCTAGACACTAAACTTGAAACCACTATACAGAGATGAAGAGAATATCTCCCTGCCCTTCAACCTTTCATAGTCTAATAGGGAAACAGATATGCAAATAAACAAATAGCATAATAAATGCAAAAATGGAAGTATAAAAGGAAGAGGCAACATAGAGAAAGGTGTGGCTAACCCTATGCCAAGCTGTCAACAGAACTTTCCGTAACAGAAAAGTTCTCTATCTGTAACTATCCAATACAGTAGCACCTAGCCACATGCGACTAATGAGCACTTGAGGAAATAAATTTTTAATTGTTTTACACTTTAATTAATTTATATTTAAATTGCCACATGTGGCTGGGAGCTACCATATTGGACAGCACCACTCTATAGAACACAGAGGGGAAGGACATAGGGTTATGGTCAGGAGATTGGAGGAAAAGGTATTAAGAAGGCCAGGTGCGGTGGCTCACGCCTGCAATCCAGCACTTTGGGAAGCTGAGGCGGGTGGATCACTGGAGGTCAGGAGTTTGAGAGCAGCCCGGCCAACATAGTGAAACCCCATCTGTACTAAAAATACAAAAAAATTAGCAAGGTGTGGTGGTGGGCACCTGTAGTCCCAGCTACTCAGGAGGCTGCGGCAGGAGAACTGCTTGAACTTGGGAGGTGCAAGTTGCAGTAAGCCGAGATTGCACCACTGCACTCCAGCCTGGGTGACAGAGCGAGATTCCATCTCAAAGAAAGAAAAAGAAAGAAAATATATTTAGAAAGTCTTCCCAAAAGAAGCAACACTTAACAGAGTTTTTTGTCTTTTGTTTTTTGATAAGGAGTTTTGCTCGTTACTCAGGCTGGAGTGTAGTGATGCGACCTACATCTTACTGCAACCTCCGCTTCCTGGGTTCAAGCGATTCTACTGCTCAGCCTCCTGAGTAGCTGGGAATACAGGCGCACACCACCACACCTGGCTAATTTTTTGTATTTTTAATGGAGACAGGGTTTCACCATGTTGCCCAGGCTAGTCTCTAACTCCCGACCTCAGGTCGTACACTCGCCTCAGCCTCCCAAAGCCTAACAGGGTTTTAAAGGATGACTAGCAGTTGACCAATTAGATAAGGTAGGAAATATTCTAGGCATGGGAGAAGCACATACAAAGCATGGAGAGATGTCCCAACATGGTATTTTTAAGAACGTAGTAAGTTTCATATTACATGTGCACAGGTAGTAGAGAGAAGAGGAATAAGGTAGGAGGAAAAGTGAAGATAATAAAGTTAAGAGAAAAGAAAGAGCCTAGATTAGAAAAGGTCTTATGCGTCATGGTGAGGAGCTTAAATTGGATCCTGTAGGTATTTTGGAACTACTGAACAGAAAGCAAGCATTAGATGATCAATTTCACATCTTAGAAAAAACCTTTTGGCAGAAGACAGGAGTGGGGAGTGCAAGTAAAAATGGAAAGCTATTTTGATGTCCCTATTGCAGTAGTTCAACCAAAGTTAAGAACTGGACCAAGGGAGTAGGAAATAAATTAGCTATTTGGGAGGTGCATGGAAAAGGGAAACAAAGACACCCTGAAATCTGGCTTCAGATACTGACAATAAGATAAGGAATAAGCAGGGAGTATCAGACTCAGAGAGAAGAGTGGGTGTAAGGAAGGAGGGGGACTGTGTTTCAATCTTAACAGCTTTAGATCACAAACTGCAAGTTTGGGTGAAAGCAGATTTGTGCAGCTTACAAAAGGAACAGGAGAGGCGTCTGAGCCTCAGAGGCCAGGAAAGGAAAGAGAAGACAGGCTATATTTGAATCTTCTCGAAGACGAAGCCAAACATGCCAACGTCTGAACTGAATAACAATGTGGCCTGTGCTCCCTCTCCTTCTGTTGTCTGGTTATCAGGGCATAACTAATGAAATTTCAGTGGAACAGTACGGTCAGAGTCACATGTTTCCAGACATCCTTGCTTTCTTTGCCTTATTAGAAACAAAAGTATATGATTTATGTTCTATTTTTATAGAAACACAGAAAAAAATCAAGCTACCTCACATTTCTCACATCATGCATAAATAAATTATGGCAAAAATCTATTCCTACAACTAAAGAAGCCTTACCTTGTTTTTGAAAGAAACAAATGTTGCAAGTCGAGGACTTTGTATATATTATCACTCCTCACAACTACCCCTTGAAGTGGATAATATCTTTATTTTACAAATGGGGAAACAGGCTCAAAAACATGCAGTGCATGCCCAAGGTCACTTAGCTAGTAAGTGCAGAACTGGGATTCAACAAGCTCAAATCCAGTAAACTGACTGATGACACGCTGCCCACAGAGGAGGAAGAAACAAAATGCAAAATAGTGAGGCCTCTGTTCCCATCTTTCTCAGAGCTTACATGGCTACATGCTGTCACTAGCATTTCTTATTATAATGGCCTTCTTGATTTTGCCTTTTATACTATGCTCTCCAATCTGAAATGTCTTCCCCTCTCCTCTGCCTATCCAAGTTCTACCAGTCCTTCAAATACGACTCCAGTTCTCCAACACCTAAGAGGCCTTCCAAATTCCCTCCATCATGCTCTGTCTCTCTCCCAACCATCCATCTACCCCTGAAGCATGAGCTTACTATGGGTAAGTACTCAGCACTGAAGTACAAAAGAAATAAGAACATCGTGTTTGTATAGGGACAGATGACATCCAAAAGTGTTGTTCATTTCTTATTATGGAGAAATTGGTGGTGTTTAGACCTATACTCAATCATTTTTGTTTTAGGTGTACAAGTGTTCATGTGAAAATGGCTGGTTGCTTCAGTATCTTTTATATACTTCAAGTCATTCTACAAAAATGGGTTGAACTCTTATAAGGCACAGTATAAGGTGTTACAGGGGATACAAACAGATACAAGCACCAATTTCTGTCCTTCACCTGAATAAACAAAAGAAATATGCATATAAGACAAGGCAGAATATGTGATAAGCATATGATAAAACATATGACAAACCTACATAAATGTTACACATTGTGGCAAGTGCTAGAAGTATATTAAAAAGCAAACTACATAATATGTTTACAAGGAAGGATTCAGGTTTTCCTTTTATCAAAGTGGAACCTAAAGCATTAGTAGGATCCTAAAAGGCCAAAATAGAAGACAAATACGGGAAAATAAAGAGTCATGCTTAAGAAATGTGATCACCAGATGATCACTTTCTAACAAATTAAAAAGTCACTTCTATAAAAAGTAAACACTAGTTCATCCTAGTGAGTTTAGTATATAAAAAATATTTTGATTACTAAAAAAATTGTGAAAAATAAATATTAAAAGGAAGATTTAGATTGCCTATTCTGAGCTTCCAATTCTTGGCAGCTAGTTGGCAAAGAAAAATGGCAGAGGTAGTTGGCAAGATTACAGGCTATTGAGATATTTATAGCTACTAGAGTTTCAAAAAACTCAAAGTGATCCGAAAGCTTTATTTAGTATTTATATTAAATATAAAAATAAACCTTTCTGATTATTTAATATTAAATAGCATACTCTTTTACTGCACTTTTCAGGAAAAAAGATACTATTTAAGTGCAAAAGAGAAGCATAATTATTGGTTTCAGTTTTACAAAAATTAAATAAAGAAAAAGCATAGGTAATTGCCAAGAGTTTCTTCTAATACAGTATTGGTGTACATAAGACTATCATCATTAAAAATAAACTTTGTAGGCCCACATTTTCCATATTTATACTTAAAAGTATATGGCTTATTGTGCTCTGCAAATAAAAATGTTGTGATAATATTTATATCTGGTTACAACATTTCTTGACACTCAAGTATTTATTTCAAGACTGCATATGCTAAAACATTAAAACATTATATATATTAATCGGATTATAGAGAATAAAACTTAACCATCAAACCACAGCTAAAAGGATTCATTCTTTACAAATTATTTGGATTTCTATTTTGGGGAGCTACATTGATGACTAATAAAGAAATTTTTGTGTGAGTAAAGAAGAAAATGAAGGTTTCTAGTGTGACCAATTAAACTTCTTTTTTTTTAGTTTAATTTTTTTTCTAGCAAGTCTCAAACATCTGATGGTTTTTAAACTAAACTTCTTAAGGATATGACCCTCCCACAAATAACAACTATAAAGTCTGGACAATATTTTTAAAAAGTTGTTTTAACTAGAAGCAGCCCAGGTGGCCATAGATAGGAAAATAGCTAAGTAAACTGATATATTCAAACAATAGAATAGTATTAATCAATAAAAAAGAATGAACTAATACATGCCACAACATGATTGAATCTCAAAATTATTATGCTGAGCAAAAAAAGTCTTGCACAAAAAATACATATAATTCATTTCATATGAAACTCTAGAGGAAATGAATCTAATCTATGAAAACAGTGATTACCTCTGGTGAGTGTTGTAGGCAACAGACTGTGAATAAGGAACTTCCTGGACATCTGATGGTAGCTGGGCTTACAGGTGCCTGCTACTCAGCTAGTGATGGTAATTTTCAATATCTCAATAGAATTTTAGTTACCCGGGTGTATGTATCTGTCAAAACTCCATGAAAGTACAGTTAAGGTTTATGCATTTTTGCATGCAAATTTTACCCCCAAGAAAGCAAATACTAAACTCTAATTAATGATATGCATGCTAAGTATTTAGGGAAGATGTATATTGATGGCTGCAAGTTGACTTGAAATGCAACAAAAACATAATGGAATAATGAATAGACGGAGGCACAGATAAGTAAGATAAATATGGGACAAAGCAAATAAACTAAAATATTAATGGCAAAATACAGGTGTGGGTACATGAGTATTCACTGTATAATTTTTTAGGAGACAAAAGAAGTAAAAAAAAAGGACACTGAATTAATTCAGAAAGTCCTATTGGACTCAAATTATTTCCTTTTATTTTAACGAGGTTACTACTAGTCTGGTAAATAAATAAAATTGACAACATATTTGGGCCCTGAAAAAGTTGGATCTCTCTTCATATTTTGATCAAGGCAGAAAAACAGACTCCATTAAAAAAAATTATCACTTGTATACAACACTCTTTACTAGACATTTTGATAGCACTTTACATGTACTGCTTGATCTCTATAACAACTCTATGAGGTAAATACTATTATTACCCATATTTTAGAGATAAGGAGACCAAGGCACAGATGCACTAGGAAATTTGCTCAGCGTCACATAGGTAGTAAATGTCAGAGCCAGAAATTAGAATCCAAAGAGTCTGGGGTCAACAAAAATAAATAAATGAGACCTAATTAAACTAAAAATCTTCTGTAAAGCAAAAGAAATAATAATCAGAGTAAATGGACAACCCATACAATGGGAGAAAATATTTGCAAATTATGTATCCAACAAAGGACTAATACCCAGAATCTACAAGAAACTTAAACAAATCAATCAGAAAAAAACCAAATTATTCCATCAAAAAGTGGGCAAATGACAATAGACATTTCTCAAAAAGAGTTATACAAATGGCCAACAAACATGAAAAAATGCTCAACATCACTAATTATCAGGGAAATACAAATTGAAACCACAATATGATACCACCTTACTCTTGCAAGAATGGCCATTATTGGACAGTCAAAAAACAACAGATGTTGGCATGGATATGGTGAAAAGAGAATGCTTATACACTGCTAGTGGGATTGTAAATTAGTACAACCTATACGGAAAACAGTATGGAGATTTCTTAAAGAACTAAAAGTAGATCTACCATTCGATCTACTCATCTACCAATCCTATTACTAGGTACCTACCCAAAGGAAAATAAGTCATTATATGCAAAAGATACTTGCATGCATATGTTTATTGCAGCACAATTCACAATTGCAAAGATGTGGAACCAACTAAGGACTCACTGACCAAAGAGTGGATAAAGAAAATGTGGTATAGGACAGGCGCGGTGGCTCACACCTATAATCCCAGCACTTTGGGAGGCCAAGGCGGGTAGATCACGAGGTCAAGAGATCAAGACCATCTTGATCAATATGGTGAAACCCAGTCTCTACTAAAAATACAAAAATTAGCTGGGCATGGTGGCGCACGCCTGTAGTCCCAGCTACTCGGCAGGCTGAGGCAGGAGAATTGCTTGAACCCAGGAGGTAGAGGTTGTGGTGAGCTGAGATCGCGCCATTGCACTCCAGCCTGGGTAACAAGAGGGAACTCTGTCTCTCAAAAAAAAGAAAAGAAAAGAAAAAGAAAATGTGGTATATATGTATATACTATGGAATACTACTCAGCCACACAAAAGTACAAGACAATGTCTTTGCAGCAACTTGGATGCAGCTGGAGACCATAATTCTAAGTGAAGTAACTCAGGAACGGAAGAACAAATAATGTGTGTTCTCACTTATCAGCAGGAGTTAAGCTATGGGTACACAAAGGCATATAGAGTGGTATAATGTCCTTTGGAGACTCGGAAGGAGGAGGATGGGAAGGAGATGAGCGAGAAAAAAAACTTCATGTTGCATACAATGTACACTACTCACATGAAAATCTCAGACTTCACCACTGTACAATTCATCCATGTAACCAAAAACCACGTGTACCTCCAAAGCTACTCAAATACATACATATTTTTAAAGGAGTCTGGGTTCAGAACCCCAGCTCTTAACCACTTCTCTATTATACTTCCACTAATTGACTTGTTTGTTTTGTTTTTGTTTTTGTTTCTTTAATAGAGACAGGGTTTCACCACATTGGCCAGGAACTCCTAACCTCAAGTGATCCATAGCCTCAGCCTTCCAAAGTGCTCGGACTATAGGCATGAGCTGCTGTGCCTGGACAACTTGTTACTAATATAATGTAAATATGGTACTCTTCTCAAGTTTGTGGATGACATGAAAATAAGAGTAAGAACAAGTTCATTACTTTATAGATTACTTATCAAAAAGCCTTTAAAAGACAAATAAATAGGAGATTATAACAAGATAGAATTTGATAGGGGTAAAAGGTAACAACCTGCATTTGCGTATAAGCAACCAATTGTACCTCCAGTGGCAGTACTAGTGCATAGCAGGTATTTGGTATAAACCTGTCAAATCAATATATGATTGAATTATAAAACAGAGAGAATCTATGAAAAAAGAGGCTGTAATATACCAAAAGCAAAAATGAACTTAATAAATAATGTTAGAATATGCTGATATATAGTTACGTTATCTAGAAAGTAGGTTAATGAGAGTCTTACAAGACTGTTGGTCCAGTTAGACTAATGCCAGTTATACTGTGTTAACTTCAGAGAACTATATGGTAAACTGGAACAAGTTTCAAGTGAAGGTACAGGACTTAAAGCTGTACTACCTGAAGTGCAACAGAAGAATGTTCAAACATTTGTGGAAAAAAGTAAACATGGTAGCAAATTTTAAAATGTAAGGTATTGTCATGAAAAAGAAGAATCATGGCTGGGTATGGCTGCTCACACCTGTAATCCCAGCACTTTGGGAGGCTGAGGCGTGTAGATCACTTGAGGTCAGGAGTTCAACACTGGCCTGCCCAACATGGTGAAACTCTACCTCTCCTAAAAATACAAAAACTAGCCGGGCATGGTGGCACATGGCTGTAGTTCCAGCTACCTGGGAAGCTGAGACAAGAGAATTACTTGAACCTGTAAGGCAGAGGTTGCAGTGAGCCGAGATTGTGCCACTGCACTCCAGCCTGGGTGACAGAGTGAGACTCTCTCTCAAAAAAAAGAAGAATCATAATTATTCTGGAACTCCCTTAAGTAAAACCAACTGACAGAAGCTACCTACAAGAAAACAAATTCAGTGTCAATATAAGGAAGACCTTTCTAACACATATGACCACAAAAGAAAAGGTAGGGGAAGAGGATATCTCAGAAGGGTGTGACTACCCTAAATCTGATAATAATAAGTCTATGAAAGATCAGACCAAATCAAAGATCTCTTTCAAACCTAAGAATCTACCATAAAATAGAAGGTGATAAGGACATCCTAACAAGTTTCATATGGGGTTAAATAGTAATGCTACTCACCAAAACAGACTTCAGATGATAAAATTTAAATGAAAGGAAAAATAAGAAAATAGAAGTTATTTGTCAAGTCTGTAAATGGGGAGAGCTTTAAGTCTAAAAGCACTGGAATAAAATTCAAAGAAAAAGTAACAAATTGGACTACAGAAATATTTAAAACTTTTACATGTGAAAAACATTAAAAGGCAATTAGCTGTGCAAATAGGACCCACAGATGTTTTGCTCTATATCTTTCATTTAAGGCTCTGTTGTCTGATATAGCAGCCATAAGCCATATGTGGCTATTTAAATTAATTTTAAATTGATTTAGACATTAAAAATTTAGGTCTTCAATTTCTCTCTAACTACATTGCAAGTGCTCAACAGCCACTGTGGCTAGGGGCAACTGAGTTGGACAGTACCGACATAGAACATTTCAATCACTGCACAAAGTTCTACTAGAACTTCAATATTTAAAACAGAATAATTTAATTCAGAAAATTTATTACATAAGGCAGTAGAAGAGCTGAGAGGTCAAACAGGGTTTTACAGCAATCCAGAAATTGACAACAGGGAGCCATTATCATCCCTAAGACTGAAGAACAAAGTCCAAGTCCAAAACCGAAGGTCACCTGGCAAAGGCTAGGACCGCAGTATGTGTCTCAGGTGAGAGTAGGAAGACAAGGATGAGACGCAGCCCCTGCTGAATATACATCATGATATTAAAAAATAAAATAAAGGAGGAGGAAGAAATACCCAGATTTCTCTCTTCTTTCTACCCTCCAACCTCCTGCCGGTATCTCCATGGCTGAGCCAATACAAAAGCCAGATAATAAAGGAGCCTCGGAAATGCAGCCTATAGGAGTCAGACCCCTGTTAAAAAGGACAGAGCCAAGAAAGAAGAAAGAAGTCTGTGGTCAAAGAAGCTAAGACATGGCAAGAGGGACAGAGGAGCT
Organism: Callithrix jacchus; assembly: GCF_049354715.1. Classification (NCBI taxonomy): domain Eukaryota; kingdom Metazoa; phylum Chordata; class Mammalia; order Primates; family Cebidae; genus Callithrix; species Callithrix jacchus. The sequence continues at coordinate 143,781,623 of NC_133503.1, read as the reverse complement.
CTCCAGAGTCTCTTTCATAAAGGTACTAATCCCACGCTCATGACCTAATCACCTTTCAAACGTCCCACCTCCAAATACCATCACATAGGAGATTGGGCTTAAAATTCGCATTGGTATATGAATTTTGAGGGGATAGAAACATTCAGGGGATAGAGACATAAATAGAAAATTTAGGAAAAAACAAACAAAAGTAGCCAACATTTGAAAAATATCCAACTTTACCAGTACTTAAATATAAATTAGAACAATAATATGAAAACAAGATTAAATTAGCAATAATTAATCATTTTCATACTTAGGCTGATAAAGGGCATAGCCAGAACAGATACATTCCTAGGGAGATCATTTTCAAAATATTTTCAAAGAAGGTGGGACAATTTTGTAATTTGCATCAACAATTTTAAAAATAATTTGCACTTCTAGACCTCCTAAGTGCAGTTCCAGGGATAAATCCAAAGTCCAGCAAATCTAAAGCATGAAAATATTTTAGCAACAACAGATATTCATTGCAGCTTTATATGATAATATTGAAAAAAAATGGAAGCAACCTCAATGCCCACCAGTAGGTCAATAGGTGAGTAAACTAGAGTATGTCTATATGCTTATTCAAAAATAACCCTTGCTGAGTACTTCTTTGCTAGCCACAATGATAGGTGCTTGAAATATAAAAAAGGATAAGCACTAGTAATAGAGACTAATTTGTAATCACTTAAATAATGCTTATGAAAGATTGCAATAAAATACGAGCATATCTTTGATATGCCCCGTGAACAAAGGTGAATCTAAAAATGAATAAATTGGCCAAGCATGGTGGCTCATGCCTGTATTCCAGCACTTTGGGAGGCCAAGGCAGGCAGATTACTTGAGGTCAGCAGTTCAGAACCAGCCTGGCCAACATGAACGGTAAAACCCCGTCTCTACAAAAAAAAAAAAAAAAAAAAATTAGCCAGGCATGGTGTGGTGTGTGCCTGTAGTCCACCTGGTGTCTCAGCAGAGGATGAGGTGGGTGAATCGCTTAAACCCAGGAGGCAGAGGTTGCAGTGAGCCAAGATCATGCCACTGTACTCCAGCCTGGGTGACAGAGTGAGACCATGTCTCCAAAAAATAAATAAAAATAAAAATAAATAAATTTATGTAAGACAAAATATGTTAACAGAATAATAACAGTGGTTGCCTCTAAGTGGTAAGTTTATAAGTTTATTTTTTCTTCTTTATATTTTTCTCAACTTTCTAAATTTTCTAAATAAATACATTTTGCATTTTCTTTCAGAGCTATTAATCTTAAGAATTGTAAACCTGCCGCAATAGTGCTAGTTTACCTGTTGCAATAGTAAACTGCATTATTGGAATCCAATTCTATTGCCTGTGTGTAACAATCCACTGCAGCAGCATAATTTTCTTCTTTCATGTGGTTATTGCCTAAAATAAAGTAATCAGTATGTACAGTAAGTATAATATTCATTAGAAACATATACTCTAATAGATATATTTTAATCATGAAAACTATAATTATATGAAAGTGAGCCTCATGATTTTTCAGTCACACTGGAGATAAGTTTTATATTGTACTATAGAGTTAATATTATTTAGCTTTCAGTGTGTTTGAATTATTTTAACATTGCAGAGTATTTTAAAAAATTAATGTTTATATACCTTATAAAATCTAGACTTAAAAGAGTAAATGCAACAATTATGACTATCTCATGGCAAAAGTGAATCTCTTCTCACCTTCCTTATCTTCATCTCTCTCCTCCCTTTTAGAGCTGCCCCAGCCCGTTCCAGATGCAACACCCTCCCTAATCACCATCTCAATCTGGACCTGGTCTTCCACTCTTTCCCTGTTAAAACACACATCTGCTGATAATCAAGTTCTCAGAACACTGCTGAGGGTAAGCTGATAAAACTAATCATGCTACCATGATACTGGCAGATTATATTTTTATGTGCTATGCCTTCCAGAGTTATATTCTTTTTAAAAGGGGATTTGAAGAGATTAATTTCTAGAAAGACAGAATTTCAGATACCATGGCTAGCCTGCAAACTACTGAATTTTCAGGAAGGGCATCTGCAGATACATCTGGCAGTAATTTAGCTAAGTTAATAATTGGTCAGCAAAATAAGAGATTTCTATGGCTATTTTTTGTATACCATTAAATGAAAAAAACAGTATCCTCTGTACTTATAAGAACCAATGTTCAAACTATGTCTGGGTGTGGTGGCTCATGCCTGTAATCCCAACACTTTGGGAGTTGAAGACAGGAGGATTACTTGAGGCCAGAAGTTCAAGACCAGCCTGGGCAATATAGTGGGACCCCCGTCTCAACAAAAAGAATAATTAAAAAATTAGCTGGGCATGCCAGGTACAGGTAACAGGAGGCTGAGGCAGGAGTATCATGTGAATTCAGCAGATTGAAGCTGCAGTGAGCTGTGATTGTGCCACTGCACTCCAGCCTGGGTGATAGAGTTAAACCCTGTCTTATGAAAAAATAAAAATAAAAAAAAAGAAAGAAAGAAAAAGAAAATATTAGGAACAATGGAGATTAGGAGGAAGGATTTACATCTCAAAGGTATCTGTGATTCTTTCCAGTTTTCTTAAACCAGAAACTCTCACATTAGCCTTGTTCTTAATAGATCATTAGCTGCTTAACAGAAAGAGTGGGGGTAAATTTTCAAGGAACAAAAACAGAATATTCAAGTTACTGTAAATTAGGAATCAAAAATTATATAAAGGGTGACTGCTAATGAACACATGGTTTTCGTTTGGAGGGGGTTATAAAAATGTTCTGTAGGCCGCGTATGATGGCTCACCCTTGTAATCCCAGCACTTTGGGAGGCCAAGGTGGGTGTATGGCTTGAGCCCAGGAATTAGAAACCAGCCTGGGCAACATGGTGAAATCCCATCTCTACAAAAATAAAAATAATAATTAGCCAGGCTGGTGGTGCATGCCTGTAGTCCCAGCTACTCCAGAAGCAAAAGTGGGAAGATAGCTTGAGTCCAGAAGGTTAAGGCTGCAGTGATCTGTGGTCATGTCACTGCATGGTGACCCTGGTTGACAGAGTGAGACCCTGTCTCAAGGAAAAAAAAGTTCTATAATTGATTATGGTAATGGCTCCACAACTCTGTGAATATACTAGAAATTAATGAATTATACACTTTAAAGAAGTAAATTACATATGAATTATTTCTCAACAAATATTTTTTGGAGTTAAAAAAATTAACTTAGAGCTTTCCCAAAAAAGAAATCAACATAAAGTCTCTAAGGAAACTGAGAGGATAACATCATTTTTTACGAATAAACAAAAAGTTATCTTAGCCCAGATAGGTTAATTTCCATGTCAAACATTTTAATCTTCTGGGTTATTGAGATTTCAATGATGCTGTTGGGCTCTTTGTGTTGATGGCATGTTATGATTACATTATTAAAACTGCATTATATATCTTTTCTTGTGTCACCTCAAAGGTGTAGATATCATGTGTGTATATATATACATATATGTGTATATATATACATGCACACGCACACACACATATATGTGCCACAAATATTATACACATGTATACTGTAAGTTAATGACAAAGCTATTAAATCACAAAATATTTAACATACAAAACTTCAGGGCTGGGCGCGCAGCTTTGTAGTACAAATCTTGCAGGCCTGACCTGGCTCTCATCTATAGCTTAACATAAGTGACATGATGAAAAAATTGAACACAAATCCTTAACAGTGACTTATTTGTTAAAACCAAGAATGCTTCAATAGCCAACCTGTATAAAATAATGTAGTAATCAAGTGTGCTAGCTAATAGACAAGTCAAGTACCATGTGCCTGCCTTAAATTTCAAAGAACTCAAAAACACTAAACATATGAAAACTAAAATAATGCTGAAAACTATTTTCCTCTTTTCAAGTATAAAGAAGAATTGGGATCCTAGAGTATAAGTAGCAAAAACAGTCAGAAGCAATTAGCCCTTACGATTTGTTCTGCAAGTTTTGCTCACAACAGATCTGCTTCTCTTGAAGCAAGCCATAACTGTACTTCCCACAAGCCATTCTGTACTTCCAGGCTTCGTACTCATCACATTCATTTCTGTTTTGTAAATGCCATGTGCACTTATGGCAATCTAGTCTTGGTGCTGTAAATCAGAACTAAATCAATTCACAATATTTTTCTCCACAGTTTCAGAAAGGTTTACTAAGTAAGTCATTTTTATATGAAATATTCACCTTCATCTTTTAATTGGTCAGCTTTTCCCACATCTTCAGGCACTGAGTTTGAAAGGGGCAGAACATCATTCTGAAATTAAATAAAAATCAATGTACTTCCCTTTAGCTACATAAAGAATCATCCTAGAGTACCATAAAGTAAAAATAAATTACCCACGTTTTTAATCATCCGTAACTCCACATCATGAAATCAAATTCCTAAGTAATAGTATTAACAAAAAATAGGGGAGAGGTCCTCTCATATATTTTTTATTAGAAATATGAGTATGTGTGATTGGGCGTGGTAGTTAATGTCTATTATCCCAGCACTTTGGGAGGTTGAGGTGGGTGGACAGCTTGAGCTCAGGAGTTCAAGACCAACCTGGGCAACATGGTAAAACCCCACCTCTACAGAAAACACAAAAATTAACGAGGTATGGTGGCATGTGCCTGCAGACCCAGCTACTTGGGAGGCTGAGGTAAGAGGATGGCTTGAGCCCAGGAGGCAGAGGTTGCAGTGAGCTAAGATCATGCCATTGTACTCTAGCCTGGGCAACAGACCCTGTCTCAAAAACAAACAAAAAAAAGAATATGTGAAATTTTTCTAGAGAATAATACACAGCTGTGAATCAAACTTTAAAAAAAAAAAAGTGCATTTCCCATATCCAGCAATCCTACTTCACAAATAAAAAAAAAATAGAATCAGTTATGTAAAGAATAGGAATATAAATATGATCAAGGGATTGTTTATATTAGTGAAAATTTTGGAACAAAAAGTCTAATATCCTATCTAAGATAAACCCTACTAAGTCAAAATCATAGTCTACAAAAAATCATTTATAATATCATTTAAATATGTTCACACACACATTAAAAAACAGACTGGAAAGGCGTGTATCAGAAGTAAAATTTTCATCTCTTCTATCTTTCCATAGTGTCCAGTTGTGTTTTTTGGGTTTTGTTTTTTTTGTTTTGTTTTGTTTTGAGACAGAGTTTCACTCTTTCGCTAGGCTGGAGTGCAGTGGATCTCGGCACACTGCAACCTCCGCCTCTCAGGTTCAAGCAATTCCCCTCCTCAGCCTCCTGAGTAGCTAGGACTACAGGTGCGCACCACCACACCCATCTGATTTTTGTATTTTCAGCAGAGATGAGGTTTCACCATGTTGGCCAGGATGGTCTCAATCTCTTGACCTCGTGATCTGCCTGCCTCAGTCTCCCAAAGTGCTGGGATTGCAGGCATGAGCCACCGTGCCTGGCCTCAAATTTTTTAAAACAATGAACATATATTAATTTCACTACAAGATAAGAAAACACTATAAAATCCCTGCCTTTACACCTACTATCATTCCAAAACCTCTTTTCCATAAATTAAGTTCAAACTAAAGGGGCTTATGAAAACCAAATGTTAAGATTCAGAAAAATCTTGAATGGCATGGGGAACACAACATATTTTTTCATTTTTGAAAAATCTTTTTAAAATTGTATTGCTTTTAAACTGATTTATGACTCTGAGTTCATAAATCAGTCTTTTTTTATTTTTCGAGACAGAGTCTCACTCCATCCCCAGGCTGGCGTGCAGTGGCACAATCTCGGTTCACTGCAATCTCTGCCTCCCAGCAGTTCAAGCAATTCTCCTGCCTCAGCCTCCCAAGCAACTGGGACTACAGGCACATGCCACCATGCCCAGCGAACTTTAGTATTTTCAGTAGGAATGGGGTTTCACCATTTTGGCCAGGATGGTCTCAATCTCCGGACCACGTGATCCACCCACCTCAGTCTCCCAAAGTGCTGGGGTTACAGGTGTGAGCCACCGTGTGTGGCCTCATTTTTTTTATAATTTGTAGCCATTGGCCTATGTAAAATTTTTTTAAATTATATATATATATATATATATATATATATATATTGTTGTTGCTGTTTGTTCATTTTTGAGACAGGGTGTCACTCTGTCACCCAGGCTGGAGTACAGTGGTGTGATCATGGCTCACTGCAACCTCAACCTCCAGAGCCCAAGTGATCCTTTCACCTCAACCTCCAGAGTGGCTAGGACTACAGATATATGCCACTATACCTGTGTAATTTTTTTTATTTTTTGTAGAGAGAGTTCTCCCCATGTTGTTCATGCTGGTCTTGAATTCCCAGCTTAAGCAATCCTTTTGCTTTTGCCTCCCAAAGTGCTGGGGTTATAGGCATGAGCTACCACGTTCAGCACTATGTACTGTATTTAAACTATATCCATCATTATCTTTGTCTTAGAGTTTCCACAAAATTGATAGCTCTAACATCAGAAATATATTTTGAAAATTAGACATAAATATTCACAAGTACAAAATCACTGACATAGTGTATGGGTCTTGTCCTTACTTTTTTAATCATTATCTACTAATCAGTTTTCCTAAACATAAATATTGGGATAAAAATATAGAAACAAAATGAAAACCTTCCTAAGTAGAGGTCACTACTTAAAACTGACTGTAGTTATTCAGAATCTAAATATAATTCAAAGACCCATTACCGTCCTACAGTACTTGACTTTAGGATTTGTAGTTTAAATCTTCCAATAAGCCTAGGCAGTTTATACATGGGAAAAAGTGATTTAGGGGATCAGAAAAATAGCAATTGAAAAATAGATTATAATCTCTTCTGTCTTCCAAATTCACTGCATAAATTTGAGTTCACCATGTGGGGGCAAGAGCTACCTACTTTAAATAAACAGAATGAATCCACTTTATATATAAATTTAATTGGGGAAAAAAACAGAACAGCAGTATTCTAAAAATAAAATGCCCAATATCACAACTAAGTACACTTGGTGAGACAAATAATTTCTTTAATTACAATAATCTTGATGCTATTTCAGATGAATTTTACACTTTCTCTGCCATACTCTGTTAACAAATACAGAGTAAAGCCATAGCTGTAAAATAAGACTACTAAAGAATTATGATACCAAATATATCACAACTGCAGCTATACGATGCAGCCAGTTTCAATAAACTATATTTTAACAATAGTGAGCAACAAATTTCTTATAATTAAATGCAATTGGGGAGATATAGCCAAAAAAAAGAAAAAGCTTCATTCAAAATCAAAAGAGTATAAAAGTCAATTAAAGCTTCCTGAGAAGAAAAAAAAAGTTCTAATATCTTTAGTACTAAGTCAATGGTGACAGTAACTAAAGAGTGAGCAAATCTAAGAACTGCCTCAAGCAGGGGCCTCGTACACCTGAGAGCAAAGAAGGTCTGCTTTAGCCATAACCATATCTAGCCGCTCAAACAGGGTTCCCTGGGGGAGTTGCAGGCCCAAACAATCAAAGAACCACAGGCCACCTTCACCAAAGGGAAGAAAAAAGGAGTTCCCCAATGAGGAACAGAGATAAATTCACTAACTCCTTATATCTTGTCATATAGTAAGTATTCATCTGTTTGATGAGTTAATGTATAACTGCTTTATTTTTTTCTAAAGCATAAAAAAAAGAATGGTTTACTGCCAGGTTGCCATCTTCATTGCAATTCTAACAACCTCTTCCCAAGAAGTTCTAGAAACAGAGCCTGGAGGATCCAGCCAAGTGTGGTATTGTCAGCAATGTCCACTCCAGACTGAAGTGTGCAAGGTATGTTTCAGCCTCATTACAGAATTCTTCATTATATACTAAAGCTCAAATATGGAGCTAGAAAAACAAAAGGAGCCCATGAGGCACCAAAATGTCATGAAGAAACATGTGGGGCCACATGTGGTGGTTTAGGCCTATAATCTGAGCACTTTGGGAGGCCAAGGTAGGACAATGGTTTGAGCTCAAAAGTTCAAGACCAGCCTAGGGAACAAAGCACACAAAGCAAGACCCTGTCACTACTAAAAAAAAAAAAATATATATATATATATAAACTGGGTGCTTTGGTGTGTGCTTGGAGTCCCAGATACTCATAAGTCTAAGGTGGGAGAATTGAGAACTGCTTTGAGCCCAGGAGGTTGAGGCTGCTAATGAGCCATGATCACACCACTAGCCTCCAAGCTGGGTGACAGAGTGAGACCTGCCTCAGAAAAAAAGAAAGAAACAGGCGGGAGGTCACTCACATGTGGGAACCCTGCACTCACTAACCTTAGCATTTTTCAGACAGTCGTATGGTCTGTTTCCCGAAAAGGACAGAAACCCTTTAGACCATGTATAAACAGTCCCCAGGAGCAGTGATCAGAAAACTTGGATTTCAGTCTTAGCTTTGTACATTGACCCTTAACCTTTCCCTGTTTTACGGAGCCCCATCAATGGGCACATTTGATGTAATCTGCTTCAGAAATGATGATTCAATTCCAGAGGAATCTATTTCTGCCTGGCTGCTTTCTAGACATTAAAACTTTTTAAACCTATGTTCCACGTTTTAGGGAAATATCAATTCAGAGGCTGGAAATCAAAAAGTACTCAGTTTATTGAAATGACATTCAAGAAAAAAATACTCAGATACTATAAAGAACTTAAAAGTTGACTAATACATATCATTAAATATAAAAGAAGGTGTGAGGATGAAAATAGTTATCAATATGAAAATCTAAAGCACATTAAATGAGTTATCCCCAATTATATCCATATAGACAGACCTTACACATAGGAAGAAGTTAATTACTCATATATTTGGCCCCTCAACTATTAACAACCTATTAACATAAAATTATAGTCATATTTATATCAGTTAATAATGAGAAAATAATGACAACATACCTTACAGAAGGAATTGGTAAACATTTCTGTCAAAGGCTGTGAAACTGCTAGGTGTGTATCTTCTGAGCTGACCTTAAAAACCGTCTCCAAGCACTGAATTGCAACTTGAAATAAATTTAATAGTAAAAAACAATTAGCAACTTTAAAAAAGAAACAAGTTTTTTTTCTGATAGAACTGCAATGTATGGAAATTCAGTATTTATGATCACAGAACATAAGGAAAACATTGGTTCAGCTGCAAAGAAATTTCTGTTTATAGACCAGCTATTGAAGGAAAATGCACTGATTTTCTTTCCTTCCTCCCCATTCCACTTCCCCTTCCTTCCTTTCTTCCTTCCTAATTTTTTTTAGAGACAAGATTTCACTTTGTGGCCAGGCTGGAGTGCAGTGACACAATTATAGCTCACTGTTGCCTTGACTTCCTGGGCCCAAGGGATTCCCCCGCCTCAGCTCCCTTAGTAACACACTACAGGCATGAGCTACATGCTAACTTTTAAAATGTTTTGCAGAGACAGGGTCTTGCCAGGTTGCCCAGGCTGGTCTCAAACTCCTGGGCTCAAGTGATCCCCTGCTTCAGCCTCCCAAAGGAGTGGTTATTGATGACTTGCTCTTTCTTTCTGGCAGCCTTCAACAAGAATAGGGTGTAATACATATATTGAGAAATTATATTCTAGATAACATTTTTCCTTAAGTGAGGAATAAAAAATCAAGTTGTTGCCAGGTGTAGTGGCTCATGCCTATAATCCCAGCACTTTGGGAGGCTGAGTGAGCTATAATTGTTTTCCTTATATTCTGTAATCATAAATACTGAATTTATGGTGCCTTCTGGGTCAAGCTATTCCCCTGCCTCAGCCTGCTGAGTAGCTGGGATTACAGATGTGTGCCACCACGCCCATATAACTTTTGTATTTTTGGTAGAGAAAGAGTTTCACCATGTTGGCCAGGCTGGTCTCAAACTCCCAGCCTCTGGTGATCCACCCACCTCAGCCTCCCAAAGTGCTGGGAATGCAGGGATGAGCCACCATGCCCAGCCCATAGCTGCAGGTTTAACAGAGAGTTCAGGGTAGGCCTTACTGAGAAAAGAGTTTTAACAAAGACTTGAAGGAGACGGGAGTGCTACCATTATCTGTGAAGACCATTCCAGGCAGAAGAACTAGCCAGAGCAAAAGCCCTTAGGCAAGAGGATATGGTGCATTTATAAAGAGAAAGCTAATATGATTGAAGCCAAAGAAGAAATGGGAAGAGTAGGTGAACAATATGTCACAGAAGTCAAATTATATAGATCCTTTAAACACTGAGTAAGCAACATGAGAAGTCATGATACTAAGTCATGTTTTGAGTAGATAAATGATAGAATCTGACACACTCTGTTCTTAAAGATCACCGGTGCCTGTTTGGAACAGCCAATGGAGGGGCAAGAATAGAAGCAGAGAGACCAGTTAGAGGCTATCACACGAAAACAGTCAAGAAACAGTTCTATCCAGAGGTGATATCAGTGGAGTTGGTAAAAGATGTCAGACTCAAGACATATTTTGTAAGTGTAGCCAACAGGATTTATTGAGTAATTGGTTATAGAGTATTAGAGAAAGAGAAGAGTCCAGAATGATACCCAAGTTGCTGGACTGAACAACAGAAAAGAGGAAGCTGACATAAACAGAAATAGGGAAATTGCAAATAGAACAGATTTTGGGTGGGGGAATCAGAAGTTCGATTTTGGCAATGTTAAATTGGAGATGCCTATTAGACATGCAAGTGGAGATATCTAGTAGGTACTTGGATATGTACAAAGACCTTCAGAAGAAAGGTCTGGGCTGGGGGCATACATTTGGGAAACAGCATATAAATAAGGGGTATTCAAGGCTAAGAAGCTGAATGATATCACCAAAGAAATAGGTAAAGATAATGAAGAGAAGAGATCAAGCAGTGGACCCTGGGCATTCCAGGTCAGAGAAAAGAAGAGGAACCAGCAAAGAGGACAGAGAAGCAGCAAACAATCAGATAAGAAAGCCAAGAAAGTATGAGGTATCCTGGAAGCTAAGTGAATAAAACATACCTGGATTGGGGAAGGGGCAGTGAGGAAGTGACCATCAATATTATCAGTTGCAACGAATAACTCAGATGAAAGCTGAGAACTGACCATAAATTAAACAACACAGAAATCACTAATGACCTTGATGAAAGCGGTATAGATTGAGAGATAGAAGCAAAGGCTTAATCGGAACGGGTTTAAGAAAGAATAGAAGGAGAGGGTTAGAGAAAGCCAAGTATGGACAATTCTTTCAAATGGTTTTGCTGCAAAGAGAGACAAACAATTAAGCAGTAATGGGTTGGGGGTAGTATGGCAAGAATAACTATTTGCTGTTTGTTTTTGCTTTTTTGAAGGAGGGAGAAATAATAAGTTCATATGATGATGGAAATGATCCAGTAGAGTATGAAAATGTTATAATATAAAATGAAAAAAACAAAATAACTAGAGTGATATCCTGTAGTAGGTGAGACAGGATGGGATCTAGTACAGCAGTAGAGGGGTTCCATTGAGAAAAGAACATGAATAGTTCATCTATGGTGATAGCTAGTCAAACAGGCAGGCAGGCAGAGTATGTTGGTGCTGCCACACCCAGCTATTTTCTTATTATTTCCATTTTCTTGGTGAAATAGAAAGCAAGGTAATCAACTAAAAGTGAGGAAAGTGGAGGAGGTTTGAGAGTTTGAAAAGATATGAGAAAGTGTTAAAATGGTCATCTAGGAAAATAAATGTATGAATGAACTTGGAACAGACAGTGTGATTGCCAGACAACATTAAAGGTCTGCTTTAAGTTCACAGTCATGAATTTAAAGTGGGACTAGTCAGCCAAGTTGTGTGTTTTGCTCCATTTATATATGGCTACAAGAGTGGGTGTGAGTAGGTGGATACAGAGCAAGTGGAGAGTTGGATTTAAACGAAGTTGGGTTTTGCAAGAAAGGGAAGGAGATACAAAGAAATGATTATAATGATCCACCATGGAATTTAGGAGAAGTAAGAAGAGATGGGGGAAAAGGTGAGGGATGAACAGATTGCAGGTATTGGTTGGGTCAAGGAATTGCTGGAGTAGAGATTCTAGAGGGAATGAGCCTGGAAAGACGCAATAGTGATCAGTAAGTGAAATGTTTGGGATAGATGAGGGGAGGAATGCAATTCTGATAATGATTAGGTCTCGGGAAGGCTTTCTCAATCTCTGCACACTGACATGTTAGATCAGGTAATTTCTTCTTGTCAGGGCTGTCCTGTGCATTAGCAGCATCCATGGCCTCTACTGATTCACTAGATGCCAATAATAGCAGCCACCCCCCTCACCCAGTTGGTGACAATCAGAATGTATCCAGCTATTGCATAATCACCCCTGAGTTGAGAACACTGATCTAGGATATGATCAAGTGTTTGAGATCACTGGATGAGGTCAAGAACTGAGAGCCAGAGAACTAAAAGAATCATCTATCAGTATATTGCAATTGCCAAGATCTAAATAGAAGTAGTGCTAGAGAGAGTGACAGTGAGCAGGAACCACAGTTAGTCAAGAAATGAAGCAAATGTCAGTAGACGCCAATTTTTTTTTTTGAGAGAGAGAGTCTCTCTCTTGCCCAGATTGAAGTGCAGTGGCACGATCTCAGCTCACTGCAACCTCTGCCTGCCTCCTAGGTTCAAGTGATTCTCCTGCCTCAGCCTCCTAAGTAGCTAAGACTATGGGCGTTTGCCACCATGCCCAGCTAATTTTTGTATTTTTAGTATAGATAGGGTTTCACTATGTTGGCCAGGATGGTCTCAATCTCTTGACCTTGTGATCCGGCCTGCCTCTGCCTCCCAAAGTGCTAATAGGAGTGGGTGACATATCTGATGGCAAGACAAAGCTGATAATACATTCTTCACAGTAGTGGTAAAGCTGGTATTAGAACTGAGGCTTCTTTCCTAAGTTTTTAAAAAATGTCTAGAAGGTGGGCAGACACCTCCACATGATTTCATGTTCAATTAAATTAGACTCACAGAGTCAAAAATAGGGGTCAGTCAAAAACAATTGGCACCCTTTCTGACTGCCATATATAACAAACAGCTGAAGGCACATATTTTTGGCTGAATACCATCCTAAAAATAGGGCATAACATCTTGGTTTTTAAAAAAAAAAAACTCTCAGTTTTCTTTCTGGCCCTTAAAAGTTTTATGCTGCCTTTGATTAGAAAAGAAACATCTTTTCTTAAATGACTACATTTATCGGTTTGCTACAGAGCTATCATAACTAACATTCCCCTTAGATAACCAATCAACTTTATCTTCACAGAGTCTAACCATCAAGGAGAACAAAAAAGACCTTAATATTAAATGGACTGATTGTAATGTTCTCCAACTGTGCGTGACCTGCTCCTCTCACTGCCACCTGGAAAGACATCATCTAGCCAGACTGCAAGCAGATTTAGAGCAAATGCCCAATTTTCATCTCTACCTCCTAAAAGCATATTCACAGGGAAGTGCTTGCTGAAATTAATAGATGTGTCCTCTTTATAGGAGAAGTAGCTTCAAGATGGAAAATTTAAACTGTACTGTTATTTATTAAGTTCTTCCAAATGCACTTCATTGCAGTAATTAACACTTTAGGGCTGGGAGGGGTGACTCACGCCTGTAATCCCAGTACTTTGGGAGGCCAAGGCGAGTAGATCGCTTGAGCCCAGAGTTCGAGACCAGCCTGGGCAACATAGTGAAACCCTGTCTCTATAAAAAATATAAAACTTAGCCGGGCATGGTGGTGTGCTCCTGTAGTCCCAGCTACTTGGGAGGCTAAGGTGGGAGGATCGCTTGAGCCCAGCAGGTGGAGGTTGCAGTGAGCTGAGATCATGCCACTACACTCCAGCCTGGGTGACAGAGCCAGACAGAGTCTCAAAAATAAATAAATAAACAAATAATAGACTTTAGGCCACAGAGACACCAGATTCACTGAACCTCCACAAGCCCATCTGTAGAATTCTACCTTGTTATGGTTGTACTGAATTTAAATTTAATAATACATAAACATGAAGAACAAAGATGGTGTCAAGGAAACACATGATGCTATCATCCATGTCCTGTTCAACTTTACAGATCACTGAATGCAATACTTAAAGTTAATGTAAAACACAGGTGAAATGCTCTCATTTCAAGTTCCAAATTAGGTGCTGGTCAGATCTCACTAGTGGTATAATTATTAGACTTTTACATGGTGCTATTACAATGACTCAGGTATTTTCATATATTATTTCTAAACTGGATGCTTTCCTATTAGGAAATGGAGACAACAAGATCTTCAGAGTAAGAACCAGGATTTAAATCTCAGCGTTGTCACATATCAGCTGTGTTATGTTATGCTATTTGACTTCATTTTTTCTTTTCTTTTTTTTTTTTTTTTTGAGACAGGGTCTCCCTTGTGGCCCAGGCTGGAGTACAGTGGTGTGATCTCAGCTCACTGCAGTCTCTGCCTCCCGGGTTCAAGACATTCTCCTGTCTTAGCCTCCCGAATAGCTGGGACTATAGGCAAGTGCTGCCATGCCTGGCTACTTTTAGTATTTTTAGTAGAGACAGGGTTTTCCATGTTGCCCAGCCTGGTCTTGAACTCCTGACCCTAAATGATTCACCCACTTTGGCCTCCCAAAGTGCTGGGATTACGGGCATGAGCCACCAAGCCTGGCCCTGGTTTCATTTTCTCACTTGTTAAATGGGGGTAATACTAACATAACAGTTGCTGTGAAGAAAAAATTGCCATAATATGAACAGCATACTTCTGCTATATGGTATTTGTTCAATAAATGAATCCTCTTAATTTGTTATTAATGAAAATAAAACAAGCTTCAGAAAACAGAAATATGATAACCTTATAGTTAGGCCTGCCTCGAAAAATCAAGAAAGTATTCTGATTTTGTTACAATGAATCATCAAGTTGGGCTTACAGCTATTTCAGTCTTCATTTATAATTATAATATAAATGCACATAAAGAGCAGATGCCTACCTTCCAAACTTTCTTGTTCATCTGAGGTGTAAGTATCCATCTGACTTTGTTCCCGTAAGAAACGAATAACTGCATAAACCAGGTGCTTGACAGATGACATTTTAGAAGCTTAAACACTTTTCCTTGATAAGAAAAATGAAAACACTGAACTAAGTTAATTTTAAGGAATCGGTCAGGGAAGTCATAAATTACAAAGATTATATGGGTTATAAACTGCATTAAAGGTGAAAAAACACAAAACTGTATGACCTCTCATCTTTTCTCTTTTTAAAGAGTCAGCAGAACACGAAGTACTGTGAAGGTAATTTATTACATATTTTCATTAATACCCAGTGGTATATGAGTATGTTAAATCTTACAATAAGTAAAAATGTCTTCAAAACATGTACAGAATAAGCTTAGAGTGTCACTGAATGTCTCACCATAGAGAAATCCCCTAAAGGCCTCAGTACTAAGTTGAGAAGCATTTCATACGGTTGACTAGAAGCTGATTTACAACAAGCATCTTCCTCTATTTCCTGGGATCTAAAAAATGTATTAATAATGTACACTCTACCTACTTTAGTAGGTTGAGAGTTATTTGACGAGGAAATACATTCGCAAAAGGTTGTTCAACCGGTGAGTGTCGTTCTTAATAGAAATGGCATTTCTATTTAATCAGCAGACATGTCAGGAAATCGCTGCCCAAGTCAATGGATACTACAAGCCGACTGGCGCTCCCTGCAGAAGCTGTGCTCTCGTGGACAATCTGGAAGCTCCCGGTCATGTTCATTCACATGGAATACTATCGCATCCAAACAGTGGCGCAGGGCCAGCCGGCATTCATGGCTTATTTCCACTAAATGGCATCATCCATCTGCTCCCCAGGTTCCCTAACTCAAAGCCAGGGTGTGGTACCCAACGCTATAATGTTTATTATTTGTGTGCTTATATTAAAGGCGATGTCAGCCTCTAGGCCACGGGGTTACAAGCACTAAATTAAGGCCCCTGGGCAGAAGGTGAAAATAGAATGGGGGGTAAAAGGGGTGCGAAGAGGGAAAGAGATGCCCAGCCTCCTCCAGTCTTCTCTCCCTTCCTCTCCCCAGAGCGCATCGAGCTCCCTCCATCCCGTCCTCCCTCGGGTACCCAGTCTCGCTTCGGCCCTGCCCGGAGTGCAGCGGGGCCCGGTACGGGCCTCGGTCCGGGACAGCGGGAGGCGCACCCTTGCCAGAGAAGCCCCCTTACCAAGCAGAAGGATTTGAGACGACGGCTGAGGTCCCGTGGGGTTCCGTAGACCGACCCGCCTGACCCCTGGTCCTCGGGGCTGGAGCCCGGCTCGGTATCGCAGCACTAGCAGCGGCGAGCAAACTTCCCCGGCCCCCACACCGCCCCCAGAGCCCACCCGGCTATGCTCTAGCTCCGGCGGCGGGGTCTGGCCAGCACCGCCTCTGGGGCGGGGCCGGACGCGTGAGCCGGGGAGGGGCGCGGCGCGGGGCGGGGCCGGTGGGCGCTGGCGTGGGGCTGCCGCACGTGGGAGGGTGCTGGCGGGGCCGCCACTGCCGCTGTGGCCTCTGCAGCTAGGCCGACTCGTGACTCCCGGGAGCCCCGGCGCTGCCGCCCGCCTCCCCGCCCTGCGCCGAAGGACCACGCGCCCGCCGCCGCCAGCCTCTCGGCCCTCCCATGATCGCCCTGTGCCTCTCGGCTGTGCGAAGCCTCCGCAGGTACCTCCAGTGCGCGGGTTAACCTGGGCCATGGGCAGGGCGGGGTCTTCCGCCGGGTGGTGCTGGGCGCCCCGACCCATCCCTTCCCGGCCGCGCCGCTCGGACGCTCCTGGGACGCACCCTCCCGGCGGCTGGCAATGGGGACCCCGGGGGGGACACCTGTCGCGGCCACCTGGGGCCACCTTTCCCGCCTCCGCTCCCTCGGGAGGGCGTCCATTCCCCTTTGTTTGGGACTGCCTCAGCCGCAGTCAGTGAGGCTGGTCACGGACGCGGCCCAAAATGAACGCGGATAGTCTGCCTAAGAAAATCATATCACGTTTGCCCTCCATGCTGAACTGCAGACCTGTCATTAAAAGTGCCGCAGCTGTGGACTCAGAACAATTTCGTTTGCCCCTCGGGCCCATCATTAGCATTCCAGTCGTTTACATCCACCCCAGAGGAAACCTCTTTGGTTTTGTTGCTTATTTCCGTCCATGCTCTCTAACTTCCTTTTTATTTTCCTCGTCCCCATAAAACAAACATTCTGCCTCTTGCCGGGGCAAATTGACTTGGCCCAAAATGGAGAAAATGATTGCTCGGACACTGCTTTGGGCAGCCTGAGCTGCTGCTTTGGATTGCTTCCTAGCCCTCTAACCACACCCCACTGCAAGAGACCAGTAGCAAGATGGTGAGGGTATTAAATTCTTTGCACGGTTGCGCTGGATTTTGGAAACAATGCGGCCGCTATCCCCGTTTCCAAATCTGCCCCGAACTGTAAATCCAAATGAAGATTCAACAGAAAAAAGGAAACGTGCGCTTCTTGTTAGTGATCAACAAAACTACTTTCTAACATGTCAGCATTTGAGCTTTCTACAGTTCCTTCTTACACATTACCACTCATCTGTGTGGGAGCTTTGTGTTGCTCAGTGCATAGAGTTAGGGCGCAGGCAGGCGACAGTTGTAATTACTGTAATTACAAAGAGTTAATGTGATGATTTGTGACCATATTTCAGCCTGTCGTTTTTTGCTAGTCTCCAGGCTGCAAGCGATATTGCTGTCAAATGAAGCTATACTAAGAAATGAAGATCTTCACATAATGCAGGTGTGAGAAGAGGAAATAAATCTTCATATAAGAGCAATTCTCAAACTTTAAGTCTCAGGACCCCTTTTACCTCTCAAAAATTACTGAGGACCTAAGAGCTTCTGTCTGTATGGTATATCTGTCCATATTTACCATATTAGACATTAAAGCTGGAAAAATTTTAAAGTAGTTGCTAATTTACGAAACAGTAATAAATGGGCTACATGTATAAATAATGTTTTTAATGAAAAATAATTATTTCAAAACCATACCCCCCCATCAGTGAGAAGAGTACCATTGTGGGATTTTTTTTGTCTTTTTCAAATTGTGGTAAGCTATAACAAAATTTACCATTTTAATAATTTTTAAGTGTACAATTTCAAGTGTACAATTCAGAGGTACAGCCAACACCACTGTCCATCTCCAGAACTTTGTCATCATCCCAAACTGAAACCCTGTACCTATTACACAATAACTGTCCATTACCTCCTCTCTCAAGCCCTGGTTAACCATTATTTTTTCTCTATGAATTTGACTATTTCAGGTCCCTTATATAAGTGGAATTATACAACATTTGTCCTTTGCGTCTGGTTTATTTAGTATAGCATTTTTAAGGCTCGTTCGTGTTCTAGCATGTGTCAGGATTTCCTTTTTAAAACTGAATAATATTTCATTTATGTATATACCACATTTTGTTTAATTTGTCAGTGGGCATTTGGGTTGCTTCCACCTTTTTAACTATTGTGAATACTACTACTATGATTATTAATGTGCACATATCTGTTTGAATCCCTGCTTTTAATTCTTTGGGATACTGTATATACCTAGAAGTGAAAATTGCTGAGTCATAGGATAGTATTACATTTAGTTTTTGAAACCATACTGTTTTCTTCAGTGGCTGTGCCAGTTTTACATTCCCGTTGACAATACACAATGATTCCAGTATCTCCACATGGTCATCAGCAATTATTTCTTGGTTTTGATAACAGTCATCCTAGGAGTGGCATGGTTTTGCATTTTTGCAAAACGAATGTGTGACATAATAGAAGGTAACTGGATTCTTAACGTCTGCTTCTCCATTTAATCTGCTGCACTGTTTCATTTTGGTTTAAGAAGATGAAGAAAATCCCACCTCACAATCATGTGAAGTTGGAAAGAAGAAAATTTTAATAGCTTTTTAAAGATAATCATGGATTTTCTTTGATATCACATCAAAGTTTGACAAATGGTAGCTTAAGGGTTAGTTACAAAGTAGAATCTGACACTGTATCTGTACTTTTTTCACACTGTTAGATTAATATCCATTGGTTGTACCTTTACTTTGAATGGATTTTTATCCACACCTGATTTTTTAAACATTAAGCATAAGTCCTTTGGAAATTTTAGTGGTCCACTGTTACACAGTTCTTCCTCATGCTGACGTATTTCATTATACAGTATCAAACAATCACTTTCCTTAATGTATTTCCTTCAAGTATTGGGAAGCTATCAAGCTCACAGTGGCAGATAGGATTTTCCAAAATTCTAGTTTTCACTTGAAAGCTAGAATTATGTCATTGGCAACACAAACTGTCAGTTGTTTTACTCGAAGTGACAATCTCACTTTGTTACATTTTTGACAGAATTTCTGCCACATACTTAAGTCTTAATAACCCTGGTTTGTCTGTCATTAGTTTTTTTCTGGCAAAATGGTGTTCAATGAAAAAACGATTTCAGCTCAAGGTTCAATCAGTTGCACAAGTGCTTTTGATTTGGGCAACCAAATCCTCTGGACAACTCTTATACTCAGGTACACAGCAGAAATGCTTTGTGTGTTCTTGGGCACATAAAACTCAAGGGTAGATATTTAATAAAATGAATGCTTTTTACCATTTCATTATGGATATTCTAAAATGAAATTGGCATTATTTTTAGCTTAAGTACATGGCAATGAAAAATACAGCTACTAGTACAGTTTGGTACTATTGCCTCAATTTGTGCTAAAGTACCAACAATGTTATCCACCATTGCTTTTCATCATCAGTGCAAATTTTCACAAAGTAAAAAGGATAATGTCTTAGTATTATTATGAAAGATTTTTAACCTCACACACTCTTCGAAAGGGTCTCAGTAACCTCTCCCCATACCTCTACCTTTAAGGTTTGTGGACTACATTTTGAGAACTGCTGATCTGTGGTATTAGATTCTTTGTTTATGCATGGAAGAAAATAAATATACTAATAGCCAAAAAATTATTACCTTGTTAGAAGCTACCATAAATATATTAACAATATTGTTACATAAGGGTATATCTTGCAGTTAATCATGTAGTCCTTAACACAGGGCTTCCATGACTTAATCCCAGCATCTGCTCTGTTTTAAAATCAGTATCTCTAAAAGAGTTCATATTAAACAACATGGAGGACCCTCTGTTTTTCCTGTTTTCTCTGACACTTAGGAATTTATTTGAGTGTTATGGGAGTAACTAGGCTTTTGCCATAATTTCCTTTGGGTTTTCTTGTTGGCAGAGCTGCTATATTGGCTTCCCAAGGCCAGCTTGGCAGCCAGGATCATTGATGGGGGTGTTCAGCCAATTTCTTGGGAGTAAGTGGACTGAGAATCTGGAGTTTGGATTATAGTTGCTGTCCAATTCACTTTGTGATATTAAAAAAAAATAATACCCTTAGACCTCTTTCAAGTTACTTATATATGTATGTATGAATTAATTAATGTATTTATTTTAGAGACAGGGTCTCACTCTGTCATCCAGGCTGAAGTGCAGTGGGGCATGATCATGGCTCACTGCAGTCTCAAACTCTGATTTCAAATGATCCTCCCCACCTTAACCTCCTGAGTAGCTGGGACTGTAGGTGCTCACCACCATGCCCAGATAGTTTAAAAAAATTGTTTGTAGAGATAGGATCTTGCTATGTTGCCGAGGCTGGTCTAGAATTCCTGGCCTCAGGTGATCCTCCCATCTCAGCCTCTAAAAGTGCTGGGATTACAGGTGTGTGCCATCATGCCTGGCCCAGGTTTCTTATATTGTAAGATGAAAAAAACTAGTTTAAATAATATCTCAGGCTTAAAAAAAAAAAACAAAAACCAACAACTATCTTGCCATGGCAAACCAGGAGAATTCCTCTTCCTACTTCAGTCGGATTACACAGCATGTGAGCAAAGCAAAGTCTAATGTATACTATAGAACATGAGGATGAGTGACATGGTCAAATAAACAAGCAAGAAGGTTGACTCAACAATATTTAGCTGAAACAATAGCTGTAGTAGCCTAGTTTCTTCTTTCAATTAAAAAAGACAGCTTGGTTTGTTTTTTGGTTTTTGTTTTTTTAAGACAGAGTCTCATTCTGTCGCCCAGGCTGGGATGCAGTGGCACAATCTCAGCCTACTGCAACATCTCTGTCTCCCGGGTTCAAACAATTATCCTGCCTCAGGCTCCCAAGTGGCTGGGATTACAGGTGCCCACCACCACACCTGACTAATTTTTTTGTATTTTTAGTGAAGGTGGGGTTTCACCATGTTGGCCTGGATGGTCTTAAACTCCTGATCTCAAGTGATCTGCTCACCTCAGCCTCCCAAAGTGCTGGTATTATAAGCCCGAGCCACTGCACCTGGCCTAAAAAAGAGTTTGGTTTTATTTAAATGATGACAGCAATGCACGTTCATTATTGAAAATTTTGCAAATAATGACAAGCAAAAGAAAATATTAAACGTTACATAATCCATCCATCCAGAATAGCCAATTGTTAACAGCTTTCAAAATTTCTTCTAAGACCAGACTTTTTTTTTTTTTTGAGACGGAGTTTTGCTCTTGTTACTCAGGCTGGAGTGCAAAGGCGCGATCTCGGCTCACCGCAACCTCCGCCTCCTGGGTTCAGGCAATTCTCCTGCCTCAGCCTCCTGAGTAGCTGGGATTACAGGCACGCGCCACCATGCCCAGCTAATTTTTTGTATTTTTAGTAGAGACATAGTTTCACCATGTTGACCAGGATGGTCTTGATCTCTTGACCTTGTGATCCACCCACCTCGGCCTCCCAAAGTGCTGGGATTACAGGCTTGAGCCACCGCGCCCGGCCCAGACTTACTTTTTACAAATATGATACTGTTATGCCTTTATGATTTTTAATATAATACGAACATCCTTTATAATATAAATAGCTACAATATAATCCTTTTGGGGATGTATACAATTTGATTAATGCATACCTTTAGATCCATATTTTCCCTATGAAAATAGAGATCTTTAGGAACTACAGTGTGACATGTCATACTTCAGTTTAAAATTTTTCTTTTCACTAAAGCATCAAAACTCTCATATGGTTTAGGAATCCCTATACAGTCTGACCCCTGTGTAGCTCTCCCAGCTTCCCCTCTCACTCAGTGAACTCAGTGCTTCAGCCAGAGAGTTTATGTCCTTATCTCCTGGCCTTAAATTAATACAAGCTGATCCCTTATTTGGAACATTCTTTTCTTTTCCTCCCATTTCTTGAGCCTAATACTTATTCATTTATCTTAAGAGTTATTATGAAATATACACAAAAATATAATGCATATACCATATGTAGATGTGATTAAAAGAGTGAAAAATGTATCTGTATATAAAATAACATTCCTAGTATAAAAATGTATATATAAAATGATATTTCTAGTACCTTTGAAGTTCCTTGAGTGCCCCTCTCTAACCATATCCCTTTCCTTATAGCAGAGATAACCACAATCTTGAAATTTGTAATCATTGTCCTCTTGCTTTTCTTTATAAATGTTACAACAAATGTTTATTTCCCTCAACAATATATGGTTTAGTTTTGGATAATGAAATTAGTTTCTCATGGCTGTGGTTCATTTTTATTGGTTTAAGATATTTCATTGTGTGACTATTACAAAAATTTCCTATTTATTTTGTCAATGAATATTTGGGTTTTGATTTTCTTGCTATTACAAACAATATTACTATGAATATCCTTATAATGTCTCCTGATACATGTGTGTGAGAGTATGAATTTAAGAGAAAAATTACTAGGTTGTAAGATATACATTTTCAACTATGCCAAATAATGCCCAGTTCTTTTTCCAAAGTGGTTATACTAATTTACTTCTTCTCTCCATATAGTATTCATGAGTAGCCATTGATCCACTGTCCTCAGCAGTTCTTGGTGTTGTCAGGCCTTTTGCCAGTCCAATGGTTGTAAAATGGCATTACTTGGCTTTTATGTATATTTCTGTATTTACTACTGAGTTTGAACCTGCTTTCTTGTTTCTTTGCCATTTGTATTTTATGCCTGTTCATGTCTTTTGCCCATTTTCCTATTAATAATTGAATTTAAGCTCTACAGTATGTATTCTAGATATTGTTCACTTGTTTTCCAATATTCAGAAAATATGGTTAGGCATGGTGGCTCACACCTGTAATCTGAACACTTTGGGAGGCTGAGGCAGGAGCATTGCTTGAGCTCAGAAGTTTGACACCAGGCTGGGCAAATAGAGACACCCTATATATACAAAACATTTTAAAAATTAGTGGAGTGGAGTGGCATTCATCTATGGTCCCAGCTACTTCAGAGGTGGGAGGATTGCTTGAGCCTGGAAGTTTGAAGCTGCAGTGAGCCATGATCATGCCACTGCACTCCAGCCTATGTGACAGAGGGAGACTCTGTGTCCAAAAAATATATGTGTATTTAATCTGTGTGAGCCATTGAGCGAAACTCTGGAATACAGCTATGGACAAGACAGAAACAACTGCCCTCATGGGTTTTTCCCCTCACTCTAAGGCGGTCAAAAAGTAAACAAACTCTAAAATAGATTATGAAAAGTACTATCAATATCATCTAGCTTTGTACTGAGGGTGAAGTTACCAGACCCCTACTAAATTATTTCCTTCTGAATCCTGTATTAATACTTCCATAGTGTAAACATTATTATTAATAGTGTGTGTCTTCATCACTAGATGACAAGTTTTCGGAAATCAGCAGCCTATTTTTTTGTTGTTCATTTCTGTACCTCCACTACTTAACATGGTCATTACATAATGGATGCTAAATAAATATATTCAGTGAATGGATGAATGAAAATATGTCGTTATTAATAACAACTGAAAATTCAGTGTTCACTACTGGTATCTAGGGAGTATAGACCTAGGTTTATTATTTTAATAGTGACAATTATAGGTATAACTTTCTGTAGAAAGTAGATATTTCTAGCCCTATATGAAGTAGCTACTTGCAATTTTTTTCATGCAAAAAACCATTTTGCCTATGTCTACATGTTAGATAAGCCAATTTAGATCTAGTTGTTTTATACCAAAGTTATTTACAGAAGAAAAATAGACCTAGTTGTATTATCAAAAAATTACAGAGTTGGCTGGGCACAGTGGTTTACCCCTGTAATCCCAGCACTTTGGGAGGCTGAAACAGGTGGATCACTTGAGCTCAGGAGCCCGAGATCAGCTCAGGCAACATGGCAAAGCCCTGTTTTTACAAAAAATACAAAAAACATGCTACCATATAGGCATGGTAGCATGTGCCTATAGTCCTAGCTACTTGGGAGGCTGAAGTAGGAGAATCGCTTCAGCCCAGGAGGTCAAGACTGCACTGAGGTATGTTCATGCCACTGTACTCCAACCTGTTTGACAGAGCAAGACTCTGTCTCCAAAAAAAAAAAAAAAGAAGCCAGAATTACAGAGTTGAGTAATTTGTGAGATAAACTAACCGTCAGGGCTATACTTAACCAGCAAATATGTAAGAATGTTGAGTATATATTACAGTATGAGGCAGAGGAGAAGCCATATATTAAAAGACATTAGCCAGGCATGGTGACTCACACTGTAATCCCAACACTTTAGGAGACTGAGACAGGAGGATTGCTTGAGCCCGGGAGTTCAAGACCAGCTTGGGCAACAAAGTGAGACTCCCATCTCTACCAACAAGCAACAAAATTAGCCAAGCATGGTTGCATGCACTTGTAGTCCAGCCTGGGCAACAGAGTGAGACCATATCTTTTAAAAAGAAAAAAAAGCAAAACACAAATAAAACACAAGGCATGCCTTTAATATTTCATTGTCATGACTGGGAGCATTCAAACAGTCACTTGGTAGGTCTGGACAGTAATACTCTTATTAATTCATATGCTGGGAGTAAAGCTCTTCTGATATGTTGGTCTGGATATGAAAAAATTGAAGGAAGTGCTAATCTCTGAAATACTGAGTCAGAAACAGCCAAGCTGGAAGAACAGAAGGCAGGCTTCCCTTAGTTGGGCCTGGTATCAGCTCAAGACACAGAAGTCAGACTCTGGACATGGACGACTTGGGAGTTATTTGGGACTGGGGAGTACAGTCACTGGGCAGGGCATAATCCTTAGAGTAGCAGACATACCTCTTGGTCAGACCAAGAAAGAAATGATAATGCAGCTTTCCCTACCCGGTAGATAAAGTACCCAGCAGAATCCAAAGAAGCCATGATCACAAATTCATATCCTGGAATGCATTTCATGCCTGCTATAAAAATCTAGCACTCTGTGCCATAAGTACTGTTCTCTCCTAACTGCACAGAAGTAGCTGAAGGGAAGTAAAAACATGAAAAACTTTCTTAGAATGGCAAAAGGGGCCCAAAGATACTCAGTAAGTTGTGTAACTGCTCATCAAAAATGTTTTTAGTGAACTGAAAATTGTAAAGTTATAGAAATGGTGTGTAGTGGAATATAACTGATTGAAACCATATAAAGAGCTTATATATAAACTTCAGAACATCATTCACTCATGCCATAAATAATAACTGAGTACTATATGCAGCAGACTATGCTAAATATTACGAAGATAGATATATAAAGAAAGTTTAGATTCTGTTTGCAGGGCACTTAGGTTGGTATTATTTGCTGACATTTATTTTATACTCCGTTTTCTACCGAAATTAATTTGTGACTGCTTACCTAAAAAAAAATAATTATATATATATAGTATAGTATATACATGTGTGTACATATATATACATATATATGAAATAATGTAAAGAGCAAAGAATGTTAGGCCAAAAAGTAGAAGGAACCTTAGTATTAGTCTAGTTGCTTTCATTAGGTGTGGAATTTCACTATGAGCTTTTTGGCAGTAAAGGCAAAGGAAAAGCATTGTTAAGAATTGTCATGAACAAAGATTTTTCTGATACTGTTTGTGAGGTAAACTTATGTGGATCCATTGCACAGGGGAAATTGAGTAATGCAGTGAATCATAGCCTCAAGAACACTACTTATGTAGTAAATGCAGAAGTAGACTTCATAGGGCTGTTTCTTATTTTGATTATTTGTTAAAAGGCCAGCTGGGCACGGTGGCTCACACCTGTAATCCCAGCACCTTAGGAAGCCAAGGTGAACAGATCACTTGAGCTCACGAGTTCAAGACCAGCCTGGGCAACATAGTGAGACTCCATCTCTACAAAAAATGTAAAAAGCCAGAAGTAGTGGCACACTTCAGTGGAGGCTGAAGTGAGAGGATTGTTTAAGCCCAGGAGGCAAAGGTTCCAGTGAGCCATGATTGCACCACTGCACTCCAGCCTGCGCAGCAGAGCAAGATCCTATTTCAAAAGTGAAATAAAAAAAATACAATATATTATTAACTATAATCCTCATGTAGTACAATAGACCTTTTGAACTCATTCTTCCTATCTAATTGAAATTTTGTATTTCTTGACCAGCATCTCTTCAACTCCCTCCTCACACTCACAATCACCCCAGCTCCTGGTAACCACCATTCTACCGTATTTTTCCCTCTGCCTCCCAGGTTCAAGCGATTCTCCTGCCTCAGCCTCCTAAATAGCTGGGATCACAGGCACACGCCACCACACCAAGCTAATTTTTGCATTTTTGGTAGAGACAGGGTTTCACCATGTTGGCCAGGCTGGTTTCGAACTCCTGACCTCAGGTGATCTGCCCGTGTCTGCCTCCCAAAGTGCTGGGATTACAGACGTGAGCCACTATGCCTGACCAATTCTACTTTCTATAGTACTTCTATGAGATCAACTTTTTTACGTTCTACATATGAGTGAGGTCATGCAATATTTGTCTTTCTGCTGGCTTATTTCTGTTAATAGTATTCACCAGGTTCATCCATGTTGTCACAAATGACAGGATTTCCTTTTTTATGGCTGAATAATATTTCATGGCGTATGTATACCAAATTTTTTATGTTCATTTGTCAGCTGATGGACACTTGATTCCATATCTTATCTATTGTGACTAATATGTAGCAAGCATGAGAGTACAGATATCTCTTACATATACTCATTTCATTTCTTAAAGATATATACCCAGTAGTGGGATTGTTAGATTTTATAGTAGTTCTATTTTTAATATTTTGAGAAACCTCCATACTGTTTTCTATAATGGCTGTATGAATTCATATTCCTACCAACAGTGTGTGAGGGTTCCCTTTCTCCACCAAAGACTTGCTATCTTTGGTCTTTTCCATAATAGCTATTTTAACAGGTGTGAGATGATGTTTCATTGTGGTTTTAATCTGCATTTCCCTAATGTCAATGTTGAACATTTTTTCCATATACCTGTTTGCCATTTGTATGACATCTTTTGGGAAAAACGTCTATTTGAGTCCTTTGCCCATTTTTTAATGGGGTTGTTTTCTTGCTATTGAGTTCATTGAGTTACTTATATATTTTGAATTTTAACCCCTTATCAGATATATAGTTTGCAAATATTTTCTCCCATTCTGTAGGTTGTCTCTTCATTCTGTTTATTGTTTCCTTTGCTGTGCTTATTATTTTGATGTAATCCCATTTGTCTACTTTTGCTTTTGTTGACTCTGCTTTTGGGGTCACATAAAAAAAATCATTGCCCACACTAATGTTATGGAGCTTTTCCCACATATTTTCTATCTTAGTTCATTTTCTGTTGCTGTAATTGAATGCCTGAGGCTAGGTAATTTATAAAGAGAAGAAATTTATTATTTACAGTTCTGGAAGCTGGGAAGTACAAGGTCAAGGGGCTGTATCTGGTGAGGGCCTTCTCAGTGTGTCATAACATGGTGGAGGGCATCACCTGGCGAGTGGGGCACACTGAGAACCAAACTGGCTCCTATGACAGATCTACTCTTCTGATAACTAACCCACTCCTGTTAATCCCCGTTAATCCATTAATTCACCCACTAATTCATGAATGGATTAATCCATTTATGAAGGCAAAGCCCTCATGACCCAATCATCTCTTAACAGCTCCACCTCTTAATACTGTTACACTGAGGATTCAGTTTCAACACAAGTTTCACATGGGACAAACATTTAAACTTTAACAGTTTTCTACTAGTAGTTTCACAGTTTAGGATCTTATATTTATGTCTTTAATCCATTTTCAGTGATTTTTGTACATGGGATGAGATAAGGGCCTAATTTCATTCGTCTGCATGTGGATCTCCAGTTTCCCAACATCATTCGCTGGAGACTGTCTTTTCTCCATTGTGTGTTCCTGACATCTTTATCAAAAATCAGTTGGCCATAAATGTGTGGATTTATTTCTGGGCTTTCTAGGCTGTTCCATCAGCTATGTGTAAGTTTTTAACGCCAGTACCATGCTGTTCAGTTACTACAGCTTTATAATATATATATATATTTATTACATTTGTGTAATTTTTTTTTTTTTTTGAGATGGAGTCTCACTCTGTTGCCTAGGCTGGAGTGCAGTGGCACGATCTTGGCTCACTGCAACCTCTCCCTCACGGGTACAAGAGATTCTCCTGCTTCAGCCACCCAAGTAAGTAATTGGGATTACAGACATGTGCCACCACATCAGCTAACTTTGTATTTTTAGTAGAGATAGAGTTTCACCAGTTGGCCAGGCTGGTCTTGAACTTCTAACCTCAAATGATCTGCTACCCTTGGCCTCTCAAAATGCTGGGATTACAGACATGAGCCATTGTGCCCAGCCTTTGTAATATATTTTGAAGTCAGGTAATATGATAACTCCAGCTTTATTCTTTTTGCTCAAAATCGCTTTGGTTATTTGAAGCCTTTTGTGGTTTCATACGAATTTTGAGATTATTTTTCTATTTCTGTAAAGAATGTCATTGGTATTTTGATAGGGATTGCATTCAATCTGTAGATCACTTTGTGAAATGTTTTTTTTTTCAAAAACATGATGACAATACCATTGTCACATGTAAAAATAATAAACACTTATTTTTGACTGAACCAGTCTTAAAAGCAAACTGGCTAATAGCCAGACCTTAGATGAGGATCTAGGCATCATCATTTACACCACAAAATATCCATGTGTAAATGACACACACACAATCCTAAGTATTAAATAATTTGCTGAAAGAGGAGAGTCTCTCTCCTGAGTAATTTACTGAGGACTTCAATTGTGAAAAGTACGCCCCAAACACCAATTAAGTGTGTCAAAAGCAATTTATACATGTTTCTAGAGAAAAATAAAAGGGGAATGTTTGAGTTGTGGTTTTCCATGTATGTGGATAGTCCCTTTAATAATGAATCAAGGAACACTTGATTTCATTTATGAAGCAGCACTTGATTTTAGATGATCTGTGGTCTCAGGTGGCTTTATATAAGCCAGGGATAGGATTTAAGAAAAGAAACCTCTTCGAGTTCATGTATAATCAATTTATTTAGACCTGTAATTATTAAGCCAGCTGTGTCATATGTAAAATTAGAAGAAAATTAATCAATTATCTTTTGTTACTTATTTTTTAGAACCTGAGATTTTTGTTCAACTTTATAATATGAACCTTTTCTAAATGTTCTATTTGTCAGTGGCAGAAATATTACAAATATTTATAGCATCATACAGTTTTTCATATGATGTTAAGTAGTTTCAAATATTCAAAAATTTTTATTCATATCTCTTAGGAAAATTTTGAAGAGTTCCTTTTCCTTTATTTACAATACAGTTTGGAAACGAGCACAGTACAAATCTAAAATAAAATTACCTTTTTAAAAAAATGGATCATGAACATTTTTTAACAAGAGTTGAAAATAAGTCATTGTTCATTCCTATAGGAACCTTTGTGGAATCATTTCTACTTTTAAGTCTTACTGCTAGTGGAAATTGTACATATTAACACTGTATGTGGCACTGTTTAAAAAATAAATTAGTATATTTATACTGTATAAGACCAAGGTTAGACCACTGAAGTTGTAGTAGTCTTTCTAGTCCTCAAATTTAAATGCGATTTTTGTCAGTATAAAAAATATACTATAAATGAAAGAAAACTCATAATGCTTTTGACTTTACCAGATACTAGAGGCTACTCAGAAAAAAGGCCAGAATGTCTCCATATTTAAGGCAGTTCTTCTCTATACTCGAAATACTTGTAGCCAAGTTCATGGTGTATATTTTCATGAATGGTTGTTTGTAGGAAGTTTATATATTATCTTCACAACGGAACTTTGAAAGCCCACTATTTTCCTAGCATTTTTCTATTGCTGCTAAACAATTTCTGCCCAACCTAAAACATTACTTTCCTATACCAGCAGGTGGAAGCAAGAGCAGTCAAATTGTAGCACTTTGCTTTTCAAGTGTACTGGCATGTGTTGTAGATGACCAATTCGTGACTCAGAGTCTCTTTATGATATGTCTCTCACATAATTACTTTTCTTCAACTATGTTGTTGTTTTAGCATCTTCTTTTGGTTGCTTTATCATTTGTCTTGCTGTCTAAGACTAAACTTAGTGGTCATTTTAGGACAGAGAAATTTAGATTTTCATAACTTTTCTATACTCATTGAACACTTAAAACATATGTGTTATATGCCGAACACATTCTTCCACATTTGCCAAGAAATACAAAAATGACTAAAACATGGACCACATTCCCAAAGAGCTTTTATTTAGTAGAATTACAAGGAAAATGTCTTCATTCCTCTCCTGACCTGGGGAAGCAGATCAGTCAGCCTTGCTGGTATATCTCCAGCCAAGCTGTGGCTAGCATTGGGTAGTAATAAAGCTCAGTATTCACATGGATTTTAATTTTATCAACAAATATTTACTAAGTACCAGGAACTATATAAGGGCTTAAATTATAAACCTAGGTTTTTTGCCTTACAGATTAAAAAAAAAAAAGGCCAAAACAAGCTTCAAAAGAAGTATCATTTATTTTTAAACTTTTTAATACAGATTATGTAGACAAATAACTAACTGACATATAGATCCTGACACATTGAACTTAAGGAACTTTTAGTTAGACATAACTGTGCGTAACATTTTCTAGAATACACTTAGAAGACTTTCCATGAATCCTGGTTGAAATAAAATAGAAGTATAATATTCAGATCAACTTTATTACCTGTTTATTAATAGCCAATAATGATTTAAAAATTATTTTATACAAATGGTATGAAAGGATAACTGAGTTCTAAGATTATGTCTCTATAGATGTATGTGCAGAATGAGAGATAAAGAAGAAACATAGTTATGGTAAGCAGAAAAGAATGGCCTGAGAATTTCTTGCAAGACTTAGCAGCCACCGATATTCAGTACTATCTTTAAGCCCCAAACTGTTCATCATCTTAATATATTGTGCATCAGAAATTTCTAACCCCATTAAAGCATTTTTGTTTCCTTTATTGGTTTATTTATGAAAGTCACTAAAAAGACACACAGTCTAGTCTAACCTATTTTAGCCTTACCTACCTTCCCTCCACACCCCATTAAACCTGTGTACCCACCTTACCTCATACAGCTATCTTGAAAGACTCAGCCGGTTTAGAAGTTACATCCTCATTGCAGTCTTTCCTAGACTCCCCAAGGCAGAGTCGCAGGCACTATTCTCTTCATTCCCCATTGTTTTACTTATAGAGAATTTGCTACCTGATATTCTTTTATTTTATTATTTTTATTTTTAGAGGCAGGTTCTACTCTGTTGCCCAGGCTGAAGTGCAGTAACACAGTTGTGGCTCACTGTAGCCTTGACCTCCTGGGATCAAGCGAGCCTCCCAAGTAGCTGAGAGACTACAGATGAGGTCTCGCCATGTTGCCTGGGCTAGACTTAAACTCCTGGGCTCAAGTGATCCTTTCTCTTTGGCCTCCCAAAGTGCTGGGATTATAGGCATGAGCCACCACACCCAGCCTGCTACGTGATATTCTAATGTCTCTTTTCATATTTCTTCCTCACAAGTCTATAAGCTCCTGAAAGGTATTAACTTTGTCTTATTTATCTTTGTAACCTTGGTAAATAATTGCCGAAGGAATAACTGAATCAACTATTTCATAGGAAATCCTTTTATAATAAGCCTCTCCCTACCCCCCGCCTTTTTTTTTTTTTTTTTTTTGGTATTGTCTGAATTATGGGCATAATTCCAGATGATAGTAACAAGTCAATGAATCCTATCAAAAAATCAATAGGAAATAAAGAACCAACATTTATTGCATAGAGTGTTTTCTTAGGATGCCTCAGCTGAGGCTGGGTGCATTGGCTCACACCTGTAATCCCAGCACTTTGGAAGGCCAATGCGAGAGGATCACCTGAGGTCAGGAGTTCAAGACCAGCCTGGCCAATATGGTGAAACCTTGTCTCTACTAAAAATACAAAAATTAGCCAGGCATGGTTGTACACACTTATAATCTCAGTACTCATGGGGCTGAGGCAGGAGAATAACTTGAACCCAGGAGACAGAGGTTACAGTGAGCTGAAATCATGCCATTGCACTACAGCCTAGGTGAGAGCAAGACTCTATCAAAAAAAAAAAAAAAAAAGGCTTAGCTGAACCTCATCAATAAAAGATATAGATTATTTGTTTGCTTGAGTACTTTAAGGAAAAATTTGCCATTTCCTGGGAGTACACTGTTTCCAAGTGGTTTATTGATTACCTACAAGCAGTTAATTAAAGGGCTCTGGGGAAAAAAAAAAAAAAAAAAGGGTGGCCCTTCAGGTCATCCAGGTTTGAGTAGTCTTAGTCTTTGAGAAGGTGACTAAAAAGCTGCTCAAGCCTATGTGACCTGTTTTTCAGAGCTGGATGAAAGCTAAATTGGGGCACTCCTCCACAGCTCCTGCAGCAATCTCTCAGGGAATGGTGTAGATAACAATTCAGATATGTGACTTAAGCATTCATGCCTTAATTCACCTTATTCTCTCCCCATTAGAAGCAAGGTAGAAAATCAGAGAAGTGCAATTGGTGAGAAAGTTGATGATTTTCTTTTCTGGGATGACAGTTGCAACATCAGTATAGGATAGTAAAGAACAAGGGCCCTCAGATACTTTTCAGCTTATAAGTAAAAATAAAAAAATATGGGCTCTGGAGTCAGGATTGGGTTTGAATCCCAACTGCACACATGCTATGTGACCTTGAGCAAGCTACTTTACTTCTCTGTACCCAGTAAATTTGGTTGTAATATCTTCCTCTTGGCTTATTGGGAGGATTAAATAAGAAATGCATGTAAACTCTTGGTTAGGTCCAGACATAATAAACTACTTTCACAACTGCACAGGCAAAGGCCTGAGGGAGCTTACCAGTTTGAGGGGGATGTGAAAGTAGTTCATTATGTCTGGAGCATAGATGTGAGAACAAAAGCATGGTAGTTACAGGCAGATTCAGAAGTAGGTAACTTGAACTTGATCCTGAAGTCACTGGGGAACCATGCCACTGAAAGGGAGTGTCATGATCAGATTTACATTTTAGGATGATTACTCGCAGGCAATCCGGAGAATAGATTGGAAGGCATCCGGGAAGAACCTCCTGGGTTTCTGATTTGGACATTGAGTACATACTAGTTATCGTCCTTGAGATAAGGAATAAAGGAGGACAGATTTGGTTCTGGGGGCAAGGAAGATGAGCAATTTAATTTTAGATATACTGGATTTAAGGTGACCATTGACATCCAAGTGGTGCTACCCAACAGGCAGTTGGACATATGGGTCTAGAACTCAGGAGATTTGTGCTGGAGGTACAGATCGGGAAGTCTTTAGCTATGGGTGACGTGTGTAGCCATAGAAATGTAACAGGCATGGTGTGCAAGATGAAAACAGAAGAAAAGAGGCCATAGAACTGAATCCTGCAGAGCTCTAAGGAATCCTAAGAAGGGTGGGGGGATAAACCACATACACACACACACACAGAAAAAAACTAAAAAAGACAAATGATGATTAAAAAAAATCACGAAGGAACAGCAAATCGTTATCACAAAAGCCCAAGGAGGGAAAAGTTCAAAAAAAAGAAGAGGGAGTTGAAAACAGGAAAGAGTGGAAAACATTGTCATCTATCACAAAAAGTCAACATGTAAATAGTAAGAATGTCTGTTGCATTTAGTAGAAATCACTGGGGACCTTGATGAGAGCAGTTACCATTTTTTTTATGAGACCAGGACCCAGACTGAAGTGGGGTGAAGAGTGAGTGGGACATAAGAACAAAATGATAGCGAGGCTGGCTGGACCACTTTGAAAAATCTTCAGATGAAGGGAAAGAAATAGTCGTGTCTAGTGGGGAACCCAAGATCAAGGAAGTTTTTGTTTTGTTTTATTAGGTAGAGAAATGTAAGCATTCCAGCACATTTGTTTGTATAAAGAGGCAGTACAAATGAGACATTTAAGGTTTTGCTAAGAAAGATATTTCATTCTGTAGTATCTCCAGAAGAGATCAGATAGGACCCACCACAGAGCAAGAAATTGACAAGTCAGATTCCTCTTATACTAGTTAGGAGTAAAGAGAAGGGATGATACAGATGCAGCTATGTTCGTAGGAAGGTAGTGGAAGGAATTTCTGTGCGATGGCTTTAGTAATGTAGGCAGCGAGGTCAGCTACTGATGGTGAAAGGAGAAATTCGGGGAGGCTGGTCACAGTTCGAAGTAATAGGTAGTGGAGGCAGATGTTTGTGGATGGATTTTCCTGAAGCCTTGGAAGTACAACTAAAATCAGAGGCCATGATATAATAGTATCAAAACCCATAGCTCTGTTTAGAACCTGTTGTAAGAATAGAGAAGGTAGCTGGTTAAAATGGTCCTGTGCAAAGGTTTTTAAGATTGATATAGCAGAAGGACTGGAAGTTGGGGTTTTGGTGAGAGATGGTTGACCTGATAGATGAAGCTCACTTCTAACAGTTGTGCAACCTGGGGTGAGACTACAATTGGAAACCCACCCCTGAACCCCTCCTATACCATGAGGGCCTCACATGTGCCCCCACCTATATGTCCAAACTCTGATTGCACTCACTGCTTTTAATGGCCAACCCTCGGTGCAGGATATATACAAACCAATGGCTCAGTTCACCCTCAGGAAGATGGACCCTGGGAAGGGGCCCACACAGATTCTGGGAGGCATTTGAGCAAGGAATTCTGGAGTCTTAGGCACTCAGAACATAGTTGCAGGATGGTATTAGCAAAATTTGCATGGGCACATCCCCTTATCTCTCCTGAGCTGATTTGCAGACACAGGAGAGCCAGAGTGGAGAGCCTGCCAAAGTGCAGCAGTCATCCAGGTCTGAGGGTGGAGCTGAGGGAGAAATCTGTTAGACTGAGAATATAGAGGGATTAAAGGACTAGAGTTCTAAGGGAGAGATGGAAAACTAAGAATCATGGGAGTAGATAAATAGAAGCCGAAGAGATAGAAGGTTGTGATTAGAGGGGAATAGCTGACTTTATCATTTCCAAGGAGCATCTCCAAGTGGTGGTAAGAAGAATAAACACAAAGGTTCTTGGAGTGAAATAGTTTAAGAAAGTGTAGTTGTCTGTGCACAGTGGCTCATGTCTGTAATTCCAGCACTTTGGGAGGCAAAGGTAGGAGAATTGCTTGAGCCCAGGAATTTGAGACCAGCCTGGGCGACATAGGGAAACCCCTTCTCTACAAAAATTTATAATTAGCCAGGCTATTTTGTTTTACTTAGGGGAATGCGAGGATCAAGTACTTAACCCCAGGACATTGAGGCTGCAGTGAGTTATGATCACACCTCTGCACTCCAGCCTGGGCGACAAAACATGACCCTGTCCCAAAAAGAAAAGAGGGAGAAAAAGAAAAGAAACGTAAGGGAAGTTAAGGGAGCGATAAGCCTTGTCCACCCACCCTTAGAGTCTCCCCGGGATGACTATGGAACTTTAGAAGGGGACTGATATGGTTTAGCTGTCCCTACCCAAATCTCGTCTTGAATTATAGCTCCCATAATCCCCATGTATCATGGGAGGGACCCAATGGGGGGTAATTAAATCATGGGGGCTGATTTTTCCTGTGCTGTTCTCATGATAATGAATAAGTGTCAGGAGATCTGATGGTTTTATAAAGGGTAGTTCCCCTGCACATGCTCTCTTGCCTTCCGCCATGTAAATGCGACTTTCCTTCTCCTTCACCTTCTGCCATAATTGTGAGGCCTCCTAGCCATGTGAAACTGTGAGTTCATTATACTTCTTTTTCCTTATAAATTATCCAGCCTTGGGTATTTCTTCATAGTGGTATGAAAATAGACTAATACAGGGACTGTAGAGCTAAGTGATTGGTGGATGTGAGAAAATGGCAAAGAGTTTAGTTGATGACAGCAACAAAGAGAGTAAGGGATGTATCAGGAAGCCAGTAGCCTCCAAGGATTAGAACTGTAGTACAGCAATGATTTGGACACCCCTTTGGGGATCAAGGAGAGGTTTACCCTGTGTCAAGGCCTCATAGTGTGAGGAGCTTGAGAGAATGTGAGTGCACTTCATGGGAGAGGCAGTGCATTCCCCAGGAATCCAAGTTATAGTTAAGGCAAAGTGGAAAAGCCAGTGCCCTATGACAAGGTTGAGGGTGTAGTGGGGGTTGAGTATCAGAGAGAGAGATTGGCATGAGGGGCAAGCTGCACCAGCTGGTGATGCTGAACCTGTCGGACAGTGGCAAAATGTATGGTATGAAAGGACACAGGGCAGAGAGAAAACGGTAAGTTCACAAATGTTTTCTGTGTTAAAGGTCTAGTATCAGGAACCTTTAGGTAAACTTTTGTAACTTCTATCTTAGTAAGCTCAGTCAGTGAATAAGATTAATTCTCACTTGTAAAATAATAAGGGCATACAATTTAAACAGTCTTGTAGAAAAGTGATTTTTATATTCTAATCATATTATCAATACCCTTGGCCCTGCTCCCTGTGGAAAGAACTGAAAGTCTTTTCTGCCACTGCCACACTATGCTCTTGAAAGTAGTGCTTGCTCCTACTTATTTATTTGTGTTATGAGAATTAGATGAGTGTTTTAACACTCCCTGCACACATGATCTACTCAGTAAATGAGTTCTCCCTTCCTCTCTTTCTCTGTCCTTTTTTCCTTCCAGGGAAGAAAGAACCTGGTTTGTGGGTGGAAAGGAGAAAGGGTACCCAAGGAAGGGTACAGGCAGGTCCACTTGGCATGCATGTGGATCACATGGAATCTCAGGAAGGAGATTGTCTAGTCAGTGCTGTCCTTTAAAACTTTCTACAGTGGGGAAAACATTCTCTGTCTGTACTGTACAATGTCATGCCTACTTACTACAAGTGGCTGTTGAATATTTGAAGTGTGCCTGGTACAACTGAGAAACTGAACTTTTAATTTTATTTACTCATAATTTATTTGAATAACCACATGTGCCTGCTGTGTTGGACTGCACACACAGGTTTAGTGGATAATGTGCTATTTGGCTGACAGCTTCAAGAAACAAATGGACTAAGTTTCTGAAGAAATAGGTAAGTTGGCCAGGCGCGGTGGCTCATGCCTATAATCTCAGCACTTAGGGAGGCCAAAGCGGGTGGATTGCTTGAGCCCAGGAGTTGCTCACTGTCAGCAACATAGCAAGACTCCACCTCTTAAAAATTTTAAAATTAGTTGGGCATGGTGGCACACACCTGTAGTCCTAGCTACTTGGGAGGCTAACGCAGGAGGATTGCTTGAGTCCAGGAGGCCTAGTTTACAGTGAGCTATGACTATACCACTGCACTCTAGCCTGGGCAACAGAATGAGACCCTGGTGTTTTTTTGTTTTTTATTTTTTTTTGAGAGGAGCCTGGTTTGTGGCCCAGGCTGGAGTGCAGTGGCACGATCTCAGCTCACTGCAACCTCTGCCTCCCAGGTAGAGGTTCAAGCAATTCTCCTGCCTCAGTCTCCCAAGTAGCTGGGATTACAGGCACACACCACCATACCCAGCTAATTTTTGTATTTTTAGTGGAGACAGGGTTTCACCAGCTTGGCCAGGCTGGTCTTAAACTCCTGACCTCGTGATCCACCTCCCTCAACCTTCCAAAGTGCTGGGATTACAGGTGTGAGCCGCCGTACCCGGCTGCGACCCTGTCTTTTTAAAAAGTAAAGAAAAAGGGAGAGAAATAAAAAAGAGAAACAAGAATGTAAGGAAGGAGTAAGAGAAACAGGTAAGTCTCCAAGGGTGTAGCTGGGCTTTGGCATTGCAGAAATCAGAAATAACAGAGTCCTATATTCTCTGATGAAAGAACCCTGGACTTGGGCTATGATCTGAGAAGTTGTGAGGAGAGGGGTGATTCAGTCAAAACAATGGCTAGAAAGACAACTTTGTGAATAGTAGAAATCAGGATTAGAGTATTTCTGATGTAATAGCCAGACAAGAGTAATAATTAAACTTACACAGGAATTCCAGATGTGGGGGGGATTGATTTAATACAGACCTCAAGAGCAGCTTATAGAGAAACATTACTTTGAAAGCAAATGCTAGGAATATTTGCCAAGTGAGGAATATCTGGAAATGTCCTGCAAACCATGTAGTATAACACAGTAGCACGGTGACAAGGAGAGGGATAGAAAAATATAAATTGGTAGGAGGTAGAAGTTGTAAAACTTTACATAATATAGTTTCACTATAGCCTTGGCTCTAATAAAACATGTTACCCTGTATGAATGTTTACTTGTGATGATGAAGGAGGATGGTGTTGCTTTCATGTTTTCACCATATTTGTCCCATCTTGTTTCAAGTATGTAATGAGCATCTGTCTGCTCATCAGTGTGCAATGCTTTGGGGTGGGGGTTTGTGATGAAAGAAATATACAATGGCCATTGTGCTTGAGAAAGTCCTAGTTTCATTCAGAATATATAACAAACTAATTGAACAGGTGATGACAGTAATTTAAATGTCTAAAATGAATGGCACAGATGAAAGGTGATAGAAGCTCAGATCTGGGTAAACTGGAATGGTCAAAGCCTTGATGAGTGGAAGTAGAGGACTTTAAACTATGCTTCAAAAGAAAATGAACCCCATAAATCAACATTTCTGAAAGTACATTCCATAAAATGTTTTACAAAAGTCTCAAGGCAATAATTAACTCAGAACAACTATGGCATGCTCCTTTGTCCAGATGAAATTCTGTAACCTGGTGATCTCTGTAGCTAAATTTATCTAGCTTTCTTCCTTTGCCTAAGCACTGTTATTATTATCATTACTATTATTATATTATTTTGGACACAGGAGATTACAGTGCTAACAAATGCACCTTCCTGTCAATTCCAGCATGGTATTCTGTATTATTTCTTGGTTAGAAATTTCACAGTGTTGGCCTGGTATAGTGGCTCATGCTTGTCATCCCAACACTTTGGGAAGCTAAGATGAAAGGATGGCTTGAGCTTAGGAGTTCAAGACCCACCTGGGCAACATGGCAAAACCACATTTCTACAAAAAGTACAAAAACTTAGCCAGGTGTGGGCGTACACCTATAGTCCCAGCTACTCGGGAGGCTTAGGCAAGAAGATCACTGAGCTATGATTGCATCACTGAACACTAGCCTGGGTCAGAGAGTGAGACCCTGTTTCCAAAGGTCGTGTTTTGAAAAGTGCTTTGAGAACAGAGGAGACAAGAAGGTATGATTGAGACAGAAATAATAAAGATCCTGGAATTTTGTAGAAGAAAAAAACTAGTATTTAATTAGACAACAGGAATCTCAGATTTAATCTATGTTTTCATTTTCAAATTATTAGACATAGTAGTCTTCACCAGATTCTCGAGGATACAAGCACAGCTGCTGGAATGACTACAGGTGCACTGGTTTTCCCACCAAGGGGCAGTTCTTTTTCTAGGGCTGCAGAGGCACTGAAGGGGAAGATGAGATCAATGTACCAGCATCCAAAGCATTGGGTGAGCTTGAAAATTGAAAATGTAACAAAGGGGAAGAGGATGGAAGCTCCACAAAATGAAGGTGGGGGAGGAAAAGCAGAGACAAGGCAGAAAGAAAGTACTCAGTAGATCAGAATGTTTTACTTGGAAGTATAAGGCATTCCCCCGTCACTATTCCTTTTCTTTGGTAACAAGAATTATGAATCCTGAAAAGAATTAAGGTAAAATCCCAGAAGGTGAGGAAAAAAAAGTATTAAAATACAAATTTTAATATATTCAGTTGACCCATGACATCATGATTTCTAACTTTTGTTTCTGTCTTTTTAGCCCTTCCAGGTTCAGGGGATAATATTACATTAAGGGAAAAATAGCTTTTCATTAGTTGCTTTGGAAACTATAAAGTGTATATGTTGTCCAGACAAAGTGGAGGTATCTATATCTTTTTTTTTTTTTTGAGACGGAGTTTCGCTCTTGTTACCCAGGCTGGAGTGCAATGGCGCGATCTCGGCTCACCGCAACCTCCGCCTCCTGGGTTCAGGCAATTCTGCCTCAGCCTCCTGAGTAGCTGGGATTACAGGCACGCGCCACCATGCCCAGCTAATTTTTTGTATTTTTAGTAGAGACGGGGTTTCACCATATTGACCAGGATGGTCTCAATCTGTTTACCTCATGATCCACCTGCCTTGGCCTCCCAAAGTGCTGGGATTACAGACTTGAGCCACCGCGCCCGGCCCAACATCTTTATCAGTTTAACTTTCCCACTACAAAGAAATGACAAGTGTTTGAAGTGATGGATATGCTAATTAACCTGGTTTGATCATTACACAATGTATACATGTATTAAACATCACACTATACTCTATAAAGATGCACAATTATTATGTGTCAATTAAAAATAAAATAAAACTTAACAAGCAAACGATCAGATATGCTGTGACCACCCAACCTTCCAGTAAATGTTAGGAAATAGATGAAAACAAGTGAAGGTCATCTTATCATTGAAATGCTTGAAGTAATTTTCTTTTAAAGCTGAATAATAGGCTGGGCATGGTGGCTCATGCCTATAATCTCAACACATTGGAAGTCAAGGCAAGTGGATCACTTCAGGTTAGGTGTTCGAGACCAGTCTGGCCAACATGGGGAAACCCTGTCTCTAATAAAAATACAAAAAACTAGTCAGGCGTGGTGACACAAGCTGGTAATTCCAGCTACTCAGGAGGCTGAGGCATGAGAATCACTTTAACCCAGGAGGCAGAGGTTGCAATAAGCCAAGATTCTGCCACTGTACTCTAGCCTGGGCAACAGAGTGAGACTCTGTCTCAAAAAAAAAAAAAAAAACCTGAATAATAATGGAAGTTTGTCCATAGTCACTGGTTTATACTAAAAGGAGTGGTGAAAGAACAGGGTATTAAGATGTATACATCCTATGTTTTAGTCGTTCTTCTGTTTAATATTCATGTAACTCAGTCATCTCAGGGCCAGCCTTTTCACCTGTACTGGGGCTTTCTTGACAGTACAGTCTGTCATGGCCATGACTGACTCTTTCTTAGTGGCCTCTGTCGGCAGAAATAGTTACTTTGGAAATTTTCAGCCAACTATATAAACTGACCTTCAAATCTTTATTATTTTGTGCCAACACCAGATATGTGAGATCCTCTACTCCTCTGCCATTTCTTGTACTCTGACCTTCACACTGTTGGTTTTTCCCTATACTTATTCCTTTATCAGTAAGATCCTTTGTGAGGATAATGTAAA
Source organism: Callithrix jacchus (assembly GCF_049354715.1). NCBI lineage: Eukaryota > Metazoa > Chordata > Mammalia > Primates > Cebidae > Callithrix > Callithrix jacchus. Next base: position 143,740,196 of record NC_133503.1, on the reverse strand, counting down.
ACCCCATTCTAACAGACTTCACCATAGAGAGGACTTACTGACTTGTAACTGGAACAGTCAGGCTTTAGAATTAGTTGATCTATGAGCTCTATGATATCTTTAAATACTTAATTTCCTCCTTTATTCTGACATTCAAAGTGTCTGTTTTATCATAAATCAGATTCTACTCTTTCTCATAGAATGACTGCCAGGTGCAATCAAGGACACAAGTGCACTCAAACTTAGTGGGAATGACACCTCCTTCTCTCACAGCATTCCAAGCAAGAGTACTGAGGGCAGGGGCAGCCACCTTCAAAGAACATGAACGGTTTGGGGGTGCCTGAGTGTTGGGAGAAAGATGTGCATATAATTAGACAGGGGAAGAGGTGAATGGCTAGACAACCAATGTGTATCTAACCATCTGCTCCACTGACTTCTCCATTGTTATTTCTGGAACCCTTGTCCTGTGATAAATAAACTCCACTTTTTCATACTCTTCCCTGGATCTTCCCTTGTCTTCCTGACCTCTTCTAAAATCCGTTGAACCCTGACAAAAATATTTCCCATGCATCCCTCTTCCTCCCACACCCCATACCACAAAGTAAGGAGGAAAGATCAGACCAGTATCTTCTTGTCCCTCAGAGGCCACCTCCACCCACCATGGCCGTGATGTCCAGCACTTCTTCACCAGTGTGTAAAAACACCTTTGAGGTTCATGATCTGGTTTTGCCATTTGATATCCTGCTCATGTTGTCTCTCCCAATCAGCTGAGAGTTTCTTCTTCAGATACTCGGGCTCCTGCTTCAGTCTTCCTTTCTACTCCCAGGCTCCACCATCAACCTGCTGGACTCCAGTGTTCATATAGGCAATTTACCCAAACTAGACTCTTGTTTTCTTACACTCTTGCAAAGAAACTGCTTAACCCTTGAGGTCTTAAATTCAAATATCTCACATTTTTGCTATAACCTGACTACTCCTATTTTACTGTTTTATTGATTTTACTGAGCCTATAGTTTCTCTCTCTGTCTAAAACATTGCTCTGCTCATGTTCTATATTACATTTCTTCCTATCTCTATAGGGATCTCACTCTAAATATCTTCATAATGTAATTTTTAAAATGGTTTCAAGTAGAATCGTAACTATGATAAATTTCTTAAATATCTTTTGCAAATTTAAAACATAAATGTATATTTATTCCCAAATCTTTTGATCTAAAACCAAGGCCTTTGTTAACTATAAATGATTTGATTTGCATTCCTTACTGTCCTTGTACAAGCTATACCTTTAATGCCTCATCTTTGATTTTCAATTTCAGTTCCTTGAAAGTGGAACACGAATATAAAGAAACATATAAGCAATATGAATTCAGAAGCCTTCTGAATTGTCACAATTCCTTTCCCAGTCTTTCATAAGGACAAGTTTTTTGTGGGAGTTCATTTTTTTTGTAACTCTCTTTTTTGAAGTATTTCTAAAACCTTTTATCTATCCTAGAATAACAGTTTTTAAATTTTATATACATTTAATCTGTCAAATATTTAAATTACATGAAGATAAGCATAACAGGCGTAAACAGATTTCAGAATAACAGGCTTAACCATTGTTTCGTATATAACTCAACTGGCGGAAGAAGAAATGTGAAAATGTATTAGAAAATAACCTGGCAGCCTTGAGTTGTAAGCATCAACCAGTATGTGGACATGAGTTCTTGTGGAGAGGAAGTTGAGGAGGTCAATATTTAGGTCTCTCCTATCTAAAAAATGTACCTATTCTGTGTCTCAGCCCTTTCCAGCTACACTGCGTTAGCTCTCCTTATTTTCATGGACAAATCCAGAGAATTGCTTAGGTGCACTCTCTCCAGTTCATCATTTCCTTCTTATTTCTCCATCATAGTAGTCTGACCTCTACCCCTGCTGCTCCCGTAACACTCTTTTTGCTAGTTATCAATGGCATTCTGCTGCTATATTTAACAAAGACTTTTCAGTTTTGCTCAACATCTGTACAGTTGGTACTGTTTTCACAGCTCACTTATCACAACTTCTTAGAACCCATCTTGGCCTAATGTTCCTTCTACCTCAATGATCATACTAGAGTTAGGACCTCAATGCTTTTCACTTCTCACTCTGCAAACTCCCTTGGGTACCTGTGTAAGTACAATAACCACTTAATATTAATGACTTCCTCTTGCATGTACTGTAGCCACTTCAAACTTGGCTTGTCCAAAATTGAGTTTCTCTTTTTTTCCCCGGAAAGCCTCCTTTCCCTTGACTCTCTTGACTCTCTCACTTCCACCCCCTCCATCCATTCAGTACCAAGTCCTATGGAGTGTAACTCCTGAATATCTTTTAAATTATTCCGATTTCGTTTCCTAACTTTGTATACTTTAATCATGAGCCCCAATTACAGCCCCAAGAACAACTTCTCTCTTGAATGATCTCTTTTACAAACCTTTCAACTCATTATAATTTGAGTAATTTCTCTAAAACACAAAACTTCTATCTCTCACCTGATTAAAACCCTTCAGTGACTCTGAAACTGCCTTCAGAATAAGATTGGATGTTTGAGGGACATTTTTCTTGTTGTCATTGTTTTAATGTTTTGTAGAGACAGTGTTTCACTCTTTTGCCCAGGCTGGTCTCAAACACTGGGCCTTAAGCCCACCTCAGCATCTCAAGATATTGGGATTATAGGCATGAGCCATGGTGCCCAGCCAAGGTTGGATTACCTGATGATTCCCAAGGCTCTTGATTTGCTAGTCCCTACTTACCTTTTCAGCCTTCTCTCCCCTTCTTACACCTTGTTCAAATGTTGGTTTGCTAGTTGCTCTTTCTAGAAAACCTTTCTTGACACACATTCCCCCTGCTCCAAGAATGAGGTTCCCTTCTTTGGTCTTTCAGAGTTCTCTCTGCTTACCCTTGTCGTAGCACTCATTTCAGTGTAGTATAATTGCCTGTTCATCCATTTGTCCTTTCTACTATATTAGAATGTCAGCGTCCGAGACAATTTGCCATTTATCCCCATTGCCTATCACAGAACTAGATACAGGACATGCTCATAAATATTAGCTGGGTGAATGACCTTAAACAAGTCCCTTAGCCTCTCTGAGGCTTTAATTGCTTCATTAGAAGGGAATATAGTAATGCCCTACCTACCTTATAAGGTTGTTTTGGGGTCCTGTAAGATAATAGAAATGAAGCTTATCATAGCGGCTAAGAGTATGGGTTCTGGATCAGTACTGCCTGGCTCTTAATCCTATCTGTGACCCTACAACTAGCTGCGTGGCTTTAAGCAAGTTACTTCTCTGTGTTTTAGTTTGCTCTTCAGTAAAATAAGACTAACCTCAGTATATAACTCAGAGGGTGGCTAAAGGACTGAGTGAGTTACTGCATGAACAATATTTTGAACCATTCCTAAACACACAATAAATGTTAGCTATTAAATATAACATTTTATTTATAAGTCCTAAAATTATACATATATATATGTGTGTATATATATATATATATATATATATATATATATATATGTATATGGATTGATAGAGAGAAACATACGGCATCAGTATTACTAGCTTGAAGGTTTTAAGGGAATAAAGACTGTTATCATTATTCTTAATAATTTCTTTTTTCTTTTTTCTTTTTTTTTAGGATAATGCCATAGCTATACCAGAGTTTATTTTCTAAGTCTTAAACTCAAATTGTCATTCTTAATTTACGTGACATTTTGGTTTAAAAAATTGGTGTCCAGTATACCAATTTTAATACCAAGCATGTACTGTATCTAGTTACATGAAAGTAAGTTTTTAAATGTTTTCTTGCTAACCTTGAAAAGTTTTTTTGAATCTTTGTACATAGTAGGTGGTAGTTAGCACTGGAAAAATATTAAAATAAAAAAGATTACTGGTGGGTGCAATGGCTCACATCTATAATCCCAGTACTTTGTGAGGCCAAGGCAGGAGGATTGCTAGAGCTCAGAAGTTTAAGACCAGTCTGGGTAATACAGGGAAACCTCATCTCTACAAATAATTTTTTTTAATTAGCTGGGTATAGTGGTGTGTCCGTGTAGTTTCAGCTACTTGGGAGTTTGGGGTGGAAGGATCAGTTGAGCTCAGGAGGTTGAGGCTGCAGTGAGCTATGACTGCATCACTGCACTCTAGCCTGGGCAACAGAGTGAGACCCTGTCTCAAAAGAGGGCAGGGAAGATTACTGATTTAATTTATTAAAGAATTATTATATCTCCAACACCTGACTTTATTTTTCTATATTATTTAATTACATAAACAGTTCAGTATTTGAATTATACAAATTTCATTAAAACTATGCAGTTATGCAAGGAAAATAGAAAATACAAGGGCACTTAGATTTGTGCATATGTGTTTACCTGAGAGGATTTGCTTGTTTTTTTAAAAACGTTCTTTTTTAATTTAAAATTTAATTTTATAATGCACATTCATATGTTGACTTTGAACCAACAGAAATCCCTAATTCTTATTTTTTTTCTGATTCTTTTTTAGAGTTGGTGGTTCCAGGATTTTATTCGGAATGACATTAGGAAGAGAAGTGATGTCTCCTCTTCAGGCAATGTCTTCCTATACTGCGGCTGGCAGAAATGTTTTAAGATGGGATCTTTCACCAGAGCAAATTAAAACAAGAACTGAGGAGCTCATTGTGCAGACCAAACAGGTGTATGATGCTGTTGGAATGCTCAATATTGAGGAAGTAACTTATGAGAACTGTCTGCAGGCACTGGCAGATGTAGAAGTGAAGTATATAGGTGGGTTGGATGCAGAAGCACATTAGTATTTCACTTTGTGGACATGTTAAATCATTTCACGCTTTCTCTCTTTCAGTTTTCCAGTTTTACAAGCATTGATTTTTACATAGTAATTAATTACAGATTTTTTAATTGTATTATGTTGGCAAAGGTGCTATAAAATATACACTGTCATTACTCCAGAAAGTACACAAAGGTGCTTTCTGGAGAGCATTTTGACAATATGTCAGAACTTTTAAGACATTCATACACTTGCCCATTAATCCCACACCTAGACATTTATGCTAAGAAAATAATCATATGTAGACAAAATTCATGTATCAATTTAGACATTTATTCTAAAAATATAATATATAGGCAAAATTAATGTATCAATTTATGTATAAATAGGTATTCTTATCATATCATAAGCTTAGAAACAATTCCCAAATGTCAACCAATAGATTAGATAAATAAATTATGAAACATCCATCTTCCGTAATGCTGTATAACCATTAAAATCATGGTTTACAAGCAGTTATTTAATAACATGGGGAAAAGGACACAGAATAACTGGAAGAAAATAAACATATTTTATCAATGGTTATCTTAGGATTCTCCAGAGAAATTGAACCTATAGGATGTGTGTGTGTGTGTATGTGTGTGTGTGTGTGTGTGTGGAAGTATATATATGTAAATATATATGTTTGTGGGGAGAGAGACTGATTGATGGATAGATTATAGGGAACTGGCTTACATGATTAAGGAAGCTGAAAAGTCCAGAATCTCAGTGTGGGCTGGCAGGCTTGAGACCCAGGAGAGCTGATATCCCAGCTCTAGTTTGGAGGTCCAGAGGAGCCAATAGTGCAGACGTATGAAGGCAGTCTGCAAAACTCCCTTATTCAGGGAGGTCAGTCTTAGTTCTGTTCAGGCCTTGAACTGATTACATGTGGGCCACCACAATGTAGAGGGCAGTCTTCTTTACTTCAAGCTTGCCACTCTAATTTTAATGTCATCAAAAACACCCTCCAAGTTAACACATAAGATGAATCATCAGAATGTTTAATATATCAGGTGATGGGTTTATAGCTAATTTTTACCTTCTTCTTTATGTATTTCTCTATTTTCTGTATTTTTTGCCCTGATATACATTATTTTTATATTTCTAAGGGTTGGACATATTTTGTAGAATAATTATGACAAACAACCTTGGCTGTATATACAGGCTTCATAAGAGAATATAAGATAGCTGCAGAACTGGATATCATAGACATTTTTGTGCATTTTGGAATTTGAAAGATTGTCAGAATCCAGCATAACCCTAGTGACCTGGTCTTCTCCTTGCCCCCACTATCCCTTCTTCTCCAAGAGTTCTCTACTCTGTTTCACTGTACAAAAGACTTGGCTATTTTCTCTTATCTCAGCATTTGTTTTCGTTTCTGCTCCTACTACCAACTTCTTCACTTTCATAAATGGCTACTAAATCTTATTACATGTCTTGAATTTAAACTCCTGAATAAAAGGATCTGGTTGTCCTCATTAGTCAAAGGGGTAGAGTTGGTCCCTGTTCAGCAGAGCTTTTCCAGCTGGCGACGTCATGTGCACGTACCATCCTGGATATGGTTTGTCCTTGGTTCAGGTGCTCAGTTCTTCAGTCACTTGTGGCCAAGATGGTGTGCCAACCCATAACTTAGGGATTTGAGAAAGGTCTCACTTTGTTACCCAGATTGTAGTGCTGTGGCACAATCCTAGCTCACTGCAGCCTCCAACTCTAGGGCTCAAGAGATCCTCCTGCCTCAACTTCCTGAGTAGCTGGGACTTCTGGCATGTGCCACTATGCCCAGCTAATTTTTAAATTTTGTGTGGAGTTGAGGTCTCACTATGTTACCCAGACTGGTCTCACATATGTTGCCCATTCCTTGTCTCAAGTGATCCTACTGCTGTAATATTGGGGTTCATAGTGTCCTCAGCTCCCCTGAGAGGACATTTCTCCAGGTTCTTGGTCTCCTGCCCTCTCAAGAATGAGAGAGGGGTCCACAGCACAGTGCGCAGTAAAAGCTGGACTCAAAAGTGTTTGTAGAAAGTGATTTATTTAAAGTGAGAGAAACAGGAGGAGAGAGAAAGAAACAGCTAAATCTCACATTGAGTGTGAGAATCCAGAAAGATGGAATCCAGGAGCAGAAAGCAGCTTCCACGGGAGAGTGTTAGGGAATAGAGAGAGAGAGATGGAGTTTAGGAGGAGAAGACAGGCTTCCACTAGAGTGTAGAAGGGGACTCCAGAGGGAAAATCCAGGAGAGAGAAAGAAAAATGGCTTCCACAAAGGGAGTATTCATGGAAGGGGACCCAAGCATGGAGTCTGAAGGGGTGTGGAAGAAGGGTACTTTTAACCTGAGAGGAACCCCTACCTTCTCTACGACCCCAGGCCAACGAAAGGAGTTCCTTAGAATTTCCGCTAGAGTGATTGACTCTTAGTTTCTTCCCGTGTCCGTGAAATTGAAACGTAAACCGTTAAATCTCCTGGATGGAGAGAGATGGGAGAAGGGCATGGCGCTAAGAAATTTTTGCCCTTAAAACTACGCCCCCCTGTGGACCCGGAAAGAGAACACATTTCCTCACTGTCTTGGCCTCCGGAAGCACTGGGATTACAGATGTGATCTGCCACTATGGCTGTGTCAAACAACATCTTTTTTAAATAATTATTTTAAATTGTTTTTCTCTCAATAATAGATCTTTTCAGCATACTTTCAGGTTTGTGATATTTGTTATTATTCTTCTATAAATTTATTTTTATGGATTATCTAAATTTTTGAGTTTGGGAATAGATTTCTTAAAAACTAACTTTCTCTTATCTGAGCATATTCTCCTAGTCAACTGTGCTTCTTGCAGTAGCTGGTGGAACACTGGTTGTCTAATGTCAGGCACTGGGCATCAGCATTGTCTATCGTTTGGCAGTGAGAGCATAAATCTGGTTCCAGGTCTTTGTGGCAAAGTAAGGAAAGAAATGGTTTTCACCGTCTTCATTTGTTTAAGAATTTGTTTCTAATTGTAGGCTCCTGCATTTGATATTGCTTATATAAGTTTTTGAGCAATTTTGATTCCTTCTTAATATCTTTTATAGCTTTTTTTTTTTTGAGACAGAGTTTCACTCTTGTTGCCCAGGCTGGAGTGCAGTGCCCAGGCTGGTCTCAAACTCCTGCCCTCAGGTGATCCACCCACTTTGGCCTCCCAAAGCGCTGGGATTACAGGCATGAGCCACCGTTTTATAGCTAATTTCTGAAAGTAAATATATTGTAACCATGTAGTTAACCAATATCACTTAAATAAGTGTTATATGTATTAACTTTCAAAATTTTCTGTTCCTTTCTTTCCTTAACTGACAGACATAAAATTATATATTAAACCCTAAAAGCGTAATTTCATAATTTGATCTTTCAAAAATATACCTTATGGATTTATTCTGATATCTGTGGCAGATATTTCTAATAGCTTTATTTGTAGCAATATTTTAAGAGGACTGATATGAGTGAGGCAGTTGTTTAACTGTATAATTTCTTGCTGTATAAAGGATAGCTCTACTGTCTACTATATATCATATGTAAGTTTTACTATTTATAATACCTTTACAGTACTAAAGTTAATCAAATAAAAATGTACTTACTTTCCCAGCATGACCACAACCATCACTATAAACCATACTTATTTTTGTTCTGTAGTATTGGTCATTTCACAGACATCAGAGATTTTTGCCCAATTAAAGTTAAAATGCAAATTTATGAGAAATCCAAGAACCAATTGTAATATTTGAAGATTAAACCAAACTAAATTACCATCATTATTTCACAGGAATGTCTCCAATGTCTAGCTACTCATTGGATGTGTCCACTTAGGTTTCTGTGACTCCTTTGAAATTATCTGGAATTTTGAATGTTTTTATTCATGGGTGCATTTGCGATAGGGGCCATTGCTTTGATTCAATTTTCTGGGTAGTCTTTATCATTTTATGTACCCTTTCCAAATCCCAGATCCTAAGATACCTCAGTAAAGGAATTGTGTCTTTATCTTCCCTCATTCCCAGTTGATAAATTACACTCTCTGCCCAGGTGCACTGGCTCACACCTGTAATCCTAACACTTTGGAAGGCTGAGGAGGGAGGATCACTTTAGCCTAGGAGTTGGAGACCAGCCTGGGAAATATTACAAGACCCCATCTCAATAAATACAAAAATTAGCTGAATGTGATGGTGCACGCCTGTGGTCCCTGATACTCAGTCGTGTTGGGGAACAGGGGGCGGGATTCAGGCGAAGGATTGCTTGAGCCTGGGAGGTTGAGGCTGTAGTGAGCTGTGATTGCACCACTGCACTTCAGCCTGGGTGACAAAGCGAGACTCTGTCTCAAAAAAAAAATTTTACCCTAATGATAGGTGCTCGTCTCACATCCTTACTGTTCATAATGATGCCAACTAGAACTCCTAAGTCCTGCATTAGATGCTTTTTCTTGGTAGCCTTAGGAGCCTTTATAGAAAGTATAAAATTTAAAAAAAAACTTTTATTGGCATGATCATCTGTGTATGAGGTATTTGGCTTAATACTGATTTGACAAGTCCTATTGTGGTAATCGTTTTTTTCCTCCATCCGCAGTGGAAAGGACCATGCTGGACTTTCCCCAGCATGTATCCTCTGACAAAGATGTACGAGCAGCAAGTACAGAAGCAGACAAAAGACTTTCTCGTTTTGATATTGAGATGAGCATGAGAGGAGATATATTTGAGAGAATTGTTCGTTTGCAGGTAAGTTCTGTTATAAATCCCTTTAAAAGGGGGAAACTCTACAACAAAAAGAATTTTCAACCATCAATAAAACATACTGACTGGATTTTCTTAGATTTTGTTTCCAATGATTACAATACCATAATGGGCATCATATAGTATTACATCATGTTAATTATATCACTGAGGCTATGTGGTGCTAATTCCATTCACTTAAAATTAAAAACCAAACATAGAAAAGTGAACGTCTGTAAAGTTAAGGCTTTTTAACAACATTATGAACTTGATGGTTACATGTAAGGGTTATCTTAGACCAAATCAATTAGAAGCAAATGGAATCAAGTTTTTTATCTATAAGTACCTTGTAGTTTTGAAACCATAATATTGATGACATACTGTTGATGAGATATGCCAGCGTCATTCCTGTCTGTCATCCTTACATTTTTCAAGACTTGTGGAAATTATGGATAATAGATGTTCTAGCTGGGCCTGTCCAAGTGTTTTTGTTCTTTTCATCACCAACGTTGATGTATGTCCCAGCAGTTTCATCGTGTCTTTGCTTTCAATTTTTATTTTTATGACACTTCAGCGATTTGTTTGGAAAAAGCCCCATGTTTTAAAATTATAGGCATTTTTGGTTTACTTTTGCATGTTTCTTTCTGCAGAATCCCAGTTTTTTTTCCTTTTTAGCAGACCATGAAAAGAGTTGAAATATAATATTTTAAATTAGCTTTTTATTTTGTAACTCATTATAGAATATATAATCAAGATTTAGACATGTAAGATGTATATCCTGTTTATTTTCTTGTATCAGACAAGCATTTTTCATCCTATAATTGATAATCATATAATTCATAATAGTTCACATTTAATACTATAAATTTTATGGTGAAAATAATTTTATGATTTTTCTTTATTAGTTAAATAGATCTTTTTGCTCCTTTTGACCACAGTTATTCCATGTGATTTGAATCATGGCCTGTTTAGTCTCCTCATTTTATTTCATCCCCAAATTACTTTTCTTTCTTGGTCTATTTTTTTTTATGTAATTTGGGATTTTTCTAGAATTCTGATTTCCTTTTGATTAATCCTGTTTTCATCATGATTTCTTAGTTTGCATTTGGAATAATGTATTTGTTATTATTTCACATTCTGTGATTCTTATGAATTTTACCAAAATATGAAAGATTTGTCATTTTAGATTTCTTTGTCGTAGAGTACTTTTAAATTTCATATATTCGAGACCAACTGGCCAACATGGTGAAACTCCATCTCTGCTAAAAATACAAAAATCAACCAGACATGGTGGCAAGCACCTGTAATCGCAGCTACTTGGGAGACTGAGGCAGGAGAATCACATGAACCCAGGAGGTGGAGTGAGCCGGGACAGAGCAAGACTCTGTCTCAAAATAATAATAATAATGATAATAAATTTTGTATAGTTTTGGGATTGATTCCACTAAACTTGGGAACAAATAGCTGCCTCTAGAGTAGACTGGCACACTGTAGTGACCTAATAGACACCAATGCATTCATCAGATTTGTGTCTTTATTTGAGGTGGTTCATTTCAGAGCTTTGTTTTAACAATTTAAGGTAATTTCAGATTTGGTTCTATAACTTTTCATCTTTTCAATGGAGTGAAAACTCTCATACATATGGATTATTGTGTGAACATTTTTAGGGTCCTCTACATTTGTTAACTCTACATCAGGATGATAAAAAATAACTTTTGTGTTTGTTTTTGCATTGAAGCTCACCAAGTGAATTTACCTACCTTCAGACCTCTTTCATGACAAATAGTTTTGTTTATTTAGGCAATTTTTTTAAAACCTAGAATTACCAGTGTTCTCTGCTAGAGTTAAACACTTTAATAAATGATAAAACTTATCCCATTTGTATCTAAAGGAAAAAATCAGATATCCAAGTATTTTATTTATTTGTTTGTTTATTTGTTTATTTATTTATTTATTATTGTCACCCAGGCTGGAGTACAATGGTGCAATCTTGGCTCACTGCAACCCCCACCTCCCAGGTTCAAGCGATTCTCCTTCCTCAGTCCCCCAAGTAGCTGGGATTACAGGCACGTGCCACCCTGCCTGGCTAATTTTTGTATTTTTAATATAGGTGGGGTTTCACCGTGTTGGCCAGGCTGGTCTCGAACTCCTGACCTCAGGTAATTTGGCTGCCTCAGCCTCCCAAAGTGTTGGGATTACAGGCGTGAGCCATCGCTCCTGACTATTTTATTTATTTTCTCTATAATACTGTAAATTAAATAGGATAGCCATGATGTAGTATATAAAGACTTCATTGATGGGTGGGTGTGGTGGCTCATGCCTGTAACTCCAGCACTTTGAAAGGACAATGCAGGCAGATTTCTTGAACTCAGGAGTTCAAGACCAGCTTGGGCAACATGGCAAAAACCCATCTCTACAAAAATAAAAAATAGAAAAATTAGCTGGGCTTGGTAGTGAGTACCTGTAGTCCCAGCTACTCAGGAGGCTGAGGTGGGAGGATTGTGCCCAGGAGGTTGAGACTACACTGAGCAGTGGTTGTGCCATTGTACTGCAGCCTGGATCACAGAGTGAGACCATGTCTCAGAAAAATTTTTTTAAAAATCCACACATAAAGGCCTCATTAAGCTGTATAAATAGGATCTTAAATTTACATGATGTCAGCAATTTCAGACATGCTCTACTAAAATGAGGATGCTGTGAATAATATTCCCAAGTTACCAATAACGTATATAGTAATCAAATATATTACCCAAATTGTATATAAAATGTTACTTTAGTTCTCTTTATTTTCCACTTTAATACATAGAAAAGTGAGATTACTTTTCGTAGTTCTTCATGAAATAAGGACTCCAGTTACCTATTGATGCATAACATATTGCCTGAAATCTTAGTGACTTGGAATAGCAACAATTTTTTTCTTTATTCTCACAGTTTCTGTGAGAATTCAGGAAGGAATTAGTTGGACAGTTCTGACTTGGGGTCTGACATGTTATTTCAGGCAGTGTTGGCTAGGACTGAAGCAGGTAGGAACTAGTAAGGCATCTCTCTTTATGTAGTCTCAGGGTGTCTGTATTAGTACATTTTCACACTGCTATAAAAGAGTACCTGAGACTGAGTAATTTATAAAGAAAGAGGTTTAATTGACCTCAGGAACTTAGTCATGGCAGAAGGTAAAGGGAAAGCAGGGCATGCCTTACATGGTGTCCAGAGAGAGAAAACACAGGGGAAGCATCAGACACTTGTCAAACAATCAGATCTCTTAAGAACTCACTCACCATCACAAGAACAGCATGAAGGAAACCACCCCATGATCCAGTCACTTCCCACCAGGTCCCTCCCTTGACATGTGGGAATTACAATTTGAGATGAGATTTGGGTGGAGACACAGCCAAACCATATCATTACACCCCTGGTCCTCACATTTCGAAACCAATCATACATCCCCAGCAGTCACCCATAGTCTTAATTCATTCTAGCATTAACTCAAAAGTCCAAGTCCAAAGTCTCATCTGCAACAAGGCAAGTCCCTTCCACCTATGAGTCTGTAAAATCAAAAACAAGTTAGTTACTTCTAAAATACAGTGTGGGTAGAGGTACTGGGTAAATGTTCACATTCCAAATGGGAGAAATTGACTAAAACAAAGGGGCCACAGGCCCTATGCAAGTCCAAAACCCAGCCAGGCAGTTGTTAAATCTTAAAACTCCAAAATCTCCTTTGACTCCATGTCTTACATCCAAGGCACACTAATCCAGGGGGTGGGCTCCCATGGCCTTGGGTGGCTCCTCCTCTGTGGTTCTCAGGTTACAGTCCCTGCAGCTGCTTTCACAGGCTGGTGTTGAGTGCCTGCAGCTTTTCCAGGGGCAGGGCGCAAGCTCTCAGCAGATCTACCATTCTGGAATCTGGAGGACAGTGGCCCCCTTCTTACAGCTCCACAAGGCAGTGACCCAGTGGGGACTCTGTGTGGGGGCTCCAACACCATATTTCCCTTCCCCACAACCCTAGTAGAGGTTCGCTGTGAGGTCTCCACCTGCACAGCAGACTTTATCTGGACATCCATGCATTTCCATACATCCTCTGAAATCTGGGAGGAGGTTCCCAAAGCTTAATTCTTATCTTCTGCACACCTCCAGGCCCAGTACCATATGGAAGTCACCAAGGCTTGGGGCTTGCATCCTCTGCAGCAAATGCCCAAGCTGAACATTGGCTCCTTTTAGCCACACTGGAGCTGGAGCATCTGGGATGCAGGGCAGTATGTCCTGAGGCTACACAGAGCAGCAGAGTGGGAAGGGAGGGGGCCCTGGGCCCCCGCCCACAAAAACATTTTTTTCTCCTAGGCCTCCAGGCCTGTGATTGAAGGGGGTCAGAGACATTTCCCCCATTTTCTTGGCTACTAACATTTGATACCTTGTTATTTATGCAAATTTCTCAGCTTGCTTGAATTTCTCCCCAGAAAATGGGTTTTTCTTTTCTACCACATGGTCAGTCTGCAAATTTTTCAAACTTTTATGCTGTGCTTTTCCTTTAAGCATAAGTCCCAATTTTGAACCATCTCCTTGTGAATGCATATGGCTATATGCTGTTAGGAGCACCCAGGCCACTTCTTGAATGCTTTGCTGCTTAGAAATTTCTTCTGCCAGATACCCTAAATCATCTCTCTTAAGTTCAAAGTTCCACAGATCTCTAGGGCAGGTGCAAAATGCCCAGTATCTTTGGTAAAGCATAGCATGGGTGACCTTTACTCCAGTTCTCAATAAGTTCCTCATCTCCATCTGAGCCCATGTCAGCCTGGACTTCATTGTCCATACCACTATCAGCATTTTTGGTCAAAATCATTCAATAAGTCTCTAGGATGTTCCAAGCTTTCCCACATCTTTCTGTCTTCTTCTGAGCCCTCCAAATTGTTCCAACCTCTGTCCATGACCCAGTTTCAAAGTCGCTTCTGCATTTTCAGGTTGTCTTTATAGTAGTACCCCACTATCCTGGTACCAATTCTCTGTATTAGTCCATTCTCACACTGCTGTAAAGAATGCCTGAGACTGGGTAATGTATAAAGAAAGAGGTATAATTGATTCACAATTCCACATGGCTGGGAGGCCTTAGGAATTTACAATCATGGCAGAAGGTGAAGGTGAAGCAAGGCACATCTTACATGGTAGCAGGAGAGACAGCAAGCTCAGGGAAAGCGTCAGACACTTATAGAACAACCAGATCTTGTGAGAACTCACTCACTATCATGGGAACAACATGGGGAAACCAACCACATGATCTGGTCACCTCCTACCAGGCCCCTCTTGTCACATGGGGATTCAAATTCAGATTACAATTTGAGATGAGATTTGGTTGGGCCACAGCCAAACCATATCAGTGTCTTAGTCAGATTGTGCTGCCATAACAAAATACCATAAACTGAATCCTTTAAATGTTAACTTTTTCACAGTTGTAGAGGCTGCAAGTCCAAGATCAGTGTGCCAGCATGGTTGGGTTCTGGTGAGAGCCCTCTTCCTAGCTTGCAGGTGGCCCCTTCCCTTCCCTACTGGCCCTTCCTCACTGAGTGCACATAGTACATGATGGGAGGTGTGGGACTGGAAGGCAAGGGGAGAGAGAAACAGGGAGAACTCTCCTTCTCTTCCAAAAAGGCCACAATCCTGTCAGATTAAGAACCTGCACTTCTGACCTCATTTAACCTTAGTTACCTACCAAAAGCCTATTTACAAATACAGCCACATTGTGCCTAGGGCTTCTATAAAAGAACTTGAAAGGACACAGTTTAGTCCATAGCACAGGGTGTCTCCATGTGGTCCCTTTGTATGGATTAATTTGGGCTTCCTTATAGTGTGATGATACCAGGATGGTAGAACTTCTTTCATGAGGCTCAGAGCTCCAATATGAGTGTTCCAGCAAGCCACATAGAAGCTACTTTGCATTTATGACCTGTCACAGAAGTCATGTGACATCACTCTGCCATACCATATTGGTTGACAAGTCACTGCATTCTTCCCAGATTCAAGGGATACCACATCTCAGTCTGGGAAGTATCAATTGGCAGTCATGTTTCAAAACCTTCAAAATAGGAGAGGAACTGGGATGGTTAATGGGAACCAAAGAAAAGAAATAGAATGAACAAGACCTGCTACTTGATAGCACAACAGGGTGACTATAGTCAATAATGACTTAACTGTACATTTTAAAATAGCAAGGTATAGGCCGGGCACAGTGGCTCAAGCCTGTAATCCCAGTACTTTGGGAGGCCGAGACGGGTGGATCACGAGGTCAAGAGATCAAGACCATCCTGGTCAACATGGTGAAACCCCATCTCTACTAAAAATACAAAAAATTAACTGGGCATCATGGCGCGTGCCTGTAATTCCAGCTACTCAGGAGGCTGAGGCAGGAGAATTGCCTGAACCCAGGAGGCAGAGGTTGCGGTGAGCGGAGACTGCACCATTGCACTCCAGCCCGGGTAACAAGAGCGAAACAACGTCTCAAAAAAAAAAAAAAAAGAAATAGCAAGGTATAACTGGATTGTTGGTAACACAAAAGATAAATGAGGGGATGGATACCCCATTCTCTGTGATGAGATTATTACATATTGCTTGCCTGTCTCAAAACATTCCATATGCCCCATAAATGTATACACCTACTGTATACCTACAAAATTTTTTTAAAACCTTCAAAACAAATAATTTGTTGACTAAAATGGACAGAAGAAATTATAGTAGAGGATAAGATTTACCAGTGTGTTGTGGCCTTTTCTCCCTCCCAGTGTATGACTAGTAAGACTGCCTTACATTTGTATAGCAATATGACTCATCCAATCTTATGAGGTAGGCTTTTTTGTAATATAAGTGAAGAAACCAAGGCTCAGAAGCAATAACTTTCCAAGAGCCACAGCACTGGTGGGTAAGTGCTTGCCAAAAACCATGTAGACTGTTTGTTAGACCCTTTGAGGGAGAGAGGTGTCATGTTTGATTCTACTTCGCATCTCTGGCAAGAGTGCCTGTTAAAAAGTAAGCATACAGTAAATGTTCATCAAACTAACGTGAGAAACCAGTTAGTGGCAGATCCAGAAAATAGGCCTTCAGTAATTTATGGGACATGAGATACCCATTTGGAAAAATAAAATTGATGGTTTCCTCACAACCAACTGAAAAACAATTCCTAATGGATTAAAGTCATAAAAGGCTAGAGATTAAAGCTTCTAGATGCCTATACAAGAAAATATCTTTATGACATCTGGGCAGGGATATATTTCTTAAGATGCAAAAAGTGCTAACTACAAAATATAAGGCTAATGAACTTGACTATGTTAAAATAACTTCTATTCATAAGGAAAGTGAAGACAATTCAAATACTGAGAAAATAAATTTATAAAACATTAAACTAGCAATGCATTCTATGATATATAAAGAACTACTATAGTCAATACAAAAAACATCCCAGTAGAAAAATGGGCAAATTATGTGAAGAGATATTTCAAAAGAAATGCATATAGCAATTAAATATACGAAAAAATGTTCAACTTTATTAACAATCAGAAATGCAAATGAAGACCCTAATAAGTTACCATTCTTCACTCACAAGATTGCCAAACATTAAGAAAATCAATAATGCCAAGTTATCTTTGTGGATATGGATCAACAAGAATGTTTGTGCATTGCTTCTAAGAGTGTAACTGATTAATAACCAAGTTGGAAAAACAGTATTACAGAGTTGGAACTTAAATTCTCTAAAACCTCGTACATCCACCCCACTCCCACCTCAGTATTTACCTAGAGATTCCTTTGCATTTGTGCAAGATAATATTGGACAAATGTTCATAAAAACCCAGATTGCCATCAGCAAGAAAACGGATCTATAAATTATGGTACATTTATGCAGTGAAATATTTTATAGCATTAAATAACTATAACAACATGGGACAATATAGTTGAATCTTAATAGAAATGAAGGAAAGAAATTGCAGAATACTGCATACAATGCGATACTTTATAAAGCTCAAAATGAAGCAAAGGTATACAATATATAAGTGGTAAAACTGCCAAAAATGTTTATCACAAAATTCAAGAGAGTAGGTATTTTTTGCATAGATTACCTGTTGCATAAGTAAATGCAGTGGTATTGTTAATGTCCTATTTTATAAGTTGAAGGGTGGATTTAATTTGTCCTCACTACATGCATGTAGTTTTATCCATTTGGAGATAATCAAGTCTCACAGACACATTTAACATATATTAAATGTATCCTTAATTCCACAAAGGCGGGGAAAGAAAAAAAGAAAAAGCAGTGACAACAAGGACTTTCTCATCCTTTAAAGCTAAAAACAAATGGCCAGGTGTCAAAAGCCAGCAATTATGGCTGCAGGTATTAGTATTTCCCAGTTCTGACAAGGGCTTCTCAACTGTTGGCTTTTAAAAAGCCAGCAGACATCAAAGAAGATTTTATGCCTGCTCTTTCCAGCCATTTTGGTGAGAAAAAAGTAGTGTCTTCATGTCAAAACAATCAGGCATATTCTGTTCCAGTGGCCTCCTAAGGAATTCTGCAAAAGAGGAATTCTTTCATGAAATAGAGGCTGAAGTATGCAAGCCAAATTTGAGGTGTGCAGTGATCTATTGTAATATTGTTTATTTTTTTAGAGCAGTAGGCTTTAGTCTTGCCAATTCATCTTAGCCAATTAGTTTTTTAAATAGGAAAGTTTTAATGTTACAGTACAGATGAATAGGTCATAAGATTAAGTGTAGATGATTTTAAACATTATGTAATCTCTCCTACTTGACAAGCCATGGAGACCCAGCTTCAAATTAAAATATAAGAACCAGAAATGGCCGGGTATGGTGGCTCATGCCTGAAATCCCAGCACTTTGGGTAGGCCAAGGCAAGCGGGTGGCCTGAGCCCAGGAGTTCCAGACCAGCCTGGGCAACATGGCAAAACCCCGTCTCTACCAAAAATATAAAAATTAGCCAGTCTCATAACCTGGTCTCAAAATAAATAAATCAATAGTTGAAAAATTTTAAGTTAAAGTTAAAAAAAAAAAAAAGAATCAGTACCTTAAAACAATGACCAAAAAACAAAAAAAAGGATGATATCCCAAATTCATTTATAATTTAATTCCCTTTATTTACCATGTCTTCTTGATTTTTTGAATATGTAAGTCTAGTCATTGGTCATAATCAATGCTACTAAACTTGTAATTGTGTTGGGGTCTTAAAAGCCGAGGGAACCAGAGATAAAGCATCAACTACCTTGGCTTTGTTTCCCCATTGGCCAAGCACCCTTCTTTTCTGCTTCTCTTTTTTCCAAGTACTTACCTATTTTTTAACGTACTGTGTGATACTGATGTTACCTATTAATATGTCTTTCTTTTCCTTCACGTGACTTAAACCTCTTCAAGAATATTCCTTTTTGTTTCCTTAGTGCCAGCCATAAATAGGAGCTCAGTAAATGTGTGTTGAACTGAACTAGCCCCAGTGAAAATGTATCTTCATGAAGTGTTGTACCTCACTTCAGCAACCTCATGCTGTAGCTCAGACAAAAGCAGTGAATCTTGTGATGGCATATTGAATTAGCAGTCAGCAAGCAGTCCTGGCTATATCCCGCTAGCCCAGGAGTGCAGACAACTGCCTAAAAATGTCCTCCTCACAGTAGTAGGATAGCAGCCTTACAGTAAATGTCATGAATTGGGGCAGAGGCAAGAGGGAACAGAAAAACTAAAGTGTAAATACAATACAATTAGTTATTTCTCTATTTTACTTCTTTTTGGGGGGGGGGATTTTTCCTTTTTGTTTTTTTTTTAGAAACAGGATCTGGCTCTGTCACCCAGCTGGACCGTAGTGACATAATCTCAGCTCACTTCAAGCTCTGCCTTCCAGGTTCAAGTGATTCTCCCACCTCAGCCTCCCAAGTAGCTGGGACTACAAGCACACGCCACCACACGCAACTATATACTCTCTTATCTGTATTATAATTCCCTAGCAAATTCAAAGTTTCCTAATTCATTTTTTTTCTTGAGGTGGGGTCTCACTCTGTCACCTAGGCCAGAATGCAATGGCACCATCATGGCTCACTGTAGCCTGAACCATCTAGTTTCAAGCAGTCCTCCCACCTTGGCCTCCCATACTGCTAGGATTACAGGCATAAGCCACTATGCCCAGCCCTGAATTCTATTATTAATTTTTTTTTTTTTTTTTTTTTTGAGATAGGTTCTCACTCTGTTGCCCAGGCTGGAGTACAGTGGCTCAATCTTGGCTCACTGCAACCTCTGCCTCCTGGGCCCAAGCAGTCCTACCACCTCAGCCTTCCAAGTAGCTAGGACTACAAGTACACACCACCATGCCCAGCTAATTTTTTTGTTTGTTTGTTTTTTTGAGAGACGGGGTTTTGCCATGTTTCCCAGGCTGTACTTCTGAGCTCAAGTGATCCGCTCACCTCAGCCTCCCACAGTGTTGGGATTACAGGTGTGAGGCACTGTGCCCAGCCCTGAATTCATTTTTTAAATGATATTCAGAGGATTATCCTATCTTAATCTTCATAGTTCTTTTAACAATGTTGTAATTTTTCCTTTGTATAATACAGAAAATCCCACTGAAATAATTTTTTATTTACATATTTTAGAAACAGAAAATATGAAGTTCTTATAAAAAAAAAAAAAGACAATCCATGAGACAGAAGGTGGGGAGGGTTTAGGGGAAAATAAGAAACTCAATATGTGGTCAGGCGCAATGGCTCAGGCCCGTAATCCCAGCACTTTGAGAAGCAAAGGCAGGTGGATTGCTTGAGCTCCAGAGTTTGAGACCAGCCTGAGCAACATGATGAAAACCCTTCTCTACAATATAAGCAAAAATTACCCAGGTGTGGTGGCGTATACCTGTAATCCCAGCTACTTAGGAGGCTGAGGTTGGAGGGTCTATTGAGCCTAGGAGTTCAAGGCTTCAGTGAGCCATGATTACACCACTGTACACCAGCCTAGGTGACAGAGTGAGACCCTGTCTCAAAAATAATAATAGTAATCAACTCAATTTTTGTTATGAAATTTTAAAGAATTATTAAAGATGGTAATATAGTTGTATGGTATATTGGGAAAATCATTAAATTGGAATTTGAAGAATTTATTTTTTGCTGTTTTTAACCATTAGATAGCTATGTGATCTTGGGAAAATCATCTAACCTCAGTTTTCTTGACTGTAATATGAGTATATAATTATACTTGTGAGAGAGATGTCAAGAGAGAAAGAGAATACACATTCATATTAAAACTCTTTGTTACAGCAGAAAATTAGGAGAAAACTAAATCTTGTCACCACAGAGATTAAAATAAGATTCCATACTGTCCGATTATATAAATTTAAAGATCACTTCGGAGAACTTTAGCCCTCCACTCTTTAAGCAGAAAAACTTCACCTAAAGAGGCCTATGGTCTGGTTCAGATTCAAGGGGAGAAATTTTTGTTAGAAAGGAAGGTGCAATTATAGCAAGACAGTCTAGAAGTGTTGGCTGATTCCCTCTTGGAAAATCCTTGGGCAGTAATTCTGACTTTGCCTGGGGATTGTAAGAGAATATTACTATGATCAGCTCTGGGATAGGAATGTGCTTAAGAAGCACATTTTAGAAGTGCCTTACTCCTGCCAGAGAACTCTGGGGATTTCCTGAAACTTTAGTGTCTGCCTAGCAAGGAGTGTCTGGTTGTAATTAGTCAGATTTCTGTTGTGTCATTTTTGTGGTAAGTTAAAAATTTCATTACAGTTAATTAGTCATACATATATAAATTATATATATATATTTGAGACAGTTTTACTCTGTCCCCTGAGCCAGAATACAGTGGCATGTTCTTGGCTCACTACAACCTCCACCTCCTGGGTTCAAGTGATTCTCCTGCCTCAGCCTCCCAAGTAGTTGAATTACGCACACGCACCACCACACCTGGCTAATTTTTGTATTTTTAGTAGAGATGGGCTTTCACTATGTTTGCCATGCTGATCTCGAACTCCTCATTTCAAGTGATCTACCCGATTCGGCCTCCCAAAATGCTGACATTATAGGCATGAGCCACTGATCCCAGCCTAATATGTCATATTTTAATTAGACCTAATTCAGAGCTGATTTTTCTAAGACTATCCTTCTACCTGTTTGTACCTTTATCATTTATTTTGGGAGTAAGTGGTTTTAGACTATGAGTTCTGAGTTCATATCCTGAATATAATTTAGGCTTTCTGAAATAGCAACCCTGCTATGTGCTGATACGGCAGGTTGCAGCCTACCTAATATGAGAGCTCATCCTGATCAAGTATAACTATAGGATAGGAATTTTGCTTTCATCAGCTGTTGAGGCTTTGTGATGAGTCTGTGTCCTTAGCTCAGGGCCAAATGTGGCCCAAGAGCCCAAGTGCACACACAGCTGTTCCCCTGTAGCCTTAGCTTCTCACTGGCTCCTTCCCTTGCTTGGATGGCCCTCTGCTCTGGGTCTTACCCTGCTCTCCTGGGTCCTTAACAACTTACTCAGCTCTTGCCAGACACTTCTCACCAGGGATTCCTCCCAACTCCCCTGCACATAACTACAGCCTGGATTCTCCCCAGCTCTACAGCTTGCAGTATTGCACTGTCTAGAGACTCCTATTGCTATACCTCACACTATAGGACAGACTTCCTGGTCCTACTAAAGCCAACCTAGATCAACCCAAGTTAATCACATCCTCACGAGCACTGTGATTTGAGCTGCTGGCCATCCCTGAGGGAACCAGCCCATAGCCCAGTTATCGCCTTGGCCATTGTGGGTTTCTTCCCTTTGCAGGGACCTGCTGCTAGCATTCCATTGTGCACTAATACTAGCTAGGGAGGGTTCCAACTCCAGTCATGCCAGCCTACACAAATTCTCCAGGGACCCAAAGGGAGGTTTCTGTGGAAAAAGGGGTCTAACTATTTTCTGCCTCTGCTGAGCATAAACTCAGAGGAAAATGTGAGTAATGGATGTACAACAAATGCTCTAGTGCTGTGACATAAAATTATTTGTTGGCCAAATATAGTCACTCACACCTGTAATCCCAGCACTTTGGGAGGCCGAGGCGGGTGGATCACTTGTGGCCAGGAGTTTGAAACCAGCCATGGCCAACATGGCAAAACCCCATCTCTACTAAAAATACAAAAATTAGCTGCACATGGTGGCATATGCCTGTAATTCTAGCTACTTGGGAGGCTGAGGCATAAGAATCACTTGAACCTGGGAGGCAGAGGTTGCAATGAGTCGATATCACACCACTGCCCTCCTTCCTGGGTGACAGAGCAAGACTATCTCCAAAAAAATAAAATAATTTGTTAGTAGGCAAAGTGAGATAGAATTGGCTGTATTAAGTGGTATTAAGTTGAAATACAACTCTGTTTACCTCTGCATCAAAAGACACACAATTACAAAATTATTGCAGCATAGATCACCAACAATTTAAAATGCAGTCTCGCAGCTGAACAATCCTTTTACAGATTTAACTAGCTGGGAAATTATGGATGCGTATGGTTGGACAGTCTGGGTCTGTCATGGAGAGAATGTTTGACCAATACAAAGCCCATAAAGCCTTAGAAACAAAAGTCCCTCATTGGTCTTCAACCAAACTGAATTCATAACCCCTGCTGAATCTGTCCAGAGTCCATTTGTTCCTGGGGATCACTAACTACCCAGCCATCCAGATGTGCCATGTGTATTCTGCCACCTGCTTTAGAGAAACATCTGGTGTCTTTATTACCTTGCTGTGGCTGGGCGAATTTTCCATTCCCCTCCAGGGCTCTGTCCTTTTGAGTGAGTGATGTTTATACTGCCACATACAGATTTCAAATTTACTGTCCCGCTTTCCTCTTCTTTGTGCAGTGCTGACTCATTTTCCCCAGATACTTGTTCCTATGCGGCTTGCTGTAGTCCCTTGATCTCTCTTGGCAAATGACAGTAAGGCATTTTTGAAGTGTTGGAAGGCATTTGCTGGGGTTTTATCTAGCTCTCCCTGTTTGGAATATTGGCAAAAGAGTCCCACTCTGCATTTGTATAGAATTTACCCATTATTTCTATTCCCACCTTTCAAGTTGGAACCAGGTTAGCAAATGATAGAAAATTAAATCCAGATGATTTGTGATAAGAAATATGTTTTGTGAAAAAGACCACTCAGTCATAAAGAATGCTCAGAATTAGATTATGCAAACGCTTCTATTATCACACTTTCAAGTGGTACAGGCACTCCTGATTCTGATGCAAGGCAAGGAAATTCTAGTTAGCTTTTTATTTATTTAATGTTTCTGTTTTAAATGAGCAGAAGCTCACTAAAGCGTAAAAGAAATTAGGTCTTCAATAGGGCTTGCCTGATAATCACCTGTGTGTTTCATAACCCAACAGAGATGATGAATAAATTTGCTGTGGCCTCATAGTTTATAATTTACCAATGCACTGTTTCAACAGAAATGGTTTTTATGCTCTTTAATTTCAGGAAACCTGTGATCTGGGGAAAATAAAGCCTGAGGCCAGACGATACTTGGAAAAGTCGATTAAAATGGGGAAAAGAAATGGGCTCCATCTTCCTGAACAAGTACAGAATGTAAGTTTATGTTTCCTTTTCTTATCAGAAAAAAAATGAATAAATAAAACAAAATACTAGTTGAACATCCCTAATCCAGAAATGCAAAATGCTCCAAGATCTGAAACTTTTGGGTGCCAACATGATGCTCAGAGGAAGTGCTCATTGGAGCATTTCAGGTTTTTGAAGTAGATATGCTCTGCTGGTAATAATGGGAATGTTCCAAATTCCAGAAAACTCCAAAATCTGAAATGTTTTAAGCCCCAAGCATTTCAGATAAGGGATACTCAACTTGTGCAACAGCAACAACAAAAAAAAAAACAGAAAATAGGGAAACAGATGGGTTATAATAAAATAACCCGTGATATAAATCCATCCACAATGTATTTTGTATTCAATGGTTTTAAATTCTGTAACTCCTGTTAACCTCATGGTGACTGACAAACAACTGATAACTTAAAATTGTTCTTTAACCTTGTACAAGTTTTATTTGTTTCATATGTGTTGAGCTTATTTTCCCTGCCCAGTTTTACATTCTTTAAGAGCTTGTTTCAGATCTGATAGTTGATTTGTATTTTTATTCCCTTAGTCATACAGCGATATGGCACTGATAATAAAATCCTTACTGATGGAGAGTTTTAAAACCAGCACTTTGAAATGGAGTATCCTATGTTTAATACATGCCCCTTAAAACAAGAGAGATTAGCTGCTGAAAGGTGCCTCTCAAACTTTTTTTTTTTTTTTTTTTGAGACAGAGTCTTGCTTTGTCGCCAGGCGCTGGGCTGGAGTGCAGTGGCATAATCTAGGCTCACTGCTATCTCCACCTCCTGGGTTCAAGCAATTTTCCTGCCTCAGCCTCCCGAGTAGCTGAGACTACAGGCACGCACCACCATACCCAGCTAATTTTTGTATTTTTTAGTAGAGACAGGGTTTCACCATGTTGACCAGGATGGTCTGAATCTCTTGACCTCATGATCCACCCTCCTTGGCCTCCCAAAGTGCTGGGATTACAGGCGTGAGCCACCATGTTTTGTCTAATGCCAGTCAGGCCTTCCAGGTTCAAAAATAAACTCGGTTCCAGAATTAACCTTTTGCTTATTAGACAGGAAATATAGTCCATGATTTACTTCCAGGTCATTCTTCTAGCCAGCAGAACTGGAAATAAGTTTGGAAGAAATCCAAATCAAGTGTCGTCAGCATGTTAGCTATAACCACAGGCACCACTGAGACATGGGTACCTTTCTCCCACCTTAAGCCCTTTGAACACCTTATAACCTCTTCCTTCACCTAGTTAGAGGAGAAATGTGATTGATATCACTTACCTGACCCTTTGTGTTCCTGGTCAATTCTTAATTCTGTTTGGAGCATGAACACTGTATTAGTTAAGATATGTTTGGTTGCAGCTAACAAAACCCTGTTAAACAAGAGATTTATTTGCTTGTATCACTGGAAGGCCTGGGGTGGGGAAGCTGCATGGCTTGGTTTGATCCTGATGCACAGTAGAGTGACTGGCCACATGATTTTTCTGTTTCTCTATTCTGTCTTCCTCAGTGTTAGTTTTAACTAAAGGCTGACTTCCTTTCATTACCAAAATGGCTATAAATCTAAAAACTCCACCATCCATAAGGACATAGAAAAGCCACCAGTAAACCTTTCCTCATGTCTTAATGGCCCAGAGTGGATTCTGTTTTTAATCCTGAATTTCCTTTTAGTCAATGGAATACCAGGTCTGGGTTATCTGAACAGTCTCAAGGTCAATGAGGATGGAATGCCGGCCCAGCTGGTGTAGAAGTCACACCCTAGAGTTGCAGATAGGATCAGGTCCTCTCTGAACAAAGTGGGGCAGAGGTAGAAGGGAGTTGAAGAGAATCAGAAAACAGCACTGAACAGTGTATTAGGTCAGTAGTCTCAAATTTAGTGTGCATCAGAATTACATAAAAGGCTTATTAAAACTCTGACTATAGGACTTTTAAGAGTTTGTACTTTAGTAGGTTTAGTGTGGGGGTCTCAACAATTTGCATTTCTGCCCGGGTGCAGTGGCTCATGTCTGTAATCCCAGCACTTTGGGAGGCCAAGGCTGGTGGATCACCTGAGGTCGAGAGTTTGAGACCAGCCTGACCAGCATGGAAAAACCCATCTCCACTGAAAATACAAAATTAGCCAGGCATGGTGATCATGCCTGTAATCCCAGCTACTCGGGAGGCTGAGACAAGATAATTGCTTGAACCTAGAAGGCAGAGGTTGCAGTGAGCCCAGATCATGCCATTGCACTCCAAACTGGGCAACGAGAGCAAAACTCCATCTCAAAACAAAAACAAAAACAAACAAAAAAAAAAACAAAGAATTTGCATTTCTAACGGCTTCCCTGGGGATACTGATGCTCCTAACCAGGGCCACACTTTGAGAAGCAGTAGATTTCATTATATAGCATTGTTAGAAGAATGGGACAGATTAATAAAATTATATCTTTTTTTTTCTGGTGATTTCTTCTTATTGCTTCCTTTCATCTCCCACCTAATACTTTTTACGCACATCTTAGGGTCTGTAAATCATCTTTGTTTACAAAAGCTCCATAAAACTTTTCCCCAAAGTAACAATAGAATGAATTACTCAGCTCTTATCTCTTGGTTTACTTCATAACCAGATGCTGAATACCAAACTAAAATTTTGAACTGGAAATGATTAGAAATATGTTAATTGGGCCGAGTGCAGTGGCTCATGCCTGTAATCCCAGCACTTTGGGAGGCCGAGGCGGGTGGATCATGAGGTCAAGAGATGGAGACCATTCTGGCCAACATGGTGAAACCCCATTTCTACTAAAAATACAAAAGCCGGGGATGGTGGCTCGTGCCTGTAGTCCCAGCTACTCGGGAGGCTTAGGCAGGAGAATCACTTGAACCCAGGAGGCGGAGATTGCAGTGAGCTGAGATCTCTCCATTGCACTCCAACCTGACAACAGAGTGAGACTCCGTCTCCAAAAAAAAGAAAGAAAGAAAGAAAGAAATATGCTAATTGGTAATGGGCAGCTAGATTTATTCATTCACTCAGCAACTATTTATTGTGTACATACTATGTGCAATATATTGTATTTACTATACATCCTAAATTTATCCTTTAAATTCACAGCGAATTCCTAAGATATCAACAGACTTGCCTTTCTGTAAGTGCTACGCACAGATGCACATGGACATGACATAGTGGACTGCAGAAACCTATTTTATCAAGCACCTCCCTACAAAAGCACTTTCTTTTTTTTTTTTTTTGAGACGGAGTTTCGCTCTTGTTATCCAGGCTGGAGTGCAATGGCACGATCTCGGCTCACCCCAACCTCCGCCTCCTGGGTTCAGGCAATTCTCCTGCTTCAGCCTCCTGAGTAGCTGGGATTACGGGCACGCAGCACCGTGCCCAGCTAATTCTTTGTATTTTTTAGTAGAGATGGGGTTTCACCATGTTGACCAGGATGGTCTCGATCTCTTGACCTCGTGATCCGCCCGCCTCGGCCTCCCAAAGTGCTGGAATTACAGGCTTGAGCCACCGCGCCTGGCCTGAGTTTCTTTTTTTTGTTGTTTGTTTTTTTGTGTTTTTTTGAGACGGAGTTTCGCGCTTGTTACCCAGGCTGGAGTGCAATGGCGCGATCTCGGCTCACGGCAACCTCCGCCTCCTGGGTTCAGGCAATTCTCCTGCCTCAGCCTCCTGAGTAGCTGGGATTACAGGCACGCGCCACCATGCCCAGCTAATTTTTTGTGTATTTTTTAGTAGAGACAGGGTTTCACCATGTTGACCAGGATGGTCTCGATCTCTTGACCTTGTGATCCACCCGCCTCCGCCTCCCAAAGTGCTGGGATTACAGGCTTGAGCCACCGCGCCCGGACTCCTGAGTTTCTATTTATTGCTAATGTCCTGCATTTTTATCTTCCTTTCAGGAAATCAAATCAATGAAGAAAAGAATGAGTGAGCTATGTATTGATTTTAACAAAAACCTCAATGAGGATGATACCTTCCTTGTATTTTCCAAGGCTGAACTTGGTAAGTTTTGTTATTTTTCTAGATTAAATCATATAATTTAGGCAAATAATGTTGCCTCACAGTTTGCTTTACTTTCCAGATTCAAAATTTCTAAATCATAGTTCAAATAATTATTTAAAAAGTAATCCAGTACCTAAGCCCACCACCCCTTCTACAGAAGAGACAAATCAACCAAAATTAGATTTAGACTAATGAATATATACTATTTCTAGAGACAGTCCAGAGGGGACTTAGTTATCTTTTCTTTTTTCAGATTTTTTTGATAGTTTATACTTATGTTTAACAGCCTTCAGTGCCTTAAAATTTTTTTTGCCTTGCAATGTTTCCTGCATTGTATCTTAAAATAGTCTCTTCTTATTCAGTCCTGGGTCTTCTTGACTTAATTTTGCCTGTTCTCCACTAAAACATCATTTGCACAAGTTTACTGAAACCTGTTCATATTTTGATACCATATCCCAAGGCACCTGGCCTCTAACAGCCACCCCCATTCCAGCAACATCAAAATGATATTAAAAGGATTGTCATTATTTTACTTGAATTTCAATTACTCCACAAAAATCATAGACTTACTAAAAGGCACCATGCCAATGCTAAATACAGCAGTAATGAGTAGAAAATTTGATATATGAGAAAATGATTTTTTGCAGGTGCTCTTCCTGATGATTTCATTGATAGTTTAGAAAAGACAGATGACAACAAGTATAAAATTACCTTAAAATATCCACACTATTTCCCTGTCATGAAGAAATGTTGTATCCCTGAAACCAGAAGAAAGATGGAAATGGCTTTTAATACAAGGTGCAAAGAGGTATTATAAATGTTTGTCTTTCGTTTTTAATGGAGTGTTTTAAGAAAAAGGTTTACTTTGTTTACCAGTGTCAAAGTCAGCTCAGAGACTGCTATTCCTATTTGTGTGTGCACTGTATCTCTAATTCCTCAGACTTATAAGACTTTTAGCTTTTTCATTGCTTATTGACACCCTGCTTGATGTGGTCACAGGATAAGCTGTTCTAATAAAAATACAGTGGGTTAAATAAACTAGAAGTTGCTCCTCTCCTAAATCTACAATCCAGGACTGATGAGGCATCAGTCCCTCAACAAGTTACTTCCAAGTTCATTCCTTTCCTAGCCTGTTGGGAAGTGGAGGAAAAGAGAGCATGGAGCAAGCATCTTGTGGGAGAAAACTTGAAAATGACATACATCAACTCCATTCACATCCCATTGACCCTGATTTCATCATATCTAGCTGTAAGGAAGGCTGGGAAATGTAGTCATTAGTGGAAAGCCATTTGCTCAGAGTTGGGGGTTTTATTATTAAAAAGAAAAGTGACTAGAAATAGTGGTTGCTTAGAGATGGTTTGGAAGGAGTATAGGAGAAGAATCACAGTGGAGGGTAATCATGATGAAATTTCTAGGGGTATAATTGAAATGTTCATTGCCTTGATTATGTTGATGATTTCACAACGCACACATACGTAAAAACTAAACAAATGCTTTAAATATGAAAAAGAAAAAAGGAAGAAGTAGACATGAATTTTCAGTCGTCTAGCCAGTTCTACCATGATCTGTCTCTCTAGCTATCCAAGTAACCATGAGGAGACTTTTTTCAATACATAAGACTCATTCACCATTTGTTAATTCCCAGTTACTGCCTTAAGGTCAAAGACCAGGATCTCTGGGTGGTTGTAGCTTCTCATAATCTAGCAAACTATAAAAGGAAAGACAAGTTATCAGCTCCTCACCCCAACACCCTCCCCTCATATCCCCAGTGATGGAATAGGAAAAGAATAACTACACGAAAAGCTCCCATTTGGAAAAGGAAAAACTGGGAAACATAGCAAGCCCATAGCAATTTTCTAAAACTTTCAAATTCCTCAGGAATTGTGAAGATTCTATACTGTAGTGAAGTTTCTTGGTTAGCTTGTTGGACTAAACTTGGGTCTGCTTTCCCACAAGAATTCCTTTATTAGTTGTACTCCATGGACCCCAGTTTTGCCCACAGGGAATTGTTTTTGTCTATTATCCTCGATGACCATATCTTGGGGGACTGCTGGTCCTGTTAATGCCAGGTAGAATCCCAAGAGTTGCTTAGGGATCAAATAATCACAGACTTTTGTAGGCCAGGCTTATGATATCTTTGGTAATACAGCTTCCTCAAAAACGTAGGTTTCTTGTCTGTTTGTCTCTAATCAGATGCATGTCAAAATATACCCAAATATCACTTTTGGTCATAGTTCTTAAACTTGCCAAATCTTATATACTGGCTTCTGAATTTTATCCATCTCACTCTTCCTACATTTAATGAAGTCTGCTTTCAGGCCTTCTGAACATAGTGAGCTTGTGGAGGAAGGCAGCATTCTCAAACTCATGTCTGCAGTTCAGTATCTCTGAGTGACAGCCTTTTCTCCTGACACTAGAAATAACAGAGCAGTTGGCTTTTCCAACCAGCTGAAGATTGTGGACCATAGGCAGAACCTCCCTGGAAGAATTATTTTCCTTCCATCTTTAGAAACTGGCCAATTCTCACCCACGCTCATCTCTCACATGTAATTTTTCTAAAACCAACAATTGCCAAAAACACCTGCCAACATTATTAGTTTTCCCAAACAATTTCTCTAGAGCTAAGACTCAGTAGGTACATGGCCTGCCTCCTGAGTTATGACAAACACAGTTTTCACAAATGCCCATGGTATCATGAGAATCACCAGCTTTCCAGCCTGCAGTGTCTGGGTCCTTACCTTCCATTCCAGTACGTTTTTCATTTTTATTGTTAGTAGTGCCCTATTTCTGGTATTAATATCTACATGTGTCAGGGTCCAGGCTAAGGGACTTTACAGAAGTCAAAAGCATGGAAGCTCAAATAAGATGAAACGTATTTCTTTAGAAGTTACCAGGGAATGGGAGAGGGAAGACTGGGGAGTTAATGGTTACAGAGTTTCTGTTTTGGGTAATGGAATAGTTTTAGCAACAGATCATGATAGTGGTTACACAACAGAATGAGTATTATTACCATTGAATTTTACATGGCTAAAATGGCAGATTTTACCACAATTTAAAAAAAAATTGTCTTGTAACTATAAGTCAAACGGTGAGTGGTCCAGAGGTAGAAGACAGCTCTACCATCCTCCGTGTGTGGCTTTCAGGGTCATTGTTGTCATCTTCAGTTCACAGCTAGCAAGGCAAAGATCTGTCAGACATGACCCAGAAATTTCACTCATCACTTCATTCACATCCCATTGTCCCATTGAGTATCACATGGCCACAACTAGCTTTGAGGAAGGCTGGGAAACATAATAGGTAACCAAGTGTTCAGCAAAAATTTAGAGTGGCTCGCACTTGTAATCCTAACACTTCCAAGAGGCCAAGGTGAGAAGATTGCTTGAAGCCAGGAGTTCAAGACCAGCCTGAGCAACATGGCAAGACCTCATTTCTACAAAAACTTAAAAAAAAAAAAAAAATCAGAGTTTTATTACTAAAATAAAAAGTGAGAGAACAGATATTGGGAGAAAATTGGCAGTGTAGAGAGAAGATCTGGAGAAACTGAAAAAAATGAAAGAAAAATACAACTAAACTATTTAATTTATAACTTGGAGAATTACATTATGTGTATTTCTCTTTTCTATGTTTTCATTTTAGTTTTAAAATAATAATTATAACAGATAATTATATAGTGTTTGGTTATGTGCCAGACAGTTTTTCTAAGCACTTTACATATATTATCATTTGAATCTTCATGATTACTCTTCATTGTAGGTACTTTTATTTTCTATGTCTTGCAAATGAGAAAACTGAGGCTCAGAAAGCTACAAAATTTGCCCAAGATCAGGTAACTAGTAAATGGTGGAACCAAATTTTGAACATAGGCAGTGTGACCTCAGTGTATGCTTTTCCTTAGAAAGCAGTCTGTAAATAATTTGCTGATTTGATGATTAGGATTAGTTTTCTCTTTTACTTTAACATTATTTACTTCCTCTAGAAGAATTACTTTTTATTTCGTTATTAAGAAAATAATAAAATAATGTCCATTTTTATCTTTGTAAATACAAATAAAATGTAAAAGATATTTGTAATGTTAACTTGGGAAGAGTCCCTGAAACTTTTTGGTTTTTTTTGAGAGGGAGTCTTGCTCGGTCATCGAGGCTAGAGTACAGTGGAGTGATCTCTTCTCACTACAACCTCCGCCTCCTGGGTTCAGGCAGTTTTCCTGCCTCAGCCTCCCAAGTAGCTGGGATTACAGGCACCTGCCACCACAACCCCCTAATTTTTGTATTTGTAATAGAGACGGGTTTCACCATTTTTGTGAGACTGGTCTCAAACTCGTGACCTTGTGGTCCATCTGCCTTGGCCTCCCGAAGTGCTGGCATTACAGGTGTGAACTACCACACCCAGCCCCCTGAAATATTTTTAAAAGCAGAATTTTATAGTATCTCAGTTCATTTTTGCTGCTATAACAAAATACCACAGATGAAGTAATTTATAAACAATAGAAAATTTTCACAGTTCTGAAGGCTGAGAAACTCAGGATCAAGGCACCAGGATTCAGTGTCTAGAAAGGGCCTTTTTCCCGTGTCTTCACATGGAAGAAGGGGGAAGGGCAGAAAAGGCCCAAGTTTCTTAGCTCCAGCCCTTTGATAAGGCACTAATTCATTAGTCACTTCCCTGCCTTTTAACACTACCACAAAAAGGAATACATTTCAACACATTCATTTTGGGGGACATTCAGACCAGAGCATGTGGTATTAATTATGTTCACATTCAGAATATGTGTATATTGTTCTGCAGCCATCACCTCCATCTACCTGCAGAGCTTTTTCATGTTCCTTAACTGAAACTGTACCCATTAAGCATTAACTCCCCATTATCTCCTTTCCCCAGGCCCTGGCAATTACTATTCTACTCTGTGTTTCTGAATTTTACTACTCTAGGAACTTCATATAAGTGGAGTCATAAAATATTTCTTTTTGTATCTGGCTTATTTCACTTGGCATACCTTAAAGGGTCATCCATGTTGTAGCATGTGTCAGAATTTCTTTCCTTACAAAGGCAGAATTCTATTCCATTGTTTATCTCTGCCACATTTTGTTGACCTATACATCTGTCCATGGGCACTTCAATTGCTTCCATCTTTTGGCTGTTGTAAATAATGCTGCTGTGAATATGAGAGGGGGAGATCTCTCTTTGAGTCTCTGCTTTCAATTATCTTTGTTATACACTGAGATGTGGAATTGCTGGATCATATGGTTTAACTTTTTTAGGAATTGCCAGAGCATTTTCTACACCAGCTGAACTATTTTACATTCTCATCAGCAATGTACAAGGGTTCCAATGTCTCCATTTCCTCACCAGCACATTTTCTGTGTTTTTAAAAATAGTAGCCATACAAATGGGTATGAAATGAAAATGATATGTTTTATGTTATATATATTTTACCACAGTAAAAATGTCCAAAAGAACTGAAAGTACCAAAATTTGGTACAGTTCTGTCAGTAAAAGTAAATATGGATTCACTGTATTCCTTAAAAATATTTTTTCACTCTTAAGTTTATAGCACCTACTGTTTTACTAAGACCTCATAGTTCTCTCCTGAGATTTAAAAAGTCATAAATTATTTATGAAATTAAACTAAATCATGAAGCCAAAAAAAAAAAAAAAGTCTGTAACACTGAAATGGAACCTGAAGTTTAAATGGTCTAAAAAATATTTGACAATTTTACAAAACTAAAGATACATACAAGTAATTCTTCCTTTTAGTGCTTTGGTTCGTATTATTGATTAACCTTGGTTTTGTTGCTGTTGTTTATTATTAGGAAAACACCGTAATTTTACAGCAGCTACTCCCACTGCGGGCCAAGGTGGCTAAACTACTCGGTTATAGCACACATGCTGACTTTGTCCTTGAAATGAACACTGCGAAGAGCACGAGCCACGTAACAGCCTTTCTAGGTTAGTTTTTTTTTTTTTCCTATGACTGTTTTGCTGTACCATGCGAACCGGACAGAAGGCCTCAAAACATAATATGCCTTTGAGGACATCCTACTTTTCATTGATTCGAGAGAAGTATATTGATCACTTATTATGTGTTAGATAGTATGCTTGGTTCTGGGGACTGCTCATTATTTATATTGCTAGTACAGGCTTGGCTTCACTCTATCTTATATCTTGTTTGGGCTTTTTATAGTAATTTCTAACATGACATCTAGGTTCTAACAGAGAGTTATTAAAGTTATTGGCTTTATTCACTGTCACTAGGTATTTAGCAGTCATCACATGGCTGCTTATGAATTTGTATAAAATAAGCTGACAAATATGACATACATGAAAATAGAACCTATATAAACAAAAATCATTTAATATTCCAGAAACCACTTGTTAATATACAAAAGTAATATAAAATAATATTCATTAAAAACGATTACCTAATAAACTACAATATAAAATGATTACATCAAAACTATTAGCTATATTAACTATATTAACATTAATTTAAACTCCATAAATGGTACGTATTTGTTATTGTATAATTCACTCACTCATTCATGAGACATTTGTGAAATAACTATCCAGCCTTAGGCAGTATGTTAAATAGTAGGATTACAGAAAGGAATAAGACAACGTCTTTTTGGCTGGACATGGTGGCTCAAGCCTCTAATCCCAGCACTTTGGGAGGCTGAGGTAGGAAGACTGTTTGAGGCCTGGAGTTCAAGACCAGCCTGGGAAACAAAGAGATCCCAACCCTGTCTTTACAAAAAGTTTTAAAAATTAGCCAGGCATGGTGGCATGTGCCTGTAATTCTAGCTACTTGGGAGGCTGAGGTGGGAAGATCCCTTGAGCAGAGGAATTCAAGGCTGCAGTGAGCCATGATCACGCCACTGTGCTCCAGCCTGGGTGACAGGGCAAGACCCTGTCTCTAAAAATAAAAATAATTTTTAAAAAAGAGACAAGGTCCTTTTCTCAATGGACTTATCACTTACTAGAAACAACAGAAGTGTGGACAGATAATTGCTCTATGGTCTGATGCATGGTATATAAGAGGATGGCTCAGAGAGTTAACAGGTTTGTAGAGAATGTTTCCTTCACTGGTGATTGCATACACTGAAATTTTCCTTAGTAACCACCTGATTAACTTGATTCATTTAAGAGATTTTTCCTTCTAATTTGAAATTGGCATATTCCTATGTAAATTGCCTTCTTGGGGGGCTAAGGTGGGAGAATCTCTTGAATCTGGGAGTTGGAGTCGAGCCTGAGCAACATAGCAAAACTCTGTGTGTGTGTGTGTGTGTGTGTGTGTGTGTGTGTGTTCGCGCGCGCGCGTGCATGTGCACACACACATATATATGGAAAACTAGACCTTTGTATCCTCCATGAGTTTCCTCATTTCTCTTCACAGCATTCCTTGGCTGCTCCTCCATCTCTCACATTGTGGGGTTGCCTCCTGAACTGCCATATCCTTTGCAGGACCAGGCACATTTTTATCTTAACATATGTAACAAAATGCGAAAAATAAATACATAAGAGCATACTCATTTCTCCAAATACAGTAAAATGAAAATTTGACCACAGCAATATAATTTGTAGTTTCCAGAAGTTTCTCCAGCTAAAAACTGGAATTGCTGTGTCCAGATAGACCTTCTTCATAGAAATGGGTTAATGAGAAACTAAACCCATGGCTGTTGAATGCATTGATAGGAATTTCTGGATACCACTGACCATAGATTACATCTGATGTGTTTTCCCTAGCTTTCTTAGGAGTCTGACTAACCTCACTGAAGAATAATCATGTACATGAGTTTAATTTCATTATTGCTTTGTTCCCTAAATTATAACATTCTTGAGTCAGAGTTCTCTGAGATAAATTTCAGCTTTGTTGATAAATTGAGGAACTCATGGCCCAGTTTTGGTGGTGTTAAAAGAAAAAGGGTTTAGGACCATAGAAATCAATAACCCCAAAGAGCAAATTGTGCTTCCATAAAAGAGCCTACTTTTCTCCCTTACTTTTTCCCTCTTCTTTTCCCTCTTTCCACCTGGTTTATCTGTATTGAGTACTGCAAAGGAGGAAGTACCATGCTAAAACATGGGTGGTATGTATGATTATGCTTGCTCTCAGGCGCAAGAAGATCACTAACTTTCCCACTTCCTTCACAGATGATTTAAGCCAGAAATTAAAACCCTTGGGTGAAGCAGAACGAGAGTTTATTTTGAATTTGAAGAAAAAGGAATGCGAAGAGAGGGGTTTTGAATATGATGGGAAAATCAATGCCTGGGATCTACACTACTACATGACTCAGACAGAGGAACTCAAGTACTCCATAGACCAAGAGTTTCTCAAGGAATACTTCCCAATTGAGGTGGTCACTGAAGGCTTGCTAAACACCTACCAGGAGTTGTTGGGACTTTCATTTGAACAAGTGACAGATGCTCATGTTTGGAACAAGAGTGTTACACTTTATACTGTGAAAGATAAAGCTACAGGAGAAGTTTTGGGACAGTTCTATTTGGACCTCTATCCAAGGTACTGGGAATCACATTGTTGGAAGGGACTTTAGGGATTCAACTCCTACCTACTTTAAGACTCTACTCTTGGCCAGGCACAGTGGCTCATGCCTATAATCCCAAAGCTTTGGGAGCCCAAAGTGGGAGGATTGCTTGAGGCTAGGAGTTTGAGACCAGCCTGGGCAACACAGTGAGGCCCAGTCTCTACCAAAAATTTAAAAATTAGGTCAAGCTTGGTGGCTCATGCTTGTAGTCCCAGCACTTTGGGAGGCTGAGGCAGATGGATTGCTTGAGTCTAGGAGTTCAAGACCAGCCTGGGCAACATGGCAAAACCCTGCTGCTACAAAAATCAGCTGGGTGTTGTGGTACATCCCTGTACACCCAGGTACTTGAGAGGTTGAGGTGAGAGGATCACTTGAGCCTCAGAGGTGAAGGCTGCAGTGAACCGAGATTGTGCCACTGTGCTCCAGCCTGGGTAACAAAGCAAGTCAATCAAATAAGTACCGTATTTGATGAAATGAGTATGCTTTTATGTATTTATTTTTTATGTGTCTCAACAACAACAAAAAATTAAAAATTAACCAGGCGTTGTGGTGCACACCTGTAGTCCTAACTGCTGAAGCAGGAGGATCACTTGAGCCCCGGAGTTTAAGGTTACAGTGAGCTGGGATCACATTGCTGCATTCTAGCCTAGGTGATAGAGCTAGACCCTATCTCTAAAAAATTAAGAAATAAAAAAGACTCTACTCTTTCGTATTTCTCACATGGGATTCTTAGTATAGAGGTTTAAAATGTGGGCTCTGAAGCCAGGATATCTGTCTTCATCATTTACTCGATAAGTTACTTAATTTTTCTGTGCCCCAGTTTTTGTACCTATATTATAGATTCTATAAAATGGGAGTCCTACTAGTACCTGCTTTGTATGGTCATTGTAAGGATTCAATTGGTTAAATACATGCAAAGCATTTAGAAGACTGCTCAGCACATAGTAAAGGCTTAATCAAAGTTAGCTGCTACCATTGTCATTATCATCATCATCTAGTTTGTGTACTACATTTACGTAATTTAATGTTGACCATTGGCCAATATTACTTAATTTAGTATTAACCACTGGCCACGCATGGTGGCTCACACCTATAATCCAAGCATTTTGGAAGGCTGAGGTGGGCAGATCACTTGAGGTCAGGAGTTCGAGATCAGTCTGGCCAACATGGTAAAACCCCATCTCTACTAAAAATACAAAAATTAACCAGGTACCTGTAGTCCCAGCTACTTGGGAGGCTGAGGCATGAGAATACCTTAAACCCTGGAGTCAAGATCGTGCCACTGCACTCCAGCCTGGGTGACAGAGCAAGACTGTAACTCAAAAAACATAAATAAATAAAATAAAATGGACCACCAAGATGTTTATTATCAGGTAATCTGTCTGCCAGTACTCTCACATCTATGGCCACACCCTTCAGTCTGAGAGGCTACACAGTTTAGTAGAAGTAGCAAAATCTTTGTAGTCAGTCACATTTGAGTTTGAATGCTTGAGTGACATAACCTCTTTGAGATTCTGTTTCTTCCTCCGTAATATGGGACTGAAAATCCTTTTACAGGATTGTTTTATGCATTAAAGACTATATGCAAATCATGTCACTCAGACATTAGTTGTAAGAATTATAAAAATGTTGTTATTGTGTCTGTAGCCTGTAGTATCTATAGATTCCATAGTGTTTCGTCAGACACAAAAGGATTTGCATTTCTTTCTCCACAGGCTACTTTCTAAAACAAAGTCAACCTGTTACAGTTACTAATCATTTTACTAAATAGACCAAAGGAAAGTATAGTATCCCTCTCATTGAGTAATACATACAAGTTTGTAATACACTGATTTTGAAAAGTAGGTTCAGTACCTGTGTCAGCCAGTTGGTGGGCAGAAGTGTCTTTTAGCACCTAAGTGATTATCCCAGTGTATTAGTCCGTTTTCACAATGCTATAAAGTGACTGAGACTGGGTAATTTATAAAGGAAAGAAGTTTAATTTACTTACAGTTCTGCAGGCCTGGGAGACCTCAGGAAACTTAAAATCATGGCAGAAGGGGAAGTAAACACATCCTTCTTCATGTGGTGGCAGGAAGGGGAAGTGCCAAGCAAAGAGGGGAAAGCCCCTGAACCACCAAATCTTGTGAGAACTCACTCACTATCATGAGAATGGCATGGGGTTAACTACCCCATAAATCAATTACCTCCCACCAGGTCCCTCCCACAACACATGGGGATTATGAGAACTACAATTCAAGATGAGATTTGGGTGGAGACACAACCAAACCATATCACCTGGTACTTCATGGACTTACTTTCTATTGGAGTAATTTAGTATTGGAGTCTCCTATAACTGTCCTCAGATTTTCTTTCCAGGGTGGAAGAACAGTTCTTACTACTTCATTCTGCTGTCCAACTGCCAAGATATGATTGATTTCTTTTGTACTCAGAGATCTGGTCACTGCTACCAGTACCCTGGTATGGGTACCAGAGAGTAATCTTTGTGAAAGTATAGTGACCTAGTTAGTATTTACTTTCCATCATCTTACATGTTTTCTTCATAAAGGTAAAAGAGATTAACTTGTTTTATTTGCCTAACTGACTTTTAAAAAGGGTATTCAGCATAGGTTTTAAAAAGACCGTGTACTGGCCGGGTGCAGTGGCTATAATCCAGCACTTTGGGAGGCCAAGGCAGATGGATCACTTAAAGCCAGGAGTTGAAGACCAGCTTGGCCAACATAGTGAAACCCCATCTCTACTAAAAATACAAAAATTAGCTGGGCGTGGTGGCAGGTGCTTGTAATTCCAGCAACTTAGAGGCTGAGGCAGGAGAATTGTTTGAACCCAGGAGATGGAAGTTGTAGTGAGCCAGGATCTTGCCACCATACCCCAGCCAGGGCAACAGCGTAAGACTCCATCTTAAAACAGCAACAAAAAATTAACCAGCATGGTGGTGCAGGCTTGTAATACCAGCTACTCAGGAGGCAGAGACAGGAGAATTGCTTAAACCTGGGAGGCGAAGGTTGCAGTGAGCCGAGATTGTGCTACCGTACTCCAGCCTGTGTGACAGAGCAAGACTCTGTCTTAAAAAAAAAAAAGACCAGGGACTATGAGTCTTCTGAGCAAAAGAAAATGGGGAAAGGACACCTACTCCTAGAATGAACTAATAGCTTTTGGAGAGACCATCATGGATACTACATTGTGTAAGAATAGACTAATTGATGGTATAATTAATCCATTTTCCCAGGCTAACTAAAAGCATTCTGTTTCAAAAAGACCTGTCTAGTTTATAAAAGAAGCTCATTTAATTGTGATTATTGATTCTTTACTTCTCAAATTAAAGGAAAAACCTAATTGTCTGAAATTCAGTTTTTTATTAATTCTGATTTTAATGAAAAGGCCGCCTAGTGAGTCAAACTGTATCTTTTATTTCAAATGTGTGCTTTAACATTGTTTAGTGTTTAATAATCCCATCTTTGAAAATGAAAAGTAGAATTTCATTAAAATAAATTGGACATTCAGCTGTCGGTGTGACATGCATTCTTCATTCTTACCTCGAGATTTTCAACAAAAGAACCTTTGGAGTTGTGACTCACACAAAATGATAGTGGGTTTATTGTTTGTTTGGTTTTATTTTTTCCATTTTAGCAAAATGTCCTACTTTCTAAAAGGTAAATCAATGTTTAAAATTATCTCTAGTAACAGATACGGTTTAATGACTGGAAGAGGCCATGCCATATAGTTGCTAGACGAGAATTTTCCTATCTTGCCAATGCATATTTATGGCTCCTAGGGAAGGAAAATACAATCATGCAGCCTGCTTCGGTCTCCAGCCTGGCTGCCTTCTGCCTGATGGAAGCCGGATGATGGCAGTGGCTGCCCTCGTGGTGAACTTCTCACAGCCAGTGGCAGGTCGTCCCTCTCTACTGAGACACGACGAGGTGAGGACTTACTTCCATGAGTTTGGTCATGTCATGCATCAGATTTGTGCACAGGTGAGTTTTTTGTTTGTTTGTTTTCTTGGTTTGTTTTTCCCTAGTACACCTGTCAATTGTTTTTTTCAGAAAACTTTTTTACTGCTGTCAAGTTTCTGCTCCTAACATGTTTTTTCAGAAGCTGAATGGGTTCAAGAATTTTACAGGCCTTCTGCAAAACCAAAATTTTCCTTATCCTGTCCCCTTTCACAGCATATTTTTACTTGGAGATTCATCTACCAGTGAAAGAGGCTTATTGAATAATAACCTATTGGAAAAGAATAAGACCATCTGCAAGGAAAGGTTACAGATATTTTGCTTTTTCCTTTTTGTCCTATTCCATCGGAATTTGGTATACATTTCTCAGAAAAACTGTGCTGTTATCTGTCTCTTCTGCTTATCAATGCTTTGTTTACTTCAATTGTTTTCAGCCCTCTTAGACCCTTTACTCATTCTAAATAGTAATTTTGTAACATTTCCCTTTACTAACTTCAAATTAAAATGACAGATAATATAGTATAACCATACAAAGAAGTTGCCAGAGTGAATGTGTGTGTGTACAGTAGATTAAACTGATATTTTTATTTTTGAAAATAAAAAGTACATTTATTCACAACTTTGTAATACAATCCATTTAATTAGGTCCAGACTGTTATAGTGTGAACCGTATGAACTTGGTAACATTTAACCATTATTGACATAAAGATGTCTAGTTCAGTAATTCAAACTAATAGTTGAAATATACTGTTATTGGCCAGCCATGTAATCCCAGCACTTTGGGAGGCTGACGTAGAAGGATTGCTTCAGTCTAGGAGTTTAAGACCAGCCTGGTCAACATGGTAAACTAAACAAAAATACAAAAATTATCCAGGCATGGTGATATGTGCCTGTGGTCCCAGCTACTTGGGAGGCTGAGGTGGGAGCATCTCTTGAGTCCAGGAGGTTGAGGTTGCAGTGAGCCATGATTGTGCCACTGCACTCCAGCCTGGGTAACAGAGCAAGACCCTGTCTCAAAACAAAAACAAAACAAAACAAAAACACTCAAAAAACTGAGAGTAACAAAAATGAAGGGATAGTTTTCCCAATTTTAAATTTCTATATGTCTCTAAAGGTAAACTTAACAACAACAAAATCCTTTTTTTAATAGAAAACTTGTAAAGATAGTAAAAGGATTGCCTGTATACCCCTTCCCCTCCCAGCCCTACTTCTAACATCTTCCAGTACAATAGCACATTTGTCATAGCTAAGAAGCCAGCGTTGATACAGTACTCCTGACTGAACCCCACAGTTTATTTGGAATTTATTAGTTTTTCCCTAATGGTTTTTATACAGAGAATCTTTTAAAATCAGTATGATGTCCTCACTGAATGTAGAAAGAAGAAATGTTTGTGTTTTTCAAGTGATAATACTTGGACATGACTATGTAGTAAGACATAATGAAGTGTGCCGGGGGTTTGTGCCATAGGGAAGTAACCCTGAATGGAGCAGCAGCAAGTGCAGACTGATTGAAGTGGTTTATGTTGTCAGCTCAAGTCCTAGAACAGTGCTGACAGTGGTGGCATGATTTCCAAAATGATGAGAAACTCTAAAAAAAGTAATCTAACTTCAATTTACACAGTAGATCCTAGTACTTGTAGCGTTAGAAATTTAAATTGTGTAAAAAATCCTTCGCATGGTTAGGCATGGCGGCTCACACCCGTAATCCCAGCAGTTTGGGAGGCCGAGGCTGGCAGATCACCTGAGCTCAGGAGTACAAGACCAGCTGGGCAACACTGTGAAACCCAGACTCTACAAAAAATACAAAAATTAGCCAGGCATGATGGCACACACCTGAAGTCCCAGCTACTCGAAAGGCTAAGGCAGGAGGATTGCCAGAGCCCAGGAGGTCAAGGTTGCAGTGAGCTGTGTTCGCGCCACTGCACTCCAACCTGGGTGACAAAGTGAGACCTGTCTCCAAAAAAATAAATGCTTTGCAAAAGTATGTACAGTGGTGGTAGTTTTTTGGCTCAGTTAATGATAGTTTTTTTTTATTTATGTGGATAGTCCAGCAGAGTGTGTGAATGACACACAGTATATGGAACAGTCTTTTTGTTGTCCTGACATGTGCAGAATCAGTCCTGTGCATCCAGCATTCCTATATCCCTGAGTAGCCCTAATCATTGTAATAACCCAAAATGTACCTGTTCATTTCCAAAATGCTAACACCTTTGTTTAAAAACTGTTTGGTTCTTTCAACATTTTATCTTTATCCTGGTGCTTCCATCTTTTGTTTTAGGAAACGGGGGAATAATATATGAATATAACCAGATAAATGTCCTGATTTAGCCTTGCGGTTTTTTTTTTTTCCTTAGAGACAGAGTCTAACTCTATTGCGAGGCTGGAGTGCAGTGACGTGATCTCGGCTCACTGAAACCTCCACCTCCTGGGTTCCAGCAATTCTTCTGCCTCAGCCTCCTGAGTAGCTGGGACTACAGGCACGTGCCACCATGCCCAGCTAATGTTTGTATTTTTAGTAGAGATGGAGTTTCACCCTGTTGGCCAGGATGATCTCCATCTCTCGACCTTGTGATCTGCCTGCCTTGGCCTCCCAAAGTGCTGGGATTACAGGAGTGAGCCACCACACCAAGCCAACATCACCATTTTCAATCTCACTTTAATCCAAGGAAAATAAATCTTTCAGAATAATCTAATCTTTCTTTCTTAGGTGATTTTAAAATCTATTATCATAGTCTGGGCATGGTGGTTTACACCTATAATCCCAGCACTTTGGGAGGCCAAGGCAGGCAGATCACCTGAGGTCAGGAGTTTGAGAACAGTCTGGCCAACATGGTGAGACCCTGTCTCTATTAAAAATAAAAAATTAGCCGAGTGTGGTGGCATGCACCTGTAGTCCCAGCTACTCAGGAAGCTGAGGCAGGAGAATTGCTTAAATCCAAGAGGCAGA
Source organism: Callithrix jacchus (assembly GCF_049354715.1). Taxonomy (NCBI): domain Eukaryota; kingdom Metazoa; phylum Chordata; class Mammalia; order Primates; family Cebidae; genus Callithrix; species Callithrix jacchus. Next base: position 143,696,684 of record NC_133503.1, on the reverse strand, counting down.
GGTTGAGGTGAGCTGAGATCACACTCCAGCCTGGGCGACAGGGTGAGACTCTGTCTCAAAAAAAACTATTATCATAGCACTGGCTGAACATGGCGGTTCATGCCTGTAATCCCAGCACTTTGGGAGACCAAGGTGGGAGGATTGTTTGAGCCCAGGAGTTCTAAGACCAGCCTGGGCAACATGGCAAAAACCCATCTGTACCAAAAATACAAAAAAATTAGCCGGGTGTGGTGGTGTGTGCCTCTAATCCCAGTTATTGGGAGGCCGAGGTGGGAGGATGGTTTGAGCCTGGGAGGTGGAAGTTGCAGTGAGCTGAGATTGCAGTGAGCTGAGTTGCAGTGAGCCTCCAGCCTGGGCGACAGGGCCAGAACCTGTCTCAAAAAGTAAAATAAAATAAAATAGGCCAGGAGTAGTGGTTCATGCCTGTAATCAAAGCACTTTGGGAGGGCCAGGCAAGCAGATCACCTGAGGAGGTCAGGAGTTCGAGACCAGCCTGGCCAACGTGGCGAAATCCTGTCTCTACTAAAAATACAAAACTTAGCTTGGTGTGGTGGCGCATACCTGTAATCCCAAATACTCAGGAGGGTGAGGCAAGAGAATCGCTTGAACCAAAGAGGTGGACACTCCCATGAGCCAAGATCACACCACTGCACTCCAGCCAGGGCAACAGAGTAAGACTCCATCTCAAAACAAATAATAAAAATAAAAAATAAAATATATTATCATAGCACTAGGATCCCTAAAATATTTATTATGTGAACCTCCAATCAGTGTCCACTCTGTGGTTGACATTTCCTTTAATTAGGATAACTCCAGTTTACATTTAAAAAAACATTTTTGTGAATAACTTAGAAAAGTCAAAAATATTTTTCTTAATTTTAGACTTTTGATATATTACTTAGATTATCTAAAATCCAGTTATATATTTGTACATAGATTAATAATGACCACTTTTAAAATAGTGGATGCTCACATTTTTGGATCTGAGGACCCTATGAAAATCTGATTTATGCTGTGGATAACTCTTGTAGAAAAATTCACCTACAAATATGGGTGAAATTCCAAAGGCTGCAGACTCCTTGAAGCCCTGACCGTAATGAATCCTAAGTTAAGAACTCCTGAGTTAGAGCAGTTTCCTTCTTATTTGGATCTAACTCCTGAGTTAGAGCAGTTTCCTTCTTATTGACTATCTGCTGGTGGTTTCACAGGGAAGCATTTTGGTCTTTTAATCACATTTATTAAGATAACAGTAGTGATCTTCAGATAGAGTTTTCAGTGCTCTTGATGGTTATTCTTTTTCAGGCACAGTCTTCATATAAACTTATTATCATATACTTATCACGTATTGGGTCAGTTCTCCACAACTCATTCTATATTCTTTTGTTCCCATTGTTTCTTTTTCTTTTTCTTCTTTTATTTTTTGAGATGGAGTCTTGCTCTGTCAGGCAGGCTGGACTGCAGTGGTGCGATCTCAGCTCACCGCAACCTCCGCCTTCTGGGTTCAAGTGATTCTCCTGCCTCAGCCTCCTGAGTAGCTAGGATTACAGGCACGTACCACCACGCCTGGCTAATTTTTGTATTTTTAGTAGAGATGGGGTTTCACCATGTCAGGCTGGTTTCGAACTCCCGACCTCGTGATCCTACCTGCCTTGGCCTCCCAAAGTGCTGGGATTACAGCCGTGAGCCACCATGCCTGGCCTGTTCCCATTATTTCTTATATTAATTGTGATCCTTTGAGATAGTCACTTTAGTATTGGAAAATCTTTTCTTGGTACTATGACATTTTAGAGCTGTCCAACTCATAACTGAACTATTAATATGTATATTGCATTCACCAGCTTAGCGTATCTCTCTTGAAACAGAAGACATATTCAGTTCTTCAAGTTTTGCCTAACCCCATTCATGAGCACAAAATGTGTCATACTGATGAATAGTGTGTTGGTACAATTCTTTGCTTGGTCATATCCTCATGAGATTATCTTTGAAAAATCTCTTCTTGTCTATTAATTCTTTCAGATATCCTGTAATATTTTAAGAACTGTTAAGGTCATCACCAGTGATCACCACTTTTGTTTTTCATAAGCACCAATCCTATATTTACAAATTTATAATCTCAAAGCCTTTTGTACTGACCTAAAATGGACAATAATGGAGATTCATAACTTACATGTTCAGTAATACTTCTAGCTTCTCTAAGAAATATATAGTGAATTAAAAATTTGCCATATATATTCAGTAGATTGGTTTTAAGAAATGGTAGCTTAGTGTTTGAGCTCTCCAGTGTGGCCGTTTGCAGGTTTCATGACTAGAAGAGCTCATTTGAGCTTGTCATCATAATATTTAAACACGTTGGCAAGAACTTCCAGTTTTCAAACATGTGGATGCACTAGTTCAATATGTCTACTGTCTCATCATTCAGGACATGAGTTTCACTACAGGGTAGGTAGGTAATTTTGAAGATAGCAATCAAGAGGTGATATCTCTAGTATTTGTTCCTGTTACATGGCTTTATTGTGGTTTGGGCTCTCAGTAACCACTGGCTTTTGAACTTCTGCAGAATAGTAATACCTTTTAGCCTTCATTGTGATGTCTGTGTTGTGTTGTACATTAACAGTAGTGGTGAATTTCGAACTGCAAAGATGTCATTATTCTAAGGAAACACATCAGAATCACACTAAAGCCTTCTTAATTAAACATGAAAGGGATGGGCAGAAGAACTTCAAATTATGTGACTTGATGTCATTAATTTGGTTGAAAACTAATAAAACTATTTACAGCTTGTCTGCTGTAAATATTTGGATTGGATACCGCTGTAGATAAATCTACCCTGTATTAGTCAGGAAGGCACCCTGGTGTTACGACAGGAACACTGGATCAAACATCATCTGTGTATCTGTGGGCCTGGCTGTGTGACTTAGGGAAAGTTATTTAAACTCTTTGAACCATCTCATTTTACTTATTCAGAAAATGAGGACAACAGCAGTTCTATGTACTTCCCTGGATGGTTGGGAGAATTAAACCAAGCAGTATGTGAAAAGGCACTTGGAAAATCATAAGGTCCCATACGTACATGAAGTATTCTTAAAATTATGCTTAACTATAAATCAATGCTTTTGAGATCAGTAAGTGGTATACAACTCGAAACTAGAAAGGGGAGAAAAAAGACCATTTGCCATGAGGCAATTTACTGCCACTTAAGGTTCAAGAGAATTCAGAAATGCTTCCCTTCAATGGCTTTTGAGTGAAGATCTGTGAAAGGTGATTGGAAAATATCACATTTGTATTTGGTTTGGTTTGGTTTTGATGATTGCTGCCTACTTAGAAGTTTGATTCCTGAAACAATAACAGAATAAGCAGCTTGGAGTATTGGGAGTGGTGGAGGATTAGCTGAAGAGCAATGTGGGTATATTGATCTTCAGTATTAACTACCAGTAAGCAAAGCACAAGCCATGTTAAATCACTTGAGACCAGACCTGGTCAAGCAGAATATGCAGGCTCAGAAGAAGACAGGCAGCTGAGAGTTGGTGAACACATACCAGGTGCCAGGAAATATACACAATGCTTTACATTCATTCATTCATTCATTTTATTCTTATTTTTTTTAATTTTAATTTTTTTTTTTTTTACTGCATTTTAGGTTTTGGGGTACATGTGAAGAACATGCAAGATTGTTGCATAGGTACACACATGGCAGTGTGATTTGCTGCCTTCCTCCCCATCACCTATATCTGGCATTTCTCCCCATGCTATCTCTCCCCAACTCCGCACCCCTCACTGTCCCTCCCCTATTTCCCCCCTACAGACCCGAGTGTGTGATGCTTCCCTCCTGTGTCCATGTATTCTCATTGTTCAACACCCGCCTATGAGTGAGAACATGTGGTGTTTGATTTTCTGTTCTTCTGTCAGTTTGCTGAGAATGATGGTTTCCAGGTTCATCCATGTCCCTACAAAGGACACGAATTCATTGTTTTTGATGGCTGCATAATATTCCATGGTGTATATGTGCCACATTTTCCCTGTCCAGCCTATCATCGATGGGCATTTGGGTTGGTTCCAGGTCTTTGCTATTGTAAACTGTGCTGCAATGAACATTTGTGTGCATGTGTCCTTATAGTAGAACTATTTATAGTCCTTTGGATATATACCCAGTAATGGGATTGCTGGGTCAAATGGAATTTCTATGTCTAGGTCCTTGAGGAATCGCCACACTGTCTTCCACAATGGTTGAACTAATTTACACTCCCACCAACAGTGTAAAAGTGTTCCTATTTCTCCACATCCTCTCCAGCATCTGTTGTCTACAGATTTTTTAATGATCGCCATTCTAACTGGTGTGAGGTGGTATCTCAATGTAATTTTGTGTGCATTTCTCTAATGAGCAGTGATGATGAACATTTTTTCATATGTTTATTGGCCTCATGTATGTCTTCTTTTGTAAAGTTTCTGTTCATATCCTTTGCCCACTTTTGAATGAGGTTGTTTGTTTTTTTCTTGTAAATCTGTTTTAGTTCTTTGTAAATTCTGGGTATCAGCCCTTTGTCAGATGGGTAGATTGCAAAAATTTTTTCCCATTCTGTTGGTTGCCAATTCACTCTAGTGACTGTTTCTTTTGCTCTGCAGAAGCTGTGGAGTTTGATTAGGTCCCATTTGTCTATTTTGGCTTTTGTTGCCAATGCTTTTGGTGTTTTGGTCATGAAGTCCTTGCCTACTCCTATGCCCTGAATGGTTTTGCCTAGATTTTCTTCTAAGGTTTTTATGGTGTTCGGTCTTATGTTTAAGTCTTTAATCCATCTGGAGTTAATTTTTGTATAAGGTGTCAGGAAGGAATCCAGTTTCTGCTTTCTGCACATGGCTAGCCAGTTTTCCCAACACCATTTATTAAACAGGGAATCCTTTCCCCATTGCTTGTTTTTGTCAGGTTTATCAAAGATTGTATAGTTGTATGTATGTTGTGTTGCCTCTGGTGCCTCTGTTTTGTTCCATTGGTCTATATCTCTGTTTTGGTACCAGTACCATGCTGTTTTGATTACTGTAGCCTTGTAGTATAGTTTGAAATCCAGTAGTGTGATGCCCCCCGCTGTGTTCTTTTTGCTTAGAATTGACTTGGCTATGCGGGCTCTCTTTTGGTTCCATATGAAGTTCATGGTGGGTTTTTCCAGTTCTGTGAAGAAAGTCAATGGTAGCTTGATGGGGATAGCGTTGATTCTGTAAATTACTTTGGGCAGTATAGCCATTTTCACGATATTAATTCTTCCTAACCATGAACATGAAATGTTTCTCCATCTGTTTGTGTCCTCTCTGATTTCGTTGAGCAGTGGTTTGTAGTTCTCCTTGAAGAGGTCTCTTACGTTCCTTGTGAGTTGTATTCCAAGGTATTTTATTTTTTTTGTAGCAATTGTGAATGGCAGTTCACTCTTGATTTGGCTTTCTTTAAGTCTGTTATTGGTGTAGACGAATGCTTGTGATTTTTTCACATTGATTTTATATCCTGAGACTTTGCTGAAGTTGCTTATCAGTTTCAGGAGTTTTTGGGCTGAGGCGATGGGGTCTTCTAGGTATACTATCATGTCGTCTGCAAATAGAGACAATTTGGCTTCCACCTTTCCTATTTGAATACCCTTTCTTTCTTTTTCTTGCCTGATTGCTCTGGCTAGAACTTCCAGTACTATATTGAATAGGAGTGGTGAGAGAGGGCATCCTTGTCTAGTGCCAGATTTTAAAGGGAATGCTTCCAGTTTTTGCCCATTCAGTATGATATTGGCTGTTGGTTTGTCATAAATAGCTTTTATTACTTTGAGATATGTTCCATCGATACCGAGTTTATTGAGGGTTTTTAGCATAAAGGGCTGTTGAATTTTGTCAAATGCCTTCTCTGCGTCAATTGAGATAATCATGTGGTTTTTGTTTTTGGTTCTGTTTATATGGTGAATTATGTTTATAGACTTGCATTTGTTGAACCATCCTTGCATCCCCGGGATGAATCCTACTTGATCGTGGTGGATAAGATTTTTGATGTGCTGTTGCAGTCAGTTTGCCAGTATTTTATTGAAGATTTTTGCATCTATGTTCAGCATGGATATTGGCCTGAAGTTTTCTTTTCTTGCTGAGTCTCTGCTGGGTTTTGGTTTCAGGATGATGTTGGTCTCATAAAATGATTTGGGAAGGATTCCCTCTTTTTGGATTGTTTGGAATAGTTTCAGAAGGAATGGTACCAGCTCCTCTTTGTATGTCTAGTAGAATTGGTCTGTGAACCCATCTGGACCTTGGCTTTTTTTGGTTGGTTGGCTCTTAATTGCTGCCTCAAGTCCAGACCTTCTTATTGGTCAATTCAGGGTTTCGACTTCTTCCTTGTTTAGGCTTGGGAGGATGCAAGTGTCCAGGAATTTATCCATTTCTTCCAGGTTTACTAGTTTATGTGCATAGAGTTGTTTGTAGTAATCTCTGATGATGGTTTATATATCTGTGGAATCTGTGGTGATATCCCCTTTATCATTTTTTATTGCATCTATTTGATTCTTCTCTCTTTTCTTTTTTTTTTTTTTTTTTTGAGACGGAGTTTCACTCCTGTTACCCAGGCTGGAGTGCAATGGCGCGATCTCGGCTCACCGCAATCTCCGCCTCCTGGGTTCAGGCAATTCTCCTGCCTCAGCCTCCCGAGTAGCTGGGACTACAGGCACGCGCCACCATGCCCAGCTAATTTTTTGTATCTTTAGTAGAGACGGGGTTTCACCATGTTGACCAGGATGGTCTCGATCTGTTGACCTCGTGATCCACCCGCCTCGGCCTCCCAAAGTGCTGGGATTACAGGCTTGAGCCACCGCACCCGGCCCTCTCTTTTCTTTTTTATTAATCTGGCTAGTGGTCTGTCTACTTTGTTGATCTTTTAAAAAAACCCAGCTCCTGGATTTATTGATTTTTTTTTTGAAGGGATTTTTGTGTGTCTATCTCCTTCAGTTCTGCTCTGATCTTAGTTATTTCTTGTCTTCTGCTGGGTTTTGAGTTTTTTTGATCTTGCTCTTCTAGCTCTTTCAATTTTCACGATAGGATGTCGATTTTAGATCTCTCCTTGCTTCTCATGTGGGCATTTATTGCTATATATTTTCCTCTAGACCCTCTTTAAATGTGTCCCAGAGATTCTGGTATGTTGTGTCTTCATTCTCATTGGTTTCGAAGAACATCTTTATTTCTGCCTTCATTTCATTGTTTATCCAGTCAACATTCAAGAGGCAGTTGTTCAGTGTCCATGAAGCTGTGCAGTTCTGAGTTAGTTTCTGAATTCTGAGTTCTAACTTGATTGCACTGTGGTCTGAGAGACTGTTTGCTATGATTTCCATTCTTTTGCATTTGCTGAGGAGTGATTTACTTCCAATTATGTAGTCAGTTTTAGAGTAGGTGAGATGTGGTGCTGAGAACAATGTATATTCTGTGGATTTGGGGTGGAGAGTTCTGTAAATGTTTATTAGGTTTGCTTGTTCCAGGTCTGAGTTCAAGTCCTGGATATCCTTGTTAATTTTCTGTCTTGTTGATCTGTCTAATATTGACAATGGGGTGTTAAAGTATCCCACTATTATTGTTTGGGAGTCTAAGTCTCTTTGTAAGTCATTAAGAACTTTCCTTATGTATCTGGGTGCTCCTGTATTGGGTGCATATATATTTAGGATCATTAGCTCTTATTGTTGCATTGATCATTTACCATTATGTAATATCCTTCTTTGTCTCTTTTGATGTTTGTTGGTTTAAAGTCTATTTTATCAGAGATGAGAACTGCAACTCCTGGTTTTTTTTTTCTCTCTCTATTTGCTTGGTAAATCTTCCTCCGTCCCTTCATTTTGAGGCTTTGTGTATCCTTGCACATGAGATGGATTTCCTGGATACAGCACACTGATGGGTTTTGGCTTTTTTTCCAGTTTTCCAGTCTGTGTCTTTTGATTGGGGCATTTAGCCCATTTACATTTAGGGTTAATATTGTTATATGTGAATTTAATCCTGCCATTTTGATTCTAGCTGGCTGTTTTGCCCATTAGTTAATGCAGCTTCTTCATTGTGTTGATGCTGTTTACCATTTGGTATGCTTTTGGAGTGGTTGGTACTGGTTGTTCCTTTCTGTTTAGTACCTCTTTCAGGAGCTCTTGTAAAGCAGTCCTGGTGGTGATGAAATCTCTCAGTACTTGCTTGTTCACAAAGGATTTTATTTTTCCCTCACTTATAAGCTTAGTTTGGCTGGATATGAAATTCTGGGTTGAAAGTCCTTTTCTTTAAGGATGTTCAATATTGGCCCCCAGTCTCTTCTGGCTTGTAGGGTTTCTGCTGAGAGATCTGCTGTGACTCTGATGGTCTTCCCTTTGTGTTAACCCGACCTTTCTCTCTGGCTGCCTTTAGTGTTTTCTCCTTCATTGCAACCCTGGTCAATCTGACAATTATTTGCCTTGGGGTTGCTCTTCTTGAGGAATATCTTTGTGATGTTCTCTGTATTTCCTGGAATTGAATATTGGCCTGCCTTGCTATGTTGGGGAAGTTTTCCTGGATAATATCCTGAAGAGTATTTTCCAGCTTGGATTCATTCTCTCCATTATATTCAGTTACACCTATCAAACATAGATTAGGTCTTTTCACATAGTCCCATATTTCTTGGAGACTTTGTTCATTCCTTTTTACCCTTTTTTTCTCTAATCTTGCCTTCTCGTTTTATTTCATTGAGTTGATCTTCAACCTCTGATGTCCTTTCTTCTACTTGGTCAATTTGGCTGTTGAAACCTGTGTATGCTTCGTGAAGTTCTCGTGTTGTGTTTTTCAGCTCCATCAATTCACTTATTCCTCTCTAAGTTGTCTATTCTCATTAGCATTTTGTCAAATCTTTTTTCAAGCTTCTTAGTTTCTTTGCATTGGGTTAGAACATGTTCTTTTAGCTCACAGAAATTTCTTATTACCCACTTTCTGAAGCCTGATTCTGTCAATTCATCACACTCATTCTCCATTCAGCCTTGTTCCCTTGCTGGTGAAGAGTTGTGATCCCTTGTAGGAGGAGAGGCATTCTGGTTTCGGGTGTTTTCATCCTTTTTGCGCTGGTTTCTTCCCATCTTTGTGGATTTATCCATCTATCATCTTTATAGTTGTTGACTTTCAGATTGGGTCTCTGAGTGGACATCCAGTTTGTTGATAATGAAGTTATTTCTTTCTGTTTCTTAGTTTTACTCCTAACAGTCTGGCCCCTCTGCTATAGGACTGCTGAGGTCCACTTCAGGCCCTGCTTGCCTAGGGATCACCTGCAGTGGCTGCAGAACAGTAAGGGTTGCTGCCAGTTTCTTCTTCTGCTATCTTTGTCCCAGAAGAATACCCGTCAGATGTCAGTCTGAGCTCTCCTTTATGAGGTGACTCTTTGGAAATACGGGGGGTCAGGAGCTGCTGGAGGAGACAGTGTGTCCTTTATAGGAGCTCAAGTGCTGAGCTGTGAGCTCCATTGTTCATTCAGAGCTGCTGGGCAGGTACGTTTAAGTCTGCTGCAGCAGAACTCATAACCCCCACGCTTTTTTTTCCCCCCAGGTGCTATGTCCTGGGGAGTTACCATTCATTTTATTTTCACAGAACACTCTGAAGTAGATGGGTACTGTTAGTGTCCCCATTTTCCAAGTGAAAAATCTGAGACTTAGAAGGACCTGCCCAGGATATGATAGTCATGACCTAACTGCTCTACTTTATTGCCTCTGCGCTCCCATTCTGTGCACTGGAGACAGCACTATTTCATGTTCTGAATTTGGTCTTCCAAATGTGTGTTCCTGTTGGATGGACTTTCTTCTCTTAAGTTTGTTAAATGACACTCTATTTATTAAGGTGGAATGAATGCAAATGTGGAATGCATGCATTTGTCTAGTTCTATGTTTCTCTCTCTGTTAGTTGACCGTTGAAGTTTCAGTCCTAAAATGCAGTGAACCCCTATCAGCAACCTTGTGGCCTCTGCTAACTGTTACCGTGTCTCCCTAGCCCCAACTCCTACACACTGTTAGTTTGTGACTTTAACTTCAGATGTAATTTATTTCAGAATCTTTTTGTTGTTTTGTTTGCTTATACATATACAAAAAATACTTACATGTGTAAATAAATGAAGTCATAAATGAAAATATGAATATATTAATATATAATGTTTATTTGGGAATGTGCTTATTTCTTTAAATTGCTGAGTGCATTTTCTACATGTATTATTTTAAGAGAGAGATGTTTAGTTTTTTTGTTTGTTTTTGGAGACAGGGTCTCACTCTGGTCACTCAGGCTGGAGTGTAGTGGCATAATCATGGCTCACTGTAGCATCTACCTCTCTAGGCTCAGTTGATCCTCACACCTCAGTTTCCTAAGTAGCTGGGACCACAGGCATGTACCACTACCCCTGGTAATTTTTGTATTTTTTGTAGAGATAGGGTTTCATCATGTTGCCCAGGCTGGTCTTGAATTCCTGGGCTCAAGCAATCTGCCCATGTCAGACTCCCAACGTGCTGGGATTACAGGCGTAAGCCATCATGCCTGGCCTATATATATTTATTTTAAGAAACAGAATTATTGATTATCTATTGTGTCTGACATGTCATACTACATATGGTAGGATGGAGTTCAAAAGAAAGAAAAGTTATAGTATCTTGAATGTTTGGAATTTAGGTTGAGGAAAATAAAATGATAAAAGTGGAATTTTAAGTATTGAAAAAAAGTAGAGAAGTGAGAAGCTGAGGTCAAGTCAACAATGGTAACAAGAGAAAATATCTTTGAGTTGTTTAAGTTTGAATCTTCATATAAAAACATTCTCCCCAGAGCTTCACCCATTTCACAAGTATTTATTGGGCATCCTTTACTTTCTGTTACATTCTTTACATCCTTTAATTTCTGGATTTTGGAAATACAATGGTGAATAAAGCATACTCTCTATCTAACCTTAGCATTTGAGTTTGAATAGTACCTTTATTTGTTTTCATCTTAAAAAGAAGCAGTTTAAATAAGATGTACCTGATCAGTTAGGTATAGCTAGTTTGGGAGCAAGCCTGTGAACTTAATATGCAATATTCAAAATTTCTCTAAATTATGTTATTACCTGGGTCCATTAAAGGATGATGGTGTTACTGAACTATATAGTTCTATAGGGCAGTTGTGAAGATAAAGGAGGAAGTCAACACATTCTCTTTATTTCTACTGTTTCCAGTGATCACTCAGTATGTTGTGAAGTTAAAACTATGGCTTTTTAATTACCTGTTTATGGCAAAGTCTACTAGATAGTGGTCACTTTAAAAAAAAAAATGCCTTACCTTGTTATATAAACTTCTCCATCATCCCTGGATTTAGGGATAGATTGGACAGGCCAGGATATGGAATGACTGCTAAGAAATCAATACTGGATCACCTCAGACAGCCACTGTCAGATCTCCTGAGGCCTGTCCTTTTTCTTGAGCACAGTACACTTATTGATTTCAGCAACTGCCTTTTCTTTGACTTGGGATTTGCTATCATGAAAATAACACTTAGCTATAGCCATTAAAAGCAACCGGTCTCTTAATTAAAACAATGACATGTAAGACTTTGGCCTTTAAATACAGCAAAAGTTCACAGGACTTCCTAAGCTTCAATTTACATGATTCTGCTCCTGCTCTTACTGCACTTTAAGAATTGCAGTTAATCTCTATAGCATCAAGTCATCTGTTGTAAAAATCTGAAACAGAGTACATTTTATACATTCTATTGTTTGTTTAAAAGATAGTAAACACTCTAATTATTTATTTTTATTTTTATTTATTTATTTATTTTGAGGCAGAGTCTCACTCTGTCGCCCAGACTGGAGTGCAGTGGTGTGATCATGGCTCACTGCAACCTCAGCCTCCCAGCCTCAAGCTATCCTCCCATCTCGGACTCCTGAATAGATGGGACTATAGGAATGTGCCACCATGTCCAGCTAATTTTTTTGTATTTTTTGTAGAGACAGGGTTTCACCATGTTGCCCAGGCTGATGTTGAACTCCTGAGCTCAAGCGATTCTCCTGCCTCAGCCTCTGAAATTGCTGGAATTACAGGCATGAGCCACTGTGCCTGGCCAAAATCACATATTTAGACAACTGTCTTCCTCTCAAGAACTTCTTACCAAACAGGAATCTAAGTTTACATTGTTTTCTAGGCTTTCATTATCTAAATATTTCCTGCAGCAAAAATGCCCTAAAACTCATTGAAGTGTCGGCTATGAAAAATATTGTTAATTGGATTATTTTGTGTGTTTTTTACGGTGTTCTGCTTTATCTGGGAAATACATTAGCATTAATAATTATCATGGCCCATAGGCAACTATTATCAACATCTTCAAATTGTTTGTATTGATAACTATACAAAGTACTTTTTTAGGGTTCTTTGGATTATAGTTTAAAAACTGGGGAATGGTATTTGTTGGCTGGCCAACAGTGAGTAAAGGTTCAGCAGCCATGCTGTTTTGTATAAGACCCATCCGGCTGCTAGATTGTAAGTCTTACTCATGGTTTCTGTGTGGATTTACACAGTGGCTGACCGTAGAGTCTTTTCTCTTGAGAATTCAGTTGATTGCTGGAAATTGAGCTTTTGAAATTTTGTAGGTTCTTTGTCCTTTTCATTTGAAAAATATTTAAATGATGTTGCCCAACGACTCACAGCGAAACAGCATGACCAACTTTCGGGAAATTAGTAAGCGGTAGGGTTATTTTTAGCTTTTTCTCCTTACAAACATTTCCTTTTGTTCTTCAGAAGACATTGTTGATCTTTCATTCATTTGCTGTGCTCTCCCCCCACCTACAAAATGGCTTTTGAATAGAATAAGCCCTCTCTTCTCTATTCTGCATGACATAACTGTTTCTTATTTTATTCAATTTTCACTCTAACTTATGAATTATTCATTTGTTTATGTTTTTTCTGGATATTGAATCCTCCCTTACACGCGCGTGCACGCGCGCACACACACATTTTTATTGTCATTTGGGGTTGATTTCCTCCCTCATATGCAACTAATGACTGAAAAATCTTCATATAAGCAGGGTACACAAAGTCTATGTTTTTGTCAGTGTATCATATAGTGGTGACTGATGGTGTGATTTGGCCTTTATTTGCTGTTAGTACCTATTTAAAAACCATTACCTTGAGAAAATTGTGCAGTAGTGTCACAGGATCCTTGGGGTGTCGCATCACCAGCTAGAAACCTCTGTGGCCAGTGGTGCCTTTGCCCAAGTTTTGCTTGGGCCCACTAGGCCCACTCAGCCTGGCAGGCTGCACTCAGCTCACACTACCAGCCTGGATCCCATGCCTGCCAAGAGCAAGTGAAGTGGTGAGGGGTGAGTGAGCATGCAGTCCAGCCACTGCGTACAGACAGGCGTGCTGGCTATGGCGGTGCAGGCAGCTCCAGGTGCCGGCTCCTTGCAAGGCTGCAGCTGGATCAGGCGTACCACAAGCAGCTTTCTTGGCAGGGGAATGCAGTGGTACCCTGAAGCTTAGATACACTGGGAACCACAGAGCCCGAAAGAAGGTATCACAGCCCTGGCTTGTGGAACTCCTAGGTCTGGGTTCCCTGAAGGGCCACAACTCTTCTCTCCTTCTTGTTACTCACAGCATGGCAGGCGAGGGGCATGTTTCAGCCCTGTTTGTGTTACAGCTCTTTTGGTCCCACCATTCAACGGGTCCCAAGTTCCTGTCCCATGCCCAGGAAAAATGACATACACAAACAAGTAGAGGGTGAGCAAGGCAAAGAGGAGTTTTATTGAGCAATAGAATAGCTCAGAGGAGACACACAGTGGGTAGCTCCTCTCTGCAGCCAGGGTGTCCCAATGAGTGTTCAGCTGTCAGGAGAGAGGAGACCCTGGATTGGGTAGCTCCTCTCCACAGGCAGGTAATCCCATAGAGGGTTCAGCTCTCAGCAAAGAGGAGACCCTGGGATAGGTAACTCCTTTCCATAGCTGGTTGTCCCATTGTCTTTTCAGCTCTCAGCAGAGAGGAGACACTGGGATGGGTAGCTCCTTTCCATGGCTGATCATCCTGACATCTGCTCAGCTCCCAGCATAGAGGAGACCCTGGAGTGAGTAGCTCCTCTCAGCAGCTGGTTGTCCTGACATCTACTCAAGTCTGGCTGAGTCCAGGGTTTTTAATGGGCTTGAGAGAGGAGAAAGTAGAGGCTGATTGGCCTATGGGTGGTTCCAGAAAAAGCATCACAAGTTCCCACTCTGGTCTACAGGACTGGCAGCCTGGCCCCCAGGCTTCAGGCCCTCCCTGGCTTGAAGGTGGGGCTTCACCAGAGACTCACCCCTTTCTGCCCAGGACCTGTCTACCTGCTACCACTGTTTGTGGTGCCCAGTCTGTTCATGCAGAGGAGGACAAGTAGTCCAGTCCTGAGCTGCCCTAGGCTCCCCGCTCAGCTTCCCTCCCATGCTCATTAGAGCCCAAAGTCCAGTGGGGGTCGAGGCAGCAGGAGGCTGGCGTGTCAGTGCTGTCCTGACCATATACATACTTGGCCAGGTTGTGATAGTGCCTGGGCTTGGCCTCAACATTGCTCCAAAATCAGGACAAGTGCCATTAGCAGGTAGGAGGAGCTTCCTGGGCCCCTGAGAGTGCAGAGATGCCTGGTTTCATATCCATAGCTGGGCAGCTGCAGCTACACCCAGGAGGGCGGGTCTCCTACCTGCTCCCAGCCCCCAAGAGCACAAGGATGCCTGGGTCTGCATCCATGGCTTAGGCAGCTGCAGCTCTACCCAGGAGGGCAGGGCTCCTATCTGCTTTTGGCCCCCAAGAGCACAGGCATACCCAGGCCATCAGCCACAACTTGGGCAGCTGCAGTTATGCCCAGGAGGATGAGGCTCCTGCCCTGCCAACTCAGAAGGGGGTGGGACTTCTGCCTGTTCCTAGCTCCTGCCAGCTCCATGGAGTGCACAGCCCCAGCCACGCTTCCCGCACTGTAGCCGGGATGGGCCACCACTGTCATCAGTAGTATTGCAGAATCCCAAGTTCAGGATAGCAGGTTACAAAGGCTGGTCTTTGACCTCAGCCTCATGTTTGATCTTTGAAAAGTCTTCCAGAATAAAGAAGAAGTCAAATTTCTAAGGAAGCACACTGAAAACTCACTTTAACTCTTCACTTAAAGGAGGGTTTGATATAAGACTTTTGTATTTTAGGTCCCATCCAAGAGAATTTAGTCATTTTGGAATATCATCATTTAACCTTTTTTTTTTTTCATTTTACAGAGCACTGTAGCATTTGTGGTTAAGATTGTGGGTTATGAAGTCAGACTGCCTGCTTTCAAATTGAAGTCACATCATTAATCTCTGTATACCTTAGTTTCCTTATCTCAAAAAGGGAGATAGTTACTTCATACAATTATTTTGGTATTTAAATCAAATAATCCATGTAAAGAGCCCGTCATATAAGTATACCTCATTTTATTGTCCTTCACTTTTCTGTACTTCACATATACTATGTTTTTTACCAATTGAAGGTTTATGTCAACCATGCTTTAAGCAAGTGTCTCAGCGCTGTTTTTCCAACAGCATATGCTTACTCTATGTCTCTGTGTCACATTTTGGGATTCTCACAATATTTCAATCATTTTCTTTTTTACTTTTTTTTTTTTTTTTTGAGATGGAGTTTCGTTCTTGTTACCCAGGCTGGAGTGCAATGGCGCGATCTCGGCTCACTGCAACCTCCGCCTCCTGGGTTCAGGCAATTCTCCTGCCTCAGCCTCCTGAGTAGCTGGGATTACAGGCGTGCGCCACCATGCCCAGCTGGTGTATTTCGTATTTTTAGTAGAGACGGGATTTCACCATGTTGACCAGGATGGTCTCGATCTCTTGACCTCATTCGTTATCCACCCTCCTCGGCCTTCCAAAGTGCTGGGATTACAGGTGTGAGCCACCGCGCCCAGCCTCTTTTTTCTTTTCTTTTATGATGAGTAGATGAAACATCCTTCTGTTGGAAGAAGATGCTGCGCTCTGATGGAATCGCACTCTGTTGCCCAGGTTGGGGTCTAGTGGTGCAGTCTCAGCTCAGCAACCTCCGCCTCCCAGGTTCAAGCAGTTCTCCTGTCTCAGCCTCCTCAGTAGCTGGGATTACAGGTGAATGCCACCACACCCAGCGAATTTTTTGTGTGTATTTAGTAGACATGGGTTTCACCATGTTGACCAGGCTGATCTGGAACTCCAGGCTGCAAATGATCCACCCCCAACGGTCTTTGGAGGTCCTAGGATTGCAGGTGTGAGCCACCATACCCGGATGACTTTTTCATTGTTATTACATCTGTTATGATGATCTGTGATCAGTGATTTCCTTTTTTATTACATAGAGACAGGGTCTCACCATGTTGCCCAGGCACATCTATCAGTGCTATTTTTCCAACAGAATGTGCTCACTTTGTGTCTCTGTGTCACATTTTTGTAATTCTCACAGTATTTCAGACTTTTTCATTATTATTATATCTATTATTGTGACCAGCAATCTTTGATATTACTATTGCAATTGTTTTGAGGTGCCACAAACCATGATCTTATAAGACAGAGAATTTAACTGATGAATGTTACATGTGTACTGACTGCTCCACCGAGCCATTTCTCATTTTCTCACCCCTTCCTTTGACCTCCTATTCTCTGAGACTCAACAATGTTGAAATTAGATCAGTCAGTAACCCTACAATGACCTGTAAGTGTTCAAGTGAAAGGAAGAGTCATAAGTCTTTTGCTTTAAATCAAAAGCTAGAAATGATCAAGCTTCGTGAGGGAGGCATGTCAAAAGGTGAGATAGGCCTCTTGTGCCAGTCAGTAAAGTTATGAAACAAAGGAAAATTTCTTGAAAGTTATTAAAAGTGCTACTCCAGTAAACACACAAATAATAAGAAAGCAAAATAGACTTGTTGCTGATTGAAGAAACTTTGAGTGGTCTGGATAGAAGAGGAAACCAGCCACAACATTCCCTTACGCCAAAGCTTAATCCAGAGCAAGAGCCTAACTCCCATTCTATGAAGGCTGAGAGAAGTGAGAGCTACAGAAGAAAAGTTGGAAGCTAGCAGACGTTAGTTCATGAGGTTCAAAGAAAAAGCTGTCTCTAACATAGAACGAGGTGAAGCAGCAGTTGCTGATGTAGAAGTTGTGGCTGTTGTCCAGAAGACCTAGTTAAGATCATTGATGAAGGTGCCTCCACTAAATGACAGATTTTCCATGTAGATGAAACAGCCTTCTGTTGGAAGAAGATGCCATCTAGGACTTTCTGGAGAGCTAGAGAGGAGATGTCAATGTCTGTCATGAAAGCTTCAAAGTTCAGGCTGACTCTCCTCTTAAGGGCTAATGCAGCTGGTGACTTGAAGTTGAAGCCACTGCTTATTTACCATTCTGAAAATTCTAGGGCCCTTAAGAATTATGCTGAATCTACTCTGCCTGTGCCCTATAAATGAAACAGCAAAGCCTGGATGACAGTACATCTGTTTACGGCATGGCTTACTATTTTAAGCCACTGTTGAGATCTACTGCTCAAAAAAATAGATTCCTTTCAAAGTATTACTGCTCCTTGACAATGCACCTGGTCACACAAGAGCTCAGATGGAGATGTTCAAGTAAATTATGTTGTTTTCATGCCTGCAAACACAATAGCCATTCTGCTGTCCATGGATCAAGAGTAATTTCAACTTTCAGGTCTTATTATACAAGAAATACATTTCATAAGACTATAGCTGTCATAGATAGTAATTTCTCTGATGGATCTGGCCAAAATACATTGATAACCTTTTGGAAAGGATTCACCGTTCCAAATGCCATTTAAGAACATGCATGATTCATGGGAAGAGATCAAATGTCAACATTAACAGAAATTTGGAAGAAATTTATTTCAACCCTCATAGATGACTTTCAGGAAGGAGTTCAAGACCTGGAAGGAGGAAGGAACTGCAGATATTGTAGAAACAGCAGGAGAACTAAAATTAGAAGTGGAGCCTGAAGATGAGACTGAATTGCTGCAATCTCAAATAAAACTCAAAGAGATGAGCAACAAAAGTGACTTCTTGATTTGCAGTCTACTCCTGCTGAAGATGCTGTGAATATCATTGAAATGACCACAGAGGATTTAGAATATTACATAAACTTAGTTGGTAAAGCAGTGGCAGGTATTGAGATAATTGACTCCAGTTTTGAAAGACATTCTATTGTGGGTGAAATGCTATCTCACAGTATCACATGCTACCAAGAAATCTTTCATGAAAGGAAGAGTCCACTGATGTGGCAAACTTCATCTTTGTCTTAAGAAATTACAGCCAGGCATGGTGGCTCACATCTGTAATCCCAGCACTTTGGGAGGCTGAGACAGGTGAATCACCTGAGGTCAGGGGTTTGAGACCAGCCTGGTCAACATGGTGAAACCCTATCTCTACTAAAAATGCAAAAATTAGCCAGGCATGGTGGCACCTGCCTGGAGTCCCAGATACTAGGAAGGCCAAGGCGAGAGGATTGCTTGAACCTGGGAGGCAGAGGTTGTAGTGAGCCAAGATCATACCACTGTACTCCTGCCTGGGCAACAGAGTAAGACCCTGTCTCAAAAAAAGGAAAGTTTTTGGCATGGCCATGGCCATGCCAACCTTCTATAACTACCACCCTGATCAGTCCACACCCTGATCATAAGTACCACCCTGATCAGTCAGCAGCCATCAATATTGATGGAAGCAAGAGCCTCCATCAGCAAAAAGATTACAACTTGCTAAAGGCTCAGATGATCATTAGTATTTTTTAACATACAAGGTATGTACATTGTTTTTGCGTGTGTGTGTGTGTGTGTGTGTGTGTGTGTGTGTGTGTGTTTTGGAGACAGAGCCACATTCTGTCACCCAGGCTGGAATACAGTGGTGCCATCCTGGCTCACTGCAACTTCTACCTCCCAGGTTCAAGTGATTCTCCTGCCTCAGCCTTCTGAGTAGCTGGAATTATAGGTACCTGCCACCACATGTGGCTAATTTTTGTATTTTTAGTAGAGACAGGGTTTCACCATCAGGCTGGCCTGAACTCCTGACCTCAGGTGATCCACCTGCCTTGGCCTCCCAAAGTGCTGGGATGAACCACCATGCCCAGCCATGTACATCGTTTTTTTAGACAATTTTTTTGAACAGTTAATAGACTACAGTATAATGTTAACATATAGACTTTATCTGCACTGGAAAACCAAAAAATATGTGTGGCTCACTTTATTGTGATATTCACTTCATTGCAGTGATCTGGAACTAAACCTGCAATATCTCTAAGGTATGCCTATAATGCCTGACATAGCAAGGTCTCAACAGATATTAACTATTGTAATAACTGTATAAGATTGTTTTATCTATGATGTAGGATGTAATCTTAGAACATCATATACCATAATGAGACAAATATTCCATTTCTGGGACCCTTACCTCTATCCCTGCAATAATTTTTTTTTTTTTTGAGATGAAGTCTCACTCTGTTGGCCAGGCTGGAGTGCAGTGGCGTGATCTCAGCTCACTGCAACCTCCGCCTCCTAGGTTCAAGCAATTCTCCTGCCTCAGCCTCCCAATAGCTGGGATTACAGGTGCCTGCCACTATGCCCAGCTAATTTTTTTTTTTAATATTTTTAGTAGAGATGGGGTTTCACCATCTTGGCCAGGCTGGTCTTGAACTCCTGACCCTGGGATCTACCCACCTCGGCCTCCCAAAGTGTTGGGATTACAGGTGTGAGCCACTGCACCCGGCCTCCCTGCAAAAATTTTTTAATTGGGATGTCCTCAATAGAGGTGGCCTAATTCCAGAACCCAGTGAATTTAGTTATCCTTGCCCCATTAATATTTGCAGCTCTTTATATCTAGAATCAGCACAATTTTAATGAGAAGTCAAGCAAAACATTTTTTTGCATAAAGAGAGAAAGGCAGAATGTGAGATGGCATTGACATCTGTGTCTCTGCCCTGGGCCAAAAAGCAGAGTGGGTATTTGCTGCTGATTTGGCACCCCATCTGCTGCCTTCTCTGGTGGTTACGTCCTTCTTCCCTTTCCCCTCCTTTTGGAGCCTCAGGGATGATGAAGTCAGGGAGAGAAGGTTGGAATGTAATGCATCAGAAGAGAAAGACAGGATAGTGGTTCAGGGAAAGACAATAGAATGAGGAGCCCCATTCTGCAGATGGCCCAGTAGGATAAATGCTAAGTCTTCTCTGCCAATGGCAGTTTTACAAGTGTTTGAAGGACTGTGTGAAGGTTAAAAACATTAGCCTGTTTTAGTGAATCTCTGTTTTTCTGCTTGAGAGCTTTTCTGATGTCTGACTCAAGAATTTACTAAACTTGGTTTCATTAAACTCTTTTTAAACCTCTTTTTTTTTTTTTTTTTTTTGATTCTGGTACCATGACTCGGATACCTCTTTTGTTTTTTTAACTCAGCTCAGGCCTTCAGAATAAGTCCTTTATTCTGAAGTTAGAGCACCAGGAGTGCTCTAACTTTTGAATACATCCCTTGTTTCTCTTTTCCTATTGCATATAACTCACTTCACTTGCTAATTAATTTACAAACCTAACTCCTACTGAAGCAGCTTCTTATTTTAAGGTTACATTGTCTACCCAATCTGAGAGGTAGAAATCTGGCTTTCTACAACATAGTGATCTTAGAACCACTTATTTAAAGTTTAAAATACAAAGCATCGCACACTCAAATTGTATAGTGTTGTCATTTAACTCTTCAATTAATTTTGGTTAAAACCTAAGTAGTTAAGCAATAGAGTGATGAGTGCCACAGAAAGGCATGTATTGAGTAAACAGAAGCAAGCAATTGGGAGAAGGAGCCAGGGAGAAATTGCTTGTTTAATGGGTCTCTTCATTTTTACTGGAAAATTATTTTAAAATATTTTTGCTTTCAAAACTTAAGGCTTGTTTTTAGCTTAGACTGTTTGTATTTTTGAGTTATGATTTCCTGATGATTGTTCCAATCTTGTTTACAATCCAAAGGAATGAAATTATTACCACAATATAGAGTATTTAGGGGTTATTTTTCACACTGCTCAGCTGCTGTGTTTTATTTTCAAAGGGGCAGTTGAGTCTGATTCTGCCTTAAGTTTCAGTGATTCTTAATAATTATTAATTGCATCTGTACTTTTCATTCAGTTCTTTAAAAAAATCTCTGTGTTTGCTTTCTAGACTGATTTTGCACGATTTAGCGGAACAAATGTGGAAACTGACTTTGTAGAGGTGCCATCGCAAATGCTTGAAAACTGGGTGTGGGACATTGATTCCCTCCGAAGATTGTCAAAACATTATAAAGACGGAAGCCCTATTTCAGATGATCTGCTTGAAAAACTTGTGGCTTCTAGACTAGTCAACACAGGTATGACTTGTAATTTTAGAAAAAAATTGCTGACATCTTCTGCAGAACTTATTTTCCCTTTAAATGATACCCCAACAGTGCTAATATGAGGAGTGAAGAATATTAAATATACTGAAGTAGGAAACCCTGGGATTTTGTCTAAGACAAAAAAAAAAAAAAAAAACACACATCCCTTTTAAATCTTAAGTAGAATAAGATGTCCTGCTCCCATTTTGTGATGAGTACTACTGGAATCTGCAATCTTGTGATTAATAGAACACACAGTTCTCTCTTCTCCAAAACATGCCCAAACATTCTTATGTTATTAGGTCTTCTGACCCTGCGCCAGATTGTTTTGAGCAAAGTTGATCAGTCTCTTCATACCAACACATCGCTGGATGCTGCAAGTGAATATGCCAAATACTGCTCAGAAATATTAGGTGTTGTAGCTACTCCAGGTATGTAACTACTACGAGTTGAGTTCATTTCCCTGTGAAGCACAGGGCATTCTCCTAACATTGCAGGGGAGATGGAGTTTGTCAGACAGATTACCTAATTGTTTCTGATTTCTGTAATCAGGCCATGACTTTCAGATAAGCATACTATGCCCTTATGAGTTATCCTGTTCAAATGTGCTTGAAGGAAAGGTGGCTCCAGATCTGCAGCATTTTAGTGTAATCAGGTGTGAGCAGTTGGCCTCCACCCCGGAGCTGGGAGAAACGTTTGTGTTGGCAGCACACTCTCAGCTCCTCCCTCCCTGTATGCACCATGACTTCCCTATGATTTTCAGTAACATATTGGCAGAAGGATCATTTATTTTATTTTTATTTTTATTCCTTTGTGTATAGTATTTTTTCATCCCCTCAAGCATTTATCCTTTGTATTACATACATCCACTTACACTATTTTAGTTATTTTTAAATGTACAATTAAATTATTATTGACTATAGTCATCCTGTTATGCATTTTTAGGCCTGGTGTGGTGGCTCATACCTGTAATCCCAGCACTTTGGGAGGTTGAGGCGGGAAGATCACTTGAGCTCAGGAGTTTGAAACCAGCCTAGGCAACATGGCAAAACCCGTCTCTACAAAAAATACAAAAATTAGCCAGGTGTGGTAATGTGTGCTGTGCCTGTAGTCCCAGCCACCCAAGAAGCTGAGTTCAGAGGATTACCTGAGCATGGGGAGGTTGAAGCTGCAGCAAGCCGTGATCACACCACTATACTCCAGCCTTGGTGACATAGTGACACCCTGTCTCAAAAAAAAGAAGGGGTATTTTGGGGGAGAAGCATGAACTTCACGTTGTTTCTGATTCTGAAGTCAGTTAAAGCATTTGGCTAGCATTTTCTAACCAGAGATTTACGGGACTCGTGTGTACGGGTGTGTGTATGCCTGTGTATGTGTATGTGTGTGTGTGAGTGTGTGTGTATGTGTATTTATATTTGTATGTATATGTTTTAAGAAAATATATAGTTGTGCTTTTATATGTAGTTGGTAAGGTGAATATTTTTCACCCAGGAAATTGTTATTAAAATGAGTCAGCCATATTTATAGAGAGAATAAAGATAAGAATGGTCAGTTGAGTCATTCTAGGCTCCCTACACAGTAAGCCATAGAGCACCTTTGGGTCTCAAGCCACATTGACAAAATCTTTTATAAAGTAGCCCTACAGGTAGATCAAATTGGTAAAGAGTTCTTTTTCAGGCCGGGCATGGTGCCTTAAGCCTGTAATCCCAGCACTTTGGGAAGCCAAGGTCAGCAGATCACATGAGGTCAGAAGTTCAAGAACAGCCTGACTAACATGGTGAAACCCCGTCTCTACTAAAAATAAAAAAATGAGCCAGTGTAGTGACATGCACCTGTAATCCCAGCTACTGGGGAGGCTGAGGCAAGAGAATCGCTTGAACCCAGCATGCCAAGGTTGCAGTGAGCTGAGATCTCACCACTGCACTCCAGCTTGGGTGACAGAGTGAGACTCTGTCTCAAAAACAAAGTTGTTTTTCAGTAATTATCATCCTAAAATAAGTGTGATTCTGAGACATTTTAGATATAAAGAGATGTCGTAAAGAGTAGGGTTAATATTATATTCCAAGATACATACATGTTTAAGGGATAAGAAAGGACTGACTTCAATTCCAAAACACTGAGCTATCTGATGGGTGTGGACAAAGCCGCTGAAACTATCGTTAGGCATTCCAGAGCTCCGGCCGAAACCAGCTCTGAGGTTGAGCCATTGATAGATGTTTATAAACATCTTGGCCAAGAGGACACATAAGCCCAGGGAGTATTAGAGGTGAGATGATATCATTCACTCTCTCCTCCCACAGCTAGGCTCCCCAAAGGGAAACCTTAGCTAGCTGTTAACCTCATCATTAACATTTGCTATCACATTGATTGAAATGTATTTTTTTTTTTTAAAGGCACAAATATGCCAGCTACTTTTGGACATTTGGCAGGGGGCTATGATGGCCAATATTATGGATATCTTTGGAGTGAAGTATTTTCCATGGACATGTTTTACAGCTGCTTTAAAAAAGAAGGGATAATGAATCCAGAGGTATAGTATTCTTTTTCTCCTTTTATTAATTTTGTAGTTGCTCCCTCCCCTTTAACTCCTAGTGTCAAATATTGATCGAACCTAGATTTTACTGTAAGAGGCTTGGTAACAGCTTTTACCTCTGAGGCTTTGCATCTTTCAAATCATCATACATCATTAAGTTGCAGTATATAAGTGATTAATTCTATAACTTAAAAAAAACTAGTATATTTTCTTGCTTATTAACATTCCAATATATGACATAATTAAAAATTCAAAGCTTTGTTTATGGATTTGAGAACTTATTGCTGCTAGTTTTGACATATGCCATATAACGTTTAAGTTTTATAGGAGGTTGGGAAAGAAAGATGAACTCCTTCCCTGATGTAAATAGTTTCCCTGTGTTTTGATATTCTCTACACACTTTGTGCACTCTTGTGGGAGACACCCTTTTTCTGTGGCTGACATGCCCCACCCACTACATAGTTTGCGACCTTTGTGCTTTTAAATCGTTTAAGCTGCTTCATTAACCTGAGCCGTTCCTTTCTGTGTGCAGTGAGTGAGTTGACTGCCAGGTAGCTGCCAGACAGACCTTCCTGATTGACAGTGCCCAGTCTCCATTCTCATTGAAGACTCATCCATCAGATTATTTCCAAGGCTGATGCATTTTCCAATGCATGTTTTAAAATTGTTTGATTCAGAAATTAGAAGAAAAAATTATCCTCTGTGCTTATTTCAACCAACTGATTTGTTCTCCAAATGTTTTTTTCTAGTTTGCATAGTACCTTACACATATGTATTGAAATATATCGATGTGATTTAGATCACCATTCCCTCCCCACCTTCCTCCTGAAATAACACCTCCAAGGTACTCATACTTTATTATTTTGAAGCATTTCCTCTCCCATCCCACCACACCCAATCTGTTAAGTCCTTGTTAATCTTTTTCCATTACCTGGCCACCCATTTACAAAGGTCAACTGCTGACTGTTGTTCTCAGAGACATTCCTACTCCTGCATGGCCTTCAACCAGGACCCAACCCTTAATGCTTCCACCATAGAGATGGTGCCCTGAGGATTCAAAGTGTCCTGGGGAAGATTGTATGACTCCACTGACATGCCCCACTGCAAAGTCATACCCTGTAGCCTGAACCGGACCCCAGTGTTCTCTCTGGTCCAACTCCATTCCCCTTATTGATTGCCCTCCAAATCCCCACCACCTCTCTCCTCTGTCAGCAGATGATCTCTCCTCTTTATTAAAAAAATTAAGATCATTGAAGCTGGGTGCAGTGGCTCACACCTGTAATCCCAGAACTTCGGGAGATTGAGGTGGGAGGATCGCTCAAGTCCAGGAATTTGAGACCAACCTATTCAGTATAGCAAGACCTCATCTCTACAGAAAATGAACAAAATTAGCCAGGTGTGGTGGTACAAGCTTAGAGCTCGAGCTACTCTGGAGGCTGAGATGGGAGTATTGCTTTAGCCCAAGAGAGGTGGCAGCTTCAGTGAGCTGAGATCATGCCACTGCACTCTAGCCTGGATTTTTAGAAGCCAGAAACAATGTTTCAATGAGAAAAAAGATCTAACTAGGTAAAGGCACAATTGTTACATCTTACTGGCAATCACAGAGTGAGACCTGACTCAAAAAAAAAAAAAAAAATCAGGCCGGGCGCGGTGACTCAAGCCTGTAATCCCAGCACTTTGGGAGGCCGAGACGGGTGGATCACGAGGTCAACAGATCGAGACCATTCTGGTCAACGGTGAAACCCCGTCTCTACTAAAAATACAAAAAAATTAGCTGGGCACGGTGGCATGGGCCTGTAATCCCAGCTACTCAGGAGGCTGAGGCAGGAGAATTGCCTGAACCCAGGAGGCGGAGGTTGTGGTGAGCCAAGATCGGGCCATTGCACTCCAGCCTGGGTAACAAGAGCAAAACTCCGTCTCAAAAAAAAAAAAAAAAAAATCATTGAGAATGAATACCTTTATCTTTCTCTGTACTTCAGTATTTGTCTCATTTTCTCCTGTCTCAGAGGAGATGTCTCTAGCATCAAGAGTTTCTGGTTTGCTGCCTTGGAAAAAAGAAACTCGCTACTGATTCTGATAACCCCTAGTGTTAGTACTCTGTTCTTTTCACAGCCTAATTTCTCAGTGTAAGAAGAGGTCTTTGCAAATCTCTATTTCCTTGCTTTTGACCCCACCAACAGAATTGGAAAGTTATTCTTCCACCGTAGTTACCACTGATGACCCAGATACCAACTCTGAAAGCCCCACCTTTTCTCTTCACTTCCTGCTTCTTGTCACTCCTCTCTCTGTTCACAGCCCTCAGCTTAGCAATGAAACCCTTTTTTACTTCCCAGTACTCCCTGTGTGTTAAACAAGTTTATGTGTTCCCTTGGGTCTCCACCTTTGCAAATTTATTCATTCTCATTCATTCGCCTGAAATATATGCCTCCTTCATCTGTGCCTCTCAAAAATTCTAGCAGTCTTAAAGGTCTCGCTCAGATAACCACATGTTCAAGAAATCTTTGAGATTATACAAAACCAAAAGTGATCTTTCCATCCTTTGAACATACGAGTGAACTAGGAGGAGGGGACTAAGCCTTCCCCATCACTTCCTCTGTGCTGCCACTCACGGGACCACATACCCAGTACCTTCTCTCATTACCCTTCTCTTCTCTTTTGGAGAACTGTCCCCTAAAATAAAGAAAAGTTAAAATCAAAAAATAAAAATAAAAAATGAAAAGCAGACTAGTTTTTAAAGAAAAACAAAAGACAAAAAAAGTGGTCTTGGGCATGGAAGGAGGGCTTTAATAAACTTATACTATGTCTGGAATATTTAATGTAACTATTACCAAGTAAAAAAAATCATATTGTAAGATATTTTACACCATAGAATACAAATGTTGATTTTAAAATGTGTTTAGGAAAAAAAGCACATCAAAATGTTGTCAATGAGTATCTTTGGGGGATATGTTTATGAGTGATAATTTTTCTATACTTTTTATGGAGTTTTCCTTATTTTTACATAGTGCATAGATTGTTTTAGAAGCCAGAAACAATGTTTCAATGATAAAAAAAGATCTAACTAGGTAAAGGCACAATTGTTACATCTTACTGGCAATCACTGGTGAGGCTTCCTGGTGTAAGTGTACACTGCCTCTCCCAGCCAAGCCTTTGCCATCACCTCCTCTTCATTTGCCCTCATGTGAACACATACCCAGTACCCTCTATCATTACCTTTTCTCTTCTGGATGTCAAGGTAGCAGCCAAATTACTGATCCCAGTGGTTCCCAGGAACTTGCAAGCCTAATAGAAGCAATTCCTGTCATTATGCTTCTCTGTACTTCCTCTTATTCTCAAACTACACAGTTTGGCAGGCAGCCATACCACTCTTATTTAGACAAAGGTGCTGGGTTCAACTTAGAGAAAGCATGATCCCAACAACTTAGAGTTAAAACTTGTGATATTCTGGTCTCTCACTTTACATTCAGAGGCCAAATAAACTACATTAAAAAAAAAACTTATGAGGTTAAAAACAATTTTTAATGTTACTAAAATTCTGGATTCAGCCACATTATGTTTTCTTAGATGTCTTATGCCATTAAGGCTGGTGTTAATTCCTTCCTTTACAGTTTTTCCTTTCCTTTCAAATGCTTTGCATATCATGGCACTCCCCGATCCTCTGCTATCACAGCAATAATGAACCTAAAAGCTGAGAAGAATCCCTTGGCCCCTTACTCTAATACCCTTCGCAGATACTTAAAGATGCTTTTTTAAGCAGCCATTTTATTCCCTCATAGAATGTACTATTTGGGTTTTTTTGTTGTTGTTTTGTGAGGGTGTTCTTAAAAAAAGAAAAAATAAATATTTGCTCCGAAATAACACTTGCCTTACAAACTACAAGTACCCAGTTATTAAAAATTAATAACTAGGATTTGGTAGCATAATCCTAGTCTACTAAAAACTTAGATTGTCATTGTAGCTATGTGTGATGAAGAGAAAAAAAAAGTCTTTTGTTGTCCCAAAGCATTAATTTTTAGTAACTGGGTACTTGTATTTTGTAAGGCACGTGTTATTTTAGAGCAAATATTTATTTTAATAAGAAAAGAAGAAGAACTCCCCCCCACAAAAATAATATACACCATGAAATACTGTGCAGTCATGAAAAAGAACAAGAGCTGAACCCAGGATGTGGAGGCTGCAGTGAGTCGAGATTGCACCATTGTAAAAAAAAAAAAAAAAAAAAGGACAAGATCATGTCCTCGGTAGGGACATGGATGGAGCTGGAGGACATTACCCTTAGCAAACTAACACAGGAATCAAAAACCAAATGCTGCAGGTTCTCACTTATAAATGGGAGCTAAATGATGAGAACACATGGATACATAGAGGAGAACAACACACACTGGGGCCTTTTGGAGGGTGAAGGATGGGAGGAGGAAGAGGATCAGGAAAAATAACTAATGGGTACTAGCTTTAATACCTGGATGATGAAATAATCTGTACAACAAACCCCATGATACAAGTTTACCTGTGACAAACCTACACTCGTACCCCTAAACTTAAAAAAAAGAAAAATACTTCTTCAGACCAATATACCGTACATTATTTATTTTGTGCCATAACCACAGAGTGTGATATTAGCCAACGCTGAGAAAGATGGCATTACCTTGAGTTGTTCCAGACTCTGTGGATTTGCTTTAGTTTCACACGTCAGTGAGTATTTGCTTCAGATACATAGGATAAAAATGTTCATTTTTATGGTATAAAGGAATACTTCATTTGATCTGAAGTCATGGGAATCAGCAATCAAAACACATCCTGCAGACTTTGTTGTCTCACCCTCCCTAATGTGTGTCTGGGTCATTGTGAGAAGATAGCGGGATGGCCCTGCAAAGAGTCAGTGCCTGCTATTGTTAGTCCCCAGGCAACTGGAGAGGCTGGGAGCTGAGAAACCACATGTTGTTGATGTTATTGGTTATGCAATAGAGAAGACTGTCTCCAGGCCTTCTCTCTGTAACCCCCTGCCATCCTACAAACCCCAGAGTCTGCTCTGGGGACCATTTCAGATCTTCACAACAGAACTATAGAAAGTAGCAGTAGAATATTTTAGGATATCGGTTTCATTCTGTTTTGAGGGCCTCTCTCAAAGTATAATAACTGGCAGCTTACCTATAACAGCCTAAAACTTTGCTACCTGTTTTTATCTTTATTTTAAGAATATTATTTGTCATAGTAAATAGACATCACATCGTAACTGCTTAATTATTTTGTTGATGTTGTTGTCGTTTTTATTTTTGATACAGAGTCTTTCTCTGTCGCCCAGGCTGGAGTGCAGTGACACAATCTCGGCTCACTGCAACCTTGGCTCACTGCAACCTCCACCTCCCTGGTTCAAGAGGTTCCCCTGCCTCAGCCGACCAAGTAGCTGGGATTACAGGCACATGCCACCACCACGCCCAGCTTTTTTTTTTTTTTTTTTTGTATTTTTGTAGAGATGGGCTTTCACCATGTTGGTCAAACTGGTCTTGAACTCCTGACCTCAGGCAATCTGCCCGCTTCAGCCTCCCAAAGTGCTGGGATTACAGGTGTGAGCCACCACACCCGGCCAATTATTTTGCTATATATTACCTAAAGTTGTTTTTTTTCCTCAATGAACATGAAGTTGTCTCACTGTCAAACACACCTTTCACTTTTCTAACTGTTCTCTTAATAATTATGGAATGGAACTGCTTGGGATTAACACTTCCAGCAAGCTCTCAAAGATCTTTAAGGATATCTTTAAGGTCACCAAATGTGAATTCAGAATCCAGCAGCTAATCATAGGTTGAAATAATGGGGCATTTTAACTAGGGCCATTTCTTTTTATAAGGCAACTTCGTTGTGGGAAAATTTTCTAAGAGGTAATAGACATTGTGGATTCAAAGGCAATTATATTGTTAAGCTATTATCTTCCTCTTTTGCATTTGGAGAAACTGCTAAGCTTTGTTTCTTCCATCAGAAGAAAAGAAATACGAACAAGTATCACTTCTGAAAGAAATACTGAGAAAGTCAAGATAGTTAAGTGCAACTATATTTCAGTCTGTAATGCCATAAGGAAGGAGCTACGTCTTACATATAATAATAGCCACAGAAACATTAAGTGTCTCAGTGAAACATGACAAAGAATCACTTGATAGAGAATCTATAATATAAAGCTAAGGATTCTAGTGCTTGAAACAGAATCCTAGGCCCAATTCCTGCTGTAATGTGTTGCTGAAAGAGAATATGAAATTTCCTCTCCAGAAGGTTTTTACAAATGGCTTTAATTCTCTTCTCTGTCTCAGCTCTCCTGATGTACCATCCAACAGCTGACTTTTCTTATAACTGAATCTTTTCTAGTAGCCTCAGGTTTGCCTGACTTGAGGGACAAAGGAAGGAATTTGAATTGATTTCCAGTCTACTTCTTGAATATTTACAAGGTCAGGTCTTCTAAATCTTGAATCCCAACCAGCTGGAAGCAGTTTTCCTTCCTTTGTGCTCTTACAGCCCTTCTTTGTTTGCTCTTAGCACCTCAATAATCTGCTTGGTTAATTGTCTATTTTTTTTATCTTCCCTAATAGATCATAAGACTCTTGTAAAAGGAAGTATTTTATTCAGCATTTTGTTCCCGTCTCTGCTTCACAATTATTTAACTTAATTACTGTATAACGTATTTGTGCCCTTTTGGACCTAACTGATCGTTTTCCCCATCCGCTTCCACTTCTCTACCCCTCATACATACTCCTACCCAGGGTGTTTTTTTCTTTGGATCTCCTCTTCCCCATAAATAAAGGTTTACCCTTCTATCCTCACAAATCAGTAAGGTTTCCAGAAGGCCTCTTCTAATTAGGCAACAATTCTGACTACTATTCTTGTTTCCATCTCTCTAACAGCACCAGTTTCATTCTCTCCCTCCTTCTTTGTTGTTCTCAAAGCAATTCTTTTTTTATTTTTTTCCATTCAAGATCTTCCCACCCTCATAAAAAACAAAGAGTGTGCTCTTGGGAGGGAGTTATGGAAGGAGAGGTTCCAAAGTCCAGCTTTAAAGCAGGCTAGTGAGCTTGTCAGGTGCCTGATTGTCATCACCCATCCTTGCCCGGTCAATCTCTGCCCTGATGCCTGTTACTCAGTGTAGGAGGGAGATAGCTCTGGCTGCACTCCCTAGAGTCCTCCATGCTGGGAAGGAGGGAGGAGGGGTGGAAAGTTAGTGAGAGCCTGCATGAGCTGCTGCAGAGATGCCCAAGATAGCAGGAGACCCAATCTATTTCCCATTTATATATTCTCATTGCTGATAGATGATGGACATCCTTGATTTAGATAATTATTATTGCTATTAAAATATTACCTGAAAGGGTACATATTATTGGATATAATGAGTGTCTGAGTGTTTTATCTCTCCCACTTAATATTCCTACTGAATTATATGTTCTATTTCTTACTAACAGTGGAAATTAACTTTCTTAGGCCTTTCTTTAGCTTTATTAGAAGATAGAACTAATTTTGAGGAAATGCTACTCCAGGAATGCATTTGTTTCCCTGAACTGTATGTAAGTAATGAGCTGAGGCAGTGTGAAAGGAAAGGGAAGAGAGGAGAGGGGAGGAGGAAAGGAGATGAGAGGAGGAGAGGTTTATTGATTACTGCTATATGCCAGATATACTAGGGAGTGAACGGAATACTGATATCACCTCCTCCAACTGCCCAGAAACCAAGTGAGGTAGTCATATTCCCATTTGACAGATGAGGAAATCCAGGCCCCAGGTCACATAGCTAAGGATTGAGCCAAGATTCAAACCTGGGCTTGACTAGAGCTCCTGATCTTGGTTCAAAAATCGTCACTATGGGAGAAGATTTGCACACTTGCCAAAAGATACATGCTAGTCTTCTAGGATTAAAAAAACCACAGAGGTGCCGGGCGCGGTGGCTCATGCCTGTAATCCTAGCACTTTGGGAGGCTGACATGGGTGGATCACCTGAGGTCAGGAGTTCAAGACCAGCCTGGCCAACATGGTGAAACCCCATCTTAGAAAAAAAAAAACCACAGAGGTGGATGACTGGTTTTCCTTCATAGGAAAACTTTAGTTTTTATTGTATGCAGATCTTCCTGAAGGATGTTTCTAACATGAAAAATTTTAGCAGTTGTCTTAGAGCTTCTCTTCTTGATTTCCTCACAGTTTCAGTTTCTTTATAAACAAAGTATTAATAGAACAACTTAGGGCAAAGACTCCTGCCCCCTGTAGCATGTGTCTTCCAGACCATGTTCTCTCACGTAAAGAGCCTGGTACCCCCCGGAAACACAAAAATTCACTTAACTATTTTTTTTCTTAAGAAAAGCAAGATCCTGTTACCAAAATGACTCTTAAACTCTTCTCAAAACTTCATTGCAAAGGAAATGAAACTATTAAAAGACCATTGCTCTGTAATTCAGGAAATTGAATCAACTTGTATGGAGCCATAAGCAGAGGAAGATTTGAGCTGTACTGAGCCACATATTGTGAGATTAAACAGTATCCTGCTCTGAAATGATTTTACCATTTGTGAGCTGTCTCTTTACAACACCATGGAACTCCTCAAATGCTTCCTTTTCTTTACTACCTAAAATTAGAGTTCTCTGCACAAAATGAAAATACTTTGTCAGATGTTCACATTTGGAGTGTTTTCTTTTAAACTTTCATTCTGATTTTCCTTAATGTTTCTATAATACTTTTCAAATGAATATATCTTTACAATAAATGAAAGATACATGTTACATAGATCTTGAGCTTGAAGAATTTCTGCCTATAAGTATTGATGATTGCGATTGGGTGATAGGTTCATGACAGCTCATTATACTGTTGCTCTACTATTAGTATGTATTTTAAGTTTTTCATAATAAAATGTTTAAAATATTTTTGTAATTCTGCATAAAAATTTAATCACGTTGTCTATGTTCTTCCTGTACTGCTCTACCCAGAGAGCACAATCTTTCCACGCTCCACTCACTATTTTAACACTGGTCAAATTTAGGCATATGGAGCAGAGAAAGGAAGGGAAGGGAGATAAATTGTGGTTGGACTCAAGAGCTATGATATGCTCCTTCTTGGCTTAATTAAAGTCCATGACAAGAACAGCCATCACTCACATTTTAGATTCTAGATTGCTGCTATAATAGTTATGAATTGCTGCAGACCAGGCAAGAAATAACACGTTTTTATTGTTGGTTTTTTTTCCAAAAGCTAATTGAAGGTCAGGAGCGTTGGCTCATGCCTATAATCCCAGCACTTTGGGAGGCCAAGGCAGTCAGATCACTTGAGGCCAGGAGTTACAGACCAGCTTGGCCAACATAGCAAAACCCCATCTTTACTAAAAATACAAAAAAATTAGCCAGGTATGGTGGTACACATCTGTAATCCCAGTTACTCAGGACACTGAGGCATAAGAATCACTTGAACCTGGGAGGGAGGGGTTGCAGTGAGCTGAAATTGTGCCACTGCACTTCAGTATGGGTGACAGAGTGAGACTCTGTCTCAAAAAAAAAAAAAAAAGAAAAGAGAGAGGAGAGGGAGAGGAGGGGAGAGAGAGAGGGAGAGGAAGAAGAGAGGAGAAAGCTAATTGAATCTAGCTCCAAGCCCTCGTACTCAGTTTTGGAAAGTCCAATATCAGTGATTAAACACCTTCTCCTTTTAAGAAAATTGGTTTAAAACTTGTAAATAAATCAGTTATTTCCTTCATAGGAAAGCTCTAGTTTTTGCTGTATGCAGATCTTCCTCAAGGATGTTTCTAATATGAAAAATTTTAGCAGTTGTCTTAGAGCTTCTCTTCTTGATTTCCTCACAGTTACAGTTTCTTTATAAACAAAGTATTAATAGAACAACTTAGACTGCTTTGTACCTTTTTAATATCATACCAGAACACTGTGTAACAAGCCCTCCTAAAGATGATTTTATGCTTTGGGCCCCAGACCTGTCCAGTATGGTAGCTGCGTCTGGCTGTTGAGACTTGAAATGAGGCTAATACAACTGAAGAACTGAATTGAGATCTACCATAAATGTAAAAAGCACACTGGGTTTTGTTACAACAACAGCACCAGAAGTCTCCATAATGTGTATATTGACACATGTTGAAATGATACTATTGTGGATATAGTGGTTTAAATAAAATAGTAAAATTAATTTTACCTGTTTGTTTAACTTTAAAAAAAATGTGGTTAGTAGAAAACTTTAAGTTCCATATGTGCCTCATATGATATTTCTGTTGGAGAGTGCAGCCCTAGAGTTTATGAGAAGGTAACTTTCACTAATTATTTACTCTTGATTAGAGTCCAGACTGTGAAGTTAGATGTTATCCTGTAGATGATTAATAAGCTGCAAATGATTTCTATTTATAGCCAAAAGGTAAACCCAAAAGTTTGTATTTTTATGGCTCTAGGACGTAAATTGTTTTGTGTCCAACTTGGTAGATTTTATCCATGTTTTATCTTCCTTAACAGTTTGACTAAATTTACCCCTGATAGTTGTATCAATCAAAATATTGTTATATGACAGAGCTGGAAATTCTCTAGCTCTTCTTGTACTAAAAAAGATGATTAGTCCTGTTGATCAAGTGATATAATGGGTATAAATTTAAGTGTTACTCTGTGCATTGTTCATTATGCATATATTTGGAATTATGCCTCATTGAATTGTCTTGCTTTGCTTCCTTAAAAGGACAGTGAAAGAGAAATGAACAATGCTGATACTGAATAACCCCTATTTTCTTTCCCTCTATCTGCTCCTGTGTTTATGTAAATTAAAGCAGAGAAACTGTGATGTTTTAAAATTCCAGATCTCCATTCCCAAAGAAAGCTTTCCAAAAGTCCTCATTCCCAGCATCAACCAGTGAAAATGTTTTGCCCTCCCCTGTGGGGCATGTGCTGCCCTCCTCTTCCCATCCATAAGGAAGAGGGTTTTGTTGTTGCTGTTTTGAATGAGCCTGTCATAAAAGCAGCAGAAGCCATTTGACAGTAGCTATGCTACTGTTTCCAGGCACCCAGAGCTCCTATTTGTAGCTTTCTTGAACACTTGCTTTCTGACCCTTTTGAAATCACGAGATAGGGTAGCAAATAGGAACGTGTTGTATATTCCATTTGGCTGTTTGTTTGTTTGTTTGTTCGTATTGTCAGCTCACTACCTTGAATCTAAGGAGACAAGACCATAATAAAGGACAGTGTACAAGACCTGAGCTTTTAAGCTCCAAATCTCTTAGCTACCAAAATAAATAAATACTGCAGAGCTGTTTGTGAGCAAGAGAAAACATCTAGACAGAGTGAGGCTAAAGTCCTTTTTCCTTCACCCCTACGCTTTCCTCTTCTGCATTTAGAGATTTAAAAAATTGCTATAACCATGAATTATTATGCATGATGTTTTGTTTTATTAGGTTGGAATGAAATACAGAAACCTAATCCTGAAACCTGGGGGATCTCTGGATGGTATGGACATGCTCCACAGTTTCTTGAAACGTGAGCCAAACCAAAAAGCATTCCTAATGAGTCGAGGCCTGCATGCTTCGTGAACTGGGGATCTTTGGTAGCCATCCATGTCTGGAGGACAACTTGACATCACTGTGTGTTACTGGCCTGGAAACTAAAGGGAGTTTTGCAAATGAAAATTTAGATTTTTATTGATGTCCTTTTGTTTTCTAATTTTAAAAAGTATAAAGATGTGAATGGAATTATAAATAGTGTGACCTAAGAAAAGACCCAGGAGAAAGTAATTGTACTATAAAATTTCATAAAAGTAGATTTTTTTTTATGAAAATTTCATATGAATGTAACTTGATTTTTTACTATTATCTAGATAATATGATATAAGAGGGCTAAGAATTTTTAAATTGAATCATATACATGATCTAATTTAATCCTTCTTGTATCTTGAAGTTTTGTACTTGGGATTTCTGTACTGATAAATGAATCATCACATTCTTCTGGTAAATATTTTCTTGGAGCTCTGTGTCAACTTTGATCCTCTGTCTCCCAGGAAGGTGTAACCTCTCCTTTGTCTGCATACCTCAAGGCCAGGGGAATATGCCTCAGTGATGCATTTATCTTTGTATATCAGGCTGCATGATTCCCAACTTTCTGCCACATTTAAATTACGTTCCTCCATTTGAGTTTGTCTTCTCTGTCTAAAGTCCAGTCAGAGAGCATCAAAAAATTATGTTTCAACTAGGCTGGTCTAATATATAAGTTTTTGTATCTTGTATCAGAGGATTTCATAGTTTGTATTAGAGGCTCATTTCCACTTCAGCCTACAAGATCGTCAATCTTTTCACGTGTGCCAATTAGAATACTAAAACTAGTCCGAGCACATTTTTCTCTTCCCATGTTTCTAATGAGTGTTAGGGACTTTGCCTCTTTTACTGACCACATCCCCAAAAGTGTCAGGTAGATATGTCACAAATGGCTCCATAGAGAGCCATGGGAAGAGAGAGGGAGTGGATGTGGAACATAAAAGGTTCAGACACCCCAGAAGAGGTGTGGGTTTTGGACAGAAGCATTTGAGGACAGCTGCTCCAAAGCCTTATGTGTGTGTGATGAAACTCACCGCAGGGAAGACACTCTTCAGTAGCCTATTTCATCTGGTGATTTTTATTTTAAGTGAACTGTTGAGTCTATCTTTAACTCTCTTTATTGTAGGTCTAAATTCCAATTCTACAGCAGACCAGTAAACTCACAGTATTTCTTTTTCCTGTAGGAGTCTATTCAATAAGGAAACCAAGACAGGATAATAAAATTAAAAAAGAAAAAAAAAAACTTTGAATGTACCCTGCCTAGGTCTTCCAGTTGTTTTCCATTGCATACCTCAGGTATGACTTTACTGGCCAGGGACAAAATTAGCACCTTTCAATTCTCTGGTCCAAGTGGACTTTGTGCTAAATAAAAAATATTATTATACTATGTAATAAAATTACAGACAGCAGGAAATTCAAGAGCTAGGAGATTCCTAGATTATAACTGCCAAGCAAATACCTTAAACATCCACCTGAAATCCTACTGCCCTCTCTTGTGAGATAATTTCCCCAGCCCTTCTCTTCCCCACACTCACTCAACGTCACCCCCTCTAGTCCCCAAAACTGTTTTCATGGTCTTTGCAGCCTATGGTTGTTTTCCCATATCCTCCCCCTACCCCCAAACTTTTCTGTTTTCCAATGTCAGACAAAAAACTCTTCAGCATTTTCCAGTGTGTCTCTTTAACAGTAACTTTATCATTTGAAATCTTATTTCATACAGGAAAACTAAATTGGTGTGGAAAGGCTGCACACAATAAAGTTACATTATTATACATGAGAACGAACTCATATTTCTTTCATACTTTAGCGTTAAAACTGAAATACATGAGAGCAAAAGCACCATGGTGTTCTTTTTATTTAGGGCCTACCTCTAATATTAAAATCTACCAAAGAATAGTCACAAAATTAATACTCAGGCCAGGTTCAGTGGCTCATGCCTGTAATCCCAGCAGTTTGGAAGGCCAAGGCAGGCGGATCACCTGAGGTCAGGAGTTGAAGACCAGCCTGGCCAACATGGTGAAATCCCATCTCTACAAAAATACAAAAAGTGGCTGGGCATGATGGCTCGTGCCTGTAGTCCCAGCTACTCGGAAGGCTGAGGTAGGAGAATAGCTTGAACCCAGGAGTAAGAGGTTGCAGCAAACTGAGATCACACCATTGCACTCCAACCTGGGTGACAGAGCGAGACTCAGTCTCAAAAAAAAAAAAATTAATACTCAAAAACTTCTCTAACATAACTCAAAAGAAAGGACTTACTTTTTAAAACCTTTTTGAATGTGGCCATCTATCTAGTTGTTCTTTTTTTCTATATCAGAGCAGAGAGTATCACTGACATGCTTGAAATAGTGGATAACTGGAAATTGTAATTGGACAAATGTACACTTAAGATTTATAGACTGAGCCACGTGTAATAAAGTCTCTCCTGGTAATTGAGCCAGGGGATTTAGGCCTTTTTTTTTTAAGGCATTGTTATGTTGTGAAGGATAAAATCTTAAACCTCTTATGCTAATGGATAGTAGGCATGATCCTAAAGGTTTAGTTTTACGATGCTGCAGAGAAGAGAAATGTCTTGATGTTATGCCACCTGATGTAGACTTTGTCCCCCTCTAGTATAAATGTTGCATGTTACCTAGATAAACAACTAACAGTTGCCTTGAAGAGTTATCGCCTGAGCTACTTAGGCCAGGGTCTTACCTTTCTGTAGCTGATAAGGTGAGAAGTGGATATCTGCAGCTCTTTGGATGACAAATTGCATTGTTGAAGAGGCTAAAATTGAGGAAATAACTCTTCAAAGAAAAATTTCCGATATGATCATTGTACTTGTAAATGCCTTAACTAATAGGCAGTGACTCAATTTTCTACTTCACCATTTTACCTTTAGCCTTTATGTATGAATTAAAGGTCTGTGGAGATCCTGCCACCCCACTAGGCCAGTTTATTTGTGTTTTACCATTTATTCATTTTCTATCATATACAGGTGGAACTTTCCAAGTGCCAAGGAAATTATATTAAAATTTACATTAAAATACTGTCTTCAGGCTGCTATAACAAAATATCACAGAGCGGGTGGCTTCAAAAGCAGGCATGTCTTTCTTACAGTTTTGGAAGCTGGGAAGTCCCATGAGCCACATGCTGGTAAATTTGGTTCACGGTGACGCCCCTCTTCCTCTTTTACTGACCATGTCCACAAAAGTGTCAGGTAGACATGTCACAAATGGCTCTGTAGAGAGCCATGGGAAGAGAGAGGAGGTGGATGTGGAACATAAAGCGTTCAGAAACTTCTGCAGGCAGCAGTGGCAGGGAGCAAGTCCTAGTGTCTCTTTTTATAAGAGCACGAATCCCATCATGAGAGCTCCACCCTCACGACTTCATCTAAGTCCAGTCACCCTCCACAAAGGCCCCAACACCTAACCCCATCACATTGGCAGTTAGGGCTTCATTGTAGGGAAGAGGGCAAAAGCATTCAGTCCATAACAAATACTGATTCCTCAAATAGAGTTTAAACATAGTTAACTGGCCGGGCGCGGTGGCTCAAGCCTGTAATCCCAGCACTTTGGGAGGCTGAGGCGGGTGGATCACAAGGTCGGGAGATCGAGACCATCCTGGTCAACATGGTGAAACCCCGTCTCTACTAAAAATACAAAAAATTAGCTGGGCATGGTGGCACGTGCCTGTAATCCCAGCTATTCGGGAGGCTGAGGCAGGAGAATTGCCTGAACCCAGGAGGCGAAGCTTGCGGTGAGCCGAGATCGCGCCATTGCACTCCAGCCTGGGTAACAAGAGCGAAACTCCGTCTTAAAAAAAAAAAAAAAAAAAAAAAAACATAGTTAACGGAGCCCCCTAAGAATGTTAAAAGAGAAAATCCATTTTATTTGAATAGATACAGTGACCAAAGCTGCTTCTCTCAAATCAACATATAGCAGTTAGATGTCTCCCATCTGAAATTGGATAGCCCATTGAAATTGAACATGCCTTCTCCTAAATGTGTGGTGAGAATAAAAGCAAGAAAGAACCGCATGCGGTGGCTCACACCTGTAATCCTAAGACTTTGGAAGGCTGAGGCGGGAGGATCCTTTGAGCCCAGGAGTTTAAGACCAGCCTGAGCAACATAGTGAGACCTTGTCTCTACAAAAACTAAAACAATTAGCTAGGGATGGTGGCACATGCCTATAGTCCCAGCTACTTAGGAGACTGATGTGGGAGGATTACTTGAGCCCAAGGAGGTCAAGGCTGCCATGAGCCGTAATCATGCCCCTGTACTCTAGCCTGGGTGACAGAGACTACCAGTTCTTTTGCAAAGAACCGATCTTATGTAAGGTCTTAAATAAGACCTTAAAATTTAAAAGAAAAGAAAAAACATATAAAATACCTTAAAATTTAAAAGAAAAGACCTACATATGTTCAGTTCTTTTGCAAAACAGTCAACATCCAAAAAGTTTATTTTTGAGTCATCGTTAGTGGGGAAATTTCCTGCTGGAAACCGATTCACCTAAGTGATTATCTAGTAACTGTATCAAGGCAAAAGATAAAGGTTGTAAGATGTAAATATTAGACCAAAACAGACTTTTTCAACAAACACACAATAATGCTGTAAGTTTGTAACAAAACAAAATTTTTAAAATTGAGGTAATGGGCTGGGCACTGTGGCTCACGCCTGTAATCCCAGCACTTTGGGAGGCCGAGGCAGGTGGATCACGAGGTCAAGAGATCAAGACCATCCTGTCAACATGGTGAAACCCCGTCTCTACTAAAAGTACAAAAAATTAGCTGGGCATGGTGGCGCGTGCCTGTAATCCCAGCTACTCCGGAGGCTGAGGCAGGAGAATTGCCTGAACCCAGGAGGCGGAGGTTGCGGTGAGCCGAGATCACGCCATTGCACTCCAGCCTGGGTAACAAGAGCGAAACTCCGACTCAAAAAAAAAAAAATGAACACAACCATTTACACACCCTCATATCACACCATGAGTGATTCTTGAGTTTTTATTTGGTTGAATTCACCTTGTAGTTCCCTTTCCTGAGAAAATATACATTCAACTCATCTAGTCCATTATGTACATACAAGGGGAAAGGGTAAACAGGAACTAGGCTCCCTTGTTCTGCTCACATGAGCTGAAACCTGTACCAGTTGCATATTTCACAGACCCCAGAGGCTCACCTCAATTTTACTCCCATGATAAACTGTCTCTAGCATTTGTCATGAGAGAAACTGTATGGCTAGAAATAGTTTAGAAGAACTGTTCATTGAGTCCACCATGAACAAGACACTGGTGTCGCTGTTGACATCTTTGTGGCTAAGATGGAGAATGTGATTAATAGTTATCCAGGTGGATTCCTAGCTATTGAAACAGTCTGAGATAGTTGCATAATGATTAATGTTAAACTGGGGGTAATTTCAAGTCATTTGGCTAGAAATGCAAAAAAAAAAATCCCATGAAAAGGTATCAGATTTACAGATGACAGGGCTGGAATTATTATGTATGATGATGTTATTAATATTAAAAATTATTTTGGCTGGGCATGGTGGCTCACACCTGTAATCCCAGCACTTTGGAAGGCCAAGGTGGGTGGATCACCTGAGGTCAGGAGTTCAAGACCAGCTTGGCCAACATAGAGAAACCCCATCTCTACTAAAAATACAAAATTAGCCTGGCATGGTGGTGGATACCTGTAGTCCCACCTACTCGGGAGGCTGAGACAGAAGAATCGCTTGAACCCAGGAGGCAGAGGTTGCACTGGGCTGACATTGTGTCACTTTAGTGCAGCCTGGACAACAGAGGGAAACTCTGTCTCAAAAGTAAAAAATAATTATTATTATATTTTAAATTATTTCAATGTGGAGACAAACTCAAAATGAAATTAGACACATTTCATTACCAAGGTAAAAGAGAAGCCTGACTTGATAGTAGTATGCAGGAAAAAAAGAGTTGGCAGTTTTATTTGGCCAAATTCCAATATCAGCTCATAGTACAGCACACCTGGGGAGAAGGGCAGGAGGCGAAAACGAAGGCTTTTTAAGAGTGTTGATGGAAGTATGTGCCCAGATCAAAAGAATAATCCCTCCAGACTCCAGTATAAGATCGATCACTGTTGGAATATTGTGTTCCCTCCTAGGTATCACCTCTTAAGCAGACTTTGGCCAAGTATTATAGTGTTTCCAGGAGCAAGAAGAAGTTGGTGATAACTTTGAAAATACTTCTCAAAACAAATATATCAAGATTTGTTGATATATTTGGGAAGTTCAGTCTGGAAATAATTCAGACATACAGATGAGAATTGTTTTCAAATACTTGAAGGATATGGGAGAGAGAATAGGCTAATTCTATATTGCTTCAGGAATCAAATGGAAACAATTAAATTCCATTAGAGAAATGGTTGGAAAATATGAGGAGGCTTCAGTTCAGTATGAGGAAGCCATTTCTAATAATGATTGTTGGGTAAAAATACATTCTGCTGCTGTGAACAGCCTGTAGCTGCCATGAGTGTTACAGAGGACATTCTTCCTTTGAGTTGACATTTGTGCCAAATCAGCTTTGAGGGCTTCTCCAGCCTTTAAGATGCAATAATGATAAGATGATCGTCGGAAAAAACATCCCTCAGATGAAACAGTCACAGGCTGGCTCTGAGACCTGGCATTCAGATGATTGCAGCTCCCCGCTACTGCAAGAATATTGTTTATGGCTTCAGGTTGGCTCACTCCTCACCTGTAATCAAAGTTTATCCAGCGGTTAAGTTACCAGTTTTCCAGTGGGTATCTGGGAACTGAGGCTAGGAGACTAACAGTTGTATATGACCATAATAAAGCAAAAGACTGTTACAGAATGAGTAAATGTTCATTTTCTTCACTTACAGAACTTACATTTACTCTATCCATTCCACTCACTACTGTCTTCATCACACACACAGAGGCAAACATCTGATTCAGATATGCAGGTGCGCCAGGCATGCACTCCACCATGTTGTGATCTCTTCGAGGCTTGTTTCTGTCCCCAGTCCTCCACAGTCCTGACTGTTAATGAA
This sequence comes from Callithrix jacchus, assembly GCF_049354715.1. NCBI lineage: Eukaryota > Metazoa > Chordata > Mammalia > Primates > Cebidae > Callithrix > Callithrix jacchus. Next base: position 143,654,292 of record NC_133503.1, on the reverse strand, counting down.
TAGTTCATATGTGTTTGTTAATAAATATACCTTCTTTAAAATTATCTTTTGTTATAAAGGTGCTTTTTTTCTATGATAACTGCAAAATACCTAATTTGTAAATAAACCTAAAACTATACAGATAAGTTCTTTCTACACCTGTTGGGGGCAGATTTCTACATGAGAGTCCTTTTCCTTACTGTACTGAGAGTTTCTACATGAGGTAGATGAAAGAAACATGTTTTCTTTAAAAGAAAAATTGGGAATGAAGAATGTTTTTAATTTCAGCTTCTCTCTATGGTTATGTATTCCAAACCTAGGAATTTCTTAATCTAGAATCTCTGGTTTTCTTGAGGGATCTGTGAAAAGGGCAGAGCAAGCAGATGTCCCATGATTGCCCTGAAATTATATATGTTCATGTGGATGGATACATGCATTTTTCTAGGGACAGGATCCTTAGCTTTAAACAGAAAAACTGTCTTTAAAAATGTGCTTTCAAACGTTTGTTTTTGAATTCATTTCAAAGACTCTCACATGCCCATTGTGTGTCAGGCACTGTGCTTAGCAATGAGGATACAAAAAGACACCCCAGAACTGGAGTTGCTCACAGTGGAGTGGAGAAAACAAATACGTTCATAATTTATTGAGATAAATTATAATAGAAAGGCGTGTATCCAAAGCTTTTGCGTGTTTTCCTCCCAACCCTGGTTGACTCCACTATACAATTTGATTGTTGTGCCACAAAATTTTACATAGTTTCCTTGCCACCTGCCACCACAGGCTTCTATTTTTAATAAAATTATTGCTTTTCTCTTTTCAGCATTTCAGGAGTGGGACTAAATGGTGTTCTATATCTGGTACATCCAGGAGTTTCTTAGAACTGGGGTTAAAGAGCTTATAATCAAGAGATGAAAATGTTCACTTTCGCCATTTTTGTACAAGTGGTTTTAAATGGATAGCCATTAGAAGAATGATGCGGGACCCCTTTTGCGCTAACACATATGAGATAGCTGAGAGGCATTAGTACATCCTGTAATTCTAGAAAACAGGTTGTTAAAATAATCACTGAGTTGTTTAGAGATGGTCCAGAATTAGTCAAGATTTCTTACTTCCTGTTCCCAGCAACTTTTTTTTTTGAGACCGGATCTTCCCATGTTGCCCAGGCTGGTCTGGAACCCCTGGGCTCAAGCGAAGTGCTGGGATTACTGGTATGAGTCACTGTGCCCAGCCCCCTCAGTGTTAATAATTTCTGTTACCACTAATAAGAGCCAAAAGAAAAGTGCCCTAGCACTTCAACCTCTTACTGCCTATTATCTGTGACTTCTTTATGTAGGGATAGAAACTGATTGAACAGATCAATGAAAGACTAAAGAAACCTCAGGGCTCCAAGGTTTAGACAAAAACTGGGGCTGGACTTTAAACTTACACTCCATTTCCTTCTGTTTCTTTAAATAATCATCTGCTTTTCAGAAGTCCTCGTTTTTGTCTCTCAGACCTATATATTTTATTTTCATGTATTTTACTTATTCATGTAATTTAAATTTTTGATGAGATAATGCATTTGATGAGAGAAAGTGGTAGGTGTAAATCCAGACAGAAATTTTCTTTCTCTTTTAATGATTAGATGGATAGGTTTTAAAAGGAATGTAAGACTTTATTTCAGAACAAAGCAGTCATCAGTCCCTTTGTATTCAGGGCAAAGTGGGGAAAACCAAAAGATCCATTTTGTCCTCCCTGTTCCAAATCAGATGCCTTTCTATGGTCTTCAACATTTGTGTGACTGACAAGTGGGACTTCTGTTGTAATTCACAATGCAATCACTGTTCTAAACATGCACATGGCCCACTCTGTCTCAGCTTCAATTATAAAATCTTCAGTAAGAGGCTATTATCCTCTGTTTTGTTCAGTCAGCGACATAGCCAGTGAATTTCCAACTGAGATCAGGTGGCAAGAGAAAAATTTCTCACACTTCATCTATCAAGCCCTTATAGGCCTCAGTATATTTCCTTCCCAGGGGGGTCCTGATAGGGAAGTTTTTCTGAAGTCATTTGGGAAGGTGACCTAACGTTGCATTTCCATTCCTAATTCCATCCTAGGTGAGGGTCAGGAAATAAGAATAGCTTAAGAAGCTATAAATTCACAGAGATCCATCCTTCTGCTTCATTATTTTCATGTCACTAATTTTTTAGTAGATAAGCTATATCCTGTGGTCTACCCAGCCATGTGAAGCATCTCTTTCTCTCCTGCCTGACCTTCCTTTCTCCCAAAATCCAATTAAATAAATGGAAGATTCTAGGCAAATCTGTCCAAATCCCAGCAGAAACACAACAGAAGTCTGAGGCAGAAAACATAGTGAGGCCAAGCAACACAAATCTAGGTGCTTTTTAATTTGAGAGTGGGGGCTTGGAGACTTTTCTGTGAAACACCCTAGTTTTAAATTAGTTACTGTCCTAATGTCTGCAGGCTAAATGAGACGTTTAGAAGGATTAGGGTAAGAGTAGACTATATACAACCACTTCTACGAGAAAATGCCTTTTAACTTTTTTCTAGGATAAATATTGTAGGAAGAGTACATGCCTTTTTAGAATGTCTGTGCAAGCTAGGCATGGTGGTACATCCCTATAGTCCTAGCTCTTCAGAAGGCTGAGGCAGGAGGATCACTTGATCCCAGGAATCTGAGGCTGTAATGAGCTATGATTGTGCTACTGCACTCCAGTTTGGGTGACAGAGTGAGATCTTGCCTCTTAAAAAAAAAAGTTGGGGCTGGGCATGGTGACTCAGGCCTGTAATTCCAGCACTTTGGGAGGTCAACGTGAGAGGACAGCTCAAGCCCAGGATTTCAAGACCAGACTGGGCAACACAGCAAGACCCCTTCTGTACAAAAAAATTTTTTAAATTAGCCTGGCATGGTGGCATGCACCTGTGGTTCCAGCTACTCAGGAGACTAAGGTGGAAGGATACTTTGAGCCTGGGATTCAGGAGGCTAAGGTGGGAGGATGCTTTGAGCCTGGGAAGTCAAGGCGGCAGTGAGCTGTGATTGCACAATTGCACTTCAGCCTGGGTGACAGAATGAAGCCCTGTCTCAAAAAAATGAATGAATGAATGAGTGTCTGCAGAATACAGAAGAGCTCTATGGAAGATATGGCATCTTTCAAAACCAACTGACCAAATTTTAAATATAATTATGAAGTTGTTCAAGGAAAGATAAACTGCTCCCTGGTTGACTTTTATCTTCTGAAGTTCAAGTTAATGGGGAGGTGGGGGGAAAGCCAGTTAAAGTCAACTTGTTTTATAAGGGTGGTGCGTATTTGCATTAAGGCACACAAAAACCTGATTAATTCCTCTGTCTACCTAGTAAGTTTCTTAATACTCTATCAGAATTCAGCTGGGGCGTTAGCACAGCCACACACTGTTTTCTCTGGTTCCAGTAGACAAAATGTCAGTACGCCTGCTGCATTCCTCTGGGATAATAGAAATGAAGTCATTACATTAGAAAGTGGATTATGTGCTCAGGATACACTTCTCCCACCCTGAACCCAGTGACTGTTTCCCAGGTTAAGGTCACTAGTCTGGTGGCAGATGCAGTTCTAGTAGCCAGAAGAGGGTGATTCGGAAGAGTCACTTAAGGAATATTGAGGTTTTTATGATATTTGAGATGGCAATGATGGGTTGGTGCAGTGGTTGAAGTGCAGATGTGCCTGTCAGAAGGTGAACACTGAGAGGGAAGTGTTAGGATGGAGGACCAAGAACCTGATTGCTGGCAAGTGCTGGCTTGAACAAGGGCAATTGTTGGAATCTAAGAGGGGTGATAATATTCAAGAGAAGGGTGTTCAGTTTCAGCGATCTGCTTGATTAGCAAACAACTGTTTTGTAACTCAAGGTGACTAGAAGTTTTACTTTTCAAAGGTACTGTAAGAGACTGTCTAACCTCCTACAAAGGATTTTCAGGACATGTTAACCATGAATAATAAAAGGTATGAGTTCATGGCCAGGTGCGGCCGCTCACACCTGTAATCCTAGCTGTTTGGGAGGCCGAGGCAGGTGGGTCACTCCAGCCCGGAAGTTTAAGATCAGCCTGGGCAATGTGAAACCTCAGCTCTACTGAAAATACAAAAATTAGCTGAGTATGGTGGCATATGCCTGTAGTCCCAGCTACTTGGGAGGCTGAGATGGAAGGATCACATGAGCTTGGGAGGTCAAGGCAGCAGTAAGGCAAGATCACACCACTGCACTCCAGCCGGTGTGATGACAGTGAGACCCTGTCTCAAAAAGTAAATAAAATAAAAGTTATGAGTTCAGAGAAAACTCCTTAAAACTACCTTATTACCTCTCATGTATAAAAACTTTTGTACTCATGTTTTAATGGAACATTACCAAAGTTGACCTTTATTGTGCCTGTCAGAGAAATCTGGCTGTTATCTTGAGTTCCTAAAGGAAGAAGTAATAGGAGCTGTTTGGCACACTTGACAACAGTTTCTAACATTTCTAAATAGCCTAATAAATAATCAAAAGGACAGGCAGGGCTCGGCAACTCACGCCTATAATCCCAGTACTTTAGTAGGCTGAGGCAGGCTGACCACTTGAGCTCAGGAGTTCAAGACCAGCCTGGGAAACATGGTAAAACCCCATCTCTGCAAAATATACAAAATTTAGCTGGGCATGATGGTGCACGCCTGTAGTTCCAGCCACTTGAACCTGGGAGGTAGACTCTGCAGTGAGCAGTGATCACACCGCTGCTCTCCAGGCTTAGCAACAGAGAAAGACAAAACAAAAACCACAAAAGGACTAATCGTTTGGCTCAACCCTCTGGGAACCATAACAATATAAATAACTCTCCCCAATGAGTTGTTTCCATCTTAAATCTTGGAAACAATCATTTTTGTCACAATTTTTATCATTTTTATCTTGAATATTTCTTTGTTTCCACAAATCTACCCTCCACCTCCATCCTCTTATACACATTCTCACACCACATTCTTTAAGCAAAGAAAATATACTTTCAAGCGAAGTGTCTCTTATGATGCTAAGACTCTTAAAAGATAACAGTGGGGAAAGCAAAAGAAAGAAATGCTTGTTCCTTTCCCATCTGGATTTTACAAAGCAAACTGCAAGAGAAAACAATACAAGCTCAGTCAGTATGCATTTTATTTCCTCCTGTCTCTCTCTCACTCTGCTAGGGATTAAATGTTCCCTTGGTCCTCAACCAGAATGGAAATATGATCTCATGTTTGTTTATTGTGTTGTCTTTTATTTCCTAGGTCAATAGGGTGCAAATTTTGATTTGATGTAGCTTCTTTCCCCCAAACACAAGGAAATTCTTCAGGGAGCTTGCTGTAAGCATATCCAAGTGCAACTGAATCTCACAGGTAGACATTCTATAAAAATTGAGTAGCGCTTTAAGATGCAAAAGTGGCATCATTCAGTAGTGCCATCTCTGCACGTCCAAGAATTCTACTAAACAGGGTTGCCAAATAGTCATTAAACTAATTGGTTATCAGTGCTGTTCTTAAATTTTATGATCCTGGGGTTTCTACAATGAGAAGAAAAGGAGATGTCTTCCATTCCCCATACAAAATGCACAAATTATATTATATATTATCAAAAGAGCAAGAAATTACCAAGAACAAAATTACCTTGTCTCAAATAATGATTCGGAGAGAAAATGACCAGTATCTGTATATGTGTATTTATTTCCTTTTATCATGTCATTCCTCTATGTCCAATACATAATAAACTTTATTTCAAAGACAAAAACAGGTTAATATATCAAGATAAAGAGATTCATTATAGCCCCTATGATTTTCTATAATAAAAGAAAAAAATTTTTTCAATACAGTAAAATGGGATAAGCTCGATAGACCCGAAAGTTTCAAATGCATAGGAAAAGGAAATAAAAAGAGAAAAAATAACTATATTTCTGAAACCAACAGTGTGATTCTGCTTCACATTCATGCACTTGGCAGCAGTCTAGCTACTAAGGCTGAAGATGAGCACACCCAGTAGTTCCACTCCAAGAGATGGACCACCAAACAAACTTCTACATGGACTCCATGAGATATCTGCTACAAATGCTCACAGTAGCTTTGTTTACAATGGCAAAGCACTGAAAACCACCAAAGCCTCTATCAGCAGGAGAGTGGATAATGTTTATTTGAACAAAGGGCTGTATTGCAATTAGGATGAGTGAACTAAGGCTCCATGTATCAATGTAGATATAACTCAAGTGTTACAATGCCGTTGCAGAAGGGTTCATTCAGATTATCCTTTACATAAGTTCAGTATGCATATATTCAAAATATGATGTATCTTTGGTGGGGCTATACATACTAATATAATGGATTATAAATTCAAGACTGTGGCTTCCTCTGAGTAAGAAGAAAGGAGAATAGATTTCAGAAGAGACATATGGAGAAGCTGAAACAACTACAATAAATGTTTTTTTATCTAAAAACCCATTGCAAGGCCAAGTGCAGTGGCTCATGCCTGTAATCCCAGCAGTTTTGAGAGGTCAAGGCAGGTGGATCCATATCCCCCCTCAACAAAAAGCAAATATGTCAGGATGTTAAAGATTTCTTTAAGCTTTTGTTTTTTTATCATTTGATCTCTTTTATCATTTTTTTAAAAATGCTTCTGAGGGATTTGTCAGAACATGTCTTTTAACGTACTTTTTTTTTTAAACCAGAAATCCATCTAACTTCTATTATGCAAAACCAGGCATATGGGATTTCCACACACAGTTGTTTCTAAGGACTACCCCTTCGATGCCCCCATAAAAGCCAAAAATAGGAATCATAATCTACTGAAAATCTAAAACAGTGGAAGTCATTGTAAAGAAACATAGAAGTTAGGTGGCCTGCCTCCTGCCATCTTGGTTATTCTGAACCACCTTTCCTTGCTCTGTGCATCAGTCCTTGCAGCAGAGGGAGATCCCAGAGCTTAGCCTCAAGAGTTGGATTAGACTCCTGACTGCTCCTTCCCAGGTTGTAGTGCTCAATCAGCATTCATCAGTCGTTATCATTCCCTTTATCCTCCTTCCTAATGGAGACTTAATTTTCTATTCTCTTTTCTCTCTCTCTCTTTTTTTTTTTTTTTTGAGACAGAGTCTCACTCTGTCACCCAGGCTGGAGTGCAGTGGCATGATCTCAGCCCATTGCAACCTCCGCCTCCTGGGTTCAAGTGATTCTCCTGCCTCAGCCACCCAAGCAGCTGGGACTGAAAAGTATCAAGATGAAATGAAAATCACCCCAAATTCCATCTTATTTCCTGAAGGCTGAATAAGCAACCAGGCTTTCCTGTTTAATAAGGCAGGAACACATATGTATACACACATATGCACTCAAGTATATGTATGCACTTAGGGTGTATATGTGTTTTTATATATGTACATACTTATGCATAAATATTTCCATACATACTATATACATATCTATTTTTAGTTGGACAAAAGGAAAACCTGGTATTATTTTTAAAACTATAGTTGATTCCTCATCTTAGGGGATAAAAGAAGCCAAGTTTTTCATATTGTTTGAGATATTGCTTGTGAGTGGGTAGGGTCTAGTTAGGCAGCAGATACTTAAATACATCTTTACTTAAATAAGGTCATACTTTCTTTTTAAATACTCTCTTTTTTTAATTTAAAGTAACCCTTTGGTCACATAACACATCGCTATGATTTTTTACATCATAATTATTTACTTCTAACCAATATTTCTCTTGTTTATTTATTATTCTCCTTAACAGCTGTCTTTTTTCTTTTAAAAAAAAAAAGTTTTCGGCCAGGCGCGGTGGCTCACGCCTATAATTCCAGCACTTTGGGAGGCCAAGGCGGGTGGATCACGAGGTCAAGAGATCGAGACCATCCTGGTCAGCAAGGTGAAACCCCGTCTCTACTAAAAATGCAAAAATTAGCTGGGCATGGTGGTGTGCGCCTATAGTCCCAGCTATTCGGGAGGCTGACGCAGGAGAATTGCTTGAACCCAGAAGGCGGAGGTTGCGGTGAGCCGAGATCATGCCATTGCACTCCAGTCTGGGTAACAACAGCAAAACTCCATCTCAAAAGTAAATAAATAAATAAAATGTTTTTTTTTAAAACAGAGTCTCACTCTGTCCCCAGGCTAAAATGTAGTGGTGCTATCATGGCTCACTACAGCCTCAAACTCCTGGGCTCACGTGATCCTCACAGCCTCCTGAGGAGCTGGGATTTTATGCATGCACCACCATGCCTGACTAGTTTTTCTTCCTTCCTTCCTTTCTCTTTCTCTCTTTCTTATTTCTTCCCTCTTTCTTTCTCTCTTTCTTTCTCTTTCTTTCTTTCTTTCTTTCTTTCTTTCTTTCTTTCTTTCTTTCTTTCTTTCTTTCTTTCTTTTCTTCTTTCTCTCTTCCTCTCTTTCTCTCTGTCTTTCTTGTTGTTGTTATGGAGTCTTGCTCTGTTGCCCAGGCTGGAGTGCAGTGGCATGATCTCAACTCACTGCAACTTCTGCCACCAGAGTTCAAGTGATTCTCCTGCCTCAGCCTCCCAAGTAGCTTGGATTACAGGTACATGCCACCATGTCCAGCTAATCTTTGCATTTTTAATAGAGATGGGGTTTCACCATGTTGGCCAGGCTAGCCTCAAACTCCTGATCTCAGGTGATCCGCCCACCTCAGCATCTCAAAGTGCTGGGATTACAGGCATGAGCCACCATACTTGGCTAATATTTTCTAATTCTGTACAGACAGGGTCTCCCATGGAATCAACCTAAATGCCCATCAACGGTAGACTAATAAAGAAAGTGTGGTACGTATACACCAGGAAATACTATACAGCCATTAAAAAAGGACATGTCCTTTGTGGCAACATGATGGAGCTGGAGGACATTATCCTTAGAGAACTAACACAAGAACAGAAAACCAAATACTGCATGTTCTTACTTAAAACTGGGAGATAAACAATGAGAACATATGGATACCAGGAGGGGGAACAACAGACACTGGGGCCTACTTGACAACGGAGGCCAGGAGGAGGGAAAGGATCAGAAAAAAATACCTATCAGTACTTATGCATATTACCCAGGTGACAAAAAACCTCATGACACTGTTTACCTATATAACAAACCCCATCTCTACTAAAAATAGAAAAAATACAAAAATTAGCCAGACGTGGTAGTGGTCCTCTGTAATCCCAGCTATTTGGGAAACTGAGGCAGGAGAATCGCTTGAACCCAGGAGGCAGAGGTTGCAGTGAGCCAAGATCATGCCATTGCACTCCAGTCTGGGTGACAGAATGAGACTTCATCTCAGAAAAAAAAAAAAAAGGTAAAAAGAAGAGAGAGATTGACAGAGAGAGAGAGAGAGAGAGAGAGAGAGAGAGAGAGTCCCTGTGTTGCCCAGGCTGGTCTGGAACTCCTAGGCTCAAAAGATCCTCCTGCCTTAGCTTCCCAAGGTGCTAGGATTACAGGCATAAGCCACCACACCCAGCCTCTTTTGAAAAGTTTCTAATTGTGGTAAAAACATATAACAAAATTTACAATCTTAATCATTTTTTAGTATGTAGTTCAATAGTGCTAACTATATTCACATAGTTACTCAATGGATTAATAGAACTTTTTCGTCTTGCAAAACTGAAACTGTATACTTACCAAACAATCCCCTTTTCCTGCTTCCTCCAGGCCCTGGTAACTGTCATTCTACTTCCTGTTTCTATGAATTTGCAGCAGTCTTATATTTTATAAGTCAATTTATATTCTCCAGCACCTAGTAAAGTCATGCTCCATAAATATTTGTTAAGTGATGAGACGAATATGTATTTGAGCTATACACAGACAATTGAAACAAAAAGAAAGTCACACAGCCTCATTTGTACTAAGGAATCAATACCCTCTGTCTTAGGCCATTCTTGCCATTACTATAAAAAACACCTGAGACTGAGTAATTTATAAAGAAAAGAGGTTTAATTGGCTCATGGTTCTGCAGGCTTACAAGCATGATGCCAGCATCTGCTCAGCTTCTGGGGAAGCCTCAGAGAGCTTTTACTCATGGTGGAAGTTGAAGAGGGAGAAGGCACATCACATGGTGAAAGCAAGAGCAAGTGAGAGAGTCGGGGGCAGTGCCACACACATTTAAATGACCGGATCTTGGGAGAGCTTACTCACTATCACAGAAACAGCATCATGTGGATGGTGCTAAACCATTCAAGAGAAAAACCACTCCCATGATCTAATCACCTCCCACCAGGCCCTTCTTCTAACATTGGGGATTACAACTCAACTGGGATAGAGGGGACATATATTCCAACTATATCATTCCATTCTTAGCCCCTCAAATCTCATTTCTTTCTCACATTGCAAAATACCATCATGCCCTCCCAACAGTTCCCAGAGGTCTTAAATCATTCCAGTGTTAACTAAAAAGTCCAAAGTCTAAAGTCCCATCTGAGACAAGGCAAGTCCCTTACACCTATGAACCTGCAAAATCAAAAACAAGTTATTTACTTCCAAGTACAATGGGAGTATAAGTATTGGGTAAACATTTCCAATCCAAAAGGGAAAAATTGGTCAAAAGAAAGAGGCTACAGGCCCCATACAAATTTGAAGCCCAGCAGGGCAGTCAGTAAATCTTAAAGCTTTAAAACAATCTCCTTCGACTATGTATATCTCTCCAGGACACAATGGTGAAAGGAATGGTCTCCCAAGGCTTTGGGAAGATCCAACCCTGTGGCTTTGCTCAATTCAGCCACTGTGGTTGCTCTCACAGGTTGAAGTTGAGTGCCTGCAGCTTTTCCAGGTTCAGAGTACAAGCTTCCTATGGATCTACCATTATGGGGTCTGAAGGATGGTGGCCCCCTGCCCACAGTTTCATTAGCAGTGCCCCAGTGGCAATTCTGTGTCAAGCCTCCAACCTCGCATTTTCCCCCTCCACACTGAGCTAGTAGAAGTTCTCTGTGAGGATTTCACCCATGCAGCAGGCTTCCACCTGGGCACCCAGGCTTTTTCTACATCCTCAGAAATCTAGGTGGAGGCTGCCAAGTCTCCTTCACTCTTGCTCTCTGTACACCTGGAACCTTACCACCATGTGGAAGCTGCCAAGGTTTATGATTTGCACCCTCTGAAGCAGAGCCTCAAGCTGTATCTGAGCCCCTTTGAGCCAAGGCTGGAGCCAGAACAGCTGGAATGTGGGCATAGTGTTCTGAGGCTACACAGGGTAGCAGGCGCCTGGGTCTGACCCGCAAAACCACTCAGTCCTCTAGCTTTCAGGGCCTGTAATGGGAGGGGCTGCCTCAGAAATCTCTGAGATGCCTTTGAAGTCTTTTTCCCATTGTCTTGTCTAGCAGCACTTGGCGCCTTTTAAATTATGCAACTATCTCTAGGTTGCTTCACAGCTTACTTGAATTCTTCTCCTAAAAAAGCTTTTTCTTTCTTTGCCACATGGCTAGACTGCACATTTTCCAAGGTTTTATGCTCTGCTTCCTGTTTAAATTCCAACTTTAAGTCATTTATTTGCTCCTGCATCTGAGCATAAGTTTTTAGAAGCAGCCAGGCCATATCTTGAACGCTTTGCTGCTTAGAAGTTGATTCTACCATATAGCCTAGGTCATCATTCTCAAGTTCAAACTTCCACAGATCCTAAGAGCATGGAACAATACAGCCAAGTTCATTGCTAAGGTATAACAAGGGTGACCTTCACTCCAGTACCCAGTAAAATCCTCATTTCCATCTGAGACTTCATTAGCCTGGCCTTCACTGTTCATATTTTTACCAGCATTTTGGTCACAACCATTTAGTCAGTCTCAAAAAAGTTCTAAACTTTTCCTCAGCTTCCTGTCTTCTTCTGAGCCCTCCACACTCTTCCAACCTGTGCCCATTACTGAGTTCCAAAGCTGCTTCCTCATTTTCAGGTATCTTTATAGTAATGATCACTTTTCTGTACCAATTTTTCTGTATCAGGCAATTCTTGCATTGCAATAAAGATATATCTGAGGCTGGGTGATTTATAAAGAAAAGATGTTTAATTGGCTCACAGTTTTGAAGAATGTACAGGAAGCATAGCACCAGCATCTGCTTTGGGGGAGGACTCAAGAAGCTTACAATCATAGCAGAAGGAAAATAGGTAGCAGGCATCTCACATGGCAGAAGGAGAAGCCAGAGAAAGAGTGAGGTGGAGGGAGGTGCCACACACTTAACCAGATTTTGTGAGAAATTAGTCTTACAAAGACACCAAGTCATGAGGAATCTGCCCCCGTGACCCAAATACCTCCCACCATACCCTACCTCTAACATTGGAGATTATAATTCAGCATGAGATTTGGCAGGGGCGTATATTCAAACTATATCAGCCTCCAAATAACTGAAATTTATTAAATGTTTATTATGTAGTAGGCACTTTATGTTAATTCTACACTTGGCGCCTGCAGTCAACTTCCAACATGGCAGCCGGAGTGATGTTTTTAAATGTGTCAAATGATATCACTACTCTTCTCAAATTGCCTCAATGACTTCCTATTATGCTTGAATTAAAAATCAACATTTTCTGGTGACTATAAGGCTTTATCCTATCTGGACCCTTTACCTCTCTTTTCTTTTTCTGATTTCCATGTTTCTTCACTCCAGCTACACTAGATTATTTGCAGTTGCTCCAGCATTCCAGCAGCACCCATCATGGGTTTATTGTATCTGCTGTTTTCTCTACCTGGAACGTTGTTTCACTAATACTATATTGCTCATGCCCCCAACTTCCATGAGATCTTTGCTCAAATATCACCTTACCAGTGAGGTGATCTCTATTCTATTCGTAACAGCAACATGTGACCTACCCCCCCTTCTGATTCTCCCTAATCACTTCCACTATTTTTGTTATCAAACTTACCACCATTAGACCTACCAAATATTTCACTTATGTTTTTTATTTTTTGTTTCTTGGTATATAATAGCAGCTATTTTTGTCTGTCTTATTCACTGCTATACCCCAGCACCCAGAACTGTGCCTGACACATAGTAAGGGCCCCAAAAATATTAATTTTAAAAGAATAAATTAATATATAGTGATGGAAAGCCAGCCAGTGAATGCCTTGGGCTAATAAGGGGGAAGAATTGACTGGGAAGAACTACAAGGAACTTGTGTATATCTTGATTATGTGTATGATTACACAAGTATATGAAGCTGTTCAAATATATTGACATATGCACTTAAATGAATGCATTATATTGCATGTAAGTCATTCCTCAATAAAGAGATTTTTTAAACACTTCTGCAATTTGTCTAAGATCCCAGCATTTGCAAAGCAGGCAAAGTTTAAACCCAGGTGTGTCTGATTCCCAAGCCTGTCATCTTTGTATGAGCTTATGCTGCCTCCCCTAACCTCCACCCTCCTTCATTTCCACAACTGGCCCCACTGAGTTCTTCACCAGAGGACTCAGTCTCACTATTTTCAGATTATTCTCATATTTATACATCTCTGGGACAGGTGATACATTTTTGGCTATGTCTTTCTCCCATTTTCAAAGTACAAGGCAAGTCAACACAGTGTGTTTCCTAGGGCAAGGGTCATTACCACTCAGAGGGTTGGAGTCCAAATCTAAAATCATACACTTAAGTGATACTCAATGATAATGTGATTGAGAGTTCTATTTGTTAACTTGTCTAGGCTGTATGGTACCTAGTCACTCAACCAAACACTGTGTCACAACCAAAGATATTGTTGTGAAGGTATTTTGCAGATGCGATAAATATCTACAGCCAGCTAACTTTAGGGAAAGGAGACTGTCCTGGATAATCTGAGTAGGATAAATCCAGTTCATTGAAAGTCTGTAAGAGTAGAACTGAGGTTACCCTAAGGAAAAAAGAAATTCTGTCTGTGGACCAAAGTGTCAGCTTCTGCCTGAGAGTGTCTAGCCTGCTGTTCCTTCTGGCCTTCCCTGCACATTTCAGACTTGCCTACCTTGCCCCCATAATTACAGAAACCCATTCCTTACAATAAAGCTCTTTCCTCTGTGTGTGTGTGTGTGTGTGTGTGTGTGTGTGTGTTTCTGTGTGTGATACAAAAAGCACCCAGGAGTGCTAAACAAACATGACTTCTTCCAACTATTAGGGTCTTGATGATAACCCCTGGGGCTAGATAGTCCCCTAGTATTCACATTGTTAACAGGATAGAGTGTCTGCAGGGACAAACCCTGGAGCCCTTGATGACAGATAAGTTACCATCTCTTCCCTCTCCCTGCCCCTGATGGAGTGGGCTTTGTACTAATCTCTATACCCAACTTATCCCAGACTTAAAAGTGGGGCCTCATCTCTCCAACCCTTGCCCCATGTTTCACCCTTTAGCTTGAGTCCTGAGTGATACGTACCATCTGACTTTCCTACTACTTTGCCCAGTCTAATTTATTGGAAACCCAGTGGGGGAATACCATCTCTGGAATTGTAATATGTGTCGTTTAGACACTTCCAGGGTGGCTCTGCCTATCCCAGCTGGCTAGGCTTCTGGAGTCGCCCTTGGCAACCAGGTCCATCGCACTGTCCAAACTTGATGGGCAGATCTTAAGCCATCCCCATCTCACCAATTCCATGCAGCCACCAGCAGAGCATCCGGTTCCTAATCATTGCATAAACCATGAAGGATGGCTAGAACAATCTATTCCAACTAACCATGAGTGACCCAGCCATGGAACATAGGGCCTTTTCCAAAAATGAGTAGAACCCAGTTTTCCAAGCTGAATTTGAAAATATTCAGCATGTGTTTGTGTGGTATATTCCTAACTTTGAGACTGAAGTTTCAGAAATTAATTTCACTTTTCAGCTAGCTGTGTTGCTATGTTATCTATAGTTTGTAATTATTCTGTCTCTGCAGGTAATTGCAGTATATGCTAAGTTCTGTCTACTCTTAAATCCATGAGAATGAGAGACTGTTGAGCAGATAAATTAAATTATTCATTTTAGTCATGAGTTCAACTTCCTTTACCACAAAAACTTACATCCAAGTTCTGAACAACTCCCAAGAATGACCAATTGGGGATTTCTTTTATCTCCTCACTTCTCCCCTGATGAAAGTATATAAAGCAGTGACTGAAAGCCAATTACAAAAAGGGAGAAGTCCTCATTATTCCTAGACTTAATGGTGGAGATTTCTACAGGCAATGGTTGTATTCTTAGCCAGATCATTTAACATCCTTGAACTTCATCCAAAACTGGAAGCAACTGAACTGGTTTTTCAAAGTCTTTTTTAGCACTGAAGTCCCATGACCCTTGAGAATCAAAGTACTGTTGAGATGCCCATAAGCCTAAGAAAGGAGGAGATAAGGGCAGGCAATCAGGAGTCCTGTTTGCATGAGGTTCTCCTAAGCTCCATAGGCAGTGCCAGTGGCTAATCAGCAAAAATATCGCCAGTACAACGGGAAGGCCCACTGCACATAATGCAAGGAAGAGCTCACTCGTTTTCTCTTTCCAGAAAAGAAACTGATTTTTATTTCATTTTATTATATATTTTTGTTTTGAGACAGGTCTCACTCTGTTGCACAGGGTAGAGTGTAGTGGTACAATTGGCTCACTGCCTCCACCTCCCAGGCTCAAGTGATCCTCCCACCTCAGCCTCCCAAGTAGCTGGGACCACAGGCATGGGCCATAGCACCACGACAGCTGGCTTTTTTTTCTTCTAAATTTTGTACAGACAGCATCTCATTTTGTTGCCCGGGCTGATCCTCAACTCCTGAGCTGCAGCAATCCTCCCATCTTGGCCTGTCAAAGGGCTAGGATTACAGGCATGAGCCACCATGCCCAGTTGAAAGTCAGTTTAACTAAGCAGAATTGGGCATTGAGTAGTGAAAAGGACCTGGAACAGTGTTTGGTTTTGTTTTGCTTTTCTAATAGTAAAGAAAAAAACAAAGCAAAACAAATATAAACCTCCATGTAAAAAACAAGTTTTTTTTTAGACTTAGACTTCTAAGTTCTGGGTGCTGTCAAAGTCAGACAGAGAATCAGGTAGCTGCTGAGATGCCTGGGTTTGATGGAGTCTGGTTGGAAGCCCATCCTGTCCAGGTCTGTTGTGCCCTGGCACTCTTTGGTGTCAGCAGCACTTTGTGCTCACCCCAGCCCCATCCAAGCACTGCCTGTCCACCTTAGTTTCATCATGGTCACTGCAAAGAGCAAAGAAGACTTTGGGACTGAGAATAAAGTTCTCGCATTAGGAAAGATGAAAGCTGCTCCCAACTCTGAAGAGATAGTCCCTGAAAAAGGCAGAAACTTACCATCAGATTGAAGAGAAGGGGACATGTTCCTTTGAGACCATGAGTGAAGTCGTTAAGCATGCCTGAGGGAGTGGTGCAGACTAGGGTCTGAGGAATGGGACCTCCTCTAGCCCAGTACCTGATGAAAATAAATCTCTCCACGTCTATAAGGATCTGGGGCAATCTGGAGAAATAAGCATCATATGTAAGTAAACCTAATTGGATTGAAGGGAACTGAGAGGACAGAAATTAATTCCTATTAATTGGATTGATGCCACTAATACCTACCAATGTAGGCCAGACCCTGGGCAAGAGAATATGAATTGAGATTAATCCATGTTTTCTGTTTTTTAAAATCTTTAGATATTTTTCTGACAAGTTAGATCTTTCTTAGTCATGATAGAAATAGGGCCAGGCATGGTGGCTAATGCCTGTAATCCTGTTATCGGAAAGGGGTCCCAATCCAGACCCCAAGAGAGGGTTCTTGGATCTTACACAAGAAAGAATTGGGGGCAAGTCCATAGACTAAAATGAAAGCAAGCTTATTAGGAAAGTAAAGGGACAGAGCAGCCCTGAGGGCAGCTGATTGTCCATTTTTATGGTTATTTTTTGATGATATGCTAAACAAGGGGTGGATTATTCATTCCTTCCTTTGTAGACCACATAGGGTAACTTCCTGACATGGCCATGGCATTTGTAAACTGCCATGGTGCTGGTGGGAGTGTAGCAGTGAGGAAGACCAGAGGTCACTCTCATCGCCATCTTGGTTTCAGTGGGTTTTGGCTGGCTTCTTTACTGCAACCTGTTTTATTAGCAAGGTTTTTATAACCTGTATTTTGTGCCAACCTCCTGTCTCATCCTATGGTTTAGAATGCCTTAACTGTCTGAAAATGCAGCCCAGTAGGTCTCAGCCTCATTTTACCCAGTTTCTTTTCAAGATGGAGTTGCTCTGGTTCAGATGCCTCTGACAATCCCAGTGTTTTGGGAGGCTGACATGAGAGGATTGCTTAAGCCAAGGAGTTTGAGACCAGCCTGGGCAAGATAGCAAGACCCTGTCTCTACAAAAAAAAAAAAAATAGCCAGGCTTGGTGAGCTATGATCACGCCACTGTGCTTTAGCCTGGGTGATGGATTGTCTTTTAAAAACAAACAAATTGTTATGCATAGCTAACAAAAAAAAAAAAAGAAAAAACAAAACAAATATAAACCTCTATGTAAAAAACAAGTGGTTTTTTTTTTTTAATTTATATATATATTAAACAGGATCTCACTCTGTGGTCCAGGCTGGAGTGCAGTGGCACAATCTCAGCTCACTGCAATCTCCACTTCCTCGGTTCAAGTGATCCTTTCATTTCAGCCTTCTGAGTGGCTGGGACTACAGGCAGGTGCACCACACCCAGCTAACTGGCTAATTTTTGCATTTTGGTAGAGACCAGGTTTTGCCATGTTCCCCAGGCTGGTCTTGAACTCCTGGACTCAAGTAATCCTCCTTCCTTGGCCTCCCAAAGTGCTGGGATTACAGACACATGCCCAGTCTAACAATTGTTTTTCAAATTGAGATACAATAATAACATAACATAAAATTTGCCACTTTAAACACTTTTAAATATACAGTTCTGTGGCATTAAATACATTCGCATTGTTGTGCAATCATCACCACTACCCATCTCCAGAACTCCTCTTGCAAAACTGAAACTCTGTACCCATTACACAACGATTCATTTTGCCCTCCCACCCAGCCTGTGGCAACCACAATTCTGCTTTACGCCTCTATGAATTTGACTACCCTAGATACTTTACATAAGTGGAATCATACAGTATTTGCTCTTTGTGTCTGACTTAACTTAGCATAATGTCCTCAAGTTTCATCTATGTTATAGCATGTGTTAAGAATTTCCTTCCTTTTTAAGGCTGAGTAATATTACACACACACACACAAACACACAGACACACGCCATATTTTTTTCCTTGTCTTTTTTTCTTTGGAGACAGAGTTTTACTCTTGTTGCCCAGGCTGGAGTACAATGGTTTGATCTTGGCTCACTATAACCTCCGCCTCTCTAGTTCAAGCAATTCTGCCTCAGCCTCCAGAGTAGTTGGGATTACAGGCATGTGCCACCATGCCCAGTTAATTTTATATTTTTAGTAGAGACAATGTTTCTTCATGTTGGTCAGGTTGGTCTCAAAGTCCTGACCTCAGGTGATCCAAGGTGCCTGGCCGCCATCATTTCTTTATCTATCCATTAGTGGACATTAGCTTTTGGCTACTGTGAACAATGCAGCTGCAAACACTGGTGTATAAGTACTTAAGAACCTGCTTCATTCTTGTGGACATATACCCAGGAGTGGAAGTCCCAAGAGAAGCAGTTTGCAAGCTATAGTACCAAGAGAACTGATAATATAGTTCTAGCCTGAGTCCAAAGGCCTGAGAACCAGAAGAGGTGATGGTGTAAGTTCCATTTTAAGTTGGAGTCCAAAGGCAGGAAAAGGCTGATGTCATCAAAGATGAGATCATACGTAGTGAATCCTTCCTTACTGAGCCTTTTGTTCCATTCAGGGCCTTCAATGGGTTGGATGAGGCCCGCCCACATTGGGGTGAGCAATCTGCTTTACTAAATCTACTGATTCAAATGTTAATCTCATCCTGAAACACCCTCACAGACACACCCAGAAAAATGTTTTATCAACTATTTGGGCACTTCGTGGCCCAGTCGAGTTGTCACATAAAATTAACCATCATATATGCAAATTCTCTGATAAATATTTTAAGAAACCACCATATTGGTTTTTTATAGTAGATGTACCATTGTACATTCCCACCAGCAATGCACAAGAGTTCCAGTTTCCTCACATCCTTGCTAGCTCTTGTTTTCTATTTTTTAAAATAATAGCTATCCTAGTGCATATGAAGTTCTGATTATTGACACTGAGCATCTTTTTATGTGCTTCTTGGCCATTTATATATCTTATTTGAAGAAATGACCACTCAAATCAACAATTTTTTAGTTGGATTGTTTGGTTTCTTTGGTGTGGTTGAGTTATAGGTGTTCTTTCTATATTCTAGATGCTAATCTCTTACCAGAGATATGATTTGCAAATATTTTCTCCTAAAAAAAATTGTTCAAGTTGGCATGTTGAAACAGCTTGAACATATATCCCCTCCAAATCTCATGCTGAATGGTAACCTCAATTTTAGAGGTGGGGCCTGGTGGAAGGTGTTTGGATCATGGGGACAGATTACTCTTGAATGACTTGGGCTGTCCTCTTTGGTGATAAGTGATCTCTTGCTCTGAGAGCTGGTTGTTTAAAAGTGTGTGGCATGGCCCTACTCTCGTGCTTATTCCTGTTCTCACCACATGATGTGCCTGCTTCCCCTTTGCCTTCCACCATGATTGGAAGCTTCCTGAGGCCTCCCAAGAAGCAGATGCAGCTATGCTTTCTGTACAGTCTGCATAACGATGAGTCAATTAAACATCCTTTCTCTACAAATTATACAATCTCAGGTCTTTCTCGCTCTCTCTCTCCCCTCTTTCCTTCCTTCTCTCCTTTCTTTCTTCTTTCCCTTCCTCATCCCTCTCTCCCTCCCTTCCTTCTTTCCCTTTCTTTCTCTCTCTCTCTTTCTTTTATTTTCTTGTTTCTTTCTTTTCTTTTCTTTCTTTCGAGACAAGATCTCACTCTGCCACCCAGGCTGGAGTGTAGTGGCTTGATCATAGCTCCCTGCAGCCTTGACTTCCTGGGCTCGAGCAAGCCTCTTGCTTCAGCTTCCCAAGTAGCTGGGACTATCTGGGTACGTATGAGCTACCAGGTGTGAGCCGCCATGCCCAACTAATTTTTAAACTTTTTGGAAAGACGAGTTTTTGCTATGTTGCCCAGGTTGGTCTCAAATGTCTAGCCTCAAGCAATCCTGGCCCCCTAAAATCCTGGGATTACTGCTGTGAGCCACCATATTCTATAGCAATGTAGGAAGGGCCTAACACACGTCTTAATTGTTTTATAGGCAGAAGACATGTCATTGACAAAATTTATATGTTCAAACCTTAATGTCCAATGTGACTGTATTTGGACATGGAGCCTATGAGGAGGTGATAAAGGTTAAATGACATCATAAGGGTTAGGCCCTAATCCTATAGAACTGATGCCCTTATAAGAAGAGGCAGAGCCTGGGTACAGTGACTCACACCTGTAATCCCAACACTTTGAGAGGCCAAGGTGAGAAGATCACTTGAGGCTAAGAGTTCAGGACCAGCCTGGGCAAAAAAGTGAGATCCTGTCTCTGTAAAAAAATAAAAATAAAACTTAACCAGGTGTGGTGGTGTGTGCCTGTAGAGGCAGCTACTCAGGAGGCTGAAGCTGGAGGTTCAATTGAACTCAGAAGTTGGAAGTTGCAGTGAGCTATGATTGTGCCACTGTCCTCCAGCCCGGGCCACAGAGTGAGATGTTGTCTCAAAAAAAAAAAATCTAAAAAAAAAAAGCAGACCAGGCAGAGGCACAAGGCACTTTCTCTCTCTCTCTTTTTACCATGTGAAAACACTGTGAAAAAAAGGACATCTGGAAGCCAGGAAGAAGGCTTTCACTGAGAACAAAACCAGCTGATACCTCGATCTTGGACTTTTCAGCCTCCAGGAATGGGAGAAATAAATATCTGTTGCTTAAGCCACCCAATCTGTGGTATTTTGTTATGCCAGCCCAAGCTGACTTCTATGACATATATTTTATGATTAAACTAGTGATACATGCTGTTGGAACAGTTTTAGCAAACGTAAAAAGAATGAAGAAGTAAAAATCATTTGAAACCCTGCAACCCAGAGATAATGATGTTATTTTGTTATGTATCCTTCCAGGCTTCTTCCTATGCATGTAGAAAACTTTTCACAACCCAGATGCTATGTTATAACTTTTCTTAGCAATAAATACAGTGGACATGATTGTTTTAATGCACTGCAAAATACTCCACTGAACAGATATACCATAATGTATTTAGTCAGTCCCCTAGTAACAGAGACTTAGGTGATTTCTAATTTATCTTTATTGTAAACAATGTTTCATGAAGGTCTTTTGTGTATGTCTTTGCATGTTTGTCCAATTTGTTCAATGGGATGAATTCCCAGAAATTTAATTTCTTGGCCAAAGGATATGCATATCTAAAATTTTGACATCCTGTATATTGCCAAATTACCTTCCAGAAAGGCTGAACCAATTTATACTCTTACTGTGTATGAGAGTGCCCATTACTCCACACCCTTGCCAAATTGGCATGCTTTCAACAATGGTAAAAATAGGTTCTTCTCTGCTTTTCTCCTGTGAATCGTACCCAAGCGCATGATGTGTAACTAAATGAGAGGAATATAAAGTTGACAGATGGGAGGTATTTTGGTCACTGTAATGTTTTATCTAAAGCACACCATTTTCCTCTCAAAACAAGTGTGATAGATAAGCCCTCTTCATTTTTTAGTTCAAGTTCTAGGACATAATTTCCTAAATGGATTAATTCCTTAGAGAATGAATGTCTCTGCGGATGTAGAAATTATTCAAGCCAAATATGCTTTGGGCTGATAGAGGATATACAATTTTGACATAGCAGTATCCATGTGACCCCCTTTTTAAAGATGCAAAGTGTCCTACTGCAGCCTACTCTGAATGTACTCATTCATTTGCCTAAAGTTTCCACAGAGAAAAATTTTCTCCAACTTCATTTTATATTGAAAAAAAGTTTTTTATGTGAAGTCAAATTTACACACAATATGAATAAATTTTTTTCTTTAAAATCTGATTTTGAAGATCAGCAACCTTTAAAGATAACCTTTAATTACATTAAATGAGAGAGAAGAAAAGCCTTTATTTTTTTTTTAGACAGAATCTCACTCTGTTGCCCAGGCTGGAATGCAATGGTGAGATCTCAGCTTACTGCAACCTCTATCTCCTGGGTTCAAGCCATCCTCCTGCCTCAGCCTCCCAAGCAGCTGGGATTACAGAGGCACGCCACCACACCCGGCTAATTTTTGTGCTTTTAGTAATGACAGGGCTTCATCATGTTGGCCAGGCTGATCTTGAACTCCTGACCTCAGGTGATCTGCCTGCCTTGGGCTCCCCAAGTGCTTGGATTACGGGAGTGAGCCACCGCACCAAGCAGAAAAGCATGTAATTAAACACACACTCTTCGAAAAGCACAGAGAAAAGAGGAGAGTTTTACATTCACCTATTTTATTCCTTGGTTGTATGATCCTCTCTCCATAGCTAGGAATACAGATGCATGCCACCATGCCCAGCTAAGTTTTTTTTTTTTTTCTTTTCTGGTAGAGATGAGGGTCTGACTATGTTGACCAGGCTGGTTTCAAATGACACCTGACTTCAAATGATCCTCCTGCCTTGGCCTTCCAAAACACTGAGATTCAGGGATGAGCCACCACACCAGGCTTCAAGTTCTTTTTGATAAATTATATGTGCAATAGATTAAAGAATGGAAAGAATTGCTTTCACGAGTTTTCAGGGAGAGTGCATGAAAAGGCCTCATAGAAGAAATACAATGGGGACACTCATATAAACCACAAAACTTTAGTTTACATTTGACATTCTCCCAACTTCAACAGATATGTCAACTTAATGACTAGATGGACCTGATAAATAAGAAAAGTCATGAAATGCATTACGAAAATGATTTAAAATATTTTCATTATGTAAGGGAATAAATAAGAAATAGCAGCTAATCTTCCTAAGCAAATGTGAAAAAGAAGCTAATTTAACAAATATTCCTGGAATGCAACTTATGTGCTAGGCACTGGGGAGATAGTAATGAACAACAGACAAAATTGTCTGCCTTCATGCAGCTTCTAGTGGAAAAATGCATCAATAAAATAAAAATGACAAATCTCCAAGCAAAAACATTTGGGTTCCCAGCGCAAGAGAGCCTTTGACTGACTTGACGTTTTGCTGCTGTTTATTGGAAATTGCCCTTTACCAGCCTAGGCAACATGATGAAACCCTATCTCTACAAAAACTAGAAAAATTAGCCAGGCATGGTGGCACATGCCTGTGGTCCCAGCTTCTCAGGAGGCTGAGGTGGGAGAATCACTTGAGTCCATCAGGTTGAGATTGCAGTGAGCTAAGATCATGTCACTGCACTCCAGCCTGGGTGACAGAGCAAGACTCTGCCAAAGGAAAAAAAGGGAGGGAGGAAGGAAGGGAGGGAGAGTGGGAGTGGAGAGGAGGAGAGAGAGAGGGAGAGAAAGGGAGGGGAGGGAGGGAGGGAAAAGAAACTGTACTATACCAAAATGTTACAATGTTCATCTCTGAGTGATTTTTTATTTCTCCTTAAAATTCTTCTGCATTTTCCAAATTTTCAACAATGAGCCTCTATTACTTTGAATTAGAAAAATAACTTATTAGGAAAAACAAAAACAGTAATAAACTCAAAGTTGAAATCCTTCAGTGTAGAGAGCTGATCCCAATACCTGCCTTTGGCATCTTCCTGAGCTGAAAAAAGTCTAAAAAACAACACTTGCTGCTTTCACTTTGGGTAATTGTCCCCCTCACTCCTCTCATTCTTGAGCTTTTCTGTTGTTTCCTAAAGCAATTTATTTTATAGTCACATGTATCTTTTTCCTTCACTTTTAAATATTCTGTGTGCCTAGAACCTTGTCTCTTTCTTGCCTCTCTCTCTTCTTCCTGGCTACCTGGTTCTTCTGTCCTTTTTTCTACAAAGATCACTATTGTTCTACTTCTCCGTGGATCAGATAAACCCTATTACTCCACAATGCCCTTGTCCCTTCCAAGTCTAACTGCCAGTTTTCCCCAAACTGAACTCTCTCTCTCTGTTACTGACATCCCCTGAAAAAGTGTCAGTCAAAGCTTTCTCTTATACACTTACATTTCTAAAAGTTGTTTAACAAATTTATGAAATAACTTCTTTAGCCCCTCGTGGGTTGAAGAATTATGTTACAGTCTTTGAGACCTTAAGGTCATGATAGACAATTCTTTTGTTTTTTATAATTGGTTTAATCAGAATTTTATTGCTATAATCAACAGTTGCTTTACTTTTCTCTCTCTTAAAACAAATTCCTAGTATTTTCCCAAATTTTTTTTATTATTGATCCTTAGTATGAAAGTTGCATTGACTTTTTGTTTTTGTTTTGGTTTTTTTGAGATGGAACTTTGCACTTGTTACCCAGGCTGGAGTGCAGTGGCATGATCTCTGCTCACTGCAATCTCCACCTCTTGGGTTCAAGATACTCTCCTGCCTCAGCCTCCCAAGTAGCTGGGATTACAGGTACCCACCACCACGCCTGGCTAACTTTTTGTATTTTTAGTAGAGACAGGGTCTTACCATGTTGGCCGTGCTGGTCTTGAACTCCAGACCGCAGGTGATCCACCTGCCTTGGCCTCCCAAAATGCTGGGATTACAGGTGTGAGTCACTGCACCCAGCTACTTTGATTTTTATCAATGTAAAGGGAGAATTCACTTGATATTTAGATGAATTTTTTAAAAAAGTAATTTATCTACTTTTTAAAAATCAGTAAGATGTATTTTTCATGCCTTAAAAATGTTTTCATTGGGCTGGCACGGTGGCTCATGCCTGTAATCCCAACACTTTGGGAGGCTGAGGTGGGCAGATCACAAGGTCAGGCCTGACCAACATGGTGAAACCCAGAGACCAGCCTGAACAACATAGTGAAAGCCCGTCTCTACTAAAAATGCAAAAATTAGCTGGATGTGGTGGCATGCACCTGTAATCCCAGGAACGCAGGAGGCTGAGGCAGGAGAATCACTTGAACCTGGGAGGCGGAGGTTGTAGTGAGCTGAGATTGTACCACTGCACTCAAGCCTGGCAACAGAGCGAGACTCTGTCTCAAAAAAAAAAAAAAGTTTTTATTGAGGTATAACATATAGTAAAATACATTTAGTGTACTGAGTGAGCTTTAGTATACAGCTCAATTTTTTAGCATATGTATATTCCCATTTAACCATCACCAGCTCAAGATACAGAACACTCCCAGCAACCCCAAAATTTCTCTTATCCCTTCCCAGTGAATATCCTCCTGCCCCACACTCTAGCCTTCCAAGCCCTACTCTTGCCGGAATAGTTACCACTATTCTGAGTTTTGTCACCATTTGTAAGTTTTGCCTGTTTTTAAACTTGAAATAAATAGAACCATCCAGCATTTACTCTTTTGTTTTGGCTTCTGTAACTCAACATTAATTTCCTGATAATTGTGTCATCATTTTTTCTTTTTTATTATTCTGTGGTATTTCATTAAATAAATATACTCAGATTATATATCTATTCTCCTGTTGGTGGACATTTAGGGGTTGTTTCAATTTTTGAGTATGATGAGAAAAGCTGCTCCAAACATTCTTGTATATATCTGTTGGTGGACATATGCACTCATTTCTCTTGGGTATATACCAAGGGGTGGAATTGCTGGGTCGTAGAGTAGACATACTTCTACTTTTGGTAAAATTCTTAAGGTATTCACATGGCAAAAAATTCAGAAGGCACAAAAGAGTGTAGAGTGAAATGTCTCTCTCTCATCTACAGCTCAGTTCTACAGTTCTCTTCTCCAGAGGAAACCATAATACCAGTTCCTTACAGAAACATACTTTGTATGTAGAAGCATAAGCATGTATAGTCTTGGGTGTTACACCAAAGCTACTACACAATCTAAACTCTTTTCACCTTAGTTCTTTCACTAAACAATTTATCTTTGGAATTAGTCTATATTAGTAGTATTGAACTGCTTCATTCCATTAAATCGGTGACCTCCAGACTTTTTGGCACCAGGCACTGGTTACTGGTTTTGTGGAAGACAATTTTTTCACGGAGGTCGGGGCCAGAGAGGATGGTTTTGGGATCAAACTGTTCCACCTCAGATCATCAGGCATTGGATGCAACCTAGATTCTTCACATTTGAAGTTCACAAAGGGGTCCATGCTCCTATGAGAATTTAATGCTGCCTCTCATCTGACAGAATTCGAAGCTCAGGTGGTAATGCTGGCTCATCTGTGGCTCACCTCCTGCTGTGCAGACTGGTTCTTAACAGGCCATGGACCCATACTAGTCTGAGGCCAGGCATTGGGGGCCCCTGCATTAAATGACTCCATAGTAAGAAATCTTGCATATCTAAGAATATATCTGCAGGATGGAAACAGCTTTGGGCATTTAAAATTTTGCCTTAGTTACATAAGATGTCAGTTTCTCCCACTTTCACCAACACAATGAGTTTGTAGACATTTTAATTCTTGCTAGTCTTTAGGTGGAAAATGGTATCCTACCATAGCCTTAAAATTTAAATCTCTCTTAATATAAGGAAGGTGTTTCTATATGCAAAGATTTATTTTTATTTTCTGACCTGTAAACTGTTTATATTGTTTGTGCATTTTTCTTTGATCATTTTTTTAAATTTTATAATAATTATTTATATATTAAGGGAATTAGCCCTGTGATATGAGTTACATTTTTTTTAATGAAAATTATTTTATTTTATTTCTGTGACAGGGTCTCACACTCTTGCCTAGGCTGGAGTCCAGGGGCACAATCATTGTTCACTGCAGCTTAGACCTCCCAGGCTCAAGAGATCTTCCCACCTCAGCTTCCTGAGTAGCTAGGACTACAGCTGTACACCACCACACCCAGCTAATTTTTTTTTTTTTTCTTTTAGAGATGGAGTCTTACTATGCTGCCCAGGCTGCTTTCAAACTTCTGGCTCAAGCAATCCTTCTGGCTGAGCTTCCCAAAGTGCTGGGATTACAGGCATGAGGCGCCATCCCCCAGCCTGAAAATCACATAATGCATATAATACATAGCAATTTAAGCTCCCACATATGTTAACTTAGAAAGGATTGCAACTTAACAAACATTTATTGTGCCAGGCACTGCAAAAAGTGCTGAATATGTAATAAAAATTGATTCATACCTTTAAAACACTTCCAATCTAAGAACAGAAAGAGACCTCCAAATGATCATTACTTTGTCATGTGATAAATTTTATTATAGGACAGACGCGTACCCTACATGCACTTCAAGCTCAGTGTATCCAAAACTGAATTTGTTGTCTTCTTCTAGGACCTCTTTTTCCAATGTTCCATATTACAGTAAATGGCATCATTAATCCCTCAGCTGCTTTGCTCAGAAACCTTGGAGTGACCCTTGAGTCCTTTCTCTCCTTCACTTTCAAACTGGATTTGCCATTTATTTGAAAGATCATTGTGAAGGACTGAAGGAAGGAGGAGACTGGTGGCTGAGAAACTGTTAATTATGTTAGTCCACACAGCAATTGATGAGGTAGCAACCTGAGAATGGTGAAGAAGACAGAAGAGGGACTTGATGATTATTAGGTATAGCCAGTGAGGAAGAGTTGAGGATAATTATGTTCCATATTTCTGGCTGATTGGATGATGGAAGTCATGCATAGAGATGGGAATGTAATGTGTAACTGTTTCAGGAAGGGGAAGATACAGGATTCAGTTTAGACATTTTGTGTTTGAGATCTGGTGTGACACCCAAATATTATGACTGTTAAGTACAGTACTGCCAACTCCCACTTTCCTGAGGTCATAAAAGGGCATGTTACTATGGTTAATTAAAAATCAATAAGGGTAATCCTTAAACTGCTCTTCTTTATTGCTCACTTTTCCTGGGTGTTTGCAGCCTTCCTGGGCGCCCTGTGGACTGGCCCTGATCCAGCCACACCTTCTTATAGGTACTCTTATGAAAACTATGTCCTGAAATAGGCAGAATATCATCTGGCTTGAGGCTCACAACTTTTTCTCCTAGACAGAATTAAGGAGGCAATGAATGGCCGAAACAGAGACAGGAGGGAATTGTAAGAAAGTAGCAAGGGGATTGAATAATTTGATGCATAGCTAATTGGCCTTTGTATAATCAGATTATTACAAAAGAATCAGCTTATTTACTTTTGAAATATTATATTTCCCCCCAAACCAGGGAAATAAAAGAACGAAGGGAAATTACCATAATTCAGTCTCTCCAATAAGACCACTCTAAGCATTATGGAATACTCCCTCCCATTTTTTCCCAGTTTCCTTTTCAAATGGTTATAAGTCGTAGTGTAATCATTAATTGCCTAAAATGAATAGCGGTATCCTGGTGGCACAAGATAATTTTTGTAAATGGCCTTAGAGGAACATTGAATATAAAGTAAGTGATCATTGTACCCTCTTTACCCTGCTATAAATCATTACTCTCTTTAAGGACATGAAAGGAAATGTGGGCTTATGTTCCAGGTACCTAACGTACAAACAGGAAGTCCTGCAGACCTGAGACAGTCTGGTATATCAGCACTGAAATACAACTACTTTTTAAATTAGTAAGAACATTTTTTTTATCTTATGTATGTTTTGTAGCAAGGTAGCATGAAAAGATCACTGGGCTTAGAGGTGGGAGACTCGGAATATAGTCCTACCTTTGGCATTAACTGTGTGGTCTTGGATTTACCTTTCCTTCTGTACTAAATCAATTCAGATATGCCACATACCTGTCAGTGAGTGCATTAATGTGACCCTGTTTGTCTGTGCCTGATCCATGCCCAACCCTGGAGCTGGAGATGAGAACATCCCTCTCTGTGCTAAAAAGACCATGAGTCAGGAAAGTCCACCCCCACCAAAAAAAATTTAATAAGAGTTTATAACTTCTTCTGGTAATAACCCATCCCATGGAATTGAGCAGGCAAAAACACTAGATGTCATCCAACTTTGATCTCAGTTTCTTTATCTGCAAAATGGAGGGATTGGTGTAAAAAGTTCTAATAATAAGTCTTTCTAGATCTGTCTTCACAGGATCAAAAGTACAGAATTGTATGAGTTAAAGTATAACAAAAAACACTATGCTCTTCCCTTACTTCTAATCTGTGCTACCTACTCCCTATGACTTCAGGGCAATTTCATGCGTTCAGACCAGGAGTTTTAAACCAGGTTCCTGAGTGACTTTCCTGTTTTTGTGAGCTGTCTGCATATACTTCCTGCAGAGAGTTTTATTAATAGCAACATATGCCCTGACACAACATACTTCTTTGACCCCCACCACTGTTTTTATCTTTGGAAAACCTATGATGTGTTACTAAGTGTTAAGAATAGATGGCCGAGCATGGTGGCACAGGCCTGCGGTCCCAGCTACTTGGGAGCCTGAGGTGGGAGGATCACTTGAGCCCGCGGGACAGAGAACAGAGAGTGCAGTGAGCCTCGATTGCACCACAGCACTCCAGCCTGGGTGACAGAGTAAGACCCTGTCAAAAAAAAAAAAAAAAGAATGTGCAAGAATACTTTTAAGCATGATTTTGCCCTGACGACTGTTTTTTCCTCAATCTCTACTTCTATTATTATTATTATTATTATTATTTTGAAACAGAGTCTCACACTGTCACCCAGGCTGGAGTGCAGTGGCACTATCTCGGCTCACTGCAACCTCCACCTCTGGGTTCAAGTGATTCTCCTGACTCAGCCTCCTGAGTAGCTGGGATTATAGGCGCCCGTCACTACACCTAGCTAATTTTTTGTATTTTTAGTTGAGATGGGGTTTCACCATGTTAACCAGGCTGTGCTAGAACTCCTGACTTCCTGATTCACCTGCCTCAACCTCCCAAAGTGCTGGGATTACAGGTGTGAACCACTGTGCCCAGTCTTCAGTGATTATTTTTAATGGGACTGGCTCTAACAAAATAATCCTCGCAGGACCTTTAAATTACATAATTAAGCAGAATAAAACAAGGTATAATAAAAAGTTTCCTGTTTGTCAATTCTAATAGCAAATTTGCCTGCATATTCTCTCCATTAGCAAACTGGGATAATAATAGTGGCTCCATATCTCAGAAGGTTGTTGGGCTGATGAAAATGAGATAATGAACGTAAAATACATGGCACAATGTTTGATGCAGACAAAATGGCCATAAATATTAGCTATTACAGTATTACTATCCATAAAAAGAATATAATGCCTACCTCAGAGGGTGATTCTGAGGATCGAAAGAGATACAAAGTGTTTAACAGGCTGGCACAGTGGCTTCACGCCTATAATCACAGCACTTGGGAGGCTGAGGCTTGAGCTCAAGAGTTTGAGACCAGCTTGGGCAACATGGTGAAACCCCATCTCTACTAAAAATACAAAAATTAGCCAGGCATGGTGGCATGTGCCTGTGGTCCCAGCTACTTGAAAGGCTGAAATGAGAGGATCGCTTGAGCCTGGTAGACGCAGGTTGCAGTGAGCTTATATGGCCACTGCACTCCAGCCTGGGAGACAGAGCAAGACCCTGTTTCAAAATTAATTAATAATTTAATTTAATGTTTAACATACATTTAAAACACACATATATAAGCATGTAAAGTGTTTAATATTTAGAAGTAATTTCTGCTGCTGCTGCTAATAGAAGAAATTTGTGATTATTTTTAAGGAAAATAGAATTTCCAAAATCAGTGTCTAGCAACATTTACCTTATTCATGAATTTAAAAAGCCTTCTGATTAGAATACAAGTTTTACTGGGATTTAATAGTTCAATCCTATTTTGAATCAGCAAATTAGTGTTACGGTTAATTTTATATAAAACAGTAAAATGCATGTCCCAGCTCTGTCATCAAGCATCTATTCCACTTTGGGCACATTCTTAATCTTTCCAGGCCTTCATTTCCTTATCTTTAAAAGGGCTCTACTAATACTTATCTTGTGTATTTCCCACCATAATAATAAAATATTATGTGAGGTTGAGTTGATTAAAGACCCTTGTAAAGGGCCAAAAGAATAACAATCTAACAATAAGTCTTTGACTTGTTGTGTACCTACTAAATGCCAAGCCTATGCTAAGTGCCATATTTATATTGTCTCATTTAATTCTCACAACAGCTCCATGAAGTAGTTGCTATTTTTATGTCCATTTAACAAATGAGGATCCTAAGTCTTAGAGATGCTACATAACTTGCTTAAAGTCACATTACCCATTAAATGTGCAAATAAACATCTATTCAAACTCCAGATTACTCTTAACCTTTCTACTATACAAATGCAAGTTATTCGTTTTGTATAATAAGCAGGGTTTGTTGTTGCTGTTTTGTTTTTTTGATATGGAGTTTTGCTCTTGTTGCTGAGGCTGGAGTGCAATGGCGTGATCTCAGTTCACCGCAACCTCCGCCTCCCAGGTACAAGGGATTCTCCTGTCTCAGCCTCCCTAGCAGCTCAGATTATACGCATGTGCCACCAATGCCTGGCTAATTTTTTTTTGTAATTAGTAGAGACAGGGTTTCACCATGATAGTCAGGCTGGTTGTGAACTCCTGACCTCAGGTGGTCCACCCACCTGGGCCTCCCAAAGTGCTGGGATTACAGGTGTGCACCACCATGCCCAGCCTTAAGTAGTTGTTTTGTTGTTTGTTTGTTTTGTTTTGTTTATGACATAGTGGTATGGGAAGCCCATAGAGATGATTATTTCAAATAGCATTTTTTTTTAGACAGTTTCACTCTGTCACCCAGGCTGGAGTGCAGTGGCACCATCTTGCTTACTGCAACCTCTGCTTCCCGGGTTCAGGAGATCCTTGTGCTTCAACCTACCAAGTAGCTAGGACTACAGGGGTGCACCACCACACCCGGCTGATTTTTATATTTTTAATAGAGACAAGGTTTTGCCATGTTGGCCAGGCTAGTTTCAAACTTCTGACCTCAAGTGATCCACCCACCTTGGCCTCCCAAAGTGCCGGGATTACAGGCATGAGCCACCACACCCGGCTCAAATAGTAATTTACTAACACATTTTACTCACACATTTCTGACATTTTTAAGGAAACAGTGCTAAATAAAAATAACTGCTCCTAAAATTTTCTAGGAAGAAGTAGGATCTTTTTCCTTTTTGAAGTAGGAGAGAGTCTAGCCAATGTCCCTTTCTATTCTGGGAGCCATACACCTGATGGACATAGAACCTTGCAGAGAAAACAGAAGGCTTTTCTTCCAAAAAGATAACAACTCATATTTGCTTCAAATAAAATAAGATTTGAAATAGCTGCTCACTCCTGAAAGAATATTTGAACTTTATGAGAAAAGAAGAGCACCACCAAGTAGGCAATCATTACTGGGGATAAGTTGATTTGGTTATCAGATTAAACATCTTTTAAGTTTCAGTCTATTCCATGGTCCTTGTATTAGTCCATTTCATGCTGGTGATAAAGACATACCCAAGATTGGGTAATTTATAAAGAAAAAGAGGTTTAATGGACTCACCATTCCATGTGGCTGGGGAAACCTCACAATCATGGCAGAAGGCGAAAGGCACGTCTTACATGGCAGAGGACAAGAGAGAATGAAAGTCAAGCAAAAGGGGAACCCCCCTATTAAATCATCAGATCTCATGAGACTTATTCACCACTATGAGAACAGTATGGGGGAAATTGACCTCATGATTCAGTTATCTCCCCCCAGGTCCCTCTCACAACATGTGGAAATTATGGGAGCTACAATTCAAGATGAGATTTGGGTGTGGAGATGGCCAAACCTTATAAGTCTTGCTCCAAAATAATTATTTTGCTTAATTTTAGACTGTAGATTTTTATAAATAAACCTCTTTGAAGTATTAATAGCTGAGTTTTTCCATTATTAGACCTACTTTAGTGTCTTCAGAAGTAAGTACTAAGAAACTTGTGGTCTAGGGATAAGCTGGGCTCTGCTGCTTGTTTAGGCTTAATTTTGAGCCAAAAAATGACCTCAACTTTTATATAATTATACTATATCTTGGCTGTCAATTTATACTTGCCCACTAGCAAACCAAGATTGTTGATTCTTAATGAGGTAGACACAGTAGTGTGATGGAGCCATCTCCTACATGCTGTGGATAATTGATTATTAAATATTTAAGAATTTTTATTCCCAACATTTTGGAATGCTGAAGCAGGAGGATTGCTAGAGGCCAAGAAGTCAATACCAGCCTGGGCAACATAGTAAGACCCCCACCTCTATAAATACATATATATATTTAAAGGTAATCAGTTATTTAATTAGATTATTAGGACATTTAAAACACCAATTTGTGAAGATAAATTTCGTTTGTCAGGGCAAACACAGATCGCAGATAGCCCTGGAGCTGAGGAATAGCTTTGATTTTTGGTAAAACCTGTGAGTCCACAGCTTTCTGATCAATCTTGCGCTGCTCCGTAATCTCGTATTTCTCTTTTTCTGTGTCGAAGATCTCACCTTCCTGGTGTCTGGGCTTCCGCAGCTTCTTCTTCTTGAAGTAAGCATCAGTAAGATGTTTTGGGATTTTTACATTGCTGATATCGATTTTGGTTGAGGTGGCAATGACAAGTTTCTGGTGCGTTCTTCACAGAGGAACTCGATTGAGGACCAGAGGTCCAGTCACAAGTAACAAGCCACTAGCCAGCTGCTTCAGGAAAACCACCCTTTTGCCCCCGTGGCAACCAGTGAGGATGATCAGAATGGTCCCGGGGGTAATGCTGGCTCGCAGTTTTCTCACGTGCTGACTAAAGGGTTTTTTGCCGTGGCTCAACAACTTTCGAGGCACATCTTCAGTAGGATAATACCTAGGCATTTTGCGAAGTTTAACCACCCGGGTCCCGCCGTTTTTGTCACCACCAACTGGTTTTGTAACAGTTGCAAGAAACTTCTCTTTCTTTTTCTTTTCAACCTTGGATTTAGCCACTGAGTACTTCCTCTTGTACAAGGCTTTTCTGGAATACATGGCAGATCGGGAATACCTGCCAATTCCTCTGACAAGAACAGGATTGCGGCTGCAATGGGACTTCCCCTTCTTGGGCTTTTTAGCCTTGAGGCTACCCTTTTTCACTTTGCTACCAGCATCAGCCTTCTTGGCTTCAGGTTTCTTCTCTTTAGTATCCGGCTTCTCAACTTTTTCACCCGCCATCTTGCAAGATGGGAAAGAGCAAATACATATATATTTTTTAATTAGCCTGGTGTGGTAGCATGTGCCTGTAGTCCTAGCTACCCTGGAGGCTGAGGTGGATGCTTTGAGCCCAGAAATTTGAAGTTACAGTAAGCTGTAATCATACACTGCAGTCTGGATGACAGAGGAAGATTTATCTCAAAAAAAAATTATATATATATATATATATATACACACACACACACATATAAATTATATATATACACATATATATATAATTTTTGTGAGTATTATATAAGCCAACGTTAAATCTTACTTAAAATCAGACATGATGGGAGTATTTATACCTCAGAAAATGGCAAACACTGCCAATCGGGCCCTCCATTTTCCCCTTTCCTTCCTCTATGTATCCCCCACTTATCCACCCACCCAACCTGCCCTGAGAGCCTGTTCACCAGCACACAACTGAGTAGAGCCACCCTTTTTCCAATGAAGTATCAGAAAATGAACCACAGGCCTGATGCTCTGTTGCCAATGGTCAGCAACCTACTCCTCATTATACTTAGAAAATGGCAGCCCTCACAGCCTTGGTTACCAACCCAGACAAATGTGAAACCCCAAATATCAATGCTAAGAGAGTAATTTTCATCTCTGAAGGTCAGAAGTTCACTTTAAAGTGTCAGCTGCTGTTTGGCAATGATAGGTTGACATGGAGTACCAAAATATTCTAACATCTGTGGGAAATGAGTGACTCATTTTCCCAATCAGCAGAGTGGGGGAAATTCATCCCTCAAAACATGATGGGATTTTCCTTCCAATGTCATTAATCACAATGAATATGTTTGAGGATTATATAGTAACAAGATGGGAGAAATTAGATCTCATGCCGTTGAAATACGTAAAGTACAGTTGTCCATTGGACTAGGTAATTCATTATTCTTCTAATGTTGCCTTGTGTAAATCTTTCCTTCTCTGTATGTCAGCCAGATCAGAACAATTCTAACTTGTACATTTCATCTTCCAGCAAATGTTCCAGGAGCCATATTCATTTATTTTGTTTTCTGCAGATTTACTAGGACTTTATTTAATTCACCTGAGGCCAAACACAACATCTGTCTCAAGCCTGTGAATATTTGTGTTTCTTAGTCTTTGGGTTCACAGTATAGAAAATCCTGGAAAACAATCCAGGGTCTTCACTAAGGAAAGAAATATATATTCCTTCATACTATTATTATACAGTGCCTGGTTTGAATCTAGTGAAATCTCCCCCAACAAATGTGGAATCCATACACACTTTCAAGTCTCATTTTTTTTCTTAAGACCTCG
This sequence comes from Callithrix jacchus, assembly GCF_049354715.1. Classification (NCBI taxonomy): domain Eukaryota; kingdom Metazoa; phylum Chordata; class Mammalia; order Primates; family Cebidae; genus Callithrix; species Callithrix jacchus. The sequence goes on along the minus strand of NC_133503.1, from coordinate 143,618,957 downwards.
GGAAAAAGAAACTACCTCAGGCATCTTTATGAGACAGGTGAGCATGGAGTTCAGGAGATTTTATAATGAACATCTAAAGCAGAAATTCTCAATTGTGGCTTACACTAGACTCATCTAAGGGGCTTAAAAAAGATCTCAATACACAGGCCACACCACAGACCAATTATGTGAGAATTTTTGGAGTGAGACCTAGACATTGATAGTTTTTAAAGCTCCCTAGACAATTTCAATGTGCACCAAGGTTTTTTTTTAAATCTTTCTTATGTATTTATTTATTTATTTTCAATTTGCGCCAAGGTTTGAGAACCACTGACTTAAAGCAATAAACTTAGTTTTCTGCCAGGTAAGATTTATTCTGTGTTTAGTCACTCTTCCTAATATATTAGAAATCTTCATTTCCTTAGTGTCTGATTACCCAGTTGTTGGCTTTAAGACTTTAAATAGACGATGAATCATGTATTAAAAACAATGATCTAGAATAGGCCAGTTACCTGATGTACCAAAGCTATGATCATGTTACATCCTTGCTCAAAAAACGTCTTTGTTAATCAGGTCTGATACTGGTGAAAGCACAGAGAAGAAAGCATTTGAACACCTTCTTTAAGAGCATAAATGGATGCAAATTTTCCAGAGAGCATATTGAAAGCATATCTCAAATTTAATACATACATATCCGGAATTCTACTTTCAAGAATTTAGTCTACAGAAATAATTGGCAAGTATGCAAAGGTAATCATACAAAGATATTGACAGCAACATTGGATATATTATTAGTAATATATATTTTCTAGATAGTTTTTCATTTCAGTGCATCCAAGCTTTTGAAATGCTTGAGGCTTGTTCAAAAGACTTAACAGTATGTGTTGACATGCAAAAGTGTTCACAAACCATTACTAAATTACAGAAAAATACAGGTTGCCAAAAAGCATGTCTGGTATAATTCCACTTACATTAAAAAGAAAAAAAAGAGGATCTATATTTTCAGGAATTTTAAAAGGTTAGGGCTAGGTGGGGTGGCTCATGCCTATAATTCCTTAGTGTCTGATTACCAAGTTGTTGGCTTCAAGACTTTAAATAGACAATGAATCATGCATTAAAAACAATGGGAGGCCAAGGCAAGAGGATCACTTGAGCTCAGGAGTTTGAGACCATCCTGGCCAATATGGTGAAACCCCTTTTCTACCAAAAATACAAAAAATTAGCCTGGCATGGGTGCATGCTTGTGGTCCCAGCTACTCAGGAGGCTAAAGTGGGAGGACTGCTTGAGCCTGGAAGGCGGAGGCTGCAGTGAGCCTGCAATGAGCCACTTGCCCTCCAGCTTGGGTTACAGAGTGAGACTCCTGTCTCAAAAAAAAAAAAAAAAAAGTTTGGAAAATTGTACCCAAACTATTCCAAACTATTAACTGATTGCATCTGAGAAGTAAAATTATACCATGATGGGAGGGCAAAGCTTTGCCTCATTCTTTCTACACTTGTATATTGTTTGAATTTTTTAAATGTACATGGGTTACTAATATAATTTACACACTGCAAACATGATAAACTATTTTTTACCCACCACTTTATATAGAATGAAGTCTAAACTTCTTAGCTTTATACTTAAAGCACTCAACAATGTGTCCCTCAACTACTTTTTGCCAGCTGTTTAGACATGTATGTTGATAAAATTGAATTTCACCTTCAGCTCTCCTATTTATATTCACTTGAGCCCAACTGTTCACATCAAATTTGCTTTCATGTTTGATCTTTGGGAGTGTCCTTTCCTTTGCCTGAAATGCTCTCACTCTTCCTCCTCATTCACTAAAATCCAACCAAGTTATAAAGGCTCAGATTGAGTGCTACCAAGTAGAGCTCTCCCTCCCTTGAATTACTGTATTATATAATATCTGATACTCAAGAAATGAGTATTATCAAATAAAGGAATGAATCCTCACAGTCAAGTTCAAGGTCCTGTTTAGTTTTCTCATTTAGGAAATGTGGACATACTACCTAACACATTAGGTTATTGTGAGGATTTAATGAAATAATTAAGAAAAGCACTTAGGACAATATCAGAATGTAGTAATTCATAGTTCAAAAAAGCTAGGATTACTATTATCTTTTTTAAACCACTGACATCTTACCTTCCCATGTAGACAGTTAATCTCTGGATATGAGAAACTACATGCCATATATTCCAGTATCCTTCTTCAAACTCTGTGCAGTAGAAACTTCTATGTGATACACACTAATATTTGTTGCTGATGGTAATGAAGGTTATGAAATCTATGTATTACTAACTTTATTTTATTTATTTATTTAATTATTATTATTATTTTGAGGCAGAGTCTCACACTGCTGCCCAGGTTGTAGCGCAGTGGCGCGATCTTGGCTCACTGCAATCTCCACCTCCTGGGTTCAAGAAATTGTCCTGCCTCCGCCTCCTGAGTAGCTGGGACTTCAGGCATGTGTCACTGTGCTCAGCTAATTTCTTTTTTTTTTTTTTTGTATTTTTAGTAGAGATGGGGTTTCACCATGTTGGCCAGGATAGTCTCCATCTCCTGACCTCATGATCCGTCTACCTTGGCCTCCCAAAGTGCTGGGATTACAGGCATGAATCACTGTGCTTGGCCTATTTTATTTTATATTTTTCAAGATGGAGTCTCCCTCTGTTGCCCAGGGTGGAGTAAAATTGGCACTATCTATGTTTACTGCAGGTTCACTGAAGCCTCTACCTCCTAGATTCAACTGATTCTCCTGCTGGAGCCTCCCAAGTAGCTGGGACTAGAGACTTGCACCACCATGTCCAGCTAATTTTTGTATTTTTAGTAGAGATGGGGTTTCATCATGTTGGCCAGGTTAGTCTCCAACTCCTGACCTCAAGTGATCTGCCCGCCTTGGCCTCCCAAAATGCTGGGATTATAGGCGTGAGCGACTGCACCTAGCCACTCTAACTATGAAAAATAACAAATCACTTAGTTTGGACAATATTATGACTTCATGGTGCCAAGAATAAAATACAGGCAAACATCATTTTACTGTGCTTCACTTTATTACACTTTGCAGATACTGCATTTTTTACAAGTTGAATGTGGCAACCCTGCTTCAAGCAAGACTATTGGCACCACTTTTCCAATGACATGTGCTCACTTCCTGTCTCTGTCATAGTCTGGTAATTCTCACAACATTTCAAACTTTTTCATTATTGCTCTGTCTGTATTGATGATCTGTGATAAGTGATTTAAAAAAAAATAGAGGTAGGGTCTCACTCTGTCACCCAGGCTGGAATGCAGTGGGCAATCACAGCTAACTGCAGCCTCAATAGGCTGGGATCAAGTGATCCTCCCACCTCACCATTCCAGGTAGCTGGGACCACAGGTGCACCATCATGCCTGGCTATTTTTAAGTTTTTTATAGAGATAGGGTCTTTCTATGTTGACCAGTCTGGTCTTGAACTCCTGGGCTCAAGTGATCCTCCTGCCTCAGCCTTGCAAAGTGCTAGAATGGACCACAGGCTCAACCATCACACCCAGCCTACTCCTCCTCTCCTTCTTCTTATTTTTCTTTTTCTTCTTCTTCCTCATCCTTCTCCTTTTCCTCTTCTTCTTGTTCTTTTTCCTCTGAGAGAGAGAGAGAGAGAGAGATGGGGCCTTGCTATGTTGCCTCACTGGTCACACTGGTGTTGAACCCCTGCCCTCAAGCAATCATCGCACCTTAGCATCCTAAAGCACTAGGATTATGTGATCAATGATCTTTGATGTTGCTATTGTAATTGTTTTTGTGTGTCATGAACTGCACCCATATAAGATGAACTTAATAAATGTTATGTGTGTTCTTCCTTCTTTACCAACTGGCTTTCCTCCATCTCCCTCCTTTCCTTAGGCCTCCTATTCACTGAGACACAACAATATGGAAATAAGGTCACTAATAACCAACCCTACAATGGCCTCTATGTGCTCAAGTGAAAGGAAAATTTCCATGTGTCTCACTTTATATCAAAAGCTAGAAATAATTAAGCTTCATGTCAAAAGCTGCATTAGGCCTAAAGCTAGGCCTCTTATACCATAGAGTTAGCCAAGATGTGAATGTAAAGGAAAAGCTGTTGAAGGATATTAAAAATACTACTCCAGTGAATACACAAATAATAAGAAAGTGAAGTAGACTTGTTGATATGGAGAAAGTTTTAGTGACCTGGATAGAAGATGAAACCAGCCACAACATTTCCTTAGGCCAAAGCCTAATTCAGAGCAAGAAATTGGCTTCCTGAAATAAAATCCACTCCTGGTGAAGACCCTAACTCTCATACTGTGAAGGCTGAGAGAGATTAGAATGCTACAGAAAAAAAGTTGGAAGCTAGCAGAGGTTGGTTAATGAAGTATAAAGAAAGAAACTGTCTCCATAACATACAAGTGCAAGGTGAAGCAGCAAATGCTAATATAGAAGCTACAAGAAGTTATCCTCCAGAAGACCTAACTAAACTCATTGATGAAGGTAGCTACACTAAATGACATGTTTCCCATGTAGATGAAACAATGTTCCACTGGATGAAGATACCATCCAAAACTTTTATAGCTAGAGAGAAGTCAATGCCTGGATTCAAAGTTTCACATGACAGGCTGACTCTCTTGTTAGGGACTAATGCAGTTGGTGGCTTGAAGTTGAAGCCAATGCTCATTTATCATTCTGAAAATTCTAGGGCCCTTAAGAATTATGCTAAATCACTCTCTGCTGTGTAAATGGAAGAACAAATTTTAGATGACGGCACATTTGTTTCCAGCATGGTTTACTGAATAGTTTGAGCCGATTGTTGAGACCTACTGCTAAAAAAAAAAAAAAAACAAAACTTTTTTCAAAATATTACTGCTCCTCCAAATGCAGTGATCACCCAAGAGCTCTGATGCAGATGTTCAAGGGGATTAATGTTGTTTCCTTGCCTGCTAACACAGTAGCCATTCTGCAGCCTGTGATTCAAGGAGTAATTTCAACTTTCAAGTTTTATTGTGTAAGAAATACATTTCATAAGGATATAGCTGCCAAAAATAGTAATTTCTCTGATGGATCTGGGCAAAGTACATTGAAAATCTTCTGGAAAAGATTCACCATTTCAAATGCAACTAAGAACATTCATGATTCAAGAGAGAAGAGAAAATCTCAACTTTAACAGGAGTTTGGAAGAAGTTGATTCCAACACTTATGAATGATTTTGAGGGGTTTGAAACTTCATTGAAAGAAGTAACGAAGATATGGTGGAAATAGTGAGATAACTAGAATTATTATTTTTATCTTTTTTTTTTTTTTGAGACAGTCTCGCTCTGTCACCCAGACTAGAGTGCAGTGGCATGATCTCTGCTCACTGCAATCTCTGCCCCTGGGTTCAAGCAATTCTCCTGCCTCAGCCTCCCAAGTAGCTGAGATTACAGCCTCCCAAGTAGCACACCACTACGTCCAGCTAATCTGTGTATTTTTAGTAGAGACAGGGTTTTCCCATGTTGGCCAGGCTGGTCTAGAACGCCTAACCTCAGGTGACCTCCACCCACCTCAGTCTCCCAAAGTGCTGGGATTACAGGCATGATCCATTGCACCCGGCCAAGAACTGGAATTAGAAGCGGATCCTGAAGATGTGACTGAACTGCTGCAATCTTATGATAAAATTTGAAGAAATGAGGAGTTGCTTCTTCTGGATAAGCAAAGAAAGTGGCTTCCTGAGATAAAATCTACTCCTGGTGAAGATGCTGTGAACATGGTTGAAATGATCACAAAAGGATTTAGAATATTATATAAACTTAGTTGATAAAGCAGCGGTAGGCTTTGACAGGATTTACTCCAATTTTGAAGAAAGATCTCCTGTGGGTAAAACACTGTTAAACAATATTGCATTCTACAGAGTAATCTTTTGTGAAAGGAAGAGTCCATCAATGCAGCCAACTTCATTGTTATCTTTTACAGCCATCCCAGTACATAGCAACCACCAACCTCTCTGATAGTTGGCAGCCATCAACACTGAGTCATGACACTCCACCAGCACAAAGATTCCTACTCACTGAAGGCACAGATGATTGTTGTCATTTTTAAGCAAGAAAGTATTTTTTAGCTAAGACATGTACAGTTATTTTAGACATTATGCTATTGAGCACTTAATAGATTACAGTGTATGCTGGCTCATACCTGTAATCCTAGCACTTCTGAAGGCCGAGGTGGGCAGATTACTTAAAGTTAGGAGTTTGAGACCAGCCTGGCCAACATGGTGAAACCCTATCTCTACTAAAAACAAAAAAATTAGCCACATATGGTGGCAGGCATCTGTAATCCCAGCTACTGGGAGACTGAGGCAGGAGAATTGCTTGAGCCAGGGAGGCAGAGGTTGCAGTGAGCTGAAATCGCACCATTGCACTCCAGCCTGGGTGACAGGGTGAGATTTTGTCTCAAAAAAAAGAAGAAGATATGGTGTAAACACAACTTTTTTTTTTTTTGAGATGGAGTCTCGCTCTGTCACTCAGGCTGAAGTGCAATGGCGCGGTCTCAGCTCACTGCAAACTCCACCTCCCAATTCTCCTGCCTCAGCCTCCTGAGTAGCTGGGATTACAGGCACCCACCACCACACCCAAATAATTTTTGTATTTTTAGTAGAGATGGGGTTTCACCATGTTGGCCAGGCTGGTCTCAACTCCTGATCTTGTGATCTGCCTGCCTCAGCCTCCCAAAGTGCAGACATTACAGGTGTGAGCCACCACACCTGGCCAAACACAACTTTTATATGGGCTGGGAAACAAAAAATCTCATGTGACTTAACTTTTTTGTGATATTTGCTTTATTGCAGTGGTCTGAAACTGAATCTGCAATATCTCCAAGGTATACATATATCAACATAAAATTATAATACTAAAACATTGCTGCCCTAGAATATACAAATAAAATAATATGCTCTTTCTTTGGTGAAATCACAGAATACAGGATAAGTCATTTTCAGAATTCTATTTTCACAAACACAGTTGACACTTACAAGATGCTGGACATGTATAGTGAAGTATTTACAGAAAACACCAGATGAGTTTGGTTTATTTAATATCTTTTTGGCAGATAACACCCCATACTTTAGTAGAAGACTCCATGTGTTCTGGAATTTTGACATATGGGACTTTATATGCAGCCATAGAAATAGAGTGCTCTACTCCAACAATCATAGCAAGAAATGACCAAGCCTTGATATGTTTAGTTCCTCACATTGTTCTAGTTTAAAATCACCACTAGATTACAGTGTTAAAATCTCAGTAACGTTATTGGCAGTCTGATTGGGACAGTTTCTGTGCTCACTTAATCCCACCGGACAGACATGAACTGTGTGTCCTGGCATAGTGCCATTGAAACAACTGGAATCACCTGATACAGTCCATTACTCTAGCATAAAGAAAGTCAGATTGTTATTTTATCTTTGGAAGCCTAACAAGTATTTTGCTGAGCATAGCTTCTTCTGGTTTGGTTTATGTGTCCATATATTACATTATGGGTTAACAGACTTGGTTTCTCAGCACTGTGTGTCTAACTTTAACTTTGTCTGCATTAGGGCCAATACCTTGTTCTTTTATTTTTGAGACAGTGTTTCACTCTCGTTGCCCAGGCTAAAGTGCAATGGCACTGTCTTGGCTCACTGCAACCTCTGCCTCTTGGGTTCAAGTGATTTTCCTGTCTCAGACTCCTGAGTAGCTGGGATTACAGGCATGTGCCACCACACCCACCTAATTTTGTATTTTTAGTAGAGTTGGGGTTTCTCCATTTCGGTCAGGTTGGTCTTGAACTCCTGACCTCAGGTGATCCACCTGCCTTGGCCTCCCAAAGTGCTGGGATTACAGGCATGAGCCACTGTGCCCGGCCAACACATTGTTCTTTAATCAAAAATGTCAAAGTGTGAATCATTAAGAAAAGATAATAGATGTCTTACCTATTTTATTTAAACTTATAAATGTAAGTAACTTAGCAATCTTTTGAAGGAGGGTCAAAGCCTTCATATTTAGCCTCCTGATTATCCAGTTTCTGTTGTTGTTTTTAAGTGGAGACAGGGTCTCACTCACTATGTTGATCAGGCAGGTCTTGTCTCCTGGCCTCAAGCAGTCCTCACACCCTTGCCTCCCAAAGTACTGGGATTACAAGTGTGAGACACCATGCCTGGCCTTTTGGTTTTTGTTTTGTTTGCTTCTCTTTTCAGAGTGAGGCACTCAAACTGACCAACCAAAAAAAAAAAAACAAAAAAAAAAACTAACCAGCATGCATTATATGAGTTCATTTATATAAAACATATAAAGATACTAGAAAAAAAGACAGAGTTAGGGAACATCATGATAATAAGCAAGTGAAAAAAGCAGGTTGCAGAATCATGTGTTTAGTACAGTCTTGTTCTGGTAAAGCAACAAACCAACACTTTGCATATTGATATATATACTAAATGAATAAGGAGAAAAGTGTGGAAGGCTGTTAATAATAGTAAACATGAAGTAAACATAAAGACATGGAATCTGGAATGTGGCAGGGGAGGAGGAAGATAATTAGTTCTGTTTTTAGGCATCTTTGTATTGTAATGAATCATACAAGCATGTTGTTATCAATTTGTTAATATAAAATAGATACTATGATGATTGGTAAACTGAAAATAATTTATTAAAAAATTATTAGAGTTAATATAAGAATTTAGTAAGATTGTTGGATAAAAATAAAAATTTGTTGTATTTCTAAACATTGGCAACAAGTTGTTGGAAAATACCATTTATAATAACAACACAAAACGTAAAGTACCTGGGAATAAATCTGATAAAACGTGTGCAAGACCTGTACAGAAATTATTATAAACTTTGTTGAATGACATTAAAGGAGACTTCTAGATCTGAAGAGATAAACGATCTTTATGGATAGGTAGACTCAATATTTTATAAATAACAGTTCTTATAAAATGGATCTATAGCTACAACAAAGGCATATGATAGTGTGGTATTGGTAGAAGAATAAACAAAAAGACCAGTGGAGCAGATTGGAAAGCCTAGAAACAAAACTCTACATTATGGAATGAGATAAACAGAATTGTCTTGCTCAAGGTATGCACCCTCCCTGGGGGCAGCCTGCATCCAATGACTGGTCACATGGGATCTAGCCTCCTCCTCACCCTAAATAGCCTCTGAAGGGCTATCTTAGCTTCAGAGCTCTCTGTGGGGTGAGCTGAGGCTTTCCTTAAGATTGCATCACAGTCCAACTTGTCTCACAGCCCAGTCATTCCCTGCCCTTTCACAACTGTTGATCCCAAGAGCACCCTAATAAACCTTCTGCATGCTAATCTCTGTCTCAGAGTCTACCTCCCTGGGGGAGTGCTCCTTGCAACACATCTACTGCTGGTAGCAATATAAATTGATATGAGCACATTATAAAATAGTTTGGAATTACCTGGTAAAGTTTGAAATGTAAGCCAGGTAAGGTGGCATGCACCACGGAGCTGAGATGGGAGGACCTATTGGACCCAGGAGTTGGGTCCAGCTTGGGCAATGTAGTGAGACCCTATCTCTTAAAAAAAAAAAAAAAAAAAGGTTGAAGATGCATATATAACTTACAATGTAAATTTCCACTCTTGGGTATACAATTGAGAGGAACTCTCACACCAAATTCGTAATAGGAGTCCTTCTTGGGTGGAGGGATGAGAATGTCATCAGGATGGAGAGATATTGGGGCTTCAAAGGTAATAGAAAAGACTAAAAACTTCAAACAGAAACAAAAAAGAGAAGAGCTTTCCTATAAAATGAGAAATTTGTCTGGGGAAGCTAAGTACTGAGGGGCTGAGCATGAGCTCGCTGAAGGTTGATTGGATCAAGGATGGTCGCATATGTGTAATGGGGAGTCAAGAATGGCCTCTTGGGTTTGAATAGGTGGGAAGGAATTTGAGAGGATGATATAGGTAAGTGGAACAGCACTAACAAAAGCTTTCTAGAGTGACCAGAGTAGGACTCATGCAAATAGTCAGAAATAATTCTTACTACACAGAATGAAGCCAGATAATGGATTGCCTTGAAAGCCAATTAAAATGATGCACATTTGCTACATCAGAGAGAACAACCATGTAGGGTTTCAGGCAGAGGAGGAGCATACTAGAAGAGATGTTTCTGGAAAGTGAATCCTGTCCCTGGGAGTAGCATTTTCACCTTGATCAACACATGCGTTAGTCCCGCCTGAAAAACAAAATACTTCTAATAAATGGCATTGGCAAATAGGACCCGTAGCTAGCTTGGAAAGATCTCCAAACTTCATTAATTACTGGACTTCTATTTGATTGCCCAGTTTTGTGCTAGTCTCTGATGACTACAGTGTATTCTCAGATGCAGCCGTTGTTGATGACAGCATTGTTGTCTTTGCATGATAAAATGGTTAATGTTATCCTTAAATGACTGCATGGAGAGCCACTCTGTCCTTCTGATTACAATAGCATCTATGTCTGATCTTAGACAAGCCATGCTTATATTCATGAATCTACTGATTTCCCATGAGAGATTCCATCCTGCCATTCCATTACGTGTCACTATGCCAAGTGACACGTTATATTTATCCCAAAGTTGAAAGCCATGCAGGTAATAGACAAGGTCTCATATGCTGAGATGGTTCAATATTACATTTATTTTGAGTGTCTCTTACCTCTTTGTGGAATATTAGATTCAAATATGATGCAAATGTACATGGATGGAACTGGAGATCATTATGTTAAGTGAAGTAAGCCAGGCACAGCAAAATAAATATGTTCTCACTTATATGTGGAAGTAAAAAGTTGATTTCATGGAGGTAGAGAGTGGAATGATAATTACTACTAGAGACTGGAAAGCGTGAGGCAGGTGGTAGGAAATGAAGAAAAGTTAGTAAATGGGTACAAAAATACAGTTAGACAAAAGAAGTAAGGCCTAGTGTTTGATAGCATAGTAGAGTGGCTATAGTTAACAACAGTATATTGTATATTCCAAAATAACTAGAAGAAAATATTTGAAATGTTCTCAACACAAAGAAATGATAAATGTTTGAGATGATGAATATGCTAACTACCTTGATTTGATCATTACACATTGTATGTATTTATCAAAATACCACATATAACCTGCAAATATGTACAATTACTATATTTTAATTTAAAAACTAATTTTTGTATTTTTAGCAGAAATGAGGTTTTGCCCTTTTGGCCAGGCTGGTCTTGAACTCCTGGCCTCAAGTGATCCACTGGCCTCAGCTTCCCAAAATGCTAAAATTACAGGCATAAGTCACCATGCCTGGTCTTTTTTTTTTTTTTTTTTTAATGGGCTGGGGACTGAACCCAGGCCTTCCATGTGGTATTGCTTTAATGTGGCCAAGTCTTATTAGTCCCTAATCTTAGCCCTGTAATTCTTCCTTTCCATTAGTGTTCCAGACTTGCCCACTCCTCAAAAACCAATGTGTAGCAAATACTCCACCTGTATTAGATTCTTTCATTATGTACCATTGATAGAAGTAAGAAGTCAGCAGGAATTTGAGCCTCAAGATGAATCATGAATGCATTTGATTGAAACCTTCTTCATTTAACACCATAGATGTAACTAGAATATCAACTTCTTGTCAAACAAAAAGAAAGAATTAGGCATTTATTTATTCTCTCTTAAACCAACTAGGCCTAGTTGATAAGAAAAGTTTATCTTCATAGAAGCATTTCAGCTAATAAATGCAGAAGGAATTATAAGACTAGAAAATAATGATTTGAGACCTCTGAAATAAGCGGTTCAAGCAAAGATAATGAATGATTTATACCCTTAGTAGAAAGGCTGGTGGGAAACTTTACAATGGAGGGATTAAGCTGTCACCACACTAACCCTCTGATCAATGTTAGCATCACTAAGAGTGAAACAATCAGACACTCTGGGCCTCTTCATATGAGGCAACAGGAAGCTCACATGCACCTCCTATGAAGCGTTCTTGCAGTAACAAGAAAAACAAAGTTTAACTTGAACCTAATCAAGTCTCTAGGGCTAACTCCATTCACAGAAAATATGAGAAATAGAGAAACAAGTGATACCATAAAGAAGCAAACAGATAATTTCAAAATGTGGGACATTCTTCAGGGCAACTTTCCTTGTTTCTACGATAACTAGTCAATAGCAGGGTATGAGAAGAAAAAGGCAGCTGGGTGCAGTGGCTCACGCCTGTAATCCCAGCACTTTTCGAGGCTGAGGTAAGCGGATAACAAGGTCAGGAGATCGAGACCATCCTGGCTAATATGGTGAAACCCCATCTTTACTACAAATATAAAAATTTAGCTGGGCATGATGCCATGCACCTGTAGTCCCAGCTACTCAGGAGGCTGAGGCAGGAGAATTGCTTGAACCCAGGAGGTGGAGGTTGCAGAGAGCCGAGATCATGTCACTGCACTCCAACCTGGGCGACAGAGAAAGACTCCATCTAAAAAAAAAAGAAAGAAAGAAAGAAAAAGAAAAAGGGAGAGAGCTGCGCCAGAGTGCCAGAGTGCCATGGCAACAAAATGTCACATTTGGGTCCCTATTTGAACACCCCAACTATGAAAATGCTGTTTTTCTAAAAACAATCTGAGGAATTTTATTAAGGAATGAATTTCATTTCATTTTATTTCTTAGATAAAGGGTTTCACTCTGCCACCCAGGCAGAGTGATGTGACCATAGCTCACTATAATCTCCAGCACCTGGACTCAAGGAATCCTCCTGCCTCAGTTTCCTACTAGCTAGGACTATAGGCATATTAATGCTTGGCAAATTTTTAAACAATTTTTTTTGTAGAGATGAGGTCTTGTCATGTTGCCCAGACTGGTCTTGAACTGTTGGCCTCAAACAATCCTCCCATCTCAGCCTCCTAAAGTGCTGGGATTGCAGGCATGAACCACTGTACCCAAGCAGGAGTGAGTTTTAGATTATCAAAGACACTATGGTCAATTTTGGGGGCATGACATAATGGCATTATGATTATGAGTTAAAAGTTCTTATTTTTAGAGACTTTTACTTAGGTCAAGTATACAAGATGATATTACTGGATGTCTGGGATTTTTTTTTTTAAGTTTGGCAAACGCAAAAAAGGGAAAAATAAAAAAAATTTTTTTAATCGTCATAATTATATAATTATAATTGCATGTAATCAGGTAATAGGTATATGGAGGTTTATTGTCATATTCTTGGTATGGTTGTGTGTGTTTGCAATTGTTTACAATAAAGATTCAGGGATAGGAGTGAGAAGAGAAGGGAAAAAAGCAAGAACATATACTAATATGATAGGACATTAAGCACTCTATAACCTAAGAACAAAATCTTAAACAACTTTAACTTTTTACAGGAGCCTACAGATTTCAAATATCCTATTATGAAGAAAAACCACTCAATGAAGTATATGTGTCCTGGTATATTTTTTTCCTTTTTTTTTTTTTTTTTTTTGAGACAGAGTCTCACCTTGCCACTCAGGCTGAAGTGCAGTGACCTAATCAAAGCTCACTGCAGCCTCTATCTCCTGAACTTAAAACTATCCTCTCATCTCAGCCTCCCAAGTAGCTGGACCTAACTATAGGTAAATGCCATCATGCATGGCTAATTTTTGTATTTTTTGTAGAGATGGGTTCTTGCTATGTTGCCCAGGCTGGTCTCGAACTCCTGGCCTCAAGCAATCCTCCTGCCTCCACGTGAAATGTGTTTGGTAAAATCTGGCCTCCCAGAGTACTGGGATTATAGGCATAAGTCACTGCACCCAGCCTGTTTGTAATTTCTGGGTTTTCTTTCATGTAACAGAGTCTTGCTCTGTCACCCAGGGTGGAGTGCAGTGACTTGACTGTGGCTCAATGCAGCCTTGGCCTTCTGGGCTCAAATTATCCTCCTGCCTCAGCCTCCCAAGTAGTTGGGACCACAGGCACATATCACCACACCTGACTAATTAAAAAAAAATTTTTTTTTGTAGAAACAGAGCCTCCCCATGTTGCCTATGCTGGTCTTGAACTCTTGGCCTCAAGTGATCCTCGCAACTTAGCCTTTCAAAGTGCTGGGAATACAGGCATGAGCCACTGTTCCCAGCCTATGTTTCTAATTTCTTAAACAGCAGGTAACAAATCTAATCTTTAGCAAAATGATAATTTCTATTGACAGTAGAAGTTCCTAGACAGGCAGCCGCATGCAATATATGAGATGAAATGTTTTAATCTCATTGCACCATTTAAAACCCTCAAATACCTTCATTTAAAAATAATAGTTAAGAATCATTGCCAATGTAAACAGCAAACAGAGATATGACCTAGAACAGATGTCTTATTAGTTCGTTGTAATCGTACACATGAGGACTCAAATATACCAAGTCAAACAAGAACTGGTTTGGTACCTGCCCAACATTATAAAATGCCAGATCCCTGAGAATGAAAAGACCTGAGATTCATCCCTTCCCTGCCACTGACGTATTATATGTCCTTGGGCATGTTCATTCATTTCTCTTGGCCTTGTTCCCCATCTATTGAATGTGCATAACACTTTCCATCTACTTACCTTGGGGAAATGGTGAGGACTAAAGAGAAAACATCAGTGAAATGCTTTGACCTCCTCAGGAAAAACAATATTTTTTCAGTACTACAGTATATTACATTTTTATTTTGACAGAGAACCACATAAAGTTTCTAAATTATGGATAATAAACCCAGCTTCATAATCATTAACAAACACTATGTAGATAACATTCTAGCAAGGAATGCTGTCCAAATAACTTTTTAATTACCCTCAGATTCAATTCACCTTTAAACCTCACAGTTTCACTAGAAGGGCTGTGTAAATTGCAATTAAACAGAGAAGATTTGCAAGATTTCAGCTATTCACTTAAAGGTCTAGAATGAAAGGTTTAAAACTGAATTCTGGTTGGATGTGACTGTTACAAGTTCTGATTTTAACTGTGAAAACCACATGGGAGCAGAATAGGTTAAAATTAGGGACTGCTTTAATTTTAGTTCTTAAACAAAATTACTTTCTAATCTCCTATGGGGTAAGAATACTAAAAAAAGTACAATGTGTCAGAAGTGTTTGTTCTTTACCTAGAATCACGAATGGCAGTGAAATTTCTAAGTTCCTCTTCAATTAAGGAAATAAAATGTATAATCAATGTGTTTTAACATGTCAGCAATTTGCTCTGAGTACTGAAATGCTGGAAAGCACAAATAGACAGTTTTAGTTTAAGTAGGAGAGATTAAAAAAATTCTTTTTCCTTCTTTTATCCTCTACCTGATCAGTCTATAAATTCAAGGATATTTAGATAAAGTCAATCACTTGCTCAGAATCCTCCAGTGGCTTCCCAGTGCACTGATTGTTAAGCCCCAACTCCCCAGCGCATAAGCATGTAAGCACACCTCCCTCTCTCCATGCACAACTATGCTCCCCTTGTTCACACCACTCTTTTTGCTGTTCTTCAAACTTGTAAAATTTTCCTTTGCACTTGCAATTTTTTAAAATTTTTTGGCCCCCACCCCTCCCAGACCCACCCTCTGCAACCCTGCACTTGCTATTTTTTTCCTTCTAATGGGATTATTCTTTCTCTCATTCTTATTTATTTATGTTTGGAGACAGGGTCCTGCTCTGTCACCCGGACTGGAATGCAGTGCTGCAATCACGGCTCAATATAGCCTTGACCTCTGGGCTCAAGACATTCTCCTGCCTCAGGCCCCAGGGTGGCTGAGACTACAGGCATGCGCCCCAATACCTTGCTAATCTTTTTCTATTTTTTGTAGAGATGGGCTTTCAACATGTTGTCCAGTCTAGCCTTAAGTGATCCTTCTGCCTCAGCCTCCCAAAATGCTGGGATTACAGGTGTGAGCTATAACACCCGTTTTTGTTTGTTTGTTTGTTTTCATTTAAACATTTATTTACATGCCTGTCTCCTTTTCCTTATTCAGATCTCAGCTCAAATCTTCAAAGAAGCCTTCCCTTGACCCCCTATGAGAAGCAGCTACTTCCCCACCCCCACCCTCTATCATACCGCCTTGTTTTCATAGCATTTATTACCTCCTGATTTTATCTTGTTGATTTATTTACTTACTTGTCTGATTCTTCTCTTCTACACAAAAGAGGCATTGTCTCTTGTTCACCTTTGTTTTTGTATATTTCCATAAAAGTATTGCAACTATTCAACCCATTCATTCAAAAGCTCTTTCCCTGCATTACTCTCCAGCACTAATCTCCGTCTTCTTGTGCCTATCTCTTTTTCTGGGATCTAAAGTTGAAATCATCTAATCCCTAGGTGAATGCTTCAAGGAAGAAAGAGTAGAAAATTCACTTTGACTAATATATAACTCATCTTGGAAGATGAAGTTGCTTCTATTAGAATTGGGGATTAAGGGTCAGGTGCGCTGCCTCACGCCTGTAATCCTAGCACTCTGGGATGCCAAGGCAGAGGATCACCTAAGCTCAGGAGTTTGAGACCACGCTGGCCAAAAAGGTGAAACCCCGTCTCTACTAAAAATACAAAAATTATCCAGGTGCAGTGGCACGTGCCTGTAGTCCCAGCTACTTGGGAAGGCTGAGACACAAGAATCACTTGAACCTGGGAGGCAGCAGTTGCAGTAAGCCAAGATTGAGTCACTGCACTCCAGCCTGGGCAACAGAGCTAGACTTCATCTAAATAAATAAATAAATAAATAAATAAATAAATAAATAAATAAAATAAAGATGTAGGGTTAAGGGCTTTTTATTTATTTATTTATTTTGAGGCGGAGTTTTGCTCTTGTTACCCAGGCTGGAGTGCAATGGCGCGATCTCAGCTTACCGCAACCTCCGCCTCCTGGGTTCAGGCATTCTCCTGCCTCAGCCTCCTGAGTAGCTGGGATTACAGGCACGTGCCACCGTGCCCAGCTAATTTTTTGTATTTAGTAGAGATGGGGTTTCACCATGTTGACCAGGATGGTCTGGATCTCTTGACCTGGTGATCCACCTGCCTCGGCCTCCCAAAGTGCTGGGATTACAGGCATGAGCCACCGTGCCCGGCCCGGGTTAAGGGCTTTTTAGAGTTTACATGCCTCACACTGGTAAGGAAACAGCTGGCTGTGGAGTCTACTGTCCAGGCCAGGCCCTCCATCAAAAGTAGGAGTCTTGATTTCCGCCAATCTGGCTTAGGCCTGAAGATTTACTTGCTAATCCAAACAATCAGAGTAACCTGAGCTCCATTTGTAAGTGTTCTAGCAGCCAGTGAACCTATCACTTCTATAACTTCATTCATTAGTTCAACCAGTGGTAATTGAGAGCTTACTGATTCCAAGATTTTACTGGGATCATTACAATACCCTTACAGGATCACTTTACAAGAGATTTAAAAGTAAATGAGACATTGTATGTCCTTAGGGAGTTAACAATCTAGTAAGGGGAGACATACAGGTAGATTAAAAATTTAAAAACAGTGTGCAATATACTCTGACAAGAGTAAGTATGGGGTGCTATGGGAGTGTGGAGGGAGTGCCTTACTCAGCCAAGGGCAGGACTCACGCTGAAGGCTTTCCAGGGGATGTGGCATTTACACTGCAATCTGAAACTGAGTGTAATTGATAACCAGTATCAGGTGATGCAGAGAAGCCAGAGTGTTCCAAGTGGTGTCTAGTATATGCAAAGATGGCAAAACACTAGAACACACAGAAAGCAGCTCACTGTGGCTATAGCAAGATTTGTGGAAGCGGGAGAAGAAGGGGGTTAAAACAAGTAGGGATTAGAGCACGAAAGTCTTATGAAGTCATGTTGAGAAATTTGGACTTAATCCTGAAAATTTTTGGTAGTAGCAAAGTGACATGATTAGGTTAGTGATTTAGAATAATTACTCTAGCTGCAATCGGTAGCTTGGATCTCTGAGGACAAAGACTGAAGACAAGGAGGTGATTTAGAAGACTTTTGCAGTAATTGAGGTGAGAAATGATAGTGGCCTGGACTGTTAGTAGCAGTGGTGATGGAAAGAGAGAATTTGAAATATGTTTAGGAAGTATAATCAACAAGACTTGGCATTTGGATGGTGGGGATGATGAAAGGGATAGGTCCAAAGATGATAGGTTTAACAGGTTGTTGGCTTGGGAAAGTAGGTAGATGGTGAGGCTTTCTGGTAGGTAGGAAATAGAAAAATATGGGGAGATGATAAGTTCTGCACACATCGCACGTGAGGTTCTTCTGTACATCCAAATTGAGATATTTAGTTTACAGTTGTTCATCTGGGGTTCAGGACAGGGGTTTGGCCACAAGATGTAAAACTGGGAGCCACTGGCATTAGAAATGATAACTGGAGCTGTGGGAGTGGATATAATCTACTGATTGACATGGGGCATGTTGGAAAAACAATCAATTCACTTTTTTAAAAAAAGGAATTGATTTCTTCAATAAGAACAGCTAAAGCAGACTAGAAATATGCTGTCAAAAAGACAAAGGACAGCACTAATGCCGTATATCATTATTGCTGTCAGAATTCAAGATGGCTCAAAAGTTTGAATGAACAAGGTATGTGTAGCCAAGAACATTTTTGGGGTGGTCGGGGCGGGGGCTACACCACTAATTGAGGGAGCTCATGTTTTTTTCCCATGATTCTTCTACCTAAAGAGCTTTCCAAAAAGTGCTTTGAGATGCATAACTGCTGATTGTACTGGTTGTTTCTCCAAGGCAATGCCGCTGTCCTGTCCCTGTGAACCAGTGTGGCAGCTTTCAGGCTGTTAAGAACTGAAGTTAGCTTTACTGTATGGAAAGTGCCATTTTCCAAGCAACCCTCCTTTAAATTTTTACAAAGGAAGAGGATTCAAAAAAGAGCTAAACTTTTTTGTTTGAGTAGGAAATGCTACTGGCAGGCTGGGTGCGGTGGCTCATGCCTGTAATCCCAGCACTTTGGGAGAGTGAGGCAGGTGGATCACCTGAGGTCAGGAGTTCAAGACTACCCTGGTCAACATGGCGAAACCCTGTCTCTACTAAAAATACAAAAATCATCTGGGCATGATGGCTCACACCTGTAATCCCAGCAGTTTGGGAGGCCAAGGTGGGCAGATCACTTGAGGTCAGGAGTTTGAGACCAGCCTGGCCAACATGGTGAAACCCTATCTCTACTAAAAATACAAAAATTAGCTGGGCATGATGGCAAGTGCCTGTAATCCTATCTACTCAGGAGGCTGAGGCAGGAAAATTGTTTGAACCGGGGAAGTGGAGGTTGCAGTGAGCCGAGATCATGTCACTGCACTCCAGCCTGGACCACAAGAGGGAACCTCTGTTTCAAAAAAAAAAAAGAAAAAGAAATGCTACAGGCAGCCAGATGTGGTGGCCCATGCCTATAATCCCAGCACTTTGGGAGACCAAGCCAGGTGGATTGATTGAGCCCAGGAGTTCAAGACTAGCCTGGCAACATGGTGAAAACCTGTTTCTACGAAAAATACAAAAATTAGCCAGGGATGGTGGTGCACGCCTGTGGTCCTGGCTACATGGGAGGCTGAGGTGGGAAGATCAATTGAACCTAGAAGGAGGAGGTTGCAGTGAGATTACACTCCAGCCTGGGCAACAGAGTGAGACTCTATCTTGGGAAAGGAAGAAAAGTGAAGGGGAGGGGAGGGAAAGGAAGGGGAGGGGAGGGGAGGGAAGGGAGAGAAAGAGTGGCAGTGAGTAAAAGGCGACTTTCAAGAAAAGTTAAAGACCTCATCAGATAACATTAGCTGTCCAGGTATACTTATATATTACAAAATACCCTAACATCAGAGCCGGCCCTTTACTGTGTATCCTGTATATAAATACACGCTCAACCCAAAGTAAACATTCTAATGCCTTCCTTCCAGGAATTCAGTGAAGAACAATATTCATGAACAAAACTATATTAACACAACTTAATAAAGTAAGCTGATAAGATTCTTCTTTTTCATGGTTCCACCATTACCCAATATGACAATCCTATTTTTCACCACAAAAGAAAGCATACTTCTTTTTCCAGAGTATATCTTTAATTGATTTAAGTGCTTACCCATTCCAGGTCCTGTGCTAAGTTCTAGTGATATAACTGAGCATGTAGATAAGGTCCCTGTCTTCATGGAGCTGAGAGCCCTGTGTGGGAATCAGGGCAGTAAAAGATAGTGCAGAGAAGTAACAGACAATGATAGGAAGCACAGGGTGCTTTGGAGGCATAGAAGAGGGTTTTTGAAACTCAGATTTTGGAGACTGAAGGGATTTCCAGGGGTTATGACATCTAAGTGAATTCAAGGATGAATAGGAGTTAGCCAGGTAAAGATAGGGTAACAGACTGTTTCAGGAGCAAGAGAGGGCATGGTGAATTCCAAGAATAGAAAAGCTGGAGCATAGAAGGGGAGGGTGGCAAGAGAAGATGAGGATGTAGGAGCCACATCCTGAAAGACCTTGCAAGCTACAAAGGAGTCTAGGCTTCTCCCTAAGGACAATGAACAGCCATCCAAAAGTTTTGAGTGGGAGAATAATTATTAGATTGCTGGCCACAATGTGGAGAAAAAATTAAAGGGAAATAGGACTAAAGAGAGAGAGGTTATCAAGGGGGCTGTGAAGGTAGCCAGGAGTGAGCATATAATGTCTCAGGTCAAATTAGTAGCAGCAAATGGAGAAAATTAAACACATTTGAGAGGTGATCATTTAAAATGCTACTCGCCATTTCTGCCTCAGGAATTTTCCTATCAAGGTGCCACAATCACCAATAGCAAGGAAAAGAAGATACATCTTATTTAAGATTTTGTCCTCAAACAACATAGTAGATCACTTGGCTATTTTGGTCAATTATGTTAAAAAAAAGATCCAAGTTATGTAGAAAATGAGAGGGATTAAAACCAACAGTCAGATCAATGGAAAAAGGCACAGAGTTTTTGAAACTTTGATATTGACCCAAACAGGAATATAAGATTAATGTTTTTATTAATTATATAGCTAATGCTGAATAAGTAATACATATAATATAAAATCCCAAACAGTATCAAGAGGTCTGAAATGAAAATTCTCCCTCATACCCCATAGAAATCTGTTCTTGCACTGCTATAAAGAAATACCTGAGCCTGGGTATTTTATAAAGAAAAGAGGTTTAATTGGCTCACGGTTCTGCAGGCTGTACAGAAAGCATAGTGGTTTCTGATTCTGGAGAGACCTCAGGAAGCTTCTAATCATGGCTGAAGCAAAGGGGGTGAGAGGCACATCATATGTCTGGAGCAGAAGGAAGACAGATTGGGAAGGTGCTACACACTTTTAAACAACCAGATCTTGTGAGAACTCACTATCACAGGAACAGCACCAAGTGAATGGTGCTAAACCATTCATGAGAAAACTGCCCTCATGATCAAATCACCCCCGACTAGGGCCTACCTCCAACACTGGGAATTACAACTATATGAGATTTGGGTGTGAACATAGATCCAAATCCTATTATATCCCAGCTCCTGCAATTTAGGTCTCCTTCCTAGAGGCAATCACTACCAATTTCTTGCATGTTCTTCTAAAGATATATCATGAATATAGAATTACATGTTAAAGGATAATATCTTGATACTTTATATCCTACTTTGATATTTTCTTTACAAATACCAGTTTATAACTATTGTCATAAACAGTAAATTACCCAAAGACATGCAAATTTTAATACCATATCAATTCATTTTTCTAAATAATGTAATAATTCTTTTCCAGATATGCAGATCTCATTTTAAATTTAAGTAAACATTTAAGAGCTTATAGGAGTACATGACCTAACGTGTTTTGTAAATACCACGAGCCTGAATGAGACTCACTCATCAACAGTTCTGCTGTTGTCTCAAATTTCTGATTCATTCTTCTGCACATTTCTTGTTCTGGTCTAGTTAAACTGAGAACCTCTTACTATGTCCATTATACTCTTTTCTCAATCCCTGCTGTATGGTGTAGAACAATTTTTTATTGTTTTCCTGAAAATCATGTCCATTCTGTTCCTCAAAGTATTTTAAAAACCAACTTCCTCCAAGAGATTGATCTTAAAACTCTCCAGCCTTTGGAGATAATTTGGGATGACTCAAGAATGTTATGAATTCTTTATCCTTGTTGTATCTTACTTCATGTTCTCCTCAAATCTGAAGCCAATCATCCCTTTGAATTTTTCAGTTTCAAAAGACAATACATTCTCTTCGGTGTGTGAACTGGTTTGAATTGAGTTGCAACATGACTAATACAGGTACCTTCTTATGGTTAGGTTCTCCCTCCCACCAGACCCAAACTGTCCCCCTAAAGCTTCCACTCACCCCCGACTAGGGGTGAATATTTCCTACTTATAAAATGAGATTAAAACTATCCCCTCTTCTGCAGAACATATACAGAATACAGTGTATCAACTACACACATCATTGCCTTTTGTTGTCCAGGTTAAACTCCTCCAGTTTCACTAGCCTTTCCTTGTATAACATAGTCTTTCTCAGTCTTTTGGTTAAGATCAAATGTGTACATATGATATGGTTTCTAGGTATTTCATTATCTTGGCTGCCCTTAGTTTATCAATGTCTGTCTCAATAAAACTCCCATACACAAATAAAATGTTCCATCATAGAGTTAACTAAGACTTGCCAAATCTCTTGCCAGATTACTGGGGCCCAAGTTTGATTCAGATAGAATTTGTGGGGTGGTCATGGGAGTGGACATTGCTGGCACAAAGCAATGAGAGTTGGTGGCCATTTTCTGAGTGTGATAGTTAATTTTGGGTATCAATTTGACTGAATTGAGGAATAACTAGAAACTTGGTAAAGTATTATTTTGGGGTGTGTCTGTGAGGGTGTTTCCAGAGAAGATCAGCATGTGAGTCTGAGTGGAGGAGGTGAGGGTGGGTACAACCGAATCAGCTGGGGCCCCTGAGAGCACAGAAACAGAGAGAAGGCAAATGTGTTGATCTACCTGTGAGAGTTGGGATACACTCTTCCTCTCTTGCCCTTGGACATCAGAAATCCAGGCTTCCCAGCCTTTGGACTCCAAAACTCACACAAGCACCACCTCCCCGCCAGCCCCCCAGGTTCTCAGAACATGGCTTTCCTTGTTCCGAGGCTTTCAGACTAGGACTGAGCCATGCTAGCAGCCTCCCACAGTCTCCAGTTTGCAGACGGCTTGTGGAACTTCGTAGCTTCTATAATTGTGTGAGCCATTACCCTAACAAATCCCATATCATCTATCTATCTATCTATCTATCTATCTATCTATCTATCTATCTATCTATCTATCCATCCATCCTATTTCTTCAGTCTTTCTGGAGAACGCTGACTAATACACCAAGTAAGGATATGCCAGAAGTAAGGGAAAATCCAAAATGCCAAACAAGGGGAACACAGGGCAAGAATTGGACCTGAAACAAAGAATTGCTAATCAAGAATGATTAAAACTGGAAATATTGGCCGGGTGTGGCGGTCGACACACATAATCCCAGAACTTTGGGAGGCCGAGGCAGGCAGATCATATGAGGCCAGGAGTTTGAGACCAGCCTGGCCAACATGGCAAAACCCCATCTCTACTAAAAATATAAACATTAGCCAGGAATGCCAATGGACATCTGTAATCCCAGTTACTCAGGGGAAGCATGAGAATCTCTTGAATCCAGGAGGCGGAGGTTGTAGTGAGCTGAGATTGGGCCACTGCACTCCAGCATGGGGGACAAAGCCAAGACTCTATTTCAAAAAAAAAAAAAGGTTGGGTGCATTGGCTCGTGCCTGTAATCCCAGCTCTTTGGGAGGCCAAGGTGGTCGGATCATGAGGTCAGGAGTTCGAGACCAGCCTGACCAACATGGTGAAACCCCGTCCCTATTACAAATACAAAAATTATCTGGGTACGGTGGCACATGCCTGTAATCCCAGCTACGGGGGAGGCTGAGGCAGGAGAATTGCTTGACCCCGGGAAGCAGAGGTTGCAGTGAGCCGAGATTGTGCCACTGCACTCCAGCCTGGGTGACAGAGCCAGAGTCTACCTCAAAAAAAAAGGGCAGGCTGGGCGCGGTGGCTCAAGCCTGTAATCTCAGCACTTTGGGAGGCCGAGGCGGGTGGATCACGAGGTCAACAGATCGAGACCATCCTGGTCAACATGGTGAAACCCCGTCTCTACTAAAAATACAAAAAATTAGCTGGGCATGGTGGTGCGTGCCTGTAATCCCAGCTACTCAGGAGGCTGAGGTAGGAGAATTGCCTGAACCCAGGAGGCGGAGGTTGCAGTGAGCCGAGATTGCGCCATTGCACTCCATCCTGGGTAACAAGAGCGAAACTCCGTCTCAAAAAAAAAAAGGGCAAAGTCTTAATCTGTTCTTGGTTACTTTTCTGTATGAAGTGAAGCCTGCACATTACATTTCCGGTGATAGTAAAACACAGGGACACAAGGACAAGGAACTGAATATTTTTTACAACATCCTGTCCAAGACATTGGTCAAGGAGATAAAGTAAAAGGTGCTGAGCTGGGTTAAACAGGGCTTTTACTGCTTTAATATGTTGATTAATGTAGCTTCAGACAGAAGTTGCTTTTTTAGTGATGTATCACACTGCGGGCTCAGCTGACATTGTGGTCAACCAAAGCCATGTGGTCTCTTTTATATGAGCAGTGACCATTAACAATACACAATTCTGCACTTGTGCAACTTATTTTTGCTTCTTCAGGGCAGGAATTTACATTTAGCCTATTAGCATTTCTTTTCTGAGTATTCCACCTCATTTAGAGGTTAAGTGCTTTGGAGTTAGTCTGGGCTTGTAACTAAGTTCATACATCTTTTGGCTGTCTGAGTATGGGCAAACTCCTTTTTAACACTATTTGCTTAAACAACATTTTTAAAGAATGAATCATATTGATTTTGCCCCAACAGTCATTTTTCCATCTATCAACTCATTTACTCATTCATTCAACAAATACATGCCTTTTAAGTGCCAGGCACTGTGTTAGATAAGCAGTAAATGCCTTCTCTGGGGTCTTCATTAAGTTTACAAATAAAATTGTTTTACAAATGGCATTCAAGGATCAACCCCTGGACACATCTCTTAACTCTATCTTTTTCTCTAAGTGGGTAAGTAGATAGAAATCTATTAATAAAAATGCAGAGGTTAGGCATGTCTATTATCCCAGCACTTTAGGAGGCTGAGGCGGGTGGATCACCTGAGGTAAGGAGTTCAAGACCAGCCTGGCCAACATGGTGAAACCCTGTCTCTAATAAAAATACAAAACTTAGCTGGGCATGGTGGCAGTCGCCTGTATAGCAGCTACTCAAGAGGCTGAGACATGAGAATCACTTGAACCCTGGAGTCGGAGGTTGCAGTGAGCCGAGATAGTGCCACTGCACTCCAGCCTGGACGACAAGAGTGAAACTCTGTCTCCAAAAAAAAAAAAAAAATGCAGAGAGTAAGAGAGTATGATGATAGCTGAACCTGATATGAATATAACTGAGTAGGCCGGGCATGGTGGCTCATGCCTGTAATCCCAGCACTTTGGAAGGCCGAGGTTGGCAAATCAGTGGAGGTCAGGAGTTTGAGACCAGCCTGGCCAATGTGAAACCCTGTCTCTACTTAAAAATACGAAAATTAGCCGGGCATGGTGGCATATGCCTGTAATCCCGGCTACTCAGGAGAATGAGGGAGGCTGAGGCAGGAGAATTGCTTGAAACCGGGAGGCAGAGGTTGTAGTGAGCTGAGATCATGCCACTGCACTCCAGCCTGGGCGAGGGAGTGAGACTCTGTCCCCAAATAAAAATAAATAAATAAATAAATAATTGCAACTGAGTAAACTCAGTTCCAGTCCATGGGCACATCTGTATACTTTTTCGTTAAATGTCTCACACTGGGCAAACAAAAGAGCTCCGGACCCAGTCAGTATGATTAATAGAATAACAGAAATATGGTCAACATACATGTTCTCCTAATGAATGTACCTTTTTAGCCTATTTTTTTTCATAAAATAACTATTTTTGATATCTAAAACTGAAAACAACCCAACAGTAGAGAAATTAATTGTGAACTCATTGGAATAACAGCTAGCAATGAAAAAGAACACATTACAATTACAACAATCTGGATGGATCTCACAAAACGATGTCAAGTGAAAGAAGACATAATAATATACACAGTATTCCACTTATATAAAGTACAAAAATGGGCAAAAGTTTATGCTGTTAGAAGTTGGTCTAATGGGGAAGGGTGAGGTAGTGACTGGAAGGGGGAATGAGATTTAGCCTGTATTTTGTAGTAGTGGTATTCAGAGTACCAATTCATAAACCATCCTGTTGTCATAACTTAAGACTGCCTCATAAAAATAAGACTTTTGTCCATAAAATACATAAAAATACATAAAAGGGGCTAAAATACATTTTGCCTAAATGTGGCAGAAACACCATCAAATTTATATTTAAGTTAGAAATGACTACTTCTTTCTTCTTAAAATCCTTAATCATCACCTCTGTATCTGCTCAGACACAATATGCATTTTGAGAATGCTTGCATGACCCAAGTGTCTGGCAGCCTTTCTGCTAGACCAGCTGTCAATGACTGAAAAACAAGCAAGCTCTCAATTGCACAATGTGTATCAAGTCATGCAGTTCTATAAAAGGAATACTTGATTTGATCTTCGGCAGCCAGAGACGGGTGGCCGGAAGGTGATTATAATTATGTCCGGTATTTATATCAACCTCAATCATTCACTGTCTACCAATTGATTCTAATAAGATGCTCTCAACCCTATATTTAATTCCCATGAATTACTTGTTGATTATTCACACTGCAGATTATCTGTAATACATTTTCTTTGTCCTGGGCCAGCTTCATCTTGTTCTCTCCTAGATTACTTTCCCTATTGTCCAGCTGGTGTGTGCCCAGCAGAAAAGGTGAACTAATTTTTACATTGGTGTAAATCAGTGGTTTTCAACTGGGAGAGATTTTGGCTCCAAAGGGGACATTTGTTAATGTCTGTAAACATGTTTGGTTGCCACAAATAGGGGGTGCTTTTGGCATCTATTGGTAGAAGCTAGGGTTGCCAGTAACATCTTACAATGCACAAAACAGCCCCGAGAGCAAAGACTTGTCCAGTCTAAAATGTCAATAGTATTGAAGTGGAGAAGCCCTCACCTAAGTAAAGATAAAATAGGGAAGCACTTTACAATTAACAAATATACTTCAAATTGAAGTATGAGCGATTTGGAGTTAACCTTTTGGATTCTCTATTTCATAGCTTCCCTTATGAACAAGGGTAATAGACATTGAATATACATTTATTATTTCCTGTACATGACTTTCAGTAGTTATTCAAGTTTGTAGCTTTCAAATTCAGGTGGTAAACATGCCTTCTTTTCACATGGGAATTTTTTTAAGAGACAGGGTCACATTCAGGCTGGAGTGCAGTGGCACCGTCATAGCTCACTGTAGCCTCGAACTCTTGGTCTCAAGAAATCCTCCTGCCTTGGCCTCCCAAAAGTGATGAGATTGCAGGTATAAGCGGCCTTGCCTGGTTCCAACTGAGAAAGTTCGTCGTTTGTACAATGGCTGGGGCACATTTATGGGCAGTAGAAATTCATGTAAAGAACTTCTTACAGGGGCTTAATAAGGAGTATGGAAGATACTTTCAATGTCCAATATGTTGGACTCTATGAGGGTCAAGCCTGTAGGGGGTGGTTGTTGTTGGTTTTTGTTTTTTTGGTTTCTGCATGTTTATCCAATTTTTATATATTCTTTATATGTCTCAAAGGGCCTATTTCATTATCCTCCTTTGATTCTGATTGAGTCACTTGCATGCTCGGACTTCAGTTCTGCATGAGTGGACAAATTCTTGGCATGAACTTTACTTTTTCATCCTCATACTAAAAGCATGGTTAATATTGATAATTTTAATTGTTTTTCATATTTCTTTCAGTAGTGAGTTTGCAAAGCTCCCAAATTTTCATTTGTGTTGACAGATCTTAAAATAGCATTCTTTATTTTGAATGAATTTATTATTATATTTTATCGGGGGAAATTAAGTCAATGCAGTGCAAAGTTATTAGCAGGCTTGCTGTACACTGTTTCATTTCATTGCTCATCTGCACTTCAAACCCTAGGTAACTTACAGCATTCCAAATCTGAGCCTTCAGTATCTAAAGGGTCAGTACAAGGGGCTCAAAGAAACATGCTCATATTAATTGCTCATCTAAGAGTGGGTCACATGTCTGGTTCAAAATTGAAATTCATAATACCATTTAAGGGAGTGGATTTGTTCTAGGGTCCTTGCAGTAACTCTAAGCTGTGCCAGAAGATCCTAGTGGGTATAAATTCTACCAACCCTTGACCAGCACTCACTCCTAAGAACTTTGGAGTATGAGGAAGAAGTAAGGGGCAGGTCTTAGAACTAACATGCTGCCCTTCCAGTATACTAGCAAAGGATAAAATTTAAGCTTCCAAATTGGAAAAAGAATGTGTGAGCCAACTGTGTTTCTTAAACTCAGAACCAAACCTTGGTCCTCTCCCCAGACCCTGTAGACTCTGAATTGATGAATTTAGAAAGATGATTCCATGATTCCTTTCTACATCATTTCCAGAAAGTTGCTAACCTTGCTTCGGAAAAATGTGTTCTTAAAAAAATGCATCTTAAATTGTACCTTCTTGCTGACTAACCAAAATAAATGTACCATAATGATCATGTTTAGCATGACAATAAATAAGAATAAAGTTAATAAGAATAATAATCATGTGAATTATTTAATAAGAATAATAATCATGTGAATGATTTCCATGAACATTGTTAATCAGTTTTTTAAATATAATGGAAACACAAAAGTTTAAAAGTAAACATGGCAGACATTTTAAGTAAACACATAGCTGGAAAGTTAGGAAATAATTTCTTATAACCATAGGGATGCTGTGTAACAAGTTTCTCTATGGCAACACTGTATAGAGCTGGTGTCCTTAAATTGCTGTAACAAGAAGGTGAAGAGCAGTGATTTGATGTCAAATGGACCTTGAATCAAACCCTGTTTTGCTACTTACTAGCTGAGTGGCCTTTGACAAATTACTTAAACTTTCTTAGCCTCCGTTTCTTCATATTCAAAATGGAGACAATAATGGTGTTTATCTCATGTAGTTTGGGGACTATTAAATGATTTATTGTGTGTAAAATGTATACACATTTTATGTTTTAAAGCTCAGTCCCTCTATGTGAAAAAATATACATACATGAAAAAATAAATGAGGCCAGCCACAGTAGCACACACTTATAATTCCAGCACTTTGGGAGGCTGAGGCAGGATCACTTGAGCCCAAGAGTAGGAGAGCAGTCTGGACAACATGGTGAAACTCGATCTCTAGAAAAAATACAAAAATCAGCCAGGCCTGGTGGGGCTGCCCGTAGTCCTAGCTACTGGGGAGGCTGAGGCAGGAGAATTGCTTGAACTCAGGAGGCAGAGGTTGCAGTGAGTAGAGGTCACACCTCTGTACTCCTTCCTAAGAGACAGAGTGATAACTTGTCTCAAGAAAGAAAGAAAGGAAAGGAAGAAAGAAAGAAAGAGAGAGAGAAAGAAGAAAGAAAGAAAGAAGGAAAGAAAGAAAGAAAAGAAAAGAAAGAATAAAAATATCAACTTAATAGGCTTGTGAGGAAAAAGAAAAACTCAGCCGCTCAATAAATATTAATTTATATTTTTTACTCTTATACACCAAGCAAGTAATACTGTTTTGAATAAAAGTCTAAAGAACATAAGTGAAGGATGGGAAGACCATGGTCCATAAGAAATTTCATTTAATTCTAGGGATCATCTGTAGTAATATTTTTAATTCCTTTATGTATTTTTTAAATTGTGGTATAATATTGCTTAACACACATTGTTATTTTAACTATTTTAAATTGTACAATTCAGTGACGTTAAGTACATTGACAAGGTTGGGAAACAATCAATCACCATGCATTTCCAAAACTTTTTCATCATCCCAAACAGAAACTATACCCATGAAACAATAATTCCACATTTGAGTGGTCCTTTTAAAATGATTATTTTATCTTTTTATGAAAAGGAAAGGAAACTTTCTTTTTAACATTATTTGAGTATATTATCACATAGAAAATGAGAAAATATAGACAAAAACAAATGAAAATGAAATTATTTTAAATTTCACTCTCCACAAATAAGTAGCCTCAATATTTTGTGATATGTGGGAGCTAAGCTATGAGTATGCAAAAGCATAAGAATAATACAATGGACATTGGGGACTCAGGGGAAAGAGTGAGAGGAAGGCAAAGGATAAAAGACTGCAAAGAGGGGATGTATATACTGCTTGGGTAAGGGGTGCACAAAAAGCTCAGAAATTGCCACTAAAAAACTTATTTATGTAACCAAACACCACCTGTTCCCCCCAAAACCTATGGAAATAAAATTAAATAAATAAAGTTTGGGGGAAGAAAAGAATGAGATTGGAAGTGCAGAGTTGAAACCAGAGATATCACACCAAAATTTTTTTTCCTTTTTCTTTTTTGAGATGGAGTTTCGCTCTTGTTACCCAGGCTGGAGTGCAATGGCGCGATCTCAGCTCACCGCAACCTCCGCCTCCTGAGTTCAGGCAATTCTCCTGCCTCAGCCTCCTGAGTAGCTGGGATAACAGGCACGCGCCACCATGCCCAGCTAATTTTTTTTTTGTATTTTTAGTAGAGACATAGTTTCACCATGTTGACCAGGATGGTCTCGATCTCAGGACCTCGTGATCCACCCACCTCGGCCTCCCAAAGTGCTGGGATTACAGGCGTGAGCCACCGCGCCCGGCCCACACCAAATTTATTAAGCCTTAGTCAACTTAATGAAAGCTTGTCAACCTCACAAACCTAAATTGATATGAAATACTGACTTGAATAAATTACCCCAGTGCCCTGGGGGAAAAAAGTGTGATATAGTTGTTACTAGTTTTCCTCTTGCAAACACCTACATATGTAAAACAAAATCCTATTACGAATTCTACTTTCTAACCATTAAAAAAATTTTTTTTTTTTTTGAGACGGAGTTTTGCCGTTCTTACCCAGGCTGGAGTGCAATGGCGCGATCTTGGCTCACCGCAACCTCTGCCTCCTGGGTTCAGGCAATTCTCCTACCTCAGCCTCCTGAGTAGCTGGGATTACAGGCACGCGCCACCATGCCCAGCTAATATTTGTATTTTTAGTAGAGACGGGGTTTCACCATGTTGACCAGGATGGTCTTGATCTGTTGACCTCGTGATCCACCCGCCTCGGCCTCCCAAAGTGCTGGGATTTACAAGCATGAGCCACCGTGCCTAGCCCTTAAAAAAATCTTTTAACTAGATAAGCACATTTTAGTAGATGCAATAGGTAAATAACTATGTGGAAGACAGGCAGAGAACTACTTCTCCATTTTAAAAAGACTTTGATGAGGAAGCAGTGAGGGGATAAAACCAAAATGACTTGTTTTTGTGAAGACCACTTCTTTGGAAGACTAATTCTTCCTCAGTCTACCACTGTCATGATCCTAAAAATTATGGTCGCAACTTGGCCTAAAGCCTAATTGTCATCCCTCATGGTGTTTCAAAATGAACATAAATGAATGAAAATCTGTAAAAAAAAAAAACCTAATAGAAATGACTCCCTAAAGGGAGTCATAGTGGAAGAAGGAATAAAATGAGACTTCTCTGATATAAGATATGTAAGATATAAGATAGATATGATATATCTATATATTATATATAAGTATACAATAAGATGTATATCTATATATTATATAGTTTGGCCATGCAAATTACATTGTTTTATACATAAAATAAAATTTTATTTATTTATTTATTTATTTAGAGACAGGATCTGGCTCTGTTGCCCAGGCTGGAGTGCAATGGTGTAATCATGGCTTACTGCAGCCTCCACTTCCTGGGCTCAATTGATCCTCCCACCTCAGCCTCCTGAGTAACTGGAACTACAGGCACAAGCCACCACTCCCGGCTAAATATTTTTTTCTATTTTTCATAAAGATGGAGTTTCATCATGGTGCCCAAACTAGTGTCGAACTCCTGGCCTCAAGCCATCTGCCCACCTTGGCCTTCCAAAGTGTTGGGATTATAGATGTAAGCCACCATGCCTGGCCTATATAAAATATTTTTAAAAATCAATTTATAACAATTTAAAACAAGCTGAAATAAATGAACCTAACTTGAGATAAGGTGAAAGAATCAAAACAAATGAACTAAATTATCAAGTTGATAACACAAAAAGACAACTAAAAAGACAAAGAAAATAATTATTTTAAAGGTATATCCTAGTGGAACACAGTCTAAGAACAAATGGAGAAATAAATCATAAACCGTATTCTGTAGCCTAATTGTTAGAGATAATATTGCCATTATTATTTCAAAACCATTTAAAATATGCTTAGGTGGCTGGGTTAGTAGCTCATATGTTAATCCCAGCACTTTGGGAGCCTGAGGCAGGAGGATCACTTGAGGCCAGAAGTACAAGACCAGCTTGGGCAACATGACAAGACCTCGTCTCTACAAAAATTGTTTCAAAATTAGCTGGGGTGTGGTGCGGTGGCTCATGCTACACTTTGGGTGTCTACGGCAGGCAGATCATTTGAACTCAGGAGTTCGAGACCAGCCTTGGCAACATAGTGGAACCCATCTCTACCAAAAAAAAAAAAAAAAAAAAATTAGCCGGGAGTGGTGATGCATGCCTACAGTTTCCACTTCCTTGGGAGGCTGAGGTGGTAGGATTGCTTAAGCCAGGGAGGCAGAGGTTGCAGTGAGCCATGATGGCATCAATACACTCCCGTCTGGATGACAGAGCAAGACACTGTCTTAAAAAAAAGAAAAAAAATCTGCATTCTTTGGCACCTTCCTGTAGTCCCAGCTACTCTAGAGGCTGAGGTGTGAGGACAGCTTGAGCCCAGGAGTTGGAGACCGCAGTGAACTATGACTAAGCTACTGCATTCCAGCCTGAGCAACAGAGTAGGACCCTGTCTCTAAAAAGATATACATATGAGGCCAGGGGCGGTGGCTCATGCTTGTAATCCCAGCACTTTGGGAGGCTGAGGTGGGTGGATCACGAGGTCAAGAGATCAAGACCAACCTGGCCGACATGGTGAAACCCCATCTCTACTAAAAATACAAAAAGTAGCCGGGCATGGTGGCATATGCCTGTGGTCCCAGCTACTCGGGAGGCTGAGGCAGAAGAATCACTTGAATCCAGGAGGTGGAGGTTGCAGTGAGCCGAGATTGCGCCACTACACTCCAGCCTGGCGACAGGGCGAGACTCCATCTCAAAAAATAAAAAAGATATACATATGTATATATACACACATGTATATATACACACACTGTAAGTATTTAAGTAAGCAAATATTAAATAATATTTATAAATAAATTTAAAATGAGCTGAAACAAATGAACCTAATGTGAAATAAGGTGAAAGAATTTAAATTACATATTTAATTAAAGTAAATAAGTATAGAAGTAAGCAAATAAGTAACCATGTTGATATTAGGAACAAAGACTTTAAGCTTTAGAGAAACAAGTGGAAAGGTGAAGAATGTAAATTTTTAAATCCTACGGGATTATACTGTTACAATGTTAAATTTGAACAAGAAATAGGACTATAATAATTTTTTTCCTTTTCAAATATACTACTTCCTAGCACTATTGACTGAAAAGGCCTAGAAGCAGTAACAACTCAGCAGCAATGATGAAATACCTGATTCAGGCAATGATCATGGTTGGATGAAACCTTAGTTGAAAGGCTGATGGGAACTTTACCATGAGGGTCAGGCTGTCAGCACAAGCCTGATCAGTCTTCACACAACTAGATGTGTGCCTTCTGGTGTAATGCACTATGAAGCACACAGTACTTACCAAGTATTCTTTAAAAAAGAAAAGGTATTGACCTGAATCTAATCCATTCTTTAGAGCCAACTTTCATTTACAAAATTAAAGCCGATAAAGGAGCAAGTTAAAGGATACCAGGAGAAAGCAAACATTCCTGATGCAACTTATTTGGTTTCTGCAACTCGTTGATGGCAGGGGCAAGACAGAAGGAGAAGAAGTGATTGTTTTAGACTAAAAGAGGCTAAGAGTTATAAGCAAGGGCCATGTGTGAACATTGTTAGGGGCCTAATTCTACAACCATAAGAACACATTGGTTAGACAATCAGGAAATTTCATCATGCCTGGATATTAGACAGCAAAGAATTACTGCTAATTTTGGTAAGTGGGATAATGACATTTGGTTATGTCAGTAAATGTCTATATTTTTTGGATTTTCATAATAGGGTGTCATATAATAACATATCACAATATCTTGGATTCTGTTTCAAATATTTCAGCAAAGAAAAAAGGGGAAACAGATGAAGAAAATGTAGCAAACATTTTTGATAAGTGCTGAATCTGGGTAATGTGCATGAGAGCTCACTGGTCTCTCTACTCTAGGATGTATCTGAAATTTTTCAATATAAAAATATTTTTTAACTAAAATTTAATATCTCTTCTAGTTTCTATTGCTGAATAACAGACTGCCCCACACTTATCTATTTAAACTACAATATAATTTTATCTGGGTCAGAAATTTGGAAGGACTTGGCTGGGCAGTTTTGGATTGTGTTTTTTCCTGGGATGGCTGGAGCTGAACAGTTGGGAGGAGGGGAGGGTGGGGCAGCTGGGGGCTGGCCAGGCAGCTCTCCCTTTTTCGCTCTAAATTCCCGTATGTAGTCACAGGGCCTCTCCAACTGGTCTTTCCATCTGGGCTAGTTTGGCCTTTCCCATACATGGTACCCTCATGGCAGTCAGAATGCTCACTTAGCAGCTGATGTCTTCAAGAGCAAGTATTCCAGTGAGCAAGGTGAAGGCTGCATTGCCTTTTATGCCTTCACCTGGGAAGTCACACAATATTATTTTTTCTTCTGTACTCTATTGGTTGAAACAGAATTAAAAAACAGCCCCTTTTCAAGGAGAGGGTTCATAGATTGCACCTCTCTCAGTGAGAGTAGTGTCAAAAAATTTGTGGACAGATTTTTAAACTGCCAGCTATAAAATCCTTAAAAACCTCACAACAGTACCCAACTCAAAAGGCCACAAAAGCATGGACAGTCTACATATCATAGTTACTCACAAGTAGCGACTTTTCTGATTCCCAGGCCCATGGAACAACCAGTTCCACTTAGAATTGCATATACCTTATAGATTTATCTAAAACATCATAACTTGGTATCTTTTAAATTACTTTATGACTTACCACATGTGAAATGCCCAGCCTAGTACTGGGTCCATAATAGATACTCTGTAAATATCGATGATAGCTGACATTTGTTTGAATTCCTCAGAAGTGTTTACTGATTGAGCACAGTATTAATACATAGTGGTTTGCATGATCTCATGATTCTCTGAAAGACTTGGCAAGAGTTACAGTTTGAAAGAAGAATGGACCTCTAGAAAATTAATATTCAATATAAAATGTTGCAGTTGGCTTATATTTAGCGATAACAGAGAGTGCGTAGGCCAGAAAAATGCCATTTCTCTCTCTCTTTTTTTTTTCTGAGATGGGGTCTCACTCTGTCACTCAAATTGGAGTGCAGTAGTGCGATCATGGCTTACTGCAACCTTGAACTCCTGGGCTAAAGCAATCCTCCCACCTCAGACTCCAGAGTAACTGGGACTACAGGTGCATGCCGCCAGACCTAGCTAATTTTTAAAAAGTTTTTGTAGAGATAGGATCTCTCTATGTTGACTATGCTGGTGTTGAACTCCTGGCCTCAAGCGATCCTCCTGCCTCAGCCTCTACTTTTACTTTCTATCAGCTTTCTTCTTCCACAGATTGCCTTTTGAAAAACTTTCCTGAGCAGCAGAGAAAAAGGAGCATCTCCCTTATGTGAAATATGAATGTATCATGCCAAAGCCTTTTTAAAGAATACTAATGATGGTTAGAATCCAATCTGTTTAAAAATATTTCTGAAGATGAAGCAAAACATACACCAGATTTTTGAATCTAGAGTATTTCTTTGGCTTATAAGAAACCTCAGATTTTCTTTTAAGTGAGAAATGTCAAAAATGACTTTAAGTTATGGTGTTAGATACAGTAATTCATTTTGTAATGTAAATTGGTGTGTAATCTCCCAAACTGACAGAAATGTTAGATAATACCTATAGCTATTCAAAGAAAGAAAATCTAATATTAGCCGGGTGCGGTGGCTCATGCCTGTAATCCCAGCACTTTGGGAGGCCGAGACGGGCAGATCATGAGGTCAAGAGATCAAGACCATCCTGGCCAACATGGTGAAACCCCGTCTCTACTAAAAGTACCAAAAAATTAGCTGGCCGTGGTGGCACGCGTCTGTAGTCCCAGCTACTTGGGAGGCTGAGGCAGGAGAATTGCTTGAACCCAGGAGGCAGATGTTGCAGTGAGCCAAGGTCACGCCACTGTACTCCATCCAACCTGGCGCCTGGTGACAGAGTAAGATTGTCTCAAAAAAAAAAAAAAAAAAAAGTAAAAGAAAATCCAATACTATACTAAAGTAGAAGATCCCTTAAAATTACAAGTCACGTAAACAATGGGTAATTATAAATTATGAGTGTTTATTTATTAAAATACTCAATTGTAATTGATGCTACTATATTACCTAATAAAATTACAACATAGTGTTCCAACTCTGCTAATATAGATTGCCAACAATTACATAAATTTCAGTGCTTTTATTTTTCCCATTTAGCAACTTTTATTTACCTCAGAATATTTGTGGAATTGTTATCTAGCTCCACGTATCTTGATCTAAGAAGCTTAAGAACTCTGTGTACTCAATCAGTCAATTATGATGTATCAAAGGGCACAAAACTTCAGAGGTTCAAAGCTTGTTGACTGAGTTCAATTGTGCTTTTTATATCACAGACACACACCAAAAGATCTCAAAAATTGCAAACAGATGACTCTAGAACTATGTGAGTCTCTTCATATTCTCTGCAAAATGACTTACTTTCTAAATTATGTTCTATAAGAAAAATACTTTTTTG
This sequence comes from Callithrix jacchus, assembly GCF_049354715.1. NCBI lineage: Eukaryota > Metazoa > Chordata > Mammalia > Primates > Cebidae > Callithrix > Callithrix jacchus. Next base: position 143,582,045 of record NC_133503.1, on the reverse strand, counting down.
TAGATGGAATTTTATTAACATTAATAATAGGCCTAAAAAAAGAGAAGTACTACATATACTTTCTTGATTACATTCTTTGTGGAATATATTCTGGAAAAATAGAAGGCATTACAGAAATCATTTAACTGAGGAAAAAGTTCTACTCTGCACAAAACTCCCATTGATGTCAGTGGGAGTTCTGTGAATGGAACAAATGTTGAACTTGACCCTGCAATGTTTAAACTGCAATCCTCCCTGCTCTTGGCAGAGCCTGGCTTCCCACTGAAAGGCGTTGTGGTCCGTGCAGGGATTACACAGCAGGTTAATAGTCTGTTTTTTTTTGCTTCTTCTCGAGCAACAGATGAAATACTGTAACTTCTTTTAGGGCTACTACATACTTTTAAACACAAAAGACTTTAAATGAGGTGGGGTGAGAAAGTAAAAGGTAGAATCTGTGAATGGAACCTTCTGTTGGGAATGATTTTTAACTGATCTTCTCCACTAGCGCCTGTGAAGCATCAATGAGTCCTATTTACATTAAAGGAAAAGGGAAGAATACCAAGATCTCAGAGACCACTTAGTATATCACTATTGAAAATTAACATTGAGTGAGCCATGTGTATTCCGTTACACATGTATAAAGAATGGTTACCAGCAAGATTCCAATACAATTGTTTTTTGGTAAAATAAGACGGTATGATTATAAATGAAATCAAGAAAAAACACACATTTTTACCACAAGGTAAGCTATTGCAGAACCAAACTGGATTGGCTCATTTTTCACTCAATCTCACAACAAAAGATGTGACTCTAGTTATGGATCTAGCATAATTATGTATTGCTGCTACCCAAAAATGGGTATTATGTTCTGGAACAAAGGCCTTGAAATCACCTAGTCTATATAGTTATACTTAGGCACTTGAATAACAACCTAATCAGGGTCTTATTTTTAGTTGTTGGTATTCAGTGGAATTTTTTTGTCCTCCTGTATACTTTGTAAATCCTTCATTTTCTATGACACATACATATTACTCTTACAGAGAGAAAATAATAAAAGAAAGGGATCAGCTTTTGTTTTAAAGGAGCAGAAGAGGAAGATGAAAAAGGAAGTATTTCAAGTTGAAATCAAAACTTTTTGTTTTTATTTGACAGAAGATTGTGGATTATTAAAAAAAAAAAACCCAATGATTGAAAGTGAAAATGTTGGCTTGTACATGGTGTGGGAAATCTGTTGCAGGCATTAAAAGTAGTTACAGGTTTACATATAGTTTATGCTTGGCATTTATGCTCTGGTCTCTCAGGTTGCTGGGTTCATATTCCAGCTCTGTAACTTCCTAGCTACATAGTCTTGTACAGGCAGGTTATCTATTAACCAGCATCCTAATTTATTATTCTGATAAGAATGTATTGAAGAGGAGGAGGTAATGGAAGGCTTGGGAGAAGTTTACAGAGGCCAGGCTGTGTTGCTTGTATTAGCTATAGAAGCTTGGGCTCTCAGGCATCAGATGCTTGCTTGCAGAGGTAGCTGAGGACACTTGGGAGCCATGAGCTTCACGGTCCCAGGGCACTTTCCGAGTGGCCTTCTGTTTCATTAATTTTCTACCCAGGAGGCTCCCTGGTGCTGCAGGATCCCCTTTCCAGGGGAAATTAGACTCACTCAGAAACTGAATGGCTTCTAGCAGTTTTTTTCTTTTTAACTAATTCAGAGCTTGTTACTGTTTTATTATTTTTATATTACAGATTTAAATGTTTTAACTCCATATGTCTTTTAATGTTAGTGCCATTCATTTTTAAATATTTATCTTAAATTTTTCTTATGTATACATTATATTGAAATCCATTTCATGTTTTGGCTTTTATGAACATGCAATGGATTTCAATATAATGAAATCTACCTTTTTCCTCTACTTGTTCTTTTTTGCATTTTTAACTCTCACATATCTCTCTCATTTCTTGTTTTCTACAAACATTTCAATCTTTTGAAAAGATTTTATTTCAATTCCTAGTTTTAGGTCTGTTTTAGTCTTTTATTTTTTATTTCTATTTATTTATTTTTTGAGACAGAGTCTTGTTCTGTTGCCTGGGCTGGAGTGCAATGGTACAATCTTTGCTCACTGCAATCTCTGCCTCCCAGGTTCAAGTAATTCTCCTGTCTCAGCCTCCCAAGTAGCTGAGGTCACAGGTGCTTGCCACCACGCCGGGCTAATTTTTGTAGTTTTTCTAGAGACAGGGTTTCACCATGTTGATTAGGCTGGTCGTGAACTGCTGACCTTCAGTGATCCACCTATCTCGGCCTCCCAAAGTGCTGGGATTACAGGCCTGAGCCACTGTACCTGGCCTGTTTTAGTCTTTCAAAAATTTATGTTAAGCCTAGTTTTTTCCCTTCTTCTACCTGAGCCCACACCCAGAGCAGAGAGTGGAGAAAGTCCATATTATAAATAGAGGCAGAAAGACTTTATTCCTCTCTCTCTCCCCGACTCCTGTAGCTATTCCTGCACTAACCTCCTTAGATCCTTCCACAGGATTCTTTAGCCCAAATAGAACCTTAATCCATTTAGCCTGGGAGAATTTGAGAGTTAATTCCCTTTAGGGTCTTAAACCCCTTACACAAACAGCACTTTTCATTTGCTAGAACAATTTGCTGCCATCTCACACTGTTCAGCCCTTATTTTAAGGAACCTATTATCTTAAAATCCATGGTTTTCAAATTATATAATTATTAGAATTTGGGCAAACTATGGCAAATATACACTTGGAAACCTGGTGGTCTGCCTAGAGGAATATGCCCAAGGAGGGATTCACTGAGATATGCCCAGGTCTGACCCTTTTGAGATGGTGCTTCCTCAAAAAAGTTCCATGAAGTTCCCTATTGACATTCATGAAGAGTGGCACCAGAAAGACTCTTGTCTAGTTTCAGGAACCATGTTTAAACCGGCTTACTTCCAACCCACGATCATCAGATTGGTTCACTTCCCTTTTTGTTCAGGTCATGGGAGCACCCTTTAATTATAGTCCAGTGGAGTTCTTTTTGCTTGAAAGAACTGAAAAACAATCACCGCCCCAAATACAATAATAACAGCCGAAGCTGGCTAGAGTTTCATTATCCTGGTTTTCAAATGGGGTTATTCCTTACCTAGGTTTTTAAAGCCGCTACATGTTTTCAAATGTTGACTGGCTCTTTATATATCCTCTTTTGTAAACTTTTTAAATGTCTTTTGTCAATAGTTTAATTGGATTGTCCAGTTGGAGTTTGTAAATAGTTCAACTGGCTTGTTATTTTCTTCTGGACTTCTAAGAGCTCTTTGTATATGTGGATATTAAATTGTTTCTAATCATTTAACTTTGTTTGGTGTCTTTTGCCAACAGGAATTTTAAACATTTAAGTAGTTCTGTCAAACTTTTGTTTGGTGGCTTCTGGGTTGCTCCGTGTTTGGATTGCTATGTGGTAGCGATGTGGCATCGTTGAACATATACTGAGGTAAGAGAGAACTGAGTTCTAATTATGGTTTTGCCAGTAACCAGCAGAGTGACTTTGGGCAAGTCTTCGAACCTGTCTTCGCTCAGCTATAAAATGTAGTTGAAGCAGAAACAAGATGACCTCTAAGGTTCCTTCCTGCTTATTTATCCACTACTGAACATTCTCAGATTCTAGAGTTTTAAAAGCTTATTTTAAGTAGGTCAATCATTCTCCCTGAAACAAACACTTCATTTACCTAGTGACATTTTCATAGTGCAAAATCTAGCTTGTGTCAGAATTAACAAAATTTCTTAATTTTTGGTATTTGGATGAATAATACATTTTTATATAAGATTTGATGAGTTTATGCTTTTTTTCTCTTATGGGTTACAGCAAGGACTTTATAGAGAATAGATATTGCATTTAGTATGTAATCTAAAATATGTGTATTATGGAACTACTAAGTCAATGGACATTTAATATGGCTTATTATATTTTATTGATAATGAATTGTACTCCTTCTGATACAAGAAAAAAAAAGGATCGCTTTTATTTGTGTAGTGTTGACAGTTTGCTTTCACATTCATCATCTTGTTTGGTGCCCATAATAACCTTGTGAGATAGATTAGATAGGACTTGTTCTATTTTATAAATCATGAAGCATTAAACGAAGAGATTAAATGATTTATCCAAAGTCACTAGCTAGTAAATGCTAATGTCAGTGCCCATACTTTTCTTAAAGATGATAATATTGATGAGAAAGAATTTATTGGTTAGGTGTCATTACTACGGAAGACAAAGTAGAAATATCAGTTATCTACAAGGAACGGTGGTCAGATATAGGTAAATAAAATAAAAATATCAAGAATAAAAAGTATTTCTATTAGTAGCATGGTATGCTACATACCAGGAAATATGAAAGATATACTATATACAATTTTGCGTAAGAAAATAAAAAGCCTCAGAAGGAATTTCAAGAAGTAGAAAGAACCATCCATCTTAGAGAGAAACTAGAAGAATAAGAGAATTGAAAATAAATTAGAATTGAAAAACCATCCATCTTAGAGAACTATCCATCTAAGACTAAATCTAGAAGAACAAGAGACTTGAAAGTAACTAAAGACTAAGGAAACTAGAGCCAGGCATGGTGGCTCACACCTGTAATCCCAGCACTTTGGTAAGCTGAGGTGGGAGAATCACTTGAGTCCAGGAGTTTGAGACTACAGTGAGCTATGATCATGACACTACACTCCAGGCTGGGAAAAAAAAGCTAAGAAAACTAAAATAATAGATCTGAAGCTGGAGAAAAACAGAAGAGAGAGGAAATATTTAAAAATTGTTATAATTTAGGTTATATAATTTCCTTCAGCGTTTTTGAAGGAAATTGACAGCATTTATAGTCACTTCCCAGAAAATAAATTTCATCCCAAGGGAATAAAGTATATGTGCTAAAGTATATTCAGGATTATTTTATAAAATTTGATGAAAAAAATATCATTTTCCAAATACTGATTAAATCAAATGTAGGTGAGATTTGTATAGTAGTCTGCTTATGATACAGTAGTTTTTGAAAATACAGAGAGAATTTACTCTGGCTTTAAAATAGGAATAATGTGATGCTTAACTAATAAATAAAGTTTTTATGTAACATAGTTGGCATTTTTGAACAGGGCATTTAGCCTCTTAACTATACCTGGAATTATGTTTAATAACCATTTATTGACTATTTTCATGGTATTTTTGATGCTAAATGGTTTTCTAAAATAAAATACTATAGAAAAATTTAAATTTATTAAGTATGGGAATAAGTGAGGAAAAGAGCAATTTCATTACCCAAAGAAAGATAATAGTAAGTGAAAACCTGCATTGAAGGGCAATAAGCAGCCTAACAGAAGCCTAAGTAGAAGTCTAAATAAATGTCTTTTTTGATTTAATATTGCTCTGATTTGGAAAGAGGTAGGCATATTATAATATGATAGAAATAGATTATGATTCATACCAGGAAGTATTGAAGAAGAAAAGTAGATTAGAAGAAGGAAACAAGGTTGAAAATTGTTCGTTTGATCATTTGCCATAGTTGATCCAGGACAGTCCTGGTTTTACGTTTGTTGCCCTTTGTAATTATTATTTATTGTCATTATTATTTTGAGACAGGCTCTCACTCTGTCATCCAGTCTAGAGTGTAGTGTCATGATCTCAGCTCACTGCAACCTCTGCCTTCTGGGCTCAAGCGATCCTCCCACCTCAGCCTCCCAAGTAGCTGAGACTACAGGCACCCACCATATAACCAACTAATTTTGTATTTTTTATAGATATGAGGTTTCACTATGTTGCCCAGTCTGGTCTCGAACTCCTGGATTCAAGCGATCTGCCCACCTTGGCCTCCAAAAGAGCTGGGATTACAGGCAGGAGCCACTGAGCCCTGCCCCTGTATAATTATTAATAATGTCTTCATTCACTCTCAAAGTGTCCTAATTTAGATGATAGACTATATGTTCACCTTAGAAATCATGGAAGCATAGTACATATTATTGATGCCTTTAAAAGTACACTGGTAGACCAGAATTGGCCGAGTAGTATACTAGTCCCAGTAACTCAGGAAGCTGAGGTTGGACAATCGCTGGAGACCAGGAGTTCTAGGCCACAGTATGCTATGACTGTGCCTGTGAAGAGCCACTGTAGTTTAGCTTGGGGCAACATAGTGAGACCCTTGTCTCTAAAAAAAGAGTGCACTACTAGTAATAGCTAATACTTTTGAGTTTGCCAAGCACGGTGATACTGCGTTAAGTACTTCATGAGCATTGTTCCATTTAGTTCTCCTAATAATCAGTAAGGCCATATTACAATCCCCTTTCTAGAGAAGTGGAAGCTCAAGTTTATGTTTATAGATGTTCCGGAACTTGCCCAAGGTCACTCAAGTAGCCAAGTTTCTAATTCAAGCAGTCTTGCTTCAGAAGCCACACAAATAATCACAATGCATTATTTATTTCTCTCTCCCTATTTAAAAAATTCATAAGACATCTGAAAGAAATTCAACTTTGATAGTTTACAAAATATATAACATAGAAAAAAAGATTATTAAGCATTTACTAGAGGAAAAAAACATGAAAAGTTGTCCAAAAGCTTTTCACAAATAGAGGCAGACTTTCCATGCTATTCATAAAATATTACAGAAAATATGATTGAAATGTCAAAACATGTTATGGGAAAGGTGATTCCATTCTTAAAGAATTACAGAATCCCTAATATTGGTTCTTGCACGTACTGCCTCTTTTGAGCCAAAGAACTTCTTTCCTGCAGACTTGACACCCTAACCTCCCGGCCACTCTATCAAGGGACTAAGATGGAAGTGAAAATAGGAAGTCAAGTTTCTATTAAAAGTACATGTTACAGTGCATTTTGACTTAACTGATTCAATGCTTCTAGATTTCATTTGACTCTAACCCTATTCTAGCCTGAAGATGCACTTTTCCCAAACACTTCTCTACTAAAAACTGGTTTTAGGCAATCAGTTCTTTACTAGGGGTCTGGTAAAGGAGAAAAGAAGAATTATCATCCCAAGCTTGTCCTTGACCTTTATTTTGTCTCCTCAGTGCTCCCGTGCAGGTGTTTGGCCGGTATGGGGAAGTGACAAGGGTAACCTTTCTATAACAGTGGATAGGTTCCTTTCTTAGAACACTCCCCCCTGCTGTATACATTCCCTGGAATGGTTAAGGCCTTAAGGCTTTCCTTCTGATAAAATGGCTTATCACTAGCAGACAGTAATTCCTGAGCCCAGACACTGGGAAGGGGAATCCCCAAGAAAAGATTTTCTGCCCTTCACAGAGAATCATTTAGAGAATCACAACAGAGAACTTGAAGCTATACTGTCAATAAACGTTAGTTAACTTACCCTCTAAGGTGGTCTTGGAATTCAGTTAATTGTTGCAGAATCACAGGCAGCCTTGTTTAAGGTGGGGTTTTAGTTCTCGTTTTAATCATAACTGAAAAGTTAAGTCCATCTTAGTGTAACATCCTGAGGGAGGATTTTCAAAGGCAACGAATCTGTAAAGCACAGAATGAGAGTACCCTGTAGAATGAATGGAAGATTTGGCTGTATCTGTGTGTGCTGCTCATATGAAACAAAACTAAATACTCAGTGATTAATAACAAAGATGAATCGTTGTTTGTGGTTGCTGAATACTCTGATCATATACCTGCCACTTCACCCTTCTATATGAGCACAGATGCAGAATTCCAGAAAAAATACTTTATAGATTATTAAAGAAATATTTGACAAAATAGATAAGTACAGTTGGTCTTTGAACAACACAGGGTTGAACTGCATGGGTCAATGAAAAATTTTTTCAATAAATATATTGATCTTTTTTTGAAGATTTGCGACAATTTGAAAAAACTTGCCAACTGTGTAGCCCACTAGAAACACTGAAAAATTTTTTAAAGTTATGTATGTCATGAATGCATAAAATATGTGTAGACACTATTCTATTTTTTTTTTTTTTTGAGACGGAGTTTCGCTCTTGTTACCCAGGCTGGAGTGCAATGGCGCGATCTCGGCTCACCGCAACCTCCGCCTCCTGAGTTCAGGCAATTCTCCTGCCTCAGCCTCCTGAGTAGCCGGGATTACAGGCACGCGCCAACATGCCCAGCTAATTTTTTGTATTTTAGTAGAGACGGGGTTTCACCATGTTGACCAGGTTGGTCTCGATCTCTCGACCTCGTGATCCACCCGCCTCGGCCTCCCAAAGTGCCAAGGGATTACAGGCTTGAACCATCGCGCCCGGCCGACACTATTCTATTTTTATCATTTACTACCATAAAATACAGACCTATCATAAAAAGTTAAAATTTATCAAAATGTACGCACACACTTGCAGCCCAAATATGACGCCATTTGTAGTGGGGAGAAATGTAAACAAACGTAAAGATACAGTATTAAATCATAACTGCATAAAACTGTCACACACACTGTACTGCTATAATAATTTCGTAGCCACCTCTTGGTGCTATTGCAGTGAGCCTAAGTGTTGCCAGTATCTGCTTTAACCTGTGTAATGCTAATCGCCTCTGAGTGAGCAGATCATCTCTCCAGTAAATTGTGTATTACAGTAAAAAGTTATTTTTCATGGTTCTCACATATTTTCCATCGTGTTTGGTGCAATACTGCAAAACTTTAATAACACTATGGCATCCATACGAAGTGTCACTGTTAATGCTAGAAGTGTTCCCATGAAGCAAAGTCACAACATTACAAGAAAAAGTTGAATTGCTTGATACATACCATAGATTGAGGTCTGTAGCTGAGATTGCCTGCTATTTCAGACAGACAATTCATCTTGTAAATAGACGATGTAAAGTTACAGTATTGATATAGTACAGTACTATGGTTTCTCTTATGATGCTCTTAATAAATTTCTTTCTCTACTTATTGTAAGAAGACAGTACATAATATATGTAAGATACAAGAAATGTATTAATCAACTCTTTATGTTATTGGTTAGGTTTCTGGTCAGTAGTAGGCTTATTAGTAGTTGTTCAGTTTTGGGAAAGTAAAGTGTTATATGCTCACGTGATTGGTTGGTGCCTCTAAATTCCATACTATTCAAGGGTCAACTGTATTGACAAGTGAATCCTGGATTCTATCCTCTTTTTTTTTTTTGTAGATGCAAGATCTCACCACGTTGTCCAGGCTGATCTTGAAACTCTGGGCTCAAGCAATCCTCCTGCCTCAGCCTCCAAAGTGCTGGGATTACTGGTGTGAGTCACCACAAATGGCCAGATTCCATCATCTTAAGGCCAATGTATTAGGGGGCTCATTCTTACAGTATGAGTAAGCAGGACTTATTTAACCATCAAAAGGGTCCTTTTATGGCCTATAATCCTTTACTCTCTATATATTGCTCCAAGGAATGAGACTACATTTCTTTCTCCTGTCAACTCAGCCTCAGCATATGTTATCTCTATTTTTCCCTTCCAGCAAAAGCTGCTTTAGGGAAACAATCTGATGAATTAGGTATAAATGACTAATAAGGCTTAAAATATTACTTTTCCCAGGATTATGGTTTTGTGCTAGAGAAAAAAAACTACTTAAGGGATAAAATTCTAATGGCAGAATTTCAGGTGAGTTGGAGAAAAGGTTTTTGGTTATAGGGACTTTTCTAGCCTGGATGGTAGTCTGCCAGATTGGTCCTGCGTATGAGTTTAAATTTTAAAAAGGCTAGGACCAGGGCAGGTCTCAGCCTAAAGCAGTGGCCTAATCACTTGTTTAGGTTTAGAGCGGGGCGCGGGGGGGGGTGGGGTGGAGGTTGGTGGTGGTGGTAGGATTACTCGAATCTATGGCATCACATTTAAAGGGGTCTTGAATCAACCTGAGATTAGAGGCAACTCTGGAATCACAGAATCCAGCTGGTTTTCCACTGGTATGGGAGTTAGTCCATCCTGGGATGCTTTAGGACAATGACCCTTTCAGTTCAGAGCTGTGCCACTGAGTTCTAATCAGACCCACGCCGGTTTTTGAAAACAGAGAAAGAAATCTTCCTAGCGATGATTACAAATAGCTTGTACTTTAGCTTTGTATGCAGTGGTTAAGATTCATTTTCACAGAAAATAGATATCCAGCTTGGTATTACTGGTATAGCTGCCTACCATTTCCTAGCTTCTAGCTAATACTCTTACCTCTAATTCAGCACTGAGTATATCTGAACACTTCAGTACTACCTGTAAATCTTCAACTTCTGCTCTGTACTAAAGAAATAATACCTGTATTAATTCTAGCAGTTCTGCAAGTAGTTAAAAATGCTCCCAACCTGAATAAAATAACTTGAATATCTTCGGCGTTATTTCAAGTGTTTGCCTCTAATGTACAACTCCTTTTGGTAAATAATTACTTAGTGGAATTTATGAAATTTCCTTTGCAAGACAAAAAAAAAAAGTCTGTAAGGTATACAGCTCTTTATTCAAAAAATCGTCTGTAGGGGATATACCTCTTTATTCAAACTTGGTAATAAATAATTATCTCTGGAAGACAGAACTGAACCAGGGACTTCAGGGACTCAGTAATTATCATCACTGTTAAGTACAGCAGAGAATGGGGGTGGCGGATGATTCTTCCGCATTACGCTCCTTCTCTGGGTAAAACAAGGCCGTCTTTTCTGTGAACATATTTAAAGCAAGAACTGCAAAAACTGTGCAATGTTATGGTTGAGGCTTTCTATTTGCCATATGTGTTGACAGAATGCTTAAGAGTCTCTCTCCGCAGTAAACGCAGACCCTGCCAGGCTGAAATATTAGGGCCGGCGCAATTCAACGACTGCACCACCACCGAACTGCTGGGTTTGGAAGCCTGCGTTGCATCGGAGCGTACCCAATGTTTCCTCTAACAAAGGCATGATCTTGAGGTCATTTCGCGGGCCATTTTCCCCCTCCCAGCGCCAGCTTTGTCTCCCCGCCGGTGTGAGGCTGAGACTTGGAGGCTGAGCTGCGCGGCTGGGGAACAAGCTCCAAGGGCGGGCGTGGGAAGCTGCGCGGCACTGCCGCTGTGGTTTCCTGCGACCTGAGCGTGCCATTAGAGGAAGTTGGAACGCTGCAGCTGCAAGAGATACCTGCTGCCTTCAAATAGGGGCTGGACTCCAGCAACCCTTGTGCACCGATTACTGTTGTACAAAGAAACTCCCTCGGCCGGGGCGGGGGAGGCCTGGGGGCTATCTGTCTCCCTGGCTGGGCGTGGGGCCGCAAGCAGGCAGCAGGGTCGGCGTCGCCAGCGTTTCCCACCTTGGGGGGCTCGCGAGCAGGGGAAGTGCGGGGTCGAGGAGCCGGCGGGGAGAGGCGGGCAGGCCCGGGGACCCGGGCCGGAGCGGGCCTCACGCCGCGCCTCGCACGCGAACCCGCGGCCGCCGGCGGCCCCTCCCCCGGCCCCCGGCCCCCGGCCCGCCGCCCCCAGCCACAGACGTCGGGCCGCACCGCCCCCGCGCGCTGACTGGCCCGCGCCAGCCTCCAGCCAGGCTGTTGGCGGTTAGGGCGAAGCCGGCGGGAGGGCGCCCCGCCCCGCCCCCGCCGCGGAGTCGCGGCGCGCAGCCTCTTTCCCCCTTCACGGTCGGGGCGGTGGCGCTGTAGCCGCCGCGGCCTGTGAGGCAGTAACTCCCCTCCGCCCCTGCCCCATTCCTCCTCCTTTCTCTCCACTCCCTCCTACCTCCCTCCCCTCGCAGTCTCTCGCTCGAGTGAATGTGGCGCGGCGGCGCGGGACGCAGCCTCGGCCCCTACCGCGGCCCGGCGAGCTCGTGAAGAGACGAAGCTGCCCCCTGCTCCCGCCCCCTGCTTGTCTCCTGGAGCCACCACCGCTGGGGAAGGAGAACAAGGAGGGCAGCGGAGGGACGGCGGCGGGAAAACGGGAGAGGGAGGAGAAGAGGGTTCGAAGACTAGTGGGGAAGGCAGGGAGGGACGGACGAAGGACGGACGGCCCGACTAGGGGGCCGCCATTGAGCCTGCCAGGCTCTTCGGCTCAGGCTCCGAGTGACGGCGGCAGCGGCGGCGCGGACGAAGGGCGCGGCAAGCACTGTCGAGACAATAACCCTGCCGCCCGGCTCTGGGGGCGGCGGAGAGGAGCGGTGGCGGCCTAGCGCGACCGAGGCTCGTCGAGCGCCTGGTCAGTGTCCTTGCCCCCGCCGGCCGGGTGCCGCCGCTGTCCGTTGTGCGGGGCGCGCCAGTTGCCCGGAGCCCTAGGCTCCCGGCGGCTGTCCCCTCCCCTCCCCCTCTCCGGTGCGCGCGGAGCTGGTTTTCCGGGTTCCCCTGGACGGAGCTGGATCCTGCTTTTCGCCAAGGCAGGAAGTGAGTTTCGCACTGCAATTCCGGGCGGTGTCACGAGTGTAAAGTTTTTTTTTCTCGGCGGAGATCCTAGTTGGGGCTGGGAAACTCCTGCAAAACTCGAGACCAGGAAGCCAGCCCGCACCCCAACCCCCACCAAAGCCACCTACTCTTCTGCTTGAGGCCAGTCCACATCCGCTCTCACCCGAGAGAGAAATTCAGCTGGATCCAAAGTGACTAATGAAGGAAAGGAAATCATGTCAAGCGAAGCCTTGAAAAAGCTGCCCTGAGACGCTATCCCACCGAAAGGTAATTTTCACGAAAAGCGTCTCTGAGTCACAATGTTCATGGGACTTTGTGACTCGGAAAAAGAGATGAACTTTACTGTTTTTCACTTTTCTCCAGTTGTCCTAAATCCTCCTTTTCTCATATAGAAGCGGATAATAATTAAGGGGCCAATTGGTCGAACTGCAGCCCCTCCCCCCACCCCCATCTGGACTTTGGATTTTTTGGAAGAGGTTGTTAGAATGCAGTGGGACGAAAAGTTTTCAGCAATCCGAAGAAACGAGTGTCTTTGTTCAGTACAGGGGCCAGAAGTTTTGACTTTCTCGAACGTACAGAGTGTATGTTAAGTTGCTCAGTCTGGCACCTTCTGTTTGGGAAGAAAGTTTGGTCGCTGCTGCGAGTGATTTGCTGTTATTGAGATGGCTGCCGCGTTTGTTTATACTCCTACCGATTATATTGGCACTTGCGTAAATCGAATATAGAAGTTTTTATTTTTTTTCCCAACCCTAATCAGTATATTTCGTTGGATTTTAGAAACAACTACTAAAAAATCTTGCCATTCTTAGTTGTTTTACAGAGTGGATAATATATTTCTTTAGTTGTGTAGTAACGTGTGTTTTTCAGAAGGTTAGCGCCGTATAACTTGTTTAATTAATTGAAAGCAAGTATCGACTAGACTTTTCTTGTAACTGATCCATTAGGAAAAAAGGAGTGAGGACTAAGCATAGAGAGGTGTAATTAAACGACAATAACAACAACCTGTAAGACGTTTGATTTCTTAGGACTTCTGTACAGTTCAGAGCAGACTGGGAAGTAAAACGCTTAAAACGATTTTCAAGGGAATCGCAGTGATTGTGATAAAAAGCTGTACTTTTTGAGTAGTATGGTATTTACATTTTTGTGTTGGCCCCAATGTTTTTGGTCGGTTCTGCCTAAATAGTGATAGGTTCTGCCTAAATCTGTGGGGGCAGAATTCATGAAGCATGGCAGACATTCCACCAGTCAGAGCTATGAACACTTCTGAACCAATGGGTCGTCTTCATAGATCGAACTAGTTTTGATAGCAGTAAACTCACACTTTTTTTCAGTGGTGGTGTAGTCTTTTTCTGTTTAGTTTTTTCCCCCAGTACTTTTGTGGTACAGGGAGGTGAAATACAATACTGTACTTTTGAATATATATGAAATAAATTTGGTATCCTGGTGGTAAGTATATCCTAAATATATACTGATGTTTAGATTGCCTATGCTATTTCACGTAATGACCGGAAACTGGAGGAGAGAGTTGATTTCTTAGTTCAAAGAGGAAAAATTAGGTTTTAAAGTTCAGGATAAAATTATTTCACAATTTGTTCTTTGCTACTTGAGCTTCATTAAGTACATTTCCAAAGGCAGTCTTTTATTTATTACTGTAGTTTTTAACTTTTTCTCCCCTCCAGGGCATCGTCTCAGGAGATTTTTTTTTTTTTCATTGTTGGTAAGATTTGTGAACCATCAAGTAATTCCTGTTAAGTCAAACTAGCTTTATCAAATAATTTAAAATGCATAACTGATCTACTGTATGATTTTGGAACACATCATTAGGCTGCAAAAGAGGTTATTCTTGGGCATCTGAAAGAGCTCAACAAAATAAATGACATTGAACTTCAGTTTCCTTATATGGCTTATACTTGGCTTCAAAGCAGCAAAACCTTAACAGAGCAAGTCCTTTACAGAGAATTATCGCTTTATGAAGATGGTTGTTTATTAGCAAATTTTGAATAAAAAAGTATTGCAGCACTTGAAAATGACTATTTGAACCTCTATTTTTAGATTTAGTTCTTGATTTTTTTTTCCAGGAGAAGAGTAGTATGTTTCAGTGCAGGCAACACATTTTATAAAGTGTGGTGTTTACCTTTGTGTTTCTTTTTTTCTTCTCAGTAAGGCCTAAATTACTTCGTAGTTTACTTGGAATTCTGTTAATAACTGAATTAGCTTAAATTTTAGTTTTTATACTATTGTCAAACTGTAAATATTTTTGAAGTCTTGTTTAAACCGTGATAGGTTTGAAAAGAGGTTAAAAGAACACAGTTAAAATATTTTAAAATGGCTTCAAAATTTGGATATTTTTAGTATGGTCTGGATTTTCTTAGATTAAATTGGGAAATAGAGAGTACTTCCAAAGTGCATATTGCACAAAATGGATGCTTAAAGGCTGTATTTATTCAAGGTAATTATGAATTTTCAGGACTTCAGCTGATTCAAGTAGTACTAAGGTATGAAGTCTCCTTGCTGTTTGAGATCAAACTATTGTAAACTTTATGTATAAAAAGCTTACAGTGGTACAAACATGGAACACAAATTTTTATTGTATGCTATTTCTTAATGAAGTGATAGCTATAGATACAATTTAACATATTGGTAAATCTCTAAAATAGATGATTTTAGACATTGGTGTTGAACTATTAGTAGAAAATAGGTGTATATTTCAAAATTACTTATTTGAAATAACTGCTTATAGATAATATGATTTAGACTTTAAGTTGCTTTTGTTTTGGAAATAGATTATGGCGGTATTTACAAAGTATTTTGGATTATGCAGAATTTTAGTGATGTTGAGTAACAGCTTTTTTTTTCTGTAATTGCTGCTTATCCAGATTCTCTTTACATACCTTACTTGGCTGCTTGCATTTTGACTCTTTGCCTTTCTCATTCATTTCTCTAATCTGTTACTTGCTTGCTTGAGTTTTCTTTTTCCGGGAATACATTTCTATTCTAAACCTGTAAAGATGTCTTTGTCTTTTCTTTTCCTTTTTTTTTTTTTTTTTTTTTTGAGATGGAGTCTTGCTCTGTTGCCCAGGCTGGAGTGCAGTGGCCACGATCTTGACTCACCACAACCTCCACCTCCCAGGTTCCAGCGATTCTCCTGCCTCAGCCTCCCAAACAGTTGGGATTACAGGTGCATGCCACTGCGCCTGGCTAATTTTTGTAAATATTTAGTAGAGACAGATTGATTTAGCCTTGTTGGCCAGGCTGGTCTTGAACTCCTGACCTCAGGTGATTGGCCTGCCTTGGCCTCCCAAAGTGCTGAGATTGCAGGCATGAGCCACTGCGCTCTTTTTTCTTTTCTGACAGCATATATTTTATCTATGTTTAGCTGTTTACAGTGGATTGATTATTCAGTTTTTGAATGTACACTATACTGCCATAGAATATGTATACATGAATTATGCTCTGTAATATTTGCTTTTGAGTTTTGTAAGGAAATAAGTTCAGCGTTTTTGCTTTTCACTCTTGTTTTTTCCTCTACGATGTTATTTTCTTTCTGGGTACCCAGGTACCCAACTTGCTAATTTTTTTTTTAAAGTTGGAGTCTCTTTTGCTTGCTAATTTTTTTTTTAAAGTTGGAGTGGAGCGACACGATCTCAGCTCATTGCAACCTCTGCCTCCCGGGTTCAAGCCTTCTGAGTAGGTAGGATTATAGGCCTGTGCCACCAAACCAGGCTAATTTTTGTATTTTTAGTAGAGACAGGGGTTTCACCCTGTTGGCCAGGCTGGTCTTGAACTCCTGACCTCAGGTGATTTGCCTACCTTGGCTTTTCAAAGTGCTGGGATTATAGATATGAGCCACCATGCCCTGCCTACTGCTAACTCTTGAACCATACTACTCCCATTTTTCAGATTCACCATTTAGTGTCTCTTCTTAGGTTTCATAATTGTAAAATAGAAATAAAGCTGCTATTCAGCTTCTGATTCCTTAGCTTCCTATTTTTATAGTTTCATTGACCTAGCCTATTTTCTCTGCATTTAGCTGGTTCTTAATTATATTTTGCCATTTTTCTCTTTTCCAAACTCTGTTAGTCTGTGTTTAGCACCTCAAAAAACTGTTTAAAACATGCAGTAGAAAAAAATTTATCTGATCTTATTTTATCAGCTCATTTACTTCTGAACTTCCACTTTGTATTTCAACTCAGTGTACCTGCCAGTATTTTAACAAATTCATCAGTATATTGTTTTGTTTTATACTTTGTTTCTTTAGTGTTCTCAAAATTGACTGTTAAGATAATACCAGGCTATTATTTATTCTTTTGCATTAAGACTTTATAACCCCCTCTACCTTCTTGTTTTTATACTCTTGGCCTCTTAAAACATACAGACTTAATTCTCTGTTCCTTCTTCTCTGTATCTTCCTCTTCTGTCCTACCTTCCAATTTAGATGTCTTCTCTGTCACAGAATTCCTTAAATTTTGAAATTATCTTCCTTTGAGTTCACTCTATCACTCTATTTTTGTCATTTCAAATTTTGTTCCAGACACCATCGAATGAAGATCTTGCCAGGTTTTAAGTGATAGTATGGAAGACAATAGAAAAGAAGAATATCTAAAAATTTACTTAATAAGACTTTACTTATTGGAGATTATTTGTTATAGCTTTAAAAGCATATAGAATGTAGTAGAAAAACTAGAAAATAAAAAATGACATCTTCTTAATCAAAACAGGTATAACAGAATCTGGGGACTTCACTTTTAGGGCTAATATTCAGAGCCCCTTTACTTACGTGCATAATGAGCTGATGATTTTGGTTCTTTGGTGTCCTAGAAGGGGTGAGAAAGGCATGTTTACGGCATTGTGAAGTTAGGACCTGGCATTACAGTGAAGCAATAGAAAAATAGAAAGATGACTGAATGACTTAGAAAATATTCTGTGACAACTTACTTTGAGGAGAAGTGCCTTGTACATGTCATTTGTCTGTAGGAGGATTCACTCTGTTTTAACATGGCATAATTACAAGAAATAGTAGTAGCCGTAAGGCAATTGTTCTCAAACTTTGGTTTGGCTCAAAACAAATTTAAAAAATTTATTTAAAAATAGCAAACTATTGCATGTTAATATGACATTGTTTTAATAAAAATATAATTGTTTTCTAAAATATTTAGCAAAATGAGTGACAGTGTTTTATATTTTTACAGGTCTTTTATGTTTGGCTTAATAGAGAAAGCAGAATTCTCATATCTGCTTCTTCATTCCATCTGTTGCAAATATATTCTTTTGGTTGAAGTGTGTGAAGAAAATTCAGCCTTAGGCAGTCATTTGGTTGGAAAAGGGAGGAATATTTTCATATTCTTTGTAGATAATTGTAGATGCTTTTTGATAACAAAATTTGACAAGTAGTTGATATGTCAAAATTTGGTAACTAGTAACATTTTAAAAGGTTGTGGCAATGTTGAATGTAAGACCATGTCAGTGAATTTTTTATTTCTTGTTACCTTGATACTCCATTGGTTTATCTTGTACTTTGGATAAATCTTTTACCCATTCATAATTTTGTAACATCCTGCATTTGATCATTTTGAAAATATTGGTTCATTGAGTTATACATATTTTCCAAATGTTGACATGTTTCACTATACAGTAGCATACAGAAAGTATCTTTATGAAAGATACTCTTAAGTGGCATTTAAAAATAAACCTGGGACTATGTGGTGATGCTAGTGTAGCTTGAAGGCTTGAAGGTGTTGCTTTTGTTCTTGTAAAGGCGTTAGCTGTTTCGTTCGCCATTACTTTTGAAAATCAGTGTAGGCCGGGCGCGGTGGCTCAAGCCTGTAATCCCAGCACTTTGGGAGGCCGAGACGGGTGGATCACGAGGTCAAGAGATCGAGACCATCCTGGTCAACATGGTGAAACCCCGTCTCTATTAAAAATACAAAAAATTAGCTGGGCACGGTGGCGCATGCCTGTAATCCCAGCTACTCAGGAGGCTGAGGCAGGAGAATTGCCTGAACCCAGGAGGCGGAGGTTGCAGTGAGCCGAGATCACGCCATTGCACTCCAGCCTGGGTAACAAGAGCGAAACTCTGTCTCAGAAAAAAAAAAGAAAAAAAAAAAAGAAAATCAGTGTGAAACGTAAATATAATGGAAAAGGGAAAAATGACATCTCAGTATTATTATAAACAGACTTGGAGGATTCCTTCAAAGTATCTCAGGGACTCTCAGGGACTTGGACTCCCAGGACCTATTGACTGCACTTCAAAAACTTAGGTGGATGTTGAGATTTATGGAACTTGCATTAATTCATTTTTTATTTCTTGTCTGTATTGCATTCTGGGAGAGTCTTGAAGCTTGATCTTTTAGCCCACTTACTTGATCTTCATTTTCATTTGTTTTATTTTGTTACTTGTTTTTGAAATAGAATTTCTAAGAATTCTAGTTTTTCATAGTTGATTTTTATTTATTTATTTTTTTGAGATAAGATCTCACTGTATTGCTTAGGCTGGAGTGCAGCAGCATGATCTTGGCTCACTGCAGCCTTGAACTCCTGGGCTCCAGTTATCCTCTCACCTCAGTTTCCTGAATAGCTGAGACTACAGGCATGCACCACCATGCCCAGCTAATGTTTACATTTTTTTGTAGAGATGGGTTCTTGCTTTGTTGCTCAGGCTGGTGTTGAACTCCTAGCCTCAAGCAGTCCTCCCACCTTGGTCTCCCAAAGTGCTGGGAGCCACTGCACCTGGCCCAATTCTGTTTTTTTTTTTTTTTTTTTTTAGCTTTAGTTTTGTTCTACATGTAACCTTTAATCTCTGGGATGTTCTTTTAACATTGTCTTTTATTTCTTCTACTAACACTACAGAACATTTGATCTTACTGTGCTTTTGGTATATCTGTCATGCTTTTTCTTTTTTCTTCAAATAATTGGATTTTCATGGTAGTCAAAGTTTTATATGATGACCTAGTCTCTACTGTATTGGTCATTTAAATATATGTTCCCAGCCCAGTGAATCCTCCTTCTGGGTTTGGTGATTGCCTAGAAGAGGAAAGAGAGGACAATTTAATGAGTTTCTCTTTGAAGGTATGTAGGTAGCTTGACTTTTGGTACAGGTGTTTACTGTTCCTCAGGAAGCAGTCTTCTTTTTTCATACTCACACTGTACAAGTGTCACATCTCCCACAGTACATAGAGCTGTACTAGAGGCTTTAACCACACAGTGTTCTATTATGGCTTGACTATCTGGCTGACTGCTCAGGACATACTTCTCTTAATCCTTCTTGCAAAGAAAACATCTTTTTTGGAGATCCCACTTTCTGCTTGTTTTGGGTATCTGTTTCCTCAAGTAAATTTTGTTTTATTATTAAACTCTCTGACCCCAATCTACTTTGTATTATCTATAAATTCCTTTCTGTTCTTATCTGTAAGTATACCCCTCTCAGATTTTTAGCACAGCTATAGATATTTTTAAGTTAAATTTTAATTTTAGAAAGAATGACCAACATATGGAAAAGTATGAACTTTTTTGTTCCTGAACCATTTGACTAAGTTGCTAACATAATGCCCTGTTGTCACCCCTAAATATTTTAATGTATATTTCCTACCAACAAGGACTTTGTCCTGTATGCAGTGACATCATTACCATCAAAATCAAAAAGTTAATATGAATATATTACTAACATCTGACCCTCATTAATTGTCCCCAAATGTCTTTTACAGCAAACTGATCCAGTTTAGAATCGTGTTACATTTGTTGTCATCTCTTTATTCACCTTCAATCTGGAGTAATTTTTTTTCCTCTTTTTTTCCAAGGCCTTGACACTTTTGAAGATGTGAAGATGACAGGCCTAGTTATTCTGTAGAACACTCCTCAATTTTCATTTGTGTGATATTTTTCATGAATAGATTTTTGATTTGATTTTTACGATTAGATCTTTGGCAGGGTTATCATAAAAGTGATGGTGCATTCTTCTCATTACATCTTATCAGGTGGCAGGCAATTTCAGTTTGTCCTATTACTGGTATTCACTTTATGTGATTAAGGTTGTGGCTGTCAGACTTGCCTTTTTTCTAAGTATTCATTCCCTGTTTGTAATTAATATTTTGTGGTAGGTGCTTTGAAACTATGTAACTATTTTGTTTGTCATCATATTTTAAATTCACTTATTTACTTCCACCTAGGTTTATCTTCACAGGGACATAATCCATTACTATTTATTTTGGTGCTCAAATTGTTCTTGATTGGCCAGTAAGAACCCCATCTTCTTTTCTTTTTTGTTTTTGATGTCTCTTCCTTTTTTGAGTGCTCCTTGTTTTTTAGCACAATTAGATATTCTAAACATACCTTCTACTTTTCTCATTATTTTTAGTGGAAAGTGGTACTTAGAAGCCGAGATTTGGGCACTTGTGTTCATTGTTGTTCTTAGGAGTATTGTTACTCTCAGGCGCTCTTAATATATAGAGCTAGGAAATATTTTTATGTACATATACATGTTTACATCTATTTTTATTTCTGTATCTATAAATATATACAATGGTCCCTGATTTATACTTCTTTGACTTTACCAAGAGTTTTATTGGGGTACTAAGTGCATTTTCAACCTATGATATTTTTGATTTAAATGACGGGTTTATTCAGATGTAAATTCATTGTAAATTGAGGAGCATCTGCATATTTCAACAATGCAATTATAATCCAGCTCCAGTAAGGTCCACTCTAGGTTTTTTTTCCTTTCCTTTCCATACTTGTAACTTATCTCTAACAGTGAGAACTAGTTCTGTTTCCATATGTTACATGTGTGAGGAAGTTAAGGTAAACATTTGTTCCAGCATTTTAAGCCAGAAGTCTCTGCAGTCCAATTTCTGAAATATTCCTACAGGGATAAAATTCCAAACTGTAAAAAGGCAAGTTTTAATTCTCTGATAAAGTACATTTATGTGAAATATTTCATTCCTTAGTAATTCTTGAGGTGACTGTGAAAGGGGGATGAAAGAAATCCAGTACTTTTATTGTCTACATTGGACAAGTCATTTGTGGAGATAATTGCTTAATTTCAGTATGAGTGCAGTGATTTTGATACAGTTGTGTTTTTCTCTTTCTTTTTTTTTTTCTTTGAGAAAGGTCTCACTCTGTCACCCAGGCTGTAATGCAGTGGCATGATCACTGCTCACTGCAGCTTTGAGCTCTTTGGCTCAAGCAATCCTCTCACCTCAGCCTTCTGAGTACCTGAGATTGCTGGCATGTGCCACCACACCCAGCTAATTTTTAAATTTTTTTGTAGAGATAGAGATAGAGGTCTCACTGTCTTGCCAGGATTGGTGTCTTAACTCCTGGGCTCAAGTGATCCTTCCACTTCGACCTCCCAAAGTAGTGGAATTACAGGTGTGAGCCACTATGCCCAGCTGCGTTTTCATATATTGAGGTTATATTGTTTGCATGATCATGAAGTTTTAAAGCATCTAATAATGGTGTTCTTGGAGTCTCAAACCTTTGGTCACTTAGACTCTGTGGGAGTGTGGAGTGGGGCTGGGGAGGACCTCTTTGTGGGAGTGTGGAGTGGGGCTGGGGAGGACCTCTTTGTGGGAGTGTGGAGTGGGGCTGGGGAGGACCTCTTTGTGGGAGTGTGGAGTGGGGCTGGGGAGGACCTCTTTGTGGGAGTGTGGAGTGGGGCTGGGGAGGACCTCTTTGTGGGAGTGTGGAGTGGGGCTGGGGAGGACCTCTTTGTGGGAGTGTGGAGTGGGGCTGGGGAGGACCTCTTTGTGGGAGTGTGGAGTGGGGCTGGGGAGGGCCGGGGGCGGGGATGGGAAGGGGAGGATATGTTTGTATTAGGACTAGTGCAAGAAGCTAGTGATCTAAAAATGAATCTCCTGCTTGCCAAGGCTATCACCCAACCTAGAATAAGTTGGTTTGACTTTCCCCTTCTGTATAGATTTTTTAAGTGATTTAAGAGGCATATCCTTTGAGATTAGAATAAATCTCTCAGTCTTCTAGGAAAAGATAAGGATCCTGGCAGCATGAAATGGATTCTTTGGGTGCCCTCTTAATCCCTGGGGACTTCAGAAGATTTATTGTCTTGATACTGACTGCAGAATAGCAGGGACTGTATATAGTAGATGCTTTTTGATTTGTCTTGGATACCTGGTATCAACAGTGTCCCATCTGCTCTGTCTTTTGAAAGCCATTCCCAAGTCAGGGTCCCTAGGAGTCATCTTCTTTATCTTCCTGACCTTAGTAATTGAAATTTCTGTCAATTTCTGGCTTATCACTCTGTCTACAGAGTGAGATAATTTAGGGTAGGACAAGAAGGCTGGATAAGGTGAAGGGCTTTTGATAGGCAAAGGGCGAAAACACTGTAATCTTCTCCCCTTATAAAATTAATCTTGCCGTAAAAATTCAAATGTAGAAATATATAACATAGAAAATGAAAGTTCTCCATGATTCTGTCTCCCAGATATACTTCTGTATGTGTAATTAAAATTGATGACTTGAATAAAATTCTCTCTGAAGAGTGTGTATCAATTTGTACTTCCACCAAGAGTATATAAAATTACCTGTGTGCATTTTTTACCAAAATGGATATTGATCATCTTATAATACTTGTGCACATCTGAGAGAGGCGATGTAGTATAGTATGTAAGAACATAGGTTTTAGAGTCAGATTGCCTGGATTTAAATCTGCGACTTATTGATAATGACATTGAGAAATTAAATGGCAGTTCTTTTAGGTTTAGTAAATATACAGTATGCCTTTTGTGTTTTACATTGTTTTTATTGATTTGTTGCTTATCCTTAGCATTGGCTATGGTGTTTGTCATATAGATGCTTAAATTTTAACATAATCTAAAATTCATGTCAGTCTCTTTATGTCTTTTGATTTTAATGTTATTCTTGGAAAGTATTTGCACCAAGATTATAAAAGTAATAACCTAGTTTCTTAAATTGTGGCTTAAAGAGTGAAAAAAAATCATCTAGCTTTATGCTTCCCAAATTTCTAACTAGTTATAGCACCATTTGTTGAATAGTCTTTTCCTCTAAAAGTCTGCCTTTATCAGTAGTAAATCCTCAGTATATTTATACTAAGTCAAGATTTTCTTTT
The DNA here is from genome assembly GCF_049354715.1 of Callithrix jacchus. Lineage (NCBI taxonomy): Eukaryota > Metazoa > Chordata > Mammalia > Primates > Cebidae > Callithrix > Callithrix jacchus. The sequence continues at coordinate 143,558,691 of NC_133503.1, read as the reverse complement.
TTTTTGATACTATGCTATTCTGACCTCCGTCTCCTTTAGAGTCTATTTAATACCTGGACGTGTTGCTTTATCACTCTACTTATAAAGGAATTTTCCAGGTGGCCGTGAATTATTTTTTATCAACTTCTAAAATAATTCTTGTTGGTATGTTGATTGAGAGGGCGTGAATTTGTAGATTAATTTAGAAGATAATTGATAACTTTACAGTAGCATATCTCTAGGAAGATAGATTTCTCACTTATATGATGTTCGATGGCCTTCAGTGGCATTTATGATTTTCATCTTGTCTTATCTGTGTTTCCTGTTGATACGCATATTTGTTAGTTTTAAGAAACATGTATTTTTGTTAAATTTAATTCTAAAAACATTTTGGAGGGAGGGCAGCGCTTCTGTTATGAGGGTATTTCATCAATTGTATTATTATCCGGCTATTTAAATAAAGGAAGCAATTGCGTTTCATATTATCTATTCTAGTGATGATGTTTGAAAAATTGCTTATAATATTTTAGTTGATATGCTTGTATTTTCTAGGTGTATAGTGATAGATTCATTAAGAGTAATACTTTTTTATTTTGAGACATGGTGTCTCTGTCACTCAGGCTAGAGTCAGTGGTGCCATCACAGCTCACTACAGCCTTGACCTGGGCTGAAGTGACAGGTGTGTACCACCCAGCTTGCTTGCTTGCTTATTTATTTATTTATTGAGATGTGGTCTTACTCTGTTGCCTAGGCTAGGACTGATTCTTTTTTTTTTTTTTGAGACGGAGTCTTGCTCTGTCACCCGATCTAGAGTGCAGTGGTGTGATCTTGGCTCACTGCAACCTCCACCTCCTGGGTTCAATGATTTTTCTGCCTCAGTCTCTTGAGTAGCTGGGACTACAGGTTTGCACCATCATGGTGGCTAAGTTTTGTATTTTTAGTAGAGTAGGTTTCACCATATAGGCCAGGCTGATCTTGAACTCCTGACCTCTTGATCCACATGCCTTGGCGTCCCGAAGTGCTGGGATTACAGGCATGAGACACCGTGCTCGGCCAGGACTGATTCTTTAAGTAGAAATTGGTCCTTTCTATTCTTCTTCTGTCCCTTGAAGGTGTCGTCAGTCATATGAGAATGGTCTCTTGAACTTTGTTGTTCCTTAACTATCTCTAAGAAACTAATACGAATTATAAACGTTTTCTTTGAACTGCTTAGTATTTAGTGTGATGTACAGTAATATAGCTGGCCCTCTTTATCCATGGGTTACATATCCATGGATTTTGTACTCATGAATTCAACCAACTATGAATTGAAAATAATTTGAGAAGAAGATCAATTTAAAAAAATACAGTAGTTGGGCACAGTGGCTCACACCTGTAATCCCATTTTGGGAGGCTGAGGTGGGTGGATCATGAGGTCAGGAGTTTGACACCAGGCTGGCCATATGGTGAAACCTCGTCTCTACTAAAAATACAAAAATTAGCTGGGTGTGGTTGTGTGTCCCTGTAATCCCAACTACTCGGGAGGCTTAGGTAGGAGACTCATTTGAACATGGAAGGTGGAGGTTGCGGTAAGTTGAGATTGCGACACTGCGAAGACTCCGTCTCAAAAAAAAAAAAAAAAAGAAAACACAATAAAGAACAGTACAAACAACAGTATAACAATTAGTTATTTAGCATTTGCATTCGGTGTTATAAGTAATCAAGAGATGATTTAAGGTGTATGGGAAGATGTGCATAGGTTATATACAAATATGACACCATTTTTTATGAGGAATACTTAGAGCACCCTCAGATTTTGGTATATGTGAGGGTTCTGGAATTAATCCCCCATAGATACTGAGGGATGACTGTAATTATGTATATCATTAAAGGACAGTTATTTATTTGATTATTATAGTAACTTTGATGTAATTTACATGTATGATAAATATGTAAATGTGTGACAAGGAAAAGGATTTTTGTCACTATTTATATCCTAAGGTTTATTTTTGTCCCATGTGTTTCACCGACCTAATCTTACCCTTTTTGTAATATATTTAACAGATAGGTTTGTGTAAATGATAGTTGTGTCCCCCAGAATACTGATGTTTTCCTCATGCTCACTGTATCACTGAAAATGACTAGTCTGGAATACCCCCCCCTTTTTTTTCTTTTTAATTAATACAACAGGAAGCTGTTAGACCCATTGGAGAAGTGAAATATGGAGGTAATTTAGCTTATTAATGACATAACTCAGATTAGAAAAATACATCCAAGTTCCCTGACTCTTGTTGTTTTCGTTATACCAACATTTTACTAGGTATGTTCTGAAGAATATAGTTTCTTTAGAATAATACTATTCCCCAAAGATGTTTAATAGGTGTTAGAGAAAAATAGAGTTTTGGCCTCATGTAAGTGAGGAAATTCTGGGTTGATAGACCTGTTTTTCCACCTTCTCTTTGGTGGATACCAGTTTGTTATAGATGATTATTTTTTAGTTTAGAAATAACTGGATACAGCTTAATTTACAAAAAAAAGTTCACATCCATATTTGAGCCAAGAAGTTCCAGAGAAAGATTTATCCTAAAGTAGTATGTAATACTTCAGCATGATTTCAAGTTTTAAAAAATAGACTTAAGACTGGACAAAACAAAGCAAACAAACAAACAACAACAGAAAAAAGACTGGGTGCGGTGGCTCATGCCTGTAATCCCAGCGCTTTGGGAGGCCAAGGCAGGCAGATCACTTGAGGTCAGGAGTTCAAGACCAGCCTGGTCAACATGGCGAAACCCTGTCTGTACTTAAAATACAAAAACTAGCCAGGCGTAGTTGCGTGTGCCTGTAATCCCACCTACAGAGGAGACTGAGGCAGGAGAATTGCTTGAACTCGGGAGGTGGGGGGTGCTGCAGTGAGCTGAGATCACACCTCTGCATTCCAGCCTGGGCGACAGAGCAAGACTTTGTCTCAAAAAAAAAAAAAAAGACTTAAAGTTTTTTCAGTAGTTTCAGGTTTACAGAAAAATTGATTTAGAAGTATAAAAAATTCCCATACCCTCCTCTTTCTCCTCCTTTTTTCCTATTATTAGCATCGTGCATTCATGCAGTATGTTTGTTAGAATTGATGAGCCAGTGGTGATACAGTATTATTAACGGAAGTCCATTGTTTATATTAGGGTTCACTCTTTGTGTTGTACATTCTATGGGTTTTGACAAATGTATACATATCCTTCATTAGTTGGCCTCTTTCTGTACATCCTGTTCATCAAGTCCAACTCAAGTACTATTATTTCCACTGAAGGCTTCCCCCCCAATATTTAGTTTCCCTTCTTTGAATTTATAGCTTTTTCTTCTCAACTTTTTTGTTGTGGTAAAATACAAATAAAATAATCATTTTTAAGTGTATTATTCACTGGTATTAAGTACATTCATATTATTGTACACCCTTCACCACTCTTCATCTCCAGAACTCTTTTCATTTGCAAAACTTTAACTCCGTACCTATTAAACCATAACTCCCTAGGTCTCCTAGTCCCTGGCAACTATCATTTAAATTTCTGTGTCTATGATTTTGACTGTTGTAAGTACCTCATAAATCACTTGGCATATTGTCCTCAAGGTTCATGTGTTTTAGCATATGTCAGAATTTCCTTCCTAAGACCAAATAATATTACATTTTATGTATATACCACATTTTGCTTATCCATTCATCTGTGGGTAGACTCCACATTTTAGCTGTTGTGAATAATGCTGTTATGAACATGGACTGATAAATATCTCTTTGAGACTGGGTTCACTTCTTTTGGACTTATACATAAGTGGAATTGCTGGCTCATACGGTAATTCTATGTTTAGGGTTTTTTTTTTTTTTTTTTTGAACCATCATATTGTTTTCCACAGTGGCTGTACCATTTTATAGTTCCACCAGTGGTATACAAGAGTTCAGTTTCTCTACATCCTCACCAACCCTTGCAGTTTTTTTTCCTTGATAATAGCAATTCTAATGGATGTGATGTGGTAACTCATTATGGTGGGTTTTTTTTCTTTTGAGGCAGAGTTTGCTCTGTCACCCAGGCTAGAGTACAGTGGTACAATCTTGGCTCACTGCAACCTCCTCTTCCTCCCATGCACAAGCAATCCTCCCACTTCAGCCTACCTAGTAGCTGGGACTATAGGCATGTGTTAACATGCCTGGCTAATTTTTGTATTTTTAGTAGAGATAGGGTTTCACCATGTTTGCCAGGCTGGTCTCGAACTCCTGGGCTTATCTGATCCACCTTGGCCTCCTAAAGTGTTGGAGTTACAGGTGTGAGCCACCACAACTGGCCTCAGTATGGTTTTGGTTAGCATTTCCTTGATAATTAGTGATGTTGAGTATCTTTATATGTACTTGTTGGCTATCTGTGTATCTTTGGAGAAATGACTATTCAGGTTCTTTGTTTTTGATTGGGTTGTTTTTCAGTTGTTGAATTGTATTAGTTCTCTATATATTCTCAATACCAGTCTGTTATTAGATACATGATTTGCAAATATATTCTCACACTCTGTGGGTTGTCTTTTTACTCTGTTGATAGTCTTTTTTTTTTAATCAAAGCAAACATCAAATTAAAAAAAATCAGAAATTGTAAGAACAATTGTAAGAACATCAGACATTGTAAGCAAATGAACTGAAAAAGTTCTGTATCTTGATCACATTTATTGGAATGGAGAAAAAATAAAACTACTTCTTAGGTTAGGAATTTGTAAGTTATCTGCAAGTCTCCTCAGTTCAGGAGTGGAAGAATTCTCATTTATTTCAAAATGTATGCAGATTTCTCTTTAGAATGTTTTACAGAGTTAAAGAGGCCATTGTACAAAGTCTTTTATTTTTTATACTGGATACATTCCTTGTTTTAGCCAGCTGTCAGTGGAAGGCAGCTAGTATAACACCATTTCCATGGACAAAGAATGTTGGAATATTCCATTTCATTGATTTATATATCTCTTTATGTGTTTCTTCATCTGTTTCTACAATAGTCACAGTTTCTTCCAACATCTCCCAATGTCATTTAAATGTTGATCACATGACTGCAGTCTGCTTTTAAGTTCTTGGTCATTTCTCATTTTCACATAAATTTGTTTATCCAGGATGAGCCTGATGGAGATCCAGGAGCTCCTTTATGGTGTTGGTAATTTGTTTTGGGTCCACGCTGCCTGCCATATTTCAAACTGCACTGTTTTCCTCCTCTCTCGAATAGTATCTTTGGATTTATAACTTAAAAACTGCTAGCCATTCAATTTAAAATTTAAATATATAAACTATTTTATATAGTTTTCTAATTGTTCTTGGATATTTTGGTTGCCTCAGCTAATTTTCTATAAAGATAGTTAAAATTCTAATCTCTCTACTACCAGTTTATAAATATGTTTCACCTTAGATTTCTCATTGAAATTAAGTTTTTATTTTGAGATAACTATAGATTCACATACAGTTTTAACAGCTACTACAGTGAGGACTAGTGTATCTTTTATCCAGTTACCCCTAGTGGTAACATCTTGCAGAATTACAGTATAGCTTCACAGCCAGCATATTAGAATTTTGATAGTCAAGATAGTTCCATCATCCCAAGGATCGCCCCCCTTTTTTTCTTTTATTGTGAACACTCCCACCTCCCTCCTATATTCCCTTTACCCCCTGCATTTTGTCTTTTCAAAAGTGTTATATAAATGGAATCAGGCTGGGCATGGTAGCTCATTCCTGTAATCCCAGCACTTTGGGAGGCTGAGATGGGCAGATCACTTGAGCTCAGGAGTTCAAAACCAGTTTGGGCAACATGGCGAAACCTTGTCTCTACAAAAATAGAAAAATCATCTGGGTGTAGTGATGCATGCCTGTACTCAGCAGGCTAAGGTGGGGGGATTGCCTGAACCCAGGAAGTCGAGGCTGCAGTGAGCTGAGATTATACCACTGTACTCCAGCCTGGGTGACAGAGCAAGACCCCGTCTCATGAATGAATGGATGAATGTAATTATATAGTGTGTGACTTTTGGGATTGACTTTTTACTTGGAAGATTCCAGAGTTGTTGCTTATAGCTATAATTTGTTCATTTTTATTGAGTAGTACTCTATGGTATGCATGTACTACCAATTTGTTGAATCATTTCATGTTGAAGGTCATCTGGGTTGTTGTCAATTTTTTGTTATTAGGAATAAAGTTGCTGTGAATATTCATGTAGAAGTTTTTCGGTGAACATCCCAGCTTTCATTTCACTGGAATAGAAGTATAAGATTATGATTGCCATGTTGTATCAGATACAAACTGCCAGAGTGTTTTCCATAGTGGCTGGCTATTCCCACCAGCAGTGTATGAAAGATTTCGTTTTTCCACATCCTAGCCAGCAATTGATTACTTTTTTCTTTTCTTTTCTTTTTTTTTTACTATTTTAAAAACTATTCTTATAGATAAGTAGTATATCTCATCATGGTATTTCATGGTAGGTAGCTTTTTCCTAATGGCTGATATGTTGAACATCTTTTCCTGTGCTATTCAACATCTGTGTGTTCTCTTCACAGCTTTTGCCCATTTTCTAACTGGATTTTTTTTAACTGTTGCATCTCTATATGGGTCCTTTGTTGGATATAGTTTGCAGGTATTTTCTCCCATTCCATACCTTGTCTTTTCATTCTTTTAACAGAATCTTTTTCAGAACAAAAGTTTAAAATTTTGAGGAAATCCGGTTTATTCTTTTATGGATTGTGCTTCTGTTGTTAAGCCCAGGACTTTTTTGGCTATTCTTGTATCCTGAGAAGTTTATCTTATGCATTTTTCTGAAAGTTTTTTAGTTTTGCATTTCTATTTGTGATCCATTTTTTTTGATACAGAGTTTCTCTCTCCCTCCCTCCGTCCCTCCCTCTCTCCGTCCCTCCCTCCCAGGTTGGAGTGCAGTGGCGCCATCTCGGCTTACTGCAACCTCCACCTTCTGGGTTCAAGCGATTCTCCTGCCTCAGTCTCCTGAGTAGTTGGGATGACAGGCACATGCCACCACACCTGGGTAATTTTTGTATTTTCAGTAGAATCATTTAAAATAGGATCTCTGTATGTTCAACTTCATTGATTATTATTTTTAACATTTCTCCTTACAGAAGAGATTTGAGGTGACTTTTAATAGGATGTAAATATATAGTTAATAGAAGGAGAAAATCAGACCCAAGGAAAAAAGTGAAGAAATATATTACTTTTAAGTAATTTAACAGTTGCTGTGATAAAACATCAAATTTAGCTAAGCTTCCTGGGAGCCAGAATTTTCATTACCCTAAATGAAGAAATATGTCACAAATTCTCTGGAAAAGACAAATATTTTTCTTGCATTAAATCTTAAATAAGCTGGGTGTGGTGGTCACACTTGTAATCCCAGCGCTTTGGGAGGCTGAGGTGGGCAGATTACCTGAGGTCAGGAATTTGAGACCAGCCTGGCCAGCATGGCGAAACCCTGTCTCTACTAAAAATAGAAAAATTAGCCGGGTGTGGTGGCAGTCGCCTGTAATTCCAGCTACTCAGGAGGCTAAAGCAGGAGAATCACCTGGACCTGGGAGGTGAGGTTGCAGTGAGCAGTGATCATGCCATTGTACTCCAGCCTGGGCAACAAGAGCAAAATTCTGTCTCAAAAACAACAACAACAAAAAATTAAGTAATTCTAACATGTGCCTTCTCTATGTAAGAACTATTGAGTAGGGCCGGGTGTGATGGCTCACACCTGTAATCCCAGCACTTTGGGAGGCCGAGGCGGGTGGATCAAGAGGTGAAGAGATCGAGACCATCCTGGTCAACATGGTGAAACCCCATCTCTACTAAAAATGCAAAAAAATTAGCTGGGCATGGTGGCACTTGCCTGTAATCCCAGCCACTCAGGAGGCTGAGGCAGGAGAATTGCCTGAACCCAGGAGGCAGAGGTTGTGGTGAGCTGAGATCGCGCCATTGCACTCCAGCCTGGGTAACAAGAGCAAAACTCCGTCTCAAAAAAAAAAAAAAAGAACTATTGAGTAATGAATGGACAGTGTTGTTGACAACAATTTTCCAGCACATATTCTATAGCTGTCAAGCTCTTTTTCAGGAGGTTTTTTTGTTTTTTGGTTTTTTTTGAGATAGGACATTGCTCTGTTGCCCAGGCTGGAATGCAGTGGGTTGATTACTGCAGCCTGGGTCTCCCAGTCTCAAATGATCTTCCCACCTCAGCCTCCCAAGTAGCTGGGACTACAAGTGCAGGCCACAATGCCTGGCTAATTTTTTTTTAAGTAGAGTCAAGGTCTCGCTGTGTTGCTCAGTCTGGTCTCAAACTCCTGAGCTCAAGTGATTCTCTTGCCTCAGCCTCCCAAAGTGCTGAGCTTAAAAGGTGTGAGTGACTGCTTCCAGCTGATTTTTTTTTTTTTTTTTTTTTTTTTTTTTTAGTAAAAAGAGAAAGGTAAAAGTACGAAACACTCAGGGAAGATAAATTATATGTGAGGGTAGGCTAATGTACTTTTGCAAGTGTAGATTTTTTTTGTTTCTAACTTCACCTAAAGGTAACATAGACATAGCCATTTATAGAAACAAGATTTCTAACACCCCTTTAAACATCATTATTCTAATTTGGATTTTTGATAGCTGAGTAACAGTTTCAGGACTTTACTTCCTAATGAAAGGATGACATACTGGAATTCTGTTTTGCTTCTTTTTTTTTTGAGATAGAGTCTTGCTGTGTCACTTAGGCTGGAGTACAGTGGTGCGATTTTGGCTCACTGTGACCTCTGCCTCCCAGGTTCAAGTGATTCTTACGCCTCAGCCTCCCGAGTAGCTGTGATTGCAGGGATGCGCCACCATGCCCAGGTAACTTTTGCATTTTTAGTGGAGACAGGGTTTCGCCATGTTGGCCAGGCTGGTCTTGAACTCCCGACCTCAGGTCCATCTACCTCGGCCTCCCAGAGTTCTAGGATTATAGGCATGAGCCACCGCGCATGGCCATGTTTTGCTTTTTGATGCAAAATCAGTTGAGGAAATGGTATGTTTAGTATCATATTAAGAAAGTTGAGAAGTATTTATGTCTGTGTAGAAGTCCCTTTCTTCTCAACAAGGGCTACTTGCTATTATTATAAAATTTATAGTTTATTCAGGAGTCAGGTTTAGATCTACTTCTGGCACTTAATGCAAGTATTTTGAAGACCCCTGAAAACACCAAAAAATATGACACAGATGTTTTTGCTTAGGAGATTTTCAGGCCATATAATAGTTACCAGTCACATCTATGCTATAAAAAAAAATCCTCAGTCACAGTCCCAGAAAATATTTAATTTCGGTCAGGGTAGTATCTCATTTTGTTTGACTGTGCTAGCTAAAAAATAAGCAAAAAACCCCACTTTCTGGTAATCGAAGGAGGTGATCTGAACTGAAGTGTTATTTGACACTACTAAATGGTTGGGATATGAGTGCTGCTGACACACATTGTAATTTTTCTAGTTAATGTTCAGCCATTCCTTTTTCGCAATAAGTTAAATACCTGGATTAGTAGTCCTTTAGAAAACTTTATTTTGAAATAATTTTATATTTCTAGAAGAACTGCTCAATAGTCCAGAAGATTCTTATATATCAACATTTTATATAGACATAGTATATTTATCAAAACTAAGAAATTAACCTTGAAAAAATACTATTAATTGAACTACAGAGTTTAATTGAATTTCATCAGGTTTTCCACAGATGTCCTCTGGCTATTTTGAGATCCATTGTAAAGAGACCATGTCGTATTTAGTTTCATGTCTTCCGTTTTTATTTTTATTTTTATTTTTTTTTGAGACGGAGTCTTGCATTGTTGCCCAGGCTGTAGTGCAGTGGTGCAATCTCAGCTCACTGCAGTCTTCGCCTCCTGGGTTCAAGCAATTCTCCTGCCTCAGCTTCCCGAGTAGCCGGGACTACAGATGTGTGCCTCCCATGCCCAGCTAAGTTTTTTGTATTTTTAGTAGAGACAGGGTTTCGCCATGTTGGCTAGGAAGGTCTAGATCTCCTGACTTAGTGATCTGCCTTCCTCGGCATCCCCAAGTGCTGGGATTATAGGCGTGAGCCACCACGCCTGGCCCATCTTTGATTTTTTTTAGTTTTCATTTTTGTGGAGACAGGATTTTGCTATGTTTCTCAAGCTGGTCTCAAATTCTTGGCCTCAAATGATCCTTCTGCTTAGGTCTCCCTAGGTGTTGGGATTACAGGCGTGAGCCACTGTGCCCAGCCCAGTTTTCAGGTCTTCTTTAGTTTCCTGCAATCTGTGACAGTTTCTCAGTCTTTCTTTGTTTTTCATGACTTTGATTTTTGAAGAGTACTGGTTGGATATTTGTAGATTGCTTTTAAGTTTGGGTTTTTGTGATGTTATTCAAGATTATACTGGATTGTGGATTTTTAAGAAGACTATCACACAAGGGAAGTGCTCTTCTTACCCTATCAAGAAGAGTATATGATATTGGTATTATTTATTACCGGTGATTTGAACTTTGATAACTTGGTTAAGATGGTGTCTGCCAGATTTCTCCACTGTGAAGTCACTATTTTTGCCTTTCCATAATGCATTTGTTAGAAGCCCAGCTCACCCTTAGGGTGAGGGGAACTAAGCTCTACCTTCTTGAGAGAAAAGTAGCAAATAGTTTGCAGGGATGTTTAAACCATCACATACATATTTTCAGGAGATACTTTCATACTATTTTTCCTTACAGGTTTGACTAGTGATTTTAGCATTCAGACATAATTTTTTTTCCTGTAGCATCTGTTGTCTTTTAAGGAGTATGTCATTGGCATATGAAAGAGAATATGGCTTAGTAAGAGGGCTTATATCTAGTTCATGTAAAAATTTAAGCCAGTAAAGAATAGTAAAAAGGGCCAATCAAATACAGTCACTTTATACTTTTGAAATTCATTTGATCTATAAGATGGTTCTGGATCCTGATTTCTTGCTGTGCTATTACATTAGAATTGGATTTTGTGAAGGTACTGATCACCAATTAAGTGTGTGCTGTACTGTAGCTGGAGTTTATATAGAGACCAAATGATGGGGACAGGCCAGTGGAAGCCCTCAGTTTAATCCCATTAGTGAATTTTTTCAAGTGAACATAAAATTAGTATATTAGGGGGATGCTAATTCTAAAGACTGCTGGCCTCGTAAGTATTTTTTATGTCTTTTTCCCTATCCAGCAGTTTACTTGTTTAGTATTTAGACTACTTAGGCTATTTCGTGTCTCCCTCTTGCATTAGAAATGAGTTTCTTGAGGGCGGGAATTTTAGTTTTGTTCTCTACCTCACTACCTTGAGCAATATCTGGCACATAATTAGTGCTCAATAAATATTTGTTACGTGAATGAAAAAAAATATTAAGATAAAGAATTTCAGTTGAATGAAAACTCTAGTATGAGGTCTTGATATGTTGAGTTACATAACTTCTGTAACTTCGAAGTAAGAAATGGTGTGCATTTTTAGGTCCTCTGCAGACACCTTTGCAATAATTCAGTAGGCTTAGTCACCGTAACTATTTTAAAGTATTATTTCCTAAATTTTTATAATTTTTGTAAACCTTTGACCTCAATTAAATGAAAAACAAAAATCAAGGAATACTACCTCAGTGTTGAATTTTTAAAATAATGGCACTTAAATATCTCCATTCTTAAAACTATGTATAAAATCCTTGTTTTTAGACTGTATACAATTATAACAGCACAAGTTAATTGTATATAAACTATAACATTTAAATTTTCATTAATATCAAATTCACATAAATGATGTTTTGCTGAAATTTAATTGGAGGTTATATCATGACTGATTCATTTGTGCCTTATGTTAATTTTCCTGTCTTTCTCTTGGAACTGTTGCAAATTTTGGACAGCGTGTCATCGTGAATTTACTCAGCAAGTTTGAGTCCGCATTTATGGATTTTCTACTTGGGTGATTTTCCCAGTAGGATGTAAATACAATTCAGATATTAGTACTGATGTTCTGTGGGATGACTCCCAGACAGATGGCTCTAAATATAGTTGTACAGTATACATGAAAAGTCAGAAAACACAGGATACTCTTATTTTTATATGTCATATTTTAACATAAAGAATCATTAGCTTATTTTTTTCCTCCAACCAGACCCCTTCACTGGTGCTGAACTTAAAGCAGTATGCTCTATTAATCTAGGGGAAAAAAGCATAATAGATATTCTACAGAGAGTCCACAAAGTCTAGAATAACAGGTTAAATACTGTTTTGTACTTCTAAAATTTTTATTTATTTAGTTAGTTAGCTAGTTAATTTTGAGATGGAGTCTGGCTCTGTCACCAGGCAGGAATGCAGTGTGGCATGATCTCGTCTCACTGCAATCTCCGCCTCCCGGGTTCAAGCGATCCTCTTGCCTCAGCCTCATGAGTAGCTGGGACTACAGGCACGGGCCACCTCCTGCAACTAATTTTTGTATTTTTAGTAGGGACGGGATTTCACCATATTGGCCAGGAAGGTCTTGATCTCTTGACCTCCCAAAGTACTGGGACTACAGGTGTGACCCACTGTCCCAGCCTTTATTTTTATTTTTTAAAGAGGTGGAATCTCACTATGTTTTCCAGGCATGAGTTCAGTGGCTATTAATAGGCATGATTATGGTGCATTGCGGGCTCAAACTCTTGGCCCCAAGTGATCTTCCCACTTCAGCCTGCCAAGTGGCTGGGACTATAATGAGACTACAGGTGGGTGCCACTGCTCCTGGCTTGTATATTTATTAAACTTTTTTTTTTTTCTCCAGAATAATGATTGGACTTACTGCTTTAAACTTAGAGATACTTTCCTTGAAAGGGTATATGGAAATAGAAGGAAAACATAATAAGTATATTATGAATATGTAGCTAGCATACTTGAAAATTTTTTGTTTCTTGACTTTACAGATACCTTGTATATTAATTTGTCTTAATTTGAAACTCATAGAACTTGTGGTTTACAGTTTAGTGAATACTGTTAGCTTAAAGTATCTTATCCAAGGGCTGTATTTAGATTGAGGTGATTCAGAGAAATAAGCCTTTCAGACATGCTTGCCCTTTTGTGGGTCTAGGAACAGGAGTACAAATTGAGTCTCACATACCACACGTCTGATTTAAAAGTTATAAATCAAACAAAAAAAAAAAACTTGCCAAAAAAAAAACGTTTTGTCCTCTTTTCGTAAGTGTACCATAATAAGATATTGGGAGGCCAGGTTAGGAATTTGGTATTTTCATACTCATTGGAGTTTTTCATGTCAGACTGTGGTGATAGAGTTACCATCTGGCTTCTGGTGTACAACCGCTCTCTGCTTCTCCTTTCTCCACTGCTTTGTTACCACAATTGAGAGTATTTGGGCAGACCAGTATAGACATGCCAAGCAACGTGTCCAACTCTGTTCACAACCTCTGCATACAGTTGCCTCTTGTACCCTTCAAGCCTAAAGATACACACTCTAGTTGGTATAGTTTTCTTTCTGGAGGACTGATCTGGGGAAAGAGGCTTTGGAAGCTTGTTGAGGGCTGCTTGGGCAGATATTTTAGGTTCCTGCATGCCCATAGAATGATGTAGCATTAGCGGAGGAAACATGTGCTCCAGTTAGACAAGTCCTCTTGGTGCAATAGAGTCCTTGCTTCATGGGGAAGGTTGTACAGCCAGAGTGGTATCCCCTAACTCAGGGAATCTAGGGCTGGAGACACCGTTGTTTAGGTCTAAGGGATTCATGTTGCTACATTTCTCTTTGCTGAAAACTACAATGGTCATCCAAGTCACAATACTCTACCCTTGGGAAAATTCAACCAGGATTTATTATGCTTTTGAAAAATACATAATACAGACATTGTGGGGAGATTTAATTTCAATTATTTCCCACGTTTTTCGTGATAGTTCTACTTTACTCAACCCACCCAAGTTAGTTTTTTTCTTTCCAGTTGTTTTGAAACTAGACGCTTATTGACATTAAGACATGGGTTACTTTGGAATAGTTTTTGGTTGTCAGTCCTTTGATATAAAGCAGAAGCAGCACATTCAAAAGCCAGTATGTCTCATATTGCATATAAGCTAGGAATGTTTAGGCTGTGGGGGATTGTAGAATGTTAATTCGACATTCTTTTGTGCCTATACATGCAATTAGACCCCCAGCCCCACTCCCGGACATTATAGACCTAGATTATTTTTCAAAATGTAAAGCTTACTGATTTCAGAATGTTGGTTTCCCTACCCTCTTTACTCCCCTACTCCCTACCCTTTTAAAACTGGTAACTGAAGAACACATTAACCGCAATTTGGATTTGGTTTGCTGACTGACATTTGGCTAATAATGATGCATGGAGGGAATCAGCTTGTTTTTGATTGAGACAGTATATTAAAAGTGCATATAATCTCTTCTCTCTCCATTCACCCCCAGATTGTTCTCAAGAGTAGTAGATTTTGAAAATAATCTGTGAGGGAGAGGCGAAGGAAAAAGAACTGAGCTGCAATACCTGTCACAGAGGTTATGTCCTGTGCTTGAAAAGCATGGAGGAATTGGTGAAAATTAGTCTTTTTAGTCTATGCATTGACTCTTGGGAAGGAAAGCATGCTGTACAAGAGATGAGAGTAACAGATGAGATTATTATATTCTATTAGAAAGTGAGGGAGCCCTTTGTTACATATCAGACTTAATCTTGCCAGTCAAGTTTCAGTTACATATGAACCTGAGTACATCAAATTTGAGGATACAGTTTAATGAAAATGGTTAAACATTGTAACATTTTAGTTTGATTTTTTTTATAGTGCTGCAAATACTGCTTCATACTGTTTCTTTTTTGTGTTAATTTGCTTTTATAAATATATAACATTTATCATGGTAAATATACTACAAATGTGATTATTTATTGAGATTGGCATGTCCCAAGAGACAAAAGTTTAAAAATTGAATGTGAAACAGTTTTAACAGGAATATATTTGCTCAAAGAATGAGTTTTTTCAGAACTGAAAAAAAAATGCACTGTAGGCCAGGCACAGTGGCTCATGCCTGTAATCTCAGCACTTTGAGAGGCCAAGGCGGGTGGCTCACTTGAGGTCAGGAGTTTGAGAGCAGCCTGGCCAACATTGTGAAACTCTGTCTCTACTAAAAAAAACAAAAATTAGCTGGGCTTGGTGGCGGGTGCCTGTAATCACAGCTACTCTGGAGGCTGAGGCAGGAGAATCGCTTGAACCCAGGAGGCAGAGGTTGCACTGAGCCAAAATTGCCTCACTGCACTCCGGCCTGGGTAACAGAGCAAGATTCTGTCTCATAAAAACAGAACAAAACAAGAAAACAAAACCAAAAGTGCACTTTAGATTCTTAGGACAGTTATGTTAAAAATGTTTTAAAATGGTTCAGATTTTAAAAAAATGCCAACCATTTTTTTCTAAAGAAAATTATGCTAGCAAATATGGGACCAATGAGAATATTTAGGAATTTTTGTGTCTACAAAGTATGTGCTGAATTAGAAACATTGAATGTTTTCGCTTTTGGCATTGCTTCTCAGTTGCTCTAATCTGCTTCTTGAAAAGAAAATCAACTCGGGGCGGGGGGAATGGGGCCGCAGGGCAGGTGCCGTGGCTCATGCCTATAATCCTGACACTTTGGGAGGCCAAGGTGGGTGGATCACCTAAGGTCAGGAGTTCAAGAGCAGCCTGGCCAATATGGTGAAACCCCATCTTAACTAAAAATAGAAAGATTAGCCAGGTGTGGTGGTGGGTACCTGTAATCACAGCCACTTGGGAGGCTGAGGCAAGAGAATTGATTGAACCTGGGAGGTGGAGGTTGTAGTGAGCTGAGATTGTGCCACTGCATTTCAGCCTTGATGAGAGTGAGACTCCATCTAAAGAGAAAAAAAAAATCATAAGAATATGGATTAACATATATGTTTCTTTGAGAAAATTTTCTCATATCCCACATGATTTTTGGTTATAGGACAAGAGATAACTTCAGGTCAGTAAGTTGTTAGAATTCAGTGACAACTACAATGGTTTCCCCTTACACGAGGCTTTTTGCCTTCTGCAATTTCAGTTACCCATTGGCAACTACAGTCCAAAAATATTAAATGGAAAATTCCAGAAATAATTCATAAGTTTGAAATTGCATGCTGTTCTGAGTAGAGTGATGAAACCTTGTGCCATCTTGCTCCATCCAGGGCAAGATGTGAATTATCCCTTTGTCTAGCATATCTATATATGATACCTGCCCATTAGTCACTTAGTGGTAGCTGTCTCAGTTACTAGAACAACAGTACATAGTGTAAATGGAGTTCGATACTATCTGTGGTTTCAGGCATATTGAGGGATCTGGAAATGTATTCACCTGTAATAACGGGGGACCACTGTATAGCAAGAAGAGTTCACGTTTGTCCAATGTTTTATGTTAGAATGTGGCTGTTGTTAGGTATTAGGAATGCTCTCTGTGGTAGAGTGTCTACTGCATTATTGAATCCTGTGGTAGTTGGAGATCAGAAAGTGAAGACCCTTTGGGGTGTGTGTGGGTGCGTGTGTGCGGGTGTGTGTGTGCATGTGCATGTGTATATGTGTGTGATGGTGGTAGTGGTGAT
This sequence comes from Callithrix jacchus, assembly GCF_049354715.1. Lineage (NCBI taxonomy): Eukaryota > Metazoa > Chordata > Mammalia > Primates > Cebidae > Callithrix > Callithrix jacchus. Next base: position 143,542,167 of record NC_133503.1, on the reverse strand, counting down.
GTTTTTTAAATGTCCATAGAACATGCATGCATGCATTTATTTATCTTTTCACTGAACTAGGATGATTAATAACTGAAAATACAAAAATTAGCTGGGCATTAGCTGGGCATGGTGGCACGTGCCTGTAATCCCAGCTACCCAGGAGACTGAGGCAGGAGAATTGCCTGAAACCAGGAGGCGGAGGTTGCGGTGAGCCGATATTGCGCCATTGCACTCCAGCCTGGGTAACAAGAGCGAAACTCCGTCTCAAAAAGAAAACTAACTAACTAACTAACTACATAGCATTCTTTAAGGTGATTTTTCTTTTTTCTTTGAGATGGGAGTCTTGCTGTGTCACCCAGGTTGGAGTGCAGTGGCATAATCTCGGCTCACTGCAATTTTTGCCTCCTAGGCTCAAGCGATTCTCCCACCTCAGCCTGGAACTACAGGCACACGCCACCATGCCAAGCTAATTTTTGTACTTTTTTTTTTGGTACAGATTGTGTTTTGCCATGTTGCCCAGGCTGGTTTTGAACTCCTGGGCTCAAGTGATCCATCTGCCTCAGCCTCCCAAAGTGCCAGAATTACAGGCATGAGCCACTGCCTGTGGCAGGAAAAAGTTTCTTAAAAAGAAATTTTCAATCTTCAAAACAAAAAGTATGTAAACATGAACACAAGCTGTGTATTTGGAAGAATCTGCTCTAGTCTGCTGATATTTTTATACCCTGAAGCGCACAACACAGCTAGAGTTGGATTTCTGGTGAAGACTTTAATAATTCCACATGGAAATGACATTGTCATGTCACCAGAGATCTTCACAGTACACCTAAAATGGAGATTTTGAAAAGTGCTGGGATTACAGGTGTGAGCCACCACGCCTGGCCTTCTTTAAGGTGGTATGACCCTGCTGCTTTTTGTGTTTGGTAGTAATACTACAAGCAGCTTAGAATGTAGTTGTTTGGATGAGTCAGAATATACTTAACCACTCACTACTAAGGTATATTTATTTAGCACCCTCTCCCATTATTTTTTGCTTTTATAATTTAACCCTTTTTGTGAAACTTTGGTACATATGTGTAGGTGTACTTTTTATTACAGATGGCCTCCAATTTAGGATGATTAGGATTTTTCGACTTTATGATGGTGTGAAGCAATACATATTGAGTAGGATTTTTTTGACTCTATGGTGGTGTGAAGCAATACATATTGAATAGAAATCATACTTTGAGTACCAGTACAACCATTCACTTTTTCACTTTCAGTAGAGTATTCAGAAGAATACATGATATATTCAACACTTTCTTATAAACTAGGCTCGGTGTTGGATGATTCTGCTCAGCTGCAGGCAAATGTAAGTGTGCTGAGCATGTTTAAAGTAGGCTATATAATGTTTGGTAGGTTACATATATTAAGTCATTTTTGACTTAAACCCATCATAAGTTGAAAATGTTTCATCAGGATATAATCCCCATCATAAGGCAAGGAGCATCTGTACTTTCTAAGGATAAAATTTTAAAAGTGGAGTTATTGCATATACATATTCACTTTATTTATACATGTTGTCAAATTGTCATCAAGGATGTTTATACTATTGTATGCTTCCACTAAGAGTATGATAATAGATGTGTCTATATCATGTTAGCTAACACGTGGTGTTACCAGTTTTTAAAAAAAATTTGCCAATCTGATGGAAATAATGATAATTTGATCTCCAAAAAATTCATCTAATGAGGTGAGCATCTTAAATATTCTGACTGGTTTTATTTTGTTTTAGGAGTAATTACCCTTTGTTCATTTTTCTGTAAAGGCCATCTTTTTCTTACTGATTTGGAAGAAGTCTTAATATTTAGATTCTTTTTTTTTTTTTTTTTTTTTGAGACAGAGTCTTGCTGTGGTGCCAGGCACCAGGCTGAAGTACAGTGGTACAATCTCGGCTCACTGCAAGCTCCGTCTTCCAGATTCAAGCAATTCTCCTGCCTCAGCCTCCCGGGTAGCTTGGACTACAGGTGCACGCCACCACGCCCAGCTTATTTTTGTGTTTTTAGTAAAGACAGGGTTTTACCATGTTGGCCAGGATGGTCTTGATCTCTTGACCTCATGATCCGCCCGTGTTGGCCTGCCAAAGTGCTGGGATTACAGGCATGAGCCACTGCGCCTGGCCTAGATTCTTTAATTTCATACTTTTAAAAACATCACTGATAGTGTCCTTTGTCATATGTTTTAGTAGTTTAATATATTTTGTGATTTCTAGCTTTAGTCATTTACAAAAAATGAAGTCAGGACTCATAGAATTTAATGTAAGTGTTGTTCTTATTAGGAGCAGGAGTTTTTAATTTGGGGTTGGTCCATGGACTTGTAAGTATTCTAAGGATGGACTTCATTGTTCTCAAATACAAATTGAACTCTACATTGGAATTATACATAAATTTTTATTTTTCTGGTGACAGGTTCAGTCAAATTCATCTGGTTCTCAAATCATATCACTTATGACTGTGTGCCCCCTTTGATACAGCATATATATTTAAATTCCCCCTTTTCTGTTTCAAGTGAAATTCATAATCTTCTAGCCCACACAGAAGATTTAAAAAAAGAAAAAGCAACATAATTTTTTATTGACTGGAACAAAGAACGTGTGACAGACAAAAATGTTAGAATACTTTGCCATGACCTCATTAGAAAATAATGTTAAGGCTTTGCATTGGAGTTACCTGGAAGCTTCAAAAAATGTTGATACCTGTTTCTTTTAAAATTAAACATACAGCTACATCAGTTCCACTCCTAGGTATTTGCCTGAGAGAGGTGAAAACATGTCCCCAAGATGTATAGGGAGATTTATAACAGTTTTAATAGTCCCCAAGTTAAAACAACTCAGCTGTCTGTCAACAGAAAGAACAGATAAACAAATTGCAGTATATTCATACACTGGAATACTACTCTCCAGTCAAAAAGAAGGAACTATGTTTTTTATGATGAAATGACTATGAATGAATCTCTGAAACATTGTGTTTAGTCAAAGAAGTCAGATACAGAGAGTATATACTGAATGATTGATTATGTTTATATGAAGTTCAAAAATGAGGTTATAGCATTAGAAATATGAGGAGTGATTGCTTATGGAAAGTAGGGGCATTGACTGGATGTGGGGCAGGAGGGTACTTTCTGAGCAGTGGAAATGTCCTGTATCTTGATTGGGGTGTTTGTTACTCCAATAGAGTTGTACACCTAAGAACTCTGCATTTCAGTATACGTAAACTTTACCTCAAAAACAATGAAACAAAGCAAAAATACTGATGCCTATGTCCTACCTTCTAGAGATTCTAATTTAATTGGTTTAGGGTGTTGGCCAGACATAGATGATTGTCATGTACAGCCAGAGTTAAGAATCACTGATTAGATGCTTGCCTTTGGATGTAGGCTCATCATGAATACAATTGCTACTCATGCAGATTGGCAACCAAATTATAATTAAGAGAGGTATTGCTATCCTTGACAAGATTTTTTGAAGTGGAGAGACAACACTTGGAAAATTTCAAACAAAACAAGGTTAATTTGCCCTTAATTTACAGTCTATTAAAATAGTGTGTATAAAACCCCACCCCTTTGTGTTTATATGTGTACAGAGTTAGGTTCTAGGCTCAGATAATTGTAAAATTTTTTTCAGCATCACAGCTGGAGGATATTAACCATCACTGGCCTTTGGCAAATCCATTCATTGTGACAACGAAAATGTTCTCATGTATTTTCAAAGTCTCTTTTTGACAACTACTGACAGCCTTAATTTTCCCTAAACCTTGCTATCCGTATGTGTTTAATTTCCATTAAAAGGGAAAAGTTTTAAACATTTGATAAAAACCTTAAAAAATTTTAATTTTAGGTCCACAGTTCCTTGTGTGCAGTTCTGAAACTCAGAAATCCCTGAAAATTGAATAGTTCTCTTTTTTTGCTGTCTTCACTTTGCTCCCAGTTAAAAGGGCTGCCTGAAGAGGGCATGTGGCCTAAGTTATGCACAAGCAAGTGTTCTGACACTGTAGCCTGACCCCTGGGCATGAACTTTTTTCCCTAATTCATTTGGTTGTTAAAATCTGGCTTACACTGAACTGTGATGTGAGGCTAATATTGGTATTTATTTATATCATTTTTCCATTAGAGGTAATGTTTGTAAATTATACTTCACTGCAGCAGTATGTTCCAAAATGAAAAATTCTGAATTCTGAAGCACATCTACTGGCCTGAAGTGTTTGAATAAGAGATTGTAGATCTTTATTGCTGATGTAAATGTATTAATTGTATTTATTAAGAGCAGGAGTTTTTAATTTGGAGGTTGATCCATGGACTTGTAAGTTAGCATTAGCTAGCAGTTAACGTTAGTGAAGATGGTGTTTTTGAGGGGTCTAATAAAGAGTATCTAGAGTTATTTCCGTTAGGAAATTCTAACTTTGTTTTATAATCTTAAGTATGACTTGATGACAGTTTTTCTCAGTTCTTTGTTTCTTATTCTGTAGTCTATTTCTTTTGCATTTGAGGTAGAGAATGGGTGATGATGAATTTTAGGTATCTTTGGTGGGGAAGGTAGTTTTCGGTTTTGAGAGCAGGTGGTCAATTTGACTGATGTGATTCCTATGCTGGTATCATGGGAGCATACAGATGGGTCACTCATGAGATTTCCTAGGGTGTCTTACATAGTACTATATCTTTTTGGTGCTGCAGAAAGCTAATTGTCTGACATTTTACCAGAGAGTTGTTGTAAAACCAAGTAAGGTTTCTTTTAAGTTGTATGTATTTTAATATCTGAAAGAAATGCCTGTTAGAGTAATTACTAAAGTGCTTGACTATGTCACATGCTTTAAAGCTATGTGGATGGAAGAGCAGCTGTTACTTGTAAATGTATAATGTGTATTAAACATGATATCTTAATAAAGATAATCAAGAGTGAGTGATTTTACATTTGAATGCAAAAGTTCTGTAGGTCGGTGATTTCTTCCTGACCTGTGTTCCAAGATGTATATAAAGTGTGTTTTGATTACAGCATTTCTTGTTTTCTTCATTAATTGCCACTATAAAAATTTTATTGGGAAATTGGAGAAATTGGCTGTTAAGCTACTAGAAAAATGTCAGAATCCATCCATGAGGCTTCAGAGTTTAAAACACAGGTTTATAGGGGGTGTGTGTGTGTGTGTGTGTAATTTGGTTGTGGAATAACTGAAACCAAATATTAGGACTTATGTAATGTGAGAGAAGAAACAATGAATTTGTAATCTGTGATTCTGCTTAAACCTCCATAACTTTCTATAATATAGTGTGTTAAATGATGGTATATTTATATTTAGACATTTCATAAATGAAGGTGTTTCATATTGCTGCTTTTATATTTAATGCTGAGGAGTTGAGTATCTTAAATTATTTTCCCCCCGTTTTAGTAATTTTCATCAGGGCCTACAATTTTCTTCCAACGTATGGTTCATCCTGAGGTTAGAAAGGTAAAGAAGTAGCCCTTGAACTGGCAATATTATTTTTCCATGACTGCAGTATTCTCTGGGTAATTGTGTATTTCTAACAGAAGCCTTTAAATCTGATGTTTTTCATCAGTGAACAGTTTGGTAGTACTAATTAGGGATGGTTTTAAAATTTAGAACTTCAAAATTAGGATTGTTTCATTTAGTCTAATGCTTCTGACTTGTAATTCTTACAGTGATTGTTCATAGGATATTAGCTTTTTCACTTAAAGGTTTTTGTTTTCCAGATCATCTGTCTGTTTTATGATTAAGTTTTTAAAACCACAAAAAATAATGTTTGTCTCATTTTAGTATCAGGTCACAATTCCATTATTCATAGAAGTCCCATCATGTGATTCATTTCTTTTTAAAAGATAAATTTTTGATAGAATTAATTAAAATAACTGTTTAGAATAGCTCTTTATTGCATAACGATAATTCTCATAGATCCATCCAAATACATTACTTTTTTATTCTTTTTGTTCTTCTCTAAAGTAGTTTCCTATATGCATTAGTTGTTGTTATTTGGAAACTATTAACTGAATAATGTTAAATAGGCAACTTTGAGGTAGAATACAAACAAACAAATGGAATTCTCAAGTTATCATTCTGTCAACTATTTCTAGAGTTTAGTTTTGAGCTTTAAAAACTTTACATGAAATTCTTAGGGAAAGTAAGTGAGAATGTACTGTTACTCTACAAATGAAGATACCACTGCTAAAAGTTGTATTTGGTAGTGAAATTTTAATATAGACAAATTTTATCATTTTATAAGTGATTTGGCTTTTTGCTGTGACTATTTTCTTTAAAGATGAAAGTCAGATTCCATGAAACTCTAATATTAGATGGATTTAGGTGAAGGTTAATACCGCTGGTTGTTTGAGGCCTGAAATATAAATAAGCAATAGTGAACCTTTTACTACATTTCCTTCAAAGCAGCTACTTTGTAATGGAATATATGTGTCATTAATTCTAGAAATTTGTTAAACATTGATTTTGTGTTGTATCAGAGGAAGGTACAAAAGAGGAATGGCACTGACTGGTGGTTTTAGGCCACAATATTGGAATCACCTGGGGAGCTCATAACATGCACATGCCTGGACTGCATCCCAGGCCTTTTGAGATAGAGTCCTGCTGGTTGGAGGACAGGCAATGTAGTTTGGTAAAATTTTCAGATAATTCTGATATATTCATTTGCATAAAATTACTGAAATTAATTTTATCCTGAAGGAATACATAGTTTATCAGAGGAAGGAAAACTATATACTTGCAACAACATGGACTGTGTGTAATGATAGCAATAATAATGATAGCCAACATTTGTAGGGCACTTATCTTGTACAAAAGCATTGATTTTCAGGTACTGTAGAAATATGAACTAATCTTATCTCTCTATAGCCCTTTCTCAATACAGCAGCCAGAACAATTTTTTTTTTTTTTTTTTTTTTAAATGGAGCCTCACTCTGTTGCCAGGCTAGAGTGCAGTGGTGCGATCTCAGCTCACTGCAACCTCTGCCTCCTGGGTTCAAGCCATTCTGCCTCAGCCTCCCAAGTAGCTATGACTATAGACGTGCACCAGCACACCTGGCTAGAGTGTGTGTGTGTGTATTTTTTTATAATAGGGATGGGGTTTCACTGTGTTGGCCAGGCTAGTCTGGAACTCCTGACCTCAAGTGATCCTCCCACTTTGGCCTATCAAAGTTCTGGGATTACAGGTCTGAGCCACCATGCCCGGCCAGAGCAATCTTTTAAAAACTTAAGTTAGATAATAGCCTTCTTGTTTAAATCCCTCTAATAAATTCTCATTGTGATTAGAATAAAATGTGAATTCCTTATTGTGGTTTGTAAGGTGGGTACTTGGTTTGTTTGGGCTCTGTGATGTCATCTTACATGATTCTTTCTGTGTTCTTTATGTGTTTATTCCCACCTCTAGACATTTATACCTTCTCTTTTGGCTGGATTGCTTTTCTCCAGATCTGTGACAGGCTATTCTTACCAGATTTTTTTTTTGAGATGGAGTCTCACTCTGTTGCCCGAGCTGGAGTACAGTGGGCCATCTTGGCTCACTGCACCCTCCACCTCCTGGGTTCAGGTGATTCTCCTGCCTCAGCCTCTCCAGTAGCTGGGACTACAGGCATGTGCCACCATGCCTGCTTATTTTTGTATTTTTAGTAGAGGTGGGTTTCACCGTGTAGGCCAGGCTAGTCTTGAACTTCTGAGTTTAAGTGATTTGCCCATTTCAGCCTCTATAAGTGCTGGGATTACTGGTATGAACTACCGCACCTGGCCCTATTATCATATTTAACGTTCAGTGAGATTGCTGTTGTTCACTCTGTCTGAAGTTGCTCTTCCTCTGATTCCTCTCTCCTTAATATGTTTTTAGTTCATGGCACATATCATAATCTGAATTTTCCTTATCATTTACTATTGTTTTTTCCTTCTTGGAAGGTAAGCTCATTAAGCCCAGACATCTTGTATATTATACTCTTGTATATTATATTATATTCATGCCTATATCCTCTTTGATAAATCTGTGGGATCAAATAGTGTCCCTTGAAGCATCATCACATGCAAATAAAATGATGATTCAGTTAACCTCTACTATAACAAGGTATGTTAGGCTTTTTCTTTATGTTTTCTCATGTTAGAGTTGAACATTTTCTGTAAAATTGTTTAATATACAGTCATTGCCCCATAATGACCTTTTGGTCAATAATAGACTGCATCAACAATGGTGGTTTCGTAACATTATAATGGAGCTGAAAAATAGCTATTCCCTAGTGATTTCACTGCTATAATTTTATAGTTTATTACATGACTCATGGGTTTGCGTTGATGTTGGTGTAAACAAACTTTCTGCACTGCCAGTTATATAAAAATATAGTACAATTATGTACAGTACACAGTACTTGACAATGAAAATAAACCTAATGGTTTATGTATTTACTATATGATAACTTTTACTATTTTAGAGTGTGCTCCTACTTATAAAAAAGATAAATAGGCCAGGCATGGTGGCTTACGTCTGTAATCACAGCACCTTGTGAGACTGAGGCGGGTGGCAGATCACCTGAGGTTGGGAGTTTGAGATCAGCCTGACCAACATGGAAAAACCCCATCTCTACTAAAAATACAAAATTAGCCAGGCGTGGTGGTCCATGCCTGTAATCCTAACTACTCAGGAAGCTGAGGCAGAGTTGTTTAAATCCAGGAGGCAGAGGTTGCGGTGAGCCAAGATTGTGCCATTGCACTCCAGCCTGGGCAACAAGAGTGAAACTCTGTCTATTAAAAAAAAAAAGTAACTATAAATCATCCCATGACAGGTCCTTCAGGAAGTATTCCAGAAGAAGACATTATTATTATAGGAGATAACAGCTCCAGTTATGTTGTTGCCCCTGAAGACCTTCTAGTGGGACAGGATATGGAGGTGGAACACAGGGATAATGTAATGATCCTGACCCTGTGTAGGCCTAGGCTAATTTGTGTGTGTTTTCATTTTTAACAAAAAAGTTAAAAAATAATTTAAAAATAGGAAGAAAAAAAGCTTATAAAATAAGAATATAGGATCTGGGCATGATAGTGTATTCCTGGTAGTCCCAACTACTTAGGAGGCTGAGGTGGGAGGATCCCTTGAGCCCACTATGTTACCCAGCCTGGGTAACATAGTGAGATAACATCTCTAAGAAAAAGAAAAAATATTCTGGTTAGTTGTACAGTGTGTTTGTGTTTTATACTGTGTTATTACAAAAGTTATAATTTTTCTTAAACGTTTATGAAGTTACGGTAAGCTAAGGTTTATTATTAAAGAAATTTTAAAAATAAATTTACTGTAGCCTAAGTGTTTGTAAAGTCTGCAGTAGTGTACAGTAATGTCCTACACCTTCACATTCACTCACTCACTGACCCAGAGCAGTTTCCAGCCCTGCAAGCTCCATTTATATTTATACTGGGTATTTTTAATCTTTTATACCATATTTTTGCTATACTTCTTCTATGTTTAGATATGTTTAAATACACAAATACTTACCATTGTGTCACAGTTGCCTGCTGTATTCAGTATATCAGCATGTGGTATGTGTTCTTAGTCTAGTAGCAAATAGGCCACATCATATAGCCTAGATGTGTAGTAGGCTATACCATCTAGGTTTCGGTAAATAGACTCTGTGGTGTTTATACAGTGATGAAATTGCCAAGCAGTGCATTTCTTAGAACATATCTTGTCAAGGAATGTATGATTGTTTCTTCTAACAAAGATGCCAGGCCTTTTACCAGTTATCTGTTGTGAAATAAACCATCTCAAACTTAGTGATATTATAAACTAAGAAGAGTCATCATTGTCACCTATCATGGGTCTAGGGCTTATCTTGGCTCAGCTAGTTGGTTCTTGCTCCAGTTCTTAAGTAGTTGCAGTTAGATGGTTCCTGGGAGCCATGAGCCAGAGCACCTATGTGTAGCTTCTCAGTAAGACTTGAGTTTCCTTACAGCAAGTGGCTGGTTTCAGAGGGCAAGTGGATGAAAGGAAAAGGGCAAAAGCCTAAGTGGCAACTGTATCAGCCTTTTTATCCTAGCCTTGGATGTCACGTAGCATCACTTCTATTGTTTTTTTTTGGTTGTTGTTTTTTGAGAAGGAGAGTCTCTCTGCTGCCCATGCTGGAGTGCAGTGGCATGATCTTGGCTCAACTTCAGCCTCTGCCTCCTGGATTCAAGCGATTCACCTGCCTCAGCCTCCTGAGTAGCTGGGATTACAGGTGCCTGCTACCACGCCAGGCTAATTTTTATATTTTTAGTAGAGACAGGGTTTTACCATGTTGGCCAGGGTGGTCTCAAACTCCTAACCTCGTGATTTGCCTGCCTTGGCCTCCCAAAGTGCTGGGATTTACAGGCGTGAGCCACCATGCCTGGCCTGTGTTTTGTTTTTAAGAAGCATGTCACTAAGACCAGCTCTTATTCCAGTGACAGGGAAGAGGATTTCACCTCTTGAGGGGAGAAGTGTAAAATATGTTGTGGAAAATGTAATACTTACCACAGACCTCATTCTACAAAATAGTGGCCTCTTGTTAGGGATTACCTTCTAAAGTCAGGGTAAATAGAAGATATCATGATGGGAGACCATTATACAGTCTCTGTCCAGCACAATGAGGATTTTTCTCTTGGTTCAAGAAAAAGTCACTGTTTCTTCCACTGAATATCAAATAAGATATATTTGGCTTGTGTTCACTGCCTCTCATGGAAAATAAGTACTAGAGAAGCATTCAGCAAGGTGCGATTATCAGATTTTGAGAGGCTCTGTGGAAAAGAAAATTGACATCACTATCAAACTCATTTCAAGACCTACATTTACTGAGTAAAGAAGGAAGGCAGGCAGAATTAATTACATTATTACTTTTATTTTTAAATTAATTTAGAGAAATTATATAGCTCAATTTATATAAATAAATATATGAACAATGCAACTACTTTCTTTTCCCAAATCTTTGTTTCAAATAAGAAGGGAAATAACATGATTGAGAGTTCTTTTTCCTTTTTATAGTAAAAATAATGCGATACAGTGTTTAAGGGCATATAAATGAATGAGAGTTAGTGTTGACCTTAAGCTGCTGTGATATATGTCAATTTAAAAATGCTAATATGTCACCTTAAGGAGGATAAAGAAAAAAGAAAAAAATGCTCATGTGAGAACAAGTGTGCCAGCAAGCCATGATCACCCTACACCTAATAAAACCGGTAAACAGGAAAACATAAAATGTACCTGTGAGGACAAATAGTATATATAAAATATTTTCAAAGAAACGAGTTACTCTTATGTACCTTAAATAGAAAGGAAAAACTATTATTTATTCAACTTAGGTATAACTGTCATGTTTTCCGTTGCTTATTCAATTTCTTTTGGGAAAGATAACACAGGTAAAGCCGCTCAATATGGCTTTGTGTTGGGCAGTTATGTTTCTTAGAACAGCTAACAAAAATGTAGCTTTTACGCCTCCCCCCCCCCCCCCCCGCCTTTTTTAAACACAGAATCTGAAATTGAAGAGGTAACATGTTCAGGATTACAGAATGGGAAATGGTGGAATCTAGACTCAAATGTAAAGCAGTATTATTTCCAAAGCAAGCTTCTTTTGTGTTCGGCTATATTGTTTCTTGAATTTTTAGTGATTTATTGGTAGGCTTTTTGTTATCTTCTATTAAAATTATATTGTCAAGTGTTGAAATATGCAGGTTATAACTAGTTGACTTGACACAGCTTGATTTTGTGTCACTTTTAAACTCACAGGGAGCAAAAACAAATAGAAACCACATATAAACAGCTTTCTAGGAACAGTAGTTACAGATACTGCTTCCTAAATTGTTCAGATATCTTAGCTTTTCACTTCTGTTTGTTCCAAGGTGGTCATATATTGTTATTTTTCAATAATCAGATTTAGTTGTTTGCCATTTTGTTTAGGGAATTACTATTAATTTTTTTAGGCCATTAAGCATGGTAAACTTCAGATGTTCCTCTTTTTAAACACCTGGTTCTCTTATATTCAGTGGTTTCACTTTTGTTACCTTGCCTCAATGTTGTTGAATCAGCAAACAAAGAAAACTGGTGATGTATGAAGACTACACTGTTAAATTACATTGTTGATGACTTGTTTATTAAACCAAGCAGTGAGAGAGATGGTATTGGGACATTCCCCTCATTTTATAATAAGTCGTATTATTGGCTAAATAGTATCGAGACTGTTTTTAGCTCTGCCTTGCTGAGTGATCTGTCTACAACTTAAATTAGACTGTGTCACTCCTTTGCTTTTAGGTCTTAGAAACTGCTGCTTACCAAAGTCTATATTACTTAGAATGGTATTTAAAACTTTTAAGTTCTGGCCCCCTGCTGACTACTCTAATGTCATTCTTATATATCTCAAAAGTCTATCCTACCTAACAAAGTTCCTCAACCGGCAACACCACTTACTTTTTTTCTGTATGTAGAGATAGTCTACACTTTGGTATTATATTCTGTCCTATTAGACTGACTGTCCCTTACCACCAGACTATTTGATCTCCTTTTTTCCTCACATTTGTAACTTTCTATATTCTTTTTAAGATATGCTTTTGCTCTTTTGCTCAGAGTTGAGTGCAATGGTGCAATCATAGCTCACTATGACCTTGAACTCTTAGGCTCAAGCAGTCCTCCTGCCTCAGGCTCCCAGGTAGCTGGGCTACAGACATATACCACCGTTACTAATTTTATTTTTATTTTTAGAGACGGAGTTGCTATGTTGCCCAGGCTGGTCTTGAACTCCTGGCCTCAACTCCTGCCTCAACTGGGATTAGAAGTGTAAGCCACCGAGCTGGGTGGCTGTCATGTTTTATCTAAAATTAGAAACTGCTTGAGGCAAGGACCATTGTTTTATTTATCTTTGTATCTTCAATGCTCAGTACCTAGTAGCAACTCAGAAAATGTTTGTTATCTTTCTGACGTGTTTGTCCTGTTTATATTTGTTGTATTTAGCATCAGAAAGCCAAATGTGGTCATTCAACATTAATTTGGCTGATTCCATTTATTTTAGTCCAGAACTGCTACTTAAGAGTTTAGGTTTGACCTTTTTGTGCCGGTGAAGTCTAGTTGTTTTGATAATAGATCTCAATTGGTTGAGGTGTAATGAAAAAGGCAGTCAGGTGTCTAGAAGTGACTGTGACAATTGCAGATTTATCTTGTTAGTATATGACTGGTTTTTTCAGTGTTTAAAGTCTGTGTCACATTAGGTTTTCAGGTTTAGATTTCCTAACTTTGAAACACAAATTTCCCTTTTTAGAAGAATAGGCATTGAGCTGTTGAGCATGGGTAGAAAGATAGAGACAGAGTGATTTGCACAATAATTAACGATTATATTTATATTTGGATTTTCACTTATTTGAACTTTCAGATTTCAGCTCAAAACTTTGGTATAAGTAAAGTATATTGATAAGACTCTTTGGATGAAAGTAACTGAAACCAGTAAAAATAAGGTAATAAGAATGTAATGGTGTCTTATGGACACTCAAGGACTAGAATGCAGTTAATCTCAGAAAAGATGTAGAACGAATAACTGGAAGTCCATCAGGAATCCAGAGCCATCACTCTTTTATATTTTTTTCTCTTCAAATGATCATTCTGTTTCTGTGTCCATATGGTGGAAGATGTCAGCTCCATAGATTATGGCTTCAGATGTTAACAGTTCCGCTAAATACAGAGACAGAATTGCTGTCTTTCAGTCCCATAGAGGGTCACCCCATTCTGAGGGCTGTTCTCCCATTTGAAAGGGGTGGCCTTCTGTGGTACCAGGTAACACTGCTCTTCTAGATGGAGCACACTGGAAAGAGGAAGGGCACCCGACTCAACCAAGTCAATCATTTTCTCTCTCCCCAGGATATGTAAGTGGGACTGAAAGATAGCAAGTCTATGCAGGTTGCTTATTGCGCATGCTGCTTGCCAAGCTGTATACCTGTAAGGGCTGCAGTTTTAAAATTTGTGTAAAGGTGCTTTATGGATTTGTGGTAACTTTTTCTCAGAGGAAGGAGAAGTCATTATGAATTGGGGGACTATTCCAAGGGGGTTTGCTATGTTATTCTTTTGGGTATTTATTGTCCATCTTAGTATAGCCAGACTCTTAGCATTGAAATATTAGGTGGTATTATAAAGCTTTACTTTTATAAGTGGTAATAACCTTTGAAAATCCTTCTGTAATATAATGCTGAGAGTGATCTAGCTTTCTTTGGAAGGTTTTTGATGTTCCTGATCATTCCCAGCCTAAACTAACCTCGAGGAAAATGAGAACTTCAACTTGACCTTTCACTGTTTTGCCAATTCCTACCATTTTTTCTGTTTCCTTTTGGTTCTTTTATTTCTGTTCCTTCTGTTCAAATTAGAGAAAATAATAAACTTATAAAGAAATTCACCTTAGTAAATTAGGATCCTGTCTCTTCCAGATTGGTTTGCATTTTAATAGAGGATGTACAAAGAGGGACGAGAAGAAATAACGGTGGAATTTTATGCACTGTGGCACTCATGTCTAGGATTCTCAAATCCGGTCATGCTTTTCAGCAGGTTCGGTTTCTAGGGCAGTAGACACACTGCATAAAAACATTTTATTTATAGTCAGTTTCATTTAAAATACCACTTAAAGAACCAAAGAAGTAATTAGTATATTGAATTGGGTAGGCGGAGATGAGGAGTCAAGTAGTAAGGCAAAAGGCCTCACCTGAACAAAGGATTTGATTCAGTAGTAAATTGTATAAAGGCAAATTGGGAATCACTAAGGAGGTTTGGGGATTAAGTAATGTATTTTAGGTTTTTAAATGGGAAAGGGAGATAGTAAAATAAATGATTTTAAGGAAAAAGATTAGGTGCTGACTGAATAGAATTAGGGAATCAGTTTGGAATCTGTTGTGCTAATACATAAATCTGGGCTGAGGCCAGGCTCAGTGACTCATGCCTGTAATTCCAGCACTTTGGGAGGCAGAGGCTGGGGGATTGCTTCAGGCCAGGAGTTCAAGCCCAGCCTGGGCAACATAGTGAAACTCTTGTCTCTACAAAATGAAAACTAAAACAATTAGCCAGATGTGGTGGTACACACATGTAGTTCCAGCTACTTGAGAGGCTGAGGTGGGAGGATTGCTTTGAGCCTAGGAGGTTGATTATGCCATTGCCCTCCTGCTTAGGTGACAGAGAGGAGAGTCAGTGTCTCCAAAAAAAAAAAGACATAAAAGTGGCATTAACTGATGTCCTAAAATTTTTCTTTTAAATATATATTTTAATTGAGGCATAATTCACTTATAATTTACCATTTTACAGTATACAATTCAGTAGTTGTTAGTATTTTTTACACTTTGTATACCCATTATCACTATTTAATTCTAAAACATTTCATCAGGGCTTCAAAAAAAAAAAAACCAAACAAAAAACCCATACTCATTGGCACTCACTCCCCATTCTTGTCTGTCCCCAGATCATGGCAACCTCTAATCTACTTTGTTGATTTGACTATTCCTGACATTTGATAAAAATCAAATCATACTATATGTGGCCATTTGTGTCTGGTTTAACATGGTTAATGTTTCCAAAGTTCATCCATGTTGTATCACGTATCAGTACTTCATTGCTTTTATAGCTGAATAATACTCCATTATAGGGATAGATGACATTTTGTTTATTCATTGGCTGATGGACATTAAAAAAAAGTTGTTTTTACTTTTTGGTTACTGAATAAGGCTGCTATGAACGTTAGTTACAAACTTTTCTGAGAACATGTGTTTTCAATCCCTTTGGATACCTGGGAGTGAAATTGTATCATATGGTAATTGTGTTTAACTTTTTGGAGGAACTGCCAACCTATTTTTCAAAGTGACCACACCATTTTGCATTCCCATTAGCTGTTTTTGAAGTTCCAATTTCTCCACATCCTCCCAGTTTGTTATTGCCTATCTTGATTATAGCCATCCTAGTGTGTGTAAAATGGCATATCATTGTAGTTTTGACTTGTATTGCCCAAATGACTAATGATATTAGCAACTTTATGGGCTTTTTGTGGCATCTGTTTAATCTTTGGAGAAATGCCTTTCAGACCCTTTGCCCATTTTTAAGTTTTTTTGTTTTTTTGTTTAGTTGTAAGAGTTCTTTATTCTGGCTAACAGTTCATTATCAAATACACGATTTATAGATATTTTATCCCATTCTGTGGTTTGTCTTTTTACTTTATTGGTAGTGCTAATATTTTTTATTTTAATAGGAATATCTCTAGTGTTTGTTTTATTCTGGACACTGATAGTTAGTTTCTTAATGAGGAAAAACAGTGTTTCTAATATACCAAGAATTTTGTCAAGAGCAGATGTTGAATTTTATTTAGATGCCCTTTTGGTATTCCCCTTTTGTCTTATTGTTTGATGATGTATTGTCAGTAGATTTTTCGCATGTATATTCACCTTGGCATTCCTAGAATCAATTCTCCTTAGTCATGTTTTACTGTTACTGTTGCATTTGAGTTGCTTCTGTATAATTTAGGATTTTTTGAAATATTCTTTAAATATAACATTTTTGTTCTTGAATCTAAATGTTAAATCTAGATTCAAAAATACTTCAAAAAATCCTAAATTACATAGAAGCAACTAAATGATTGCTTCATACTAACTTTGAGAGGTGTTGGTATCAGAGTTATACTGATTTCGAAATGTTCCTTCTTTCTTGTGAACCTGGAACCTCGTGATCAGATTTCACCCCCTGAAAGTTTGCAAGCACTGGATTCATGTTGTCTTTTACAGAAGTAACTTTGGCAAATTTCACCCATGATTTCATCTATGATTTTCCATTTCTTGAGAAAATTTTTATAATTTATATAAAGTCATATAATATAAAGCACATCGCTATTTGAGCTTAGTAATTTTTTATTTTTAAAAAATACTTTTTGTTTGTTTGTTTTTGAGGCAGGGCCTCGCCCAGTCACCCAGTCTGGAGTGCAGTGGCATAATCATAGCTTACTGTAGCCTGATAGCCTCAAAATCTTGGATTCATGTGATCCTCCTGAGCAGCTGGGACAATAGGCACATTGTCACCATGCCCAGCTAATTTTGTAATTTTTTTGTAGAGATGAGGTGTCACTGTGTTGTGCAGGCTGGTCTCTAACTCCTGGCCTCAAGTGATCCTCCCACCTCAGCCTCCCAAAATGCTGGGATTATAGATGTGACCTACTGCACCTGGCCTAAAAATACTTTTTATCTGTGTTGTTAAATTACCATTCTGATTACTACTCGTATGTTTTATTTCTTTAAATCTGCTGGGAAATTGTCTGTTCTTTATGTTTTTCTACTTCCACCAAAAACAGAACAGAATGATGGATTTAATCATCATTTTTGCTGTTTTTCTTTTCTAAATAATTAATTCCTGCTTTTTTCTTTAAATCCCTTCATTGAATAGAGATACTGAATGGGCAGTTGGATATACAAGTATGAGGTTTAGGAGAGTGGTCCAGGCTTCAGTGTAGCAGGCATTTCTAGTGTCCTGTATCACAGTTCTCTTGGCTCACCTCTGATTTTTTAACCCCTCCTGCAGGAAATAGTACCATGAAAGCTTACACTCGCCTCAGGCTGAGCTTCGTGCTGCAAACACACTCTTCATTTTTTGGCCCCAGTGATTTCTTTTCTGTGGGAGACCAACAAGATTAGAAAGCAAGCATAGATTGGTAGTGAGGCAGAGGTAATGCCTATAGACGCGGTGCTGCTCCTGTATCTTACTGGATGGATAAAAAGCTCACCTCTCATCCTGTCTGGAGATAATTTTGAGAAACCATCTCTTGAGAGATTTAAGTAGATTGATCCCCTGTTGTCTTTAGGGATGATACTTTGTATTGGCTTTTCTTCCATTCCTGTCTTATTCTTTCTGCTCCCTTAGGTCGTTCTCTAGACAAACTGCTTTTACTCAGGTTCTTACCTCAGCCATTGCTTTTGGGAGAACCCAAACTAAGACAGCAGTCATTAGAGTACTTAGTATTTAAAAGGTAGATAAGAGTTTAGGAATTGAAATGGGATGATCACCAAAGATGTGAGTATATATAGAAAAGAACGTCAAGATCTATGTTCTTTGTATCATTAGGAATGTGTTAAGAGGTTGGCATAAAGAGGAGCAACTAGCAAAGGAAACAGGTTTGACTAGTGATGCAGGAACAAAACTAGGAGGATGTGTGGTGTCTTGGAAGTGAAATGAAGAAAACTTGTAAGGGGAAGTGATGCTGCTAAGAAAGCAAGGGGCAGATGTGAATCTAGGTTATCTGTTGAATTAATTAATTCGTTAATTAATTTTGAGACAGAGTCTTGCTCTGTCGCCCAGGCTGGAGTGCAGTGGCGCGATCTTGGCTCACTGCAACCTTTGCCTCCTAGGTTCAAGTGATTCTGCTGCCTCAGCCTCTTGAGTAGCTGGGATTACAGACATGTGTCATGATGCTCAGCTGATTTTTGTATTATTAGTAGATGTAGGATTTCACCATGTTGGCCAGGCTGGTCTTGAACTCCTGACCTCAAGTCATCTGCCTACCTCAGCCTCCCAAAGTGCTGGGATTACAGGCATGAGCCACCACACTCAGCCATGTTATTTTATTTTATTTTATTTTATTTTTTCAAGATGAAGTTTTGCTTTGTCACCTAGGCTGTAGTGCAGTGGTGCAATCTCAGCTCACCGCAACCTGTGCCCCCCAGGTTCAAGTGATTCTCTTGCCTCAGTCTCCCGAATTGCTGAATTTACAAGTGCCCGCCACCAACGCCTGGCTAATTTTTGCATTTTTAGTAGAAATGGGGTTTCACTATGTTGGCCAGGCTGGTCTTGAACTCCCAGCCTCAAGTGATCTGCCCACCTTGGCCTCCCAAAGTGCTGGGATTACAGGTGTGAGCCACTGCTTGTGGCCAGATTATATCTTGAATTTAGACATTTTAAGAACAGTTGGCCAGGCACAGTGGCTCACACCTGTAATCCCATTTCTTTGGGAGGCCGAAGCAGGTGGATCATGAGGTCAGGAGATCGAGACCATCCTGGCCAACATGGTGAAACCCCGTCTCTACTAAAAATACAAAAATTAGCTGGACATAGTCCTAGCTACTCGGGAGGCTGAGGCAGGAGAATCACTTGAACCCAGGAGGCAGAGGTCTCAGCGAGCCAAGCCACTGCTACAGGATTTCGTTTTATGGGGAAAGAGTTTAGAATCCAGTCAAGTCTGTGTAAGAGGCTGGTCACAGTGGCTCACACCAGTAATCCCAGCACTTCGGGAAGCTGAGGTGCTTGAATTACCTGAGGCCAGGTGTTTGAGACCATCCTGGCCAACATGGTGAAATGCCATCTCTACTAAAAATAAAAAAATTAGCTGCATGTAGTGGCACAGATTTGTAATCCCCACTACTCTGGAGGCTGAAGCATGAGAATTGCTTGAACCTGGGAGGCCGAGGTTGCATGAGGCCGAGATCATGCTGCTGTACTCCAGCCTGGTTGACAGAATGAGACTGTCTCATACACAGAAAAGAAAGATTATATGAGAAAGCTATTTCTAGGTTTGAAACAATGCCATGATTTAATTGCCGTCATATTAAGCAATAGAATTGTGAATATACATATTTGTGATCCATATTGTCACAAATGTCTTTTTGCACAGCTTTTATTGACCTATTTGTTGAAAATAGCCACGTCAACTCTATGCTAGGAACAGGTGAAATTTACCCAGACTTCCATTCTTTATTTTCTGCAGTTTCACCTTTTCCAAGTATTGTTATGAGTCATATTGAGCTGTTTTTTTTCCCCTCATTCTCTTTCACCTCTTCCTTCAGATTATAGAATGGTCTAATGTCAGTCTTTCAGAGTTAATTCTGTCTGAGATGTTTGCATTTGTAGTCATATTTCTAATTGTGGAATGAATACGTCTTTCTGTTGAAAAAAAATTGAGGCTCTCTTTCCTAAATTATGTCAGTCCTCCTACACTGAGATGGAAGAGAATTCCACAGATTCTTCTTCTACCTTGACCTATACTTTTAAAAATAGGGCTAGCAAAAATTGGTTGACTCAAGGAAGCCTTAATGATCTGAATTTCAGAGATAACAAAGAGTTCTGTGTAGGTGAATGTGGTAGTTTCCCTGCCTCGGAGCAGGTGCCCGGTGTCGGTAGAGGCAGATAATATGGGAAGACATTGAAGGGATAGGATAAAGGCATTTAAGAATTAGGATCCTTGAATGACTTTATGGGCTTTAGAGAAGATGTGGGACTCTTGACAGAGTCTCAAAGGCAGAAATCAAATAATTAAGCATGATACTTTGACCTATCTTCCCCTGTTACGTTTTTCCAAGAAGTTGAAGGAGAGGAGAGGATTGAAAAGCATAGAGAAATCATGTAGTCCTGCAAATTCAAGGAGTGCTTGAAATTTGGGACCCTGTTGGACTTGAATCTGAAGGTAAACTGAACCAAAAGTATTTGGAACTGCAACCCAAGCTTCTATTACCTCAGATTTGACAAGGTTGAAAAGGTGGCTGTGGGTGGTGATAGGGGTTGTGGGTTGGGCTGATTGCGTATGAATTCAGTCTGATTAAAGCTGCTGCCAGTCGCAACTCAAATGGACTTTACTAGAAATATGAATTACCAACCAGTTATCCTGAGAGAAGTAGAAGGACCTTACATTCCCTGGGAAATAACACTTAAAACAATCTTATAGTTGGGCATGGTGGTTTTTGTCTATAATTCTAGCACTTTGAGAGGTGGAAGCAGGAGAATTGCTTTATCCAGGAGTTCAAGACTAGCCTAGGGAACATAGTGGAACTCTGTCTTCATACAAAATTAGAAAATTGCTTAGTGTGGTGGTACAAGCCTATTGTCCCAGCTATTTGGGAGACTGAGGTTGGGGATTGCTTAAGCCTGGGAGGTTGAGGCTGCAGTGAGCTAAGACTGTGCCGCTGCACTCCAGCCTGGGTAACTGAGACCCTGTCTCAAAAAAAAGAAAACTCAAAACCAAATGAACCAAAAATTATACTGAATTTTTGACTGTTACTTTATAGTGTCTAGAATATTATAAAAACAATGAAACATACAAAGACATGGAAAAGGGTGAATGTATAGGCTTATAGATGACCCAGTTATTGGAATGAGGAGACAAGAACATTAAGGCAATTGGCAGGATAATATGTGGGGGATTGAGTATTTCAGGAGAATAATGGAAATTTAAGAAACCAAATGCATATTCTGGAACTGAAAAATAGAGTATCTTAAATTAAAAAATGGATCAAATAGCCTTAATGGCACAGATTTATGATAAGAAACAAAGATGGAAGGAGATGGTAAATGTGTGAATAAATATGAAAGTTTACTTTCCAGTTTTTAAATTTATATAAGTGACAGTGGATAGCACAAAGCAAACAATAACAATGTATTATATAATTTGTAGTATGAGAGCACAAAAGATGGAAGTAAATATACACATACTCTTTTACAGTACTTAGATTATATATGAAATGGTATAATATATGAAAATGGGCTATGATGAATGAAGAATGCATATTGTAAATTCTAGAGCAACCAAAAAAAGTAGGATAGCTAAAATCTATAAAAGGAGATAAAGTGGAATTTTCGAAAGGAAAACTATATTAGAAGGTAAGAAAAGGGGGACAAAGAAAAATAGAAAATAAATAATGTTGAGGCTGGGCACAATGGCTCACACCTGTAATCCCAGCCCTTTGGGAGGCCGAGGCAGGGGGATCACTTGAGGTCAGGAGTTCGAGACCAGCCTGGCCAATGTGGGAAAACCCTGTCCCAACAAAAATACAAAACTTAGCCAGGTGTGGTGTTGGGCGCCTATAGTCTCAGCTACTCAGAAGGCTGAGGCAGGAGAATCACTTGAACCCAACAAGTGGAGGTTGCAGTGAGCCAAGATCGTGCCGCCACACTCCAGCCTGGTAACAGAGCAAGACTCCGTCTTAAAAAAAAAAAAAGACTGGGTATGGTGGCTTATGCCTGTAATCACAGCACATACGGAGGCTGAGGCGGGCAGATTACTAGGTCAGGAGATTGAGACCATTCTGGCTAACATAGTGAAACACTGTCTCTACTAAAATAACAAAAAATTAGCCAGGTATGGTGGCACATGCCTGTAATCCCAGCTACTTGAGAGGCTAAGGCTGGGGAATTGTTTGAACTTGGGAGGCAGAGGTAGCGGTGAGCTGAGATCACACCACTGTACTCCAGCCTTGCTACAGAGCAAGACTCTCTCTCAAAAAAAAAAAAAAAGGAAAATAATGTATAGTTTCAAGTTCTGTCATAGCAATAATTACATAAAATATGAAAGATCTAAGCCCACCATTAAAACATAGAAATTATCACATTCGATTTCTAAAAAGATCCAATATTATGCTTTCTACAAGTGGATACTTGAAATGTAAAGACATTTGGTTAAAAGTAATAGATGGAAATATGTATCATATTAACACTAATCAAAAAAAGCTTTTATGGCTATAGTGACATCAGACAAAATATTAAAAGACAGGGATTACTAGCAGGAAAAAAAGCCCTCATAATGTTAAAAGGATATATTTACCAAGAAGATATGAGCCCTAAAAAATATCTATTGACTTTATAATGGACCTCCTACATGAAATAAAAATAGACAAAAGAACAGACAAATTTACAACTATAGTTAAGAGATGCCTATACTTTTTGGTAACTTACAGAAAAAGCCATAAATTGGTTAGAATATAGAAGATTTGAACACAACTGTCAACCAATTTTATCTGATTGACATTTATAGATGTCATTCTCAAATCCCCTTCACTCCACACCAACCAGGCTGCGTGCCCAGCCAGGCCTCTGACACTCTCAGTGCAGCCCGTGATTGGAAACTCACCATCATCAGGCTTGGTTTAAGAGATGGTTGCAGAGGGAGCAGGGTCTGGCGTGGACTTGGATGCCCTGTGGCTATCAGTTCTGCTGACACTTTGACCCAAAATAGATAAAGTGCTGAGCAAGCAGTGTACGCTGGAGCCTCAGTGAGTCCATCTGCACAGTGGGGAGCATGAAGAGATGGTTTTGGCCTATACTTCTGCTTGTTCAGCTCTTCAGCTCACAGAAAGGATGCTAGTCCATGAAGGTGACCTCATAGTACTGGTTAATTAAACTTTATTGCTCACTGAAAAAAATATAGCCAGGTATATCTTGTGATCTCTTTAGGTAAATAGAAAATGTTCTGTATTAAAAAAAAAAAACATTTATAGTGATTTTACTTCTCAATTTTTATAGTAATTCTCAAACTGAGACTTTTTTCAAAATAATCTCCAGTAGAGGATGGGGAGAGCTAAATGATAGTGGCTATAATATGGATGAAATAAGATTGACCATGCATTGATTATTATTGAAACTGTGTTGGAAAAAGGAATCACATGACATTTTAAGACAAAGACTTTTGAGTTTTATACTGTATCTAATTTACTAAATCAGCATTTCTAGGGAGAGGATAATAGTATCTATATTTTTCAAAAATAATGAGTGAATATTAACTAGCTACTTATAATTACAGCCAAGTTTTGTTTTATTTTCTTCCTCATGAGCAGCTTTTTAAATTGATGGCAGGATTTACTAGGGCAGTCTATGAATGGTTGCCCAGATCCTACTTATGAAAATATCCATGAGCTCTTCTTTTTCTCTACTAAATTATTTCTATCTGCCTACAAATCCACTGTTGTATCTTTTCATGCATATTTGGCACTAGCAACTACTTTATTTTTCCAATGTTTAATTAGCAAAACTACCTGAGTTGTCTATTCTAGTTCTTCTGTTCTTTCTTGAATTTCCTCCAAATAGTGTTTTGCCCCACCACTAGAGGTGATCTTGTCAAGATAACTAGTCACTTTTATGTTCATACACAGTGGCCATACTAAGTCCTTATTAACAGAGTTTGTAACTTTTTCCTCCTAAAACATTTTTTCCACTTGGCCTTTAGAATAGCAGCCTTTTTTTTTTTTCTCGGGAGGGAGGTGTTTCTTTTGCCTCACTTGACTGCTTCTCTTCAGTTTCCTTTGCTGGTCCTCTCTCTTCTTTCTAACCCTTAATTTTATAATGTTTTGGGGCTCAACCATTGAACCTATTCTCTTTTTTGTCTGCCCTCATGCCTTGATGATCTCATCTAATTTCATTGCTTTAAATATCATCTATAAGCAGATGACTTTTAAATTTATATCCTCAGCTTGGATCTCTTCCCACATCTCTGAATGCCTGTATCCAGCTGCTTACACAGTGTCCTACTCACATACCTTTCAAGTATTTCAAACTAAAGTTTTTGAATATAAGCATCTCTTTTTCTCTCTGCCCTGCTCCTACCATGGTCTTCTTCCATTTCAGTTTACTGGCAGCTTCGTTCTACCAGACTGTCATATCTGGGAGTATATAGGAGTGACAGAAGATTTGGTGGCCAACTTTGCTTGCTGTACACAGAACTTTTTTTGTGGCATGCAGAATATGTAGAATTCTTAAGAGAATGTTAAACAACTTAGTCCTATACCATTTGGCATAGCGACAAAGAGTTTGATGTATTTAGGTTAGTTCTGTAATTTTGAAACATATAAATGAATATCACTCAGAGTTTTTAAGAAAAAGATTATTATGTATACACTTTTTATTAAGACTATTGTTTCATATTTTAGGCTGTCTTACTTTGGAACGTGTTGGCTGCAAGAACAGAAAACATAACAATAGTTTAAGCAAATAGGGAATTAGTTTTCCCACATACCAGGAAATCCAGAAGCAGGGAATAGTTAGCATTAATTCAGCTGCAGCAGTGCTATTTGAGACCACAGCTTGTTTTGTCTTTTTCTTCTGTTAGTCTTATTTATTGGCTGATTTATTAATCCTCATGCTTGTTGACTTACAGTAATAGGTTGCTTGTTGCAGTATTAGACACTGTGTACAGATGCAAGGCTAGAAAAATGAGAGAGTGGTGGTATCAGATATATTTGCTCTGATTTATCAGGAAAGCAAATGTTTTCCCAGGATTAATCCCCATTTCACCCCCAAAGCAGACTTCAGAATATAAGTCTTTGATATTCACTGTGTTATCCATTTCTTATTGATCCCTCCAGGCACGGGAAGCTCAAAAGTAGTAATTGAGCTGGGCCCCTTACTGCCCTGAATAATCCAGAGTCTTAAAAGGAAAAGCCAGGTCACACCTGTAAACCCAGCACTTTGGGAGGCTGAGGTGGGTGGGAGAATTTATTGAGCTCAGGCGTTTGAGACCAGCTTGGGCAGCATGGTGAGACCCTGTCTCTAAAAAAAAAAGGTAGCTGAGTGTGGTTTGGGTGCACACTTATGGTCCCAGCCCCTCAGAAGGCTAAGGCAGGAGGATCGTTTGATCCCAGGAGGTCGAGGCTGAAGTGAGCCATGATTTTGGCACTGCATTCCAGCCTGGGCAGCAGACCAAGACCCTGTCTCCAAAAAAAAAAAAAAAGGCATAGTGGCTCACACCTGTAATCCCAGCACTTTGGGAGACCAAGGCAGGTGGATCGCTTGAGCTTAGTTTGAGACCAGCCCAGCCAACATGACAAAACCCCGTCTCTACTAAAAATACAAAAAAAAAATTAGCCAGGTGTTGTGGCATACACCTGTAATCCCAGCTACTTGGGAGGCTGAGGCAGGAGAATTGCTTGAACCCAGGAAGCAGAGGTTTCGGTGAGCTGAGATTGT
Source organism: Callithrix jacchus (assembly GCF_049354715.1). Taxonomy (NCBI): domain Eukaryota; kingdom Metazoa; phylum Chordata; class Mammalia; order Primates; family Cebidae; genus Callithrix; species Callithrix jacchus. Next base: position 143,516,499 of record NC_133503.1, on the reverse strand, counting down.
ACTACTGCACTTCAGTCCGGGCAACAGAGTGATACGACTCAAAAAAAAAAAAAAGTCTTAGAAGGGAAAATAAGTCCTATAAGCATCATTAACAGTGTCTGCCACATAGAACTATGAAAAATTACCAAAATATAATTGGCCATTCAAGTTTATTTGCATGGAAAATTATTTATTTCTCAGTAAGTTCAAATTAATGGCATTTTAATGGTAGGTGAGAGAGTGTTTATATAATGAGGGCTCTCAATAGTTTATAAATGTATGAAGACTGTTCACTATAAAGATAGCCATTTGGCTAGGTGCAGTGGCTCATGTTTGTAATCCCAGCACTTTGGGAGATTGAGGTGGGAGAATTGCTTAAGTGCAGGAGTTAAAGACCAGCATAGCCAACATAGTGAGACCCTATCTCTACAAAAAGTTTTAAAATTAGCAAGGTGGGGTGGTGTTATAAGTAAAATTTTGATGCCGTAAAAGAAACAGCACTCGGAAGGCTGAGTGTGGTGGCTCATGCCCATAATCCTAACACTTTGGGAGGCCAAGTCGGGCGGATCGCCTGAGGTCAGGAGTTCAAGACCAGCCTGACCAACATGGAGAAACTCTATCTATACTAAAAAATGAAAAAAAAAAAATATAGCCGGGTGTGGCAGCACATGCCTACAATCCCAGCTACTTGGGAGGATGAGGCAGGAGAATTGCTTGAACCTGGGAGGCATAGGTTGTGGTGAGCCCAGATCGTGCCATTGCACTCCAGCCTGGGCAACAAGAGCGAAACTCCATCTAAAAAAAAAAGAGAGAGAAAGAAATAGCACTCCAATATAAATCCTCTTAGCAAGGCAGTTTACTTCTATAGAAGGGTGCGGCATATGGATGTATGGATGGAGCAATGGTAGCCACACGCTTGGACAAGGAGGGAAAGGGTACTTATGCCTGAAAAGGGGTAAGGGAGGTAGGGGAGGTGTTTTCCCCTACTGCTGTGTTGTTTCCCTATTGGCTAGGGTTAGACTGCACAAGCTAGACTAATTCCAATTGGCTATTTTAAAAAGAGCAGGGATCCAAGCTGGAGTGGCTGGGTGGGTGTGTTGGTGAAGGATGGTTATGGACGAATCAGAGCAAGTAGCCAGGGGTGACCTAGGTCAAAGAAGGTGACAGGAGCAGATGGCTGGGATGAGTCAGGATGGAGCCCGGGGCAAGGGGAACAGATATGAACTACTGATTAGAACCAGTGGAGAAGGTTGTTTACTGGAATTACAAGGAAGTTAAACTTTAAAATAGAGAATTAAAGAATAAGAGAGCTGAACACACATACTAATTCTTTGAAGAGAAACTTGGGGTTCACTGTTATAGTGGTATGCACCTGTACTACTTAGGAGGCTACTTAGGAGGCTGAGGTGGGAGGATTGATTGAGTCCAGGAGTTTGAGGCTGCAGTGAGCCATGTCTGTGCCACTGGACTCCAGCCTACGTGATAGAGTGAGAACCAGTCTCTTAAAAAAAAAAAAAAGCTAATCATTTATTTAGAAGCTAGGAAATTTGTGTATGTGTGTGCATACACTTGTGTGTGTGTGTTTTAAGAGGCTACTATTTTGGTTTGACTATTTGGTCTTAAGTATTTTCAGTTTACAAATTTAAATTTTTGAGAAGTTTAACTTTTATATAAATTAGAAATTAAAAGAGATGTTTCTTAAAGTTATAAAGATCCATTTTTATTGTTAATTTTGGTTCTCTTTTTGCTTTCCACAGAATGTTGGCTCAATTAAGAAACATCAGGGAGATAAATTCAACCCATTGGTAAGTAACTTTGATTTCTTTTGGTAGAAAGTTTTCAGAAGCCAGTTGCAGGGACACATGCCTGTAATCCCAGCACTTTGGGAGATCAATGTGAGAGGATCACTTGAGTCCAGGAGGTCAAGACCAACCTGGCCAAAATGGTGAAATTCCCATCTCTGCAGAAATTACAAAAAGTAGCTGGCCATGGTGGCTGGTGGCATAGTGGTGGCCTCTGGAGGTTGAAGTGGGAAGATCCCTTGAGCCTGGGAGGTTGAGGGAGCAGTGAGCCAAGATCGCACCTTTGCACTCCAGCGTGGACAAGAGTGTGACCCTGTTTTTTGTTGTTGTTTGTTTTGTTTGTTTGTTTTTGAGATGGAGTCTCTCTCTGTCACCCAGGCTGGAGTCCAGTGGCGAAATCTTGGCTCACTGCAACCCCCGCCTCCTGGGTTCAAGTGATTCTCCTGCCTCAGCCTCTCGAGTAGCTGGGACTACAGGCGCATGCCACCATGCCTGGCAAATTTTTTGTATTTTTAGTAGAGACGGTGTTTAACCCTGTTAGCCAGGATGGTCTCGATCTCCTGACCTCATGATCCGCCCACCTGGGCCTCCTAAAGGCCCTGAGTCACTGTGCCCGGCCTTTTTTTTTTTTTTAAAAAGCTTATTACTGTGCTCATTTTCTGGGTCAATACTTTCTTCTCCATTCTGATTAGAAGACTCTTAAGGTCTACAGTGTTACTTCTGATTTATAAAGTGGCTCTTCCTTGAGAAGCTGTGAGGACCCGCAGCATGCAGACGTCTTCTGCTTAATGCTCATCTCGGTGTCTGCAGCACTCTCCGCTTCTCTCCTAGGCGACAAGACCCGGAGGTTAGAAATCCACCATATCTATTCTCAAGATCCATGCCAGGGAGATCTTTGACTCTCATGGGAATCCCACTGTCGAGGTTGATCTCTTCACCGCAAAAGGTCTCTTCAGAGCTGCTGTGCCTAGTGGTGCTTCAACTGGTATCTATGAGGCCCTAGAGCTCCGGGACAATGATAAGACTCGCTATATGGGGAAGGGTGTCTCAAAGGCTGTTGAGCACATCAATAAAACTATTGCGCCTGCCCTGGTTAGCAAGACACTGAATGTCACAGAACAAGAGAAGATTGACAAATTGATGATCGAGATGGATGGAACAGAAAATAAATCTTAAGTTTGGTGCAAATGCCATTCTGGGGGTGTCCCTCGCTGTCTGCAAAGCCGGTGCTGTTGAGAAGGGGGTCCCTCTGTACCGCCACATCGCCGACTTGGCTGGCAACTCCGAAGTCATCCTACCAGTGCCGGCATTCAACGTCATCAATGGCGGTTCCCATGCTGGTAACAAGCTGGCCATGCAGGAGTTCATGATCCTCCCAGTGGGTGCCGCAAACTTCAGGGAAGCCATGCGCATCGGAGTGGAGGTTTACCACAACCTGAAGAACGTCATCAAGGAGAAATACGGGAAAGATGCCACTAATGTGCGATGAAGGCGGGTTTGCTCCCAACATCCTAGAGAATAAAGAAGGCCTGGAGCTGCTGAAGACTGCAATTGGGAAAGCTGGCTACACCGATAAAGTGGTCATCGGCATGGATGTGGCAGCCTCCGAGTTCTACAGGTCTGGGAAGTATGACCGGACTTCAAGTCTCCTGATGATCCCAGCAGGTACATCTCACCTGACCAGCTGGCCGACCTGTACAAGTCCTTCATCAAGGACTACCCAGTGGTGTCTATCGAAGATCCCTTTGACCAGGATGACTGGGGAGCATGACAGAAGTTCACAGCCAGTGCAGGAATCCAGGTGGTGGGGGATGATCTCACAGTGACCAACCCGAAAAGGATTGCCAAGGCTGCAAATGAGAAGTCCTGCAACTGCCTGCTGCTCAAAGTGAACCAGATCGGCTCCGTGACCGAGTCCCTGCAGGCGTGCAAGTTGGCCCAGGCCAATAGTTGGGGCGTCATGGTGTCTCATCGTTCTGGGGAGACTGAAGATACCTTCATCACCAACCTGGTGGTGGGGCTGTGCACTGGCCAGATCAAAACTGGTGCCCCTTGCCGATCTAAGCGCTTGGCCAAGTACAACCAGCTCCTCAGAATTGAAGAGGAGCTGGGCAGCAAGGCCAAGTTTGCTGGCAGGAAATTCAGAAACCCCCTGGCCAAGTAAGCAGTGGGCAGGCCAGCCCTTCAGTCGCCTGTTGGCTAATTAGACTCCTCCCCTCTTGTCAGCTCGGGCAGCTCCAGGCCCCCCCAACCAACACTTGCAGGGGTCCCTGCTAGTTAGCTCCCCTCGCCCACCACCATGGAGTTCACACTGCTTGCTTAGAACTTCTACAGAAGCCAAGCTCCCTGGAGCCCTCTTGGCAGCCCTAGCTTTGCAGTCATGTAATTGGCCCAAATCGTTGTTTTTCTCACCTCGCTTTCCACCAAGTGTCTGGAGCAATATGAACCTCCAGGGTCATCTCCGGGGTGGCCACAGGCAAGATCACCAGTGGTTTTGTGCTCAAAATAAAAGGCATCAGTGAACCATGAGAATAAAAAAAAAAAAAAAAAAGTGGCTCTTCCTTATGACATACCTGAAATTCTAATTAACAGTTCCCATGTTGATCAGTTCAGTTCTGATCAGGCGGGGCTTTCTTCCTTTTTGATTACTTCCTTGTATTATTGTGTAAAGGAGAATTAGTCTTTGGGTACTGTTACTCATTTACTTCCCTTTCATATGTTACTTTCCTCCTCTGCCCTCAAGAATTAAGGTTCTTATCCTTTCTTATCAGTCAGCAGTTTTTAGTCTATACCACTTCCATTTGCAGTCTTATATAGATTTGGGGTTCATTTTTATATTGGTACCAGGCCCACTGAATTTGATCTGAGGTCTAAACTGCTTTTTTTATAGTTTCCTATTTATAAAAAGTTTTCCTTTGAAATGTAAACTCTGTGCAGATTCCTAAAACCAAACATCTAATCTTCCTTTTCTGAATTCGTTCTCCTTTCAGAGAAGTTCTATAATTTCTGTTTGTCTGTCTGCAACGTAATTAGCTCCACAGGAAAAAACTTGGAAATTATTTTATCTCCATCAATAATTACTTGACCCTATAAATTGCCTTATACCTCAAGTGCCCTACATATTTTTTTTTGAGACAGAGTCTCACTCTGTTGCCAGGTTCGAGTGCAGCAGCTCAGGCGGTTCACTGCAACCTCCACCTCCTGGATTCAAGCGATTCTCCTGCCTCAACCTCCTGAGTAGCTGGGACTACAGGCACGCACCACCACGCACAGCTAATTTTTGCATTTTTAGTAGAGATGGGGTTTCACTGTGTTGGCCAGGATGGTCTCTATCTCCTGACCTTGTGATCCACCCACCTTGGCCTCCCAAAGTGCTGGAATTACAGGTGTGAGTCACTGCACCCAGCCTAGTGCCCTACATCTTTATGTTATTTTTATATGTTTGGACCCCACTATTGTCCAGTGGCTATTAAGCATTTAAAATGTGTGACTGATAAGGAGTTTTTAATTTTATTTGATTTGGCTTTTAATGTTAAGTTTAACTAGCCTAATGTGTCTAGTGGCTACCATACTGGACATAGCAGATAGAATTCTTTCCCATTCTTAAGTGTCCTCCTAACTCATTATCAGTGTATTCTTAAAATGTCTAGAACAAAAAATTTTGTGTTCAGTTTTGGAATTTTTTAAATGATCTCATAAGCACACAAGTAAAATCTAAATTCTCTTTTGGCAATTAAAATCTAATTATTAGGTGAACTGTTTATTCTTACTGGTAAAACATGCCTTAAAAACATAAATTGTTAATAATAAACTTTTCTGAATAGTTATTTGTTGACAAAGATTTTAGATGGAAGCATTTAATGTTTGACATCTTAGTTTCTTTTTGTAAATTCTGAAGGAGAAGCATGTAGTGAAGATTTACTGATACTTGAATTGTTTTAAGCAACTTCCTTCAAGTATATATTATTACATATCAAGAAGCAGTATAGAAGAGCACAGACTCAGTTTCTTTACGGAAAAATGCAGATAACAGTACATATCTTAGAAAAGTTGTTGTGACGATAAAGTGAGAGTCTGCCTATAGTTTATCTAGAGAACTTTGCACAGTGCCTGGTATAGAGTGATTGAGTAATTATAGTCAAAAAACTTTTTTTTTTCCTTAGACAGTCTGGCTGTGTCGCCCAGGCTGGAGTGCAGTGGCACAATCTCAACTCCTTGCAACCTCTCCCTCCCAGGTTCAAGCAATTATCCTGCTCAGCCTCCCAAGTAGCTGAGATTACAGGCATGCACCGCCACACCCAGCCAATTTTTTTTATTTTTAGTAGAGTTGGGGTTTCACCATGTTGGCCAGGCTGGTTTTGAACTCCTGACCTCAAGTGATCCACCTGCCTTGGCCTCCCACAGTGTTAGGATTACAGGCATGAGCCACTGTGCCAGGCCTAGAATAGTCAAATTTTTAAAAATATTGCAAGGGAAATACATATCTTACTCATTGTCACTTTAAAAATATATAATATGAAGTAAAAGAGTTAGAAGCAGTGCCTTGCCAGATCCCTGTTAACAGCCTGAGGCAAAAGGAAAAAATCACTAATATCAGATCCTGTCTATATTTTAACATTGGATATTTTGTTTATACATGGATTCTTTTTAAGTAATCTGTATTTTTAAAGCATTATGTTGAGATATTGTACTTACCTTGATTACTGAAGTTTTTGATACCTCCTTATATTTTGTGCCTGAGGCCTGACTGTCTTAACCTAGTCTTGGTCCTGGCTAGAGATAATCTAATACTCTAATAGCATCTTCTGTCAACAGCAAGAATGGATCGTTTTACATAGAAAGAATTGATAACACTAATTATCATTTTTATTTATTTCTAATACTGCTATAAAGTTGCCAGTATATTTGTGTGAATTTTTTGGTTTAATTTTATCTTAGAGTATGCTGCACAATTCAGATTTTTAAAAGTCTATTTTTAAACTTGTGTTTCTTCAAGTGAATTGCTTTAATACTTGTGCAAATAAACTTACTTTGCTAATATAATCTTAGCCTAGTTAGAATTAACCTATGTTCACTGATTCAAAATTGGCCTTTCCCTCAATTAATTTGAAATCTTTATTTAAGCAAGTTTATGCACCAGTGTGTTACCATAAGCACATTTGAGACATATAAGTTCTTTAGAAAAACAATATGACTAATATTTAATTGAAACAAAATATACTTGGGGTAGGCGAGAATTTCCATGTGGAAACTTTGACTTTTCATAGGAAAGTTATAGGATGATTGATCCTGATGGCTGGTTAGGAAGACCTGAAAATATCTTTACATTCCTACTTCCTACTCAAAACTACACCTAATCAAGTCCTTAAGGAAGACACAACAGAACTTTTAGAGCCAGAAATTAAGTAAAATTAAGTAAAAGTCTTGTCGTATTAAGAGTTTTTCTTATTGAGAACTAAGAAGCATGCGCAAAGCATGGTTTTTGAAGAAGCATGTAAATGGCTACTTCATGGATTGTTTTGTGAAGTACTAAAGAGCTTGAGTTTAATTTGAAATCCAGTAGATGTGAATGCGGATATTAAAGCAATGTTAAATGGGTTCCATTGTGCTTGTATAGTGGCAGGAGAAGTGTTCATCTGTGACATATGAACTGTGATAGATTGCAATGATTTGTGAAAAACCATTGGAAGATGTATGTTTTAAATTTCTTTTTATTTGAATATTACAGTGTCTAAAAATGACTACAAAACGAAGTTTGTTTGTGCGGTTGGTGCCATGTCGCTGTCTACGAGGGGAAGAGGAGACTGTCACTACTCTTGATTATTCTCATTGCAGCTTGGAACAAGTTCCCAAAGAGATTTTTAATTTTGAAAAAACCTTGGAGGAGCTCTATTTAGATGCTAATCAGATTGAAGAGCTTCCAAAGGTATGCTAATACTTCTTTCAAGAAGTACCTTTGGATATTTTTATACCTAGAAATATGGTATTCCTAATATTGCTATAAAGTTGCCAATATATTTGTGGTATCTGAATTTTTTGGTTTAATTTTATCTTAAAGTATGCCACACAATTAAAATTTTTTAAAGTTGATTTTTAAACATATTTCTTTAAGCTAATTGCTTTAGTACTTGCACAAATAACTTAAAATTTTGTATTTAATCTTAGTTGTATTCATTAAGGTAAATAATGAGACTAAATAATTTCTGGAGTCAGTAGTTCTAACTAGACCAATAATTGAAATTAATGCTTTCTTTTTCTAGTTTTCATAAGACATTAATGTTCATTGTTATAATTGAGAGTAATTGCCCTTTTAGTTACCATATTATAATTTTATCATTAAATAGCTTGTTCGAATTCATACAGATTATGTTTTCCTCCATTTACAATTTGTTTGGAAAGATTCTGAAGGACTTAGATTTCTGAAGTCTAGTAACATAACAACTGGAAGGAGAAAGTTGGTTTGTTGCCCTAAAACACGTTCTCCAGTTATCACCTTTTTTTTTTTTTTTTAAACTAAACTTGTTTCAGCGTACTTTTTCTTCTTAAATCCCAGTCTCTCATTATCCTAAAATAATTTCCCCTCTCATTATCCTATACCAATTAATTTGCTTTAATTGTTAAGATCTTTTGCCATTGAAACAGCACTGTTTTGGAAACTATGGATGGGGACCCATTGGTAGCTCAAATCAATTTAGTATGTGTGGGCAGCATTTTGGAAAAAAGGACTATAAATTTGGACTATGAGAATTAGGAACTATAGGACACTTAGATAAGTTAGAATTTTCACATAAACAAGGAATAATTTGTTGGTGTCAGTATGTCCCATATGATTTAAGTGTGTCCCTGTAATTGTGGGATATACTTGTACTAAAAAATTATTTGTTGTTTATATGAAATTCAAATTTAATGGATATCTTATAGCTACTCTTACAACCTTAATTATAAAAAATAGGAAATAGAGTGTGTTATATATAGCCATTGTTTCATGAAAATATTTTAGATTTGTGTGTGTATACATACTGTGTGCAACAAGCTTTTTTCTGGTGGTCAAGTAGTAAGCACATTTTGAAAGCCACTGCTATCCTAAGGGTTATCTTATAGAGAAATTTTTATATGGCTTTGGATAAAAATTAACGGTTGTTGGTCATATGTTTATGAACTAGAAACCTAGGTTGTGGTAGGGTAATTTACTGTTCTTCCTTATATGTTGTTTTTCAGCAGGCAATTTATCTTCCTTAGCCAGTTCTAGAGAATATGGAAGACCAAAATTGGTCTCCTTCTCTAATCACCGCCAGTAGAGTCTTGGTTTAGGAGTTTTGTTGAAAAGAGAAAGTCTTGCTGTAACAGTGCAAATAACTGAATCATTTTTGTCTTATCATTGCTAATACTTTAACATTTTTAGAAGAATACTCTTCTCAAATAGGGCTTTCATTTCAGAATAAGGTTGCTTGAAACCAACTCCAGAGTTTATCACATTTAATAGCCACTTTTTTTGTTACTAACTCAACAGAGGATATAGCCATATACTTACTCTCACTAAGTGGGTTTTACTTAAGGTAGAAGTATGAAGATATAAATTAATCTGAATGGTTCAGTTGTATTCATATCCATAATAGCATAATCAGAATAATGAGACATCTTTCCTGGTATTAGTGTAGATGTTATAACTCACTCAGTTTTAATATGGCTAATTTTATTAATGTGTATAAAAGTACATTAAATATTTAAGGAGATATATATATATATATATATGTATATATATATATATATAATTGACATTCTTTCTTCCCTTTTTCCAATAGCAACTTTTTAACTGTCAGTCTTTACACAAACTGAGTTTGCCAGACAATGATTTAACAACGTTACCAGCATCCATTGCGAACCTTATTAATCTCAGGGAACTGGATGTCAGCAAGAATGGTAAGGTTTTTTTGCCCATAATTTTCTATATTTGGGAACATGTTTCATTACTAAAATTTCTATTGTGTTTTCCAAAAGTAAAAATATAAAAATAAGTTAAATCTAATGTATTAATACTAAACTCATCTAAGAATACGTTTGTTTTATTTAAAGACATTTGCCCCACTTTAAACGTTTTGCAACCCGTTTTGTATCAAATACAGTAAAATTAAATGTTACAACCTTGGCTTGGAATTCTTTTATGTACATATAAAATTCATGATAGCTTAAAGCATGTGGAGAGTAAATGTAAGGGTTTTTCATTTGCATTTTTAATTGTGGTCATCATGTTGCAGGATAGATCTCTTGTACTCATTTCTCCTGTCAAATTGAAATTTTATATCCTTTGAACAACATATTCCAATCCTCCATCCCTGCTTCCCCATCCCCAGCCCCTGGTAACCACCGTGATATTTTGCCTCTGCAAAATTCCGTTTGTAAGTGAGCTTATGTGGTATTTTTTTTTTCTGTCCCTAGCCTGTTTTACTTAACATAATACCCTCCAGGTTTCCCTATGTTATTGCAAATTAACAGAGTTTTCTTCTTTTTAAAGGCTGAATAGTACTCCATCATGTAAAAAAATTTTTTTATTCATTCATCCGTTGATGGACACAGGTTGATTTCTTATCTTGGTTATTGTGAATAGTGCTAAAATAAACATGGGATTATAAATATTTCTTCAACATACTTATTTTATTCCCTTTATATATTCAGTAGTGGGATTGCTGGATCTTGTGGTAGTTCTCATTTTTTTGAGGCACCCCCAAACTGTTTTCCATAATGGCTATACTAATTTACATCCCCAGCAACTTTGTGCAAGCATTCTCTTTTCTCCATATCCTCATCAGCACTTGCCTTTTGTCTTTTTTACTCATTCTAACAGATGTGAGATCCTATCTCACTGTAGATTTAATTTGCATTTCCCTGATGATTAATGATGTTGAACATTTTTTATATATCTGTTGGTCATTTGTGTCTTCTGTTGAGAACTACCTATTCAGGTCACTTGCCAATTTTTAAATCAGGCTACTTGTTTTTTTGTTATTGAGATTTTTGAGTTCCTTATATTTTGAATACTAACACCTTATCAGATGTATAGCTTGCAAACATTTTCTCCCACTCCATAGGCTATTTCTTCTTTGGCTGTACAGGAGCTGTTTTGTGTGATGTGATCCCATTTGTCTGTTTTTGCTTTTTTTGCCCATGTTTTGGGGGTCATATTTTTAAAAAATCATTGCTCAAGCCATTGCCAAGCTTTAGAATGTCATGGAGCTTTTCTTCTATATTTTCTTCTAGTAGTTTTATAGTTTCAGGTGTTATAGTTAAGTCTTTATCTGTTTTGAGTTGATTTTCTATATGGTATAAGATAAGGGTTTAATTTCATTCTTCTGCATGTGGGTGTCCAGTTGTCCTAACACACTTTATTGAGGAGACTGCCCTTTACCCATTGTGTATTCCTGGCACCTTTGTCAAAAATTGACAAAATGCATGGATTTATTTTTGGGCTTTCTATTCTTTTCCATTGGTCTGTGTCTGTTTTCCTGTCCTTACTATGTTGCTTTGATTACGATTGCTTCATAGCATATTTTGAAGTCAGGTGTGATGCCTGCAGTTTAGTTCTTTTTGTTCACCATTACTTTGGATATTCAGTCTTTTGTGGCTCCATATGAATCGTAGGATTTTTTTTTTTTTTCTGTGAAAAATATCATTGGAATTTTGATAGGGATTGGGTTGAATCTGTAGACCACTTTGGGTAGTGTGGACATTTTACAATATTGATTTTCAAGTCCATGAACAAAGGATATATTTCCATTTATTGTCCTGCTTCAATTTTTTTTTCATCAAATGTTCTATAGTTTTGAGTGGGTATGTCTTTTACCTCTTTGTTAAATTTATTTCTAAGTATTTTATTTTTTCGGTAGCTATTATAAATGGGATTGTTTTCTTAATATCCTTTTCATATAGTTTGTTGTTAGTATATAAAAATGCAACTGATTTTCGTATGTTGATTTTGTATTTTGCAACTTTACTGAATTTATTCTAACAGTTTGTTGGAGTCTTTAGGGTTTTATATATATAACATTCTGTTGTCTGCAAATAGGGACAATCCAGTTTCTCCTATTCAAATTTGGAATCCTTTTATTTCTTTCTCTAGGTAGAACTTAAGTACAACATTGAAAAGAAGTGGCGGGAATAGGCATCCTTGCCTTGTCCCAGATTTTAGAGGAAAAGCTTTCAACCATTTTTTTTTTTTTAATGGAGATGGGGTTTCACCATGTTGGCCAGGATGGTCTTGATCTCTTGACCTCATGATTCGCCCGCCTCGGCCTCCCAAAGTGCTGGGATTACAGGTGTGAGCCACAGCACCTGGCTAGCTTTCAACGTTTCATTGTTAAATATGATGTGAGCTGTGGGTTTGTCACATATGGCCTTTATGGTGTTGAGGTGCTTTGCATTTATACCTGATTTGTTGAGAGTTTATTATGAAAGGACGTAGAATTTTGTCAAATGCTTTCTCTGTAGTCATTGAGAGATTTTTTCCCTTTATTTTGTTAATGTGCTATATCACATTTATATATATGTTGAAATTATTAACAAGGCTAAGTAGTCTTGTTTAGTGTGTTTAGTTTGATATTCATCGAGAAAAGTATGGGAGATATATTATAAAATGTTAAGTTCTTACCTCAGAAGGAGAGAAAAATCAGCCCTTGAAATTTTAGAATGAGCATATCTTTGTTTTATAATTACAAAAGAGAATCACATGAGGATAAATTTTAAATGGTCTTATCAAATATAGGACTTTCAGTAAACACTGAATACTGTCATATTCAAATAATACTTCTCATAAGAATTGGGGAAAAATCTTTATGAATAAGACCCACCAAGTTAGTGCAGCAATGTCAACAAATATATATTAATCATATTCCACAGCGCTTAGCTCTAAAGTCATTCTTTGTCTTAGTGATGTGAGTATCCAGAAGTAATCCTTCCTAAATTTTAGGACTTATTGGCACAATTAACAGTTAACTTTGGCAAGCTAATTAACCAGGTGTCTGTCTACACACAGACACCACACACACAAAGTTGTGTTTACTTACGCCTGTTATCTAAGCGCTTTGGGAGGTTGAGGCAGGCAGATCAGTTGAGGTCAGGCGTTCAAGACCAGCCTGGCCAATGTGGTGAAACCCCATCTCTTCTAAAAGAGAGTAGTTAATTTTTAATACAAAAATTAACCAGGTCTGGTGGCTCACGCCTGTAATCCCAGCTATTCTGGAGGCTGAAACATGAGAATCACTTGAGCCCTGGGAGGTGGAGGTTGCAGTGAGCCGATACTGCAACACTGTGCTGCAGCCTGGGTGTCACAGCAAGACCCTGTCTCAAAAAAAAAAATACACACACACATATAAAATCCACTTACTAAATTCTATTTATTTTAGTTTCAGCTCGTTGAAATGTATGTTTTGTAGGATTAAGATCAAATTAACACTTCTGTTTTAAGGAATAAAATCTGTTTTAAGGATTTATGATTTACTTATATCCATCCTAGGTTAAGATGAAGTTTTTAGTGGTTATTTGACTTTCAGTTCACAATAGCTAATAAATTTTAGCTTTACAGGTAGTACTGTATTTTATTTTATCTTTTGCTATTGAGCTGTTTAACTTTAGGGCTATTTGTATTTTTAATAAATTTATTATTTAATTTGTATTTAGATTGGATTTATTCATAGTGATGTCTTGCTTTTTATCTAGCTATCTTAAAAATTTGGGGCTGGGCACAGTGGCTGACACCTGTAATCCCAGCACTTTGGGAGGTCAAAGTGGAAAAGGATCCCTTGAGCTCAAGAGTTTGAGACCACCCTGGGCAACATAGCAAGACCTTGTTTCTACTAAAAATCATAAACTTAGCTGGGCATGTGACATGTGCCTGTGATTCTGACTACTTGAGGCTGTTGTGGGAGGACTGCTTGAGCCTAGGAAGTTAAGGCTGCAGTTAGTTGTGATCATGCCATGGCACTCCAGCCTGGTAAATAGAGCAAGACCCTGTCTCCCAAAAAAACAAAAAATAAACCCCAAATAAGAAACCTACGTAAAAGGTAAAAGAACACCCATGGCTTCACCAGTTTTAGCATTTTGCTACGTTTGTCTTATTTCTCTTTTTCATGTACATAAATTTAAATATGTTCAAGAAAAAGATATATGCATATTATTGCTTTATATAAAATGTCTTTTTAGCTGGGTGCAGTGGCTCATGCCTGTAATCGCAGCACTTTGGGAGGCTGAGGCAGGTGGATCACCTGAGGTCAGTAGTTCACAACCAGCCTGGCCAATGTAGTGAAAACCCATCTTTACTAAAAATGCAAAGAATTAGCCAGGCATGGTGGCAAGCGCCTGTAATTTGACCTACTTGGGAGGCTGAGGCAGCAGAATTGCTTGAGCCTGGGAGGCAGAGGTGGCAGTGAGCTGAGATCACAACATTGCACTCCAGCCTGGGTGACCAGAGTGAGAATCCATCTCAAAAAAAAAAAAAGCAACTTTTTGCTAAGTTGTAATCATCATGTCTTAACTCCTAAATGTAGCAATATGCATCCTCTAAGAACAGGGAAATCGCAATAACCACAACATCATTATCACTCTCCAGAAATTTAATATCGTGTTTTTCCTGTTGCCTAATAATGCCCTTTGAACTCTTGGCCCCTTCTCCATATCTCTCCTTTGAAGTTAAAGATCATGTAAAGCATTTAGTTGTGTCACTGGTCCCTTTAAATCAGGAACAGTTTGCTTATGTTTTTCATGAGAGTTTCCATTTTTGAAGAGTTTAGATCAGTTGCCTTTTGATTTGTGTGACTTTTCCCTTCATGATTTTATTCAGGCTAAATGTCTGCCATTTCAAGCTTTTCCTTGAGGGCAGTGTGAAATTTGTGTTTCTATCCCTAGTACTTAGTATAGTGCCTGGTGGTGCCTGATAAATTCCAAGGTAAATGAACTTGATTATCATCCTGTCTCTACCTATGTTGACAGATAAATTAATCCAGAGTATTATAGAATTGTAGAATTATCATTTTAGAAGTCATCATATCTACCTTTTCATCCTAAAGGAGTATCTCTACATATGTTAACAGATAAATCAAACCAAAGTATTATAGAATTCTAGAATTATCTTCACTTTCGAAGTCATCACATCTCCCTTTTCATCCTAAAGGAGTATCTTTCTGGTCTTTTTAAATGAGGGTTGTTAAGTCTACTATTCAAGTTTATCATAATATGCTAGGTACAGTTTTCAGATTCATTAGCTGTTGTGCCCTGTTTAGAAGGAGTCAGGAAACTTGTGACATACTTTGTTATTCATCATATCATCAAGCTGTATTTCTTTAAAAGCATTTGCTTTTAGGATTTTTGCTTTAAGTCTGTCATAGTTTCTGATTTTTAGGTAGTTCTTTCAGTGTTTTTCAATTGGTAAGGTAGCATGGTTTAGGAATAAAAAGGAATGGCTTCTATTCATAGTTTATTGGTCTGGTTCTTACATTGGGGACTTAATCTAAATTTGTTATTTCATCTGTGTGACTGTTAAACACATGAAATGGGATCAGTCTAGGAAGTATATAATTTTAAGAGTTTTAATATTTGTATTAAGAAATTCAGTTTTTTCTTTTACAGTCTGTGATAAAACTGGAATGTTAAGTTGTTCTGAGTCTTAATTTGCTCTTTTCTTTCTTTTCCAAATTTTTAGTTTACTGTATGTCTTTATTTTATTTTACTTAAAGTTTAGGGGGATACATGTGCTGAACATGCAGGTTTATTACATAGGTATACATAGGCCATGGTGGTTTGCTGCACATATCAACCTATCACATCTAGGTTTTAAGTTTCATATGCATTAGGTATTTGTCCTAATGCTTTCTCCCTCCTTTCCCCTCACTCCCTATCAGGCCCCAGTGTGTGATTTTCCCCTCCCTGTGTCCATGTGTTCTCATTGTTCAACTCCCACTTAGAAGTGAGAACATGCGGTGTTTGGTTTTCTGTTCATGTGTTATTTGCTGAGGATGATGGTTTCCAGCTTCATCCATGTTCCTGCAAAAGACATGAACTCATTCTTTTTTATGGCTGCATAATATTCCATGGTGTATATGTGCCACGTTTTCTTTATCCAGTCTATCATTTATGGACATTTGGGTTGGTTCCAAGTTTTTGCGATTGTAAATAGTGCTGCAGTAAACGTATGTGTGCATGTATGCTTTTCAAAGTTACAAAAAGTTCTCTAAGCTGCTATCCCAAGACTTGCAAATAGTACCCAGTATTAGAGAAATGATCTGTTGTTGCATTCAAATGGCTTTTCTTGTAGGGAAGACTGAGATGACGATTAAGACATTCTGTCAAAGTGGTTGATGGGGAAAGCTGGTGGGGAGGGGAGATAAAAGAAAAACTGTGTAAGCTATTAATTCTTTTATATGAACATAGTGAATAAAACGCCAAAGATTACAAGGCAGAGAAACCAGAAAAAGTAGCTCAGATCTTTCTGTCTCATATGGGAATACTAGCGAGGTTAACCAGGGTCTTTCTTTTTAGTCAAAAAGCCCAGGAAGAGTAAATTGAAAGTTCGTGGTCAAAGCACAAAGCAGCTCTTTGAATCTGAGAAAATCTGATGATTGGGGAGAAACTAGTGGAAAAGGCTTTTCACATTAAGCTGAAAGAAGTTAAATTGAGGCTGGGCGCAGTGGCTCATGCCTGTAATCCTAGCACTTTGGGAGGCTCAGGCGGGTGGATCACTAGGTAAGGAGTTCAAGACCAGACTGGCCAACATGGTGAAACCGTGTCTCTACTAAAAAATACAAAAATTAGCTGTGGTAGCTTGTGCCCATAATCCCAGCTACTTGGGAAGCTGAGGTAGGAGAATTGCTTGAACTGGGACCTGGGAGGCGGAGGTTGCAGTGAGCCTCCGAGATCGCGCCGCTGCACTCCAGCCTGGGCTACAGAGTGAGACTCCATCTCAAAAAAAAAAAAGACAAAGTTAAGTTGATTGAGAAGGTATTACAGATTGATGGAGAAGTTATGGTTTTTTGCTCTTGTGTTTTAAATTTCTAAAATTACCATTTTGCTTTGTAGTTAATGATGTTTGAGCTTAGCTCTTTTAATAAATCACTTTATTTAAGATAATGAAAGACGAAAAACCAGATTTTACACTGTCCTAAAACTTAATGTTTAGACTGATGATTTCTGGCCACTGCCAAGTGTTTATATAAATGTAGACTGTTAACTAGAGTGTGCACTCATTTGTGCCCTATCATAGCATAGGCCTTATTACTCATTGTGTTATATCTGTTCTAAATCATAACATCTAGTATCCTCTGAAAACTATCGTCATTTGAGTTTGCAATTTGCGGTTAGTTTTGTCCAGAACTCAGTGTTTTATTCTGTAGTATGGTAATCGTTGCCTTTGGAGTGCAGGAGCAGTAAGGGACTCCTGTTGACTTAATTCAACAACTGGGGCAGTGGGATGTTGACACCTGCCTGACAAAGACCACCAGTTTAACAATTTGGATTTACTGCTTTATAGTGAGCAAAAACTCATATTATTGGGATTCTTGAGGGTCACAGAAGGTGTAAAAAAAGAAAAAAGACATAAAGGATTTGGGCTTTTCTTGATGATGCTGGGAAAGTTTCAGATAATAAGGGTTGTCCTGGATGGGATGCTGTCAAGAAGTGGAGTAATTCTATGATCAGGTATCTTAATGTTATCTATAGGGAAGTTGCTTAGAGTACAGCTAAAGCTGTAATCAGTAAACAATACATCAGTCACTTATTATCTAGGAAAAGGGGCTGTTTAGTATTTTTTGGCTTGGACAATAGCATGTTTTATCTTTTTTCAGACATGATTATAAATTTGTTTTTGTCTTGATATGTCATTGTTACAGAATGGCGTGGTGTGATATTGATGTTCTGTGAAAAAGTTTTGTTCAGTAGTAGAATCTGAATGCCAGGGCTTGTTTTTAGTAAGACCAAGGACTAGCTGATAGTATCAGCCCAGGCCAGCCCGTAGGTGTCAGGAGGAGTTTTCTCTTTCTCAGAAGTTAAGAGAGAGAGTTCTTCTGTAACTAAATGAGAGTGATTTGAAGAAGACAGCTGTGTTTTATGATACCTAATCTAGTGCTTCATTTTATGTTTGAATGGCAGTCTTTTTCTTTTCTTTTTTTTTTTTTTTAAGAGGCAGCATCTTGCTCTTTTGCTCAGGCTAGAATACAGTGGCATGATCATAGCTTACTGCATCCCAAACTCCTGGGCCCAAGTGATCCTTCCACCTCAGCCTCCTGAGTAGCTGGGACTACAGCTGTGTGCCACCATGCTTGGCTAATTATTTTTTATTTATTTATTTTTTAGAGATAGGGTTTTGCTCTGTTGCCCAGGCTGGTCTTGAACTCCTTGGTCTCAAGCAATACTGCTAATACTTCTGCCTTGACCTCTCAAAGTGGTGGGACTATAGGCGTGAGCCACCATGCCTGGCCAGCAGAATTTTCTGACTTAAAAGGTATATGTCAAAGAAGCAGCATTATTTGTTGAAGTTGTAATAATGAGAAAAGAACAAATAGTTAACACTGTTAGAGAATTAAGAAGTAAATTGTGATGAAATTCGGTCATGTGTGTGTGTATGTGTGTGTGTGTGAGAGAGAGTTGAGACAGAATCTTGCTCTGTCACCCAGGCTGGAGTACAGTGCTGTGATCTCAGCACACTGTAGTCTCCACCACTCGCTTCAAGTTATTCTCGTGCCTTAGCCTCCCCCCTGTAACTGAGACTACAGGTGTGGGCTACCACACCTGGCTAATTTTGTTTGTTTGTTTTTTTAGTATACATGGGTTTTTGCTGTGTTGGCCAGGCTGTTCTCGAACTCCTGACCTCATATGATCTACCTGCCTCAGCCTCCCAAAGTGCTGGTATTACACGAGAGCCACCACGCCCTGCCCGTGTACTTTATATATAAGGATAAAATGAGCCATCTTTGGAGAGTAGGTAACACAATTGTTGAGGGTAGGCCTTGAGCAAGAACTTGAAAAAGCCATGTGGATAACTAAGGTAAGGATGTACCAGAAGCTATTTTGTAAGGTGCAGGTGTCTATAGCATGTGTGAGGACTGTTGTTCCCAGGGTAACTAAAACATTCAGGGTAAGCAAGATGGGAGTGCAATAGGAATAGAAGCCAGGGAGGTAGGAATTTGGAGAAGCAGCTAATGAAGGACCTTGGAGGCACGTTGACATTTACTGTCAGTAAAATAGAGTTATTTGGAAAGTTTTGAATAGATCATTCAGAGCATGATGTGACTTGTTTAATCTAGCTATATATATAGACAGGGTCTATGGGCATATGGGTGAAAAACAACCATTTCAAATGCTGTTTCAGTCATCTGAGGTGATAGTGATGGAAATAATGAGATGAGGACATCCTCTGTATATGATTGAAGGTGGAATTGACAGCAGTTAATGATGGATTGGATGTGGGATGTGAGAGAAGAGTCAAGGATGCCCTCAGTGATTTTGGTCTTGCTCTTGGAAGGACAGAGTTGCCATCAGCTGAGATGTGGAAATCTGTAAGAGTTATAATTTTTAATGGAACAAATCAGGAGCTCAGTTTTTGAGATCTAGTTGTTCATAGGGGTCTGGAGTTTAGTTAAGAGAAAAGCTGCGCTAGAGATAAATATTTTTTATCTCTAAATAAATGACTTTTTTTTAAAGTCATTCTGTGAGTTGTCACCATATGGATATTTAAAGCTTGAGATTAGATGCATTTGCCAAGGACATGAAAATGAGTCAAAAGAAGGCTTAAGAATGACCTCTTGTTTTACCCCAACATTTAACAGATCTGGAACAAGAGGAGAAAGTACAAAAGCTATCAAGAAAGAACACTGCTAGTGTACGTGGGAGAAGCTAGTCAAGTAGAAATGTTTGTTTTCCTTACTACCTTTTAGCCTTAGTATCTGAGTTACATAGCAGTTTCTGCTACTAACACATTTGCTGATTAACTTTGAAGACAGGTAACTTCAGCTTGGGGTAGGTCAGGTTTGAGGCACCTGAACAAAATATAATGGGCATTTGAAAATTCTCAGCAGCAGCTAAAGAAGAAGGTGGGAACTGGAGATAACAGATTTAGAACCTAGGAATATATATGGTAGGAATTAAAGTCAGACTAAACACATTGCCAGCAATTTTCAAAAGTAGAAAACCAGTGTTTCAAAACTATTTGCTTAGGGCAAAATACTACTGTGTATCTGAAAACCAGTAATTATTTATAATTTATAATTTCACAGGCATTTGTGGAGTACTTTTTATTAACGACATGCTATGGAATAAAGAACTTTAAGATATAAAAATATGAAGTATTCATTTGTATTTGTGGGAGATGATGCAAGCATTAATTTCCATTAAATAATATTAAGCTAATAAATATTTTTATGTGAATTAAATACAATATTTATAACTTAAAACTCTTGAAATTATTCTCCATATGGTATTTTAGATCAGTAGAACATATTATATGGTCTTAGCTCTTTTTCTCTTTAGATAGACTTTATCATATACTAAAAATACTATAACTCCTAGAAATAATATCTCTACTTGGCTGTTTCAAAAATACTTTATAGATTTTAATAAAAACCAATAAAGATGAGATATTCAGCAAAATTTTAAAATGAATTGGGATGCCAGTGAGAACAGTATAGAATGTTTTCCTGCCCACCCAAACGTGGAATGTTTCACTTTTTAAAAAGTATATATAAGGAATTATACACCACAACCAAATCCATTCCATGTATTCAAGGTTGAATCATTATTTGAAAATCAGTGTAATCCACCACATCAGTAAACATATAATTAACTCAGCAATTCCAGTCTTAGGTATTTACCCAAGAGAAATGCAAACATTTTCACAGAATGACTTTTAAAAAAAACACAAAAATGTTCAGTGCGACTTTTTCATAGTAATTCAAAACTCCGTTTGCTTACTCTGTAACTCTACAACTCTACATTGGCCCCGTAGCACCACACATATCCTAGAGCTTCACTGCTACCAGTTACCACTACATGCTCTCCGTAGGCTCTGCAGTAGCAGACACTGCCCTTTCATTTAAAAAATATTTATTCAGTTCAGCAAAGGGGTGCTCTTGTAATATATTAGGAGCACCATTTTAATCCATTCTCAATGGAATGATCACTTAAAGACAGTTGTTCGTTGAAGAACTAATAAAGACTTCACTCCTAAGGAAAATCTTCAATAACTTAAAGTATTTTGTACGTAAATGAATGAGAGAAAAGAAGATGGTAGGTAAGTGAAATTCAGCAAGCATTTGTTATACAAAGATACAAGGTACTAAATAGTTACACGTTACATATACTTAAAGTGGAGAATTGAGTAAATCTAAACAAAACCTACTAGTAATAATACAAAGAGCATACAAGTACTACAAAATAATTCATTGCATAAATGCCCTAAAATGTATAATTGAAGTTTCTGGAGAGTGAGATTTCATTGAGTTTAGAAATCAGGATAGGTTTTCAGAAGAATCTTCTGGTTTTACTGGGAGGAAGAGCGTTCTAGGTAAAAAGAATGTCTTGTAGATCACTGTTAATTTGGGGGCTTGGAATAGGATTGGCAAGTTTGTTTTGCCAGTAAGAAAATTCCCATCTCCCGTCTATAAAAGAAACATCTCCCATATTCCTATTTTGTCATCTTTTTATTAAAAATGACTTGTTTCTGTTTAAAGGGGGAAGAATGAATGATACAAAGCTACTAAGTTTTGAAAGAGATTAAATGAAAAATAAATTACCAAAATCAATACAAGAAGTAGAGAACTGAAAAGGCCAGGGAATGCAACATTAAATTGAAGTAATAGTAAACAAATAAGTTCCAGTTAAAAATTCTATGTTTAGCATTTCGAACAACCACCAAACTATTTTCCACAGTGCGTATATCAGTTTGCATTCTTAACAGCAATGTGTGTAGTTCCCAGTTTCCCAGCATCCTCACAAACACTTGTTACTTTCACATATTCCATTTCTTTGTTAGGTCTCATGAATCCTTAGTCTTCCTTTAGTTACTCCAGTCTTCCTTCTTTGTCTTTTTTTTTTTTTTTTTTTTGACCTTGATAGTTTTGAAAATTATTGGCCATTTATTTAATAGAATTTTTACTTTATTTGGATTCGTTTGATGCTTGCTTGTGATTAAATTCAGGTTGTATGTTTTTGGCAAGTATATGCCAAAGCGATATGTTATTGTTTCTCAGTACACCTCACATTTGTTGCCAAATGATGATGATGTTAACTGATAATGCCAACTTTGAAGCAATTTTTAAGGTTAAAGTGGTGCTTGTCAGATTTCTTTACTGTAAAGCGAATTTTTCCTTTTTAATTGCTAAGTGTTTTGTGGAAAGAATATTTTTGAGTCTCTGTTAATACCATGTTGATCGTCATACTTTTACCCACTAGTTTCAGCATCCATTGATGAGTTTTGACTGAAACAGTTACTATTATGTCATTTCCTGTTTGGTGGTTTTGCATCATTCATTTTTCATCACCTGACATTCTATATATGATACTGTGATAGACTTAGTGATGAAAGTGAAAGGGTCTGAAATGGTTCTCTAATGACAGTTCTGTTAATCATATCATGTTAATGGAGCAATAGGCTTTACAAACACAGGCTATATAAAATTCATTTTTGGAATGTTTTAAATGTTGTTAGTTAGCATTCCTTTAGTCTAGATTAGAACAGTGCTTCTTAAAGTTGATCTGTGGACCAGTGGTAGTCCACAAATTATTTGTTACTTTATTTTGGCTGCGATAATTTCAGGGAATGAGTAAATGTTCAGAATCTTTCACTACAGTTGGACATTATTCTAGTCGTACAGTATTTTGTAAATGTATTGGTCCACAACAGATTGGAAAATTTAAAAACCATAATCCCTTACCTCATTTGTCTTGAAAAGCACTGATCTAGGATACTCAAAAGCTGAAATGTCTAATAGATCTATTGAATATCATCCATCATTGTATTTAGAAATAACTGCATTTTAAAGCAGTTATCATATTTTGAGCATGACACTGGCTTATGTGAAGGAAGAAGGTTGAGAAAAGGGGAATATAAATATAGTTAGGAAAAATAGGATAAGTGCAGGAAAGAGAAAATAATTCGTTATCTTATGGATAGACAATGCTGCCTTCAGGCATATCCATTGGCATATCTGATGTAGATTGTCTTCTTCTTCTGTGTGCAGCTGTATTTTCAGCTTTGCTTACAAATATTAGGAACCAGCTCAATCAAGGGCCCAGCATTTAATAAAAACAATCCTTGGCCTGCGTGGTGGCTCTTAGTAATCTCAGCATTTTGGGAGGCCGAGGTGGGTAGATCACCTGAGGTCAGGGGTTTGAGACCAGTCTGACCAACATGGTGAAACCCCATCTCTACTAAAATACAAAAATTAGCTGGGAGTGATGGTGGGTGCCTGTAATTTCAGCTACTCAGGAGGCTGAGGCAGGAGAATCACTTGAACCCAAGTGGCAGAGGTTGCAGTGAGCCTAGTTTGCGCCACTGCACTCCAGCCTGGGTGACAGAGCAAGACTCCCTCAAAGAAAGAAAAGTCCTTTTTTAAAGTGAGAGAAACAGAAAGAACGTTAAATGTTCTACAGTTTATGTCCTTAATATCACATGGAGAAGGCACTAATTTTCAGAAGAGATAATAGAAGGAAAGAAATGTAAAAACCAGTCAAAGTAATTAGCAGTTATAAACAGGCAAATGAAAAAAAGAGGAAAGAAAAAGAAATCGTTGTGGAGGTCATTGTTTAGTTCACAGTCGTGTCAGTTCATCTAGTTCCTTGTTAATTAATTGGTAAATTACTTTAGAATCTGGAAGGTGTATATTATTGCTACTGTTATTATTTAGGCCTTTATAATAGATCTTTTAATTTGATCATTGTTTGTTTTCTAGGAATACAGGAGTTTCCAGAAAATATAAAAAATTGTAAAGTTTTGACTGTTGTGGAGGCCAGTGTAAACCCTATTTCTAAGTAAGTTCTGAGATTAATTATAAATTACTTTTGTGAATAAAACAATTATGAAACAGTAGTAGATATTATTGTACCTATTTTAACAAAAAGTTTATCTCAATCTTAAGTCTGTACAAAATACCAATTTTAGAGTTAAAAAGGAATCTTTTAAATAATTTTTCTAACCCCATATACCACTAACATAAAATTGTTATCCAAAAGAGATACTGAGAGTGTTTTGCTCCAAGTTTTACAGATAATTAAAAGTCAGAAGTGAGACTAGAATCCTCATTTCCTCATTCTTTGTTATTTACCTGCTAGAAGAGTCTTTGCCTTCAAATCAGGTGTGTGGTGCCTTTAAACTTTTGAAAACCATAAAGTAAACCAAAAGTTTCTTCACAGTTTTAATAGAAGGCAAAACAACAAGAAACAAAAACAAAACAATAACAAAAAAAGAAAAACTGTGCAATTTGTTGCAATGTATCAGATTGTGAATGCCCTTTTGCTATGGTGATGACTGAAAACAAAGGTTTCCTGGCACCAAGACTGTTAAATTTTGTGAAAATGGAATGGTGAAGCAAAAGATGGGTAGAAAGAAGCATACCAATCCAGAACAAACATGTAAAGATTATGTATAGTCTCATATGAAAATACTGCTCTTAGCATCAAATTCTAGATCTGTACTCATTTCATAATCAACAAAAAATAGAAGTAAAGCTAATACATGTAGATTCTTACATGGCCCTAACAGTCACTCAGCTTTAAATGTTACTTGTTTTCGTTTGCTTATTTTGAAACCCGTATAATCTTTGAATTTAGGAGGCAAATGTTGAAATTGAAAATAATCCAAACCAGTGGTTCTCAACTGGGGGCTGTTGTGCCACAGGAGACTTTTGGCACTTTTTGGAGACATTTTTTGGTTTTCATAATGGGGTATATGTGTGCATACATGCACACTATTGGCATCTAATTTGTAGAGGTCAGTGTTATAGCTAAACGTTCTACAGTGCACAAGATAGCTCATGTACAACAAAGAATTATTCAGCCCAAAAATTCTGTGCCAAGGTTTAGAAATTCTTATCTAGTCCTTTTAATTGAGAGTAGATAAGGTAGATTTCAAGAGTGCCTGCTGATTTCAGAGTTGTATCCTAAATATATTTTTATGTATTGTGGCTCATTCATAGTTGACTGTTTTGTTCAGATTTTACATTATTAAAAAAAATTACCTCATTTTCTGTTTACAAAGTGACGAAGATACATTGAAACAAGTAAGTTATTATAGAAGGCAAATCTTTGAAGAGGCTCTCATAAAAGTAAAGAAATGATTGTTATCTGTTGGAAAAATATCTTATGGGAGTCTTAGATTTTAATAAGAGACTGAATTTCTTATATGAACTAATTTAAATTTTGGTATGTTTTATATAGGCTCCCTGATGGATTTTCTCAGCTGTTAAACCTAACCCAGTTGTACCTGAATGATGCTTTCCTTGAGTTCTTGCCAGCTAATTTTGGCAGGTAAATTATGGTTTCTTTTAAAACCTTTTATTATTAGCTCTTATAAAGTTTACAAAACTATAAGCTGCTTTGGTAGTACTACTAATTATAGTTTCATAGGCTCTTTTTAAATTATTCCCAAGCATTGTGACTTTTATAGTTTCTTTGGTGACTTTGAATTAATTTTTCCAAGTAAACAATAATCAGTGAGAGTTTAAGAGAAAAAAAAAACGTTTTAAGGTGGCCGAAACAGGAAGTTTCAGTGAGACTAATTTCTGTATGCTTGAGATACTGAATGTTACATTCTTAGCATTATGTTCTAAAATGATTTAATAATTGGGTGATCTGTCTTCCCCCATAGAGTCAAAATTCTTGAGAAAAGGGAATCTGTTTCTGGGACGACCTCATTGTCTCCCTGCCACCCTCAAGTCTCTGAGTGATTTTTTAAAAATAGATGAATGTATAATAGATATGAAGTTATTACTGAATTTAAATTAACTACTAGAGAAATGTTAATTTTTTAACCATCTTTTATCTAAAAGTCATTGATGTACTTGTCAGGTTGCTCTTCCGTATCTGGCACTTGCATCACTTAATCTGTTCATTTTCCCTCCAGCTTTAGTAGAATGTGCATCAATGAAGTGCCAGAGCATTTCTCTCCTTCTTTTGTTTCTTTATTTCTTCTCAGAGCTGCACTTTAGAGTTGCATTATTGCTCTTGAATCTACCAAGAGTTAACAATTTTTGGTAAAAGGTATGAAATGCTGGAGGATTGATACTTTGGAATAATCACTTTATCACTTTGAAAATGTGTGGAAGTGCTAACCTTTTTCCTCTGACCATAATTCTGATGAGCAGAAATAGTCTTTTCTTCCTTTGTATTTTATGTTGTATTCTGCAATTTTTAATATATTGCTTTGCATATAGTAATTATACAATTACATTGCTTCCTTTAAAACATAAGAATATGACATTAATTTATTAAATTCATTGTCTTTGTCCTAGATACATGATTTGTTCTTTGTATTGCAGATTAACTAAACTCCAAATATTAGAACTTAGAGAAAACCAGTTAAAAATGTTGCCTAAGTAAGTAAAGATGCTATTCTTTTAAAAACTTAATTTATAATTTTTAATGCTTAAGTCTTTAAAAATGTAAATTTTTATTACCTAAAATGTGATGCAAGTTATTTGTAAATCTTGTGTGGTCATCATAGTTTAATTAGGTGTTAAAATATTAAAATGTATGCATCTGTTGTTGGTGCTTAATGTGGTACTGTATTGGTAATGATTTATAGCTGTCTGAAATGCAGTCTTATGTGTGACATAAAATTCAAAATAATGAAGTATGTAAAGCCCACCTCAGTTCTGAATAGAAATCCCAGGTTCATCTTCTAGAGATCGTACACATATTGCCCATTAGAAAGATCCATTGGGTCTTCATGTGAAGCCTGATAATGATAGAACTTGATTGTCTGGCTTTCTAGTGTATTGTAAATTAGAAATGGGATCATTGGTTCCCTAATGGTAAGCTAACATCAACAAGAGATAGCAATCCAAGAGCAAATAAAGACTTAATTATAAAAGAAACAGATCTATAAACTCAAAATGTACTGTAGTCTCTGGCCATTTATTGAAAAATATCTTAAAACACTATGACTGCATTGCTATAGTATTACAGTTAAAGGGTTGGCAAATTACAGCCTGTGATAAAATCTGGCATACTGTCAATTTTTATAAATGAACATTTGATTGGAACACAGCCACATGCATTCATGTACATATTGTCTGTGGCTGCTTTTGCTCTACAGTGATAGAGTGGTTGTCACTACTCTATCACTGTAGGCCCTAAAATTTTTTAGGTCTACAGGACCTAAAATATTTACTGTCTGGCCCTTTACAGAAAAAATTTGCCAACTCACGTTGAAATTACATCATCAAGATTTGTTACCACCCAGCCTGGACAACAAAGCGAGACCCCCATCTCTATAGAAAATTTAAAAATTAGTCAGGTGTAGTGTCATCTACTATTGCCTATCTTTAGTCCCAGCTACTTGGGAGGCGGAGGAGGGAGGATTGCTTGACCCCAGGAATTTGCACTTGTAGTGTGCAACGATTGTGCCATTGCATTCCAGCATAAGAACAGAGTGAGACCCTGTGTCAAAACAAAGGGACAAACAAACTTCTCACCTCTTCAGAAGGAAAATACTGTTCTGTTTACTCAGCTTCTGTGACATATTTATGTCTGTTACAATATTTGCTGGTTAATGTTAATGTATCTGTTTTTATTGTATGTCACTCTCTTCTTCCCTGACCAGCATGTAACATGCATGTATGTGCATGTATCTTCCCCTCAATTTCCCGTGATTATCTGTGAGGACAGAGACTATCTATTTTTTTATTCCAAAAGACGTATGTTTAATTGAGTAATTGACTGCTGAATGCATAGATGAATTTTTATAGTGATGATGTTAGTATAAGTTAAAGTCAAATCATAATCCATATTAAAATTCAAAAAGATATGTATATATTACAGATTTGATACTTTCAGTGATAATTCCTTAGCTGAAAACGTGACTAGTTTCTAAGAAATTTGAATAACCAAGATGTAAATTGTTTACTGTAATAGCTAAGCTTACAATTACTATGTGATATCATAGGCAATCAACTGATTTTAACACCCTTTAGAGATTCAAATTAGACTCTCAGTGAATTTGCAAGTATTCTTTTGCCCTTTTAAGATAATTGTTTTTAATTGAGGCTTTTAATATGTTTTTATTGAGGTAAAATATATGTGTAAAATTTACTGTCTACCATTTTTAGGTGTACATACATTTATATTTATATTCTTTTCCCTTCATTTCTTCCTCCACGACCATTCTCAGGCTCTGGTAATCACCATTCTACTCTTTATCTTTATGAGATCTACTTTTTGTTTTTTTTGGAGACAGAGTCTCACACTGTTGCCTAGGCTGGAGTGCAGTGGAATGATCTCAGTTCACTGCATTCTCCGCCTCCCAAGTTCAAGCAATTCTTGTTCCTTAGCCTCCGGAGTGGCTGGGACTACAGGCATGCACCACCATGTCTGGCTAATTTTTTGTATTTTTAGTAGAGACAGGGTTTTGCTATGTTGGTCAGACTGGTCTCAAACTCCTGGCCTCAAATGACCTGCCTGCCTCGACCTCCCAAAGTGCTGGGATTACAGGCCTGAGCCACTGCACCTGACCTGGGATCTACATTTTTTAGCTTGCACGTATGAGTGAGTACGTGCAATATTTGTCTCTCTATGCTTGGCTTATTTCATTTAATGTAATGGCCTCCTGATCAACCCATGTTACTGCAGGTAGCCGCTTTTATGGCTGAATAATATTCCATTCTGTATATATATTTTCTTTATCCATTTATCTGTTGATGGTTAAATGGATTCCATATTTTGGCTGTTGTGAATGGTGCTGCCATAGACATGGGAGTTCAGATAACCCTTCAATATACTGATTTCCTATCTTTTGTGTATATACCCAGTAGTGGAACTGCTGGATTGTATGATAGTTTTCTTTTCTTTTCTTTTCTTTTTTTCCCTAAACTTCTATACTGTTCTCCATAGTGGCTCTACTAATTTACATTCCCACCAATTGTTCAGAGATTCCTTTTTGTTCACATCCTTGCCAGCATCTATTATTGCCTATCTTTTTGATATGCTATCTTATTGTAGTTTTCTCTGATTAGTGATGAACATTTTTTTATATACCTGTTTGCCATTTTTATGTCTTCTTTTGAGAAATGTCTATTCAGATCTTCAGCACATTTTATACTAGAATTTTTTTGCTATTGATTTGTTGAAGCTTCTTATATATTCTGATTATTAATCCCTTGTCAGATTGATATTTTGCAGATATTTCTCCCATTCTTTGGGTTGTTCATTTTGTTGATTGTTTCCATTGCTGGGCAGTTTTTTAACTTGCTGTAATATCCCTTTTGTCTATTTTTGTTGCTCTGATTGCCTGTGCTTTTGAGGTCTTACATAAAAATCTTTGTCCAAACCAGTATCCTTGATATTGATACTGGGAATTAACATTCTCCAACGTTTTCTTCTGATAGTTTCATAGTTTTAAGTCTTTGATCCATTTTGATTAATTTCTATATATGGTGACAGATAGAGATCTAGTTTCATTTTTTTGCATATAGTTATCCAGTTTCCCAGCATCAGTTATTGAAGAAACTATCTTTTCCCCATTTTATCATCTTGGCACCTTTTCTAGGATGAGTTGGCTGTAAATGCATGGATTTATTTCTGGACAAATGATCCATTGGTCTCTATGCCTATGTACTGTCGAGACCAGCCTGACCAATATGGTGAAACCCTGTCTCTACTAAAAATACAAAAAAAGTAGCTGGGCATGATGGTGCATGCCTGTAATCCCAGCTATTCGGGAGACTGAGGCCTGAGGCAGGAGAATCACTGGAGGCCGGAAGGTGGAGGTTGCAGTGAGCCAAGATTGCACCACTGCACTCCAACCTGGGTGACAGAGCAAGACTCCATCTCAAAAAAAAAAGTTGTCTGTGAACAAGGCTAATTTTGACTTCTTCTTTAACAATTTGGGTACTCTTTATTTCTTTCTCTTTCCTAATTGCTTTTGCCTAATTATAACTTTGGAAACCTCACAAACAAGAGGTTACAGTTTTAAATATTATAAAGTCATGTGCATTAGGTTATGTGACTATATCAAAAACTAGAGCCATGGAAAGAGCTGTTGTTTTAGATACATAGTTAAGTGACATTTAATGTTGCCTAAAGAATACTGGAGGGCACAGTACCAAATACACAAAAGATGTTTTACTTTGCCTTTGAGAGGAGAAAGTAAAATAAGTTAAATGCAAA
Source organism: Callithrix jacchus (assembly GCF_049354715.1). Classification (NCBI taxonomy): domain Eukaryota; kingdom Metazoa; phylum Chordata; class Mammalia; order Primates; family Cebidae; genus Callithrix; species Callithrix jacchus. The sequence continues at coordinate 143,486,365 of NC_133503.1, read as the reverse complement.
TGAATTTTAGAAAATGATGGCAGAAAATTTGAGGGATATTGTTTGTTTTCTCCTTGAGATAGGCAGCTAGATCTTATTCTAGAATGCAGTTTTATTTCTGAGATTTCTAAATGTATGAATACAGCCAAAGTTGTCAGTATTGACTATAAAGAGTTGAGGTGGAGATACTTTTTTGGCATGACAGTATATTTTCTTTTTTATTATATATCTGTGTCACTCACATTTTTCTAAAATTGTTTTAAAATTTAACTTTACTAGGCCATCATCTATAATTGAATTTTTCTAGTGCACTACTTTTTATTTTTGTACCCTATTCTAAAAGTGTTATACTCTATTTTTCACAATTTACCTCCATCGATATTATGTGCTCAGTAGTTGCATGTGAATTTTCTGTTACCTTGTCATTATAACAATATCGAAGCAAGAAATGTAACAGTATGTTTTGTTATTTCAGTCTTCTCTTCCTCCTCACATTTCTCTTTACTTTTTGCAAATCTCTACCTGGTATAGTTATTTGAATATAAGAAATTACTAACATAGCATGTGATTTAATACATCTGGAGAAAGATCCTGGTAACACCTTTTGCTTGTTATGAAGGAAGCTAGAACTTAACAGGTTTTCTGGGCAAAGATGTGAGTAAGGAAGTAGAATTATAGTACCTAAGAATAGGCACTTAGTCTCAGTGAAAGCAGTTTTATAAAAATTGGCATTGTAAGATGAATTGAAGGGGTGCTGACAGAATGGCATATTTAAAACGTAAAGGGAAAATTCTCTTCTAATGTAGACCAATAACAGTGTCATTACAATCATGGTGTCTGTTATATTTTTTAACTAAAAAACTGGAGAAATGTTACAACTTTTATTTTACTTATTCCTAATTTTCGTTAAAATTCCAAAGAAGATAGAAATAGTCTGTGTTGTTTGTGCCATAAATAAAAAGTACCTGTGGATTTTAAATGATACTCATTTTCAAAGTGTTAACATATTAATGTAATATACTGATACTGTGATTATAACTATATTTTGCTCTCATTTTGTCATATCCTACAAAATCTATAACATAGAATTTCTTATCTAGGTAACTGGTATCATCTCAATGTATTAAATAATAAGGGTTATACAAAAATAGCAACCTAAGACCATAAATGTTTGCTTGAATTAGTTTCAAAAGTACCTTTGTTAAAGGAGAGATTAAAAGATAAAAGTGCAACATAGTTTATTTCATTACAAAACTGGTTTGTATATCTTTCAAGTGTCTGTAGTTTCCCAGAAGTGTTGATGTTAAGTTGGAAGTTAAGAATGGTATATTATTGCTTTTATTTAAAATAAATGTCAACTACTAATTTTGATTCATATAAAACTTTATTTTGAATTGTACTGGCTTTTAATTTGAACATGTGGGGGGTAATATACCATGTACTGTTCTTAGCATTTTGAAAATTTTCAGTTACAGTTATCTTAAAGTCTTACAAATATATGAGCAGTTTTGAAAAAGGATTTTTGTAATTATGGTAGTAATTACTGTGCATCTGCCAAAATTTATTAGGTGACTTGTACTATATGAAAGTTTATTACATGAAGAAGTGGAAACTCATTATTCATATTCTGGCCTGTGGGTTTAAATTTATTGCAGTTGCTTCTTAAAAATATAAATGGAAAGAGCGATGAAAAGACAAATTAAGATGATAGTGGATAATTCATTTTATCTAGAAATCTTTTAAAATTTTTTAGAAAATATATTTTTATGTCTGGGCATGGTGGCTCACACCTGTAATCCTAGCACTTTGGGAGGCCAAGGCAGGTGGATTACCTGAGGTCAGGAGTTCAAAACCAGCCTGACCAACAGGGAAAAACCCAGTCTCTATTAAAAGTACAAAAAAGTTAGCCGGGTTTGGTGGCACATTCCCGTAATCCCAGCTACTTGGGAGGCTAAGGCAGGAGAATCGCTTGAACCAAGGGGGTGGAGGTTGCAGTGAGCTGAGATTGTGCCATTGCACTCCAGCCTGGGCAACAAGAGCGAAACTCTGTCTCCAAAAAAATATATATAATATATATATAATTTCATATATTATATATATGAAATATATACATTATTTTGTCAACATGTGAAAGCCCATAAATAACTACATAGTCCATAAAGATGTTTTAAACTATGTTTTGAAAGCTTCCATGTAATTGATATTTTTGTGGTTAATTTTTTATTACTCCATTGTGAATAGAACCATGAATAGACTGACCCAGCTGGAAAGACTGGATTTGGGAAGTAACGAATTCACGGAAGTGGTAAGTTCTCATCAGTCTCACTTTCCCTAAATTCTTATATTTGATCAAGAACGAAATGTGAAAATTAATGTATTTCTCTTAAAAATTAGATAAAGGTTTACTTTTTTTTCCTTTTGTTACAAGATATGAAAATTCTTAGGCAGAATTTTTCAGACAGATACAAAAATTAACCAGACAGATAAAATTCTGACCAAAAGTGAGGATAAAATGTAAAATCAATGAGAGGTCCATGGAAGAGATACTTAAACAATTTTTAGCATAGGAAGCAGAAAATTTGAGTGATTATAAAGTGAGAAACATCAGTCTAGAATGTAGCAGGTAAAAGTAGTTTTGAATCAGAGATAGCTCCATGGGGTATTGCTTATGTATTTATTCAGTAATAAGATACTTCTCTATAATGTTACTTAATAGCTAAGGGGAAAATCATTGGGTGAAACAACTTATTTTTGAAGTGGTAATGAGAACCTTTTTATTTGTGCTTTGTATGCCAAGTGCACTCTGAGGCTGAATCTAAAAGGAAAGGAGCAGTATGTAAGTAGTTTTTTGTCTTTAGTGAGTTTTCCAAGATTTCTCTTTTTTTTTGAAGCTAGTTTTTTTTTTTAAGAGGAATTCGTCAAGCTGAGTATCATTATTATTAAACTTTTAAATTAGTTTGCAGATTCGTTTAAAATTATGGTAGCTCACAAATGATGGTTTTAAGGATAGGTATTTCTCAGAACTGTTTGCTGTAGTATTACTCTGTGGGTATTAATAGTAAAAATTTCAGCTGAGACTTGAGGAGGAACATGGTGGTTTGGAGTAGTACCTCATTCTCTAAAATACATGCTGTGCTTCTGAAATTACTTATCTATTATGTCCTTTCTCAATATTTGTTCTATAATCTGTTTCTGTATTAACTATTTCAAAAATCTCATTTGTTCATTTTAAGAATCCAACAAGCTTTCAAAATCATCATTTTTTTTTTGTTCTATTTTGGTCTTCCAACATTGTACACTTTTAAAAACTTACAGTAGAATTATAACAATAATGCACAAAAGGAAATTTAAGTTACATTTGGAATTGGTATCTATATTTATATGTTAACAGTAAATCTGATTGGCATTCCTTTTATGTAGGACTGTTAACTATGGTCATTAGATATAATGGTACTCTGTGTCATCACATCATCATTTATTGCACGTGGCTTTGTGAGGTGATAGAAATAACTTTGAAGAGGGCAGCCTTGAAGGGACAATGCCCAGGAGCAGATTTTGCCAGGATATGAAGGTCTGCCACAACACTTGGATTAATTTTTATGTCCTCAACACCATCTTATAAATAATTTTCTACCATGTAATTAGAAGTTTTTACTAGAGGTTTAAATTACAGTATCTTTGTATCATGTGTTTATGACTTTGTTTGTTTACCTTTCCCTGATTATGAACATTTAGGATGTATATTGTCTTTTATCTCCCTCTTGATGAATGTCACCAGGGAACATTTGTAATTTTTCTGTTTTCTAAAAGACTGTATCTTCTTATTGATAATGAATGAGTGTATGTTTTTATTGTATACTTCTAAGCAGTGGGTCCTATTTTTTTATTTCTTTACTAATTATATAAATACTTGACCCTGTTGTGTAATCCAAAGCTTAAATGTGTTTTTTTTGTAATCTACTTCTATGGACTATCTCTTTGATTTCTCTATTAATAATTTTACTATAGTAATTATAATGCGATGGAAAGGCTCACACCCTGGCTCTGCTTTTTTATTTTTCTTCCCCCTACTCCTTTTATTTAATGATTCGAAATTAAAGGTTATTAGAAATTCCCAGGTCTTCTTTTGCCAGATAAAGACATTCATGTAAATTAATTGAATTACTGCTATCCCCTACCCCAATTCCAACAGCCTGAAGTACTTGAGCAACTAAGTGGATTAAAAGAGTTTTGGATGGATGCTAATAGACTGACTTTTATTCCAGGGGTATGTATATGAAATTTTAAATGGCATCACTTATTTCTGGCTCTCCTTTGCAGTTTTGTGCATTGCACATTTTATAATTGCTTTTAGTTAATAAAAAGAAATTGGATTATTCTTTATTAAACAGAAGCAAATTATATTTTTTACCATGAGCACATTCTCGATTATAATCTAAGAATTCTCATAATAAACATTTGTAAATCTCCTTTTAATATTGTTGAGTGTGTCCTTTCCAGTGGTATCAATTGAACTTACATCCCAATTTGGTTTTTCCAAGAAATTGGTAAACTAGTATATTTTCCATGAACTTTCTGTTTTAACAATTGACAAATTCTTTACTTCTGTAAAGAACCACAAGAATCCCCATATATGCAGTCTCCTTAGGAGGAAATGGACAGCTGAATTCCCAAAGTATATGTCCTTTGTCACTTCTGCTAGGCCACAGTTAGTAGGATATCTTAGCTTTATTACTGAATACATTTCTAATGGCATTTAAAAAACTATCTGGGAGTCTTCTTTCTTGTTATTAGCATTTAATTTTGAATTACAACTTGGTACCAGATTTATTGCCTAAACTTTTTACAAATTACTAATGTTAAAGTCGTTAGATTTATTTATTTATTTATTTTACTTACAGTTTATTGGTAGTTTGAAACAGCTCACATATTTGGATGTTTCTAAAAATAATATTGAAATGGTTGAAGAAGGAATTTCAGCATGTGAAAACCTTCAGGACCTCCTGTTATCAAGCAATTCGCTTCAGCAGCTTCCTGAGACTATTGGTTTGTATTGCTTTCAGATTCATATAATTTTTATTAAAGTAAATTCAAGGCTTCCACAAAATCTTAAATTTCACTTGTTATGAGATAGGTATACTGCATTACCACGGGAACAGATTTTATTTGAATTTTTCCCTGGTATGATCAGTTGTACAAGTTACTTCTTTGTTGACATTACTGTTTTTTATTTACTGGGAAGAAAATCTCATTTTTATTACTAGTATATTTAAATTCTTTAAAATATATTTATCCAAATTTGGTTTAACTGTTAGGTTTTATTGTCATAGCTTTTATTTTGGTAAATTTTTTCAGTTCTATTTCATTATAGACACTCAGATAAGAAAACAGATCAGTTGAACAAATCATGAGAGATCTCTAATTGAGTCTGTATTTGTGTAGTTGCTTGTTCAGTTATATGTCAGTGGAATCAAATTATTTTGATGAAAGGACCCAAAACTTCAATCTTGACATCTTTTTGATGTTTTAATATAAAAACCAAAAATAGTTTTATATATTTCTCAATTAAATCACATGGTTGTTTTAGGTAAAACTACATTTTTACAAGTTTGTTACGATTCTACTCTAATCAACACTTTTTAAACTTGAAAGATATTTTACTGTTTTGGTATTGAGTATATATGGAATAGTTTGTTATATACCTGTTATGAATTACCTTCATAGTACCAATAGATGGAGTATCGTTCTGTCTCCCAGGCTGGAGTGCAGTGGCTCCATCTCAGCTCACTGCAACCTCCGTCCCCCGGATACAAGCAATTCCCCTGCCTCAGCCTTCCAAGTAGCTGCAACTACAGGCGTGCACCACCGCACCCAGCCATTTCTTTAGTCTATTAATTTAACAAGTTTATATTGTCTGTCTTTTCTGTGCCATGCTGATGTTTTTAGGAGCAGAGCTACAGCAGTGAGCAATGAAAACTGAAAGTTCGTACTATCAATAAAGCTTATATTTTAGTCAGAGTTAATAAGCAAATGTACACTATGTTAAATGGTGATGTGAATGAAGATTCAAAGTATTGGATGAGGGAATAGAATGTTGGGATTGGGAGTGGTATCTCTTTTACATAAGATTGTTAGGAAAGTTCTTTCTAATTTTTGTCAGATGTAATATGTCTCACATTGACTGTTGGTGGACTTGCTTATATTTTAAGCTGAACAAGTGTATGTTGTTTCTTTTCTCAATAGGTTTGTTGAAGAATATAACAACTCTTAAAATAGATGAAAACCAGTTAATGTATCTACCAGACTCTATAGGAGGGTAAGTTTTTTGTGAATTATACACCCTCAAAGATTTTTCTTTCGGTTCACCATGTCACATATATTTTCAGATATTTGCATAAATGACCTAACTTTTTTTTTTTGGAGACAGAGTCTCGCTTTTATTGCTGGGCTTGGAGTGCAGTGGCCGCAATGCCGGGTCACTTGCAACTTCCATTTTCAGGCAGTTCTCCTGCCTCAGCCTCCTGTGTAGCTGGGACTACAAGCACGCACCACTGCCTGGCTAATATTTTGTAGTTTTAGTAGAGATGGGGTTTCACCATGTTGGCCAGGATGGTCTGAATCTCTTGACCTCGTGATCCACCCGCCTCGGACTCCCAAAGTGCTGGGATTACAGGCCTGAGCCACTTTGCTCTCTCGGCCGACCTAAAGATTTTGTAAACATTTAAGTAATTAGTATACAGGTTGGGTACGTTTATAATAGTCAGACCTACTTATTATTGGTGAAGTTCAGCTTTATGAAATGGTTTCACTAGATTTTTAAAGTCAAGTTCAAATGTTTATATGTTCTGAAATTTTGGATTGTATATAGGAAACCTTTAAAAAATAATATGTATTTCCTTTTTAAATTAAAGGTTAATATCAGTAGAAGAACTGGATTGTAGTTTTAATGAAGTTGAAGCTTTGCCTTCATCTATTGGGCAGCTTACTAACTTAAGAACTTTTGCCGCTGATCATAATTACTTACAACAGTTGCCCCCTGAGGTAATGTATTTTAAATTACTTTGGATTTTTGTCTTTTCATCTATTTTTTGATTATTTTAGGTCTCCATTGTGACTACATTTATCTCTTTCTAAAAAGAATTGTTGTTATATAGTTTATTATATAATTTATTGTTATAGAAATTATATAATTATATAGTTTATTATTTTCTGAATAAGAGTTATGTTAGCTTAGAAGAGGTTCTTAAATGCTTTCCTGTATACATGAAAATTAATAATTAAAAAGGGAAAGTCCAATGATTTCTTTTATAAATGTGGAGTATTTTTCATAACTTTCAAAAACATTGTTTTTTATATGTTCATCAACCTGTAGGCCAAATATTTTTATCTTCACTTTATGTTTATCTTTCAGATTGGAAGCTGGAAAAATATAACTGTGCTGTTTCTCCATTCCAATAAACTTGAGACACTTCCAGAGGAAATGGGTGATATGCAAAAATTAAAAGTCATTAATTTAAGTGACAATAGGTTTGTAATACTATATTCATCAGTTGGTTTATAGGAGACATTGGTTACATGAATTAAGTTTCATATGATATGTGATAGAATAGCTAGCGCTTATTTCTCTTTAAATATACATAGTAAGTCCTCAGTGTTATTGATAGGCTCTTGGAAAGTGTGACTTCGAGTGAAACAACACATAATAAAATCCAATTTCTTTCATTCATCAGTGTTATAAGAAAATGACATTATTTGATGACCTGCCATACACAGTTTCGATAAAAGTTATGGTTTCCAAGAACCTAGCAATAATGTTAAATGAGGACTTGCTGTATATTTTTATTTTTTCTTTAAATAGAAAGAGTGGTCTAATTGTATCTGATTTTATCATACAGTGGTGGTTACTGTTCATTTTGAGTTAACTTAGCTAGACAACCTTTATTCTCTCCTTATAGTTTCCTTTTATTCCTAAAGTCACGTCTTCACCTTAATATTGCTATTTAACAAAACAACTTTAGAATGTATCTAGTATGTTGCTAATATTTTCCTGGGCAGAGGTTTGGTTTCAGCAAAGCCAAGGTACAGAGCACATTGATCATTATTAAGTTATTTTCTGAATAATATTTAGTTAGGTTAATTTAGAAGAGGTTCTTAAATGGCTCCTATGAACGTGAAAATTAATAATTTAAAAGGGAAAATCTAATTTCTTTTATAAATGTGGAGTATTTTTCATAACTTTTTTCCCAATATATAGAGCATTTTTCAGAAAACCATTAGATTGAGTTTCAGTTGTAAACTGGAACAATGTTTAAGTTAAAAACAGTCCATACTTTTTCCTGAGGTAAAGATATTAATGATGATTAAACAGCATTTGTAAAGTCTTTTTACTTTTTGCTTTCGTAGTGTCTTATGAAGTCTTCAAAACAGTTCTATGAAATAGTATTATAGTATTCCCGTTTTATGTAGGAGGGATTTAAGACTCAGATTTAAGGTGACTCACATAGTTTGTATGGTAGAGCTTTAATTTAAACTCAATTTTCTGACTAGTTATGATATCCTAACCTCTGTTTTATTTAAAAGAACCACTGCTTTCTTAAGTCACTGTTTTCACCCTTTAATTCCTACTCCCAAACTAGAGCAGTAGGTTGTGCAAATTACCTTGAAAGATAGGCATGGAAGACTAGTTAGGCATAAGATAGCAAGGCTGAAATAGATGACTCTGTTAAATAGGATGTTTTCATTTAGTATTCTAATGAGTATATTATAGTTGACCCTCTGTATTTGTGGGTTCTGCAACTGTGGATTCAAACAACTTGAGATCAAAAATATTTGGAAAAAAATGTGTTGGTACTGAATGTGTACCACCTTTCACGTTGTTATTCCCTAAACAATACAGTATTCCAACTATTTACATAGCATTTATATTCTAATAGGTATTATAAGTACCCTAGAAATGATTTAAAATATAGGGGGTCGGGGGAGCTGTGCACAGGTTATATGCAGATATTATACAATTTTATTTAAGGGATTTGAGCATCTGCAGGTTTTGGTATCTGAGGGATATCCTGGAACCAATCTCTCATGGATACTGAAGAACGACTGTACTTTGTTTTTACTCATTATCATCTTATGATAGTCTTCTAGATTATGTAACTGCTGGCTCACAAATAGTGAACAGTGTAGTTTTATAACAAACTATCACTAAGAGTGCTTCCTTTAACAGTTTGTTCTCTCTAAATACAAATAAACCAAAGCAATTTTATGAGACATTCCTTAATGTGTCCTTCTTTTCTAAGGCAGGGACAATTAACTTATTTTTTAACAGATTTTTAAGGTTACTTGTTTACCCATTTTCTTGCCAGGTGAATTGAGTCAATTGAAGAATTATATTTTTGAAACTAATTCTTATAAAACTAGATATTTTGTCGTATGTCCTATACAAAGAAGTATATTGGACTGTTCTCTTTTTTTTTCTCCAATTTTCATATGCAATTATATAGCATTTTTCAGAAAACCATTAGATTGAGCCCTCATTTATTTTAAATTTTCTCATTTTAAAGTTTAATTTTTGTTTGTATTTTTTCCTACAGATTAAAAAATTTGCCCTTTAGCTTTACAAAGCTACAGCAATTGACAGCTATGTGGCTCTCAGATAATCAGGTGGGCATTCTGATTTTATAAGTTAATGGAGTTCCTATTTGTGTTATATAATTTTGTACTTTTGATTTACATAGGGTCATTTAAGAGCAGCTATACAGCGGTACACATGTAGACATGTATTTTATATAAGAAAAAAATCTCTAAATATTTAGAAGCAGATACTTTTTATAAAATAGTTATAGATTTATAAGTAATACATTACATTCTACTTGCCTAATTTCTCCTAAATCTATGAAAATATTGATTAGGAAGTCAGACTCAAACTAGCTGACTTTAGTAGCATTATCTCATACACTTGTCATATTTTATAGTAAGAACACTTAAAAATCTACTCAGCAATTTAAAGACTGTAACATAGTGTTATTAACTCTAGTCATCCTGTTGTACATTAGAGCTCTGGAACTTACTCCTCCTAACTAAAATTTTGTACCCTTTGACCAATATATCCCATTCCATACTGTAGCCCACCCCTGCCAGCCCCAGAACCCACCATTTCACTCTGTTTCTATGAGTTTGTTTTTTAGATTCCACATATAAGTGAAAACATGCGACATTTATTTTCTTGTTCCTGCTAATTTCACTTAACATAATGTCCTCTAAGTTCATCCATGTGTTGCAAGTGACAGGATTTCCTTCTTTATTAAGGCTGAATAGTATTCCATTGTGATTATATATGTATGGGTTTATACACACTACATTTTCTTTATCTGTTCATCCATTGATGGACAGTTAGGCTGATTCCATGCCTTGCTATTGTGAATTCTACTGCAGTGAACATGGGAATGCAGACATCTCTTCAACATGCTGATTTTATTTCCTTTGGATATATATCTAGTAGTGAGATTACTGGATCATATGATAGTTCCATTTTTAATATTTTGAGGAACCTCCATACTATTTCCGTAATGGCTGTACTAGTTTACGTTCCCACCAATAGTAAGAGTTTTTTGTAAATTTTTTTAAACAAAATATAATATACGATTTGCTGATTTTTTAATTAAAAAATTAATACTCATTTGATGTTGAGCAATACTTTATAATAATTTATTTTTATTTATTTAATTTATTTTTTTTTGAGACGGAGTTTCGCTTTTGTTACCCAGGCTGGAGTGCAATGGCACGAGGTCGGCTCACCGCAACCTCCGCTTCCTGGATTCAGGCAATTCTCCTGCCTCAGCCTCCTGAGTAGCTGGGATTACAGGCACGCGCCACCGTGCCCAGCTAATTTTTCGTATCTTTAGTAGAGACGGGGTTTCACCACGTTGACCAGGATGGTTTCGATCTCTTGACCTTGTGATCCACCCGCCTCAGCCTCCCAAAGTGCTGGGATTACAGGCTTGAGCCACTGCGCCCGGCCTATAATAATTTATTTAAAGCTCTGTTTTCCCAGTGTTGAAAACGCTGGTTTCATATGATACTCATGAATTCCACAGCCAAATTTTTTCTGAATTCTGGATTATATTAACAGCCCTAAAGTATTCATACAGTAAAGAAGCCCATGAGAATTATTTGTATTTTTTAACTGGGGACCTATTTTCCCCTTCCCCTTCCCCTTTCTTTTCCCCTTCCTCTTCCTTTTCCCCTTCTTCCCCTTCCCCTTCCCCTTCCCCTTCTTCCCCTTCCCCTTCTTCCCCTTCCCCTTCCCCTTCCCATCTCACTTGGTTGTCCAGGCTGGAGCGCAGTCTTGCAATCTTGGCTCACTGCAACCTCTACCTCCTGGGTTCAAGTGTTTCTCCTGCCTCAGCCTCCCTAGTAGCTGGGACTACAGGTGTGTGCCACCATGCCCAGCTAATTTTTGTATTTTTAGTAGAGATGAAGTTTTGCCATGTTGGTCAGACTGTTCTCGACCTCCTAACCTTAGGTGATCCACCCACCTTGGTCTTCCAAAAGTGCTGGGATTATAGGCATCAGCCACTACACCTGGCCTTGGGGACTCCTTTCTTATTTAGCCCTTACTAATATCCCAAAAGCCTTAAATTTATGTTAATCCATGGTTATTAATAAGATTGTATTAGTTACCTGCTTTGCAGATTTAGAGAAAATATTAAAATGATGATATATTTGCCTTTATTAGAGCTTTTAAAAGAGGCAGTTACTGTATCTATTATATGTGGAACTGATTTCTCTTAATTGAATAGCATATATTTAAACTTGATTTGAAATTTTGCAGCTAGATTCAAAAAACATTTGCTGGACCCCATCTTATTCATGTATAATGAATGAGACATACCTTCTGATCTTGAGGAACTCTTAGACTAATTCTAATTCTATTAGTACAGTAGCACTTTTTTATTTTTGAGGCAGGGTCTTACTCTGTCATCTAGGCTGGAATGCAGTGGTGTAATTAAAACTCACTGGAATCTTGTACTCCTGGCCTCAAGCAATCATCCTAGCTCAGCCTCCGAAGTAGTTGGGACCACAGGCACATGTCACCACACCCAGCTAGATTTTTTTTTTTTTTAATGTTTTTTGTAGAGACAGAGTCTCATGATATTGCCCAGGCTGGTCTTGAACTCCTGGACTCAAGCCATCCCCCTTCAACTTCAGCCTCCCATAGTGCTACAATTTTAGGTGTTCACCACCATGCCTAGCCTGCAGTAGCACTTTTGTGGATAAATCAATGCCAGGAAATCATACCAGATGGTTTAATGAAATTAACCAAGTATCTGCTACACTGTCTTCATATTTACAGTATTCTCATTCTATTTACAATCTCCACTTGGTTTAAAACAAACACTGTTTGGTGGGGGTCTTTGTTCTTCAAAGTTTGACAGAATATTGAATAAAACATATCAGATATACCTAGAAAATTTCCCTTACTGTATGAAGCAATAATTTTGCTGTGAAAGAATGACATGTAGAGGAGAAGGTATACAGAGGTTTGATTGTGAATTAGGAAAATAAATTGTTCTACGATTTAACATTTATGAAAGTAAATTGCTCTGCTATGTAGAACAGTACATACAGTAATATAATTTTCATGAGTTGCAGAAGGCATGAGCAGAACAATTATTTATTAATTTATTCCCTCATCCATTTTGTGATTCTCAAAACTCTTTATTGAACAGCTGCTTTGTGTCAGGCAGTCTAAGGTGGGAAGAACAGTATTTAGAAAGTAACTTTAATACAATGTGGTTAAAAGACTTAATAGGACTGTGGCTGGCGCAGTGGCTCATGCCTGTAATCCCAGCACTTTGGGAGGCCGAGGTGGGCAGATCACAAGGTCAAGAGATTGAGACCATCCTGGCCAGCATGGTAAAACCCCATCTCTACTAAAAATATACAAAAATTAGCAGGTCATGGTGGTGCGTGCCTGTAGTCCCAGCTACTCAGGAGGCTGAGGCAGGAGAATTGCTTTGAACCCAGGAGGCGGAGGTTGCAGTGAGCCGAGATTGCGCAACTGCACTCCAGCCTGGTGCCTGGCGACAGAGCAAGACTCTGTCTTAAAAAAACAAAAAGACTCAATAGGACTAAGCTTTAAGATCCAAGATGAGGAAGATAACCAAGGGATGTAAGGGCAGATTTATCAGAGGAGGAAATGCCTGCAATGCCTGAATTCTCAAAAGAGAAATGGGGTTAGACCTGGTGGTTCACACCTCTAATCCCAGAGCTTTGGGAAGCTGAGGTGGGAGGATCTTTTAGGTCAGGAGTTTGAGACCAACCTGGGCAACATAACAAGATCCTGTCTCTGCAAAAGAATTAAAAAATTAGCCAGGTCGGGTGGCACATGCTTGTAGTCCAAGCTACTCAGGAGGCTGAGGCTAGAGGATCCTTTGGGCCCCGGTGTTCAAGTTTACAGTGAGCTATGACCATGCCACTGTACTCCAGCATGGGCAACAGAGCAAGATCCTATCTCTAAGATATAAAGTTTTTTTTTTTTAAATAAAAAAGAGGAATAAGGGTTTTGGTCTATTTTTTTCCTTCCTTAAGATGTGTTACCTTCCTGTGTTACCCATTCTGATCTCGACCTTCCAGGCTCAAGTGATCTTCCCACCCCAGCCCCTTGAGTAGCTGGGATTATAGGCCTGAACTACCATGACCAGGTAGGCATAGGATTTAAACAACAACAAAAAGAGAACAGTATTCTGCTTTGGAAGAATATCGTGAGCATACGCATTTAGGTGCAAAGCAGCCTTGTATATTCCTTGAGCACGTTATTATGATTAGAGTATAACAATGAGAAGGAAAAGGTAGAAAACGAGGCTACAAAGTCTGATAGAGATCAGTTGGTGGAAGGAGGATCTTGTATGCCATGCAAAGGAAGTTCTATTGTATCTCAAGGATGGCAAATAAGGTTTTTAAAAATCGTGTACTCTTATCAGTTATGAGTGGCTTCCTGAAAAATTGTGTTGCAGATTCTGACTCATAATCAAATTCAAGTTAGTGGAAAATTGCTGTGATTTGGGTGGCTGTGTAATTTATTGTCCATAATAGGATACTTTCAGGGAGGGAAATGGGCTCGATTGATAATTACATGAGAACAATGTGTAAATTGTGCCTGTCTTAGGCAAAATGGACATTTGATCATTCTAGTCATGATCAATTATTCATATCTGCCATGAATGTAAGAGGAAGAAGTGATTTTTGTGATACATACAAGATAATATGGGAACCAGCACAACATTGAACAGGTAAATAGTATCATTTCATTGATATTTTAGAAAGGCCTTTTTGGCTGCATGGTGGAAGATGGATTCATCAGGGGTTAGTGCCAAGCATGAAAGCAGGGGAGACTGAATTGGAGGACATTGCCGTACTCTAGGCAACAGAACATGTTGCTTTGAACTAAAGTAATGATAACAGGGCCAGGGAAAGAGTGGATACTTTTGAGGAATATTGAAAAGATTACATCAGTAGAACATGTGAAGAATGCATGTATGTGAGAAGAGAGTAAAAGCAAAGATTAGTGTCAGAGATTTGACTTCAGTGACTAGGTGGATAATGCTGCCACACCAAGAAAAGGAACCACAAATGAAAGACATATGTTTATGGGAAGATGTTAAGTTCTAGTTAAACATGTTGAGTTTATCCAAGTAGCCACATACAGAATACACTGGTGACTGTGAACCTCCTGACTTCATTTTCTTGTATCTGGTTTCTGTGCTCTTGGTTTCTCTATTTTTAAATTTCTAACCTTGAGGAATTTCTCAAAATTGCTCCTGAAGACTTCATTTTCTTTTTTTCAGTACTATTATAGGTTTATTCTTTGTGCTTATTTGTAAAAACATATTCACTTTATTTTAAAAGATTTGTGGCACAAGAAGAAATACACATTTTTGTTTAGCCCATGATTTTAATTAACTTTTTTAAGGGAATGGTTTCATAGCTTCTCCAAAGGAATTATATAATTTTTTAAATGTTAGTGATGATGAATCCTGAGGATTCATTTAAATGGCAGTAGATAGGCCGGGCACGGTGGCTCAAGCCTGTAATCCCAGCACTTTGGGAGGCCGAGGCGGGTGGATCATGAGGTCAAGAGATCGAGACCATCCCGGTCAGCATGGTGAAACCCTGTCTCTACTAAAAATACAAAAATTAGCTGGGCACGGTGGCGCATGCCTGTAATCCAAGCTACTCAGGAGGCTGAGGCAGGAGAATTGCCTGAACCCAGGAGGCGGAGGTTGTGGTGAGCCGAGATCGCGCCATTGCACTCCAGCCTGGGTAACGAGCGAAACGCCGCCAAACAAACAAATAAATAAATAAATGGCAGTAGATTAAGAGGTGTAAAGAGAGTAGCTATAGAAGTAGGAGTATTGGATAATGATGGTCTCAAGAGTGAAGAAACTGGTTTGAAGGAAGAAGTTGTTAATGGAATAAATGCTGTTGAGAAGTCAGTTCTGATTTAATCTGAAAAATATTCATTTTATTTGGCAACTTATACTTGCCAATTTAAATTGACTAGCTAAAGTAATTATAGAGGTATATGTCAAAACCCAGGTTGAAAGAGTTTAAGGAATAAATTGATGATAAAATGGAATGTTGATTATTTAAGAAGATTGGATGAGAAGGAAATGGAATGGAACATAAAGAAATTGATAGCAGGAAAAGCTCAGGGATCCTTTAATATTGGAGAACATGTTTATAGGTTGTTGGAAAGAAGCTGTGTGTTAAGTAAGACTAAGAATATCAGGAATATGAGGGCTGGGTGCAGTGGCTCATGCCTGTAATCCAGCACTATGGGAGGCCAAGGCCGGTGGATCACTTGAGGTCCACAGTTCAAGACCAGCCTGACCAATATGGAGAAACCCCATCTCTACTAAAAGTACAAAAATTAGCCGGGCATGGTGGCATGCACCTGTAGTCCCAGCTACTTAGGAGGCTGAGACAGGAGAATTGCTGGAACCTGGGATATGGAGGTGGCAGTGAGCACATCATACCACTGCAGTCCAGCCTGGATGACAGAGCGAGACTGTTTCAACAACAGCAACGAAGAATATGAGAAGCAGTTGGATAATGGGTGGGAATTGATGGAAAAGCTATGACAGGAATTCTTAACCTGTTGGAGGGAGCTTGGGTCTGAAGTTTGTGAAAGGGAGAGCAAATAGTATACATTTGATACTCTTAGAATATAGCATTTTCCATACTCATAGCTGTTTTTCTTTTTCTTTTTCTTTTTTTTTTTTTGAGGTAGAGTCTTGTTCTGTTGCCCAGGCTGGAGTGCAGTGGTGCCATATTGGATTTTCAGATAACATGTAGAGCCCAGATGAAGTATTATTAGTATCAGTACACAAATATGAGTACAAATTAATAATTACTGCACAAGTTTGTGGTGATACTAATTTGCTCAGCTGTGTGATAAAGAGAAAGCACACAATTGGAAGGATTCTGGGCTGCAGTTTTGCCAAGCCAGGTGCAAGAAAAGAATAATGCAGCAAGGAGGTCTTGGTTTATGGCCAAGAAAGTAGTTTAAATAAGATATGGTGTGGTGCAAAAGGGGAATCAAAGACAGGAGCAAATGGTAGGAAGAATGTCAAAAGGTCAAGGGAATAGTAGTCTTGGTGAGGGTGATCAGCAAGTACTATGAGAGCAGTGGAGTGGGAGGGCTGCATGTTATGTGGGTTACCATACTCGGCTGGTTATCCTTTTGCCTGACTGCTCCTCAGGCTCCTTCTCCGACATATTTCTTCTGCCTTTGCCTTATATGTTTTTGCTCCTCATGGTATCCTAGGCTCTGTTTTAATTTCTTCATACTTTCTCCTGAAATTTCTATCTGTATCCTCATTATTCCTAACAGTGTCTTCAGACGAGTTCTTATGCAGAGCCTCACATTCATATACCTCAATTCTTACTTAACATTGCCACCTAAATGTCTCAAATTCAACGAGCCCAAAATTGAGTATACCATCTTCTGCCCCAAATATATTTCTCCCACACTCCCCAGTTACTTTAGCTTGGTAAATAATACCTGATGGAGGCGGAGACCTTGAAATGCAACTCTTAACTACTGTTTTTTCCTGTACTTCATAGACAAGCACTATTGAATCTTAAACATCCTTGGGTATGTGTATATTCTGCTTTATCCCTACTGCTACTTCTTTTAAATACTGTTCACCATAATCTTTCACTTAGACCTAGCCACTAGTCCAAACTGAGATTTGGTGTGAGTGTAAGATATACACTGGTATCTGTTACCTTAAACTGAACAGAAAATATATATGATCACATTGATATTTTTTATTGCATGTTAAAATGATATTTTGAATATGTAAGGTTAAATGCATTATCAAAATTTCATCTTTTTTTGCCATTTTAAAATATGTGGCTACTAAAAAATTATAAGTAATCAGGCAAGGCATGGTGACTCACACCTGTAATCCTAGCACTTTGGGAAATCAAGGCAGGAGGCTTGCTTTGAAGCCAGGAGTTTGAGACCTGCTTGGGTAATATAACAAGGCATTGTAATTTGAGTGATATTTAATCTGATCCCAGCTCTAACCTACTTAAAACCTTTTCATTGTTTCTTTTTTCTTTATATCATATGCCTGAAGAGCCTTCTCATTCTGTGGCTTCATCTCTACCCCATACACCTTCATTCTTATTTCTCCAAATCAGTTCTTTCTTGGGACATTCTGCCTTCTCTTTCTTACCTGGCTTCTTACCTTAGACTTTGCTAATCATTCAATATTGTGGCTCCTAATGTTCTCTTAGCACTCTTTACCCTGTCTACCCTGTAATTACAATGGCAATTGCCTATTTTGTTACCTGTATTTTTCCTCTCATATACTCTTATAAACTCTACAAAGTCAATATGTACACAGGACCTGTCTTAGTGCTTTGCAATATAAAAGGCTCTTCGTAAATATTCGTTGAGTGAGTGATTTTTATATTTCAGACAAGAATATTTACAGGTAATATTTTAGAAATTACGGCAAAGGAATAGAATATCTGAAATGAAATAGGATTAGAAATTGCTGAAGTTAGATGTTCAGGGAACTGAGAGTCCAGATACACTGTTTCAATTCCTTTTTCTGTCTTTGTGCCGCATATATAACAAGTGACTAGTTTTCTTATTATACCGTGTTGACGTGTAATTCACACACCATACAGTGAACCCTTTTTAAAGGATACAATTCAGTGGTTTTTAGTATAGTCATAGAGTTGTGCAACAATTATAACAGTTTTAGAAGATTTTCAGGGCATTGAGCTTTTAAAAGCCTCCCAGATAATTTTTATACACTCATCTAAGGGGACTTGTTTTTTTTTTTCTGACACATTCTTCATCTACTAAGAAGTGAAAGGTATGGAAATGTCATCTGTGTTTTCTAACATGACTTTGGAAAGATTTGGTGTAAAAGAGCCAGGAATAGATGAATACCACCAGGAGGCCAGTGGATAATATGAAAGGAGATTGACTGTGGAAGGTACTGGTTATATTCCTCAAAGGAACAGGAGTTTAAATTTGAGGATGGGGCAGAATGATGTCACAGCATTGTAAGTGCTACTCTCACCTCCTGACTTGGGGTGGATGAGGTAGGAGAGAATAAAACACCTATTTTTGAGGCTTAAGGGAAGCACTGTCTTTGGGAAGGGAATAGAGCTACCGTTTCTATTATCAGAGGAAGTCAAGGAAAACGTTCAGGAATTTGAAATGTAGGGCAGTTTTTGTTTGTTGAGGAACAGAGGGGAATGTTTGAATGGGAGTAAGATTAGAGGATGGAATTAAGTAGATGGAAGGTTTTCACAAAAGTCAGTGCAAAGATTTAAGTAATAGGGTGGCATGTGAGGGGAGAATTGGGTAGTTCTCTGCCTGTCTGGAGTCAGCCAAGGCTTTTATTGGTAGGATTTAGGTGAATACCAAAAAGAATTCGTTGCATTAAAAAATAGGTGGATAACATTTGTTAAGTAGTTAAGGAAAGAAATCCTAAGAAAAAAGAAGGTCCATACTTTGGGAGGCCAAGGTGGGCAGATCAGGAGGTGAGGAGTTCGAGACCAGCCTGGCCAACATAGTGAAACCCTGTCTCTACTAAAAATACAGAAATTAGCCAGGCATGGTGACATGCGCCTGTAGTCCCAGCTACTCGGGAGGCTGAGGCAGGAGAATCACCTGAACCTAGGAGGCAGAGGTTGTGGTGAGCCAAAATCGTGCCACTGCACTCCAGCCTGGACAACAGAGCAAGACTCCATCTCAAAAAAGAGAAAAGAAGGTCCAAATTTCCTTTAGGCTCTGCCACTGAGTAACTTACTGGTATCATTACTGTAGACAGGAGACACAAGAGGAAGAGAGAAAAGCAGTTTATGGTTTTCATCATTCTCTTTTCAGCTGCTGGTTAGAACAAACATTTAGATAACCAGGTTAACCCTTCCAAATAATTTTTTCCAAAAGCATCTTAGTGACAGGGAATACTAGATAGGGCAAACAATGGAAAGGCTTAGTTTACAACTTTATTAAATATATCACTATGATAGTAATTATTGGACTGTGAATACATTTGTTATATGAAATCTTTTAAAACTTGATATTTCAATAATAATTGCTGTATAGTATGAACTTGCTTTATACTAAAAACTAAATTCTATTTTTTGAATTTTAATAAGGTTTCAAATCAGTGCCTAAAGTGTTATTGTTTGTAACCTGCCCATTGATACTTTATAGAAAAAGTGATGTGTACTTGTGCAGAGGAATTGCTGAATATGTGTTTGCTTTAGGGTTAATGAAAATTAAATATTTATTTTCTTTCTCTAGTCCAAACCCCTGATACCTCTTCAAAAAGAAACTGATTCAGAGACCCAGAAAATGGTGCTTACTAACTACATGTTCCCTCAACAGCCAAGGACTGAGGATGGTAGGAATTTCAGAATCTGTTTATTTTTTAAAAACAAATACTAATTTAAAAGGTGTAAAGTGAATTTTAAGTCTGAAAGACTTTTACTAGTTTGATGGGACTTTAGGGAATTGATCAAAAAAGTTTATTTTAAAGTAATGGAAAAATAGGGCACTATTTCAGGGGTATAGACAGTTAAATTTAGAGGTGTAAGTTGTAGCATATGCTTCCTTAAATGATTCCTTTAAATTAAATCACAGTGTTAAAATTGATAACTTAAAAACATTTAGCTAAATGCTAGGAATACACAAGTATTATGTGATTAGAATTCTTTAAAGCAGGAAATATTTTCTTCACTTGTGAACTTAATACTACACTTGGATCTACACACTGAATCAGGATAATCTGTAAAACTCTGAGTATAAATGCTATTCCTAAATTCTTTTCTTTATTTTGCCCAACAAAGTGGAATATACTTTTTTCTCCTGGGCACAGATGTTTTTTATAGATTATGACGACCTTTTAGACTAAGGAGCAAATTGTTTCTAATATATGTTGTACTGTGTGTGTGTGTGTGTGTGTGTGTGTGTGTGTGTTGTGTTAAAGTAACTAGTTTTTATGTATCTTCTTTCTGACTAGTTTTTATGTATCTTTTTTTTAATGTGTCTTATGTATCTTCTGAAAATCTCTGTGATTTGAAATTATTTATAAATTAATTCTTAGCACATGGAAACACTGAAGAAAAAATGTAAATCAATCATCAGTCTTAATTTATAAACTATACCATGGGCAAGTCAAATAAGTTTTTGAACTTCGGTTTGCTTATCTTGAAACGATGACAATAGTTCCTTTGGAGCACAGCCACATTCATTAACTGCAAAATACTCTGGTCCCAAGCATTTCAGATAAGAGATACTTATGCTACTATTCTGTCCTTTTATGTAAAAAGAACAATTATCTGAGTATATCACATAGCTGACTATAACATTATTTAGAAGATGCCTACCTTTACTTCCTATTTTCCAGAAATCATCTTCAGAGACAAGGAAAAGTAGGAAATTGAGACGTAAGTCAGGGAATAAGACAAAAAAACTTAGCTATTGATGCATTCGAGTATTTGCTGTAATGCCCCACATGGTATTGCTTACTTTTCTAATAGAAAAGTTTGAAATACAGTATCAACATAAGCAGAGTTTGCACCTCTGTTTTTAACTTCTTAATTTCTAATTCATGAAATTATTGTTCACATAAAACATTAATCATATTGACAGCTTAATATTAAGTATACTGTATTTTGTTATGGAAACACACTTTCATATTTTATCATACTGCTAAACTTGGAGGTTATGGGTGAATTTAAATACATGGAAGAGAGGTTATTTGTAAACCTATTCTCAAAGCTTTAACTACAGAACCTCCCATAAATGAAGCTTTTTACATTTGATATCTCACAAATCTTCTCATTTGATTAGGAAGCTGAATAGGTTTTGGTACATCTAAATAAAAGTCATTAGGTATACCCATGAAATAATAACTTATAAAAGCAAGTCTTTTATTTCTTCTAGCAGAGAACAAGAAATAGTTATCCTATAGAAGGTAAAGAGTTTTCTAATAGTTTAGAACTAGTTCTGGAATACAAGTTAGGTGTGTTTTTATTCTATTTCAGTGTTTCAAAGCTAAACCTGCTATAGCGGTGTAAGAATAATAGCCAGTTTGAGTCAGACACAATGCTAAGCACTTTAGATATTCACAACTTCTCATCTTTACAATAATCCTTCAAAATAGATACTATTGTGATTGGTTATCTCTCACAAAGCTTAAAATATTTATCTGACCTTTTATAGAAAATGTTTACTCATTCTGCCTCTAAACTGTCTTGAATCATAGGTATATTCATGCCTTGATCTCTTCTTTTACTGTTTTCTACTTTAATGATTGAAATCTACCTTGCCACTTTTTTCTATTCTATCATTGTAATTTATTCCCTTCCTGATTAATTTAAAAAGAGATCACAATTCAGATAAAACATTTAGTTTTGATAAGAAGAATAGAAGTAACAAAATCTTGCCACTACTAAGTTTTGATTTTGAGATTTGTTTTAGAATGGAAGAGTTTCTAATAGAAAAGTTTGAAATACAGTATCAATTATGATATTCTAGGTCCTCTTAGAGTTCATGTGCCACTTAAAGTATTTCGTGGATACTATAAGCAGAGTACTAAACAAGGTGAATGAATTTTCTTTCAACTATAAAAAAGGGTTTTTGGTTTATCCCAATGCCTCTAAGAAATAGATGAATCAAAAAATATTATCTTACTGGGTTTGGGTTTTATAACAGTTTGAAAGAAGTAGACACTGTTCATACTTACTTTTCATCGTACCTTTGTGACAGGTATTGTGTTAGAACTAAGTAAAGACAAATATTCTTACTTTCAAGATTCTAAAGTTGGGAAGATTAAAAAAAAAAACAAGAAGGAAAAGAAAGATTGTAAAGGTAGATAGTGATCAATAAATGTGCAAGAGTAGGAATGAGATCTTGGGCTTAGACAGAGGAATCAGTCTTAATCAGAGAGAAAGGGAAGTATGTTTTCATATAACAATACATTCATATCTAAGAAAGCAGGATATTAGTCTGAGGGTTTTTATTGCATTTCTTTTACAGTGAAGTGAAAGATATTTTCCTCTGGAAGTTGGGGTAAGGGCATTTCAGGGAAGTGGTAGTGATTAATGTATCATAAAATCTAAGCTGAATAGAGAAGGAAGTAACACCTAGAGTGATTTTACAAGGAGCAAAAGAAAGGTAGTTAAGGAACTGAAAGTTTACCAGCAACAATAAGGAATTGAGTGATCTGGAAGAACAGGTGTAATGTTCAAAGAGGTGGAAAAATTTTATGGAAGCCAAGGTCCTGAGTATGACTATGGTTGTGAATCATTTGACCGTTGTGCATATGGACATTGGGATTGAGGACATCAAGGAATTACAAAGTTAGGGTCTTGGGGTGGTGCGTTTATCATTCCCACATTGACATCATTCAGGAGATTAGTATGTGTAGCCAAATACTAGAGTCAGTCTATACCTGGGTAATCAGTTTGAGTAGCCTCTAGAGTGGCTATAAAGTGATATTACCTGATGTCCTGAATCTTCAAAGATGTGAGATTTATACTAAAGAGTAGAAAGTTGTAAGTGACCAGAGTTGACATGAATGAGAGGCATGGTAAAAGTTGCTTACTTCAGGGTTCCGAATAAATTCTGGTGTAAAATTGCTTTAGACATAAACTAACGGTCATTGGAATCTCTGGGCCAAGCTGGTGATTGAAATTACTACCTGAAATAAGGGAGAGAGTGGAAGGAATTATATGAATTCAAAAATAGACTTTGTTGGAAACTGCTGAGCTGTCCATCCTTGCCTTTCCAATGATCCCACAAAAGTATGTCAATAGGAATTTGAATCACATTCCACATTTGTTTTGAACAAAAACAAATACACTACTTCATTGAGTACATGTTAAGCAATTATAAGGAAAAAAAATCTTGGAGTAATGAAAACAAAAGGCTAAATAAAAAAATTTCATTCCCTTTGCTAAGATTTGGTTTCATGGCATCCTTAGTTTAGATGTGAGATTTTAAAGTTAAGCCCTAAATAAAGGCTTAATAAAAATGATAACTAGAAGTTTTTGTATTTTGTTATTTTTGCAGAAATAATTCAAATTGGTTTAAGTAGGGGATAGTAATTTTCTTTTAATGGGCAAAAAAGTTGTAATTTTATTTTATATTGTATGACTTCTATGGAGTGATATATAATAGTTGAATGAATTAATTTTTAAGCCTTATATATTTTTTTAGTTGCCTAACAATAACAAAAAACTGAGAGTTGTTAAATCTTTACTTTTAATATTACAGGTTGAATATCTCTTATCCAAAATGCTTGAGACCAGAAATGTTTCAGGTTTTGAGTTTTTTTGGATTTTGGAATATTTGCAGAATTCATACTAGTTGGATATTCCTAATCCCAAAACCCCAAATTCAAAGCAAAATCCAGACCTTTTAGAATGCTGACACAATGCTCGAAGGAAGTGCTTATTAGAGTTTTTTGCATTTTTTATTTTTGGTTTAGGGATGTTCGCCTTGTATATCTGATAGAATATATAAGTGTTGAGTTTACCTTAAAATTTCCATTTTCTTTACATTTTGATATAGAAAATATATTGTAAGAACTTTACTTAGTATATAATCCACATAATGTTTAATACAGTGATGAAATTGCATTTCAACCATAGCACCTTTTAGAGCACTGTACAAAACCGTATGTCTGTGGTGTTTTAATGGGTAGATTCTCTTCAGGAATGCTTCTAGTAAGAAAACAAGATGAATCAGCTTCAGGGAAGAAAGGATATGTGGTTGACACTGTAAAAAAATCTTACATTCACATTGTAAAAAATCACAGCCTACTCATTAGGATTTCGAATTTCTTGCATTGACTGCTCTTAACTAATGAACATAACTCATACAGAAATCATGAGCAAGTGATAGATTTCCATAATTACAGTAAAATATAGAGGTTTTTGTTTGTTCCTTACTTTTCTCTAGTTATGTTTATATCAGATAATGAAAGTTTTAACCCTTCATTGTGGGAGGAACAGAGGAAACAGCGGGCTCAAGTTGCATTTGAATGTGATGAAGACAAAGATGAAAGGGAGGCACCTCCCAGGGTGAGTCTGTTTTTTATTCTTTCAGATTTGAATCAAGTCTGTTAATATTTAAGTTGGTACTTCATTATGATGTTTGGGGATATAAAAAAACTATTGGATTTATTCCTTGTCCTCAGGCACTTGAAGTGTTACTGCTTTCAAATATTTCACACACGAAAGAATTTGGGAAAAATATTAAAATTGTGATTTAAAGCTAAATTTCATAGTATATATAAATATAAGAGGAAAACATTATTATAGGCTAGAGAAATTAACCAAGACTTTATTTCAAATTAGTGCCCCTAATGTTTAACTTCAGTTTAGTTGACTCACCCTCCATCATATTTGTAATGATTATTTTTTCCCCTTTCCCTTTCTTCAGTGAATT
The DNA here is from genome assembly GCF_049354715.1 of Callithrix jacchus. Lineage (NCBI taxonomy): Eukaryota > Metazoa > Chordata > Mammalia > Primates > Cebidae > Callithrix > Callithrix jacchus. The sequence goes on along the minus strand of NC_133503.1, from coordinate 143,461,389 downwards.
ACTTATATAAATCCTAGAGATAAAGAACTCTTTGTTATGAACATTTTGTTTCTTTATGGAATTGAAAACATGTCACAGTGATATGAATAGTAAATACATATTTTTGAGTTACTTAATGAATGTAATTATTTGCCCCTTATACAAACCAGCTGAATCTTAGAAAACGACAGGTTGACCTTGGAAGAATATGGCTCTTGGCATGTGAGACATAAATATATGAATCTCTCAGTTTTATCTGTGCATAGATTAATATCTAGCTGAAAAATATGTATCTATTTCAAAGCTAAGTGACACAATTTTTGGCAATATTCATACTATATATCTCTAAATGGAAATATTTGAGTCTGATGAAATTTTTAAAACGTTGAAATTTACTGTGAAGTCTTATTATTTTGTTATAAAACCATATTTTTATCAAGCTTAAAATGGCCTTAAAGCCTATCATTTGTCTTCACAGTTATCCCTATGAGCTTGATGTCTAATGTAATTCAGATGGATTATAGATTAAAATTTTTTTGAGATTGACACTAGAAATATTTGTACTTCATATTTCACTTATTTTGTTTCTCTAGGAGGGAAATTTAAAAAGATATCCAACACCATACCCAGATGAGCTTAAGAATATGGTCAAAACTGTTCAAACCATTGTACATAGATTAAAAGATGAAGAGACCAGTGAAGACTCTGGAAAAGATGTGAAACCACATGAAGATCAACAAGATATAAATAAAGATGGAGATGTGAAGGTTAGAAAATTTAAACAGATTAACTAAAGCCTATTTCAAGTTATTTTAAAATGAGATTTGATATAGTGACCCTTTTCATGTACTCTAAATGTGGAGTCGTGCACCACAGAATGATATTTTGGTTGACACACTCACATACGTATGATGGTGGTCCCGTAAGAGTATGAGGGGCTGGGCGTGGTTGCTCACACCTGTAATCCCAGCACTTTGGGAGACCAAGTTGGGCAGATCACTTGAGGTCAGGAGTTTGAGATCAGCCTGGCCAACATGGTGAAACCCCATATCGACTAGAGATTATAAGGTAGATGGCTGGCCATGGTGACTTACAACTGTAATCTCAGCACTTTGGGAGGCCAATGTGTGACTGTCAGTTATACCCAGGAGTTTGAGACCAGCCTAGGGAACATAGCGAGACTGTTTCTACAAAAAGGTTAAAAAAAATTAGCTGGGCTTGGTGGTGTGTGCCTGTTGTCCTAGCTACTCGGGAAGCTGAGGCAGGAGAATTGCTTGAACAGGAGGTGGAGGTTGCAGTGAGCTGAGATTGTGCCATTGTACTCCAGCCTGGGTAACAAAAGCGAAACTCCATCTTAAAAAAAAAAAAAAAAAAAAAAAAATTAGCTGGGCGTGGGCTTGTAGTCCTACCTAGCTTCTTGGAAGACGTGAGGTCGGAGGCTCCCTTGACCTAGGAGTTCAAGACTGCAGTGAGCTATGATCATGTCACACTTCTCCAGCATGGGCGACAGAATGAGACCCTGTTTCAAAAAAAGAAGAAAAGTATAATGGAGCTGAAAAAAATCCCATAGTCTAATGACATCATAACACACATTTCTATATTCATATACCGTTGCATATACAAATAACTTTTTATTATGTTAGAATTGCCTGCAGTGTTAGGTATAGTAACATATTATACAGGTTTGTTTGTAGCCTAGAGGCCATAGGCTATATTATTTAGGCTATATATGTAGTAAGCTATAATGTGTGGGTTTATGTAAGTAAACTCCATGATGTTCACAGAATGAAAAAAATTACCCAACAAATTTCTCAGAACATGTCACCGTTAAGTGCCACATGACTGCACTTACAAATTTATGGTTTGTTCTCAGCTACCTGAACTGGGAAACTATAATAAGCAGTGAACTCTCTGATTACTGTCATTACCCCTCTCTGGCTATAGAATGTCCAGTTGGCAGGGTAGTATCAGCATAGCCTTTAAAAAAATTGAACAAAGAAGCTAATGAATGTCAGAAAAATCATTATTATGAAATTTTTTCCCTCTGGTAATATTTGTCCATTTTATCCCATTCTCTTTTTAAATGTAATTGCAATAATAGACATTTGGCATTTCTTTGGGATATTTCAGAAACTTTCACAAATCCCTGAATGGTATATACTTTTAGGACTTTGCCACATACACACATACTGTATCACAGAAACAAAAGTTTTACCATGTCATTAGAGTTACTATACAGTCCACAATGAGCAGAAAACAGTTTTAACTATTGGAATTAAGTGTGCTGAGCTAAGTAACTCAGTTGTCCACACTTACAAGCCTTGCAGCTTCTAAGAGGAAAGTAACCTTGGCTGAGTTTTACATTTAAATGTGGCTCATGGATCTTTGGGGACCATGTGCTCCCAAAATGAGCATTTTATCTGTTAGTGCCGCAGGTTTCTATGTTTAAAGTTTTCTTGTTTGAGATTTGTCCAGAATTGGAATTTGACAAATTGCTTACAAATTTTTATCTGAACTTTAAAAATATAAAAATTAAAGAATATGAACTCTTTGGCTTTTCCTTAGACCTCAGAAAGTACAACTACAGTAAAAAGCAAAGTTGATGAAAAAGAAAAGTATATGATAGGGAACTCTATACAGAAGATCAGTGAACCTGAAGCTGAGATTAGTCCTGGGAGTTTACCAGTGACTGCAAATATGAAAGCCTCTGAGAACTTGAAGCATATTGTTAACCATGATGATGTTTTTGAGGTATGATATTATGATTATTCTGGAGTAATCATAAGAACGTTTAATTTATATTTTATTGTTGTTGAAAACCTGATATTGATTATAGAAAATATGTTTATGCATTCATCATTGAGGAATTTTATATCTGCAGAAATATCACTCATTTATCACTTTAAACTTAGAATTATTATGCCCTTTGTATTCAGATGTTTGTGCAAATTATATATGAATGGTCTAGTCTACTGTAAAATACATAATTGCTTTTATTTCTGTAACTTGAAAAGACTAATATCCAATTATTTAACTTATTTATGCATTTATCATTGAATGTGAAGGTTTTTTTGGTTGAATGAGATTTTTTCGACGTGGAGTTTGTCTAGTGGATCAATAAAAGCAAGAACTTTTTTTAAAAAACAGCTTTATCGAGATGTAACTCATGTACCATACAAATTACTCATATAAAGTATTCAATTCAGTGGCTTTCAGTATATTTAGTAAATTGTGCAGCCATCACTACAATCACTTTTACAACATGTTTCTTACCCCAGAAAGAAATGCTGTATTCCTTAACTGTTACTCCTCATTCTTTATCCCCTTCATCCTTAGGCAACCAAAAATCTACTTTATATGACTATAAATTTGCCTGTTCTTGACATTTCATTTAAGTGGAATCAAACAATATTTGGTCTTTTGTGCCTGGTTTGTTTCACTTAGCATAATGTGTTCGAGTTTATCTGTGTTATAGCTTATATCAATACAGTGTCCATTTTTATGACCAAATAATATTACATTGTATGTATTCATACCTTGTGCATTCTTCCAATTAATATACATTTGCAGTACTTCCACTTTTTGGCTGTAATGAGTAAGGCTGCAATGAATATTTATGTACAGGTTTTTGTGTGGATATGTGTTTTCATAAATGAAAAATGCACCATTTTATATTCCTTTCATATACTGCTGGTGGTAATGTAAAATGGTGAAGCTGTAACTTTTTAATATGAATATCTGAAGTGGTTCTGACTTATAGCTGTGTTGTTCACTATAGTATATACTAGCTCCAATTGGCTATTTAAGTTAATACATCTTTATCCCTAAAAATTCAAAATGCATTCAGAGCACACCAACTATAACTGTTCCTGGTTATCCTGTGAGCTGTCATTTACAACAGGAATAATTTTTTTTTAAATGATGGTTAATGTCACTTAATACACTATGGTATGCACTGAAGCTAATGTAACATAAGCTGTGAAAAAATTATTAGGTTTATCACAGTGAACTTATGCCTCATTTAGTGTAATTTCTATGTGTAAGGCACTGTGTTTGAAGGTATGGTGACAGAATGAGTAAGTGAATGTAGGGATTTAAATGAATGCCAATAAAGGATAAACTGTGCTGAGTGTATAAGAAAAGTACTAAGTGTTACAGAAATTTAGAAGATTTATGGCTGTTTTAAGGAAAAGGGGGCAAACGCCCCCTCCCCCCCGCCCCCTAGTTCAAACGAACTGTGTTTTGAAAGATTTTAATTCTCAGATACAGGAGAATGGAATGAAATGGAGAAGGAATGATGAGAGCCAAAGAATGGCATGCGGAACATATGGAAAATGACGTTTTATCTTACTGAATAAGTCAGAGGCAATATTATGAAATAAGATCGGCAGAGTAGATTGGGCCCTGATTACAAAGGCTCTTGAAAGCCAAGCTAAGAAGTTTGGACTTCATGTTCTGTAAACATCACATGAATATGTCAGTATAAAGAAGGGAATAGAGAAAACAACATCCTAGTTCTTGGTTAGGATAATGATGCCATGAACAGGATAGAGGTGCCAAGAGTACAAACAGGCTTGGAAGGACTGGTTGGGTTGTGTTTTATTACCATATCTTGAAAAGGTTTAATATGTGTTTGTAATATTTGTTATCCCTTTAAAGTCTTATGACTTAATATTTATTTGAAGAAACAAAAATTTAATTTTTAATCCCCTTCCCTCCCCTTTTGACTAGGAATCTGAAGAACTTTCTTCTGATGAAGAGATGAAAATGGCAGAGATGCGACCACCATTAATTGAAACCTCTATTAACCAGCCAAAAGTCGTAGCACTTAGTAATAACAAAAAAGGTTAGATGTTGAAGGAAAGTACTAAGAAGAGAAAATGCCTGAATAAATTTATAAGTTTTTGGAATAAATTTTATTTAATATTATGTTATTTGAAACATTTTAGAAACAAATTTTTAGAGATGGCTTTCTGAAAGGTTGTTTCCTTCCCTCATATTTTTAGAGAAAGGCTTTGATAGTCTTTTCTTTTCCCTCATGCATATTTACTTACAAAGGCATGGACTTCACAGACAGATAAGCCTAGATTGTAACTTCATTTCTGCCACTTACCTGCTGTGTGATCCTTGAATTACTCAATTTTATCCATGTCCTGATTTGACATACAATGAAGCTAATGAAGAAGTTTGCATCAAATGGGCTAGATAATATATTTTTCAGCACAGTACCTGATGTAGGTGCTCATTATTTTCATTCTGTCGCAAAACTTTTTTTTTTACACTCTATCCAACCTCTGACAGCGATTTTTCATTTAAGAGAATCTCAGACTCTTAGAGATAAAATGGATCTTGAAGGATATCTGTCCATTCCCTCACCCCTCCCCTCCAGCACCTGAGTATCTTTACATCATCTTCCTCAAATGTTTAGCCTTTTGTCTTTATGACATCAGTGATGCTTGTTATCAAGGTGGTCATTAGATAGCTCGGGTTCATAATACTTGTAGTAATGATACCTAGAATTGGTTGAGCACTAATTGCTTCGGTACTATGCTGAATATTTTACGTGTTATTATCTAATTGTCACAGTAGCCCCCATGATAAGGAAGAGGAAAAGGAGTGTATCTAAGAAAGAACTTAACCATCTATTTTAATGATATTTTAAAAGTTAAGAACCCAAAACCTGAATACCTTGAGATCAAAGTTACAGAGTCCCATTTGCTACTGTTAACTGTAAATACAATCCAAACTACTTTATCTGTGCTCCTAAAATCTCAGAACATCAAAGATATTTTTAATTCATATAATCTTTTATGGATATGTCTGTATACACTGTTTCCATGATTTGGCTAGAATTGAGTTAGTTAAAAACATTTTTGGCACTACTTTGAGAAAAATACTACTTTTTATACTACCTGTCTATTAAAGAATATGAACACTTATCTGTTTCTGTTCATATAATTGCTATACACACAACCACCTCACATATTGAGAGTTTACCATTCATAACAAGTCTATGAAATGTTTTTAAAACATTAAGAAATGAAAGAGCTGACCTTTGAAAATTTCTTGATTGGTGATTGTGTGTTTGTGGATTGACGGCTTATTATCAGAGTAGATGGCAAAAAATTCCTTATGTATAAAATAATTTCTTGCCCAGACAAGTTTACAAAGGTTATAATCTATGTTTTTATTATCAGTTTTTAAAATTGTAAATGGGTGAAAAGTATACTTACTGAAATTGACTGTAGAAAACAGTACATAATATCACCTTGTCAGTAACTAAATTGAATTCTTAATAACTCCAACATTGGTTACTTTTAAAAAATGATATCACCATTTAAAAATTCTTTAATCTTTGTAGTAGGACTGACTTTTCAGGGTGCCTCTGATTATCATCAATATAATTTATTACCTCGTATAGAATCAGGACAGTATAATTGCCATTTGTCATCACTGAAAAGCATTTCACAAAATTCTTGGCTAATTTATCATTGATCTTAAATTTGTTTTGTTTCAGATGATACAAAGGAAATAGATTCCTTATCCGATGAAGTTACACACAATAGCAATCAGAATAATAGCAATTGTTCTTCTCCATCTCGGATGTCTGATTCAGTTTCTCTTAATACTGATAGTAGTCAAGACACCTCACTCTGCTCTCCGGTGAAACAAACTCATATTGATATGAATTCCAAAATCAGGTATGTGAGCATCTTTTATGATTTTTCATTTGTACAGTAAGTAGAAGTGGTAAGGCAGGTAACAAATACATAAACATAAAGGATTTCATAAATAAATTTTATAGAAGTGGTTCGAGTAATATGTTTTCTTTCCCCATTTTTATTGCTGATTTTCTATTTACTTTTTATATATTTTCATTCTAAATTAGATTTTTAAATGGGATAGACTAGATTCTCAGTCTCTTGATTAAAAAGTTGAATATTTATATAATTTTTAGGTATGGCAACATAAACAGCATAGTTGAGGTAATTTAAGTTGAAAGGAGCATTTTTATAGTTAGAAATGCAGAATCATTTTGGAGGGCTGTACCTTAGAAGGTTCAAATACTCAGCCAGGCGTGGTGGCTCACGCCTATAATCCCAGCACTTTGGGAGGCCGAGGCGGGTGGATCACGAGGTCAAGAGATTGAGACCATCCTGGTCAACATGGTGAAACCCTGTCTTTACTAAAAATACTAAAATTAGCTGGGCATGGTGGTGCATGCCTGTAGTCCCAGCTACTCAGGAGGCTGAGGCAGGAGAGTTGCTTAAAACCAGGAGGCAGAGGTTGTGGGGAGCCAAGATCACGCCATTGCACTCTAGCCTGGGTAATAAGAGCGAAACTCCATCTCAAAACAAAACAAAACAAAAAAAACAACAACAAAAAAAAGAAAGTTCAAATACTCTTGACTGGTGTTGTGTATTTGACTTAGGCTTCATTTTGTAGGACACACTCACTGAGAGAGAGAGAAATGTTAATTTGTGTAGCCTGGAATTTAGCTGATGTCTAAAACATGTTTTATTGTTTAGGCCCTTGAGAAAGTTGGTTGTGTGTAATGTTGGCTATGGGTTTGAAAGAAAAAAAGAAAAGAAGAAATTTGGTTATCAGAGTAAGGCCCTGCCATTCTACCATCATGTTATCCTATCAGCTAAACTCTGCTTGTTAGAAAGATGGGAGTTGGCTGGGCTGGACGCAGTGGCTCAAACCTGTAATCCCAGCACTTCGGGAGGCTGAAACAGGAGGATGGCTTGAGCCCAGGAGTTTTAGACCAGCCTGGGCAACATGGTGAAACCCCGTCTCTACCAAAAAAAATACAAAACTTAGCCACATGTTGTGGCACATGCCTGTAGAACCAGTTACCTGGGAGGCTGAGGTGGGATGTGGAAGTTGTCGTGAGCCCTGATCATACCACCACACTCCAGCCTGGGTGATAGAATTAGACCTTGTTTCAAAAAAAAAAAAAAAATTGGGGTTGGCTTGATGTGGTGGAACACGTGTAATCCTAGCACTTTGGGAGGCTAAGGTGGGTAGACTGCTTGAGTTCAGGACTTCAAGACCAGCTTAAGCAAATGGTGAAACTATGAATGTATAAAAAAATTAACCAGGTATGTTGGCATGTGCCTGTAGTCCCAGCTACTCAGGAAGCTGAGGTGGGAGGATAATTTGGGCCCGGGATGTTTAGGCTGCAGCAAGCCATGATCAGGCCACTGCACTCCAGCCTGGGTGACAGAATGAGATCCTGTCTCAAAAAAAGAAAGACTGGCGTTACTACTAAACCAAAAGTTTGGTGTATGGAAAATTTTAACAATTATTTATAGTTGTTCTTAAATTTCAGACATATTTAAGTAAAATTTGTTTATTAATGTGTGTTTTTGGAAAAGGGAGATGAATTTTATGCCTGAAAATGAGTTAAGATGTTGTATAGTTATAATCACAGTCATTTTTTTTCTATTCTCTGAATTTGAGGCTATGAGCTCCTGTTTAAAATACTAATTTTTATAACCTCCTAGATGTTATAATATTAATTTGTTGAATAATAAAATTCTATTTATTTATTGTTGGGAAAGTGGTATGGTATTTTCTAAATTCTGCTTTTAATATAATAGAGCCTAAGCAAGAAGTACAGCAACACCTTTTTGTGCTGTATTTCTAGTAATGAAAGTTATCTTTTTTGTAATGGGAAAACCAGTATTAGGGAATTTTTGTGGAAACGTAACTTGAATATGTATACAAGAGGACACAAATATGTTCAATACCACCAGGTAAAAATAAAGTATTTTCTGTAATTTTGGAATGACATATTTAAAAGTATTTGCGAAATACAGCTAGCTACTTAGAAGAGTGATTAGACTTCATTTATCTTTTATGCCTTTTACATATTTTATGTAAAACTTTGGACAATTATTCATTTCTTTGATTTGTACAATTTTCTTACCTATATATTTGAATGTGATAACTATAGTTAACTATGGTTAATTTGGTTAATAATGTAAAGCTTCAAAATTAACTGTAAAATTGTCCTATGCTCATGACTCCTCTATTCATGTTACTAGTTTTCTATTCATATATCTGCCCTCCATCAGGCATTTCGTTTTTTGCACATTCATGAAAAGATGTAGCAAAGATTAATAATTCCACTTTTGTTCATAGTTAAGTCCTTTAAATTATTTTGAGACAGACTGAGTGTATTGATGAAAATTAATTTGGGTATTGTCTATGAATTTTAATTGTATTATTTGTCTCCAACTGAATATAAAGCTATATTAACTATTAAGCTAATATTTTGTAATTATATGATAATAAATGCCTTTTATCAACTTGTCTACCTATACAGTTTAACTATTTATTAATATTCCCTGTTACTAAGAAAACTTGGCTTTATTATGTTTTTCATAAAATTATCTTTATTTTAGGCAAGAAGATGAAAATTTTAACAGCCTTTTACAAAATGGAGATATTTTAAACAATTCAACAGAGGAAAAGTTCAAAGTTCATGATAAAAAAGATTTTAACTTACCTGAATATGATTTGAATATTGAAGAGCAATTAGTTCTAATTGAGAAAAGTGTTGATTCAACACCCACAGCTGATGACACTCACAAATTAGATCACATCAATATGAATCTTAATAAGCTTATAACTAATGATACATTTCAACCAGATATCATGGAAAGATCAAAAACACAGGATATCACGCTTGGAACAGACTTTTTAAGCATTAATTCTAAAGAGGAAACTCAGCACTTGGAAAATGGAAATAGGTATCCTAATCTAGAATCCGTAAATAAGGTAAATGGACACTCTGAGGAAACGTCACAGTCTCCTAATAGAACTGAACCACATGACACTGATTGTTCTGTTGACTTAGGTATTTCCAAAAGCACTGAAGATCTCTCCCCTCAGAAAAGTGGTCCAGCTGGATCTGTTGTGAAATCTCATAGCATAACTAATATGGAAATTGGAGAGCTAAAAATCTATGACATTCATAGTGATAATGGACCTCAGCAGCCAAATACAGCAGTTAAAATGACATCTGCTGTCGATGGAAAAAATATAGTCAGGAGCAAGTCTGCCACATTGTTGTGTGATCAGCCATTGCAGGTATTTATCGGTTCTTCGTCATCTTCTGATTTAATATCAGGAACAAAAGCAATTTTCAAGTTTGATTCAAATCATAATCCCGAAGAGCCAAATACAATAAGAGGCCCCACAATTGGCCCACAATCTACACCTCAATTATATGGTCCTCCACAGTATAATATCCAATATAGTAGCAGTGCTGCAGTCAAAGACACTTTGTGGCACTCCAAACAAAATCCCCAGATAGATCATGCCAGTTTTGCGTCTCAGCGCCTTCCTAGATCAGAGAGTACAGAAAATCAAAGTTATGTTAAACATTCTGCCAATATGAATTTCTCTAATCATAACAATGTGCGAGCTAATACTGCATACCATTTACATCAGAGACTTGGCTCAGCCAGACATGGGGAAATGTGGGCCATCTCACCAAATGACCGACTTATTCCTGCAGTAACTCGAAGTACAATTCAGCGACAAAGTAGTGTGTCCTCCACAGCCTCTGTAAATCTTGGTGATCCAGGTCCTACAAGGCGGGCCCAGATTCCTGAAGGAGATTATTTATCATACAGAGAGTTCCACTCAGTGGGAAGAACTCCTCCAGTGATGCCAGGATCACAGAGACCTCTTTCTGCACGAACATACAGCATTGATGGTCCGAATGCATCAAGGCCTCAGAGTGCTCGACCCTCTGTTAATGAAATACCAGAGAGAACTATGTCAGTTAGTGATTTCAATTATTCACGGACTAGTCCTTCAAAAAGACCAAATGCAAGGGTTGGTTCTGAGCATTCTTTATTAGATCCTCCAGGAAAAAGTAAAGTTCCTCATGATTGGAGAGAACAGGTACTTCGACATATTGAAGCCAAAAAGTTAGAAAAGGTAATTGAACATGAGTTTTTCACTCTTTTCCTTATGAACTTAATTATTTTTCTTAAAAATAATTGGCATTCTTTGTTTTCTAAACAAGATGAAGCAAGGTACTCTGAATTACTGATTATCTCTTTATATTCTAGGTGTTTTTTTTCTGGTACTGGGAATAGAGTTCCAAATTTAAACTCAGCCAGCTCAATTGGGATAATAATGTGTGTTTCTATCCTCTCCTTTGGCCCCACTGTTTCTAACAGAAATGTATTTATTTTATACGCTTATATGTGTATCTCTTTTAGATTGTGCACACATAGTAAATATACATTTGCCTCTGTTTAGCATTCTGACCTTTTCTATTAATAATTGTTGATTATTTAAGTATTATAGGAAAATAGTTTACTATATAGTTACAGAATAACAAAAAAAGTATTGCAAATGTAATTATTTCATTTAATATTTTTTTCCCCAGTCCACAGTATATGAACTAACATTGTCACTGACACAGATGGCTTCTGGCATGGCGTTTATTCTTAACTTTTCTGAATTTCTGCATTTCTGACCTACTTAAATTCAGTTAAGTGTTTCTGTGGCTCTAGAGTGGCTTAGCAATAACTAATGCTCCTGTTCAGTTTATAATTTTATGTGTAGGTACTCATCTGTTGAAAGGAGTTAAAAATGTAAATACAAACACACACATTTATAAATATATATATCCTTGTAAAACCAATATGAGTGCCATAGTCATGTGGCTCGAGTGTACAAGGCATGATCTTTCTTTAAGATTTAACTTTATATTTACTCACTAGATTTTACCCAAGCATTATCTTTCTTTGCTTATTAAATATAAAATGTGTTCTTTTTTTTTTTCTTAAAGACAGAGTCTCGCTCTGTTGCCCAGGCTGGAGTACAGAGGCGTGATCTTGGCTCACAACCACCTCCGCCTCCCAGGTTCAAGCGATTCTCCTGCCTCAGCCTCCTGAGTATCTGGGTCTACAGGTGTACGTCACCACGCCTGGCTATTTTTTGTATTTCTAGTAGAGAGAGGATTTCACTCTGTTGGCCAGGCTCGAACTCCATACCTCGTGATCCGCCTGCCATGGCCTCCCAGAGTGCTGGGATTAAAGGCATGAGCAACTGTGCCTTGACCTAACATGTGTTCTGCAACTTCAATTAGCCATTTAAAAAAAACGTCTTAAATAAAATTTTCAGAAATGGCTAAAATATATGATTTGTATTTCATATAAGTTTACATGAAATGTCAGCCTATAATTTTTCTTTTTAGTGCAATCCTCTCAACTTTAAATAAACTTTAAATTGGTAAACATCCATAAGCATTAGGCTACTTCATTCTCATCTATCCATTTTATTTCAGCTAGTAGTTCTGTACACACTGTTGAGGCTATTTGAACTTGTGTGCTTTTTCTAAAGCATTTAGAAATTTCTTAAGCAGGTGTATTTTATAAATAAATTTCTGGTGATGGTGTGAAACTAGATTTTAGAGATTGAGTTATGATGCCATTTAATGATCTAGAAAAAAATATGTGAACTGTTCCCAGTGGGGTTAAGACAAATGAGTTCAAGAGAGAGTTCTGAAATAGACTTTACAAGAATTTACAACAAGAATTTACTTGTGATTGAATATTTCTATAATCAGAAAGGAAAAGGGATAAAGCTTGAGATTATTGTACCTTGTATTACTGGCTGTTGGGAATGTCTTTAGCTATTACTGGGCATAGAGAGAGATGTAGGAGATTTGTAGGAGATTTGGAAGAAGGGATGAGTTCGCTTTTTATGTTCTGTATAGTTTACATCTTATATGGCTGTTCTACTTCTTTCATGTCTGACAGAGATATACCTGGGTAAATAAGAAGCAAGCAGTAACTATCTCATCATTCAGTGTGCCACTCAGTTGTTTTTAATTGCCTAAAATATTTACGTATTTTTAAATTTGTGGTATAGTTTCTTGAAGAGTATATGGCAGTAGTTTCTCAGTTGTGTCCACTGGTAATTTAGAGGTGTGAATTAGTTGATTGAAACTAAAGAGAAACCTTGTGAGAAAAGAAACAGGTCAAACTGTGCCTGAACACAAATCTGCAGCTGATAACTCCCATTTCCAAGGATATCACACTTTGAAGTTATGAGGGGTGCTTCTTCTCTCATCATATGCGTGCCCAGACACCCACCTTCCAGACTACTAGTTGACTACACTATAGTGTATTCTAGCTCATCTGTTGGGAAGCACTTGTAACAAATACCAAAGTCTATATCCTGCCATTACTGTAGCTCTACTATATTCCTTCTAGGGTATTTTATTCTCCATGTCTTTCTTAAATGGGTGTTGTGTGTGCCTCTTAGTTCTTAAGAAGTATTCATATGTGAGACTGCTTTTACTTAACGTATGTGAAAGTTTTATTTTAAATGGATTCATATGTTTTATAAATCACATTTTTTTTTTTTTGAGACGGAGTTTCACTCTTGTTACCCAGGCTGGAGTGCAATGGCGCAATCTCGGCTCACCGCAACCTCCGCCTCCTGGGTTCAGGCAATTCTGCCTCAGCCTCCCGAGTAGCTGGGATTACAGGCACGCGCCACCGTGCCCAGCTAATTTTTGTATTTTTAGTAGAGATGGGGTTTCAGCATGTTGACCAGGATGGTCTCGATCTCCTGACCTCGTGATCCACCCGCCTCAGCCTCCCAAAGTATAAACTACATTTTTAAAGAATTTAAATTTTTAAATAATTTTTTACTTTTTAAATTTTTTTCAAATATGCAATTAGAGAGACATTTTATATGTCAAAAATATATTACAAATAATACCATAACATTTCAGAATCCTAGCTCTGATGCTCAGTTAGCTACTTGGACCAGTAACTTTGACTTTCCTTATATTGGTTGCTTCATGTGTATATTAGGTGCAATGAAAGGAACTACTAGAATTATTTAAAAACTAAATGGGTTAATACATGCAAAGCACTTAGAATGGTACCTGGCATGTATAACTAATTGCTAAATAAGTATTTGTTGTTATTATCGTCATCATATCACTATCTTTTAAATATAAAAAAATCAGCTGATTAAATTTGTTTAAACAATCAAATCCTTTATTGTGTAGTAGGTTATTTTATGATGGTAAAATAATTGTGTTTTTCTTAATATTTTAAATATAGTTCCTAATTTTAAAATATAAATAGATTTCTTATATCAAAGATTAAGGTCTTTTTAGAAAGTAAAGATAGTCTCTGTATGTTTAGATTGTAAAAATTTGTTTTAAATACCTATTTATCAAGGATGATGATCTTGAATAATATTTCTTTTAATATATTTATCTGTCAAAACAATACCAATAAAATGTCAATAGAGACATTCGTATTTATGCATACATACACACAATAACAAAAATAGAAGTTCCAAAAGAAATTTGATACTTCATGATTTCATTATTAGTCATTATCTCCAGAAAATATAGTTCAGAAAATTATTTCATAATTTAGGAAATAACTGTGGTTCAAAAGATGAAATTTTAATGTATAGCTAGTAATTATATGCGATGAGATTTGGGGACTTTTTGATAAATTTCTAAAATGTTTTCATTTTGAAAGATAAAATGGTGTGACAAATGCAAGAGTAGTCACAGAAGATGGGCTTATTCAAGAAACAGTGCTTTTTGAAAAACAAAATTTTTATAAATAGGATTAAGATTAATAGGTAAAGATAAAAGTTATATCAAGGAGGAGTTCTGAGAGCAGAGAAGAGACAAGGAGTTCAACCTGGTTGAATTAGGGATTTATTTTGAGAATATTTGATAATAAAGTTTGGGCCAGATTATGGATATTAGAAAGTCATAATATGTAACAGTTCAGTTTATTTAGTATTTACAAAGTGCCAGAGCTATCACTGTAAAATTACCTAGCCATACAAATGTTTTTCAGTTCACATGAGTCCTGTGTGATATTTTTATTATCTCATTTTACCATAAGGAAATTTAGGCATAGAATAGTCAAGTAATTTTCCCAGGATGATGTGTGTTATGTAGTGGAGAGGAAACAACCTTAAAGCCTATCAGAAGAATTTCAAGTTGACACAATAAACAATAGAGAGCCACTGTTATTTCATGAGCAGATAGAGTATTTTAGGATCTCTTTGGGAAAAGGGTTCAGGATGAATTGATAAGAAGTAGTTTAGGAAACACTTTCAATAATAAAACAGCCAAATAATAGATACTTGAGCTAGGGTTTCAGTTCTAGTGTTGTGAGTCTGAAAAACACTTGGGTTAAAATTATTTAGTTTTAGGGATTAAATAAGAAAAATATTCAAGAGGTAGCCAAGGTTTCTGATTTGGGATATTTAATCATCAACCTTATTTATTTTATTTATTTTTTAATAGAGACAGGGTCTTGCTATGATGCCCAGGCTAGTCTCAAACTCCTGGCCTCAAGCAATCTTCTCGCCTCAGCCTCCCAAAGTGCTGGGATTACAGATGTGAGCTACCATGCCCTGCCAAATATTTTTTTTTTAAAATATCTGGTAGTTAGGGAAATGAAGTCTTTAAAGCATTGTGGTATAGTATAAAAGTTTGGCAAAAAATTAACTTAGTTGGTTTTGAATGTATTGATTTTGATGTGATGATAATGTGTCCAAGTAATATGGAACACAATCCGATACTACAGTAAGTAATGCAAATTTGAGATACAAACCATGTGATGATGAGTGAATTTTTCTAAGCAGTAATTATGTGGGATAAGAAAAAAGTGTGTTGTTAAGAGATACTGAAAAGATATATTGTTTTAGGTTAGGTAATGTTAAATTGCTAAGATTGCTAGACATGCTTATTATCCCAAAGTACAGTCCATTCCAATTCAGTGATACGTACATACTTAAGATTTCGGTATCTTTCCCCATTCTGCCTACCATTAACTGCTAGAAATTTATTATTTTAAGGCAGGATGGTTTGAATAACTAACTTGTACCTAGATTTTACCTTTGTTCTTCTAGGTCAATGGTTTTCAAACTTTACTATATGGGGTCTATAAATAAAACTGTATATTCTGAGTGGTTTCAGAGATTTTCAAAGATTGATTTTGACCTGTGTGTATGTGTGTTTTACTTTGTATGTGAACCAGCATCATTTATTTATTATCCCATTTTGCAATAAGGAAATTTAGGCACAGAATAATTAAGTAATTTTCCCAGGATGATCTATATGCTCTGTGAAGCAGAGGGAACAACTCTTAAAAGCTGGTCAGAAAAATTTCAAGTTGACTAAAGTGAAGCCACTGTTATTTCCTGTGCAGATATAGTACTTTAGATTATATAATGTTAGATATGGTTCTTTTGAGTTGTCTGAGAGTGGTTTAACATGATTCTACCCCATTCACCTAAAAATAACTTTATTCAATAAGAATAATCCTTAATGAAGCATAATTTGAATAATTTGCCAGTGAAAATTAACTCTTTCTGTAAGTCTATAGTGTGGGGATACTTCTTTTCATATGTTCAAAAAATTCTAATATCATGTAATGTGGTTCTGAAAATTGTCCCTGTTTTATTTATAGAAGCTACTTTGTGCTACATTCATGCTCTTAGGCATTAGATAATGTAGTCAAAATGTATGGGTATTATAAGCATATTGTATGTGCTACATATATATATATATTTACTAATTAACTAGTTTAATAGCAGCAAGATTTAGACTCCAAACTTCAAAGCATTGGTTCAAAGTGGTAGAAGATGATGGAGAATCTCTATTCACTCCTTTACACCCACCATTTTAATTCTGATGGCTAAGTAGACATTTACAGATTTTCCCTGGGGACTTTGGCAATACCTGCCCTACCTCATGAGATAAGTCCCAAAATTAAAAGCTACTTTGCTCAGCTGAGAGTAATAAGGAGGTAATCTGTTGAAGCTTAGGTTTTAGACCTTTTAATAGTCACCCCTCTTATCTCCCACTGCCAAAAACAAAACAAAAAAAAGCAAAACTGTATCTGGAACCCAAAAATAGAAAGTAGATGTCACCTTGAAAAATCTCAAAATTAATTTAATTAAACTAATAAGCAAAATTTGAAAAGGAGTAAGAACTTTTTATTTCAAAGTTGAATGGTTACTATCAGCATTTACTAATACTCTTTATGAGAATTCAGATAATATGATTAACACAACATGGTAAGTGTTACATTAACTTTTTATTATACAACTATCAGTATGTAATGAACAACGTTCAGGACATTATGCCTAGCATTTAATTGAGCTCTGCACAAAGTGTTATGACAGGGAGCAGTTTTATATAGATGTCTGTGTACAAACCTGAATTTAAAGCCAGACCTGTTTTGAGCTTCACCCTTACTTGCTAGTGAAATATTTATCGTAAGTTCATATGTTTGGAGATGACAGAGAAAGCTTTTCTGCAAGATCTGTATATCATTAAAAGGGTTAATCAGGCCACTTGAGTCAATAACACATTAAAGCTCTCTGGATTACAAATGTGTGTGTCTGTTATGTATGTATGTATGAATGATTTTCTTTTTTATTCCAATCAAATGTTTATGAAGCCTCCAAATTGCCTCTGCTAAATCATTATCTTTGTTGAAGTGATTTGGGAAAATGCAGATCTGGGCTATAAGTTCAGCTTTTTATTTAGTCATTACTTAAAATTCACAGAATAATTGGAAGTATACGTGGTAGTTTTATAGATCCTTTCCTTTCTGGAATCCTGTAATGTTTCTTGGTATTGGATGTCAACTTCAAAATTTTGAGAAGGAATATACTTGCTAAGAGTAATACAGAAATGCTTGTTACGATATTTCTGTATTTCTTAATAACAAGTCATGCTCAAAATGTGGTTTCTCCAGTTTGACCATTAAGCCCTCAGTACTCAGGAACATGACTTAAAGCACTCACATGAAAGAACAGCAGTTCAGGAAACTGGGAATAAACAAGTGGAACAGTGGGAATCAGGCAGTGCATTTCAGGCAGTTCTGGGATTAGCAGTTAGGTATTCATATGGACTCAGTTTGTGAGAGGTTTCCATCAATGGCTCTTCAAATTTAAGCAGCAAAGGCCACCAACTCCTAAAATACAGTGATCTTTAATACCAGTTTATTTGAATGGGGAAAATTTGCCACACATTTTCTCATTTTCTTCTTGTAATTGTAGAGCAGCAGGAGCATTTTAAAAGTTAGATCCACCAGCCTGGGCATTGTGGTGAGACCTTGTCTCCACTGAAAAATAAAGTTATCCAAGCATGGTGGTGCACACCCATGGTTCCAGCTACTCAGGAGGCTGAGGCAAGAGAATGGCTTGAGCCCAGGAATTTGAGGCCAGCTTGGGCAACATAGCAAGACCCTTGTCTCTTTAAAAAATAAAATAAAAAAGGGTATATCATAAATTTGTGTATGTTAAAACTATTTTCTATTGCAAGATATTTTTCTAAATGTGGAAGATAATTTTTAGAAATTGAAATGTGGTCAGGCACAGTGGCTCACACCTATAATCCCAGCAATTTAGGAGACTGAGGCAAAAGGATTTCTTAAAGGCAGGAGTTTGAGACCACCCTGGGCAAGTGTAGTGACACTTCGTCTCTACAAAAATAATAATAAGCTGGGTGTGGTGGTGAGGACTTATAGTCCTCCCTACTCAGGAGGCTGAGGCAAGATCATTTGATCCCAGGAGTTTGAGGCTGTAGTGAACCAGGAGCATGCTGTTGTACTCCAGACTGGGAGTCTACCTCTTAAAGAAGAAATTGAAATGGTATTTTTACAAATACATTTTCTGCTGTGGTATGTATATTTAAATGCTCAGCTTAATATGTTAGAATTTTCATAAAGAAATAGAATCTCTAAAAATTCATTTGACTTAAAATTACTGGTTGTTGGTAAAATGTATCTTTAGATAGAGAAATTAGTTTATGTTCTGTGTATGACTTTAGATACACATACATTGCATATGGTGTCAATTCCTATTTTTTTGACATATATAAGATGTGTTAGGAGTAAAGGAAATAGCCTTCTAAAAGCAGTTATGTCTGTATTTTCCTCCTTTGCTTAAACATGTGGTTATATTTACATGTCATTTGTGTATATGTGTATGTTGTCATGTAAATACATGGTAAATGGTTCCAGTTTCTCTCAGTGGCTCTGAAAATTTAGTGTTGCATGATACTTCTCTGGTTTTGGGGTTACTTGTGAATAAGTCTACGTATATAACATGTCTTGTGGATTTTGCATGCTACACTAATCTCTGTTAACTCTGTCCCCTCTTTATTCAGAGCATGCTGTCAAGGTCCTTTAATTCCAATTTTACTGCTGTAAGCAGTTTTCACTATGGCAGCTCTAGGGATCTGCATGGCAGCCAGGGCAGTCTTGCCTTGAGTATTGCAGACGGAAGAGGTTCTGGTGGGCACAGTTTTCGAGTGAGTACCTACATTAGACCAATACTTTTAGCTTGTAGAAGAGAAAACCCAAAATTTTAAGTGTTTTAATGTTTCTGGGTTAGAGCAGAAACCTTGATTTCCTCTGAGTTCTTCCATGGCTTAGTTCTAAATCATTCTTCAAAGCTGATATAGTCATTATCTCTTGAGTTTCTTTGGTCATAAAATAATGATATAGTTAGCTCTTGTTTATGCAAAAAGCAGTGAACAATAGGAATAACTGAGAGATTTTTAAAAACTATCGTTTTTAGTATTTTTCCTTTTAATATTAAAATTTTCTATTCCTAACTAAAGACTTTAAGGCTAAGCTATATGTAGTTCAGAGAGCTGTTAATAGGGAGGAAAAGTTTTAATTCCAGCGATTGAAAATTGACTGAGAAAAAGCACTACCCTGAACTAAGGTTAATCATAATTCACTGAGCATGATTAACTGTGAGGCTGTAGAAATTGTAATAAGTATCAATGAAAAGACAAAACACCAGTCCTTTCTTGCTCACTTTTTACCATATTTCCTTAGTAGTGAAGAAGAAAGATTTATTATTTTAACCAAAATTAAGTGTCGGGGGGGGATAAAAAGGCAGAGAAAGAGAAAGAACAGCTCTGGCATGGCCCTGTTTTAACATTTTTTTCCCATAACAACTTGAAGTGGTAGCATGGTCTCTAAAATGTTTTCATCTTCCCTTCTCCTTCAATTCTGAAAAGACTTTTTTATGTCTAATAACCCTATTTTGTCTCTTCCTCATAGTTTCCATGTGAATTCTTTGCTTACTTCTGGGTTCTTCACTCTTACCTGAGTTGTGGTATCTCCCATTTTAATATATCCCTCGCTTTGCTCTGTGATGTTCTAGATTAGGAGCAATCTCCTGGATTATCTTTGCTCTGGCTGTACCTGACCTATACCCTGTCCTTTGTCACTTGCCACCATGTAATTCCTATGCTATTAGAGTGGCAGCAGTCATGGTGGAATCTCCCAATTTATTTTATGTTATTTGTTTATTTAGAGATGGAGTTTCGTTCTTGTTGCCCAGGCTGGAGTGCAATGGCGCGATCACCGCTCACTGCAACCTCTACTTTCCAAGTTCAAGTGATTCTCCTGCCTCATCCTCCCAAGTAGCTGGGGTTACTGGCACCTGCCACCACACCTGGCTAATTTTTGTATTTTTAGTAGAGGTGGGGTTTCACCACATTGACCACACTGGTCTCGAACTCCTGACCTCAGATGATCTGCCTGCCTCAGTTTCGCAAAGCACTGGGATTACAGGCGTGAGCCACTGTGCCCAGCCAGGAACCACCCAATTTAAAATATGTGAGAGAAGGGTGATAATTATCAGTTCCTCATTCCAGGAGTCCATGGGGGTAAAGATCAGTGGCTTTTATTAACTCAAGGGTAATCTTTACCATTTATCTCACCTGGAACAATCGTATTTTCCAGATCCTTTTATAGTAACATTTTGTGCTTGTTTTGTTTTTTTTTAATTCAGAGCCTTTGAGTCCATTGAATTTTACTTTTTCCTTCATGGTATACTTGTTCTTTAAAAGAGTAGATAAACATACATTCACACTTGACTTTAAATTTTAAGCTAGAGCTAAATTCATTATTATGTATTCTAAAAGCACATCTCAAAAAGGGAGAAGGAAAATAAAAGTATTCATTGCATAAATACACAAAATTAGATCAAAGCACATCTAAAAATTCTAAGCCATGGTTTGAACTAACTGCATATGATAGATCTGTTGGAGATATAATTTCTATGATTAAATTAGAGATCCTTTATATGTGTACTGTAATGTATCATAAAGTAGATTTTAGATTATTTTTTCAATATAATGTAGTTTGCATTTCTTTGTTGCTAGCTGTAAATTGTTTTGAAAGTAACAGTAGTGCTATTTATCACAATCTGTTTTGTCTTCTAAAATGCATCGGGATGTTTAGAACTAAAATTGAACTGAGAAATATATGTGTCTTGCTTCCTGGCATATTTATAATAAGAAATACTCAGAGGCTCTGTGCAGTGGCTCACACCTGTAATCCCAGCACTTTGGGAGGCCAAGGCAGGAGGGTCACTTGAGCCCAGGAATGTGAGATCAGCCTGGGCAATGTTGGGAGACCCTGTCTCTGACCCCTCCAAAAAATGAGAAAATTAGCCAGGCATGTTAACACCACCCCTATGATCCCAGCTACTCAGGAGACTGGGGTGGAAGGATTGCTTGAATTCAGGAGGTCAGGGTTGCAGTGAGCCGTGATCACACCACTGCACTGCAGCCTGGGTGACAGAGTGAGACTCTGTTTTCAAAAAAAGAAAGATTGATTCAGGGATAATGAGATTGAGTCTTTTTTTTCCCTAGTTTGGTAAAGTATAATACAGGGATATTATTTGGCCTATAAAGATATTAATCAGTTAATTGGTTTTAATAGCATTTCTCCAAATCAGTACTTTGGAACTATTGAACCAATATCAGTGTGGCAGAATTAAGCAAAAGCAAATTTATATTAATTTCACACCCTAATCTTATCCCAATAAAGCAAATCTTACAAGACTGTAAGTGTATTGGTTCTGCTCATCATTAAAATTTAGGGGTGAAAAATATACCATGTTTTACTCTTCTGTTAGAAGAACAGCAGTTAATTTTTTTTTTTTTTACCAAAAATCTTTTTATAATGCTCAACACAAGTGTGTTTTAGTTGGTCTTGACATTTGAGACTCTAAACTTTGATTAATTAATAACTACATGTATTGCTCAAAGGTGGCATAAGCTAGGTATTACTGTAAATAAAACTCTAAAAGGAAAAAAGAACAAGCAGAAGAATTTGTCTTCTATGTGTGTGTATTGCACATAAATAGATTAACAATCTATTTTCATATAAGCTTTTCATACATACAAAAAGAAACATCTTGCTGTGTACCTTTGGAAGAAGTGAAAGATACTAATTGATGACAGTGATGATGGCATTGATTTGAGTTTTCATCTTTGCACTATTTGGCAATATTTTGTCCTAATCTCTCAAGTGTCATCATTTTGGTTTCATATCTTAAAGAACATTATTTGTTTACTTTTTATTTCCTGCTCATTTGAAGCATCCCCAGACATCCAGTCCAACAGATCCTTGTCAAGATGGTATATTCATTTCAGGACAGCAGAACTACTCATCAGCCACAGTTAGTCACAAAGATGTTCCTCCAGACAGCTTGACGAAAGTAGGTGCTCAGAGAAAAAAATTTAGTGTCTGTGAGCTTTCTATATTTTGCAACTTTTGGAGTAGAAAGATGTGCTTTAGCTTAAAGTACTTTTTTGAGGGCTTTCCTCCCTTGATTAGTAAGGATTTTAAAAATATCAGAAATACAAAATAGAATTTGACCCTGTCTACTATTTCTCAGTTTATTCCATGGTTTTTCTATGCTGGAGAATTACTTTGTTTTTGCGTTGAAATTTCTATTATATTGTACTACCTATTTATTTTATCATTTGAATCAAGGCTTTTTTGGTATTCCTGATAGTAAAACTATTTGGAGAATTGAAGATGAAGTTGTGTTAAATTCTTCATTTTAGGATCTTTTATTATTACTTAAGTCAAATGTAATCACTTCAAATATACTTAGCAATCATCTTTAAAGATTTTTGTATATGATAGAATAGATGATGGTTGTGTTCTTAGTACTTTTGTTGCAATTATCTATGTATGGCTAGTGCCAGAGAGAGAATTTTTTACTATCCTTTATCAACTATTCTTTCTTATTTTCCTGATTCCATGCCTCTAGTATGACCAGATAGAATTATGAAGCATAGTTATCTATTACATAAAACTTTTCTGTTGCTCTTCAGAATAGCCACCTGATCATCTAATATATAAGTTCATAAGTTTCTATTATTTTACCTTTTTTCCTTTTAATTGAGCTTTGTCATTCAGTATTTTATTTAATTACATACATTTAGTGGTTTAGGGTTACTGAGTTTAATACTTTTTAATTTCCTGAGCCATCTGCTAATTGTAGCTTAATATATTCCATGTGTATGTTTAACAATGATGTAGGCAAGACCAAATATCTGGTGTCATGGAGTCTTAAGGCCAGTAGTAATTATTACCTGGATTTTTCCCAGAGAAAGATACTGAATTTGCATGCAGGAATAAATGGTATAAACATAGACAAAATTGTGGGCTATTTGCGGAATTGTGTGTAAGTAATAAAGCAACAGCACAACCAGTTAATTACTCATGGGCAAACCAGATGCATTAAATCTACAGTGATCAAGTAATAAACAGATTTTTCCCCCAAAAATGTAGGGCTGATATAGCACTTCATTTTTCTTCTCTCTAACCAATATAAGATTTGTCATAGAGTAATATCCTTGTGTCCTATCACAAAATACACATGTGTGTTCCCAGACTTCAGAATTTAATTAAGTTCTCAACAATAACATAGGTTAACAATGAAATAGAATGCCTTGTTTAAAAAGTACAAATCTTCACCAAAGCTAAGCTACTTTGTAACTTTCAGCAAGGTTCACCAAGAAAAGCATGTAGTTCTAAAACTGTTGCCGTATCTTTCTCCAAACTTTTCTACTTTTGGATAATTTAGGGAAATGAACCTCAACTGTTTCCCTCATAGATTTCCCATAATTTCCTTGTTGATGAGATTTTCTTTCTCTTAATAACCAACAAGAAAATTATATATTTTTTCTACACAAAAATCTTTTTATATGCAAATATTAGTAGTATGACTGTAACTCCTTTTTTTGTTTGTTTGTTTGGAGATTGAGTCACGCTCTGTCACCCAGGCTGGAGTGCAGTGGCATGCTCACTGCTCTCACTGCAGCCTCAAACTATTGGGCTCAAGCGTACTTGACCTCCCAAGTAGCTGGGACTACCGGTGTGTACCACCATGCCTAGGTAATTTTTTTTTTTAAGAGATGGGGTCTTGCTGTTTTGCCCAGGTTGATCTTAAACTCCTGGCCAGAAGCAATCCTCCTGTGTAGGCCTCCCAAAGTGCTGGGATTATAGGCATGAACTACTGCACCCCATCTCTTAATTTTAAAGATAGATTCCTCATGGTACCGAAATAAGCTATTAGCCACATTTCTACAAAGCTGATTTTAAGTCAGGTTTATATTCTTAAAAAAAATGAGAGGCATTAAAACAAAGATTTAACAACAACAAACCAATAATTTCAAGTCTTTTGTTTTTGCTTTGTGAAGAATAGCGTAGAATGTCAACATTTAATTTTTGTGGCTGTTAGTCTATGGAATTATTAAGGGATTGTAAAAGTTTCTAACATACATACAAGGAATAAGTCCATTTTCTACTACATAGATAGCTGAATTGACTTGTTAATTTTGGAAAGGAGGGAATAAAAGTAGAAAAGTATATTCAAATTTGGAAAGAATATTACCACAAAATTAGTATTTTCTGAAGAAAAACATCAGCAAATGTACCTTTTGTGTATGTGTGTTTGATTTAGTATGGGAAAAGATACACATCTCATAGATTGGCTTAAATTTTAAAATTTTGACATGCTATGTGCCATTTTATCATTTGGTTACTGTAAGATCTAAGAAAATACAAATACTGCTCACAAAAAAGGAGTAATTTAAAATGTAGATATGATGTACTTCCATTTGAAAGCCTAAAAAAGTGAATTTAACAACAAGCACTCAGGAAACTTTAGAATTAAGACATTAATAGCTTATTTCTTTTAAGGTTTAAAATTACAGAAAAATAGTAAGTGGCATGGTATTGTTTGACTTCTTAGAATGTGAAAACTCTAGTGCTTTTGTGATGTTCCAAGAAGAAATCCAAATATTTGAAATAAGACATTATTATTGGTCATTTTAAGATACTTCATGTTTTTCTTAGATGCCTTTGAGTAATGGACAGATGAGCCAGCCTCTCAGGCCTCAGGCAAATTATAGTCAAATACATCATCCCCCTCAGGCATCTGTGGCAAGGCATCCCTCTAGAGAACAACTAATTGATTATTTGATGCTGAAAGTGGCCCACCAGCCTCCATATACACAGCCCCATTGTTCTCCTAGACAAGGCCATGAACTGGCAAAACAAGAGGTAAGAATAATCAAGACTATTTGAAATATGGGACTAAGCTTTTTATGTATTTTTATAGGTTACTTAATTATTAGCAATAAATCCATATAGAATTTTAACATAGTTATTACCATTTTGTTAAAATTTTACTTTTATGTTAACATTTATAAGGTGTTAAACTTGTAATTTTTATTTGACTTTGTGATCATATAGGATTTAGTATTTTGGGCCTGATTTTTTTAGTACAGTTGCTTTTCCACAACTGGTTGATACTCCAGTAGTCAGACATTTCTTACAAATATAAATAGGAGACCATTAAGCTGAACTTGTTCTGTGACACTTAAAATCTTAATTTCTTAGATTTTGAAATTTGACTACAGACTTCAAACTGCTTTGAGTATTTAATATTAAAAAATAATTAAAAAGTGAGCCACACATTCATATATCTTGATAGCTATTAATAACATGATCAATACTATTAGAAAGTTAGGTAGAGATCAAATGGTTTATTCATTTTGGTTGTATCTCTGGTGAAAGGGAGTGTTTCATTCTTGCATCTTTTTTTATAGCATGGTTATAAAAACTATCAATTGTTCATATTTTAAAATCCCAACTCCTTTGAAGCCTTTTAACAGATTAAGTAAACGAAGAGTTGATAGCACAAAACCACCAGTGGATCTTTTAGATATCTTATGAAACAAGTCAGTAAACAGAGATACTGTGTAATTTAGATGTCCCAAAAGTGTAAACTGATATGTATGTTTTGTTTTTGTGTACTTAAAATCCGTAATGTCTAAAAAGTAAAACAGGGTCAATATTAATTGATTCCTTATCCTCAGAAGGCAAAAAATAAAATTAGGAGCTATGCTTTATATAATCCCAGCTCTGCCTTTAACTCACTAACTCATTAACATAATATTCTATGTTGTATTTCACTTCATCTGACCAAATGTTTATTTTTGATGAATTCTTATTTATGTTTGCGTGGACTTGATCCATCAATATTTAAATATGGATGTTGTTGCATTATAACTTTTTCTGAAATAGTAATGATTCCTTTATTTTCATATTAATTCAGATTCGAGTGAGGGTTGAAAAAGATCCAGAACTTGGATTTAGCATATCAGGTGGTGTTGGGGGTAGAGGAAACCCATTCAGACCTGATGATGATGTAAGTTTTCTTTGTATATTCTCAAAACATCTATAAAGTTTTATTTACTAATTCAATATTTCTTATATGTAAGTGAAAATCTAATAGATGTTTATGTAAGTCTAGGTAGACATCACCTTGATTCCCCTTTCTGTTTTGTAATTTGCTAAGTTCAAGTTAATTGAAGAAAAGCAATTTAACCAAAAACTTTGAATGTTTATGATATTATCAAGTGATTTTTAATTTTCTTAATGCTTTTCACGCATCTATTGAAGTAATTTTATTACTTTAAAAAATATCACTAAAGGCAGAATTACTAGGGGTAAAAATAACTAGTTTGTCACAGTATTATTCAGAGAAGTCAGGGAGAAAACGTGTACCATGATTCAAATATTTGCATGATGTGGTGGAAAAATTGCTCCTTGTTACTCTGTTATTTATACATACTGTTTTTAGTTAAATAATTACTAATTTTTGTTATTAAAGGGTATATTTGTAACAAGGGTACAACCTGAAGGACCAGCATCAAAATTACTGCAGCCAGGTGATAAAATTATTCAGGTAATTAAAATAAATATATTTTTTAAATTTTATAACACTGTTGTTTTCAGAGTTTAAAATGTATTCACTTTAAAAATTGTGGTTAAAAGTGTGATACATCATAGGATTTTGTTTAAGTTCAGGAATGCTAAGTTTTACTAATTCGAGGGGGATTAGAGTACCACTTCTTGGATGTGGGCTGTTGTCCTTTCAGAAATGGAGAAGAAAAATTTTAAATCTGAGAAACTCTTCTTATTTTTCTCTGTCCCCTCCTTTTCTTTGTTCTTTCAGCTACTCATTTTACCTAAACACTTGTAGTCTTAGGAGGAAGACTACATGGTTATAAAAACTATCAATTGTTCATATTTTAAAATCCCAACTCCTTTGAAGCCTTTAAACAGATTAAGTAAACGAAGAGTTGTTAGCACAAAACCACCAGTGGATCTTTTAGATATCTTATGAAACAAGCCAGTAAAGCCTAGGACACAAGTGTAGCTCTCATTTTCTGCTCTTACTGTCACTGTTCTTAGTTGAGAGCTAAAAAATAACCCCAAACAAAACAAAACAAAAAAACCAGACAGACATTCAAGTCTAGTAGCTGCAGATTCTGAAAGCCAGACTGAGTTTGAATTCTCGTTCCAACACTTTTTTTTTAATAAAATTAATTTTAAAATTTTTTCTTAAATAATTTAAATCTTAGAGAAAAGCCACAATAATTTGCTACATTGTCTTTAGCATTTATTCTCTTTCTTCTCTTCTCCCTCCCTGTCTCTACACACACGCACACACACACACACTCATACAGTTATGCACATTTATTTTTGTGAACCATTTGGGAATCTGTGGTTTCAGTTTTGTAACTGAACAAGTTACTTTCTCTCTCCATGCCTGGGCTTTCTCTTCTCTAAAATAAGATAGCTAAAAAGAATCTTTTTTGAGCGTTATGAGAATCAAAGGATCTAATTCATGTTACACACTTAGAATTGTGTTTGATACACAGTAGAGCCTCAGTAAATATTAACCTGAATTGTGAGAAATATGGTGGACTTGATGTGATGGCTCAAGACAATGGGAAGACTAGGCCTTGCCCTCTGCTACACCACAGTTTGGTCACCTCAGATGCACATTAACGTTATGTAACACCATGTCTGACATTATTTCTTACATAAGTGATTCCTAACTTTGGGCTGCTACATAAGAATTCTCTGAAAAATTGGACAAAATACACATTTCTAGTCTTCAGAGACTATTCCTTGGTTTGGGTAGGGCCTGTGAATCTGTATGTTATTTTAAGTTGTCAAAGTGATTCTTATTTTATTCCAGGTTTGTGAATTACTTGGCAGAAATGCAAATAAATTACTAGAAAATGTTTTTCCTAAAAGCATTTTTCCTCTTTCTTCTAGGCTAATGGCTACAGTTTTATAAATATTGAACATGGACAAGCAGTGTCCTTGCTAAAAACTTTCCAGAATACAGTTGAACTCATCATTGTACGAGAAGTTTCCTCATAAGCACTGTGGACAAAAAAAAGGGGGGGGAAGACAGCAAGATTTATTGGAAGATACTTGCAGGGGAAATTAATATTTTGACTATTTTTATATATAAAGAACTCAAAAAATTATGTTCAAATTTGTACATTAATGAAGTAATGGAACTTGTGGTTAGAGGGAAAGAACCACTGTACAGAATATAAAGAAGACTGTTGAATTCATACCATATAAAACTTGTTAGGTTTTTAAACATAGCAATCAAGGTTACAAAAACAAACCTGTGTTGTTTTTGTATAGATTGTAGGTTTATTTTTGGATTTCATACATGACTGAACTGTGTACAAGGCAATAGTTAGCCTTGATTTTAGCCCAGAGACAGATGGCAGAGCTATCTATCTCATAGCTTTTATGCCCTTATTTTTATTCAACTGGTATTAATGTTTTTCTCCTGAAACTACTTTTTTTGATGTGGGCAAGATATTTGAAGTGTTGGCTTTTGCTATGTGCATATTGAATTGAAGAGTGAGTAGGTGAAGTTGGTGCTGGTGGGTTCACTTTCCAAGGCCAGATTAAAACAGTTATTTTCTATAAAAATCTGGAAGCAAAGAATGGGGACGGGGGGAGCTATGTGGTAGTATGTTTTTATTAAGAGAACAATGCAATAAAATATGTAATGTCTTTTTTAAAAAGCAAAAAAGACAATAATTGCATTTAATGAGCTCTACAGGATCTGTTGTTGTCATAGCCATTGACTGTACATTTGTTACTGGTGATACAGTTTTTAATTTTTTAGTCACAGGAAAATTTTAACTCTACTGTAGATGCATGTCCATGCATTTTCTGTGTTATGGAAATCCCGATTTTTTTTTTTTTTGCAAATGGTGGTACTCACAATCTGTTTTATAATTAGTGCTCCATTTAAATCTAATTTATAATTTTTATTTTAAGCAGCAAATGAAACAAAAATGGCCAGTTTTAAGACTGTGTTGCCTGTAACACAAAATGTAAGAAAGTTTAGTAGGAAAGCCTCTTTTTTATGTTTGGCCTTGCATCGCCTTGGTAAAGTAAAAAAGGAAACAGTACGCATGGAGCTAGGAAACCAAAGTGAAGTTTGTGAAACTGGCACAGTGATAGAGAATTGCTGTGGAGAGTTGTAGAGCAAAGGGATGGGTCCTTTGAGGCCTACCAGTGTGTAAAGGTGTTCAAATAAAGGGCTGTTTCTACAGGTAACATTAAATGTGAACTCAATACTTCAGAGTCTTTAAAGGGTTTCTACTTGTATCAGTGTAATAGTGTTTTACCACCAACTGCCTTTGTTCCTAGTTACTGTAACAAATATTTGATGATAATACAGGTTTATTAATTTTGTTATCCAGGCCATTAATTTTATTTGTTTTTGTTTTGTGTAATCAAATAAAATGAGTAACATGCAGTGGTAAGGATTAATGCATGGTTATTTGGACCAGAAAAAAGTGCCATAGAAGACCAATAACTGTAGTTGAGGCTAGTCTGGAACCTTTCATCAGAGCAATATTTGGTTATTGCACTTCATTTTATTTACTAAAATGCAATTTGGGAATTTTTAATCTGTTATGCTTTATCAACCTTGATTTTAATTAAGACTTTTATAAGACTAGCTTAAAATACCAACCCATATTATTTTTGCAAAAGCGAGTTGGACTCATGTTCCATTCTTGCTAGTCAGAGTGAATAGGCAGCACTTTTAAAAATATGTGAACTCAAATATTGCACTTCTTTCAAGATGTTATCAATTGGTTATTGTACTGTATAGTTTTAATAATTTTGATTGAAACCCTTTAACAACTCTTTGTAAATTTTAACTCTTTTAGTTATTTTCAGTACTATTTACATAGGAATTGATTTTTATGGATATAGTAGAAGAAATGTGCTGTATTTTGATAAAATTCACTTATTGTATGTGTGTTGTAATCTCTAAAAAAAAAAGAATGACACCTTCTTTAAGACAAGTCTCGGTGTTCCCTTTATTCTTTGTTTTTAAATATTAATTTTTGCATTCTAAAATATTTAACATTCCTTTTACTGATTTCAGATTTTCACAGTCATATTCTACTTTTAATCAGAAATACATTTAATAAGTATAATTGTGAAGTTTTCAACTACTTTACCTTGAACACATACATAGATTATAATTTTGGAAAAGGAATTAAGCCTGTCAGAACAATGAATCTTCAGTTCCATTAACCTTAACTTCATTGTCTGCACATTACATTGAAGTATTCTAAGTGCAACAGGTGTTATATCACTGGTATTTTGTCCTACTATAGTTAATTAAAATTTTATAATATTCTTGCAACACAAAGTTGAATTAAGAAACTTTACCAAGAGAAGTAGTATAGCCAAGTTTTCTTCGAAAATATTGGAAAATTAAAATTAAATGATAGGACTTTTAATTAGAAGTTTGTTTTAATAAGTTTCAAAATTTGAATAAAAGAATAAGTTTTTTGAGGAAGTGAAGACATTTTTAGTTTATATATTGTTGAAGAAATTGTAGTTAAGGCCTATACCCATAACTTTATTTTAATGAGTATTATGTAGCAGTTCCTCAAAACCACAGCTATCTTTTAGTGGTTAAAATTTCTTACTCTAGCCAGTAGAAAATTTTAGCAGTAAAAATGGTATGATCAATGTATGCAGTATACAGTTGTTGACGTAAAGTTTTATACTGATTAAGGAATCATTAGTTCATCTAAATCAGTGAAATTCTAAAATTCCCTACGTATTTATTTTGTAAATCTTCTTCTGACCTCTTTGGACTGGATATGAAGATGTACATATACTTAATACTTTTAAACACAAAACTTGCCATAAACAGAACTAAGCTTTTAATTTGCTGTACTTTGAAAATCCCCATTAGCAGCTGTGTGACATTTTATCAACGAACATTTATTCAGCATTCCAAATTTTTGAATATATTGAGATGAAACAACACATAAAGGACAGATAACAAACTAATGATGCTTAAACTGTGGTTTATTTACAAAATTCAGGGTTAGAGATATTCTCATGAAAATTACACAGTTTTTTTGAGAATTAAAATCATGTATATCTGGGTGTGGAAAAAGTGTAGTTTCTCTCAAGTTATTATTCTAAAGGAAACTATTAAGATGGGAAATGTTTCTCGGAGACTGACAAGTGAAATCTATTTGGAAGGTTTTTTTTTTTTTCACTGAGTCTGTTACATTCTTATGTAGCCTTTTAATAGTCAGTGAAGAGGTTTCTTATAAAATAGACATTGATATGATTCATCAAGAGCTTTAATTGATGAACAGGTGAACAAGATGCCTCTTTAAAAAAAAAAAGTAATCTAGACAGGCAGCCAACTCAGACCTTCAGGTATGCATTTGTTTCTAAATAAGAACCTTCAGAAAAAGTTGACAAAATTCTATCTAAAGCTGCTAATTCTTTTTTTTTTCTATCCCAATTAGATAATATATTTTATTTAAAATATATTCACAACAACCACAAGAACTGTAAGATAAGGAATAAACATCATCAAATATTTGCTGAGAAAAATATGGAGAAAATTGTAAAACTTCGTTAAAAGGACTGCTAATTCTATACAGAATTCATAAGTCCAGAGGATATTAAGTAGTCATTTAATTTTGGAAAATCCTTAAGAGAATGCTATCTTCTACAGTCTCTTCAGGAAGCAATTTTTCAAGGTTAGAATTTGTGGTCAGCTATAATGTACAGTCCTAATATCCAACCACCTAAAAATCTCATGCTAAGCTGAGAAAGCCTGTTTTAGAGAAAACACCTGAATTTTTTTTTTTTTTTAAAGAGAACAACCTGGGTTTTATTGTAGAGAACAATTAAAATACTCCTGAACCTTTCTATAGAATCTTTAGGAAAGAGACAGACACAAAGAATCCTGTGACAACTTTCCTTTCTAATGTAACAACCAGGGACAATGGTGATCTGCCCATTTAGCTTCTCAGTCGGCCCACAATTTCATTTCAGGATAAAATTTGAGAAACTTGTATCACTGGGAAAGGAAGACATCTAAGCTGTAAAAGTATGCTTTTCCCCTTAAGGGATTCAATAAAGCTTATTTTTTAATGAAAAGAAGCCTATAAATATTGATTGTCCTTAAATCTAATCAAATTAACCTTTTTTGTGTTCCTCCAACATATAACTTGAGAAGTATCTTTTTTCAGTTGCTCTTCCTTCAAACCTTTCCTTGTCAGAAAACTAAAGAAAAACTTATTGTTAAAAAATGAAAGCCAGCAGAGAGCATGGATTTTAGGATGGATGATTTTAAGTTTTGTCATCTTCGTGAAAGGAAGAACCTAATACTCGGAGCTAATGTTGGTCCAGAATGCATACTAAACATCTCATATTTGGATCATCCTTCACTGCAGCATCCCTCAAAGGAACATTCATTCTTCCAAGAACAGGAAGAATTATTTGCAGACTTGACTGTCAGAAATAAATTATTCAAGGTAGCAAAAATGGAGCATGCTTTAATCTCCTTGTCCTGTCCACATACCTATAAAGGATGGAAAAGATTATTAATACTCCGATAGGCAAAGGTGTTATGTAATAGTCTTGCCAGTTTTGTAAAACAAGGGAGTACACTCCATAATTTTTGAGAAATTCTTTGAATGGCTAGAACCAGAGAATTTACCATGAAAGGTGGATCTTGCTTCAGATGAAAGACAATATAAAGGACCAAGAATTGTGGTGATACTGCGTTATAAGGAATTGGTTTAGTTCAACCACCTTTTATGTGCCAGTCTTTGTGCAGAAAGGGCATCTGGTTCAAAGCAGGAGTAATTAGTGTGGGTACCTAGATTAAAAAAGAAAGAAAACCAGAAAAACGATCCAAGATGGCCGATCGCTAACATCCCGGGATTGCAGCTCTCAGGGAAGGCGCGGAGAACTAGAGGACGCCACACTTTCAGACAAATTCTGGTCACTCATGGAGCAGGAGATCCCCCAGTGGAGGAAACACATGAGTGGCCAGCGCGACTCTCGTGGCCGGTGCAGCGGTTCCGCCGGCACCTTGGCACGGCAGCTCTGGGAGCAGAGTAAACAGGTTCGGAGGACCGGCCCGGGTCCCCAGCACAACACCAGAGCCCGGCGCAGCCACTGTGACGGCACCTCAGCGCGGGAGCGCTCGGCGCAGAGTAAACAGGACTGGTTTCCCTTCTGACCGAGGTTTGGAGCCCCGGGAAGGCAGAGTCACCTACTACCGACACAAGAAGGAAGCCCGACAGGAGAATCCTGGGCAGAAAAGCACCATCAGTTTTAACGCCGCTGCTCTGGCCCTGGGAACTAACAACCTGGACGTCCACTCAAGAGACCTAATCTGAAAGTTGGTAATTTCAAAGAGACAGGAGGATAAATTTACAATGACGGGAAGAAACCAGCATAAAAAAGCTGAGAATACTCAGAACGCCTCTCCCTCTAAAGATAATCACAGTTCCACATCAACAATGGAACAAGGCTTGATGGAGAACGAGCGCATCCCAGTGACAGAATCACTCTTCAAGGAATGGATAATAAGAAACTTCGGTGAGTTAAAAGAACATGTTGTAGCCCAACGTAAAGAAACTAGGAACTTTGAAAAAAGGTTTGATGAAATCCTATTGAGAGTAGACAACTTAGAGCGGAGTATGAGTGAATTAATGGAACTAAAGAATACAATGCACAGTTTTAAACACTCGAATTGTTCAAGCAGAAGAAGGGATATCAGAGGTCAAAGTCCAACTTAATGAAATAAAACGTGAAGAAAAGATTAGAGAAAAAAGGATAAAAAGGAATGAGCAAAGTCTCCAAGAAATGTGGGACTATGTGAAAAGACCAAATTTACGTTTGATAGGTGTACCTGAATGCGACGGAGAGAATGAATCCAAGCTGGAAAATACCCTTCAGGATATTATTCAGGAAAATTTTCCTAAACTAGCAAAACAGGTCAAAATTCAACCCCAGGTAATACAGAGAACACCACAAAGATATTCCTCAAGAAGAGCAACCCCAAGGCACATAATCGTTAGATTCACCAGGGTTGAAACAAAGGAGAAAATACTAAGGGCAGCCAGAGAGAAAGGTCATGTTACCCACAAAGGCAAGCTTATCAGACTTACAGCAGATCTCTCAGCAGAAACTCTACAAGCCAGAAGAAAGTGGAGGCCAATATTCAACATCCTCAAAGAACAGAACCTTCAGCCCAGAATTTCATATCCAGCCAAACTAAGCTTCACAACTGAAGGAAAAATAAAATCTTTTATGAACAAGCAAGAACTCGGAGATTTTATTACCACCAGGCCTGCTTTACAAGAGCTTCTGAAAGAAGCATTACACACAGAAAGAAACAACCAGTATTAGCCTTTCTAAAAATACACCAAAAAGTAAAGAGCACCAACATAAAGAAGAATTTACACCAATGAATGGATAAAACATCCAGTCAACATCAAATGGCAATAACCCTAAATTTAAATTGACTAAATCCCCCAATCAAAAGACACAGCCAAAACCCAATGGCATTTTACATCCAGACCTGTTTCACATGCAAGGATACACAAAGACTCAAAACAAAGGGAAGGAGAAAGATTTACCAACCAAATGGAGAGCAAAAATAAATAATAAATAAATAAAAAGCAGGAGTTGCAATTCTCGTATCGGAGAAAATAGATCTTAAAGCAACAAAGATATAGTGGTAAAAGGATCAATGCAACAACAAGAGCTAACGATCCTAACACCCAGATACGAGACTTAGATTCAATGAGACAGAAAATTAATAAGGATATCAAGGACTCGAACTGAGATCCGGAACAAGTAAACTTAATAAATATTCATAGAGCTCTCCACTTCAAATACACAAAATATACATTCTTGTCAATACCACATCACACCTACCCATAAGTTTAAATGAAACATTGATTGGCCATTATTAATACTCAATTTTTTTCAAAATAAAGCAATATTTCCATTTACTCTCCCTCTTTCTCTTTCTCTTCCTCTTTCTTCCTCTCCTTTACTTATTTTTTTTTTCTTTCCTTCTCTCAAAAAAAAAAGAAATCAACTTGTAAACCTCTAGATCCAGGTCGGCAATGTCTCTCTCATTGCTTGATTTCCTTCCTTCCCTTCCCTCCCTCCCTCCCTCCCTCCCTCCCTCCCTCCCTCCCTCCCCGCTTCCTCCCTTCCTTCCTTCCTTCCTTCCTTCATCCCTTCCTTCCTCCCTACCGTCCTTCTTCCCTCCCTCCCCGCTTCCTCCCTTCCTTCCTTCCTTCCCTCATCCCTTCCTTCCTCCCTACCGTCCTTCTTCCCTCCCTTCCTGCCTTCCTCCCCCCCCCCAAAAAAAAAAAAAGAAAGAAAACCAGTATAGCCCTTTTGAGCTAGCATGGTCTGACCATTGGCATGTTCTTCCTTTTGTCCACCATTAGTGCAGATAGTTTGCAATAAGCAAGTAACTCAGGCTCACAGTAAGGTGAAAACAACAAAAGTAATTGAAACTATGAAGAAAAGTTACACCGTGAGAGTTACCAAACCGAAGCACCAATATATAAAGAAGTCATTTTGTAAAATCATACCTTCTGAGGGATAACGAAGGATATTGAGTTTAGAAAACAAGCTGTGTGAAAGGATTTAGATGTCTTTATAATATAAAATAGAATGGTCAAACAGCTGGGCTGGAGAGTAGAAAGATAGCTAAAGGGCAAATAAAAAAGCTTTAAGTTTAGATTCCAAAGTAATGCAAATGAACTAAGAAATAATGTGAAATGAGATATGGAAGAGAAGCTCTCATGTTCCAACGGAGTCTTCAAAGGAAACGGGAGAAAAATAAAATTTCCTAGCGCTGAAGCACAACATAGGTTTTGAGACTGAATGAGGCCATTTAGTACCAAGCAAAACTATAAACATACGCTTCTAGATACATCTTCATATTTAGAGTAGGTGTAAAGAACATCTTTGGCTAGGCGTGGTGGCTCACACCTATAATCCCAGCATTTTGGGAGCCTGAGGTGGGCTGATCGCTTGTGTCCAGGAGTTCGAGACCAGCCAGGGCAACAAAGTGAAACCTCATCTCTAGAAAAAGTCAGGCGTGGTGGTGTGCACCTGTATTCCCAGCTACTCAGATGCTAAGGTGGGAGGATCACTTGGGCCCAGGAGACGGAGGTTGCAGTGAACTGAGATTGTGCCACTGCAATTCAGCCTAGGCGACAAAGTGAGGCTGTGCTTCAAAAACACTTTAAAAATACAAAAAACATCTTAAAAGTTTCCAAAATGTAAAGGAAATGTTTACAAAGTGAATAGGATTAGATTGACATTGGAACTGTCACCAGCAATTTGGATACAAGAAGACTCAAGTTATTCAAGTTGGAGGGCAAAATAATGACATTTTCAGGAATTCAGGGACTCAGAATTTACCTCTGTAAGAAGTACTAGGGGATACTCCAACAAAGTGGAAAATCTTAAAAGTAGATTTGGGATCCAAGAAATAATATTGACCAAAACCATCACATGTAGTGGAGCAGAAATAAGTGTAACTAGTGGTGATAGTAAAATAAGCCTGTAATCCTAGCACTTTGGGAGGCCGAGGCAGGTGGAT
This sequence comes from Callithrix jacchus, assembly GCF_049354715.1. Taxonomy (NCBI): domain Eukaryota; kingdom Metazoa; phylum Chordata; class Mammalia; order Primates; family Cebidae; genus Callithrix; species Callithrix jacchus. The sequence continues at coordinate 143,424,225 of NC_133503.1, read as the reverse complement.
CACGAGGTCAAGAGATCAAGACCATCCCGGTCAACATGGTGAAACCCCGTCTCTACTAAAAATACAAAAAATTAGCTGGGCATGGTGGCGCATGCCTGTAATCCCAGCTACTCAGGAGGCTGAGGCAGGAGAATTGCCTGAACCCAGGAGGCGGAGGTTGCGGTGAGCCGAGATCGCACCATTGCACTCCAGCCTGGGTAACAAGAGCGAAACTCCGTCTCAAAAAAAAAAAGAATGGAAGTAAAATACCACATGATTTCTGTAAGTGAGGCAAGAATCCGACTTAAAAAATTTCATTTTTATAGAGAATCACTGTGTTGCCCAGGTTGGTCTCAAAGTCCTAGCCTCAAGCAGTTCTCTCACTTTCCTCCCAAAGTGCCGGGATTACAGGTGTGAGCCACTGTGCCCAGCCAAATAAATGGCTTTTTCTAAAAGAAACTACTGATTGGTTAATTTTAAGCTGTTATAGAAAAATCTAAGTTGGAATTCTTGGGTGAATAATAACTACAGAAAGAATAGTGTTATGTATGTTCATATAAATAAATACAGTTTGACTCCACTGCATCTTATCTATTTTTCTAGTGATGAACACCTGTGATGCTGCCAATTTCTCTACTTCCCCGCTGCTATAGACAATGCAGTGGTGAGTATCCTAATTCATGTCATGTTATGGACCTGTGAGAAAATTTCTCTAGCATATATTCGCTAGAGAAAATACAATTGCTAAGTCACAGGACTATTTAATTTTAGTAAATTCTGCTAAATTACTTTCTAAAACATCTGTAATAGTTTATATTCTCAGTAGCTAGATGTGAAAATTCTCATTTCCTCACATATTTTCAAACGGTATGTGACTTTCTAACTTTGGCATGTTTGGTGGATATAACATTGTATTTTGGTATTAAATTCCATTTGTCTGATTCCTGGAGTGTTTGACTACTATCCAGCTATTAAGGTTTACCATTCTGTAAATTTCCTATTCTTTTTGCCCATTTGTATTTTTTATCTCATTTTTCTGTAAAGACTAATTGGTAGCAGTTTTTTTTTTTTATCTGTTTTCTTTTTTTCTTTTTGAGACAGAGTCTCACTCTGTCACCCAGGCTGGAGTAGTTGTACAATCTTGGATCACTGCAACCTCTACCTCCTAGGTTCAAGCAATTCTCCTGCCTCAACCTCCCAAGTAGCTAGGCTTACAGGCACTCACCACCACTCCCAACTAATTTTTGTACTTTTAGTAGAGATGGGATTTCACCATGTTGTCCAGGCTGGTCTCGAAATCCTGACCTCAGGTGATCCACCCACCTTGGCCTCCCAAAGTGCTGGGATTACAGGCATGAGCCGCCGTGCCCAGCCAGTTTGTTGTCTATTTCAGTTATTGCATGCGTCATTTGAAACATTCAAAATATCTTCTCCCAGCCCATAGCCTGTTTCTCTTTGTTTATGGTATCTTGTTTGTTTGTTTACAAAAAAGATTAACCTGGATAAGGACAAATCCATCATTTATGCTTCATCATTATTAATTAAAGTTTTCTTCATTCCTGAACAAAGGTTTTCCTACACATTTACTTCTATTAATTACTTAGATTTACTTAACATTTAGATCTTTTCATCTTGACTCTACCACTGAATATGGTGTAAGGTAGTGATCCAGCTCCCATTTTTCTCTGCTCAAGGCTACTTTTTTCTATTAATCCTATGCAAACTTTACTGTATAACAATACAGTTGCATGCCTGTGTATACACAGGACTGTCACTGAGCTCCCTATTATGTTCTTTGGTCTGTTTTTCTGTCTATGCCTCTGTATCATATTTTCTTTTTCAGCAAAGTTGTAAGTTTTACAATGACCACTTATCATCTACATTTTTTATTAACATTTTTCTATATTTTCTTTATTGTAGCATGTTGTTTTTATAACTAAAACTTTGTATCTATCTTAATATCTTATTAGCAGTGAACCTCAATCTTCAGTGTATATCAGAGTCAATTAGAGGGCTTGTGGGACCTCACCCACATGGCTTTTAATTAAGTAAGTTTGAGTTAGAACCCAAGAATTTACCTTTCTAGCAAGTTATCAGCTAATGCTGATGCTTATGGTTTGAGAACAGAGAATCACCGCCTTATAGGAGAAGTCTTCCTTTTTTGCTCCTGCTTCTTCCATATACATTTCAGAGTAAGTTTTTTGGCATTGATTTTCTGGCCATGATGGATTTACCATACCTCCTGAAATGAATAAAAACAGACAAAATATTTGAAACAATGATTTTCAAAATATTGGACATCAAGCAATGAAGGACAGTGGTCCCTGAAGGATGGAGAAAAAAAGAGGTGAGCACTATGATTATCCTCAGATTACTACCTTGATAGAATTTCCAGCCCATGGAACAAGAAGGGAGAACCCTGTAGAGCCTGACACACTTTCTGTGTTGAGGAAGTGGAGCTAAGAGTTTAGAGAAACCAACAAAGGTACAGTTGACAAGGTAGAATAATGGAGAGGGCAAGGTTGCACACAGAGAACTCCAAAGAACTGCACAGGGTTGTCTTTGTGAATTCACCCAAGTACCGCAGCACATGTGTGTGAGGAGAGTGCCCAAGGCTGGGGAAAGAACTACGTGAAAGGACTAGAGGTAACAGTAACCTGCACGTGCACTTAACAGTCCTCACACAAAATGGGTAATACCTATTCCTATCAGCAAGACTGGAAAACTTCATGATTCACAAGCATAGGGTAGGGTATACAAAAGGATCTTGCATCAGTGGTGGGTAATAACCCTAGATTAATATCTGCTTCAGTCCCACCTAATACATATTAAAAGCAAGACCTGGAAGGATTACACTGTTTCCAAGTAATGTAACTGTAAACCAGAATGAATCTCAAGAATATTTATAGGCATACAGTAATACCTGGCACCCACAACATAAAATTTAGCATATCTGCCATCCAATTAAAAAGTACCAAACAAAGAAACAGAAAAATATGACCCATAATGAGGTAAATAAATCAAAACTGACCTCAAAGCTGACACATATGTTAGAATTCAGATAGTAGCATTAATATGGTTATAACTATATTCTACATAAAGTTGAGACATTAAAGATTTTTAAATGCAAATTGAATTTTTAGAAATGAAAACTACACTTGTAAAAGTGAATCCCACACTAGAAATGAGTGAGGTATATAACACAATGAGTAAGATTAACAGCAGATTACACAGTGCAGAACAAAATATTACTAAATTTGAAGACAAAATAATAGGAACTCCAAAATGAAGCTTAGAGATTTTAGAGAATTTTTAAAAATGAAAAATAACTATAAAGTATGGGTCAATTTCACTAGTACATGTGTAACTAGAGTTTTTGAAGGGGAGAAGAGGGGCCAGAAAGAAAAAGAAATAATAACTGAATATTTTCCAAATTTGATAAAAATTAAAAACCCATAGGCCCAAGAAACTCAACAAACTCTTAACACAAGAAACATGTGGGAAACTATACCAAGGAGCATTATAATCAAATTACTCAAAACCAGTGATAAGGTGAAAACCTTAAAAGCAGCCAGAGGAAAAAACACATGCACAGAAAAATAAAGACAAAGGTAATGGCAGATTTCTTGCCTGAAAGAATGCAAGTGAGAAGACAATAGAATAACACCTTTAAACTAATTAAAGAAGAAAATTTTCAACCTAGAATTCTATATGTACCAAACAGTATCTCTGAAAAAATAAAGAGAAAAAAAAGTTTTATGACATATAAAAACTTACACCATTCAAGCTCACACTATAAGAAATATTAAAGGAAGTACTTTAGGCAGAAAGAAAATTATACTAGATTGAAATCTGGATTTACACAGAGGAATGAAGAGCACCAGAATTGGTTATTACATGGGTAAACATTTAAAAAAAATTTTTTTTTTTTTTTGAGATGAAGTTTTGCTCTTGTTACCCAGGCTGGAGTGCAATGGTGCGATCTCGGCTCACCGCAACCTCCGCCTCCTGGGTTCAGGCAATTCTCCTGCCTCAGCCTCCTGAGTAGCTGGGATTACAGGCACGCGCCACAATGCCCAGCTAATTTTTTGTATTTTTAATAGAGACGGGGTTTCACCACGTTGACCAGGATGGTCTCGATCTCTTGACCTCGTGATCCACCTGCCTTGGCCTCCCAAAGTGCTGGGATTATAGGCGTGAGCCACCGTGCCCAGCCCTAAAATTTTTTTTATTATTTAAATGTCTTCCATATTTTACAAAAGTAATAGCAGATTTCTTGCCTATAAGAATACAAGTGAGAAGACAATAGAATAACACCTTTAATCTAATGAAAGAAAAAAATTGTCAACCTAGAATTCTGTATGTACCAGAGTTTTTTTGAAAAAATAAAGAGAAAAAAAACTTTTTATTACCTTTATCACCATCAAGCTCACATTATAAGAAATATTAAAGGAAGTGCTTTAGGCAGAAAGAAAATAATACTAGATTGAAATCTGTATTTATACAAAGGAATGAAGAGCACCAGAATTGGTAGTTACATGGGTAAATATTTTTTTAATTTTTCATTATTTAAATATTTTCAAATCTTACCTGTTTGAACAAAAGTAACCATCAATGTATGGTGGTATCTATAATATATATAAATGTAAAATGACAACAATAACACAAAGGTCAGGAGGGGAGAGATGTTAAGTATATTATAAGTGAGTATATTATATGTGAAGTAGTATATCACTCAAAGATAAACCATGGTAAGTTAAACATGCATACTATATATCATAGAAAAACATGAAAATAACAAAATACAAAGAATTATAGCTAATAATGTAACAAAGGGGATAAAATAAAATAATAAAAATAATCCAAAAGAAGTCATATAGAGGAAAAAGTGAAGACAGGGACAATAGGGACAAAGGGATAACATACAGCAAGAAGGTAGATTTAAACTTAACCATACCAAAAGTTGTATTAAATGTAAATGGTCTAAATATTTCAATTAAAAGGCAGTGGTATCAGATAGACTTTTAACAAAGCAAGAGGCCAGGTGCAGTGGCTCATGCCTGTTATACCAGCTCTGTGGGAGGCCAAAGCAGGTGAATCACTTGAAGCTCGGAGTTTGAGACCAGCATGGCCAACAAGACAAAACCCCATCTCTACTAAAAATACAAAAATTAGCCAGGTGTGGTGTAATCCTGGCTACTTAGGAGGGTGAGGCATGAGAATTGTTTGAACCTGGGAGGCAGTAAGCGGAAACTGAGTCACTGAACTCCAGCCTGAGCAACAGAGTAAGACTTTTTCTATGAAAAAAAAAAAGCTAATTGAATCTAGCTCAAAGCCCTCCTTGTTATAAATTTTAGTGTACTTGACTTTGATATATAGAATGAGATATAAGTTGATGTTCATATTTTTGGTTCCAGTACTGTTTATTGAAAACATTGTTCTTTCCCTATTGCATTGTCATGGTGTTTTGTCAAATAAATTGACCATATATGTACAGGTACATATATGAATTATTTATGCTGTTTCATAGGCTGTACATGCCTCTCTTTATGCCAGTACCACACTGTCCTGATTACTGATATTTACAGTAAGTCTTGAAATTATGCAGAGTAATTCTTCTCAAATTTTCCTATTTTTTCAAAATTGTTTTGGTGATTCCAAGTCCTTGGCATTTCAAAATAAATTTTAGAATGAATTCATTAATTACAACACAAAGGCTTACTTGGATTTTAGTTGGATTACATTAAATCTGTAGATCAATCTGGGGAGTATTAACTTTTTTTTTTTAATTTTTTATTTCATTTTAGGTTTTGGGGTACATGAGCAGAACATGCAAGACAGTTGCGTAGGTACACACATGGCAGTGTGTTTTGCCTCCTTTCTCCCCTTCACCCACATTTGGCATTTCTCCCCAGGCTATTCCTCCCCACCTCCCCCTCCCACTGGCCCTCCCCTTTTCCCCCCAATAGACCCCAGTGTTTAGTACTCCCCTCCCTGTGTCCATGTGTTCTCATTTTTCATCACCCGCCTATGAGTGAGAATATGCGGTGTTTCATTTTCTGTTCTTGTGTCAGTTTGCTGAGGATGATGTTCTCCAGATTCATCCATGTCCCTACAAACGACACAAACTCATCATTCTGCATAATATTCCATGCACATTTTATATATGTGCCACATTTTTCCAATCCAGTCTATTATCAATGGGCATTTGGGTTGATTCCAGGTCTTTGCTATTGTAAACAGTGCTGCAATGAACATTCGTGTACATGTGTCCTTATAGTAGAACGATTTATAGTCCTTTGGATATATACCCAGTAATGGGATTGCTGGGTCAAATGGAATTTCTATTTCTAAGGCCTTGAGGAATCGCCACACTGTCTTCCACAATGGTTGAACTAATTTACACTCCCACCAACAGTGTAAAAGTGTTCCTTTTTCTCCACATCCTCTCCAGCATCTGTTGTCTCCAGATTTTTTAATGATCGCCATTCTAACTGGCGTGAGATGGTATCTCAATGTGGTTTTGATTTGCATCTCTCTGATGACCAGTGACGATGAGCATTTTTTCATATGATTGTTGGCCTCATATATTCTTCTTTCGTAAAGTGTCTGTTCATATCCTTTGCCCACTTTTGAATGGGCTTGTTTGTTTCTTTTCTGTAAATCTGTTTGAGTTCTTTGTAAATTCTGGATATCAGCCCTTTGTCAGATGGGTAAACTGCAAAAATTTTTTCCCATTCTGTTGGTTGCCGATTCACTCTAGTGACTGTTTCTTTTGCTGTGCAGAAGCTGTGGAGTTTCATTAGGTCCCATTTGTCTATTTTGGCTTTTGTTGCCAATGCTTTTGGTGTTTTGTTCATGAAGTCCTTGCCTACTCCTATGTCCTGGATAGTTTTGCCTAGATTTCCTTCTAGGGTTTTTATGGTGCCAGGTCTTATGTTTAAGTCTTTAATCCATCTGGAGTTAATTTTAGTGTAAGGTGTCAGGAAGGGGTCCAGTTTCTGCTTTCTGCACATGGGTAGCCAGTATTCCCAACACCATTTGTTAAACAGGGAATCCTTTCCCCATTGCTTGTTTTTGTCAGGTTTATCAAAGATTGTATAGTTGTAGATATGTTGTGTTGCCTCCGGTGCCTCTGTTTTGTTCCATTGGTCTATATCTCTATTTTGGTACCAGTACCATGCTGTTTTGATTACTGTAGCCTTGTAGTATAGTTTGAAATCCGGTAGTGTGATGCCCCCCACTGTGTTCTTTTTGCTTAGAATTGATTTGGCTATGTGGGCTCTCTTTTGGTTCCGTATGAAGTTCATGGTGGTTTTTTCCAGTTCTGTGAAGAAAGTCAATGGTAGCTTGATAGGGATAGCGTTGATTCTGTAAATTACTTTGGGCAGTATAGCCATTTTCACGATATTAATTCTTCCTAACCATGAACATGGAATGTTTCTCCATCTGTTTGTATCCTCTCCGATTTCATTGAGCAGTGTTTTGTAGTTCTCCTTGAAGAGGTCCCTTACGTTCCTTGTGAGTTGTATTCCAAGGTATTTTATTCTTTTTGTAGCAATTGTGAATGGCAGTTCGTTCTTGATTTGGCTTTCTTTAAGTCTGTTATTGGTGTATAGGAATGCTTGTGATTTTTTCACATTGATTTTATATCCTGAGACTTTGCTGAAGTTGCTTATCAGTTTCAGGAGTTTTTGGGCTGAGGCGATGGGGTCTTCTAGGTATACTATCATGTCGTCTGCAAATAGAGACAATTTGGCTTCCCCCTTTCCTTTTTGAATACCCTTTATTTCTTTTTCTTGCCTGATTGCTCTGGCTAGAACTTCCAGTACTATATTGAATAGGAGTGGTGAAAGAGGGCATCCTTGTCTAGTGCCGGATTTCAAAGAGAATGCTTCCAGTTTTTGCCCATTTAGTATGATATTGGCTGTTGGTTTGTCATAAATAGCTTTTATTACTTTGAGATACGTTCCATCGATACCGAGTTTATTGAGGGTTTTTAGCATAAAGGGCTGTTGAATTTTGTCAAATGCCTTCTCTGCGTCAATTGAGATAATCATGTGGTTTTTGTTTTTGGTTCTGTTTATGTGGTGAATTACGTTGATAGACTTGCGTATGTTGAACCAGCCTTGCATCCCCGGGATGAATCCTACTTGATCATGATGAATAAGTTTTTTGATTTGCTGTTGCAATCAGCTTGCCAATATTTTATTGAAGATTTTTCATCATGGATATTGGCCCGAAGTTTTCTTTTCTTGTTGGGTCTCTGCCGGGTTTTGGTATCAGGATGATGTTGGTCTCATAAAATGATTTGGGAAGGATTCCCTCTTTTTGGATTATTTGGAATAGTTTTAGAAGGAATGGTACCAGCTCCTCTTTGTGTGTCTGGTAGAATTCGGCTGTGAACCCGTCTGGACCTGGGCTTTTTTTTGTGTGGTAGGCTCTTAATTGCTGCCTCGACTTCTGACCTTGTTATTGGTCTATTCATAGTTTCAGCTTCCTCCTGGTTTAGGCTTGGGAGGACACAGGAGTCCAGGAATTTATCCATTTCTTCCAGGTTTACTAGTTTATGTGCATAGAGTTGTTTGTAATATTCTCTGATGATGGTTTGAATTTCTGTGGAATCTGTGGTGATTTCCCCTTTATCATTTTTTATTGCATCTATTTGGTTGTTCTCTCTTTTATTTTTAATCAGTCTGGCTAGTGGTCTGTCTATTTTGTTGATCTTTTCAAAAAACCAGCTCTTGGGTTTATTGATTTTTTGAAGGGTTTTTCGTGTCTCAATCTCCTTCAGTTCAGCTCTGATCTTAGTTATTTCTTGTCTTCTGCTGGGTTTTGAGTTTTTTTGATCTTGCTCCTCTAGCTCTTTCAATTTTGACGATAGGGTGTCAATTTTGGATCTCTCCATTCTCCTTATATGGGCACTTTTTGCTATATACTTTCCTCTAGAGACTGCTTAAATGTGTCCCAGAGATTCTGGCATGTTGTATCTTCGTTCTCATTGGTTTCAAAGAACTTCTTTATTTCTGCCTTCATTTCATTGTTTACCCAGTCAACATTCAAGAGCCAGTTGTTCAGTTTCCATGAAGCTGTGCGGTTCTGGGTTAGTTTCTGAATTCTGAGTTCTAACTTGATTGCACTACGGTCTGAGAGGCTGTTTGTTATGATTTCAGTTGTTTTGCATTTGCTGAGCAGTGCTTTACTTCCAATTATGTGGTCAATTTTTGAGTAGGTGTGATGTGGTGCTGAGAAGAATGTATATTCTGTGGATTTGGGGTGGAGAGTTCTGTAAATGTCTATCAGGTTTGCTTGCTCCAGGTCTGAGTTCAAGCCCTGGATATCCTTGTTGATTTTCTGTCTGGTTGATCTGTCTAATATTGACAGTGGAGGGTTAAAGTCTCCCACTATTATTGTGTGGGAGTCTAAGTCTCTTTGTAAGTCATTAAGAACTTGCCTTATGTATCTGGGTGCTCCTGCATTGGGTCCATATATGTTTAGAATAGTTAGCTCTTCTTGTTGTGTCGATCCTTTTACCATTATGTAATGGCCTTCTTTGTCTCTTTTGATCTTTGTTGCTTTAAAGTCTATTTTATCAGAGATGAGAATTGCAACTCCTGCTTTTTTTTGCTCTCCATTTGCTTGGTAAATCTTCCTCCATCCCTTTATTTTGAGCCTTTGTGTATCCTTGCATGTGAGATGGGTTTCCTGGATACAGCACGCTGATGGGTTTTGGATTTTTATCCAATTTGCCAGTCTGTGTCTTTTGATTGGTGCATTTAGTCCATTTACATTTAGGGTTAATATTGTTATGTGTGAATTTGATACTGCCATTTTGTTGCTAAGTGGCCGTTTTGCCCGTTAGTTGTTGTAGGTTCTTCATTATGTTGATGCTCTTTAGCATTTAGTGTGATTTTGGAATGGCTGGTACTGGTTGTTCCTTTCTATGTGTAGTGCCTCTTTTAGGAGCTCTTGTAAAGCAGGCCTGTTGGTGACAAAATCTCTGAGTACTTGCTTGTTCACAAAGGATTTTATTTTTCCTTCACTTCTGAAGCTCAGTTTGGCTGGATATGAAATTCTGGGTTGAAAGTTCTTTTCTTTAAGAATGTTGAATATTGGCCCCCACTCTCTTCTGGCTTGTAGTGTTTCTGCCGAGAGATCTTCTGTGAGTCTGATGGGCTTCCCTTTGTGGGTGACCCGACCTTTCTCTCTGGCTGCCCTTAGTATTTTCTCTTTCATTTCAACCTTGTTGAATCTGACGATTATGTGCCTTGGGGTTGCTCTTCTTGCGGAATATCTTTGTGGTGTTCTCTGTATTTCCTGCATTTGAGTGTTGGCCTGTCTTGCTAGGTGGGGGAAGTTTTCCTGGATGATGTCCTGAAGAGTATTTTCCAGCTTGGATTCATTCTCTTCGTCCCCTTCTGGTACACCTATCAAACGTAGGTTAGGTCTTTTCACATAGTCCCACATTTCTTGGAGACTTTGTTCATTCCTTTTTGCGCTTTTTTCTCTGATCTTGGTTTCTCGTTTTATTTCATTGAGTTGATCTTCGACTTCTGATATTCTTTCTTCTGCTTGGTCCATTCGGGTATTGAAACTTGTACATGCTTTGCGAAGTTCTCGTATTGTGTTTTTCAGCTCCTTTAATTCATTCATATTCCTCTCTAAGTTATCCATTCTTGTTATCATTTCCTCAAATCTTTTTTCATATCTTTTTTCAAGGTTCTTAGTTTATTTGCATTGATTTAATACATGTTCTTTTAGCTCACAAAAGTTTCTCATTATCCACCTTCTGAAGTCTAATTCCATCATTTCGTCACAGTCATTCTCCGTCCAGCTTTGTTCCCTTGCTGGTTATGAGTTTTGGTCCTTTCTAGGAGGTGAGGTGTTCTGGTTTCAGGTGTTTTCCTCCTTTTTGCGCTGGTTTCTTCCCATCTTTGTGGATTTATCCACTTGTCATCTGCATAGTTGCTGACTTTTTGATTGGGTCTCTGAGTGGACACCCAGATTGTTGGTGATGAAGTATTTCTGTTTCTTGGTTTTCCTTCTATCAGTCTAGCCCCTTCGCTGTATGACTGCTGAGGTCCACTCCAGGCCCTGCTTGTCTGGGGTGCACCTATAGCAGCTGCGGAACAGTGAGGGATGCTACCAGTTTCTTTTTCTGCTATCTTTGTCCCAGGATGATGCCTGCCAAATGTCAGTCTTTTGGATATAGAGGGGTCCGGGAGCTGCTTGAGGAGACAGTCTGTACTTTATAGGAGCTCAATTGCTGAGCTGTGAGCTCTGTTGTTCATTCAGGGCTGTTAGGCTGCTGTGTTTGATTCTGCTGCAACAGAGCTTATTAAAAAACCCTTTTTTTCTCAAATGCTCTGTCTTGGGGGGTTGGGGCTTTGTTTTTGGATGTCCGTTGAGGTGTCCTGCCCAGCTAGGAGGCAGTCTAGGCACTATTTGCCTGCCGAGTCTCCGCCCTGCTGTTGTGAGGTTTGCCCTGTTGCTGCAGGCTCTGCACGGGCTACGCCCTGTGGCGGAGTCTCTCTGTTGTAGCGCATTGCCTCAGCAACTGCAGGCTGCGTCAGCAGTGGGCGGGTATCTCAGTCGGGGCGGGTTGCCTCGGTAATGGTGGATGCCCCTCCCCCATGGAGCATCTCAGGGACCGTCTCCACGGTGAGCGTTTGGAATCACCGTTTTGTCTGTCCCACTTCACTACTCCAAACACTGTGTCCCTGCAATCCCCTGGGCTGGCCCACTGTCCACATCCCCTTCTGTCTCAAGTTCAGCCCTCTCAAGTCTCAGATTGCCAGTTCAACAGGGCACCCGGACTAGCGCGCCCTGTGGGGAGCACTGGGTAGGGTCGGCTGCCACCACCCCGGATGCCGGCTTCTCCAGGCAGAGCCTCTGCCTGGTGTCCCGCATCTCCTTTATACTTGGGAATTTCCCCGTTCTGTGGGCAACAAAGATCATTCTGAAAATGCAGCTCTGACTCACCTCTCCTCTGATTCACCGAGAGCTTCAATCCTGGGTTGTTCTCACAGCGCCATCTTGAGTCCCCCCTCCGTATTAACTTCTTAATGATACTGGTTTTCAAATCCATGAGCATGATATTACTTGAGGTCTTCTTTTATTTCTCTCAGTAATATTTTGCAGATTTTGGTGTACAGATCTCATACATTTTAATAAATGTGTCCCTAAGTAGTTCATATTTTGACGCTATTACAAATGGTCTGGTTTCTTAAATTTTAATTTCTGATTATTCATTGCTAACTATAGAAATACAATTGATTTTATATACAGATGCATCTTGACTTACAATGGGGGTTACATCTCAATGGACCCATCGTAAGTGGAAAATGCCTTCATACATCTAACTTTCTGAACATAGCTTAGCCTAGCCTACCTTAAATGTACTCAAAATGCTTAAATTAGCCTATAATTGGGTAAAATCATCTAACACAAAGCCTATTTTGTAGTGTTAAATATTTCATGTAGTTTATTTAATACTCTTAGGTACAGTTTTTACTGAGTATGTATTACTTTCACACCACTGTAAAGTCAGAAAATCATTAAATGGAACCATCAAGTTGGAGACTCTGTATTGACCTTGTATCTTGCAACTTAACTAAATGTATCAGTTCTAGTTTTTACATAGACTATCATATTTCTGCCATTTTTCATCCAATTATATATGCCTTTATGTTTCTTGCCTTACTACATTGTCTGGACTATTTAGGCCAGTATTGAATAGAAGTTATGAGAACATGCTTGCCTTTTTTCTGATCTTTTTTTTTTTTGAGACAGAGTGTCACTCTTGTTGCCCAAGCTGGAGTGCAATGGCACGATCTCAGCTTACCACAACCTCTGCCTCCTGAGTTCAAGAGAGTCTCCTGCCTCTGCCTCCTGAGTAGCTGGGATTACAGGCATGTACAACATGCCGTAAAATTAGAAATAGGCAAGAAAAAAATGACAAAAAGAATCCATCTATCTAGACATTCTCAAACACCTTTGTAAATAATTCTTTGCAATAAAATACAGTAGTTATGTTTATAAGTTCTGAAATCATACACTTTCTGAATTCAAATAATAGTTTTTAGCTCGGTAGTCTAGAATAAGTCATGATTTCCTTATCTTTAATGTAGGGATAATAGAATCTGCCTTATAAAATTTCTTTGAGGATTAAATTAAATAATGCATGCCTAAGGTTTTGGCCTGATTTCTGACCCAATAACTATTAGTTCCTGTTGTTGTTGTTGTTGTGGAAATAAAAATTTAATTAGAAAAAAATGTTAGACCAGGTGCAATGGCTTACACCTGTAATCTCAGCACTTTAGGAGGCCAAGGTGGGCAGATTTCCCGAGGTCAGGAGTTCGAGACCAGCCTAGCTAACATGGTGAAATGCTGTCTCTACTAAAAATATAAAAATTAGCTGGGCATGATGGTGTATGCCTGTAGTCACAATTACTTGGGAGGCTTAGGCAGGAGACTCACTGGAACCCAGGAGGCAGAGGTTGCAGTGAGCCGAGATTGAGCCACTGCACTCCAGCCTGCATGACAGACAAGACTCTATCTCAAAAAAAAAATTTTTTTTAATGATTTATACTGAGAATGCTTTAAATCAAAACCCATGTAAAAAGAGACCCAAAGGAAAATTAGTAGCTTTAGATGAATTTCGAGGAAAATAATATATATCAGAAACAAAATATAATTTTAACTTGTGAAGTTTTATAAAGATTAAATAACTAAGTACAATGAAGGGATTATTAACGGTAAAATCAGAAATTATTAAAACAGGAAAAAATCCAGTAGAATTAGTCAATGATAAAGTATAAAAATTGGTTTCTAATGGACCACAAAGTAAGCAAACTTATAGCAACCATGATCAAGTGAAGTAGATGGGGGAAGGAGAAGAAAAATATGTTTGAAATGACAAAAGCACTGAACTGTGTACTATGTAGCTCTTTATAGTACTATATTTGAAATAAACAGCATAATTTCTAAACAATACTAATTACCAAAACTACGTCAGAAAGAATAAGAAATTCTAAGAGACCATAAGAGGAAATGGAGTCAGATACTTAGCCATTAAAAAAAAGACACCAGGTCCAGTTGATTTAATGGGTGAGTTTACTGACATTTCAAAAATTTAGTAATTCTAAGAAACAGACTATTCCTAAATTATATAAATTATCTCAAATCCCAAAACTTATAAAAGAATGTAAGACTACTTGGCTCATTTTGCCTAGCTAAAATAACACTGGTTCTCAAATTTAACTATAACAAAAAAGAAAATGATAACTCAGTCTCAGTAGTATACGTACATGAAATACCCTAAATAAGATGACAAATCGAATGCAATAGTGTCATAGGCAGAATCATGACCACCCTCTAAAGATGTGCATGTCCTAATTCTCTGAAACTGTGAATATGTTAGGTTACACATCCAAGAGGAATTAAGGTTGCAGATGGAATTAAGATTGCTAATCAGATGACTTTAAGATATGGAGATTTTCATGGACTATTGGGAAAAGCCCAGTGTAATAAAAAGGGTCATTAATAAGTGGAAGAAGGAGGCATAAGAGAGAACCAAAGAGATGTTGGTGTGAGGAGGATTTGACTTGACTTGTAAAGGAATGGGCCATGAGTCAAAGAATGTCTGTGGCCTCTAGAAGCTGGAAAAGGCAAGGAAATAGATTAGCCTATAAAGCCTCCAGAAGAAATGGCAACCCTGCCGGTACCATAATTTTAACCCAGTGAGACCTGTGCTAGACTTTTGACCAAGGTAAGATACTAAACTTACATTGTTTTAAGCCATTAAATTGTGTGGTAGTTTGTTACCAGCAGCAATAGAAAACTAATATAGATTGTGATACCAGTAGTGGAGTGTTTAGCCAGCTACTTAGTGACAGGTTGATTGTAATGTACTACTTCCATTGTGGAGTGCATTACTTTATTCTTGCTGGAATAAACTCTCTGGATATGGATTTATCTCCCCTATGCACAATGCTTCTACCAAAACTACTATATGTGAACTGACAGAATGCCTTGTCCACTTCCACTATACTTTATACAGCATTGCTTTTGATCAAGGAAGTAAATTCACAGCAGATGAATTGCAACAGTGGTCCCAGGCTCATGGAATTCATTGGTGTTAGCATATTCTCCATCATGCAGAAGAAGAAAGAGAAAAAGGGGGCAGATAACTCATTTGAAGAAATAAAAGGCCAAAACATACCTACATCTGAGGAAAGGAATAGATCTACAAATTCAGGGAGCTTAGAGAACTCCAACTAATCCCACCCTGGTAGCGGAAGACAAAGGACATATAAAATTGGGTGTTCTAGGGCCCCACCCACTGCCAGTTCCTCTCCACACTGCCACAGCAGATGCTTTCTGGAAAATGCCACCTCCTGGCAGGAGGCCAACCAGCACAAAAATAGAACATTAAACCACCAAAACTAAGGACCCTCATGGAGTTCATTGCACCCACCACCACCTCCACTGGAACAGGCATAGGTATCCACAGCTGAGATCCATAGATAGTTCACATCACAGGACTCTGCACGCAACCCCCAGTACTATCCTGGAGCCAGGTAAACTCAGTGGGTGGCTAGACCCAGAGAGAGACCACAATCATTGCAGTTTGGATCACAGAAAACCATATCCATAGGAAAAGAGGGAGAGTACTACATCAAGGGAACACCCTACAGGACAAAGAAACCTGAACAACAGCCTTCAGC
The DNA here is from genome assembly GCF_049354715.1 of Callithrix jacchus. Taxonomy (NCBI): domain Eukaryota; kingdom Metazoa; phylum Chordata; class Mammalia; order Primates; family Cebidae; genus Callithrix; species Callithrix jacchus. The sequence continues at coordinate 143,408,518 of NC_133503.1, read as the reverse complement.
CTTAGACCTTCCCTCTGAAAGAGCCTACCCAGATGAGAAGGAACCAGAAAACCAGCCCGGTAATATGACAAAACAGCCCATCAGCAACCCCCAAAAATCACACCAGTTCACTGGCAATTGATCCAAGCCAAGAAATACCTGATTTACCTGAAAAAGAATTAAAGGGGTTAGTTATTAAGCTAATCAGGGAGAGACCAGAGAAAGGCAAAGCCCAATAAGAAAATCCAAAAAATGATACAAGAAGCAAAGGGAGAAATATTCAATAAAATATATAGGTTAAAGAAAAAAACAATAAAACATTGAGGAAGCTTTGGACACACTTTTAGAAATGTGAAATGCTCTGGAAAGTGTCAGCAATAGAATTGAACAAGTAGAAAGAAATTCAGAGCTTGAAGACAAGGTTTTTGAATTAACTCAATCCAACAAAGACAAAGAAAAAATAATAAGAAAATATAAACAAAACCTCCAAGTAGTCTGGGATTATTTTAATCCAAGAAGTCTGGGGTTATGTTAAGAATAATTGGTGTTCCTGAGGAAGAAGACGATACTAAAAGCTTGGAAAACATATTTGGGCAGATAATCGAGGAAAACTTCCCTGGGTTTGCTAGAGATCTAGACATACAAATACAAGAAGCACAAAGAATACCTGGAAAATTTATTACAAAAAGATCTTTGCCTAGGCACATTGTCATCAGGTTATCCAAAGTTAAAGGAAAGAATCTTAAGAGCTGTGAGACAGAAACACCAGGTAACCAATAAAGGAAAACCTATTGGATTAACAGCAGATTTGTCACTAGAAACCCTACAAATTAGAAGGGATTGAACCTATCTTCAGCCTCCTCAAACAAAACAATTATCAGTCAAGAATTTTGTATCCAGTGAAACTAAGCATCATATATGAAGGAAAGATAGAGTCATTTTTAGACAGATCCTGAGAGAATTAATCATTACCAAGCCAATACTACAAGAAATGCTAAAAGGATCTCTAAATCTTGAAGCAAATCTTGGAAATACATCAAAATAGAATCTGCTTAAAGCATAAATCATACAGGACCTATAAAACCAAAATACAAGTTAAAAAAAAACAAAAACAAAGTAAAGTACATGATAATGCAACAGTACCTCATATTTCAATACTAACATGGAATGTAAATGGCCTAAATGCTGCCCTTAAAAGATAGAGAACCACAGAATGGATAATAATTCACCAACTATCTGCTGTCTTCAGGAGGCTCACCTACCACGTAAGGACTCAGATAAACTTAAAGGGGTGGAAAAAGGCATTTTGTGCAAATGGATACCAAAAGCAAGGAGGGTTAGCTATTCTTATATCAGACACAACAAACTTTAAAGCAACAGCCTTTAAAAGAGACAAAGAGGGAAGTTATATAATGGTAAAAGGCCTTATCCAACAGGAAAATATCACAATCTTAAACATATATGCACCTAACACTGGAGCTTCCAAATTTATAAAACAATTACAATACACCTAGGAAATGAGATAGACAGCAACGCTGTAACAATGGGGGACTTCAGTACTCCACTAACAGCACTAGAGAGACAAGACAGAAAGTCAACAAAGAAACTGGATTTAAACTCTACCCTTGAACAAATGGACTTAACATATATATATACAGAACATTTTATCCAACAACCACAGAATATGCCTTCTATTCAACAGCACATGGAACTTTCTCCAAGATAGACCATATATAGGCCATAAAATGAGCCTTAATAAATTTGAAAAAAATGAAATTATATCAAGCACTCTCTCAGACCACAGTGGAATAAAACTGGAAATCAGCTCCAAAAGGAACCTTGAAAAACATGCAATACATGGAAATTAAATAACCTGCTCCTGAATGAGCACTGGCTCAAAAACAAAATCAAGAAGAAAATTTAAAAATTATTTGAACTGAATGACAATAATGACACAACCTATCAAAACCTCTGGGATACAGCTAAGGTGGTGCTAAGAGGAAAATTCATAGCCCTAAATACCTACATCAGAAAGTCTGAAAGAGCACGAACAGACAGTCTAAGGTTACACCTCAAGGACCTAGAGAAACAAGAACAAACTAAACCCAAACCCAGAGAAGAAAGGAAGTAAGCAAGATCAGAGCAGAACTAAATGAAATTGAAACAAATAAAAAATACAAAAGATAAATGAAACTAAAAGCTGCTTCTTTGAAAAGATAAAATTCATAGACCATTAGCAAGATTAACATAGAAAAGAAGAGAGAAAATCCAAATAACTTCACTGAAAAACAAAATAGGAGATATTAGAACTGACACCACTGAAATACAAAAGATCATTCAAGGCCACTATGAACATCTTTATGCACATAAACTAGAAAACCTAGAAGAGATGGATAAATTCTTGGAAAAATACATCCCTCCTAGGTTAAATCAGAAAGAATTAGATACCCTGAACTGACCAATAACAAGCAGTGAGATTGAAATGGCTATTTAAAAATTACCAACAAAAAAAAAGTCCAGGACCATACAGATTCATAGCAAAATTCTACCAGACATTCAGAGAATTAGTACCAATCTTTTGACACTATTTCACAATATAGACAAAGAAGGAACCCTCCCTAATTCATTCTATGAAGCCATTATTACCCTAGTACCAAAACCAGGAAAGGACACAACCAAAAAAGAAAACTACAGGCTGGGCACGGTGGCTCAAGCCTATAATCCCAGCTACTCAGGAGGCTGAGGCAGGAGAATTGCCTTAACCCAGGAGGTGGAGATTGTGGTGAGCCGAGATCGCACCATTGCACTCCAGCCTGGGTAACAAGAGCGAAACGCTGTCTCAAAAAAAAATGAAAACTACAGACTGATATCATTGATGAACATAGATGCTAAAATTCTTAAAACACTAGCTAACTGAATCCAACAACATACCAAAAAGATAATTCACTATGATCAAGTAGGTTTCATACCAGGGATGCAGGGATGGTTTAACATACACAAATCAGTAAATGTGATACATCACATAAACAGAATTAAAAACAAAAATCACACGATCATCTCAATAGATGCAGAAAAAGCATTTGACAAAATCCAGCATCCCTTTATGATTAAAACCCTCAGCAAAAACAGCATACAAGGGACATACCTCAATGTAATAAAAGCCATCTATGACAAAGCCATAGCCAACATAATGCTGAATGGGGAAAAGTTGAAAACATTCCCTCTGAGAATAGGAACAAGATAAGGATGCCCACCCTCACCACCCCTCTTCAACATAGTACTAGAAGTCCTAGCCAGAGCAATCAGACAAGAGAAAGAAATAAAGAGCATCTAATTGGTAAAGAAGAAGTCAAACTGTCCCTGTTTGCTGACGATATGATTGTTTACCTTGAAAACCTGAAGGACTCGCAGAAAGCTCCTAGACCTGATAGAATAATTCAGCAAAGTTTCCAGATACAAGATGAATGTACACAAATCAGTAGCTCTTCTATACACCAACAGCTACCAAGTGAAGAATCAAATCAAAAACTCAACACCTTTTAGAATAGCTGCAAAAAAATATATCAAATACTTAGCAATATACCTGACAAAGGAGTTGAAAGAGCTCTACAAGGAAAACTACAAAACACTGCTGAACAAAATTATAAATGACACAAACAAATGGAAACACATCTCATGCTCATGGATGGATAGGAGCAATATTGTGAAAATGACCATACTGCCAAAAAGTAATCTATAAATTCAATGCAATTTCTATCAAAATACCATCATCATTCTTCAGAGTTAGAAAAAACAATTTTAAATTCATATGGAACCAAAAAGTCCACAAAGCCAAAGCAAGACTAAGCAAAGATAAAAAATCTGGAGGCATCACACTACCTGATTTCAAACTATACTATAAGGCCACAGTCGCCAAAACAGAATGGTACTGGTATAAAAATAGGCACATAGATCAATGGAAGAGAATAGAGAACACAGAAATAAATCCAAATACTTACCGCCAACTGATCTTCAACAAAGCAAACAAAAACATCAAGTAGGGAAAGGACATCCTTTTCAACTAATGGTACTGGGATAATTGGCAAGCCACATGTAGAATGAAACTGGATTCTCATCTCTCACTTTATACAAAAATCAACTCAAGATGGATTAAGGACTTAAATCTAAGACCTGAAACTATAAAAATTCTAGAAGATAACATTGTTAAAACTCTTCTAGATATTGGCTTAGACAAGGATTTCATGAACAAAACCCCAAAGGCAAATGCAACAAAAGCAAAGATAAATGGCTGGGATCTAATTAAACTAAAGAGCTTTTGCACAGCAAAAGGAACTGTCAGCAGAGTAAACAGACAACCCACAGAGTGAGATAAAATCTTTGTAATCTATACATTTGACAAAGGTCTAATACCCAGAATCTACAATAAACTCAAACAAATCATTATTGAAAAAACAATCACATACAAAAGTGGATGAAGGACATGAATAGACAATTCTCAAAAGAAGATATACAAATGGCCAGCAAACATATGAAAAAAAAATCACTAATTATCGGGGAAATGCAAACCAAAACTGCAATGCGATACCACATTACTCCTCCTGCAAGGATGACCATAATCAAAAAATTAAAACAGTAGATGTTGGTGTGGATACAATGATCAGGGAACACTTACACACTGCTGGTGGGAATGTAAACTAATAGAGCCACTATGGAAAACAGGGTGGAGATTCCTTAAAGAACTAAGGTAGAATTACCATTTCATTCAGCAATCCAACTCCTGGGAAAATAAGTCATTATTTGAAAAAGAAGCTTGCACTCACATGTTTATAGCAGCACAATTCACAATTGCAAAATAGTGGAACTAACCCAAATGCCCATCAATCAACGAGTGGATAAAGAAATGGTGAGATAGATAGATAGATAGATAGATAGATAGATGGGACACTACTCAGCCATAAAAAGGAATGAATTAACAGTATTTGCAATTACCTGGGTGAGATTGGAGACTATTATTCTAAGTGAAGTAATTCAGGAATGGAAAACCAAACATCATATGTTCTCACTGATATGTAAGAGCTAAGCTATGAGGATGTAAAGGCATAAGAATGATATTACGAAGTATAGGGACTTGTGGGGAAGAGTGGTAGGGGGTAAGGGATAAAAAAACAACATATATTGTTCAGTGTACACTGCTGAGGTGATGGGTGGTGCACCAGATTCTCACAAATCACCACTAAGGAACTTACATAACCAAATACCACCTGTATCCCCATAACTTGTGGAAAATAAAATAATTATTTTAAAAATTGAGGGAGAAATAGACAACACAATAATAGCAGGAAGCTTCAATATCCCACTTTTAGTTATGTATAGAGCAATCAGAAGATCAATAAAGAAACAGAGGATTTGAACACTATATACCAACTGAAGCTAGCAGAGATATACAGAACACCCCACCTTCTTCAGTACACATTCTTCTCAAGAGCAAGAATAGTCTTCATGATAGACCAAATTCTAGCCTATAAAAAAAGTCTTAACAAATTTAGGAATGAAATCATAAAATATATTTTCTGATCACAATGGAATGACACTAAAAACAGCAGAAGGAAAACAGGAAAATTCACAAATATGTGGAAATTAATGGGTCAAAGTAATGAGATGCAGCAAAATCAGAATTAGAAACTTATAGGAGTAAATGCTTGCATTAAAAAAGAAGACTGGCTGGATGTGGTGGCTCATGCCTGCAATTCCAGAACCTTGGGAGGCCGAGGCAGGTGGATCACTGGAGGTCAAGAGTTCGAGACCAGCCTGGACAACATGGCAAAACCCTATCTCTACTAAAAATACAAAAATTAGCCAAACGTGGTGAGCACCTGTAGTCCCAGCTATTCGGGAGGCTGAAGCAGGAGAATCTGGGAGGCAGAGGTTGCCAGATCAAGGCACTGCGCTCAGCCTGGGCAACAGAGCAAGATTCAGAAAAAAAAAAAAAAAAAAAAAAAGGGTGGGGGGGGAAGAGAAGGAAAGAAAGTAAAGAAGGAAAACAGATCTCAAATCAGCAACTTCATCTTACATTTTAAGGAACTAGAAAAAGAAGAATAAACTAAATCCAATGTTAGCAGAAACAAAGAAATAATAAGAATAGAACAGAGATAAACGAAATAGAGAACAGAAAAGAAAACAAATTAAGAATTGATTTTTTAAAAGATCAACAAAATTGACAAACTCTTAGCTAAACTAAGAAAAAAGACTCAAATAGCTGAAATTGGTAGTGAAAGGGATTATTACAACTGATATCACAGAAACAAAAAGCATTATGACTATTATGAAAGAATTATATGCCAACAAATGACATAATATAGAAGAAATTGATAAATTCCTAGAAATTAACAACATCCTAAGACTGAATCCATGAAGAAATAAAAATATGAGCAGATTTGTAAGTAGTAAGGAGATTAAATTAGTAATAAATTTCCTAACAAAGGAGAGCCAAGGATCACTTGGTTTCACTGGAGAATTCCACCAAGCATTTAAGCAAGAATTAATATCAGTCTCCCTCAAGCTCTTCAAAGAATCGAAGAGCAAGAAGTACTTCCAAACACAGTCCATGAGACCAACATTACCCTACTACCAAAACCAGGCAAAACAAAGAAAACACACGCTAATATCCTTGGTTCAAAAATCCTAAACAAATACTAACAAGCCAAATTCAACAGTGCATTAAAAGGACTATACACCATGAACAAGTGGTATTTATATCTGGAATTCAAGAATGGTTCAACATATAAAAATAAATATAATATACCACATTAATTATATTAAAAACAAAACCCACATGATTTTGTAATTAGTGCAGAAAAAGCATTTGACAATTCTAACATCCTTTCATGATGAAAGCACTCAATAACTAAAAATGAAGGAAACTACCTCAATATAATAAAAGCCATATATGAGAAGCCCATAGCTAACATCATACTCAACAATAAAAGACTGAAAGTTTTTCCTCTAAGATCAGGAACAAGGCAAGAGTAACCACTCTTGCCACTACTATTCAGAAGTTCTAGCCAAAGCAATTAGACAAAAAGAAAAAAAAAAGCATCCAACTTGGAAAAGAAGAAGAAAAATTATCTCTGTTAACAGATGACATGATCTCAGATGTAGAATACCCTAATGATTACACAAACATGTGTGCACGCGCACGTACACACACACATACACACACACACACACACACTGTTGCCACTAATAATTTTAGCAAAGTTGCAGTTTACAAAATCAACACACAAAAATCAGCTGCATTTCTATCCACTAGCAACGAACAGTCTGAAAAGGTAATTAAGAAAACAATGCTATATATTATAGCATCAAAAACAGGAAAATGCTTAGAAAGAAACTTGGCCAATGTGGTGAAAGACTTAAGCACAGAACATTGCTTTTTAAAAGAAAGGGGGGGAAAGATACAAATGGGAAGACATCTGGGCTCATGGATTGGAAGGCTTAATACTAAATTTCCACACTGCCCAAGGGATCTACAGCTTCAATACAATCCCTATCAAAATCTCAGTGACATTTATTACAGAAATAGAACAAACCATCCTAAATTTTTTATGCAATCTGAAGGGACCTTAAATAACAAAACAATCTTGAAGAAGAACAACAAAATGCAGGACTCACACCCCCTGATTTCAAAACATAAGTACAAAGCAAGAATAAATAAGATGTGGGGTTGCTGAAGATAAGTATAGACCAATAAAGATAAATATATAGACCAACAGAACAGAATAGAGAGCCCAGAAATAAACCCTTCCATATTTGGCCAAATGATTTTTTACAAGGATGCCAATGCTACACAATGGAAAAGGACATTCTCTTCAACAAATGGTGTTGGGAAAACTGAATATCCACATGCAAAAGAATGAAGTTGCACGTTTCCTTACATCACATACAAAGTTAACTCAAAATGAATTAAAGACCTAAACTCTAATACTCCTAGAAATAAACCTAGAGGAAAAGCTTCAAGACATTGGATTTGGCAATGATTTCTTAGATATGGCACCAGAAGCCCAGGCAACAAGATCAACAATAGACAAAAATGGCTGGGCATAGTGACTCACTATGTAATCCAAGCAATGTGAAAAGCTGAGGCTGGAGCATCACTTGAGCTCAGGAGTTTGAGACCAACCTATCAGCCTAGGAAAAATGGCAAGACCCCCGTCTCTGAAAAAAAAAAAAAAAAAAAAAATTACATCAACTTAAAAACTTCTGTGAGTCAAAGGGAATAATCAATAAAATAGGCAACTTATGGGATGTGAGAAAATAATTGCAAATCATATCTCTAATAAGGGGTTAATATATAGAATATAGAAGGAACTTCTATAACTCAACAACATTATGACAAATAACCAATTAGGCCAGGTGCAGTGGCTTATACCTGTAATCCCAGCACTTTGTGAGGCCAAGGCAGGAGGATTGCTGGAGGCCTCAAGACCAGCCTGGGCAATATAGAAAGACCCTGTCTCTACAAAAAAACAAAAACAAAAACAAAAAAACAATATTTTTTTAAGTAGCTGGGCATGGCCATGTATGCTTGTATTTTCAGCTGCTTCAGAGGCTGAGGTGGGAGGATTGCTTGAGCCCAGGCATTCAAGGCTGCAGTGAGTTATGATAATACCATTGTACACCAGCCTGTGTGACAGAAAGAGACCTTGACTCTTCAAAAAAGAAAAAAAGCAAATAACCCAATTAAAAATAGGCAAAGAACTTGAATAGACATTTCTCCAAGGAATATATACAAGTGAAAATAAACACATGAAAAGATGCTCAACATCAATCACTGGGGAAATGCAAATCTAAACCATAATAAGGCACCACCCCATACCCATCTGAATGGCCACTATCAAAAGAACAGAAAATAACAAGTGTTGGGAAGGATGCAGAGAAGTAAGGACCCTGTTGTACTGTTGGTAGGAATGTAAAAATTACCATATGATCCAGCAATCCCACTTCTTAATATATATCTAAAAGAATTCAAAGCAGGATCTCTAAGAAATAATTGCACATCCATATTCATCACAGCATTATTCAGAATAGCTAAGAGATGGAAGCAACCCAAATGTATCCATGGACAGATAAATGAATAAATGAAATGTGGTATGTACATACAATGGAATATTATTCAGCCTTAAAATATAAGGAAATCCTGAAACATGTTACAACATGGATGAACCTTGAAGACATCATGCTAAGCGAAATAAGACAGTCACAAAACGATGAATACTGTATAATTCCAGTCATTTTAAGTATCTAAAGTAGTCAAAATAATAGAAACAAAAGTGTTACCAAGGCCTGGGGGTAGGGGTGAGGGGATGGAAGGGGATTCGTTTTTAGTGGATGTAGAGTTTCAGTGTTGAAAGATGAAAAAGTTCTAAAGATTTGTGGCACAACAATGTGAATGTACTTAGCACTAGTAAACTGTACACTTCAAAATGGTTAAGACAATAAACTTAATGTTACATGTTTTTTACCACAGTTTTTTTCAAAAAAAGAAAGTCAAACCCAAAGGCAGAACCTTACATTTATTACCACTGAGTTTCACTTTGTAAGCTGGAGTTTATCATTCCTGTCTATTGATGTCTTTCTAAATTCTTATTCCACAAGTTGAGGAAGCTGCTATTGTAACTTTTTGCAACCCATAAATGTGATATATATGCCTTCTATTTTTCATCTAGGTCACTAGAAAGTGCATTGAGTGTTGTCCTTTATCACTCTTATATTCCAAAGGGATAAAGACACTCATAGGCCCTTCATTTTAACAAGAGCCTTCCGGTAGATCTGATCTTATTATGTCTATGATGTAGATCCTGTTTGGATGGGAGGCTCAAGTAGGGTTTAGTTACATTTCAGAGGAAATCCTAGGTTGACATTACTCTCAATGCCCCCATGCCCCCTCCTGACACCCACATACCCACCCATCACTGCAGAGAAAGTTGACTTCTCTCTCCAGCTACTCCTTCTGTATTCTTTTTCATTTAGGGTCCTTGTGAGCAGACATAGACTACCTAATTGCCTCCTCCCGAACGAACTGTCTTGGATTCCAGATCTACCCTTTAGCTAGTACTGATTGTGTGAACTTAGGCAAGTTCTTGAATGTTTCTGTGCCTCATTTCCCTATATGTGAAATAGGGATAGTAATAGTTCCTAGTTGACAGGATACTGGATGATAGTAATCATTCAACAAGTTACAAAAAAAAAAAAAGAAAGAAAAATTCCCCTTTCATGATACATTTTTGCAGCTAGTACCAGTGAGGAAAGAATAAGAAAATGGAGAAGCTGCAGAAGCTAAAGAGAGAGAGCGAGAGAACACACATAAGACAGAAAGAATGAGTGAGTCCAGGCCTTCTCTGAAAGAAAGACTTGAAATAAAAGAGATGTTCTCCTGTTGACCTTAAAGAAGTAAATAGCCATCTTATGAACCACTTGTGGAGAGGGACAGTCTCTGGGAGCTGAGGGCCTTAGTTGTACAACTACAAGGAATTGAATTCTGCAAACAACCTGAATGAGCTTTGAAGAGGACCTCAAATCCCAGATGAGAATGTGGCCCAGCCAGTATCTTGACTGCTGCAGGTGGGACCTTGAGCAGAGGTACCAGCCAAGCCATGTCTAGACTTTTGACCCACAGAAACTATGAGATAATACATGTGTGTTGTTTTAAGATGCTCAATTTATAGTTATAGTAATAGAAAATGAATACGACTAGCCGTGGTTCAGTATCTACTTCCATTCTTTGTGACTTCCCCAAACTACCAAACAGGGCTAGTGCCAAGCCTAATTAAAAGCCTGAAACATGGCTTCATGCCTAGAACCACATTTCTAAAGACCCTCCTCCAGACCCTGCTTTACTCCCTCAGATTAGACACCCTTAACCAACATAGACTCCGATGGGAGTTGATAGGTTTGGTAGCATTCCATCAGCCCTAATAGCACCCAGGATGCCATCTGGAAAGGCTGTGTTACAAGGAGGACCATTGCTGTCATGCACAGTTTTATTCTGGGGATAATAGTGGGTGGCAGAAATGATCTGAATTATGGAAAGATTGATCTGCTCTGTGTAATCAATTGGTGTGACAGTGGCTGGAGTACAAAGGTTGGAGTTACTGAAAGAATACTGTTGTTAATAGCCCAGTGTAAAAATGATATTGGCTCCAGCTAAGGTACTAGTAATGGGAGTTGAGAGAAGGGGATCTCTTCCTAGTTAGGGTGTACGTACGAAATGTCAGGGAAATAAGATTTAGATAGTGTTGAAGCTGATTTAGGGGTGACTTCCAAGGTCATGGCTGAAGTCAAGGTGGTGGTGCCACTAACTGAAATCAAGAATAATGAATTCTGTGTTGCACTTGCTTAATTTGGAGTATTTGGAAATGCCCACTTGGTACTCAGGAGAAAGGAATGGGATAGAGATAAAGATTTAGAGGCCTTCAGTGTGTTGCTGTCATGATACTGGATATGAGGAGATCGTCCTCATCATGCCATTTCCGAACTTTGCACTTTCCCATTCCTTGTTATTTAAAATTAATAACATATAATTTAACACCAACTTAGTTATTCTCATACTGTCATGTGTATTAGTTTCCTTTCAGGATATATGGGAAATTCTTGATGGAAGAGTCTTTCATATCCACTCTGTGTATTGAGTATATCATAGTAGTCAGCGCTGTGAAAAGGACTGTTTGTTCTGCAATGGACTTTTTTTTTCTTTAAGACGGAGTCTCACTTTGTTGCCCAGGCTGGAGTGCAGTAGTGCAATCTCAGCACACTGCAACCTCTGCCTACTGGGTTCAAGCAATTCTCCTGTCTCAGACTCCTGAGTAGCTGGGACTACAGGTATGCACCACCACACCTAATTTTTGTATTTTTTAGTAGAGACGTAGTTTCAACATGCTGGCCAGGCTGGTCTTGAACTCTTGACTTCAGATGATCCACCTGCCTTGGACTCCCAAAGTGCTGGGATTTCAGGCATGAGCCACCATGCCTAGCTTGCAATGGAATTTTACATGCCATCTTCCTACTCCCTACTCTGTACACACACAGAGAGAGAAAGGAGGTCATGATGTCATATACATAAGGGAAGTTTGTATAGGGTCTCTTAGGCCATTGTAAGGACAACTTTGGCTTTTACTCTGAAAGAGAGAGTATAAAAAGTGATAAAGACCCTGAAGAGAGGTGCAGGAGGAAGAGCTATGGGCATTCTTAGGAAGCCTCATGCTGACTTGCAGCATAACCAACTTTGAAACCAGAAGATGTGGTATGTAGATATTAAAGCACTCAACACTGGAGTTCAGTAGATACTTGAGAATCAATGAATAAATTATGTGTGTATGTGTTCAGATTGTGATATACTCTCACACAAAACAACAGCATTGTATGATAGCAATATTTCTAAGCATGAACGTACATTCACTGGAAAACTAACAATTTAGTTTTAGGATTCACTGTCAAAAGCGAATCCTAAATTGGCTGCTTGGCCCCATAGGAGGTTACAGAGGGGCTGTTCTTGGCTTTAAGAAAAAGTAGTTAAGATGTCTTCTGACTGGCAAAACCTGGAGAGCACTTCTTTAATTGACTGAGGTATTATCAGCACTGTATGCCAGAGCATTAGCCAGTTCCTGCTGCCAGCAGTCACACTTGCCTGTTTGCCAAAAATCCCATCTGCTGTCTATCCTCAGTTTCTTCACAAGTAATGGCATGTTCATTATCTTTAGGAAAAAAGGCAAAAAATGTCTACTTTAATTATCCTATATATGGTTTTTAAATGTTTTGTATTTAACTGTTAAGTTTTTCAAGTATCATTAATATTTATTGATATACCAGGCAACTATATGTTAGGGTATAGAACATCCGCTTCTTTACCTAAATATTTTTGGAAACCTTCTTGTTATTGTGCTGAGAAAAGATATACAGTTGTACATAATCTTTTTATTTTAAAGGAAGCCTACCAATAAGCCAAAAGTATTTATCAAGCATTTATTATAAAATATATTGGTAAAATATATATATAGGCATGATATGTGTTATAAAATAAATTGGTAAAAGCCCGTTTGTGTTGAAATGTTTAAAAAGAGGGAAGAATTCCACTGGGTTGCTATAATAGGAAAAATCAAATATTCATTTATTTGTAATTAATAGTCTCTGGGCAACTTTTATTTTGATCAGTAACAAAAATTTACTAAATTTTCCCATCACCCTGAAAATCTAGAAATAGAAGCTTTCTGTAACAGTAAAGATAGTTTAGATATTTAATTCTAAACTGTTTTTAAAAGTCTGTATTTTCTAGTTTGTTTTAAATTCTGGTAAATAAAAAAGAGATACACATTAGAATACTGATTTTTTAATTCATTGTCATCAGAAAAAAATAAGATTCTTGGTGTTACTGAATCTTAGAAAGTTATTTTGATGTTTGTGGTATTACTATATATAAAAGCAAAGAACTGATAGCAATGCAAACAGGCAATAGTATGAAAATGGTTAATTAAAGGAACCCAGAACAGTACTTTGTCTATTGTATACATTGTAAAAGTGATAACTAGGAAGGCAACATTAAAAAATGCCTACGATAAACATAAGATAAATGGAAAAGGCAATTTATAAAAATACATACACTGTGATTCCAACCACAGAAAAATTAGGTGAAGACTGGAGTAACAGGTTATGGAAAGTTCTTCCCTTATTATCAAAACCTTTTGTAACTGTTGTCTTTCTAGATTTTAAGGGAAAGAAGTGAGCGTGGGTCAGCCATTTTCAAATATCATAGCAAATATTTGGCCACAAACAACTAGCAGAAAAGTTTAAAAGCAGAAATTGTGTATAATTCAAAACCAAATATGATTTTGAAGTAGTTATTTTGAAGAGGATTGAAATATTTCTATAAATATGCCTTTGAATTTACTGTGCATGAAAGATAGCTATTTTTTATACTAAATGATTTCTCTTCGTGTATCCAATATTCTTTACATGTTTAGTCTGTAAGTTAATATATCCATTCTGAAATTCAACTTGGTCATCTTGAATGCTTGCATAAATACCTTCTGTGACACATAAGGTGACCTGTGGTTTCTTATGGTCTAATTGTAAGCCTGAGGGGATTTTGCCATAAGTAATTGGAAAGTTGTATTTCCCTTGACTTCCACTAGTTTTTAGGTCCTGTCTGAACCAATTGTTTGTAGGAAAAATGTTGCTAAGGTAGTTTCTAAACTAAAAGAAATGTAATTTAGTTTGATTTAATCGTGCTTCCCACAGCTTAATACTAACCTGTTTGATTCTAAGAAGACTAAGATTAGGAACCTGTGTGTTAGATGGGAACATGGCCTTACTCTGTATCTGACACAGTGATCAGCATGTATACATATAGCCATAACCTTCACGAGTGTCTAGGGTATTTGGAGTCTATTTTCATTTTTAAATTGTCTATTTGATAATCCAATAATGAGGGAGACAGGGACAGTTGCTTCCTGATATGTCATTGCTAAGACATTTTCTGAGCTTTTCTAACTTTTGTAGGTGATTTCTCAAATGTAACAAACTTTCCCAAGCAAAATACTTTTAAACAAATACAGTGAAGTAGTAAATGAGTTCCTTAATATGAGAGTTAACTTTGTTTTTTGTTTCTTGCCAATACAAAATGTGGTATCTACTTATATGAAAGGATGAAGTAATAATGTTAATATTATTAAATTGAATTATGTCTTTGATGGTCTCCTCTAATGTTTACTATTTAAACTAACACCATCCAGTAGGACTTACTGAAATGATGGATATGTTCTCTGTGCTGTGCAATGCAGTAATGCAGTAGCTAATAGCTGCTTGTGGCTATTGAACATTGAGATATGGCTGATGCAACTGAGGAACTGAATTTTTAGTTACATTTCATGTTAATTAGCTTAAATGTAAATAGCCTCATGTGGTAACTATATTGCAAGATAAAGATCTAGATGTGCAAGATTTTATTTGGGTTGAAGTACAGAAGGATTCTCTCAAATGTTGAGCCTGATTAAACAAATTCCCTGTACTCTAATCTTCTTTTTTGAAACAATGCTTGGGAGTTAGCTTGCTTTCTTCTATATTTAAATTGGCCTATAACCAAATCTACAAATATTTGTTCATCATTATGTGCTGTGCAGTCTGCAGGATGCTAGGGATATAAAAATAAGCAAACAGGTCCCTTCCCACAAGCAATTTACACCCTAATAGGGAAGGAAGGTGAGTAAGTAAATAAATGCAGTGGAGATGGGACAGGGCCCAGTGTGGCCACAAAGGAAGGAATCATCAGTGATTTCTGGAAGATCTCAGAGGGTGCCATGAACCATGAAAAATGAGCAGGCATTTCTTTTTATTTTTTCCTTTCCTAACCACTGGACAACCAGGGAGAGCAGGCATCACTAGCTGAACAAATGAAGGAAGACATTTGTTATGGTTTGTAATATGTCCCCCCTACATTCATATTTGAATGTATTCTTCATATTTTGAATATATTGAAGTCCTAACCTCTAGTAACTCAAAATGGGTACCATATTTGGAAATAGGGTCATTGTAGATATACTTAGTCAAGGTGAGGTCATACGGGAGTTAGGTTGGTCGCATCTAATATGACTGGCGTCCTTATAAAAAGAGAAACTTTGGATACACACACAGAGAGAGAGTGAGAGAGAGAGAGAGAAAGAGAGGAGAGAGAGAGAGAACACCATTTGAAGACTGGAAGATCTTGTCACAAACCAAAGAACTACCAGAAGCTGGAAGCGAGGATTGGAACAGATCCTTTCTTCGTGCCTTCAGAGGGAGCATGGCCCTGCTAATACCTTGATCTCAGACTTCTAGCCTCCGAACTGTGAGATCATAAGTTTCTGTGGTATAAGCTGCTTAGCTTGTGGTATTTTATTACAGCAGCCATAGCAAACTAATGTAGCAACCAGATTAAGGAAATAGTATTGTAAAAACAAGGCAAAAAGCTATGGAACTTACTGAAGTTCTGTTTTGTGATTACCTAACCCAGGAATTTTAGAAGGAAAAAATAAAGCAAGCATTAGCCTGGATGCGAAATTTCTTTCTTTTTTTCCCCCTTCCTTTCTCTTCCTTCTTTCCTTCCTTCCTTCCCTCCCTCCCTCCCTCCCTCCTTCTCTCCTTCCCTTCTTCCCTCTTCCCCTACATAAAGTATTTAAATAAATGAGTAATAAGACCCCTCATTTCCGTACATGTTATATGAGGAAATATATGTATGAGAGGTACTACTCTTATTTCTCATCCACTTTGGGAAAGAGGGTTCATGAGCAGAAGCTGGGGCAGGAGTCACACACTGGGTGGCTGCAGCTGGAACTGTGTTCATCTTGGTAGGCTGGTGCCCTGAGATCCAACCTCATTCCTCCAGTTATTGCTGAGATGGGAGAGATTAGGCTGAGGGGCCAAGTTGGAGCCCAGAAGGCACCAATAACATTGTAGCTCCTGAAAGCCATATCCCTTGCAAAAGAAGAATTGGCAGATCCCACCTAGCCTTCTAGCCCAGATTCAGGAGTGAAAAAATAGGGGACTGGGTGTTTGGTGCCAACAATCTTTTCCTTTGTGTCCATGCAGCAGTAACTGCCAAGTGTTGATCAACTCATAGGAATGAGGTAGGGACAATGAACAGTGAATGGCATTTATTCATTTAGGTAGTTTAAAAGTCATTCTGCAACAAATGTGAATAATGGTATGGCACCTTGGAGGAACTAAATACAGCCTAACAAGGCCAGAGCATAGCAAGCATGGCAGGTGAGGGTTTGAGGGGTGCGTATAACTGAAGAGGCTGACAAGGGCAAAAGAGAAGCAGGCTTGATATAGAGATCATGAATAATAATGGCACCTTTGGACATTTTGAGTTTGAACATCTTATGAAACATTCAAGGGAGATAGATGACCAGGAGGCAGTTAGATATACTTAGGGCAGGGGTCTGGATTGAAGATACTGATTGGAAGATCTCAGTATAAATGTCAAAATTAAAGACAGATAAGGGCAGGTGAAATGAAAAGAGTGCCAACATTGGGTAGGTAAGAGAGGAAGATAGTCCCCCCACGTCTCCCCAACAAAAAAAAAAAAAGGAAGAAGAAGAAGAAAACTGAAATACAAGAATTATGTAAGAGTGGTTTCTCTGACTTCATGAGAGGAGAAAAGTTCAAAAAACTGAGTAATCACAGTGTTAAATCCTGTAGTATGGCCATGTCTGATAACATCTGAAAAAGAGCTCTCAGAGTGGGAAACTCTGAGCTCATCTTGTGATATGGTGAGAGCTGAAGTTCAACGGTAATGAGTGGGAAGTAGATGGGGTCCAGTTCTGGAAAGATGGCAAACTAAGTCCAAGTTGAAAACCTCCGTAGACATTCTATATAAAAACCTTAAAATGATAAGTACATAGTCAACCGCACAAAAAGCAGTAGTAATCAACAGGTGCCAGAAACAAAAGAATGAACAGAAAACCAGTAAGAAAATGAGGCATGTTCAGTATTTGAGTAGATAATGGCTGAGAGTTTTCAAAACTAAAGACTCCAATGTCCAGATTAAGGAAATGAGCAAATTCCAGGGAGGATCAGTAAAAAGAAATCTACAGCTAAACACATTATAGTGAAACTGCAGAAAACTGAAAATGGAGATAAAATCTTAAAATCAGCTAGGAAAAAGTTACCTTCATAGAAGCTGCAGTTATACGGCTGATTTGTCAACCAAAACAATGAAAGCTGTGACAGTTGAACAGAAGTTTCAGTGAGCTGTAAGAAAATTATCGTCAATACAGGATCGTATAGTCAATAGAAATAGCTTGAAGAAAGATTTTTAAACAAAAAAAAATTTAGAAAACTCACTACCAGGAGACCCAAAATTAAAAAAAATTCTAAAAATGTTTTTTTCAAACAGAAAGAAAATGATCCCAAATGAGTATCCAAGATGAAGAAAGGAATGAGGAACACAAATCTTCCAGAAATGAAGACAGAAAGAGGACTCTGGAATGGGTAGCCAGACACCATGGCTTTCCGTGGTGGTGGATGATCATAGCATCCTTAGAGTGACAAGTGGGGATTCCAACAACCTCATGAGGCTGGAGATGTGGCCCCAGCCATTGGGATTTGAGGGAACTAGAACCATGCCCTGGTAGAGAGCCTGGTGCTTCAAAATGCTTGTCTTCCTGTACTAGAAAAACTTGGCCCACAGAACCAGAGAAACCTTATGAGAAGAAATATTTCTGTCTTGGGTATTAAGTGGAATAAAAAAATCACATAGGGCGGGGCACGGGGGCTCACATCTGTAATCCCAGCACTTTGGGAGGCCGAGGAAGGTGGATCACCTGAGGGCAGGAGTTTGCGACCAGCTTGACCAGCATAGTGAAGCCCTGTCTCTACCAAAAATACAAAAATTAGCCGGGCCTCGTGGCGTACCAGCTACTTGGGAGGCTAAGGTAGGAGAATCACTTGAACCCAGGAGGCAGAGGTTGCAGTGAGCCAAGATCATGACACTGCACTTCAGCCTGGGTGACAGAGCAAGACTCCATCTCAAAAAAAAAAATCACATGAATGATTACTTCAGATGGAGTAAGCTGTTTACAGACTATCTGTATCACAGATTACAACTAAAAACTGAACAAAATACAAAAAGCATCTAAGTTCGGGGTCTGGGTTGAAGATACTGACTGGAAGATCTCAGTATAAATGTCAAAATTAAAAACAGATAAGGGCAGGTAAAATGAAGAGTGCTGACATTAGATAGGTAACAGAGGGAGATAGCAACCCCCTCAAAAAAAAAAAAAAGAAGAAAAGTCAGATACATGAAGAAACTCTGGAAAGTTAGCAACAGCAGGCAGTACAAGAGGGTCATAAACATTTGAAGAATGGCCCGTACAGAAGTGAATCCCACATTTCCTGCTCGCTGACTCTACCTTCCAGCTTTAACCTGAGGGCAGATATGATGTGAAACAAGCATAAGTTCAAGAACTCTGAGGGAAACTCTGTTATTCTGTCCAGAGAAAGGAAAATAGGGCCCCTGCAAGCTGGAGAGAGTGTGTGGCAATCGCTGTTTTCTTTCCCTATTCTCTCAGTTTTATGTCAAGAGTGGTCCCAGTCACAGAGCTGCACTGAGGTGGTGGAGATGCAGGTGCTTAAAACTCTCAGAGAAAACCCATCTTTATGACCAGAGAAACTGGAAAACCTGGGAAAGGGGATCCTGAGTCCAAAAAGTATGAAGGAAATCATCACTATTTTTTCTCTCTCACTGCTTTGCTCTAAGGGTGGCTCTAGTCATGTGAATCTGTGTGGCAGTGTAGACAGCTACAACTCTAGGAGAAACCCATCTTTTTAGCCAGAGGACCAGAAAAATGGGGCTCTGGGGACCGGAGAGCATGGGGGAAACGTGGAGAGGAGAGAGCTGGAGAAGGGGACCCTTTAATTCTGAGGCTGTGAAATTACAAGTCTCAGACCCCACTCTTGAGTTATGCATAAGCAAGACAGATGCAAAGCGGGATAGTAAAGGCTTTAAAACCTGAACTGTGATTTTAAAACAGCAGCAGCCACAACAAAAGAACACCTAATCCAGCCTAAGCCCTGAGAGGGACAAGCATGGGACTAGTCCAGTGCATCAGAGCAAAGGCTTTGGAAACTGAATTAATTGGATCCACAACTCATAGAAAATGAGACAGAACTTGCAGTCCATACTTCACACACAAACACACACACACACACACACACACACACACACACACTCTCTCTCTCTCTCTCTCTCTCTCTCAATCTTTCTTTCTCTCTCTGTGTGTGTGTCTCCAGAGATTTTTTAACACTTTGATAAATCACAACATAATGTTCAAAATACCCAGGATGTAATCTAAAATTATTTGACATATAAAGAACCAGATAAATGTCCCTAATTCTTAAGAAAACATTCAGCGATATATAAAAAGGATTATATAAAATGGCCAAGTGAGAGTTATGTCAGAAATAAAAGACTATTTCAACATTTGAAAATCAATCAATGTAAGCTGGGTGCAGTGGCTCACATCTGTCATCCTAGCATTTTGGGAGACCAGAGCAGGAGGATCACTTGAGGTTAGGAATTCAAGACCAGCCTGGGCAACACAGTGAGATCCCTCTACAGAAAAAGTAAAAATTAGATGGGCATTGTGGTATTTGTCTATACCCTATAGCTACTTGGGAGGCTGAGATAGGAGGGTTACTGGAGCCCAGGAGGTTGAGGCTGCAATGAATCATGATAGCACCACTGTACTCCAACCTTGGTGACGAGCAAGAGCCCAGCTCTAAAAACTTAAAAAAGAAAATCAATGTAAGAGAAATGAAAACTTGCATTCATACAAAATCCTGCATGCAAATGTTTATAGTGGTTTTACTCATAATCAACAGTATAGGAAACAACTCAAATAGTCTTCAACTATTGGATAAACAAACTGGTACATGCATACAATGGAATACTACTCAGAAATAAAAAGAAACTTAATTTTTTTTTTTTTTTTGCTTTTTTGAAACAGTCTCACTCCATCACCCAGGCTGGAGTACAGTGGCACAATCTCAGCTCACTGCAATCTTCGCCTCCCTGGTTCAAGCAATTCTTGTGCTTCAGCCTCCTGAGTGCTGGAATTACAGGAGTGTGCCACGATGCCCGGCTAATTTTTATATTTTTAGTAAAGATAGGGTTTCACCATGTTGACCAGGCTGGTCTGGAACTCCTGACCTCAAGTGATCACCTGTCTCAGCCTCTCAAAGTGCTGGGATTACAAGCGTGAGCCACTGCACCCGGCCACAAAAGAAACTCTTGTTGCACACAATAATTTAGGTGAATCTCGAAAACATTACACCAGATATGCTACCTACTGGATGATTTTATGTGTATGATATTCCAGAGAAGGTGAAACTATAGAGATGGACAACAGGTTAATGCATGCCAAGAACTAGGGAGTGGGGACATTTTGATTACAAAGGGGCAGCATGGGAGGATTTTTTGGGTCATGGAACTGGTTTGGTTTGCACCTTGGTTGGGGTGCGGTTACATGGGTCCGTTTTCTCTGTTTGTCAAAACTCATAGATCTGTACACCAAAAAGTGATTTTCATCTTATGTACAATAAAAATAAATTACAATTTTGAAAAGTCACCAGTTGAGTGCTGGATAGGGAAGTGAGTGGAGATATAGCTGAAACAAGAATAGCAACACGCAGATAATAGTTGAAGCTGGGTAATGAGTACATGGAGGATAATTATACTATTCTGTTTACTTTGTATAGGTGTGAAATTTTC
This sequence comes from Callithrix jacchus, assembly GCF_049354715.1. NCBI lineage: Eukaryota > Metazoa > Chordata > Mammalia > Primates > Cebidae > Callithrix > Callithrix jacchus. The sequence continues at coordinate 143,387,238 of NC_133503.1, read as the reverse complement.
CACTATAACATTTTTTTAAAGAACATCTATAAAAGACTTACACCTAACATCATACTTAATCATGAGAAATTGGATACCTTTCTGCTAAGAACCAAAAGGTAAAAGGCCAGGGGTGGTGGCTCACACCTATAATCCCAGCACTTTGGGAGGCCAAAGTGGATGGATCACTTGAGGTCAGGAGTTCCAGACCAGTCTGGCCAACATGTTAAAACCTTTTCACTACTAAAAATACAAAAAACTCGCCGGGCATGGTGGTACGTGCCTGTAATTCCAGCTACTAAGGAGGCTGAGGTAAGAGAATAGCTTGAACCCAGGAGGTGGAGCTTGCAGTAAGCCAAGATCGTGCCACTGCACGGCAGCCTGGGTGGTGACAGAGCGAGATTTTGTCTCAAAAAAAAAAGAATGAGGCAAAGATGTTCCTCCCTCTCACCATTGTTATTCAGCGTCATTCTAGAAGTCATACTAATGCAATAATACAAGAAAAAGAACAGGTACACAGATTGGAAAGGAAGAAAGCAAGAATCTATGTCTTTGTTCATAGATTACATGATTGTCCTTATGGAAAATCCCAAAGAATCAACAGAAAACCTTCTGATACTGATAAGTGATTATATAATAGCAAGGTTGTGGGATACAAAGTTAACACACAAAAGTCACTAGAAAATCTTGACTTACAACAAATAGAGATTGAATCAGCAATCAAAAATGTGCAAGAAAAACAGCCTCAGAGCAGATAGCTTCACTGATGAATGCTATCAAATGATTAAGGAAGAGTTAACACAAATCCTTCTCAAACTCTTCCAAAAATAGAGGAGAATGGAACAGTTAGAAAAGAAAACTATAGACCAATACTATTATAAATATAGATGCAAAAATCCTAAACAAAATATTAGCAAATTGAGTCCAGCAGCATGATAAAATTTGACACCATGACCCAGTGACATTTACCCCAGGAAAACAAGGATGAATCTCAAAAGCATTATACCAAATTTAAAATGCCAGTCTCAAAATGCTACATACTGGATGACTTCATTTATATGGTATTCCGGAGAAGGTGAAACTACAGAGATGGAAAACAGATTAATGCATGCCAACATACAAAAAGTAATCAATGGAATACACTGTATTAAAAGAATAAAGGAAAAGATCCACATGATTACCTCAACTGATTCAGAAAAAAGCATTTGACAAACAAAGGAACTGTCTTCCCTCCGTGAGCTTGCCCTAGGACACCTCCATTACTGTTTTATAGTTGTACTGCCCCAGTCAAACTTCCCATCTGGCACTGTCTGTGTAACAGGTCATGCCCAGCTGCTGCAGACAGGCTCTTAGTATCAGGAATGAGATTCCATCAGGACTCAACTCCTTGCCTCATCTGGTCAATGAAAAAAATGATTGTTTCACCTAGGCAGGATTTTGACCCAGAGGCACTCAGTTATAATGTCACAGATGGCAGCTTCACTCCATTGGCTCCTCAGCCATGCGCACACACCAAATGTTTGAGCCTGGAGTACTGAGCAGGATTACCATGGCAACAACACATTATCAAACCATCTCATGATCGTTCAAATTAACTGAAGGTCTCTACTTGAATAACTGATCTCACCCTCATTCCCTTCTTGGGGGACAAATGCCAGTAGCCCATATTTATTCTAGACATAAAGGTTTTTTCATTCTGGCATTCAGCCTGATGGTTGGCTCATGGCTTTTTCACAGTAGTGAAACTTACAGAGTGAAACTCTCTGTAAGTAAACAACTCCAAGTTGACTTTCTAAGCTAGGCGAAGACCCATGAAGAAACAGGCCTACTTAAATAGCACATGAAGAAAATCACAATAGTCATTAGTCTTTCATTCATATATACAAATGGACAACAAAGAACCACAAGATATATGCCAGCACCCTGAAAGAAAAGAGAACAATAAAAGGAAAATAAATTAAAAATTCTAAGTTATATCTGAAAGATTTTGAAGACTGTGCATGTATAAAAGAATGATATACTATACTAAAAAGAACAGAAAACAAAAAAGCACATTAAGATGTTTAAAATATGGATGCTGAAATTAAATATCCAAAGGAGACCTCTATCTGGGTTAATGCAATAGATTAGGTCCCTGGTCTAACTTTCACAGTGAAAAAAATTCTGGGCCAGGCATGGTGGCCCATACCTGTAATCCCAACAGTTAGGGAGGCTGAGTGGGGAGGATCACTTGAGTTCAGGAGTTAGAGACCTGCCTGGGGAACATATTGAGACATTGTCCCTACAAAAAAATTAAAAATAGCTTGGCATGGTGGCATGTGCCTGTAATCCCAGCTATTCAGGAGGCTGAGGTGGGAGGATCGCTTGGGCCCAGGAGGCTGAGGCTATAGTGAACCATGATTGCACCACTATACTCCAGCCTGGGCAATAGAACAAGCCTCTGTCTCCAAAAAAAAAATTCTGGAGGCACAGTGGTTCATGCCTGTAATCCCAGCACTTTAGGAGGCCAAGACGGGTGGATCACTTGAGGTCGGGAATTTGAGACCAGCCTGACCAATAGGTGAAACCCCATCTCTACTAAAAATACAAAAATTAACTGGGTATGGTGGTGGGCGCCTGTAGTTCCAGCTACTTGGGAGGCTGAGGCAGGAGAATTGCTTGAAACCAGAAGGTGGAGGTTGCAGTGAGCCAAGATCATGCCACTGAACTCCAGCCTGGGCAACAGAGTGAGACTCTGTCTCAAAAAAATTAACAAAAATTTTAAGAAAATTCTAAATGCCTCTATCAATTGGTAAAGAATGACTCAGCTCTCAGGCCAAAACCAAAGTGAGGATGGACACTCAGGGAAGTAAATTGTATGGGCACAAATCTACAGGTTCAGAAAACAAATGAAATGTAAGCAAGAAAAATAACATAATTATGAAACTTTAGAACACAAAAATAAAAGAGAAGATATTAAAGAGAGCCAGAAAAAAACTCACAACAGGTTTTCATTTAAACAAGTAATAAACAGACTGACAGCTGACTTTTAGCAGCACAAACAGAAGCCAAAAAGTAACAGAATGAAAGGAATTGTATACTTCAGGGAAGTATTTTAAAGAACGGGTCTGCCGGCTACAATTTCTTCAGCTTTTAGTTCTATAAAAATGCCTCATTTTACTTTCATTTTATAATCATATTTTTATAGAATATGAGATTCTACTTTGTCATTTGTTCTTCTTTCAATACTATAATTTCACCCTATTCTCTCTGATTTGCATTAATTTTGATGAGAAATCAGGCATTATTCTTATTAGTGTTCCCCTGTGTGTAAGATGTCTTTTGTCTCTGCTTTTACTTTTTTAATCTTTCTTTTTCAGTAATTTGACTACAATGTGAGTAGCTATCATTTCATTTTGTGGTTTTCTTTAAGTTCTTGGATCTGATAAGATTGATTTTGGTAAAATATTAGAAATGAAAAATGGACCATCATTAAAGATCTTAGAAATCCATAAGGGATTATAAAGATATAAACTACTCTGGGCCAGGCCCAGTGGCTCACACCTATAATCACAACACTGGGAGGCCGAGGCAGGTGGATGACCTGAGGTCAGGAATTTGAGACCAGCCTGACCAACGTGGCAAAACACCGTCTCCACTAAAAATAACAAAAATTAGCTCGGCATGGTGGTGGGCGCCTGTAATCCCAACAACTCAGGAGGCTGAGGCAGGAGAATCACTTGAACCCAGGAGGTGGAAGTGACGAAGCCGAGATTGAGCCATTGCACTCCAGCCTGGGGAACAAGAGCCAAACTCCGTCCCACAAATGAATAAATAAATAAGTAAACAACTTCATGCCAACAAACTTAGAACTGTTTGTGAACAAAACAATTCACTAAACAAGCATACTAACAAATGTAGCTACCTACAATAAATCTACGTAACTCCAAGGGCAGGTCAGTAGTCCTTGGAAAATACTTCTTGACACAAACCTCTGAATATTACAAGAAAACTCTCAATGCGTTTGTCTTTTTTTTTTCTTCAGTAAAATCATTTAGAAACTCAAATTTTGGATGCCAAATAAAGAACAAGTATAGGATTAACTTAAAATTTATGGTAAATACACCTGAGCTCGGGAGTTCAAGACCAGCCCAACCAACATGGAGAAACTCCGTCTCTACTAAAAATACAAAATTAGCTGGGCGTGGTGGTGCATGCGTGTAATCCCAGCTACTTCGGAGGCTGAAGCAGGAGAATTGCTTGAACCCAGGAGGTGGAGGTTGCTGTGAGCCGAGATTGCGCCATTGCACTCCAGCCTGGGCAACAAGAGTGAAATTCCATCTCAAAACAAAAAAAAAAAAGGTAAACAGAATATAACATATTTTAACATTAATTGTTTATTTTCTATTTAAAGATTGAGGACAAACCCAGTGCTTCAGATTTTCAAAGGTATTTGGGTCAACAAGTTCTCCACTAAAGAATTTCATTAGGTGCCAAGTAAACTTGTGGCTTGTAATTTCCAGAATAATTGTGAACAAGACTGATTTTATGTATTTGAGGTATATAATAATTCTATTTCATTGTTACTGCTTCTTGCTCTGAATTCAGCCTTAACCAATACAAAGATCATGACATCTGCTTTTCTTTAGCTAACCGTTATTATTTTTAGACATTCTGTGTCACTTTATGTTCAGTATATAGTTAACATATGTTATTTCCAGCAGAAAGGAATTCAGTATAGGGAACGTGGGGCTTACAAATCTCTGTAAGGGCTGGAGGATCAGGCTCTACATTGCCCCTCCCTGGAATGATTCTCAAAACAATGTAACAAAACTAGCCTACTTGGGGAAGTGCTGTCTCTAACACCAGGTAATGAGCTGTTGAATCTGAAAGCTGCTGGCGCAGCGCAGCTCGTGGCTCTAGAAATTCACTACCGTATCTGTATTCCAGGCCTTGGAACTGCCACAAAACCCATCACATCAAGGAACAAAGTATAATACCATAGCTACAATCTAGGGGCTAGGAATCTGTTGCCAGAATGTTTATGGAGCCATGCTACACCTGCTCCATCTATATTGATAAAAATGAATACCCTCTGTCCCTCTTCTCAACACATTTGGAGCGTGGTCCTTGAGATCTTTTACATAGTACACAAACAAACAACGGGCAGGCAGCAGTGGCTCACACCTGTAATCTCAGCACTTTGGGAGGCTGAGGCAGGAGGATTGCTTGAGGCAAATTCAAGAGTGCTCTGAGCAATATAGCATAATGCTGTCTCAAAAAAGAAAGAAAGAAAGAAAGGAAGGGAGGGAAGGAGGGAGGGAAACAAAAGAAAATAGAGAAGCCAAGAGAAGGGAAGGGAGGAGGGGAGGGGAGAAGGAAAACAACAAACAACCCCATGCCTCCATACCATGCTTGTTAGTAGAAGCAGCAGAGAGATACAGAAACACAGCCACATTCACATATCCACCTTCCACGTTTGACTCTTATAAAATTAAAGAATTAATCATGTGATCCAGAAATTCTAGGCATTTACCCAAGAAAAACAAAAACTTTTCCATCTAAGACTTTCTTTTTGCCCATGAGTGTTCTCAAATGTTGCTTGTTGGATATGACATGGTACAACCAATTGGAAAATTCTTTGGCAGTTTCTTCCAAAGTTAGATATATATCTATCCTATAACACAATAAAATACATCAATCTCAAAAACACAATATGAAGCATAAAAGAGCATGACTTCCTTTATATGAATAGCTGGAACAGGCCAAACTAATCTATGCAATTCACAGCGGGCGCAGTGGCTCATGCCTGTAATCCCAGCACTTTGGGAGGCTGAGGTGGGTGGATAACCTGAGGTCAGGAGTTTGACACCAGCCTGGCCAACATGGTGAAACCCTGTCTCTACTAAATATACAAAAATTAGCTGGATGTAGTGGCAAGCACCTGTAATCCCAGCTACCTGGGAGGCTGAGGCAGGAGAATCACTTGAACATGGGAGGTAGAGATTGCAGTGAGCTGAGATCATGCCACTGCACTCCAGCCTGAGCAACAAGAGTGAAACTCTGTCTCAAAAAAAAAAAAAAAAAAAGGAAAAGAATTCACATAATTGAGGTTGGGTGCAATGGCTCACACCTGTAATCTCAGAACTTTGGGAGGCTGAGATGGCTGGATCACCTGAGGTCAGGAGTTCAAGACTAGCCTGGCCAACATGGTGAAACCCCATCTCTACTAAATATATATATATATAAAAGCCAGGCATGGTGACACATGCCTGTAATCCCAACTACTAGGGAGGCTGAGGCAGGAGAATTGCTGGAACCTAGGAGGTGGAGGTTGCAGTGAGTCGAGATCACACCACTACACTCCAACCTGGGCAACAGAGTGAGACTTCATCTCAAAAAAAAAAAAAAAAAGGAATTCACATAATTGAGAAGAAAAAGACTAAACATCAATTAAGGCATCCATCCAAAGAAATTAGAAAAGGAATGGCTAATTAAACCCAAAGAAAGAGAAAGGAAATTTAAGACAGAGAAGGAGCAAATACAAAAAAGTTTGAAAAACTGATAAAATTTATAACATTCTTTGTGAGATTGATTATGGGAAAAAGAAGTTACAATATTAGAAATGGAAAAGGAGACACCATTGTAGATCTTTTAAACATTAAAAATATCTTAAAGGGACATTAAGAACAACTGTATGCCAACAAATTTGCAAAGCTTGGTAAATGTTCAAATTCCTAAAACACATACACGTATACAACTTAGCAATACTGGCCGAAGAAGAAATAAAAATATAAAATCTGAATATGTCTATAACTATTAAACTGTTAAATATATCTAAACGCCTTTCCTCTTCTTTCACTCACCCACTCCCCACCCCCCAAAAAACTTCAGATACTTTTTAGTGAACTGTAAAAGCCTACAGAGAGAAAAATCTGGTCACCAATAATGCTGTGAATGCTGATAACAGACTAATCCTTAGCAACACTGAAAAAAACATAAGGGAGCAATGATTCCCAAATCATTTTGAATAATTTTCTGTACCACTGGGGCAATCCATCAAGCATGAGTCAAGCTGTCAAATAAAGAACAGTTTTGGATATATAAGGACTCAGGAACTTTAGTGAAACAACTTCTTTTAGGAATTTACCTAGGGATACACTCTAGCAAAATGAGGGAGAAAACCAAGAAAGACAACAGAGAAAAGATGGGCAGTAAGGACAAAACCCAGTTCAGGGGACTGGCACGTATAGTTTAAAATACATATACAGCATATATATAAACTGTTTAATATAAATATATACATGCATACACAAAAGACTAAATATACATACAACAAAATGTTAAGTTTTCTGAGTGGTAAGATATTAGGTGAATTATTTAGTGCTTCTATGTATTTTTTAAAATATCAAAGATGTATTACTTTATTTTTTATGTTTTCAGAGACAGGATCTCACTATTTTGCCCAGGCTCGTCTCAAACTCCCGGCTCAAGCAATTCTCTCTCCTTGGCCTCAGAAAGTACTGGGATTACAGGTATGAGCCACTGCGCCTGGCCCAAAGATATATTACTTTTGTAATCAGATTTTATAAATGTTTTCTTTTCTTTTTTCTTTTTTTTTTGAGACAGAGCCTCACTCTGATGCTCAGGCTAGATCATGGCTCTCTACAGCTTCATACTCCTGGGCTCAAGCAATCCTCCCACCTCAGCCTCTCAAACAGCTGGGATCACAGGCACATGCTACTACACCCAGCTTTTTTTTTTTTTTTTTTTTGGTGAAGACAGGGTTTCACTGTAGCCTAGGTTGGTCTCGTACTCCTGGGCTGAAGTGATCCTCCCCGTCGGCATCTGCAAGTGCTACTATTACAGGTGTGTGCCACCATGCCTCGCCTATAAATGTTACTTTTAGAGAAAAAACATCACTGCTGTTTTTCTAGTCCCCATCTCAATTCCTTATATAAAAACTCTTAGTTAATTCAGTGCTAAAAATAATTAGGTCTTAATTAAACTCAGGTCTAAAAACCTCACAGTGAACTTCTGTTTCTAGAGTGATTAACTTGGTTTTCTTTGCTTCAAACAAATACATTCTTCCCTCTAGAGGTAGAGAAACTTAAGTTTGATTTGTGAAATAGTTTGGCTTCACTTAGGGTACAAACGGAAAAGTTCACATGAAATTTACTTTGCAAATTTTTAAAATTCAAAACTTTTCTAATTCAAGATCTAGTTACTCAGGGATATCTCAGATTAGTTTTCATTAAGACTTCTACTTCATGGATTTCATACAAGGATTAAATAAGGTTGAACTGTTGAAAGTTCACTGAAAAGCATTATTCCCGCCTAAGTTATTACTGAGGGGGCAATGTGGAAAAGTGAAAAGGGTTTTGGAGTCAAACAGACTAGAGTCATCACTCAATGGCTAGGTGACCTTGGACAAGCTTCTTAGCCTCTGGAATTTAATTCACTGGAATGTTACCGTGAAGGCAGGGGCTGTTTTGCCTGGTGTTGTGTCCCCAGCACTGAGAATGGGCCTGACATACTCTATGCTCAACAAACATTTGTTGAGTAGAACTCTTTGTGCTTTAGTTCCTCCATTTGTAAATCACAGGAAACTTGACATGTAATGAGAGTAATTTGTGTTATTTAAATGCACAATTCAGCTTTCTAGAACTCTGGTCATATGGCAGGGTCCTCCTTAGGACTCTCATATAAATGACAGGTATTTATCATGAAACTATTCCCAGAGGTGAATAAATGCCCCTTTAAAGTCCCTTTTAAGGGATTATGGATAAAGTCCATAATGTCCCTTTTAAAGTCCCCTGGCAGGGACTTCTGGTCATGGTGAAGTAAAGAGGTTAGCAAATGCTCTTCTAATAAACAACTGGATGAAACTGTTAGAACCAGACATGTAAGTGCTCTGGAAAATTGACTAAAGGTGGACAAATGAGAAGTGCTTATTTATAAAACACTGTTAAACCTCAGGTACAAGCAGTGGGTTTCTGGGGGGTTCTTGCCTGGGGGTGACTGCATTCCCATCCCAGTCCATGCTCCAATGGCATTGAGGTTCCAGCATGGTGGGACTGGCTGTGGAGCCTGGCAGCTTCACTGCCAAAGGAGGTTGATTTCTTTTGGCACAAAGGGCAGAAAATACCACCCAATAGTGTACTTAATGAAAGTAGCAAACTTGACAGTAAATGAAAGGGACAGGTCCACAGTTCTACAAATCTTAGTTTCTGGTTCTGGTTGGGATGAGTGGAAGACCTGCTGACTAGCAAGAAATACAACAGGCGTCTATTCTGGCAATAAGAGAACCAAGAGAGACTCGACAAGCTCTCCACACCACACATCTCTGGCTGACTGTAGACTGTATGCATGTGCAAGGAGACCACACAGGGCCTAGAAGGAAGTAAGACCTAGAACAGACTTCAAAACTGCCTGAATTTGAATGTGCTAGTAAACTCGCATATGAACCCATTGCCAGGGGTTGGAAACCCTATTGGATTTAGGAATTTTGGTACATCCTCAGACTGATCAGTGGCTGACTGCCAGGTTATGCAGAGGGACACCACCTAGGAAGCACATTAAAACAAAAGAGAATTTTTTTTTTGAGACGGAGTTTCGCTCTTGTTACCCAGGTTGGAGTGCAATGGCGCGATCTCGGCTCACCGCAACCTCCGCCTCCTGGGTTCAGGCAATTCTCCTGCCTCAGCCTCCTGAATAGCTGGGATTACAGGCATGCGCCACCATGCCCAGCTAATTTTTTGTATTTTTAGTAGAGATGGGGTTTCACCATGTTGACCAGGATGGTCTCGATCTCTTGACCTCATGATCCACCCGCCTCGGCCTCCCAAAGTGCTGGGATTACAGGCTTGAGCCACTGCGCCAGGCAAGAATTTTTTTTAAACCTAGTAGGGACATTAATGGCCACACACCACAGGGGAGACAGGTTCAGTTATCTGTCTACTGCCTCTTGGCTCCCAATTCACCCTTGAATGTCAGCTCTGTGAAAATGAATCTGAGTACTTTAAATACTTTTTCTTTGCCAGATGGCACAATGTCAAAATCTGTCAGTAGAGGGTGCAGGAGAATCGTTGCAACAGGAAGGGATTTTCCTTCCTGGTTGTGGTGTCTTTCACTGGGCAGCTCTGGTAGAACACATGGTTTCACCAGAACACAGCCCCTGGAGTGTACGTGTTGGCCTCTCACCAGGCTTCTGCAGCATGGGCAGCCTCTCTAGTGCTAGAATACTGCACAGCATGTCATACAAAGTTATAAAAGTCTGGAGCAACATGTCAACCTGAGGGACATTTGAAGAACACTCCACCCAACGGCATAATACACATTCTTTTCAGGTGCACGCAAAACAGTCTTTAGAATAGAACATACGTGAGTCTGTAAAACAAGTCTCAATGAATTTAAAGGAACTGAAATTATACATAGTATGTTTTCTAACCAGCACAAATTATAAATCAGTAACAAAAAGAAATTTGGATCTTTGTCATAGGCTTCTGGTGAGACATCTACTTCTAAGAAGTTTTGCCCAAAACTGTGAGAAATAAAGTATTTCTCACAATGGTTAGAGGAAAATATATACATTAAGTGACTATATCAGAAAACAGAAAGTCTCAATAATGTAAGTTTCTACCTTAAACTAGAAAAAAAAAAGAGAGCAAATTAAATCCAAAGCAAGCAGAACTAAAGAAATAATAAAGTCAGGCTGGGCACAGTGGCTCATGCCTGTAATCCCAGCACTTTGGGAGTCCGAAGCAGGTGGATCACCTGAGATCAGGAGTTCAAGACCAGCCTGGCCAACACCGTATCTACCAAAAATACAAAAATTAGCCAGGTGTGGTGGTGCATACCTGTAATCCCAGCTATTCGGGAGGCTGAGGTAGGAGAATTGCAAAGGTTGCAGTTGCTGAGATCGTGCCACTGCACTCCGGCCTGGGCGATAGAGCAAAACTCTGTCTCAAAAATAAATAAATTAATAAAATCAGAGTTAAAATCAATAAAATAGAAACCAAAAACATAGAGAAAATCAGTGACATTAGAAGTTACTTATTTGAAAAGATCAACAAATTTGATAAATCTTTAGCTAGATCAACCAAAAAAAAAAGTAGGCACAAATTGCCAATATTGAGATTGAAAGAAGCTTTGCGAGGCCATGGTGGGAAGATTATTGAAGCCAGGAGTTCATGACCAGCTTGGGCAGCATAGTGAGACCCTGTTTCTATAAACAACTTAAAAAATTAGCTGGGCATGGTGGAACACGCCTGTAGTCCCAGCTACTCGGGAGGCTGAGGTGGGAAGATGTCTTGAGCCCAGGAGTTCAAGGCTGCAGTGAGCTATGATCATACCACTGTTCTCCAGCCTGGGTGACAGCAAGACCCTGTCTCAAAAAAATAAAAAAGAATGGAAAGGGAACATCATTACTGACATTACAGAAATTGAAAGAATAATAATGTGTTTTAACTCTTTTTTGCCAACAAAGTATAGATTACATATAAATTAGATACTTGCAACATATAAAGATTACATATCATAATCATGTGGACTTTATCCTGGAAATATCACATAATCATGTTAGTAGATGCAGAAAAAGCAATAGAAAAATCCAGCATTAATTTATGATGAAAACTCTCAATAATCCAGAAATATAAGGGCATTTCCTTACCTATTAAACCGTGTCTTAGAAACAACAACAACAGTGAAACATAGAGCTAGCTTCATACTTGATGGTGAATCACTGATTGTTTTCCCCAAGGATCGGAAACAAGGATGTCTGTTCTTATCGCTTCTATTCAACGTTATACTGAAGGTTCTAGTCAATGCAATGAGAAAAGAAAAAGGCCTACGAATTAGAAGGAAAGAAAGAAAACTGTTCATGTTGATAGACCATGTGATCCTACATGTAGAAAATCCAAAAGAATCAACAAAAACCTACCAGAACTAGTTTAGCAAGGTCTCAGGACAAAAAGAGTAGGGGGCTGCTATAAAAATACCCAAACATTCCCAGCACGTTGGGAGGCCGAGGTGGGCAGATCACGAGGTCATGAGATCAAGACCATCCTGGCCAACATGGTGAAACCCCGTCTCTACTAAAAATACAAAAAATAGCCGGGCATGGTGGCGCGTGCCGGTAATCCCAGCTACTCGGGAGGCTGAGGCGGAAGAATCGCTTGAACACAGGAGGCAGAGGTTGCAGTGAGCCGAGATTGCACCACTGCACTCCAGCCTGGCGATAGAGCAGGACTCTGTCTCAAAAAAAAAAAAAAAAAAAAAAAACCCAAACATGTGGAAGCGACTTTGGAACTGGGTAACAGGCAGAGGTTGGAACAGTTTGGAGGGCTCAGGAAGATGTGGGAAAGTTTGGAATTTCCTAGAGACTTGTTGAATGGTTTTCACCAAAATGCTGATAGTGATGTGAACAATGAAGTCTAGGCTGACATGATCTCAGATGAAGATGAGGAAGTTACTGGAAACTGAAGCAAAGATCGCTCTTGCTATATACTTTAGCAAAGAGGCTGGCAGCATTTTGGTCAAAACCATTCAACAAATCTCTAGGAAGTTTCAAACTTTCCCATACCTTCCTATCTTCTGCTGAGGCCTCCAAACTATTCCAGTTTCTGCCTGTTACCAAGTTCCAAAGTTGCTTCCCCCGTTTTGGGTATCTTTATAGCAGTATTCCCCTCTCAGTGGTACCAATTTACTGTATTAGTTCATTCTCACACTGCTATAAAGAACTGCCTGAGATTGGGTAATTTATTTATTTTTTTTAAAAAAGGGTTAATTGACTCAGTTCTGCATGTTTAGGAGTCCTTAGGAGACTTAGAATCATGGCAGAAAGGGAGGTAGGCACCTTCACAAGGTGGCGGGATAGAGTGTGTGCGAGAACAAGGAAATCCACACTTTATTTATTTATTTTGAGACGGAGTTTCGCTCTTGTTACCCAGGCTGGAGTGCAATGGCGCGATCTCGGCTCACCACAACCTCCGCCTCCTGGGTTCAGGCAATTCTCCTGCCTCAGCCTCCGGAGTAGCTGGGATTACAGGCACGCGCCACCATGCCCAGCTAATTTTTTGTATTTAGTAGAGACGGGGTTTCACCATGTTGACCAGGATGGTCTCGATCTCTTGACCTTGTGATCCACCTGCCTCGGCCTCCCAAAGCGCTGGGATTACAGGCTTGAGCCACCGCACCTGGCCCAGTGGCACACTTTAAAACCATCAGCTATTCTGAGAACTAACTATCATGAGAACAGCATGTGAGAAATCCCCTCCATGATCCAATTATCTCCCACTTGGTCTCTCCCCTGACATGTGGGGATTACAATTTGAGATGAGATTTGGGTGGGGACACAAAGCCAAATCATATCAAAGATCAATACACAGAAATAATTGTAGGTTTCTATGTACTAACAAACAGTCTAAAAATAAAATTAAAAAACAATTCCTTTCCCAATAGCATCAAAAAGAATACTTTTGGAATAAATTTAACAAAGAAGTGCAAAACCAGTAGAACACAATGCTGAAAGAAGACAACTAAATAGACATTCCATGTTCACAGACAGGAAGCCTCAGTATTGTCAAATGACAATTCTTCCTAAGCTGACCTATGGATTCAATGCAATGCCTATCACAATCTTGGCAGGATTTCTTAAGAAATGGATAAGCAGAGCTAAAACGTGAAAAGAACCTAGAATAGCTAAAACAATTGGAAAAATAGAAAAAATCTGCATGGCTTATACTACCCAATTTTAAAACGAATAAAACTACAGTAAGACAGTGTATCAAAGAGTGTCCAGAAATAAATCTTTCAACTTATCGTCAATTGAATTTTGACGATAAGGTGCCAAATAATTCAATGGGGGAATGTATAGTCTTTTCAATGAATGGTGCAAGAACAATTTGATACTATAAGAAGGGAAAAAAATAGACCCATATACAAAATATAATTAAGGAGGGATCAAAGACTAAATATAAGAGCTAAAACGATACAATTTCTGGAAGAAAACACAGGATAAAATCTTTGTGACTGGCCAGGAGTGGCTCATGCTTGTAATTTCAGCACTTGGGAAGGCTGAGGTAGGCGGATCACAAGGTCAGGAAATCGAGACCATCCTGGTTAACACGGTGAAACCCTGTCTCTACTAAAAAATAAACAAAATTAGCCGGGTGTGGTGGCATACGCCTGTAGTCCCAGCTACTCAGGAGGCTGAGGCAGGAGAATTGCTTGAACCCTGGAGGCGGAAGTTGCAGTGAGCTGAGATTGCACCACTGCACTCCAGCCTGGGTGACAGAGGGAGACTCCGCCTCAAAAAAAAAAAATCTTTGTGACCTTGGATTAAACAAATATTGGTTAGTTGTGACACTAAAAACATAATACACAAAAGAAAACACTGATAATTTGAACTTCATCAAAATAAAAACCTTTTACTCTTTAAAAGATATCATTTAAAAAATGAAAATACAAGTTACATATTGGGCAGAAATATTTTCAAGTCATATGTCTAATAACAGATTTGCAACTAGAATTACAAAGAGCCCTTGAAACTGTATAAGAAAAGATTAATGTCTCAATTTGAAAATGACAAAACATTTGAATATTTGAATAGACATTTCATCTGACAAGATATATGAATGGCCAATAAGCACATGAAAAGTTGCTGAACATTATTAGCCATTAAAGAAATGCAAATGAAGACCACAATGAGATACTATTACATACCCCCTAGGATGGCTATAATCAAAAAGAATGATAATACTAAGTGTTGGTAAGGATATGGAGCAAGTATAATGCTCACACATCACTTGTGAGAATGTAAAATGGTACAGGCTCTTTCAAAAACAGTTTGGCAGTTTCTTAAAAAGTTAAATCTAGGCCAGGGGTTGTGGCATGTGTCTGTGGTCCCAGCTACTAGGGAGGCTAAGATGTGAGGACCACTTGCTCCTGGGAGGTCAAGGCTACAGTGAGCCATGATTGAGCCACTGCACTCTAGCCTGGGTGACAGAGGGAGACTCTGTCTCAAAAAAAAAAAAGTTAAACTTACCATATGACTCAGCAATTCCCCTCATAAATATCCACCCAAGAGAACTGAGATTTGTATGTGAATGTTTGCAATGGTATAATTCATATAGCTCAAAACTGGAAACAATCCAAATGTCCATCAACTGATGAATAAAAAGGAACATGTTGAATATTCAACAATGGATTGCTATTCAGCAACAAAACTTAATAAACCACTGATACACGCTCCAACATGAATGAACCTGAAAAACATGCTCAATGATAGAAGCCAGACACTAAAGACTGTATATTGTAGAATTCCATTTGCATATACTTTCCAGCAGAGGCAAATGTATAGAGACAAAAAGCAGATCTGTGCTTGCAGAAGCTGGGCATTACTGGAGCTGATTTACCTTATCAACAGCATGCTTGAGGAGGTCTATGAATGCCTGCTGCTAAAATTCTTAGAGCTTCCCTGGTCACCTCCCTTCCTAAGATTTGGGCAATTTTTCTTGTAAATCTCTTAGATATCTTAGTCTTGTTATATATTTTGTTTTCTTTTATTTAGTCAAAGTCTGTTAAGGTTTCTAAACATGCCTTAGTCACATCTCAAATCAAGATTTGGTTGTGCACCTATTTCCTACACCCCATGAAATACCCTTGCCATCATTGTGTATATTTGTTTTCTCTTTAAGTCAGAGTCGTTTCTTTTAGTAATAAAAAGTAATGCCAATGATAAGCTTGCAGAGCTAGCCCACTAGAAACATCACAAATTGAGAGTTCTAGATCACATGGTTTAGCACAAGAGAAGACGAAGAGTTTCTCTGCATTTCTGGAAAAGTACTAGTCCAAAACCTACTACACATGAGCATGCACACACACGCATGCACACTTACGTATCCACAGTTCTCACTCTTTCTGATTCTTTCTAGTATAACTAACCTATTTAGCTTTCTTTTAAAGAATATAATCAGCAGTCCTCTTTCAAAGATAAGACTACTTACAGATCTTTCCTTCCCTGAAATTACTCCTAAATTATTCCCTACTATCAAAATTTCCTTTTGGATTCCATAGATTCCACAGAGTCGATTCATAGCAGATCCCACCCATTCAAAAGCAAAACAAGACTAACAGTCATCAAAACCTCTTTTTGTAAGTGCATTCCACATTCATCTTACATACCTTCCCAGCTCTAGCATTCTCTTCCTGTCCCTTTACTCCCCAGAACTGCTCTCTCCAAAGTCACCTCCTGCTTCTCAGTCTAATAAGTACCTAATATCTGTAATGTATATCTTTCTCCTGCTTTTTCTGTTACTTTATTTACTGGGGTTTTGTTTTTGGAATTTTTGGTTGCTTGTTGGCTCTTATGGACCTGAACTTTCTTGTGAGGAGCTCTTTGTTTTTTTTCCCCACAGAAACTTTGCCGTTGCTGGTCCTATTAGGTCGTTTTTGAAGGTGTTGGGTTCAGCATGCAGATGAAATCAAGAGGCCTGAAGATAAAGAAATAGCTGAAAACTGGAGCCATGAGAATGATTACAGAGTTTGGAAGCAGAACATGGCATGGAGGTTGGAATTTTTATTTATTTATTATTTATTTATTTATTTTTAATTAAAAAAATTTTTTTCTTTCTTTCTTTTTTTTTGACACACCCCCCCACCGGAGGTTGGAATTTTAAAGTGTATCTCAGAAGTCCATGGTAGAACAGTCACATTGGCCAGAGTGGCAGGGCTGGGATAGGCCCAGGGTTGGTAAGTTTCCCTGAGAGATTTATAGAGGTATACCATTACCTTTTCTTCACACATGTTCGTGTCGCTTTTGTCTCAGAAGTCACAGTGTCTCTACCAATGGGCATATTTTTTCCCTGATCTTGTCATCTTTGCAGAATTTGACACTTTTCACTATTCTTTCCTCCCCGTTTCTTACTTTTTCCTTATTAAAACGCTTTCTTCCTGGTCAGGCATGGTGGCTTATGCCTGGAATTTCAACACTTTGGGAGGCTGAGGTAGGAGGATCACTTGAGCCCAAGAGTTTGAAACCAGCGTGGGCAGCGTAGTGAGAGCTCATCTCTATAAAACAACAACAACAACAACAATAACAACCCCCAAACCAAAAACTTTTCTTTCCTTAAATTTTGTGACTATTCTCCCTCTTGGTTTTCCTTGTGGCTTGATTTTTTTTTTTTGGCTTTTTGTTGTGTTTGTTTAATGTTCTTCACAGCACTTTTCCTGCTACAAATGTCCCTGGTGTGTCTGTATCTCCTCTCAATCTTAAGTCAAGTGCTATATCTTATTTCTAGACATTTTTCCTAAGTTTCATTTCAGAATGTTGTCTATAATGAATCTCAGTATTTTCTGCTCTTTCCTCCCAACGCTGCTCTTCCTTCATATTTTTGGACCTAAAATTATAGCACTTTACTTAATCCTCCAAGACATAAATCTAAACTCCTCTTTCTGCTTCATTATCAATAGTAGATTAAGTATACTGCTTTTACCACTTTCTAAACCAGTGGTTCTCAACATGGGGTTTGCAGATCACAAGGAGGAGCTCACCTAGGAACCTGTTAGAAATTTAAAATTTCAGGCACCACTTCAGGCTTACTGAACTCAAAACTCTGGAGATGGGGCCAGCAATCTGATGTAACCTGCCCATGGGCTGATTCTGACGCACGCTGAAGTCTGAGAACTGTTCAAAACTAGTCGTTAATCCGAGAGATCTACGGTTAGGCTTAAGGAGGACAAAAAGCATCAGTAATGGTAGCTAAAACTGAGTGAATGTCCATAAATATTTTTCTGAGTGGACAGCTTTTATTCCTTTTCTCATCAAATGAGTTCGATGAATCTCAAATTTGAGGCTGTTCCTTGCTTTCCATTACTACCACCTCGTCTTACCTTTGTTCAGGACCTCATTATAGCTTTTTCAGATTATTACAATAACCTACCCAGTTTCTTTGCCTCTAGTCTGTACCCCTTCCAGTGTACTCCAGGTTGCAGTGACAGTCATCACTTTTTTCCCCCTTCCCTCCCTCCTTTCATTCTTTTTTGAGACAGGGTCTTACTCTGACACCGAGGCTGGAGTGCAGTGGCACAATCACAACCCATTTTTACTGTAGCCTCAACCCCCAGGCTCAAGCAGTCCTCTCACTTCAGCCCAGCAATAACAGACTTTGAATCTTCTGGAAATATATGGGGAAAATCTGATCTCATAAAGATAAGGAGTTAGAAAAGGGAAAACTATTTTACAGCCTTTCCAGATAGTTCTAGATATTTTTTGATACTGTGCTAAACTTACATGTGGTAGTTTCTTAGCCTGCATTACAACGTGGACTGATCTGAAACCACATCAGTTAAGCACTGAAATCCATCAGCCTTCCCAGTAGCTGGAACTGCAGGCAAGCATCACCAGGCCTGGCTAATTTTTTGTTTGGTAGAGACGGGTTCTCTCCATGTTGCCCAGCCTGGTCTCAAACTCCTGGGCTCAAGTAATCCTTCTGCCCTAGTCTTCCAAAGTCCTGGAATTACAGGGATATGCCACCGCCCATGGCCAGTCATTTTAGAACATGAATCTGATTGTGGTCACTCTTCAGCTCCAAGGTCTTCAGTGGCTCCCAGCTTATGATAAAGTAACCTCTACCATGACAAATAATACGCTTATTTTTGCATGGGTATTTATGCAAAAATAAAGGCTTATTCATTTGCACGTATCTTTAGTCATTCCCAGCCCATCAACATTAGACTCTGAATCTTCTGGACCTCACTGGAGCTCTCTTTTAACTCCCTGCCTTTATATATCCTACCTGCTCAGTCTGGAATGCCCTATACTGCTCCTCCTTCCCTCCTTGCCTAATTCCTGTTTGTTCAATGCTTAGCTCAAGCAATACTTCTGGGAAGTCTTCCATTAGAACTAAGTTTAAGAGGCCCTCCTGTGTGCTCTGAATTCCCCCATGCTTATCCTTATGGTAATAACAGTTCTCAAACATTTTGGTCTTAGGATCCCTTTACACTTCTTTTTTTTGAGATGGAGTCCCACTCTGTCACCAGGCTGGAATGCAGTGGACCGATCTCAGCTCACTGTAACCTCCATCTCCTGGGTTCAAGCAATTCTCCTGCCTCAGCCTCCTGAGTAGCTGGGATTAAAGGCAAGCGCCACCATGCTCAGCTAATTTTTGTATTTTTAGTAGAGACGGGGTTTCACCATGTTGGCTAGGATGGTCTTGATCTCTTGACCTCGTGATCCACCCGCCTCAGCCTCCCAAAGTGCTGGGATTACAAGCGTGAGACACTGTGCCCGGCCCCTTTACACTGACTTTAAGATGCTTTTGTTTCTATCTATATTAGAAAATTAAACCTGAGAAATTTGATATTTTGAAATTCATTTAAAAATAATTATAAGCCCATTATGTTAATATAAATGATGCATTTTTTTTCCTTAGAAACTGAGACTGAAGGCGAAAGTGATGCATTCTTATGATAAAGTATTTTCCCAAAAAATTGATGAGAAGAGTGGCATTATTTTACATTTCTAAAACCTCTTTAATGTCTGGCTTAATAGAGGACAATTGGATTATCTTATCTATGTATTCTTTATTTTTTTTTAACTTTTATTTTAGGTCCAGGGGTACATGTGAAGGTTTGTTACATAGGTAAATTTGTGTCATGGGGGTTTGTTGTACAGATTATCATCATCCAGGTATTAAGCCCAGTACTCAATAATTTTTTCTGCTCTTCTCCCTCCTCCCACCCTCCACCTTCAAGTAGACCCCAGTGTCTGCTGTTTCCTTCTTTGTGTTCATGAGTTTTCTGTGTATTCCATCTGGTGTGATATGTTTTGGTTGAAATACATGGGGGAAATCTGATCTCATAAAGGTAAGGAGTCAGAAGAGGAAAACTATATTATAGCCTTCCCAGATAGTTCTAGATGTTATTCTTTGATACTGTAGCAAACTTACATGTGGTAGTTTCTTAGCCTGCCTTGAAATGTTGACTGAATCTGAAACCTCATCAATTAAGCACTGAAATCCATCAGTCTATTTTGCAGATGCAAGAAGCTTTTTGCCTTTGTAATGACACCCATTGGCCATTTAAAAATAGGAGTCTACTAAGTTACAGGGATCACAAAAATGTTGACATATTTCATTATATAATGCCAAAAATAAATTGTTAATATCATGTTTCTTTTACTAGAAAATTCTGTACTGTCAAGCTCAAGTTGGTGGATACAAGTGTAACAAAATTTTATATTTTTCAGTGAAAATTCAAACAATTACACTAGTGCTTTTTCCAGAGACAACCATTTCACTTGGGCATGTAGGGGCAGTAGTCTTTCCATTCTTTCACACATATGCTTTGAAAGACGTGTATACCAGGGTGGATTTGAAAAAATTAATATAATTTTTAGTCCTTTGTGAAAGACATTTTAAAAGTGAAACTAGCATATTTTAAAACCTTAAATGGTGTATGATGTGAGTGGAGGTGAAGAATACAAAATGCAACTACCAGTACAGACTGGTGCTACTGCCTTGATCGCTGCTAAGGTGTTAGTAGTTTAATCTTACACCACCAGTGCAAATGTCAACAAAGTGAAAAAGGTCAACAAACTCAATATTATTATGAAAATCATTTTGACCTTGCCAACCTACTGAAAAGGTCTGGGTACCCTTAGGGATCTGCGGAGGGCATTTTGGGAGTAGCTGTCCTGGTCTATTGTTACTTGCTTCTCATTAGGCTGCAAGTTCTATGTGGACCGTTTGTAACTGTCTGTTATGTGCCCTTGCCTAATAGTGCCTGGGACATAGCGCTCAAAAAACATCAATACCTGTGGAACGAGGGAATACATACAGGTTATAAACGACTGCACACAGCCTTCATCTTGCTGCCTCTTTCCTTAATTCAATCGGAACCTACACATTTTGTAAAATTGTCTGTTTTTTCACACTTAGGGCGCCTGCCAATTTTTAAAAATAGTTGGAGTTGGGGTGGTGCCTGTATGTGATAAAGATGCCCTATAGTTTGGTCAAGTGTTTTTCTGTGTTGCCCAAGAATCATTCCTCCTTTACAGCCCCGCACTAGCAAGCCAGGCCGCTTGGTTTGCTAGTCCGAGACAGGAAGGAACTGGGTAGATAGGAGCACAAGACTCTCATCGACTTTGGGGGAAAACACAAACACCGATAAAAATCTAGGCGGAGAAAAGAGCAGCAGCAATAGCCCTAAGTACCCGAGAGTCCGAGGCCACAGCCGCGCGAGACTGGCCGGGTTGCCGGGGCGACGCTTCCGGCTGGAGCGCGCAGCCCCGGGAGCAGGAGAGTTGTGAAATGGGCGGCTAGACCTGCCCGACGCTGTGAATTCGCCAGCGGGAGCGCGCTCGCGCCCGCGCCCGCGCCCGCGCGTTCTCAGCTTTCCCGGCTCCGTCGCTGACGCGTCTAGACGTTGGGGAGCGGGAAGGCAGCGGCAGCGGGATCGGGATGAACACCGGCGCCGGCTTCGGTTTGGGCTTAGGCTTCGGCCTCACCCCCACGTCGGTAATTCAGGTGACGAATCTGTCCTCGGCGGTGACCAGCGAGCAGATGCGGACGCTCTTTTCCTTCCTAGGAGAAATCGAGGAGCTGCGGCTCTACCCCCCGGAGTAAGTGCTGGAGCTCGGCTGGGGGAGGGGCGCGGGCGCCATAGAGACCTCGGGAGCTGAGGCGTTGGGGGGGGTGGGGAGAGCGCGGACGCGGGCGTGCGGTGCCTATCACGTGATCGCCCGGGCTTACCTTGGTGCCCATATTTGATTAGGGCACCCGGGGCTCCGGCGTCCTGCTTGCCTTGTTGGTCTGATTTGTGGGATTAACTACTGCACGGAGCCTTTACCAAGGATTTAGAGTGGTGCCCTTTCTGTTCCTATGGGACTTGTGGTCGCTGCCGGGTTTTAAAATTCCGTGCCCCCCTCCGTCTTATTTTACCCCTGAACTTAAGATGGCCGCAGGTGGGCCCAGAACAGCCCTCATGGCAAACGCCTCATAGCGTTTTTTCACTCTTGAAAATCGCGGAAACGGCGCATGAGCCACTGTCCAGTTTTTAAGGCCTTGGTGTCAGGCCGTTTTGCTGACGAGAAAGCTTGCTGCCGATGACAAGATGGAACTGGGGCTGTATTTGTTCCCCAGGACGGTCGCACAAACTTAGCATTTTGGTTTATCTAACCGAGCCCATCCATGTCCCCTAAACTGATCATGTCTGTTCGCCCTTTTGGCAACAGATTCAATTTTCCTCCTGAAAGGTCACACTGTCCCAAACCTTTTAGAAAAAGTGTGAGTCGGTGCAGGATTATTCCTTTTATTGAAGTCCTGATCTTGCTGCCCTTCACAGCTCGCAGCCACTTCCCGGATAGTGTGTTTGGAATGATAAAATTTCCCTCATACGATACTATCTATTCAGAAAACTCACAAGGGGTTTGCAGGTTGTTCACATTCTTGCACGGGTAAACCTTTTTTTTTTTTTTTTTACATAGTAGATCTTACAGTATTAAGATCCTCCGTTTTTTGTTCATTATTTCAAAATTCTTTGAGGGAAAGGGTAGTTGTTGCCCACGATTTCTTTAAGAAAAATTTGATTCATTTTGTAGCGATGCATTTAGACCTAATTTTCTATCTATAGGTTACAGCAGTGCTACAGCATAGCTATATAAAAGTTGTGTGTGAATATTTAAAATTTACTTAAGTTTTTCTTGTCTGCTTTTTGTTTTGGAATATTTCGTGTATACAGAAAAGTTGAAAGAGTAAAACATTGAACACCCATGTTCCCTTCACGAGCATTTGTCTATTTTTGGCTACAGTTGATTATTAACATTTCCCCAGTTATTCTAATAGTTTTTTTTGTCGTCTTTTGATCTAGTATATAATTAGACTCCCTTGAATACTCCAAGTATGCATATGTTAACAGTTATCTCCTTTAATCTAGAACAGTACCCTGTCACCTTTTAAATATATTAAAGTCTTTCGTGACATTGACATTTTGTTTTGTAGTTCATTTTGTCTTGTAGAATGACCCATAATCTGAGTTTATGTAGATGAGAGACATAGAGATAAATGCATATATATATGTCTATGTATCTTTACATCTTCATGACGAGATTCGGGTATATATTTTTGACGAGAATACTGCATAAGTGCACACACATACATTTTGATTGATTAACCATGGCATTATGCTTTTATTATTTTAACTTTTGGAAATGCTTTCAGCCATCTCAATTTAAGTTGTCAGAACATTTCTTAATAATTGAGAAGTATTTGGGGGAGTGCCGTATCCTGCAAGCATTGGAATCAGTAAAATACTTTGTTCATGAACCTTGGTAAATCTTGCTTTCAAGGCTGTGGTAATAAGGTATCTCATAGGTAGAAGAAATATATTACAATTTTTTTTTTTTTTTTTGAGACGGAGTCTTGTTCTGTCCCCCAGGCTGGAGTGCAGTGGCGCTATCTCGGCTCACTGCAGCCTCTGCTTCCCGGGTTCAAGCGATCTCCTGCCTCAGCCTCCTAAGTAGTTGGGATTACAGGTGCGCACCACTACGCCCAGCTAAAAAAATTTTATTTTTTTGAGACGGAGTCTTGTTTTGTCGCCAGGCTGGAGTGCAGTGGCACAGTCTTGGCTCACTGCAACCTCCGCCAGCTGGGTTCAAGCGATTCTTCCGCCTCAGCCTCCGGAGTAGCTGGGACCACAGGCGCATGCCACCACGCCTGGCTAATTTTTGTATTTTTAGTAGAGACGTGGTTTCACCATGTTGGCCAGGATGGTCTGGATCTCTTGACCTCGTGATCTGCCCGCCTCGGCCTCCCAAAGTGTTGGGATTACAGGCATGAGCCCCTGTGCCCGGCCCGCCCAGCTAATTTTTGTATTTTTAGTAGAGAGAGGGTTTCACTATGTTGACCGGGCTGGTCTCGAACACCTAACCTCGTGATCCGCCCGCCTCGGCCTCCCAGAGTGCTGTGCTGGGATTACAGGCGTGAATCAGGGTGCCCAGGCCCAGAATGTTCATTACCAACATAATATCATTAATTTGGTTGAAACTTGGGTTTGGGTGACAACACCTGGCCAGTTATTAACTGACCTAATGGGGTGCCTTTTTGAAATCAGATATTATTACTTGGAGTTTAAAAGTCAAAGAGAATAAAGGGTTCTTAAACATATGGAAGATTAAAATAGAGTGTGTCACAAACTAACATATTAAGCAAAATCGTTGCATAAATTTAACATATATAGGCCTGGCAAAATCCTTAGTTTTTCCCTCAGTGCAATACTAGGTCCCTCATTCTTGTTTTGCAGCAGTATTGATATGCTTTATTCACAAGTTTTCTGCTTCATGATGAAGTTGTCATTGCCTGGTCCTTACTTAAATTAAAAGATATGTTTGCACATTTGGGCCGAAATGGATAAAAATGCAGTAGTGGTAGTTGTATTGAAAATATATTTTGCAGTGTCACGTGAATTATTTTGTGACATCTTTAGAAGCTGAGTAGAAAGTTAATCGTTTTAAAATTGGAAATATATTTCTTCAGTAGAATGTGAAAGTAGTTTCTCATTAAAATTTTATGATTGAGCCAGATGTAGTGGTATGCACCTATAGTTCCAGGTACTCAGGAGGCAGAGGTGGAAGAATAGCTTGAGCCCAGAAGTTTGATTGCAACCTAAGTAACATAGTGAGACCTCTATCTCTTAAAAAAAAAAAAAAAATGACTTCGGTTGCTAATAGGAAAATTCAGATTTTAAATTTAGTTCTTTTGGCATGATGAAGTGGTTTTTGTCTTTATTTTTTAAACATTAAGAATTTTTTAAGGTTAAGGAAGTTTTGTGAACATTCTCTGTAAGCATTAATTCTTATTTGTAATTTGTCATCCTTTTTTGTGCTGCTAGTTGACAAATACGTAGAATTACTATTAACTTTTGTACAATAAATCAATCTCATAGCTTGCGAAAACATTCTTACACAAGTAAGAAATCCTTGTTTGTTTTTTTTTTTCAGTAAATTTTTCATTGAGGTTTAATATACCTACAGAAAAATGCACAGATCATAAGTGCAGGTTGGTGAATCTTTTCAAAGTAAACATACCTCTGTAACCAGCACACAGATCGGGATTATCTGCACCCTATAAGCTCCCCGTGTCCCCCTAGTAACTAAACCCTGGGGGTTTAGTTGATAAGCCTATCCTGATTTGTAACACCCGACATTTTTCCTGTGTTGAGTTTTTTGGTTTGCTGATTTCCTTCACTTCTCTGGTCTTCAAAAGTTCTAAGAAAGAATGGAAAAATGTGTCAACTACTTATTTAAGTTTATTTAGTTAAAAATTAGCATAACCACTATAGCCATTTTCAGAAAATAGAGAAAAGGAAACAGCACTTGTGATCCCACCTGTCAAAGCTTCTCTCCATTTCTGTGTATTTCCTTGCAGTCATTTTCACATGCATTTATTGTAATAGCATAATCAAAGAAATCACACACTGTGATTTTAAACTTTTTTCACTTAATTTGTCATAAGCATTTTCTATATTGCTGTTTTATTTATAGTAATGTTTAAAGATTAGTAATTTCTGAGTATTGTGTTTTTGAAATTCTGTTATTGGATATTTTGATTGCTTTTCTTTGTATTACAAATTAGTGGATTTTAGCTAGAAACATTGGGAGGTGTGTATTTTTGATTGTCGCCAATGATTGGAGACCCTGTTGGCCTTTATTGAGTAAATGTTAGCAAGTCATAAGAAAGTCTTAAACAGGAGGAATTGTGCTAGCCATAGGGTCACTGAAGCCTATTGGAGAAACCCTGTTATATTATTAACAGTGGAGAAACTCTGTTGTATTATAAGCCCTGTGCATTATTATGCACATGATAATATTTTCGTACATGATACTGTATACTTTGCTCATATTTTGGCTTAAATCTTTTTTGATAAGTCCTCTAAAGGATGAATATTAATGTACTAATAAAATATTGGACACATTATTACCTCATTGGTTTTTTGAAATATTGTATAATTCTATCATTATGTTTAATAAAAGACAAAATAACCAGTTAGGGCCAATAAATTTAATTGATGCCCAGAAAGTTGGTTCTTTGGTTTCCGCATTTACTGCCCAGTGAGAAGTTTTAATTTTTTTAAATTGATTTTTGTATTTTAAAAAACCAAAACTTAGTCAACAAATGAGGTCAAACTAAAATCTGCTAAATTTGGCTACTGCTACTTTCTTTTTTTAAATTTATTTTTAAATTTTTATTTATTTATTTATTTAGTAGAGATGGGCATTGACCATGTTACATAGGCTGGACTCAAACTCCTGGGCTTAAGCAGTCTGCCTGCCTTGACCTCCCAAAGTGCTGGGATGACAAATGTGAGCCACTGTACCAGCCTGCCAGTTTCTGTAGATGCATACATTAAGACCAAATGGAATATATCATCCCCTTTTATCTTTCCCCCCACCAAGATCTTGCTCTGTTGCCCAGGCTGGTCTTGAACTCCTGGATGCAACCAAGTACACATTTGTTTGCTGAGCTATCTGTATGTTGGCTTGCTACTCTAATAATTTTAGTTTGTAATGGTCAAAATAAAAGTGAGGTCACCTTTGATCTCACCTGAGAGGACTGGAGGCCAAACAGTCATCCAAGCATATGAGATCTCAAGTTTCCAGTTGCCACCTCGTCTGGAGCACCCTACCTGGATAGCAGCCAGTGATGGATATTTGATTGTCTTTCCCAGTGGGCCAGACTTGCTCCTATTCAGCATCACTAGCTTCCTGCTGCAACAATTTCAGGACCACCAGACAGCCATCAACAACTTCTGGGTGGATCCTCTCTATGTGCTCACCACGTCTGCTGACTCTGTGCACCTCTACATGTGGGAAGAGGGAGGCTGCCCTCCATACCTCAGGAGCTGCTGTCACTTGGGCAATACATGGCGTGATCACATATCACATCGGTTTGTCTCCTGTGTGAAGTGTGACAATGCAAGCATAGTACTTAAGGTGACAAATACAAGTGAATCAAGCATTCTGGTGATGTATTCTTTCAATATGTAATATGGAAACGAACAAAATTGACTTTGTATCATCTGTAATATAGTAAAGAGAATTCTGTTTGCAAAAAAAAAAAATCCTGAAAATTTCAAATATTTGCATTTGTATAAAGTAAATGTAAGTTGATCTTTATTTTAAGGAAGGTAATTGGAAATGCAGATTAAGAAAATTGGCCAGGCACAGTGGCTCACACCTGTAATCCCAGCAGTCTGGGAGGCCGAGGCAGGTGGATCAGGAGGTCAGGAGTTCAAGACCAGTCTGGCCAACATAATGAAACTGTCTCTATTAAAAATCCAAAAAATTAGCTGGGCGTGGTGGTGTACACCAGCTACTTGGGAGGCTGAGGCAGGAGAATTGCGTGAACCCAGGAGGCAGAGGTTGCAGAGTTGAGATCGTGACATTGCGCTCCAGCCCGGGTGACAGTGTGAGGCTCTGTCTCAAAAAAAGAAAAGAAAAAAGAAAATTGTTTAAATCAGTGGAGTGGCCCTATCTAGTATCCATACTTCCATGATAATGCTTTTCAGGAAAGACCAACATTTTTTTAACCAGTTCCCAGGCTACTGAAATCTTGGTGGCATGTCTTCACATGTGGTTGCGTGACAAACCAGACTCAGAATTCCTATTCCTGTGGATGTTTTAAATTTGAAATGAAGTAGATTTCAGCTAGTGGTATTTGGAAATGCGGTTTTAGTTTTCAGTGGTGCTTGCTTGGGTTTACATTCTTTCACAAATGCATCTGTCAATTTTGGAAATGTTGCTTCAGTGTATCTGTCAGGCTTTTGAAGATTTCAGAGGCAAAAGAGTTATTCCTGTTGCAATTGCTAGGGCTTTAGTAGGTTATTATAATCACAGATTGTTTTTGGTTACCACAACAAAAACTGTGTTACCCAGTGTAGCTCAAGAAGAGACACTAATATTAAAAATAAAGATTTCACTACATTCAAAAATAAAGATGGTAGTACAGCCAGGCCTCATGGGAACTAGGACTGGAAACTGGAAGGGTATCAGCAATTGAGGTGACTATCTACTTCTTTCTCTCCAGTATTTATTATCAGTTCAATTTGTTTCTGTCTACTTTCTTTGCATATCTATTCTGTAGTCATTATCTGGCTTACTGCTTACTGTAAGTCATCTTCCAGTCCAAGAGAGAGAACCCGATTGTTCTAGCCCATTTGGTTAAGCCTGACTTCCCAAATTATAGGTTGTTGGTCAGCCAGGGAAATGGGCCCTTGAGACTGGTGACTAATCAGTTGTGGCAAGGGAAGCTTACAGGATCTGTTTAGGGTATCACAGAAGGAAACCGTGATAAGGCCTGTGCTGAAGCAATGTAGAATGTCTTGGTAGCGCATGTAGGAGGGTGTACCTAACACTGTGGTTTACCAGAAGACCTGGAAATTTGAGCCTTGAAGAAAAGTGGAATTAGCATTCAAAATGGGAGTTAGAGAGGACATCATAACCAAATGGAACAGCATATATGAAGACCCAGACGTTTGTGATGTGTTGTGGGAACCACAGGTAAAATTTTTGGGTATGTTTATGTGATGAGGCAAGAATGGAATAGTTCTTGAAAGGAAATTTAATATGTAGAATGATACATGAGATTTAGCGTTAAGAAAGATCACTGTGGAAGCTTTTGTGGAAGACCATTAATAAGGATTTGAGGTTGGGTGCTGTCTGACTTGTTAAGAGCGGTTTAGTAATCCACATGAGAAATGATGAGGGCCTGAATTAAGGCATTGATATGAGAACGATGAAAAAATTAACGTGGCAAATACTTAGAAGATACTCTAAGCAGGATTTATTGACCAATTGGATGAGGAGGACAGAAAGGTCGAGGATAATTTATCAGTGACAATAAGTCAGAGTTTTGGAAACAACTTCAAATCTTTGTAGTTTGACAGTTTTTTTTTTTTTCTTTTTTGAGACACAGTCTCACTCTGTTGCCAGGCTGGAGTGCAGTGGTGTGATCTCTACTCACTGTAACCTCTGCCTCCCAGTTTCAAGTGATTCTTGTGCCTCAGCCTCCTAAGTAGCTGGGATTACAGGCGTGTGCCACCATACCTGACTGATTTTTGTATTTTTAGTAGAGATGGGGTTTCACTACGTTGGCCAGGCTGGTCTCGAACTCCTGACATTGGGTGATCCGCCTGCCTCTACCTCCCATAGTTCTGGGATTACAGGCATAAGCCACTGTGGCTGGCTGATGAAATATTATTTTTTAGACTAAATTCCTGGGGGTGGGAACTTTACTCATTGTGGTTATTCACTCTGGAATGAAGCTGATGAGTTAGCCAACCATCTTTTGAATGTTGCCAGTCATTGTGGCAGAGGAAAAGAGCCAAACAGTGGTCCTTAAAGCTTCTTCAGAATAGTGACACATGTCAGTTCTGCTCATATTTAATTGACCAAAGCAGGTTACATGGCCACACCTAGCTTAAAGGAACAGAAAAATGGAGTTTTATTGTGTAAGAAAGGGCTTTGAAAGTAGTTGGTGGGCAATGTTTAGGACGATGACACTAGCGACTCCTAGTCTTCAGACTTGGGTAATATGATGGTATTTTTTACTGAGATATGGCATGTAGGGGACAAAGGGCAAGCCTGGTAAGGAAGGCGGGTGATGAAATGTGTTTTGGACTTATTTAGTGACCATCAGGGTATAATATTCCAGCAGGCACTTGGATCTGGGAGTCTAGAGCTCACAAGAAGCCTGAATTGGCGATTTGGTCATGTAAAGGTGGTGAGTTAAGTCTGGGTGTGCATATGTTTACCTCAGTGGGTTGACTTAGTGGTTTGACAAAGTGGTTTGACTTAGGTGTTGGGTTGGGTAAGGAAGGATTTTTGGTGAGGGCTGGTGTGAATCCTGAATGGGATGGCCTTAGGCCAAAGCGAGTTGGATGCTAAGAGGTACTTTTTTTTTTTCAACTTTAATTAGCCTTATTTATTGTGTTAATAATGTAAGTAGTTTCAAGTTCTAAATGCAAGTACATTTTATCACAGTGTTTGGTTAATAGCATAAATATATACATTTAACCGTTATTAATGTGATTATTCTACATTGTTTAAAGATGGATTTTGCTCCTGAAAGTGAAGAATTACAGAGAAATCTGGATTTTTTAAATTTTAAAAACAATTGTTTGTGGAATTGCTAATTTAATAATAGTACATCAGAATGGTTTAAAGATTCTTGATGAGTTAAATGATTACGGTTGCATGAAGTTTGGAATTAGATGACTAGCCATTTACTAGTTCTGAAATTGTAATCAATTTTCTTTCCTGTTTTGTGAACGAAAGTACGTTACTATTAAGTCATATTATTAATCTGTTTTTTTAGTGTGAAAAATCTTAACTGTTTTAAATAGATTTTAACATAAAATCTATGTTATAGATTACGTATATACTTAGTTTGGGTCTTTTTTTTTTTTCCTGCTAAAGACAATTACAGATTTTAATGAAAAGTAATTAAGGATAAGCTGACAAAATCATTATCCATCAGGATAGTATATTTTCGAATCTAACAGGATGTATTCATGTTAGGAAGAATTCCTTTCATTTGTGTTATGTCTTGTTCATTTTTACTACAGGCCTGCCTGGTTTGAACTGAATCAAGTAGGACCAGTTAGAGTCTATGCTCTTGTGCCTATAAAATATATAAGATTTTGTTTGTAAAACTTTTTGTCTGGAAAATCTTATCACTGTCTATCTTGAAGCATTCTGGTGTATGCAAAACACCTTAATTTAAATTCCATATTACCCGATTGTTTCTAAGACTGTTAAGAAGTTTTTTCAGTGATGTAAACGCTTGGGAATCACATTTAGGAAGAATTGGAATGATGATAAAATTTGAAATCTTGAGGCTTGTGAATAACATTTAGGAAGAGTTAGAATGATGATAAAATTTGAAATCTTGAGGATTGGAGCTTTTATAAATGGATTTTTGCCTACATTTGATACACTTTTTGAACATTTTTGGGTTAAATTAGCTTTTTTTTTTTTTTAACATTTCACTTGATTAAGGATTGATTTGAGTTCCAAGTTTGACAAGGCAGTAGGTCTGCATAGATTGCCTTCTGTCTTGGCAGACAAATCACCATTGAGTAAGTTTCACTATTTTATGTGTTAATGATTCTTAACAACAAAAAATTTTGAAGTCTTTATTTTGTAAGATTATATAAAGATGAAGAAAGAAATTTTAAGTGAAAATGATAAGACCAAGCAAATGTTTATTAGTCCAATTGTTTTTCTTTTTATCTTGCAGCAACGCACCTCTTGCTTTTTCCTCCAAAGTATGTTATGTTAAGTTTCGTGATCCATCAAGTGTTGGCGTGGCCCAGCATCTAACTAACACGGTTTTTATTGACAGAGCTCTGATAGTTGTTCCTTGTGCAGAAGGTTGGTATCTCACTTTTTTTTCCTGTTATTTTAATTTCTGTCCTGTATGTTATTGCCTTTAGCTTTCCTAGAAATTGGCAAGTAGACAATACTCTGGTGTATGTGTGAAAGTAAGAATGAAATTTGGAGAAGGTAAACATTTTTACCTAGTAGTAATATTAAAATGGTTAATTTATGAGTTACGTACATTTGAGACTGTACAACTTAACGTTCATTAATTGGCTTCCAGTTTGCTTTGGCTTTCTGTAGTCAATTTGCAGATTGTAGAGAAAGCTTTCTGAAATTAAAAAAAGGGTTGATATGGGAAATTATTTTAAATGCATAAAAAAATTTACCTTATGTGTTCAATGTTAATACTGTTACAAATGAAAACAGTGTACACATTTTGGCAATTGGGATTAAGTGATATTTATAAGATAAATATTTGTAATTTATAATCTTAAGGTAATTTACCTTAATTGTTATGAGATCATTATTTTCAGTGTAATTGCTATGCAACTGGAATTTATTTTTTTCTTTTATTGGCCTCAAAAAGGGGCAAGAGGGGTACGAGAAAAAAGAGGAAAGCAATTTTCCAAAGCCTCCATCACGGAGGTAGTTGTTGAAAATTGAAACGAAGGTCTGATAGTATCCATTAAATTTTATGACTTAAACTGCCTTAATAACTAATTATTACTAATATTTTTTAGTAACTTCTATTTACAGAGCCACGCACGTATAATAGACTGTGCTGAATTTTGACACTTCTGGTGTGTAATTAACTTTTGTTCAGAGCACTGACTAGCATATGTACAGGAGTTTAGAATTGGGTTATTATAAATTAAAATGTCTTTAAGTGTATTTTCTTGGGTGGATGATTGTAACTTAACTGTTTTAAACATAAAAGTTTATGGGGAACAGTTTGATAGTCTTTCATATGTAATTTTTAAAACCTCTTTTAGTGGTCAGGCTAACATTAAAATAACAATCTATAATAAGCAGTTTGCTGCACTTTAGAGGTTTTATGTTTATTTCAGAATGCCTGCTCTGGGATGTCAAAAAATTACAGTCTACTACAGTGAGTACTAAGCTGGTATTTTTGAAGTCCCAGAATAGGAAATTCTCAATATTTTTCAGATAAATTTGGAAGTGTCTTTCCCATGCTTGGGGGTTAGAGTTGGTAGGAAAGATAAAAATGGATTAAAGTTAATTATTGGCTAAATATGTCCTTATCTGCTGATCTGTAAGGCTACAGTTAGCCCCAAATTGGTAAGGTGATGAGAAAGGAGCTGGTTAATGGTTTCGTTCTACATACTTTGTAGTAAAATTTCATACTGAGAAACTGCATGGGGAAAAAAAAAATCAGGTAAAGGTTGATTAAACTAGAATATTAATTATATCAGAAAATTAATACCACCAGTAACACAGGATCTTTTATTATGTTATTAGCATGTTACTGAATTGGAAGGAAGAATTTTATCAGTCTTGCTTGGTTGGGCCCTGCTATATTCCCATAGAATCTTTCATATATCTGAGAAGTCCTACTGTGGTTTGTTATGAATGTTCAAGATTATGGGCTTGTAGATGTCCCTTTAATTGTTTATTTTACTTGATAGAGATGAATAAATGCACATTCAGATATACCTGTTTAATATTTTTAATATTACAACTTGGACAGTTTTACTGTTTTTGAACATGAAAAGTTAAGCATACTTTTATTGGAATTTGGTTATAAGTAAGTAAATATTTTAAAACACTAACCTACAATTGGTATCGGTAAAACATTCAGATACACATTTTTCATTAGTTGTATTAAATACAGCACAGATGAATTTATGGAACCTGGAGAATTTCACAGTGAGCTGTTTAAAGTCGGATTATGCACTACAAGCAGAGAAATAGTGCATTATTTTACTAAAAAAGATAGCAGTGAGTGTGAAATAACCAAAGAAAAGTATTCCAGTGGAGTAAGTTCTGTAAGAGGAAGATGTACTGTTGTGCTGTAGGCAAGCAGTGTTCTGTTGACCTCACTGGCTACATCCTATCCTTGATGTTGAACAAACAGCATCATCACATAAGTGAGAAATACCATAGAAAAAAATTTAAGTTTTTTCAGTTTCTTCAAATTGCTGTTTTTTAGTACAGACAGTAATGTGAGATTATCCTAAGCTGTAAAAGTAACATTTGATGTGTAACAATTTCATGCATATTAAGCATTAGCCTTTGTTAATAAAACATGCCATTTCAAAATAAAATATGCTTTCATTATACTTGTCCAAATATGACCTCTTTTTGTTGTTGCGTGCATTTCAGATTTCTTTTTATAAATGTTAACACGTAGAAAAAGATAAGGTCAAACATAACAAGGGTGTCAGCCTAATCATCAGTCATAACTTTATGTCCACATTTTCTGGTAGATGGATTTTGACTATTAATTTGGTTTTGTATGTTTTCTCTATGTGATATTTGTGCATTATTAGATGACTAGACTGGCCAAGGCAGACCTGTTACACTTGCCTGAGTTAGGCATTGTTTGCCATGCCACTAAACCTGCCGTCAAGTGAAACCTTCATTGGGGAAATGAGATCGGAGTCTGAACCGCAGAAGATGGACGCCCTGTCTCTGTTTTTTATTGTTTTACTTTAATTTCATTTCTTTTTCTTTATTTTGTCCCCTTTTTTGTTTTGTTTTTGTTTTTGTTTTGTTAAATCTCTTTCACTTTAACTTGTGAGCTGGTTTTCCAGTTCTTTGTAAATGGTATTTCATTAAGGGTTCATAACGTGTTGCAAATTATATTGGGAGATGATTAGCAGAGTTCAACCTTAAGATAAAGCAAATTTTCATGTGGTAAATTAGGATACAGTGTTGTGAAGCTCAGTGTGAGTCTTAATTCGTGTGTATGGACTGCTAAGGTACATTTTGTTCTTTAAACATTAAAACACTGCTAAGTATCTCAGGAACACTTTCTGATCTCAGCGCAGCATTTTTCTAGTTCTTTTTCCCCCTAGTCTACATCTCTCATAAAAACTGATAGCTCCTAATTTTTGTCCTTCCCTCTGCAATTTTATGCATACAAAAGCATCAAGGAAAATAAGTAAATACAACTATCTGGGAGTAGAGAAGAGCCTTTTATTTTTGTGATGGTTATTTATTATATAACTTATTTCCTTGACTTAACAAAGACTTTATTGCCTATGTGGGGAATGGATATTTGAGAAACTTACTTATTTGCATGTGTGTTTTTGTTAGCGTGATTTTTTTTGTTGAATATTCTTTGGAGGTTACTAGCTTCTACATGGATTCTGAGATTAGGACTAAAACTTTAATACTGTGAGAGATGTTTTCCTCAGTGACTTTGAGGAGTATAGTTTGGGAAAAATGCTAAATGCTTATTTGTTTTATACTTTTATAAACCCTGTTATTTGGAGGGTAAATTTGGTAGAATTCTATCTTGGAAATTAAGTGATGCAGCTTTTTCTTAAAGTACTTTCACCATTACCATTAGGTAATTAGAATAAGTATATAGAGTAATTAGAATGGTAATTAACAGTTAATTTATTTAAAAATGTGCTTACAGTGGAGTTATACATTTATAGTAGTTTATTACTCTTGTGAAAGGTAGTGAGAGAGTCTGACAACCTATTGATATTTTAAGCCAAAAGTGAAAGATTTCATAATACTGAGTAATCAACTTTTGACTGGTGTTGAATACTCTTTTTGTTTGTGTAGTCTTTCTACACTGTCTTCAATGGGAAGTTTTGCTTATTAATGGACAAGTAATACTAAATTTGGAACATTATTAGATTAGAACTCTTAGTTTTTTTAGGTGCATATTTTAAGGTAGTGAAGATGGAGTTTATCTCAAAACCTCACCAAGAATGTTTAGGTTTTACAAACTTTTTAAGATAATTTATAACAGAAAAACAGGTGAAATCAATATAAATAGTATAGTATATATGTGGGTATATATAAATATGTGTGTTAATACCAATAACTAATACATATAAAACAGATTATTGTTATTTGACGTTTTCAATAAGGCCTGCTTGCCTTTTGTTTATGCATGTTAAGAAATCTGTTCTCCAGAATTTATACTGAAATAATAAAATAACTTTGGTTTTGAAATTAGTAAAGTAATATAAACTTAGATGCTGTAAAGTTAGAAAGTAGTAGGCATTTGCTAAAACTAATTAAATGTAATTTTTATTTGCTTCCTAATAAATAAGCCACAGCCATTATTTAAATAAAGTTTTCAATTTTGAATTGAGTTCCATCCATGTTTAGAGATATATTCAGATAATATTGTTTAGGGATTTACTTTACACATCTGGTTGTTCATATAAATTTTTACAACTGAAACCAGGCATGGTGCTTGTGGAAATTTACTGCATATGCTATATTTCAGTTTAGCATGATTTTGTGCATTGTCTTTTAAAACACTTTTGGAGAATTAATAATGGAAATGCTTCACCAGCTAGTACATGAGTATTCTAAATATATCCACATGTAGTCAACTATTTAAGATTTTTTTTTTTTTGCCTAAGAAGATAAGGAAAAATAACGTGAAAGTTGCAGTCCTTATCAGAAGTAATTGATTAGAATTCAGCAGCGAATATGACAAATCATACTTACTTCAGAGTAAGTTTTTCATTTTTTTAGGTTGTAGGGTTTTTTTTCCTTCTTAGTGTTATTAGATTATTTTAGTGCTACTCTTGTTATTAGGTGGTTAAAATGTTTATAAGCAAGCTTTAAAGCATTCACCTCCCCCTTTAGATAAGTATACATAAGTTTGTTCTAAAAGTTAGTATTTTAAGAAGTTTTTTGAAAAAGGGAACTTTTTTTTTCCCCTAAAAATTGTTTTAGCAGTTTTCCAAGGCATATTTTTTGGAACTGAATTTCTCATTAGGCATCGCTGATGTTGGTGAGATGCCTTATTAGCTGTATGGATGTAGGCTTCCTTTTACATTAAAGTTGATTACATGAAGTAAGTTTTTGTTTTCTATTTGAAATTAAATGGAATCTATTGGAGGGTTATCAGAATTTGTTTGCATCACAAATAGGTAGTTTCAGTAACAGAATAGGGGCACTCATTAAGAAACAAATTTCAATTGGCACATATTTGTTTTTTCTTTTTTTTTTTTGACTAATTTGGTTATTTGCCATTTCTGGGGATTAAACTTTAAAAAATGTTCTTCTTTTCTGTATCTGATGTTCTGTGTGCTATTAGTGATGCAGCCAACACGAACGGTTGTCATGTGTAACACAACTTTCGATCACCGCGAAAACACCGTCCTGGGAAAGCGTCCATGCTTGATATCGTTTGGTTCATGAACATTAAGTTTCCAGTACAGGTGACCCATAGCTCAAAGTGTTAAATAATTGTCTACATTATTCAGTTTTTAAAATAATATTCCATTAATGAGATTGTTAATATTTGAAGTTTTGCTCACTTTTATTTTTCCTAGTAGAGCAGGATAAAAGGAAAGACTTAAGTTCTTATTTATTTCTTTATATGGATCTGATAGATAGATTCATTTATTATTATTATTTTTTAACTGCAAGGGTAATTGTAAAATCGTAGTGTAAAGTTTGTGTGGTGTTTCTGCTTTCTGTAATGTTTGGAACTTGCCTCTGCAGGTAAAATCCCAGAGGAATC
The DNA here is from genome assembly GCF_049354715.1 of Callithrix jacchus. Lineage (NCBI taxonomy): Eukaryota > Metazoa > Chordata > Mammalia > Primates > Cebidae > Callithrix > Callithrix jacchus. The sequence goes on along the minus strand of NC_133503.1, from coordinate 143,350,216 downwards.
CAAAGCCCTTTCTTTATTGGCTCCTGCTCCAACCATGACAAGTCTGATGCCTGGTGCAGGATTACTTCCAATACCAACCCCAAATCCTTTGACTACCGTAAGTACTATAAGCCCTCTTACGAAAGAGGTGAACATTAAACTGTAACCAGTTGAATAGAGAATTTAGAAAATTATTTACATTTGGATTTTTTTTTTTTTAATGGAGAGGACTTGAAATCATTTAAGTTTTTTTCCACTTTATCATTGACTTCAACTGCGTTTTGGATTTACTCCTGAAGTATGGATTTATTTAAATTTGAGAACTCTATTATTCATTAGAAAATCAGTTATTAAAACTCAGTATTTTAGATAGTATGGAGGATCTAGGTAACTATTTCTCAGTTAATGAGGACTAAATCTCTTTAAAATACGTGAAATGATCCACAACTTTGGTAATGGGAAAAAGTATCTCAGCGAAGCCTTTGTCTGATACTGAGAAAATATAACAAGGTGAAAACATGGCAAATATGTTTTTCTGTTAGCTATGCAGGATTAAGTCATAACTTATTAATGCCTCCTTTGTGATTTCCAAGTGGGATTAAAAAAGGATATTACTAATACTGGCTCTTGGTTTTTGTTTAAAAAAATCTGGCCATATTTATTTTAAAAGAAGTGCCATTTTTCTTCAAAAACTAACATAAAACAAAATATAAAGCTTGCCTAAATTGGAAGTTGAATCCAGCTTTGTCTTGTTAGATAAGGAGTGAACTAATAAATGTGCTATGTGTTTATGGTTAATTTATCTAGATTTTAAAAGTGGTTTCTGAAACTGTGAAGTGCAAAATTACAGATTTGTAGTTTTACATAACATTGCTATGCTAAAGACCTGCGTTCTGATTTTTTGGGGGAAATGTTATTTAATTAAACTTAGGTGTAAAGGAACAGAATGGTAGTCAGTATGGTTGAAGTATAGTGAGGATCATGAGTGTTTGAGATTGAAGGGGATAGATAGGACACAGATTATGGTAGGGCTTTTTAGACCATGTAAAGTGGTTTGAATTTTATTCTTAAGGTAATTAGAAACCATTGATGGGTTTTAAGCAGGGTTATGACATGATTGGACATGTTTAAGAAAGATCAGATTGGCTGCTGTGACAGTAAGTGATGTTGATTTCATAAACTTGTGTTTTCACCTTTAGGAAGTGCCATTACTTAACAGTTGTTAAATATTAGTAGTTCCATACTGTATTTGTTGCATATATGGTCATTAATGGTCATTATGTTCTCTAATAGCATAAGTGGAAATGAAAAGAGTGTCTTTTTTTTCTTGAAAGCTCTTGAATTCTGTATTTGTGAATTCACTTAGTAGGTAAAAATTTTTTTGAGATCCCCAAATCAACACTTGCAGCGCTTTTGTGGTCATTTGTGGACATACACAGAGTGCTGAAAAATTTGAGTCCGTCTAGTTGCATGTTCGCATAGGAGGTCAAAATCTTGTTTTGGCACTCAGGCTGTAAACAAGCATGCAGTCTGTTTAGGGCTTTGTTTTTTGAATTGTGCTTTTTGTTGGTGATTTTGCTGTTAATGTTGGCCCACAAGTATAGTGCTAAAGTGCTGTGTAGTGTTCCTAAGTGCAGGAAGATTGTGAAGTACCTCATGGTGAAAATTAAATACATGTATTAGGTAAGCTTCATTTAGACCTGAGTTATAGTGCTGCTGGCTGTGAGTTCAGTGTTAATGAATTGGCAATATATGGTAGCTAAGGTGTCTTTAAACAGAAGCACATATAAAATAAGGTTAAACATTTTATTAGTTAATGTAAATGTGAACAGAGGCTTGTAGGAATTTCGTACTGTATTTTCCCTGGGAATAATTGTTCAATATTTAATAATTCATTGTTTGTGGAAACTTTGTAGAACATAGCTACCTCAAATAATGAGAAACTGCCTGTTTTTAGGGTCAAGTTTAAAAGTGGCTAAAATATCCAGACAAGAAATATATTTCAAATTACATTTAAAACAAATGTGACCTTATTTTAATAAGTCAGACATACAAAGTTCGGAGTCCCTAGTCTCCTTTCATCCTGGTTGAGTTAGTTCATTCTTTTCCAGATTAGAGAATGGTGATTTTGGTTACTAATAGAAAATATGTGTTTTGTGTTTTTTTTTTCTTCTTTCAATAGCTTGGTGTTTCACTTAGCAGTTTGGGAGCTATACCAGCAGCAGCACTAGACCCCAACATTGCAACACTCGGAGAGATACCACAGCCACCACTTATGGGAAATGTGGATCCTTCCAAAATAGATGAAATTAGGAGAACGGTTTATGTTGGAAATTTGAATTCCCAGGTAACTAATTTATGAAGAAACAAAGCAGTAGCCCTTATTCTTTTTCTCTTCTTAAAAATCCTGTCAGTGGATACAGTGATGTTTACCTGATTTTTAAAAATGAATATATTTTATCAAAGTGTCACTTTGTTTCCTTAGACAACGACAGCTGATCAACTACTTGAATTTTTTAAACAAGTTGGAGAAGTGAAGTTTGTGCGGATGGCAGGTGATGAGACTCAGCCAACTCGGTTTGCTTTTGTGGAATTTGCAGACCAAAATTCTGTACCAAGGGCCCTTGCTTTTAATGGAGTTATGTTTGGAGACAGGCCACTGAAGTAAGAAATCCTAAACAAAGAAATTTTAATTATTTTGAAAAAATTTAAAGTATTTTTGATGTAATTAAGGCTTTTTTTTTTTCTTTTTAATAGTAATTGGCAATTTGTGGAAAGGAAGACTTTGTGTTAAGTATAAATGAAATACCTGCGATACTTACCATTTTAGTCTTTAAATTCCTTTATTTAGAGACATTTATTTTCTCATTTTCTGTTTTCTAGGGTCTAATTCAATGTTTACATTATTTATGTACCCTGCATAATGGTTGTAGGTCTTTTTACTAATAAGTCAGGTTGGTTTTTTGTTATGACTCTAGACTAATTGGGCAACTTAACATGTGGGCTTAATTATAGTACTGCCAGTAATAACTGGTAAATTCAAAATCTACAGAAGGAAATTATAAGTGCCTAGAAATGTTTTAAACCAGACATTTTGACTTTTAAAGTTTGCTTATATCCTTGTTGGTAAAATGTTGATATAGCCTTTGAGATACTCCAGATCGGAAATTCTATTTTCATGCAGATTATTGAGGCAAATAGAGTTTTGCTTGAATTTCATAAATTGCTTTAGTTACACAATTTGATAGGATTTTTCTGTTGAAGAATAAGTAACTATTTTTAGTGGATACTTATCTTCCAAGTGTGGAAGAGGTAAAGCAAGACACATAACATCCATTCATGTGCATCAGAGAAGTCACTCTTACCTGTAGAGGAAGAGTTTTATCAGATACCTTGCACATTCAAAGCTGTTTCTGACTCAGCCATGGTTCAAGGTTGGTTAAAAAGGTGTACATAATATAATAATATACACATACCTTTCCTTTCATTCTTCTAGAGTGTACAGGGTATCAATAAGATCTTTTGATCTGAAAATAGAAATGATTTCATTTTCATATTGGTATCAACATTTTAATTATTTTAATTTTAAGCTATGGAAAAGCACTTAATCTAGTCTGTTTGAATTAAGTTAGCTAGGGTTCAATTTTTCTTTTTTTCCTGCTTTTGGTTGTATTATCAAGGAATGATAGGAAATGGAGATGAGAAATTAATCATGGTTTTGAGGTTGCTTTTGGTTGTTCCGTATTTAGCTATATCATTCTTAATGTGCTTCTGAGATGTCCTCAAATTTATAAATATGTGTATCATATAAACATTTGTTTCGTGTTTTATAAAATGTGGTGTGTATTTGTGATATGCTAATATTTTTAATTTAGAATAAATCACTCCAACAATGCAATAGTAAAACCCCCTGAGATGACACCTCAGGCTGCAGCTAAGGAGTTAGAAGAAGTAATGAAGCGAGTACGAGAAGCTCAGTCATTTATCTCAGCAGCTATTGAACCAGGTAAGGCCATAATGTTATTACATAGGTCATGGTTTAAAGACCATAGAATCTTAGAACTGGAAGGAATTTTAGAAATCATTTTGTTTAGTCACTTCATTTTATGAACAAGAAGACTGAAACTCAAGAAATAGTAAGTAGCATACTCGTGAAAAAACAGCACAAATCTTAGCCTTTCGCGTGGTACTGAATTGAGGCACTTTAGTCTGAGCTAATCAGCTCTGTATTTTCATAGCAAAATCAGTGCTCAAAGGTGATTTGCTGAAAGCAAAAATGTTATTGTAAGGGTGAAAAGTAAATATATGTAAAATGTTATGATACAGCAGGTTTACTTTTCCTCAAAATTTTACTTTTAAAAATAGAAAAGAGAGCCCATGATTTAGAAAAAAATACAGATACTGTGTTTTAGCAAGGTAAAAAGGAACAGCTATTCAAACTTTTGTGTTGCTAATGAAAATAATTTAAAAACCCATTCTAAAAACATCTAGGTGGTTTACATTTGAGCAGATTTCTAAATCAACACTCAGAATTTAAGCTTCAATTCTAGCAGAATAAATGGAGAAAGGACTTAAAATCACTGTCACAGGAATTGCAGACATGTTATAATCGTACGTTACGGCAGCAACAAAATATTACGAACAGCTGTTTATAATAATCTGGTTTATATGTACTGCTGCAGGGTGGCTGCACTCAACGAGTTTATGCAATGACTTTCTTGGATGTTTCTGAAGGAGGAGGATGTACAGAGAGTAGGCCCCTTGCACTATATGTGGTACATTCCACTTGTGCCTGATTATTAACTGGGATCTTTAATTGTTCTGAGCTTACACTGCAAAGTGGTTTTTTCCTCCCAGAGTCTGGAAAGAGCAATGAAAGAAAAGGCGGTCGATCTCGTTCCCATACTCGTTCAAAATCCAGGTCTAGCTCAAAATCCCATTCTAGAAGGAAAAGATCACAATCAAAACACAGGTGAGAATTTCTGTTGTTATGTTTAAATTTTATTTTAGTTTTGTATTTAAAATATTAAACATTTTTGAGTTTTTGTCAAAATATCAGAATTTAGAAATTTCAGTAGTGTACACCTGAAGTGTGATTACCATTAAATATTGTTCTAATTGTAATACTGTAGTTGAGAATGAAATTTTGTCTAATGATATTTAATTTTTAAATATGTGACTTATAGTTATTTTTAGAAGTTAGTTTTGTGTCCAAAGATACTCTCTTCCAGATTTTTCTAAGAGTAAACTAGACCTTACATAGAAGTGACAAAAGTTGTTTTCATTCTTCATATTGAGAAAAGGGAACATATTTAAGTTGCAGCTTTTTTGTTTTCTTTCTCCAGTCCACTCCAGGTCTGGGGAGCACCATCCCAGATCTTAGTTTCAAGCAGTTCCCTATTTTCAGTACCGTGTATCCAATGCAACATTTTGAGTCCTTGGTATTACTGGTGTTAAGAGCCTCCTCTGCCCACTTTTGGACCTGAAACCCAGGAGTAACTTGCAGTTTCGGCTTCAGTTGTAGTACTTTGCTTAAGCTGTGTTTGTCTTATTTTTGATCATAGCTTTATCCTTTTGATTTTCCTTATCAGTCATTTCTTTGTCTTTGGTATAAAGAGGACCTCAAAATGCAAACTTGGCAATACCATTTTGATTGGAAGTACCCTAAAGATCGTTACTAAAGTTACAAATGTTGTTGTCTTTTTTAAGGTATGAAGGGGGCTGTTGAAATATGAAAGGATGTATAGTGGATCCTAATTGCATGTTATGTGTACATATGTATCTCTTGAGAGAGCAGGGAGGGAAGAGTATTTGTGCATATTGTTAGGGGTTTTAAAGAAAGGGAAAGGATTTGGGGGAGGGAAAAAAGGAACCAGTTTGTTGTGTATTATTTTACCAGCAGACTTAGTTTGCTTTGTTCTTTTTTTGTTGTTGTTGTTACTGATCAAGGAGATTCAAAGAATGAGGAAAATAGTATGTTCTTTCTTAGATTCTAGTATCTGGTGTATACTTGTCTATTCTTACTTTGCAAAAATCTCCTTTGGAATATGGTTTTACTGCCTTTATTCAAGGTCTTACCGTAAGGCACTTTCAGAACCAAGTGAAGGAGGTTGCTGCATGTATAAGAAATAAGGCAGTGCAGCAGAAGCCAGTATCAGGAAAGGAAGGTGGAACAGAAGTTGCAGTGGTACTAGACTATGGATATTTCCATATATTGACAGGATGTGGTGTGGGTAAAGGAGATCAAGGAAAAATAAAATTAGGCTGAAGAGTAATATTACAACTTCCTTTCTGAGGAAGACCAATGACCTGAATCTCATATTGTGTTGATTGTAAGAGAGAGCTAATGTCCAAGACTGGAACAAGCCAAAACTTGATGATTAATAACATTGTCGTTTCTTTGATGATCTATGTGAAGTTTTATGTGCTTTTTGAAATTATAGCAAATAATTTTGCTGTCTACTTTAAGGTTTTTGTTTTAAGTATATTCAGGTATTTCTCCCCTCCAAGGGTTAGTGGGGGAGAAGTTATACATTCTAAATTGAAATTTGTTGATCAGCATTCTTATTTATGAGAGTATTTTTGTGTAGCTCTGTCTAAACAAATGTACCCAAAATGTTCAGGTAGCATTAAAAATTGTGTGCATTTCTTTGTTTCGTTTTTTTTTTTTTTTTGAGATGTAGTCTCAGTCTGTTGTCCAGGCTGGAGTGCTGTGGCATGATCTCGGCTCACTGCAACCTCCACCTCCAGGCTCAAGTGATCCTCCTACCTCAGCTTCCCGAGTAGCTGAGATCACAGATGTGTACCACCACGCCTGGCTAACTTTGTATTTTTTGTAGAGACTGGGTTTCATCATGCTGCCCAGGTTGGTCTCGAACTCCTTAGCTCAAGTGATCTTCCTGCCTTGGCCTCCCAAAGTGCTGGGATTACAGGCATGGTATATATGTTCTTAACTGGCATGTATGCATACATACATATTTTTGTCAGCATATTCTGGTTTTGTATGCATGTGGAAGCATGTAGCCTTAAGTTCATGAACAAATACAAAAGAGGATGACTTCTCTATAAACGAGAAAAAAAAAATCCCTTACCTAAAAACACTTAACTTAAAGATTCTGACCTGGAAGGATCTGCTATCCCCCAGAAATCAGGGAGGGGCTGATAAGCCTTTCTTGACTTTTCTTCCTGTGCTAGTGGGAGTTGATGCCCTTGGGTCTCGCCCTGACCTGTTAGACTTAGCAGGAGTGTGGGTTGCAAGAACCCTTTAACTTAAAGGGCCACCTTCTACTTTTTCACTGTTTTCACATGCTTCTAGAGTCATGCTTCCTGCCTCCCAGCCCTTCCCCACAACCTTTCCCTGTTCCTTCCCCTTTTTAGGTAAGAGAGAGGAAGGGGTTTCTTGTCACTATGACCTTGTCTAGGATTAGGGAAGTATGTTTCCATTTTGTCCAAGTTTTGATGTCGGTTTTATTTATTGAGACATAGAAAAGATGGATAGTACTATAATTGTTATAATTTCAAATAACCTTTATAGATTAGCACAGGAACTATAAGCCATTTTATAATGTTTTAATGGAAAACTGATTTACAAATGAACTCTGAGGCAACATAATGGTAAGTTGCTGTTTATTTACAGTTTAATTTAAAAATATGATTTTGCATTCAGAATAATACAATTTCTCATTAAAAATGAGAGCTACTAATGATAAATCTTTAGTTAGATTAGATCTGCTTTTGACTACTTTTAGCATTTTTTTTTTTTTTTTTCCGATTGAGACAGAGTCTTGCTCTGTTGCCAGGTTGGAGTGCGGTAGCACAATCTTGGCTGACTGCAATCTTAGCCTCCCGGGTTCAAGCAGTGCTCCTGCCTCAGTCTCCTGAATAGCTGGGACTACAGGCACGTGCCACCATGCCTGTTTTATTTTTGTACTTTTAGTAGAGATGGGGTTTCCACATGTTGGCCAGGATGGTCTCAATCTTTTGACCTCGTGATCTCCCCACCTCAACTTCCTAAAGTGCTGAGATTATAGGTGTGAGCCACCACACCTGACCTACTTTTAGCATTCTTAATCAGAAAAATACTAGTGGGTAAGATTGACATGAAAATATTAATGTCACAGTTAAAATGTAATAATTACTCTTAGGCACTGTCTTTTGCTCAGCTACAGGGTAAGGTTGGAAGCCAGGTGATCAGTGTTTTTTATTATTAACGTATTTATGAGAGCCATTATTAATTTTTTTAAATAAGTTTTTTGTTTCAAGTTGGAAAAATTGCTTTGAGGAAAGCAGATTATATTTTTAGCAAGGACAAGTTAAAATAGAAATCTTACAGTAAGACTTTTTATTAAGTATGTAGAAGCAAAGGCACTTTAAAAGATTACCCTATGTGGGGATCTGTAAATGGACTAATAGTGTTCTCAGTTTTGCAGTTTTGCCTTAACATCTATTCATTAACCTTCATGTCGCTTAAATTACTAGTGATAAAGATTTCAGCAAGCTATGAATTATCTTCGGGTATTAAAAATGTGGTATGTGATTTCTTATCTGGGGTCTTTGGAAAAAAAATGTGTTGAATTAAATGAGGCTAAAAAATATTTATGATAGAAGACAATTGTATATTATTATTACTATTATCATTATTTTTTCAGATGGAGTCTTACTCTGGTCAGGCTGGAGTGCAGTGGTACGATCTCATCTTACCGCAGCCTCAGCCTCCCAGGCGATTCTCCTGTCTCAGCCCCCTGAGTAGCTCCCACCCTGGTGGCACCTGCCACCAGGCTCAGCTAATTTTTATATTTTTAGTAGAGATGGGTTTCACCATGTTGGTCAGGATGGTCTCAATCTCTTCTTGACTTCGTGATCTGCCCACCTTGGCCTCCCAAAGAACTGGGATTACAGGTGTGAGCTACCATGCCTGGCCAATTGTATATTATTTTTAAAGACAAATAGTAGATGACTAGTTTAAATGGAAATTAGCTATTGGAATTTTGATTTGTAATGTTGGTTAATGTTCAGTCAACATTTTGACTAACTGAAAAATGTGTTTAAAAACAAAAATCCAAGATTTTTGTTATTGCCTGGAGGTTTTCCTGATTTCAAAGCATCCCGCAAGCATGGTCTTTTTCTTTTTTTTGAGATGGAGTCTCACTCTGTTTCCCAGGCTGGAGTGCAGTGGCATGATCTCGGCCCACTGCAACCTCTAACCCCTGGGTTCAAGTGACTGTCCCACCTCAGCCTCCTGATTAAGCGAGACTACAGGTGCATACCACCATGCCCAGCTAATTTTTACATTTTTAGTAGAGATGGGGTTTCACCATGTTGGCAAGGATGATTGACCTCTAGTGATCTGCCTGCCTTGGCCTCCCAAAGTGCTGGGATTACAGGCATGAGCCACTGTGCCTGACCCAACTCTATGTATTTCTTTTACTGATATTTGCTCTAACTTAATTTATTAAAACATGACTATCAAGATGAGTTTTAACTGTATAAAGCATACTTATGGAAGTTCATTCAGCTTCCTTGGAATACATACATAAGGATCTAATTTAAAGTTACATATATGTTAACTTTTAATGGTGATGACATTGAGAAGTTAAGTGTTTTAAACATTTACTCTGTGCTAGAGAATACTGCGCAGTTTCACATATATCATCAGTTTTAATCCTAATGGCAGCCCTAAGAGATGTAGGTATGGTTCCTACTCCACTTTATAGAGGAGGTTAACTGACTAGCCAGAGTTCTCACAGGTAGTGTGTGACATTCAGAGCCAGATTGTCAGACTCCAAAGCTGTTGAATCTAATCACTTTGCTATTTTAAGTTGTGTGCATCTATTTTGTTACATTTTAATAAGTAGTTCCTAGGATACCTCATTGTGAAAAAAAATCACATTCTCAAAAAATTCCAAAGTGAGAAAGGGGGCCTGGTCAAAATTGTAGTAACAGTTACTTTTCCTACAATTAAACATTACCTGCAGTTAAAGGTTTCTTTTCATATAGGTTGAGACTCAAATTTGAAAATCTAAAATCCAAAAGGCTTCAAAATCCAAAACTTTTTTAACGCTTTCATGATGCTCAAAGGAAATGCTTGCTTGGAGCATTTTGGATTTTTTAGTTGTGCTTTTGGGATGCTCAGCCGGTCGTGTGTGTGTGTGTGTGTGTGTGTGTGTGTGTGTGTGTATAATGCAAATATTCCAAAATCTCCCAAACTGTGAAATTCAAAACACTTCTGGTTCTAAGCATTTCAGGTAAGGATACTCAACTGTTAGCTATGATTATAGTTACCGCTATGAATCAAGGCATTGCAAATCCAATATTTGATTATATCTAGTTTTAACTTACAAGTAATGATTTTTATTTTCCTGTCACAGTAGCTCCGTCATTAGTACTGTGCTTCCTTATATATTCTTCTTGTTTGTTACGAGAAACAGTACACATTCACAGGAACTATTGAACCATGTAACCACTACTCCTTGTCATGATGTGTTATGACCAGGTTATGTGCAAGTCAACAGGGAAAAATCTTCTGTACTAATTTGAGGCATAAAATGACTAGCAAAAGAAAACCACATCTGAAAATATACAGAATAACTGTTAAATTCTTTGTTTCTATCTCTGTTCTAGACAAGGAAATATCCTGTAAAGTTTCCAGTAGACGTATTTCAGATTTTGTAACTATTATTTAAGAGAAAATTTTAAAATATTGTTAGATACTGTTAGGATAGATTTTAAAGTTTCTTGTCTGAAAGATGTTAATTCTTAAAAGTTGAAATTCTAAGAATAAGTTTTGCTATTCTAACAATTTGTTATTCCTTAGGAGTAGATCCCATAATAGATCACGTTCGAGACAGAAGGACAGACGTAGATCTAAGAGCCCACATAAAAAACGCTCCAAATCAAGGGAGAGACGGAAGTCAAGGAGTCGTTCACGTTCACGGTAAGTTTTAAATAAACGAAAAATAATTTTCTTTTTCCTCTGAGTCCTATTAGTGCAAAGGGATAATATTTTAATTGGCTTCATTTGTTAAAAATCTGTTGTGGTTTAGGTTTTTAATGAGAGAAATTAAACTTTTTATCTTATTGTTTTAGTAATCTAGGATTAAAATCTAGGATTAATATTGATTGCCATTGATTTGAATCTGATGTCTGTGTGACTCATGAGGTTTCCAGACTACTCAATTCAGCTTGTGTAATATAATAGCCTTGTTAGCAGCTTCTTGTACACCTGAGCCATATAAAAATTTATATGTAAATGTTTGTAGCTACTATAAATTGTTTTGTGTTGGTAATTGTGGGAGAGGTCTTTTTGTAGGAGGTAGAATCATTTTAGTTACAAATTTATGTATTTTTGTTTTTAAAGGGACAAGAGAAAAGACACTCGAGAAAAGATCAAGGAAAAGGAAAGAGTGAAAGAGAAAGACAGAGAAAAGGAGAGGGAAAAGGAGAGAGAGAGGGAAAAGGAACGTGAAAAAGAAAAGGAACGGGGTAAAAACAAAGATAAAGACCGGGACAAAGAACGGGAAAAGGACCGGGAAAAAGACAAGGAAAAGGACAGAGAGAAAGAACGGGAAAAAGAGCATGAAAAGGATCGAGACAAAGAGAAGGAAAAGGAACAGGACAAAGAAAAGGAACGAGAAAAAGACAGATCCAAAGAGATAGATGAAAAAAGAAAGAAGGATAAAAAATCCAGAACACCACCCAGGAGTTATAATGCATCGCGAAGATCTCGTAGTTCCAGCAGGTTTGAGAATGCTTAATTTTTACCGAGGGGTTTGCTGATGATAATTGGAAACAAATTTTTACGGAGAGAGAAAAGTTACTCTATGCAAATGGAACCTATAAAGTAATATAAGAGCATTTTCTTCTAATTTCAGAGTAGACATTTCTCTAGCAGAGGGAGTGCCAGTTGAATCTGTGTGGAGAAACAGATGATACTGGCCAACATTATTTGAAAAGTTTTAGCTATTCTTTGTAACAACTATTGTAACAGAATATTAGTAATTGTTATTTTCTTAGAGGGTAGGATGGCAGGGAAAGATAGTTTTTTAAAAAGCACATTGGGGCTGGGTGCTGTGGCTCACGCCTGTTGGGAGGCCGAGGTGGGCGGATCACAAGGTCAGGAGATTGAGACCATCCTGGCCAACATGGTGAAACCCCGTCTCTACTAAAAAATACAAAAATTAGCTGGGCATGGTGGCATGGGCCTGTGGTCCCAACTACTTGGGTTGCTGAGGCAGGAACATTGCTTGAACCTGGGAGGCGGAGGTTGCAGTGAGCCAAGCTTGTGCCACTGCACTCCAGCCTGGCTCCTGGTGACAGAGCAAGACTCTCTCAAAAAAAAAAAAAGCACATTACAAATTTGCCTCTTAGGCTTTTTCTAGACTTTTTGAATGGTGTGATAAATTTTAATATGCAAAATGATTTCTGAAGTTGCAGTGTTAGTCCTCTTTGTCACCTAAGTTAATTTTTACCTTTATTTTGTTAAGTGCATAACATTTAAATTTGGGTTCTGTTTTATTTGGTCGGTTTTAAGGGTTAGATTTTTTTCCTTGAAACTGTTGTATCAGTTTATTATAGGTATACTACCACCAGGTGGCAGCAGGTTGCCATAGTACCAGCTGTAAAATGAGAACAACCTTGAGATTTCAGATTATCTAAACCAACATCCTTACTTAAAAGGAAGCGCCTAACTTATATTACACTATCTTAAAACTATGAAATATATAAGCAAATTTTAAAGGTATTTTTAAGATTTTTTAATAGAAAATAATTTGAAATAAAGGAATATATGTTTCCCATTTTTAAAGTAGTTTATTCCTAATACTAGCGTTTGACTAGGTAATAAAAGATAATTGTAGACATTTATTGTGCACTTTACTGTATGTCAGACATGATGTCAGCAGACTTTTTCCTGTGTCACCTTATTTAATCTTCACAACAGGCCTGAGAGAAGGTTATTATCACTGTTTTAAAACCTGAGGAAGCTGATGCTTTGTATCAGAAGCATAGTAGCCCTTTTCCTTTATTTTAGAGATTAAGTTTGAGAATTCTACTTGGTACTTACTTTTAAAAACTACCTCAGAAGCATAAAATTGAAAGCAATAGCACATTTTGTTAAAACAAGGCTCAAAATTAAACATTGCAGCTGAATTTCAGCACATTGAACCACAGATTGAAGAATTAATGTAACCTCCTTTGCTGTGGGTATCAGTTTGAGCCTTGTAACTGCACCTTTACTGCAAAGCGATTTTTATTGATTCTGTGTCACACTTGTCTTTGTGTTTCTGTGATTGTTTGTTTACCTTTCACAGCACCAAATACTATTTTAATTCCTTTTTAATAACTTGAATTTACTTTTTCTGATGACATGGAAATGTTTAATTTTTTTCTTGGGCCATTTTAAGTTGTTTGGTGTAGAGGAAAGTTCACATGTTCACTTTAATTCCTAAATATTTATGTTTATTTTTTTGAGATGGAATCTTGCTCTGTTGCCCAGGCTGAAGTGCGATGTCATGATTTTGGCTCGCTGCAACCTCTGCCTCCTAGGTGCAAGTGATTCTTATACCTTAGCCTCCTGAGTAGCTGGGATTACAGGTGTATACCACAATGCCTGGCTAAGTTTTGTATTTTTGGTAGAGGTGGAGTTTCACCATGTTGGCCAGGCTGATCTTGAACTACTGGCCTTAAGTGATCTGCCCTCCTTAGCTTCCCAAAGTGCCAGAATTACAGACATGAGTCACCGCACTTAGTTCAAATATATTGTTCAGTAATGTCTGAGGCCTCGAGAATAAAAGACAACTGACATTAGTTCATGAAGGCTCAGCAATTTGGAATGTTTCATGCTTTCAGAAGAGCTTAGTAAAGAGTTAAAATTTCTTTTTTTTTTTAAACTTTTTTGAGAGTCTCCCAGGCTGGAATGCAATGGTGCGATCTTGGCTCACTGCAGCCTCTGCTTCCTGGATTCAAGCAATTCTCCTGCCTCAGCCTCATGAGTAGCTGGGATTACAGGCATATGCCACCACACCCAGCTAATTTTTGTATTTTTGGTAGAGACGGGGTTTCATCATGTTGTCCAGGCTGGTCTCGAACTCCTGACCTCAGCCTCCCAAAGTACTGAAATTATGGACTTGAGCTCTTGCGTCCAGCCGGGAGTTATATTTCTTGTCTTTTAGCATTTTTCTGCCTTTCAGATGTTCTGATTTGTTGACTAAATGGAAAATATTTTAACTGTTCAAAAAATAGTTCAGTTAATATTTTTATTTCTAACATTGTCTAATTTATATTTTTAAAGAAAGTGATACTAAAAAAAGTTAATGCTTAAAAGTTACCGTCAATAAAGGTGACACCAAGAAAGGGAAGGAGAAAGTAATATTTATTGAGTACCTTCTTCTGTGTCAGACTCTGTGCTTCATACATTATAGAATTTATCCTAAATCCTCAACAACCTCATAAGACTTGAATTATTATTATTATTTTTTTTTGAGATGGAGTCTTACGCTGTCACCAGGCTGTGGTGCAGTGGCGTGATCTTGGCTCACTATGATCTCTACCTCCTGGGTTCAAGCAATTCTCCTGCCTCAGCCCCGGAGTAGCTGGGACTACAGGCGTACGCCACCATGCCCTGCTAATTTTTTTGTACTTTTAATAGAGACGGGATTTCACCATATTGGCCAGGATGGTATCGATCTCCTGACCTCGTGATCCACCCCCTCGGCCTCCCAAAGTGCTGGGATTACAGGTGTGAGCCACTGCGCCCAACCAAGACTTGAATTGTTAATTGTCTTCATTTTTCAGGTGAAAAAAATGGATTAGGTTAAGTAATATGACCTTAGTTGTCTATCTGGGTAAGGTGTGTAATTCAAATTTTAGTCTAAATCTCACTAACTCTAGTTGTTCATATAATTTCTTTCTCAAGTAATTGTCTAGATTGCTGCTGTCTATGGCGGCTTTGCTCTCATTATTATCAGCTAGTAGGTATTAGACATCTACTTGCACATAGTGCTTTCTGAACAAATAAGTAAAAGAATTAGTCTGATTAAGGCAGAGCCACTTTGTGTAATCTTAAAGTCTGGAATACACTGACATTTGCATGTTACAAAGAACATATTTTTGGTTCTTAGGCTGAGCTGTTAAGAGAATGGCATTTATTTAATGAAATAATGTATCTAATTTCCATATTACTTAGGAAATAAAATTTTGGAATGCCTTGGGAATAAAAGTAGGTAATGGGGGCCGGTCTCAGTGGCTCATGCCTGTAATCCCAGCACTTTGGGAGACCGTGGCGGGTGGATCACCTAAGGTCGGGAGTTCGAGACCAGCCTGACCAACATGGAGAAACCCCGTCTCTACTAAAAATACAAAGTTAGCTGGGCGTGGTGGTGCATGCTTATAATCCCAGGTACTGAGGAGGCTGAGGGAGGAGAATCGCATGAACCTGGGAGGTGGAGATTACGGTGAACCAAGATCTCGCCATTGCACTCCAGTCTTGGTAACAAGAGCCAAACACTGTCTCAAAAAAAAAAATATGGGTAATAGAGGAGAGAGTCTTAGGTAGAGCTATAATTAACTTGTGTTCTCAAAGTTCTTGAGCTTTGTATTTTAACATCTGTTATACATGCCATGTGAATACTTTTTATTTTAAAAATGGAAAACTTGGACAAAATATTTTATTAATCTCTTAGAATCAGTTTCCTGAGAGGGTAAAGATAACATGAATTCCAGAGGATTTTGTTTTTCTGTGTGGTCACTGATGATCAGAACTCCTTGTGAGATTGATCATTGGATATATCCACACACCATCTCTCCTAAATTACAGACCTAACGAAGTTCATTGTTTTTGAGTTGAAGTAGTTTAGAATACTCATCATTTGTTAATCTGCTAATAAGCAAAATGGTTTTTAATAATAAAAATGTAAATCTTTGTAATTATTCCGGTTGTATTTACATCCTAGATTTTAACTATTTTGCTTAAATTTAGCACAACTTGTGCACTAAAATTTTAAATTAATAGAACAACATTAATGAAATAAGAGGTTGGAGGGCAAAACTATTTCTCTAAAATGATAGTAAAGTAAATGCTTTTTAAATAGACATTGTAAATAATTGGGTATAGAAAGTTCACATTTTACAGGCCAACTCATGTTTCAGTTCTTGAAAAGGGCCTGTTACTTTGTTATAATCCACAGCAGGGCAGCAAGGAGCTAGATACAGGACAGAAGATTTGATAAGCAAAACATGTTTTAGCTGCTGAGAAAGAACATACTTGAGAGAAGCAGAAACACCATTAATATTTTTTTCTACTGAAGAAACTATTGTTCAAATAAACCAGATGAAAAGGGGGAGGTCCTCTACCCTTCCTAATATTAAATCTTAGATGATGTTTTCATCAGTCTGTAAAATATATGGTTCTTAATTTGTCCTACTCTAAAGTTACGTGATTGAACATGTTCATAAAGGGTATAAGTTTAAACTGGCCTCTAAAGAATACTGTTCATATGAGAGTATCAAGGACTCTTTTGTTTTTGTATATTTGAATTGCCCTTTATTTCAATTACTGTTTTTAAAAATGATGTATTTTTGGCTTTCAGGGAAAGGCGTAGGAGGAGGAGCAGGAGTTCTTCCAGATCGCCAAGAACATCAAAAACCATAAAAAGGAAATCTTCTAGATCTCCATCCCCTAGGAGGTAGGTTGGAAGCTTGTGCTAAAACTAAACAGAAAGCAAGAAATATTAAAAAAATTTTTAAATTCGTGTCTTTATTTATTAAACTTTATATTTTAAATTAATAATACATTTCTGTCCTTCAGAAATTAAAGATAAAATGTCATATATTAGGAAGTCTTAATTTCCACTTAAGTGCCCATCTACACTGTCCCCATGAGTAATGACTTCCTTAGGTTTTTTTGTATGTGCTTCCAGTTTCATATATAGATACAATAGGAGAATGTATCTTTTTTTCTAATATAAAAAGCAACACAAAATACACACTGTTGTGCACTTGCTTTTGTCATTTAACTACCAGAAAGACTTTTTGTCACTTACCAGGTCAGAGAGAGCTTCTTCAATTTCTTTTTATAATTGCATAGACTTCCATTGTATGGCAGTACCTTGGTTATTAAAGTAGGTTATAGTAGAATGGGTTTTTAAAATTTTCCTACCATAAATTATATAATGCTGTAATGAATAGCTTTGGACTTAAGTCATTTTTAGTGTGCATGTGGGTAGGAAAAAAATCTGAAGAAATTGCATTGTTAGGTTAAATGATAAGCATGTTTGTAATTTTTGAGAGATATTTCCAAATTATCCTCCATAAGGGTTGGCAGCAGTTTGCACTCTTAAACAATTATGAATAAAGTGATGCCTTTATACATTTGAAAACCACTTGTGAATTGTTTGTATACTCTGTCCATTTTTCTGTTGGGCCTTTTTGTTTCCTCTTCTATTTCCAAGGACTCTTTTATATTAGGGAGTTTATTGTTTGGTGATATGATTTTAAATATTCTGTTAGCTGTTTTTTTAAAAAAAAATTGTTCATGAGACTTGATTTTACAAAGACTTTTTTTTCCTCTTTTTTTTTTTTTTTTTTTTTGAGACGGAGTCTTTTTCTGTCGCCAGGCTGGAGTGCAATGGCACAATCTTGGCTCACTGCAACCTCTGCCTCCTGGGTTCAAGTGATTCTTCCGCCTCAGCCTGCCGAATAGCTAGGACCACAGGCGCGTGCCACCACACCTGGCTAATTTTTTTTGTATTTTTAGTAGAGACGGGGTTTCACCATGTTGGCCAGGATGGTCTCCATTTCTTGACCTCATGATCTGCTTGCGTCGGCCTCCCAAAGTGCTGGGACTACAGGCATTAGCTACCGTGCCCGGCCAAAGATTTTTCATTTTTAAAATAACTTTCTTTTATGACTTCTTATGTGAGTCAAAAAATGATTAAAAGCTTTTCCTATTCCAAGATTATAAGAGAACTTTCCTATTCTTGTACTTTTTTTAGTTTTATATTTTGCATTTAAATCTTTGGTTAAAGTCTTATGTACAATGTGGCATATGGTTACAGTTTTATTTTACAAATGCATCCCTGTTGTTGCAGTACCTGTTTGTTAAAAACTAAATTTTTGTGACAATAATTTGATATGTTGCCTTTGTCATGTGCTATATTTTTCTATGTTTTTTGTTTTGGATGGATTGGTTTGACTGGCCAGTCGTGTGCTAGTGTCCCACACTTGTAAGTATTTGGCAAGGCTTGTTCTCTGTATCCCTCATTGCTTTTTTGAGGATGGTCAGCTTTCCTTTCATGGTTATTTTTCCGTTTGAACAGGAGTTCATTGTTTGTGTTTCGGAAATAAAACCTATTGATAATTTGTATTATAGTTGCATTAGATTTATAAAATAACTTAGGGAAAGTGATAAACAAGTTTATTAATAAATCAAGATTTATGATGACAAGTCTTTTCTGTCCAGGAATGTGGTATATCTGATGAGATTAGGAATGTTCAGGGTGGTATGGCTGTAGACAAGCAATGTGGCACATCTTATTCAGGCCATCCTTAGTGTTTTCAGGAATGTTTCAGTATTTGTTTTCGTATAGGTTTTATGCATTTCCTAATTCCTAGGAATTTTTGTTGCGGTTGGAAATGTCTTTTTTTCATTATGTTTAATTGGAGGTTAGGTTCGTACATAGGAAAGTTATTGATTTCTGTATATTTGTTTTTTTAATCCACTGCCTTACTAATTGGTTATAATTTTTTAGGTGATTTTCTAGCAGAGGGGTCTTTTGTTTATTTGCTTATAGGTTTTTGTTTTTTGTGAGAATGATGGAAGGCTTAGGATACTCTAGATGAAGGCCATATTTGTATTTTTGAAACAAATGCTTTATCCAGGAAAGTAAAAACTTTTCTCTTATGAACTAAAATTAGACAAAAAGATACATTCAGAAAATGTCACTCCCGTTTCCATTCCTTCTACCTTGTTCCTATTCACCTTGTGTAATTGACCAATCATTTGATTTATCTTTCCTGTTTCTCTTTGCAAAATGAGGCAGATACGTATTCATTTGGTTTTATTTGCTCCTTATTTCAGTACATAAATAAATCTTGAATATTTGAAAACTATTAAATAGGCAATACCAAATAGTGTTTTATGAGAACATATGGTGGCTTCTGCCAAAATGACTTGTGTATCCTTAAGAAACGAATTGGGCTAAGGGTGGAGTAGGTCAGGTTGTAGTACTCATTTATGTTACTTTGCAAACCAGCTTGTTGTTAATGCTTATTAACAATGTATTATTTTAGATATCCAGTGTTAGAAAAGGATGTTTTGTCAAGAATACAATAGATCTTCGATTTCTTAGGATTTGACTGACATATGAATATTCTTACAGCAGAAATAAGAAGGATAAAAAGAGAGAAAAAGAAAGGGACCACATCAGTGAAAGAAGAGAGAGAGAACGTTCAACATCTATAAGAAAGAGTTCTAATGACAGAGATGGGAAGGAGAAGTTGGAAAAGAGCAGTACTTCTCTTAAAGTAAGCAGCAGTCATTCAGTGTCTGGCACTGGAGATTGTTCTTTATTGCATACAAATGGCTTTAGACTGAAAGCTCTTTGGGGAACAGTGTCTTGTACATTGTTACATTTAAAAATATTTAATTGGTCATTTAAAATAAATGTTGAAGAGATAAGAGCCAGTAAAACTATAACAATTGCATTCCTTATTTTAGAGAATCATAACATGGCATGCAATAAGAAAAATTTAAGGAACCAACAGTAACAAATGTATTTGATGCTATGATTTCTGCCTGATGCCATTTTCCTCAATTTATGTTTGAAAAGACTTTCTGTTACTGGTTTTATAATACATAGTTAACATTAGGTTTGTTGGGTTAGAATACCTAATGGAAAACCAAATTCTACCAAGTTAGCTTTTTTGTCACTTGGATGAATAAGTAGTTGTGTGAATTATGTTAGGATAAATATTTTAAGTAGTTGTGAATTATGTTAAATTACTTACACTGGTAAAGTATATTTGTATTTGGAAATTATGAATTTTGGAACATCTATCTTACAGATTTATGTATTGTCATACTGATAGAGGTTTATCATCATCATCAATAACATTGATAATATTTATTAAGCATTTACTATTGTGCCAGGCACTGTTTGTTCTCATTTAATTCTCTTTTAAATTGAGGATAGAAATTGGAGTGTTCTTGAACAGTCTTTTCCAGGAGGGATATAACTTCCTTTTCTACCTTTACTTATTTTTGCTGCATTGGTTTCCAGATTGAAAATCTATCCTGGTATCCTTGGAAATTATTTCACTCTTTAAAGAGATCTGACCCACTTTTTCAAGTCTGTCAGCAACATTTATTGAGCACTTGCTTAAAATTTCTGTTCACCTATTCTAGTTTAATTTCCATGGATTGTCCATCTTTCATGAGAATACAAAGGGCAGATTGATGGTGTTTGCATATTCCTTTTAGGTGAAAACATAATGGGAGAAAATAATACCCAGTTTTTTAATTCACAAAAGATAATGTTTCACATTTTTGTAATAATAGCAGGCAGTTCTTGAGGAAACTATTAAATGCATACCTTAATTACTCATTGTAGGAGAAGGAGCACAATAAAGAACCAGATTCAAGTGTGAGCAAAGAAGTAGATGACAAGGATGCACCAAGGACTGAAGAAAACAAAGTACAGCACAATGGAAATTGTCAGCTGAATGAAGAAAACCTCTCTACCAAAACGGAAGCAGTATAGGACCGACAAGTGTACCTCTGCACTCAATGCTGGAATCAAATCCAAAGCTTTTAATTCTCTCAACAAGATGTAAACAGGAAAGAAATCTAGTTGAGCGTAAAGATAGGATCTAACAGCTTTTTCAGTTGTTAGATGACTTTGTGACCATCTTGTTACTGAGTAAGAAAATAAAGCATGGACATCATGAAAATAACAGATGTTACCCAAACTCATCTTCTAAAATCTGTGCATTTCCATGGTGGCCGACACACTTGTCGTGTGGTTTGTTAGTGTTTGCCAAGAACCATTGCAAATATATTGAACATCAAAGATCCAAGTTTGTACTATCCCTAAAGACTGGAGATAAGCATTGGAGGCTCTTAAAAAAAAATGCTAGTTACTGAATTTTGTATTGTTTTACTCTTTTTTTAATTTCAGTATACACAGTTTGATGATGTGCTTGAAATTGGTGCAAATATATACACACCCTTGTAAGTGCAAAGTATGTAAGAAGTTTTAACATTTACTTCACAGGACTTACAGTGATTGTGTTAAATTCTCACTTGTGTTTTCTTTTGCTCACTGTTTAGGACAATTTTTCGTTAAAATAGTTTCGCAGATTAAAATTGCTTAAATAAGTGGATTAAAAAACTGACAATGCATGCTACTGTTCTCTTTCAAAAGGAAGAGCAACTGTGTTGAATACTAATAATGATGAATTGGTATTCAGTGTTTAGAATCATTGGGTCTACCCGCAAAGTGAGCATTTCTTTCTAAATTTTCTTGACATTTCCAGGCTTATTATGAATAATATTGCAGTGTGTCTTGTCAGCTGTAGGTGGCAAAGGTGCCCGTATAAAAAGGAAACTGGCTTTTGAAAATGGGCTATGGGAGCACAAGCTGAAGCTTTAGTGCCTTCTACAATGTGGTATACTGTTTTCTAGAATTTTATATGTGCTAGTCATTCTCAATTCATATGGAATCTAGATGGATATTTCATTCATACCCATAGAGAATTGTGTAAGTGGATGTCAGAAGAGCTTCTTATTTCACCTAATATGAGAAGGAAGTCCTGTTTTCAAGAATGACTTTAGAGTCATGCAGCTTTGGGACCATCAGTTTTATACTGTAACAATTGAAAATGAAACATTTTCTTATTTTCCTTAAATCGAAGAAAACTCTTTAGTTGTCTACATTGGATGGCCTTATTACCTCTCAATCATCTTTTCATAAATGATGTGCAGAAATTGTACTTAAAAGAAGGACTTAGGAGTATTTGGGAGGTTATTTGTTTTATGTTTAAGGATATGTGTACTCGAGTTTAGATACAGGTCATCCATCATTTTTAAGCTCACTTTTTTACAGAAAGTATGCACATAGTAAAGTGACAACACTGCTGATGTTTTTCCCCAGTGCTTATAACTTGTGGTTTCTGAACTCCTCATTGTTGTATTTCCAAAAAAGTAATACCTTTTAATTAGTTATTAAAAGATTAAGTATAATTATTTTAATGCAATCTAATACAATCAGATTACTCAGTTGCCTTACCTCATGGGAAGAGTTACTTTTTTAGATCTGAAAAGCTGAGTAGCATGTTAGTTACTTGGTTTCAATTTGCATTTTCTTTTAATGTTAATAAGATTGAAACTAGTATTTGGTGGGGAATGGAAAGAGTTGCCCTTATTGCAAATAATGAAGCCTGATTCGATTATGAAGCTGCTTAATCACTCTTCATGTGTTGAGAATTACTGTTTTTTGTTTGTTTGTTTGTTTTTCCTTTTTGTCACTGTGTACATTAAAATTTTGGAAGATGCTTTACTATGTAAAGTATAGATGGTCATTTTAATCATTCAACCACGTACGGTTGGCT
The DNA here is from genome assembly GCF_049354715.1 of Callithrix jacchus. Taxonomy (NCBI): domain Eukaryota; kingdom Metazoa; phylum Chordata; class Mammalia; order Primates; family Cebidae; genus Callithrix; species Callithrix jacchus. The sequence goes on along the minus strand of NC_133503.1, from coordinate 143,327,635 downwards.
GGTAAACAGCTTATTCTGATAAAAGAATGCTTGGGTGCATATGGAAAGATTGTGAAAGAGTGTGTCTTGCATCAACAGCTGTCTTATTTATGATATATAAGTAGAAATAGAGCAAATGTTGGAATCTGTTATTTTTAGTACCATTTCTCTAATAAAGCTAAGTATTTTAGAGGAAAATATTTGTTTATGCATTTCAAAAAAGCATTTTAGTTTTATCCTGCTCTCATTTTAGTTGGCATCGAGATGGTTGTGACATGGAGTGTGTGTTTGTGTGGAGTCTATAAAACAAGTCATTTAAAGTATGTGTGTTTTCTTGTACTCTGGACTCTTCTTACATGTTTTTTATGTTGGTAATTAACATTTAATTTGGTTCCTGCTGTTATTTTCCTTGCTGATATTTATTCAGCTTTAAAGTATTCTTACTATAATCTTGAAACACTGATTTGTAAAAGCTAAGAGTGAGTAGAAATACAAGAGATCTGGAGAAAGGGAAATCAGATTGTTATTGGGGTTTGACATTTTCTTACATGGGCTTATGGAAGCAAGGCATTCTAGGGTCTAGAGGGTGTGTGTGTGTGTGTGTGTCCCCATGTGTGTGCATGTGCACGTGTGTGTGAGACATACTTTCTTTGTTCACTTACAATAGCTCATATGTTTTCATTTGTTTATTCTTTCAGGGTATTTTTTTTTTTAAGACTTATTTTATTTTATTTTTTTATTAATCCCAGGTAGTTGTTGTCAGGTAAACTTGAGGTAAGGCCAAGAAGACAGCTATTTCATACTTGATACTTTCTGTAATTATCTTTTTTAGCTTGATTACACAGAGTACACTCTGTTCCTTAAGTTGTAGTTGCTAGTTATCATTGTAGACAAATTCTGCTGGTACTCTCTTTCTTGCTTTTCAGCAATGCACACTGAACTAGTAACATAAGATGGTGCATTAGTTCATAAGCTAGTGCATTAGTTTTGTGTCAAAACTTAAATCCTGAAGTTCTGCAGTTATAGTCTTATTTTCTATCTAATCTAATTAGCTTATAATTGCAAACACTAGTCAGCTTGTGATCTTCCCTGTGTTTCAAGTTCTTTTCTTCAAGAGGTTCAATACCTGCTATGTTGATCTTTGGCAGTGTCAGACACTTAAATTTTGACATGCTCAATTAAAAATAAACACTGGCATTTATAATGAAAAGGTTTTTTTGAGGGGGGAGGGGTCAAGAGAATTTATTTTGTAATAGTAATAATTTTCAAGACCTTCAGTAATTCCTATGTATATGTTGCTATCTTTATTTTAAAACTTAGAACCCTGATCCAACTCCCCTCTCAAGTGAAAGATATACTATGTAAATTCAAGAATTATAATGTAGAGTAATAGGCCTCTAAGTTTTTTTTTCAATCTATTAGAAATAAAGAGCATGATTTAATTATTGTTGAATTAGCAATTAAAATGAATCACTTCGGAGGGATGCCATTGAATAACCTAAAATTTCAGTGAATCATTTCTTATGTTTTCATTGGAAGACAGTATCTGATTTTAATTGGGTATGTTACAATGTAGAGCCATTCCCACAAAGTAAATGTGCAGTGCAGTGCACATGTGTTTCTTGTGTTTAAATATTTTTTATTTTCACTACATATATATTATTTTCTCATGTTTATTTACTAATGTAATTTTCACTTAAAATTAGATTGTTTATTTTCAAATTTTAATAGCTAGTGCTCTTAAAAGAGCTAAATTATATTTCTGGAAGCAGGAGTTTAGTATAAATGTAATAAATTTTTAAAATAAAATTGACTTCCCTACTTAATCTTGGGTTTGTGGGTGAGTTTGTTTTTAGTACACTTTTATTGGTGGTTTTGCCGGAAGAGTAATACAATATCATTACTTTTCTTTTGAGACAGCGTCTCACTCTTGTCACCTAGGCTGGAGTGCAGTGACTTGATCACAACTCATTGCAATCTTGACCTTTTCTGGCATGGGTGGTTCTCTCACTTCGGCCTCTCCCGTAGCTGGGTCCATAGATGTGTGCCACCATGCCCAGCTAATAAAAAAATTTTTTTGTAGAGACAGGGTCTTGCCATGTTGCCTAGACTGGTCTCAAACCCCTGGGCTCAAACAATCTACCTGCCTCAGCCTTCCAAAGTGCTGAGATTACAGGTGTGAGCCACTGCACCTGGCAATGCATTATTTTAAAAATAAAAGCTAAAGCCGTTTATGACTTTGGTTATATCTGTCAGTTGGATTTAGTAACTAATTCGGTCAGTTGGATTTAGTAGCTCTCTTCCATTCTAAGGTACTTTTATAGTTTCTAGCAATTAGTTCGTTATAATTAGTTTATATCAGATATAGCATTTCTTAATACAATGTTTATAAAAGGTTTTAAGTCTGTTACCTGATTTTTAAATTTTTATCTAGTTAACAATTTAATTTTGAAAATTGCCAACTTTTGGGAGATTTCACATATTTTACCTCTAAATTTTATTTTTCCAGGATTGGTTTGGAGTAGGAGTTCCATTGGTTTATTTTTATTTGCTAGACAGATAATTTCTTAACCATATATGTAAGTTAAATTAATAAAAATACTGAAAGAAGAGGTTGATTTCCACCATTTTGAGGGTACTGGTAGGTAACACACTGTTGGGGAATAAAGAATTCCTGATTTCTATGGTAGATTCAAGTATGAAATTTGAGTATACTGTGTAGCTGTGTAGATCAACAATGCTTAAATTACCTCCTTAATATTGATTAGATTAATAGAACAGTGTTAGATTATCAAGGGAAGAGTTTGAAATGTAAACATAAACATGCTGCATAGGTGGTGTTTATTTGTGAGTAGGACTAGTTTTAAATGGTACTAGTAAAGATTTATCAAACGATGCTGCTATTATGTTGCTATATTTTTAATAAAATAAAAACCTTAAAATCTTGCCACTGTTGAGTAGTAATTTCAACTATTTCTGGAACAGTTATCTGTGTATTTACACCTTAATTCTATAACTGAAAGGTGTTTGTAGGCTTTTCCAGGGTTCAAGATTACTGCCAAAAAATGGAAGGTTTTGTATACTGGGTAATCTTTGTGTCTTGTGGCAGTAACTCTAGTCAAGGCTCTTCATATTAAACATTTTGCAGTATCCAAGTAAGTGATAGCTGTTCTCTGAATCTCCCTTGCCCCCAGCCCCACAAACTGAGCTTCTTACTAGCATGTTTTGTACAATGAAAACTGTCACTTTGTCTTTCAACAGCAGGTAGAATGCCTTCTCCCATTTATAAGAGGGGTAACTCTCCATTTGGTGAATAAGCTGTGTGCTCAGGGTGGTCATTTAGGTAAGACAGCCTATTAGCCTATTAGTGTTAGATAAATTTAGAATTCTGTGTGATGTGATGGCTTAGCTGGCCTAGAGATGTTGAGGCTATGTATATTGATTTATCTTTATAGGCCAGCTGTCTTAGCTGCCTTCTGTGGCTAAAGGCCACAAGCCATTTTGATTTTTTCTTTTGAGACAGAATCTTACTCTGTCACCCAGGTTGGAATGCAGTGGCGCGCTCTTGGCTCACTGCAACCTCCACCTTCCAGGCTCAAGCGATTCTTGTTCCTCAGCCTCCCGATAGCTGGAGGCATCCGCCACGATGTGCAGCTATTTTTGTATTTTTAGTAGAGATGTGTTTTCACCATGTTGGCCAGGCTAGTCTAGAAATTCTGGCCTCAAGTGAGCTGCCCGCCTTGGCCTCCCAAAGTGCTGGGATTACAGGTATGAGCCATTGTGCCCAGGTGTCATTTTGGTTTTCGGATATGTTAAACTGCATGAGTAGGGGTGGGAGACCAGAGGCCTTTAAAGTGCACCCCTTGCTGGTTGTGGGTTTGGGTTTGTCTGTGTGGCCTTTTCCACAGGACTTTTTAGTGCAGTGCCAGGTTGGAGTAGGAGCTGCTTTGAACAGCAGACTTGTACCAAGTCATAATTAAGGAGTATCATTATAGTAATTTATTTTTTATAATGATCATTTTCTTACTGGGAAGAACATCCTAAGATTGCAGAAAAGCATGTCTTTTAAAAAGTATGCTATTTTAATAGCCACAATTGATAATGAGAGGTAGTAAATGGAATCAGTTATATTGGCATCACCTTCAGTACCATGTTTCCCTCTCTCCCGAGCTTCAGTTTTACCTTTTCAGCTATCTGACGCTAAGAACTCACTGAATATTAGCTATTACAGTACTTATACTGGGTATCTTACTGGCACCCTAAACTCATCTCATTCCAAATAAAACACTGAATTTCCAATCCCAAGTGTATGCCTTTACTGTTTATTGTCTTTCACCAGCACTACCATTCTTCTAATTCCACATTGCCATCATTGTAGGCATTCTTCATCTTTTGTTTGTTTGTTTTGCTTTTTTTAGATGGAGTCTTGCTCTGTTGTCCAGCAGGCTGGAGTGCAGTGGCAACCTCTGCCTCGTGGGTTCAAGTGATTCTCCTGCCTCAGCCTCCCGAGTTACTGGGATTACAGGCGTGCACCACAACACCTGGCTAATTTTTTGTATTTTTAGTAGAGACAAGGTTTTGCATGTTGACCAGGCTGGTCTCAAACTCTTGACCTCTGGTGATCCACCTGCCTTGGCCTCATACTGGGATTACAGGTTGTGTGCCACTGCTCCCGGCTGCATTCTTCATCTTGCACTTTGCAGAGACTGCATTTTTTACAAATTGAAAGTTTGTGACAACCCTGCATCTGGCAAATATGGGCAACATTTTTCCAATAGTGTGTGCTGACTTGGTATCTCTGTCATGTTTTGGTGATTCTTGCAGTGTTTCCAGCTTTTTCTTATGGTGATTTGTGATCATTGATCTTACTATTGTAATTAATTTGAGACTCCACAAAATGTCCCCATATAAGATAGCAAAATAATTGAGAAATTTCGTATTCTGACTGCTTCACTGACAGTTCTCCTGTCTCCCCCCTCCTCAGGCCTCCTATTCCCTGAGACAGCAATATTGAAATTAAGCCAATTTATAACTCTATAATGGCCTCTTAAGTTTTCAAAGGAAAGTACAAAATTTCATGTCTCCCTCTTGGAATCAAAAGCTAGAAATGATGAAGCATACTGAGGAAAAAATGTTGAAAGCCCAGACAGGCCGAAAGTGAGGCCTCCCTCTTGCACAATGCAGTTAGCCAGGCATGAAAACCAACTTACGAATTCAAGGAAATAGAGGGAAGTTAAAAGTACTACTTTGGTGAATACATGAATGATAAGAAAGCAAAACAATCTTATGGCTGTTTTTGGTGGTCTGGGTAGAAGATCAAACCAGCCACAATATTGGTTTATGCCAAAGCCTAATTAGAGCAAAGCCTCAACTCTTCAATTCTGTAAAGGCTGAGAGGTGAGGAAGCTGCAGAAGAAAAGTAGGAAGCTAGCAGAAGTTAGTTCATGAGGTTAAAGGAAAAAAGCTATCTCTAACAAAAGTGCAAGGTGAAGCAGCAAGTTATTGAGAAGTAGATTTTCTTTTTTTTTGAGATGGAGTCTCACTCTCGCCCAGGCTTGAGTGCAGTGGCGTGATCGCAGCAGCGTGATCGCAGCTCACTGCAACCTCTGCCTCCAGCGTTCAAGCGATTCTCCTGCTTCAGCCTCCTGAGTAGCCAGGATTGCAGGTGTGTGCCACCATGCCTGGCTAGCTAATTTTCGTACTTTTAGTAGAGACGGGTTTCACCATGTTGGTTAGGCTGGTCTCGAACTCCTGATCTGGTGGTCCGCCTGCTTTGTCCTCCCAAAGTGTTGGGATTACAGGCATGAGCCACCACGTCCGGCTAGAAGTAGATTTTCTAGAAGCCAAGGTCATTGATGAAGGTGGCTACGTGAAACAACAGATTTTTGATGTAGACAAAACAGCCTTATATTGAAAGAAGATGCCACCTGGGACATTCATAGCTAGAGAGAAGTTAATGCCTGGCTTCAGAGCTTCAAAGGACAAGCTGACTCTTGTTAGGAGCTAGTGCAGCTGGTAATTTTAGGCTGAAGCCAATGCTGATTTAGAGTACTTAAAAATTGTGCTGAATCTATTCTGCCTGTGCTTTATAAATGGAACAACAAGGCCTAGATAACATATCTGTTTACAACGTGGTTTACTATTTTAAACCCAGTTTTGAGACCTATTGCTAAAAAAAAAAATTTCTTTCAGAATACTGCTGTTCCTTGAAAAATCACCTAGTCACCCAAGAGTGCTGTGCTTTTGTGCCTGTACACACAATATTCATTCCATAGCCCATGGATCAAGGAGTAATTTTGACTTTCTAGTCTTATTATTTAAGAAATAACATTTCATAAGGCTATAGCTGTCATGGATTATGATTCCTCTGATGGATCTGGGCAAAGTACATTGGAAACTTTATCGAAAAAAGTCACCATTCCAGATGCCATTAACATTTGTGGATGATGAGAGAATAAAATATCAACATGAGGCCAGGTAGGGTGGCTCATGCCTGTAATCCCAGAACATTGGGAGGTTGAGGTGGGTGTTATCAGTTGAGGCCAGGAATTTGAGACCAGCCTGGCCAATATGGCGAAACCCCATCTCTACTAAAAATACAAAAATTAGCCAGACATGGTCATGCCTGTAATCCCAGCTACTCAGGAGGCTGAGGCACGAGAATTGCTTGAACCTGGGAGGCGGAGGTTACAGTGAGCTGTGATCACACCATTTCACTCCAGCCTGCACAACAGAGGAACACTGTCTCAAAAGAAAATACATATATAAAAAATCGACATGAACAGGAGCTTGGAAGAAGTTGCTTCCAACCCTCATGAATGGCTTTGGGGGCTTAAGACTTCAGTGAAGAACTTCACTGCAGATGTAGAAATAGCATGAGGACTAGAATTAGAAGTGGAGCCTGAAGATGTGACTGAATTGCTGCAATCTCATGATAAAACTTGAAGAGATATTGCTTCTTATGGATAAGCAAAGAAAGTGGCTCCTTGAGATGTAATCTACTCCTGGTGAAGATTCCATGAATGTTGAAATGACCACAAAGGATTTAGAATATTACTTAAACTTAATTGATAAAGCAGTGACAGGGTTTGAAAGGATTGACTCCAATTTAAAAAGTACTACATGGGTAAAATGTTGTCAGATAGCATCACATGCTGCAGAGAAATCTGTGAAAGGAAGAGTCAATCACTGTGGCAAACTTTATTATTTTAAGAAATTACTATAGACAGCTACCTCAGCCTTCACCAATAACTATCCTGATTTATTAGCAGCTATCAACATCAGGGCAAGACCCTCTACCAGCAAAAAGATAATGACCCGCTGAAGGCTTAGACAATCGCTAGCATTTTTTAAAGCAGTATTTTAAATTAAGGCATTTACACTGTTTTTTAGATATAGTGGTATTGTACACTTCAATAGGCCATAGTTATAAGCATAACTTTTATATGCACTGAGAAACAAAGAATCTATGACTTGCTTTATTATGATATTCACTTTATTATGGTGGCCTGGAACTGAACCCCTAATATCTCTGCGATACACCTGTAACTTCTGTCTTGTCCCCACCCTCAGTCACATCTGTTAAGTTCTCCAAACCAAATTCTGCATTTCCTCTGTAATATCTTTTTTTTTTTTTTTGAGATGGAGTCTCACTCTCACCCAGGCTGAGGTGCAGTAGCGTGACCTTGGCTCACTGCAACCTCTGCCTCCCAGGTTCAAGTGATTCTCCTGCCTCAGCTCTCCTGAGTAGCTGGGATTACAGGTGCACGCCACCACGCCTGGCTAATTTATATATTTTTAGTAGAGACGGGGTTTCACCATGTTGGTGATCACTGACCTCAAGTGATCCATCTGCCTTGGCCTCCCAAACTGCTGGGATTACAGGTGTGATCCACTATGCTTGGCCCTCCTCTTCAATATCTTAAGTATGCCCTTGTATGATTTTAGTTACATAAAATAGAATCACTCTAGCAGAAAAGTAACTGTAGTATTAGAATTGTCGTTTCCCTTTTAGTCTGTTTCTGTAGCCTACTAACTGGTCTTTCAACCCCAGACCTTTTTCAGATTTCAACATATGCAGCTAATTGATTAAATGTATTTAAATTGGTCTGAGTTTTCTTGTAATGTCTTTCTGGTTTCGGTATAAGGGTCATGCTAGCCTAATAGAATGAGTTGGAAAGTAATTACCTCCTCTTCACTTTTCTCAAGGAATTTGTGTCAAATTGTTAGGTAGAATTTCTCAGTAATGCCAACCTGAGCCTGAAATAGCCTTTTACACTACAAATTCAATGTTAAAAGTGGATTTAGAGTTATTCATGCTATTTATTCTTGGGTTTATTTGTTTTGTTTTGTTTGTTTTAGAGTTGGGTTCTCGCTATGTGGCCCAGGCTAGCCTCAAACTCCTGAACTCAAGAGATCCTCCCCTTTCAGCCTCCTGAGTAGCTGGGGCTACATACATATATCCCCGTGCTTGGCCTTTGTTTATTCTGAAATGAGCATTGATGTTGTGTATCTTTAATGAAATTTGTCTATTTTATCTAAGTTGTCAACTTTATTGCCATGAAGTTATTCATACTTCCTTATTACCTTTTAATATATATAAGATCTATACTGATGTCTTTTCTTACTCATAATATTGTTATCTTCCGCTCTTTTTATTCTGATAAATCTAGCTGGAGTTTTATCAATGCCTTTTCTCAAATAATGTGATTTCATTGTCATCAATTTTTCTTTTTTAGTTCACTGATTTCTGCTCTTTATGATTTATTTTCTTTTGCTTCTTTTGGATTTAGTTTGCCCTCTTTTTCTAGTTTAAAGTGTGAACTGGAGTCATTGACTTCAGATCTTTCTTTTCTAATGTAGGCATTTAGTGCTATATATTTCCTTCAAAGCACTGGTTTAGCTGTATTCTAACAAGTTTTGCTATGTTGTATTTTCATTTTCATTGAGTTCAAAATGCTTCATAATTTTCCCTTAGTTTTTGTCTTTGATTCATGTGTTATTGAAAAGTGTGTTAATTAGTGTCCAAATATCTGGGAATTTTCAAGTGTCTTTCTATAACTGATTTCTTATTTCATCATGATTAGGACACATAGTTTGTATGATTTAATTCCTTTGAAATTGTCTGAGAGGCCGGGCATGGTGGCTCACTAATCCCAGCAATTTGGGAGGCCGAGGTGGGTGGATCTCCTGAGGTCAGGAGTTTGAGACCAGGCTGACCAACATAGGGAAAACCTGTCTCTACTAAAAATACAAAATTAGCCAGGAAGGGCTGTAATCCCAGCTACTGGGAGGCTGAAGCAGGAGAATCGCCTGGGAGGCGGAGGTTGCGGTGAGCCAAGATCACACCATTGCACTCCAGCCTGGGCAACAAGAGTGGAACTCCATGTCAAGAAAAATAAAATAAAATAAAATAAATTGTCTGAGACATATTTTATGGTCCACAAATAATCCACTTTGGTGTTTTGCATGCACTTGAAAAGAATATGTGTTGCTTTCATTGAGTGAGTAATCTGTAATGCCAATTAGGTCATGTTGGTTGATAGTGGTGTTATACTTAACAATTTTCAGTCTGCTTTTTCTATCAATTTGAAGTCTTGAAATTTCCCACTAAATAGTGGATTGTTTATTTCTTTTAGTTCTGTTTCTTTTTAATTTTTAATATTTGTGGGTTTATTGTAGGTATATATATATTTATGGGGTATATGAGATATTTTGTTACAGGCATACAATGTGTGATAATCACATCAGAGTAAATGAGTAAATGGAGTATCCATCACCTCAAGCATTTATCCTTTGTGTTACAAACAATCCAGATACACTCTTTTACTTATTTAAACATGTACAATTAAATTATTTATAGTGCCTGTTGTGCTATCAAATACTAGATCTTATTAATTCTTTCTGGGTTTTTTTTTTTGGTGTTCATTAACCATCCCCACACTTCCCCATCTGATTTCCCTTCCCAGCCTCTGGTAACCAGTCTTTCTATTTTCTATCTCTATGAGTTTAATTACATTTATTTTTAGCTCCCACAAACAAGTAAGAACATGTGAAGCTTGTCTTTCTTTTTTCTGAGATGGAGTCTCACTGTGTCACCCAGTGCAGTGGTGCACTCTTGGCTCACTGCAACCTCTGCCTCCCGGGTTGAAGCAATTCTCCTGCCTCAGTGTCCCGAGTATCTGGGGATTACAGGCACTGCCATTATGCCCAGCTAATTTTTGTATTTTTAGTAGAGATGGGGTTTCACCATGTTGGCCAGGCTGGTCTCGAACTCCTGGCCTTAGGTGATCCACCTGCCTCAGCCTTCCAAAGTGCTAGGTTTACAGGCATGAGCCACCTTGCCTGACCTGAAGCTTGTCTTTGTATTCCTAACTTATTTCACTTAACATAATGACCTCCAGTTCCTTCTATGTTGTTACAAATGACAGGATCTCATTTTTTAAAATGGCTGAATAGTACTCTATTATGTATATGAACCACATTTTCTTTATCCATTAGTCTCTTGATGGACACATATTGTTTCCAAATCTTGGCTATTGTGAATAATGCTGCAATAAACATGGGAATGCAGATATCTCTTTGATATATGGATTTCTTTTCCTTTGGGTTCATACTTAGCAGCGGGATTGCTAGATCACATGATAGCTCTATTTGTAGTTTTTTTTTTTTTTAAGATGGAGTCTTGCTCTGTCACCCAGGCTGGAGTGCAGTGACATCATCTTGGCTCACTGAAACCTCCTCCCCACAGGTTCAATTGATTCTCCTGCCTCAGTCGGCTGAGTAGCTGGGGCTACAGGCAGGTGCTACCATGCCTGACTAATTTTTGTGTTTTTGGTAGAGACAGGGTTTTGCCATGTTGGCCAGGCTGGTTTCAAGCTCCTGACTTCAGGCGATCCACTGCCTCGGCCTCCCAAAGTACTGGGATTACAGGTGTGAGCCACTATTTTTAGCTTTTTGAGGAACCTCCACACTGTTCTCCATAGTGTGGAGAACAGTTTATGAGGGTTTCCCCTTCCACCAGCAGTGTATAAGGGTTCCCTTTTCTCCACATCCTCGCCAGCATTTGTAAGTGCCTGTCTTTTGGATAAAAGCACATTTTAACTTGGGTGAGATAATATCTCATTGTAGCTTTGATTTGCATTTTTCTGATGATCAATGATGAGTTCTTTCTTCTTTCCTTCCTTCTTTTCTTTCTTTTTCTTTTTCTTTGTCTTTCTTTCCTTCCCTTCTTCCTTCCTTTCTTTCTTTTCTTTTCTTTATCACTGTTCTGCAGGTCACAGTTAAACAAAGCTTGCCTGAGTTCTCTGCTTAAGGTCCCACAAGGCCGAAGTCAAGATGTCAGACAAGGTAAGCTCTTACCTGGGGGATCTGGGGATGAATCCAGTTTCATGCCCATCCAGGTTTGGGACAGATTTCAATTCCCATGTCCTTCCTAGTTGTCAGCTGAGAACTGTTTTCAGCTTCTAAAGGTTACTCACATTCTTCTCACATGCCGCTGTTCCGTTTTTGAGCCAACAGCTTACATCAGACTCTTCTTGTGCTTAGAATTTCTCTGACTTCCTTTTCTCCCACCAGCCAGAGCAAATTTTCTTTTAATAGGGTCATGTGATTAAATTGGTCTCAGCCAGATAATCTCTTCTTTGATTAACCCAAAGTCAACTGATTTAGTAACATTAATTAAATCTAAAAAATTCCCTTTTTGCCATGTAACGTAACATAATCATGAGAATGGCAACTCACATATTCATAATTCAAAGACAAGAGACTATACGAAGGCAAGGGTCATTGGGTGGTCGTTTTAGAATTCTGCCTACCACAAGTGAGGAAGTGGGAGGACTCAGGTGACTTTGAGATTTATGGTTAAGGTATGGGGTGGATGGTGGGGACACTCATTGAGGTAGGGAAATCCAGGGCAAGAAGTACGGTCATTCATTCATTCATTCATTCTTTGACAGGATCTTGCTCTATCACCGAGGCAGAAGTTCAGTGGCATGATCCTAGCTCACTACAGTTTTGAATTCCGGGGCTCAAGTAATCCTTTGGCTTCCAAGTAGCTGAGAATACAAGCATGTCCCACCACACCTGGCTATGGCGTGCAGATGTATTGACCTTGGGGTATCTTGCTACATCTAAGTGGTGACTCCAGAGGTAGTTGTAGATATAGACCTGAAGCTCAGGAGAGAGGTCTGGGCTAGAGATTACAGATTTCAGAGTAATCTTCAAACAATGATCATTAAAATTAGGTAAGTAGATGAGCTCACCTACTTGGTGATGAGCTCACCAAGGGTGCCTGTGGGAAACTGTCCGAGGAAAAGACCTTGTAGACATTTGCATTAAATGGATGGGTAGGAATAGGAGCCTGAAAATTGTTAGAGACAACCATGAAGAACTAGATGAAGATGCATCCAGAGAACGCTAAAAGGCAAATGTGGACAGCTGTGTCAAATGTAGCAGAGTCTGTTTCAAATAAAGATTTAGCATAGTAAATTAACCAAATCCAGATGATTTGAATAGTCCTTATTGGTGGGGAACAGAAAGCAAAATGTTGAGCACCTTTTCATAAACCCGTTTGTCATTTGTATATCTTCTTTTGAGAAATGTCTATTCTGATCTTCTGCCCATTTTTAAATTGGATTATTAGATTCCTTTTTCCTATAGCGTTGTTTGAGCTCCTTGTATATTCTGGTTATTAATCCCTTGTCAGATGGATAGTTTGCAAATATCTTCTACCATTCTGTGGGTAGTCTCTTCACTTTGTTGATTGTTTCCTTTGCCAGGCAGAAGCTTTTTAACTTGATAACATTACTCCATCTTCGCTTTGGTTGCCTCTGCTTGTGGGGTATTACTCAAGAAATCTTTGCCCAGTCCAATGTCCTGGAGAGGTTCTTTAATGTTTTCTTTTAGTAGTTTCATAGTTTGAGATTTTTAGATTCAAGTTTTAATTTGTTTTGATTTTTGTATATGGTGAAAGGTAGGGGTCTAGTTTTATTCTTTTGCTTATGGATGTTCAATTTTCCTTTCCTATCAATTATCCTATTGAAGGGCCTATCCTTTCCCCAGTGTATGTTTTAGGTCCCACAAGGCTGAAGTCAAGATGTCAGATAATGTAGGCTCTTATCTGGAGGCTCTGGGGATTAATCCATTTCCATGCTACAGTGAAAAATGAATTCACCGTAGGTGTATAGATTTGTTTCTGGGTTCTCTATTCTGTTCAATCAGTCTGTGTGTCTGTTTTTATGCCAGTACCATGCTATTTTGGTTAATGTAGGTCTGTAGTATAATTTGAAGTCAGGTAATATGATTCTACCAGTTTTGTTCTTTTTGCAACTTCTGCCGCCGTATGGCATCCGCCTTGGCCCAACCTGCGGCCCTGAGTGCTGAGCAGGTGAAGGTGGTCCTGGCAGAGGTGATCTAGGCATTCTCTGCTTGGGATAATGCAGTGCACATAGATGAGCCTTGGGATAACACATGCAACAACATGGGTAAGATGCTGCAATTCGTGCTGCCCGTGGCCATGCAGATTCTGTGTCTTTTGATTGTTTTTTTCCAGATTCCATATAAACTTTAGTATTTCTGTTTCTGTGAAGATTGTCATTGGTATTTTGATAGAGATTGCATTAAATATGTAGATTGCTTTGGGCAGCATGAACATTTTGACATTATTGATTCTTCCAATCCTTGAACATGGGATATCTTTTCATCTTTTTGTGTATCGTCAATTTCTTTGATCAATGTTTTATAGCTTTCACTGTAGAGATCTTTCATTTCTTTGGTTAATTCCTATGTATTTTATTTCATTTATACATTTTATAAATATGATTTTTTTTTCAGATTTTTCACTATTGGCATATAGAAATCCTACTGATTTTTAATGTTGATTTTGTATTCTGTAACTTGACTGAATTTGTCTCAGTTTTAATAGTTTTTCAGTAGAGTCTAAGTTTTTCCAAACATATGGTCATATTATTTACAAAGAAGAATAAATGGACTTCTTTTTGAATTTAGATGCCCTTTCTTTCTTTCCTTTGTATCCTTGCTCTCACTAGGACTTCCAGTATTATGGTGAATGCCAATGGTGAAAGTGGGCATCCTTGTCAAGTTCCAGATTGTAAAGAAAAGGCTTTCAGTTTTCCCCCATTCAGTATGATACTAGTTGTGGGTATGTTGTACATGGCTTTTACTATGTTGAGGAATGTTCTTTCTATATCTAGCGTTTTGAGTTTTTTAAAAATCATATAAGGATGTTGAATTTTATCAAATGTGTCTTCAGCATCAATTGAAAATGATTGTAGGGTTTTTGTCTTCATTCTGTTGATACAATGTATTACATTGATTTGGATACATCAAACCATTCTTGTATCCCTAGGATAAATCCCACTTGGTCATGATGAATGATCTTTTTAATGGGTTGCTGAATTTTATTTGCTAGTATTTTTTATCAGTGTTTGTCAGGACATTGGCCTGTGGTTTCTTTCTTTATCTGTCTTTGTCTGGTTAGGTAGCAAGGTAATACTGGTCTCATAGAATTAATTTGGAAGTATTCCCTCCTTCATTTTTTGGAACAGTTTGAGTAGGATTGGTGTTAGTTCTTTAAATGTTTGGTAAAATTCAGCAGTGAAACAATTGGGTCCCAGGCTATTCATTGCTGGGAGACTTTTTATTATGTCGTTAATCACATTATTTGTTATTGGTCTGTCTGGGGTTTAGATTTCTTCATGGTTCAATCTTGGTAGATGGTATGTGTCTAGGAATATATCCATTTTTTTTCTAGGTTTTCCAATTTATTGGCATATTGTTGCTTATAGTAGCCTCTGATGATCCTTTGAATTTCTGTGGTATCAGTTATAATGTCTCCTTTTTTCATGTCTAATTTTATTTTATTTGTATATTCTCTCATTTTTTCTTAGTCTGGCTAAAGATTTGTCCATTTCATTTATCTTTTCAAAAAACCAACTTTTTGTTTCACTAATATTTTGTATTATTTTATTTCAATATCATTTATATCTGCTGTGATTTTTATTGTTTCTTTTCTTCTACAACCTTGGGTTTGGTTTGCTTTAGGTTTTCTAGTACTTTAAGATTGTTAGATGATTTATTTGAAGTTTTTCTACTTTCTTGATGTAGGCACTTATAGGTATAAACTTCCTTCTTAATACTGCTTTTGCTGTATCCCATAGGTTTTGATATGTTGTGTTTCATTTGTTTCAATAAAGTTTTCAATTACTTTCTTAATATCTTCATTGACTCACTGGTCATTGAGGAGCATATTTGTTTGTTTGTTTGTTTGTTTTCTATTTTTTTGAGACAGAGTCTTGCTCTGTTGCCCAGGCTGGAGTGCAGTGGCTTGAGCTTGGCTCACCACAACCTCCACCTCCCAGGTTCAAGTGATTCTCCTGCCTCAGCCTCCCGAGTAGCTGTGACTACAGGCACATGCCACCATGTCTGGCTAATTTTTGTATTTTTAGTAGAGATGGGTTTCACTGTCTTAGTCAGGATGGTCTTGATCTCCTGACCTTGTGATCCGCCTACCTTGGCCTCCCAAAGTACTGGGATTACAGGCTTGAGCCACCATGCCCAGCCAGGAGCATATTATTTAATTTCCACGTACTTGTATAGTTTCCAGAATTCTTCTTGTTATTTATTTCTAGTTTTGCTCCACTGTGGTCAGAGAAAGTACTTGATATTATTCAATTTTTTGAATGTTTTAAGATTTGTTTTGTGGTCTAATATATGTTCTATTAGACCACATATGAGAATGATTCTTGTGCTAAGGAGAAGAATGTGTATTCTGCAGCTATTGGATGAAATGTTAGTAAATATCTATTAGGTTCATTTAGTCTATAAAGCAGATTAAGTCCGATGTTTCTTTGTTGATTTTCTGACTGGATGATCTGTCCAATGCTGAAAGTATAGGGTATTGAAGTCTCCAGCTATTATCATTTTGGGTCTCTCTCTCTCTCTTTAGCTCTAATAATATTTACTAAACTGGGTGCTCCCAAGTTGGGTGCATATATATTTACAATTGTTGTATCCTCTTGCTGAATTGACTTCTTTATAACTATATAATGAAACTTCTGTCTCTTATAGCTTTTGTCTTGAAATCTATTTTGTCTGATAGAGGAATAGCTATTCTCTTCTTTGTGGTTTCCATTTGTGTGGAATATCTTTTTTTCTATCCTTTTTTATTCAGTATATATATGGCTTTATTGGCGAAGTGTGTTTCCTGTAGGCAACAGATTATTAGATCATGTTTTTTATCCATTCAGCCACTTTTTGTCTTTTGATTTTGCTTTCTGGTTGTTTTGTGGTCTTTTCTTCCTTCTTTTCTGTCTTTAGTTTTGTGAAGGTGATTTTCTCTGGTGCTTTTTATTTTTTTGTGTATTTGTTGTATGTTTTTAGATTTGATATTAACTTGAACTTTGCAAATACTATCTTATAACTCATTGTTTTAAACCGATGACAACTTGACACTGGTTGAATAAACAAACAAGCAAAAAGAAAACTAATAAAAACTCTACACTTTAACTTCATCTCCCCCTTTTTAGACTTTTTGTTGTTTCTATTTATATCTTATTATGCTGCCTATGTCTTAAAAATTTGTTGTAGTTGTTTTTGATCAGTTCATCTTTTCATTTTTCTCCTTAAGATATGAGTTGTTTACACACCACAATTATGATGTTATAAAATTCTGTGTTTTTCTGTGGACTTACTATTACCCATGAGTTTTGTACCTTCACATGATTTCTTATTGCTCATTAACATTCTTTTCTTTCAGATTGAACTCCCTTTAGCATTTCTTATAAGGCCAGTCTGATGTTGATAAAATCCCTCACCTTTTGTTTGTCTTAGAAAGTCTTTGTTTCTCCTTCATGTTTGAAGGATATTTTCACTGAATATACTATTCTAGAATACCATTTTTTTCCCTTCAGCAGTTTAATATATTATGTCACTCTCTCCTGGCCTGTAAATTTTCCACTGAAATGTCTGGGGCAGATGTATTTAGAGTTCCATTGTATATTAATAGTATTATTTTTTCTCTGGATGCTTTTAGGATCCTTTCTTTATCCTTGACTTTTAGAAGTTTGATTATTAAATGCCTTGAGGTAGTCTTCTTTGGGTTAAACCTGCCTAGTGTTCTAAAACCTTCTTGTACTTGAATATTGATATCTTTCTTCAGGTTAGGAAGTTCTCTTTTATTATCCCTTTGGATAAATGTTCTATTCCTATCTCTCTCTACCTCCACTATAAGGCCAATAACTCTTAGATTTGCCCTTCTGAGGCTGTTTCCTAGATCTCGTAGCTGTGCTTCATTCTTTTTTATTTTTTTTCTTTTGTCTCCTCTGACTGTGTATTTTCAAATAGCATGTCTTCAAGCTAAAGCTTTGTTCTGCTTAATTCTGCTTTTAAGAACTCGGATGCATTCTTCAGTATGTTACTTGCATTTTTCAACTCAGAATTTCTGCTTGACTCTTTAATTATTTCAATCTCTTTATTAAATGTATCTGATAGGATTCTAAATTCTTTCTCTGTGTTATCTCAAATTGCTTTGAGTTTCCTCAGAACAGCTATTTTGAATTCTCTGTCTGAATAAACACATATCTCTGCTTATCCAGGATTGGTTCCTTGTGCTTTATTTAGTTCATTTGGTGAGGTCATGTTTTCCAGATGATCCTGATGCTTACGAATGTTCATCAGTGTCTGGCCATTGAAGAGTTAGGTATTTATCTTTGCAGTCTGAGCTTGTTCGCACCTGTTCTTCTTGAGAAGGCCTTCCAGGTATTTGAAGGGACTTTGGTGTTGTTATCTAAGCCATATCTTCAGTAGGACATATCTCAAGCCCTGTAATGCTGTGGTTCTTGGAGACTTGTAGGGGTTCTGCCTTGGTGGTTTTGGATAAGATATGGAAGAATTATCTGGATTACCAACCAGAGACTCTTGTTCTCTTCCCTTACTTTCTTCCAAAGAAATGGAGTCTTTCTCTCTCTTTGTTGAGCTGCCTGGAGCTGGGGGAGGGGTGACACAAGCACCCCTGTGGCCGCCTCTACTGGGACTGTACTGGGTCAGACCTGAAGGGTCTTGCTCAAGTCCTGCTGTAACTCCTACCTGGTGACTGCCTGCATTTGCTCAGGGCCCTAGGGCTCTACAATCAGCAGGTGGTAAAGCCAGCCAGCCAGGTTTGTGCCCTTCTCTTTAGGACCCTGGGTGAGTCCACAGATAGTGTCAGGGAGCAATGACCAGGAGTCAGAAACCTTAGAAATCTACATGGTGCTCTATACTACTGTGACTAAGCTGGCAGTGAAAGCATACAACAAAGTACCTTCCCACTCTTCCCTCTCCTTTCCCCAGGCAGAAGAGTCTCTTCCCACGTCAACCACCATCATGGGCCCACAAGGAGTAGTGCCAGGCTACTGCCAATGTCCACTTAAGGCTCAAGGGCACTTTAGCCAGTTTGTGGTGAAGTCTACCAGTCCTGAATCTCTCCCTTCAGGGCAGTTGGCTCCCTTCTGGCCCAGGGTGGATCCAGAAATGCTGTCTAAGAACCAAGGCTTGGAATCAAGGATCCCAAGAGGCTGCTTGGTGCCCTGCCCTACTGTACAGTTACCCTACTATAACTGTAACTACCAAACTGATATCTAATCTGCAAGACAAAGTCCCCTTTACTCTTCCCTCTGTTTCTCTCAAGCAGAAGGAGCCTCTCCTTGTAGCCACCACAGCTGTGAACGTGCTAGGTCATACCTGAAGCCAGCACATCTGCGAGTTTCACCCAAGACCCATACCATGTACTACCTGGTTACCACTACTGAGTGTTCAGATCCTAAGAGCTCTTTAGTTAGCAGGTGATGAATCCTGCCAGGACTGTGTCCTTCCCTTCAAGGCAATGGGTTCACTTCTGGCCTAGGGTGTATCTGGAAATGTCATTTAGGAGCTAGGGCCTGGGATGGGGCCCTCACAATTCTGTCTGGTGCCTATCTTGCTGTAGCTGAGCTGGTATCCAAGTTGTAAGACGTAGTCCTCTTTACTTTCCCCTGTTCCCAAGCAGGGTAAGGGGTCTCTTTCAGAGCTGTGAGCTACACTGCCTGGGGTTGGGGGAGGGGTAGTACAAGCACTCCATTAGCTGCTGGTGTCTCACTAGGTCACATGCCCCCCAAGACTACTAGCTCTGAGCCCAAAATAGCACTAGGACATGAGGTCCTTGTGTCCTAGACTGCCTTTCAAATTTATTTAGAGCACTTTAGCCCATGGTGGTCAGGCTTGCTGACACTCAGGTTTTGACCACTGGAATGGGTGATTCCCCTCTGGCTAGGGCTTGTCTAAATACTCCCTCTGTGGGTGTTGGCTGAGTTCTGTCTGGCATTGGTAGAACTCAGTTCCAACGCAAAGTCCCACAGTTGCTGTATTCTCCCTCCCCCAAACATACAGATTCTCTCTGCACACTTCATGGCTGCTGCTGGGGGATGGGGGAGGGGTAGCATGGTAATTCAAGACTGTCTTTTCTACCCTCTTCAGTGTCTCCTTCAGTGATATCAACTTAAAACTAAGTACTATGATCACGCACTTGGTTTTTGTTTCTTATGAAGGTAGTTTTTTGTGTAAATAATTGTTAAATTTGGTGTTCATATGGGGAGGATGATCAGCGGAGGATTTTATTCAGCCACATTGCTCGGCCTCCCTTCCTTTTTGTTTTTTGTTTTTGAGATGGGGTCCTGCTCTGTCATCTGGGGTAAAGTGCAGTAGTGTGATCATAGTTAACTGCAGTCTCTAACTCCTAGCCTCAAGTGGTCTTCTTGCCTCAGCATCCCGAGTAGGTAGGACCACAGGTGCATGCCACCATGCCTGGCTAGTAAAAAAAAAGTATTTTTAATAGACGTCTTCCTATGTTGTCCAGATTGGTTTTGAACTCCTGGCCTCAAGCAATTCTCCCACGTCAGCCTCCTGTATAGGTGGGATTACAGGCATGAATTATCATCCCAGCTTAGTTCTGTTTTTGTTTTATGTATTTTGGAGCTCTGTTATTAGGTACATAAATGTTTTAGATTGTTATGTCTTCATATGAAATTGACCTTTTAATCATTATTAAATTACCCTTTTAAATTCTGATGATGTTTTTGTTTTAAAATCTTTCTGAAATTAATACTAGCATTGCAATTACAATTTTTTTAAGTGTTAGCATTGTATAACCTTTTCCTATCCTTTTACTTCAAATTTCTTTGTGTTTTCACATTTAAAGTGCACTTCTTGTGGGCAGCATACAGTTCGATGCTGCCTTTTTTTCCAGTCTGACAACCTCTGCCTTTTAGTTGGAGTGTTTAAACCAGTTGCATTGAATGTGGTTATTAAGGTCACTGGATTTAAATGTGCCACCTTGCAATTGTCCTCTATTTATCTCTCTTCTATTTTTGTTCCCTCTTTCCTTTTTATTTGTCTTCTTTTGAACTAATTGAGTATTTTAAAAATTCCATTGTATCTTCTCTGTTGGCTTATTAGCTAAAATTTTTTGTTTTAATTTTTAAGTAGTTTTAGGGTTTATTGTGTGTATCTGTGAAGTGAGTGTATTTTTAAAGTTATCACTGTGTACTTTTTTGTAATATTATACCATTTCATATGTAGTATAAGAACCTTACAATAATATTAATTCATTTTTAAACTCCCAGATTTGTGCTAATTTTGTCATGCATGTTACTTAACATATGTGTTGAAATCCACACAATATGGTATTATTTTTGCTTTAAACAGTTTTATTAAAAAAGTCTCATATTTACCCACAGATTTACAATTCATGGTACTTTTCACTTCTTTATGTACATTCAGATTTCTACTTCACGCTATTTCTTTCCTGCCTGAAGATATCCTTTAACATTTCTTATAGTGCAGGTCTGCTGATGATGGATTCTTTCACCTTGTTAAAAGAAAAAACTTTAGAGAAACTACATTTAACAGAGTTTAATTGAGCAAAGAATGATTCAAGAATTGGGCAGCACCTGAAACTGAATAGGTTCAGAGAGACTCTAGCACAGCCATACGGTAGAAGATTTGTGGACAGAAGAGGAAAAGTGATGTACAGAAAGCAGAAGTGAGGTACAAAAACAGCCAGATTGGTTACAGCTCTGCATTTGGCTTATTTAAACACAGTTTGAACAGTTGGCTGCCTTTGATTGGCTGGAACTCAGTGATTGGCTCATGAGTAGGTTACACACCCAGTTAGGTTAGAGTTCACTGTGTACAGAGAAACTGTCAGGCCAAACTTAAAATGTGTTAAAAGAGGCAACTTTAGGCTAACGTTAACAATCTTTTGCATGCTGAACAAGTTTTTGTATCAACTTCTTTTTTAAAGATATTTTTGGTGGCTCTAGGATTCTACATTACTTTTTCTTCTTCTCGTAGTTCTTGAAAGATGTGCTGCCAGTGAACTCTGGTTTCCTTTGTTTCCAACAAGATGTCTGCGTCATTCTTGTTCCTCTACATGGAATGTGGTTTTTTCCTGTAGCCACATTTAAATCTCTTTTCTCATTGGTTTAAATCAATTTGACTATGATCAGTTTGATGTAGGTTTATTCGTGTTTATTGTGCTTGTTGTTCCTTGACCTTCCTTTAGTCTGTGTTTAGAGTTTTAGTTAAATTTGGAAAATTTTCCAATCATTAATTCTTCAAATATGTTTTCTTTCTCTTCCCTCCCTACTTTGTGGTTTCCAATTATACATATATTTAGTCACTTGAGGTTGTCCCACAACTTGCTGATGCTATGTTCAATTTTTTTCATTGTTTCATTTTGGATATTTCTGTGGCTGTATTTCTGAGTTTGCTAATATTTTCTTCTGTAGTTTCTAATCTGCTGTTAATCTCATCTAGTGTATCTTTAAAAACCTCAGATATTGTATTTTGTAACTCTCTGGGTTCAATTTAAGTTATTTGAACATCTTCCATGTTTCTATTTTCCAACCTTAAATGTAAAGTAATTTTGGCATGCAAAAAAGATAATTTAGATTTTTACCATGTTGGGTGCTGATTATTTTGGTGTTCAGTAGATATTCTTGATCTTTGTTCCCAGATGCACTTCAGTTGCTTAGGAACTATTTCTTTCAGAGCTTGATTTTTAAGCTTTCTTAGAGATCAGTCTTTTCTCCAGAGATAATTTTGACATATTCCCAAAGTGATATCCTTCTGAGTACTTGATGCCCTGGGAATTATGTTATTCCGTCCTCAGCTTTCCACCAGGTCTTAGAGACATAAATGATTTCCCCCCTGTTTGAGCGCTAGGGAATTTAAAAAAATCATTCAGATGTTTTTTCCTGGACCTTGGTTGGTTTCTCCCCATACATGTATCGATCATTACTTAGCTGAAGACACAAATAGACCCACCTACAGATGTTCAAAGCTTTTTCTCTGTGCAACTCTTTTCTCCATTACTCTGTCCTGCCATTTTGGCCTCAGTGGACTCCCAGCTTCATCGACTCAACTCAGACCTCTGGGTTTGGCTTCCCTCTACTTGAGCCTGTAAACTTTTTTCAGGCAGTAAACTGGGGTACTCATAGGGCTTACTTCCTTTGTTAATAAGAGATCACTAACCCGCACTGTCTGATGTCCAATGTCTAACCGCCGCCCCCCCGCCACCGCCCCCATATATGTGCATGCACACACATTTACATATCTATTTTTGTGTTGTTTCAGGTGGGATGGTAAACACAGTTCCTGTTACTCAATTTTGGCCAAAAGTAGAAGTCTAGTGTCATAATTTTTAGCCTACATTTTTTGGCTGTATATTTTTTGCTGAGAATATATCTTTTTACTACAAAAAAAAATTTGCCATGTAAACACATTGCTAAGGTCCCTTCTAGAATTTTGGAAGGGGTTGGTACAAGTGAGGGGTTTCTGAAGCTTACACATTATTAGCTTCACAGTAAATCCCTATTTGGATCTTATTTAGGAAAAAAGGAAGGATAAGAACTAGCCTCAATCCAGCCCAATTAGACTTCCCCCAAGTGCAACAAGGCTAATGACAACCAATGATGGAATCAGTGTTTACAAGGACCAATCTCTTGACAGATCATTCGAAAACTCTCTAAAGATTCAGGGAAGCCACCCAGCCAGAAGCTTGTTATTAAGACCCAGTGGATCTACCTGTGTCTCCAAGGTAAGGCAGCTTGGAGTCCAGGTGTCTCAGGAGCAGATAGAGGTATGACACATTCATTTAAGAGATTGATCACCTGCATGGAAGGGTCTTATTTTACTCCTTGAGCTGAATCTGTGTTGCATACCTATGTCTTTTTTGTCCTAATTTCAAGTTTCTGTGAATTGCATGGTGTGAGAGCAAGCTGATATCAGAAACTAGACAATGACTATATTCAATAATTACTTAATTGTACATTTAGAAATAACTAAGAGTGTAATGGGATTGTTAGTAACACAAAGGATAATTGCTTGAGAAGCTGGATACTCCATTTTCCATGATGTGCTGATTTCCCATTTCATGTCTGTAATAAAATATTTCATGTACCCCACAAATATATACACCTCCTAGGTACCCACAAAAATTAAAAGCAAAAAAATTAAAAAAAAAGAAACTTGGAGAGAGGTTAAACTGAGATACACTATAATCGGGTTAATGTGATTATAGAACAAATCATGAAACTAACAATTTAAGCAAAACAATTTAAACTACAGCTAACGACTTAGATTGTTGTCACGTGTATAGTCTGATGATCTGGGACAACTTTTGAATTTTGAAATTATATAGCTAGTGTGTTTGTTTTGGGAGTTCTCTAGGTTCATGTGCATGTAAGCTTTTCATCATTATTAATAAGAATAATAAACAGTAATAAATTAATAGCAATAATAAAAAATATGTTCTTTGGCTGTCTTCCCTGAAGCAAGAAAAGAATCTGGGCGTGTCTCAAAGAAACTGTGAAACCCAGGGAGGTGGGAGCAAGACTGCTACTAACCTCTTAGGTGCCTTTGTACAATTAGAAAAAGGTGCTGCCACTGGGCGATGCAACCTCATGAATGCATGGCTTGGCAAGTGGAGCTCAGTTTGGAGTTCAAGCTCCTTTGTCTCCTAGACTGTTGTGCAATAAACAGGCTACAAAATTGTAGGTGAGGTACCGTCACAGGACGCTGCTTCAAGTCTCCTTTCTTCAGTCCTAGCCTCTGGCTGGCCTGTTTGGCAGGCAGAGGAACCGAGAGGTCAGTGAGAGATTTGTTGATTTAAAAAAAGAAAAGCATGAAAACCTAACTACAAAACCCTGAGCCCATGTGAATATGCTGCAGAGGAATGCAAACAAACTGTCCACAAGCAACAGGATTTTAGAGCTTGAAAGGATCTTGGAAATAAAGCAGTTCTGTTTTTTGTACCTTTGCTTTACAGCTCGGGAATCCCAAAGCCCAAAGGGGAAGTGAGGAGTCCCAGACCCCACCGCTAGGTAAGCAGCAGAGTCTGGGGAGGGCCTGGAAGTTGTGATTCTAGGTCCTGTTCTTTCCATGACCCAGCACTCAACCACCCATTCCAATATTTAATTACCACTTTTATAGGTTAATATATGGATAGATTTTCTTCCAATATGCTTCTTACACTACAATTGATCTTGAAAATACAGGCAAAAATGTAAGTTCTCTGGTTAAGGATTATAGGATTTCCAAACATCATTTATAGTATTTGAAAAACTATAATTTAAATTTCCGTGGAAATTGTCGCTTCTGGCAGTAATAATTCCATTACTTTTGATGAACCAACTGAGATATCCTAGTTAATATAATTTGTATTCAAAGATGTCCTAAAAGGCTGATGTAACTTTATTATCAGTACATGACTTTTAAAACTATTAAAATAAACAATTAGAACATCTAACATCACTCTAATATGATTTCCTGTTCTTCCAGGTCAGGTGGCAAAAGTTTAATAAGGAATTTAATTGCTTAATGAATCAAATAGGTCGTGTTTTTGCTCCAAGGGTTGAGATAACACTGGTTCAGATGAAATATTCGAGTTTGGGTTAGAGAGTTTTACCTTCACAGAATAGACGTGCTTTAGAAATCATTTCCAGGTCTTCCAGATACTTTATTGTGCTTACCCTAATACCCATACTAATGGCTATCCATAAAATCCACCAACCTTAGAGCTAGATTTCATTTTAGAAATATTTTGTTATCATCTAATTTTACCCAAATGGTAGAGAGTTGGCAGCCATAACAAAATACAAACATGGGGCTTAAAGTAACAGAAAGGTATTCTCTCAATGTTCTGGCTAGGATTCTGAAATCAAGGTGTCAGTAGATCCGCGCTGTCTCTGAAAGCTCAAGGGGTGAGTCTGTTCCATGCCTTTTTCCTAGGTTTGAGTTGCCAGCAGTCCTTGGTGTTGCTTGGCTTATAGACACAGCTCTCCAATCTCTGCTTCCATTGTCACATGACATTCTCCTGGTGTGTGCCCTTGTGTGTCTCTTCCTCTTCTTATAAGGACACCAGTCATATCGGATTAAGGGCCCATCCTACTCTTAACTACTACCTGATCTTAACTAATTACATCTGCAAAGACCCTATTTCCAAATGAGGTCACATTCACAGGTGCCAGGATTAGGGCTTGAACATCTCTTTTTGTGGGACACAGTTCTACCCACTGCAGCATGTACCCCACTTCTATGAATACGGAACTCTACAGGCTGTCATTAATTACCAAAGTTTTCTGTGGGGCTTTTTGTGTTAGGTAAAAGTAGGATGCAGATGCAGGGTACAATTGCATACACACACCATTGCTGTCCTCAGAAAGCTTACAGTCTCAGAAAAAAACTGATCATAAATCAACCTGGAGATATTCATTAGAAAAAGTTAATATATATACTGTCTTAGTCCATCTGGGTTGTTGTAACAAAATAAACAACAGAAATTCATTGTTCACAGTGCTGGAGGCTGGGAAGACCAAAATCAAGCTTCCAGCAGTAGTGATGTGTGGTGAGGGCCTGCTTCCTCATAGATGGCATTTTCTTTTCTTTCTTTTATTTTTTTGAGACAGACTCTTGCTCTGTCGCCTAGGCTGGAGTGCAGTGGCACAATCTTGGCTCACTGCAACCTCTGCCTCCTGGGTTCAAGCAATTCTTCTGTTTCTGTCTCCTGAGCAGCTGGCACTACAGGCATGTGCCACCACACACAGCTACTTTTTGTATTTTCAGTAGATACGTGGTTTCACCATATTGGCCAGGCTGGTCTCGAACTCCTGACCTCATGATCCACCCACCTCAGCCTCCCAAAGTGCTGGGATTACAGGAGTGAGCCACCACGCCCGGGGTGATAGATGGCATTTTCTATGAGTCTTCACATGGCAGAAGGGAGTAACAAGCTTCTTCAGTCCTCTTTTATTATATAAGATCACTAATCCTATTCATGAGGGCTTTACCCTCAAGACCTAATTATTTCCTAAAGGTCTCACCTCTTACTCCTATTGCATTGGGGATTAGGTGTCAATATACGAATTCTGGGGAGACTCAAACATTCAGACGATAGCATGTAGTGACGGAAAATGGCAGGAGAGCATGGTTTACGTAGTTCGGACAGGGTCCTCTCTGAGGATATGACATTAAACTGAGACTTGAAGGATGGCAATGAGTCAGCCATGGGAAAGATAATGAAAATGTTCCAGGTAGAGTTAACAGCAAATACGAAGGTTCCAAGGCAGGAAAGAGCTCACCATTTTCCAGGGACTAAAGGAACAAAGCGGGAGATGACAGAAGGTGAGAATAAAGATGTAGGCAGGGGCATATCTTTACTCTTTAATTGCCTAGTGGACAATGAGTGGCTTCCAAACTTTTTACTGCAACACTACAGCTAAGAAATATCTTTCACACACTATCTGGTACATAGATGCATGTATACACAACTGGACACTAGATGGGAAGATAGTGAGTTGTTGTTAGATTTTTTTGTTGCCTTTTGGAGGCAGCATCTCAGGATCTCATGGATTGTGCTTGGGAAAGTGAAAGGATTCCAGATGATGCTCAGCAGTTGGGCTTGAGCCATTGTGTTGAAGGTGGTGCTAAAAAATGAAATGACAGCCTGGGGGAGGAAAAGGATTTTGTTGGGGAGGGTGTGGCTGAAAATAAACAGTTCCGTGTTTGACATATCATGTTTAAGATACCTGGATAGTAGAAGGAAAGCAAACTAACTAGCTGTTTTCTTCTACTATACTCTCAACACTCAATACAGAAAACCTCACATCAGGTCAAAAAATGTGTCAAGGGTTTCTGCAACATCCAATTCTCCAGTAGACACCAGCTGGGTGTCCTGTAATTCCATTCAATTCTGACACTCTAACCTGGAGTTAGAGTCAGATACCACAGGTTATGGCTCAGTCCCACAAGACAACCTCCTGTTTTCGATGTCAGAAGGGTTGTGACCAGGTTCAGGTTGTGACCCGTGCTTCTAATAACTGGCTACAAATTGGGGGTTCCCATGACCTCCTCCTCAGGTTTGTTAGAGTGGCTCACAGAACCCAGGAAATTGTTTTATTTATGTTTATTGGCTTATGATAGAATACACCATAAAAGATAACAGATAAATGGCCAGATGGAAGAGATGGTGCGGTGGTGCATGTCAGTAATCACAGCACTTTGGGAGGCTGAGGCAGGAGGATCATCTGAGGTCAGAAGTTTAAGACCAGTCTGGGCAATGTAGCAAGACCCTGTCTCTATTTGAAAAATAATAAAACGTTAAAAATATATAAAATACATACAAAGGAAGAGATGCATAAGACAAGAGATGAGTAAGCCGTCTTGGAGCTTCCATGCCCTCTCTGGGTGTGCTAGCAACCTGGAAGCTCTCTGAATCCTACTTACGGTTGCTATGGAGGCTTCATTATCTAGGCACGATTGATTAAATCATTGGCCACTGGTGCTCAACTCAACCTTCAGCCTCTCTCCCCTTCTCAAAGACGGTGGGGTGAGGGTGCTGAGAGTGCTAGCCTTCTAATCACATGGTTGTTTATGCTGTCATGCTGAGGCTCTCCGGTAGTCTCCAGCCAGGGATCCTTTCTCCAACATACAAAAAGATACTTATGACCTGGGAAATTCCAAAGGTTTTGGGAGTTCTGTGCCCTGAAACTGCAGGAAGACCAAAATATGTTCTTTCTTTTTGTAAATCACAGTATCACAGTTACTGGAGCCAAAAATCACAAAAATTATCACTTAAATAAAAGGAAGCAAGCTTCTTTTGCTTCTGTTTTGCTGCATAGCTCTGAAACCCAGTCCTGCCTTTTGTAAGAGTAAGTGAGCGTGTGTGTGCATGTGTGCTGTGCTGAAGGGCTTTTCTGAGGTAAAGCGAAGTTCATGAGCTGAGACTGAGCTGAGCTGTCCAAATTGGTTTCAGCTGACGGCTTTTGTTAGTGGAGTTCGAATTCCTGCTATCTGTCTTGTTATTTTTTTCATTTTCTTTCCAAATTCATTTCTGGAGCTTGCGGCCTCAAAAATAACAAGTTGTTAAAATGACTGAGTATGCTCTCTGGCTCCACGGAGCCCAGCTTCCCCGCTACGTGTCCTAAGCAGGACTGTGAGTCCTTATTTTCCAGACCAAGTTCAATGGAGCATGGAGGGGAACCAGGTCTGTTGATCCTCGCTCAGCTGGGGGAGGAGGGCGAGGCAGATGGGGAGGAAGGACATGCAGGTTGGGAGGGCAAGAAAGCGAAGGTAAAAGGCTGAGTCAGAGGCAAGTGGGGATGCTGGCAAATCCTAGCTTACATTCCAGAGCGTTCTTCAGCAATCTTAAGATGGAACTGAAGTCTGGAATTGCAGAGCAGAAGTCTTTCGGTAACGGAGGCCTCTTTGCTCTAGCTCAGATCCTCTGGGACCACAGTCACTCGAGGGAACCTGCCCTGCACTTACAAAGACATGATGTCCCCAGACAACATCTGTCCTCTTCAAGATCTGCCCCCACCAAGATGTGTCTCCAGACCAAAACCAGAGTTGGACTGAAGCACAGCCCAGTGCAGAGGAAATACTGAACACAGATAAAAAATGTCAAGACTTAAATGTAGGTTCAGCAGGCCCCGGGGGCTCGAGTGTGGAAGTGGATCTTGAGGGCTTGGAACTGGGGTTGGGGAGACTAGAAGAGTGGGAAGGTGAGAATTTACTCACATGGGAGGCCTCCCGGCAAAGACACCTGGGCCCATTCTCACACCCAGCCCGGGCGCTCTCAGAGCCGCAGACACAGCGTGGGCCCACGTGGAAGGCAGAGCGCACTGAGCACGGTGCCAAGGAAGAGAGCTTGGTGAGCTGGGAAGGTCTGAGTGGTTTCTTTGGTGAGGCCAAGGAACCCAGCCCCTCCACGGTGTTCCTCCAGGAGGCTCCTCCTCACTAGTGAGGGGACGGTGGGCGTTTTCCAGAGGCTCAGGGGTGGCTGAAGCCTGGGTCTGACCCTAGGCCATGCTGCCTCTGAACTGGCCTCCCTAGTGCCAGTGGGTGTGACAGGATAGCCGACGGTGACACCAGTGGATGTGGTTAATCCACTAGGCAGGGGAAATATCAAGGCTGGTTTCTAGTGATAAAGACTTCAGTGCTTTCTCCCTAGACTTGGCCTGAAGAACTTGCTCCTTCTCCCACAGTCCATCTCTCAGTGAACAATTTTGCCATCAGGTAGTAGCCTAGGCCAGAAAACTGCAGCCAGTAGCCCTAAGTCATGTCCCCACTGCCACCAAGCCCTGCTGTTTGTGAATGTTCCTCACATGTGTGAGACGTCCTTGCCACTCTCTCCCCTACTGCAGGGTTCAGGTCCTGGTCAGCTCTCATTCCGATTCTTCCCGGAGCCGCCTCTCTCCCTCCCTATGTCTAACCATTCTACCCAGTGGTCTTTCAAAACTGGGTTGCTCATGCCACTTCCCTGAAGAAAATCTTTCAGTGGCTTCCCGATGCCCTCAGGGCAAAATCTCAGCTGGGGCGTGACATGCCAGGGGTGATGACTGAGGCTGTCCTGCCACTGCAGACCTACTGGGCTTCCTGAAGAAAGTTGGCCTGCAGCTGGGAAGAGTGAGGCCGATACCTGTTGGTGAGCACAGCTGAGGAAAGGAGAGAGAGAAAGAGAGAGAGAGAGAGAGAGAGAGAGAGAGAGAGAGAGAGAGAGAGAGAGAGAGAGATAGAAATTAAGGACATTTTTTTCCACTAGGATCCAAAATGCTTGAGGCCTGCAGCATCCCTGGATGTCCTAGTTATAAAGAGACAATGAATTCCCTTTTTATTTTGGAATTCACCTAATTTGAATTGGGCATCAGTTGCGTCCACTGAAAGTGTCCTAATTCAGGCCCCATCAGTTGGTCCAATCCGCGTTCCTGTTTCCTCTGTTGATGGCAGACTCTGTGCTCCACACTCTGCTCCCTCCATGCGGCTCCCTTTCCTGCTCTTGCCTTCTCCCTTGCCTGCCCTGCCCTTCCCTTGCCTTGGAATGCTCTCTGTGCCCCACTGGCTCCAATTCCACCTCTCCTTGAAGGCCCAAGAATAGTTCCCTCAGATATGATCAAATGGTTAGTTGTGGGTTCCTTCCCTGCACACTGCAGCTTTAGCCTAAAACATTCAGGCATAGCAAGTCCTTTTTGGTGTACAGAGAGCTCTGGTCTCTCAAGAATGAACATGCTGTGCTCAGACAGGGCTACCAGCAGTGCCCCGAGACAAGACAGGATCCACACCATTTATCATAGAAATTGATTTTTCTCCAACATGTGTTACTAAGACAGATCCATCTTACTTTGAACTTGGAATGGGCCGCAGCACAAAAATCACAATAAATATTCAGCAGCAAGGTCAGTCGAAGGTACTGATGCCCAGAAACACAAATTGTTTCATTCTGATCTCAGAGAGAAGCAAGAGTGGCTCTGAAGTTTTTGCACAAAGCTCCTTCCAAATATTTGAGCCTTTTCTTGCATGTTATTTGGGGTCTAAGAGGAGGCTTAAGAGCCACAGCCAAGACCTACCAGTTCACAAAACTTTTACTAACCTATACTTCTTTTTTGTTTGTTTGTTTTTGAGACATAGTCTTGCTCTGTCACCCAGGCTGGGGTGCAGTGATATGATCTTGGCTCACTGCAGCCTCCCTCTGTCTACCAGGTTCAAGCAATTTTTGTGCCTCAGCTTCCCAAGGAGCTGGGATACAGGCGTGCGCCACTGCGGATTTTTGCCATGTTGGCCAGGCTGGTCTCCAATTTTTGGCCTCAAGTGATCTGCCCATCTCAGCCTCCAAAAGTGCCGGAATTACAGGCATGAGCCACAGTGCTCCGCCTAGCCCGTACTTTCTTTGGGTTCATGGATTGAACTCAATTTTGAAATAAGCCAATCCAACCCGATATTGTCCATTGTAAAATTCAAGGGTTAAAATGGGAGCACATTGCTAAGGTTATTCCAGCTTGGATTCTGTGAACCAAGAAGATGCTTCCGGGTACATAGAAGTTGGCAGAACTTAGTAAGTCTAATTATGTCAATAAGACCAGTGTAAAAACCACTGCCATGCATTGAGTCTGTTCCCTCTTTTGTCAAAGAAGGAATATTATCTACCTTGCAGGGTTTTTATAAGAATTAGAAATAATACTTGTAAAACATACTATCTGGTAGAAAAAAGATACTTAGTGGATTGTTGCTGCTATTATTATTAATATTACTGCTTACTGTTTCTTTTAAGAACCTTCAGAGAGTTATAAACCCAATACTAATGGGGTGCCATAGGAGAGAAAGGCTTCATGAAGGCGTCCAGGATTTGGAAGAAAGGAAGGATGGATAAAATTGGGCTTCTGGGGCTGGGAGCGGTGGCTCATGCCTGTAATCCCAGCACTTTGGGAAGCTGAGGTGGGCGGATCATGAGGTTAAGAAATGAGACCATCCTGGCCAACATGGTGAAATCCTGTCTCTGCTAAAAATACAAAAATTAGTTTCCACCTTCATCCATGTCCCTGCAAAGGACATGAACTCATCCTTTCATATGGCTGCATAGTATTCCATGATGTATATGTGCTGCATTTTCTTTATCCAGCCTGGGTTGGCTCCATGTCTTTGCTATTGTGAACAGTGCCACAATAAACATACATGTGTGTTTGTCTTTATAGTAGAATGATTTATAATCTTTTGGGTATATATCCAGTAATGGGATTGCTGGGTCTAATAGTATTTCTGATTCTAGGTCCTTGAGGAATCACCAAACTGTATTCCACAATAGTTGAAGTAATTTATACTTCCACCAACAGTGTAGAAGCATTCCTATTTCTCTACATCCTCTCCAGCATGTGTTGAACAATTTAATGATCGCTATTCTAACTGGTGTGAGATGGTATTTCATTGTGGTTTTGATTTGAATTTCTCTACTGACCAGCAATGATGAGCTTTTTTTCCTACATTTATTGACTGCATAAATGTCTTCTTTTGAGACATGTCTATTCATATCCTTCACTTTTTCATGAGGTTGTTTGTATTTTTCTTATAAATTTGTTTAAGTTCCTTGTATATTCTGGATATTAGCCCTTTGTCAGACAGATAGATTGAAGAAATTTTCTCCCATTCTGTAGGTTGCCTGTTCATTCCAATGATAGTTTCTTTTGCTGTATGGAGGCTCTTTAGTTTAATTATATCTTATTTGTCAATTTTGGCTCTTGTTGCCATTGCTTTCAGTGTTTTAGTCATGAAGTCCTTGGCCATTCCTATCAAATCAAATGTAAGTTTGGTCTTTTCCCATATTTCTTGGAGGCTTTGTTCATTCCTTTTTATTTTTCCTCAAATCTTGACTTAATGCCTTATTTCGTAACATTGATCTTCAATCTCTGATATCCTTTCTTCTGCTTGATCAATTTAGCTATTGATACTTCTGTGTGCTTCACGAAGTTCTCATGCTGTGTTTTTCATCTCCATTAGGTCATTCATGTTCTTCTCTTAACTGGTTATTCTAGTTAGCAATTTGTCTAATCTTTTTTCAATTTTTTAGCTTCCTTGCATTGGGTTAGAACATGCTCCTTTAGATCAGAGGAGTTTCTGGAGCCTACTTCTGTCAATTTGTCAAACTCATTATCCATCCAGTTTTGCTCCCTTTCTAGTGAGGGGTTTTGATCCTTTGGAGGAGAAGAGGTATTCTGGTTTTTGGAATTTTCAGTCTTTTTGTGCTGGTTCTTCCTCATCTTCATGAATTTATCTACCTTTGGTCTTTGATGTTGATGACCTTTGGATGGGGTCTCTGAGTGGACATCCTTTTTGTTGATGTTGATGCTATTCCTTTCTGGTTGTTAGTTTTCCTTTTAACAGTCAGGTCTCTCTGCTGCAGGTCTGCAGGAGTTTGCTGGAGGTCTATTTCAGAACTTGTTTGCCTGGGTATCACCAGCGAAGGCTACAGAACAGCAAAGGTTTCTGCCTGTTCCTTCCTCTGGAAGCTTTGTTCCAGATGGGCACCCCCAGATGCCAGCTGGAGCCCTCCTGTATGAGGTATTTATTGACCCCTGCTGGGAGGTGTCTCCCATCAGGAGACATGGGGTTCAGGGACCCACTTGAGGAGGCAGTCAGTCTGTCTCTTAGCAGAGCTTGAGCACCATACTGGGAGATCTGCTGCTCTCTTCAGAGCTGGCAGGCAGGAATGTTTAAGTCTGCTGAAGCTGCACCCACAGCTGCCCCTTCCTCCAGTACTCTGTCCCAGGGAGATGGGAGTTTTATCTGTAAGCCCCTGACTGGGGTTGCTGCCTTTCTTTCAGAGATGTTCTGCCCAGAGAGGAGGAATCTAGAGAGGCAGTCTGGCTACAGTGGCTTTGCCAAGCTGTAGTGGGCTCCACCTAGCTCAAACTTTCCAGCAGCTTCATTTACACTGTGAGGGGAAACTGCCTACTCAAGCCTCAGTAATGGTGGACGCCCCTCCCCCCACCAAGCTCAAACATCCCAGGTCAACTTCAGACTGCTGTGCTGGCAGTGAGAATTTTATGCCAGTGGATCTTAGCTTGCTGGGCTCTGTGGGAGTGAGATCTGGTGAGTAAGACCACTGAGTTCCCTGGTTTCTGTGCCCTCTTTCCAGGGAGTGAATGGTTCTGTCTCATTGGTGTTACAGGCACCAATGGGGTATGAAAACCCCCCATTGGAGGTTTGCTGGAGTTTTCTGGAGGTCCATTCCAGACTCTGTTTGCCTAGGTATCACCATCAGAGGCTGCAGAACAACAATGATTGCTGCCTGTTCCTTCCTCTGGAAGCTTCGTCCTAGAGGTGTCTACCCAAATGATTGCCTGGTTTTGTGCTTGAAACCCAGGACCCTGGTGGTGTAGGCATCCAAGGGAATCTCCTAGTCTGCAGGTTGTGATGACCATGTGAAAAGTGCAGTACCTGGACCAGAATGCACCGTTCCTCACGGCACAATCCCTCATGGCTTTCCTTGGCTAGGGGAGGGAGTTCCCTGACCCCTTGTGCTTCCCAGGTGAGGGGATGCCCTATCTTGCTTCAGCTTGTCCTCTATGGGCTGCACCCACTGTCTAACCAGTCCCAAAGAGATGAACTGGGTACCTCAGTTGGAAATGCAGAAATCACCCACCTTCTGCATTGATATCACTGGGAGCTACAGACCAGAGACGTTCCTATTCAGTCACCTTGCCAGCCACTCCCCCAATCTAATTGTTTATTTATTATAAGTTTAAAGAATGAGTTTACTGGATCAAAGATTACTAACTTTTTTTTTGCAGACATATATATGTGTATATATATGTATATGTAAATATATGATTTTTTTCTCATTATTAAAGTCATGCTTGTTCATTACAGAACATTTAGAAAATAAAGATAAATATAAAGGAGAAGAAAATCCCATCTGTGGCAGAGAAGGCTCCCTTTACTGTCCACCAAATGTCTTGTTCCTTTTTCCATAATTAGTTTTGGTATAGATTTTGCAGCCCCTACCTCTCTGCATCTACATGTGACCAATGATATGTAATCAGGTCACTTTCAAGCCAAGACTTTGAAGTTA
Source organism: Callithrix jacchus (assembly GCF_049354715.1). Classification (NCBI taxonomy): domain Eukaryota; kingdom Metazoa; phylum Chordata; class Mammalia; order Primates; family Cebidae; genus Callithrix; species Callithrix jacchus. The sequence goes on along the minus strand of NC_133503.1, from coordinate 143,292,726 downwards.
CCAGTGTACTTTCCTCAAGATCTTTTTCTGTCTGCTGGAAGGAAGCAATTGATAATTAGTCTCTAAGGGATGTGAGAACAGGAGATGGAAGGAGTCTGGATCCCTTAATCATTGCATGAATGAGCTCCCCCTGCTGACTAAGACCACTGGGTTTCACTGTCACATGAAACTGTTAAGTCACTGAAATATGGTGGTTTATTCTTTAGAAAGAATCATTGTTAATACTTTGGTGTATTTTTTTCTCAGTTTTCTTCCTGTGCACTTTTTCCTCTTTAGTTTAGATCATGTAATACATTTTTTAAGGCTATTAATATTATTACCAAAATGCTTTTTAAAAATGCTGCTTTAATTTATACTCAAGCAAGCGATACTGTATATGAGACTGGCTTTGACAGCATTGCCTACTTATAGTTGCTGCATTCTTATAAATATTCTTACAACAACATACTTAAGAAAACCCTCTAAAATATGTGACAATCTTCTAGATACCTTATTTCTCTTATCAAACTGTAAAGTTTTTGACATTTGATGTTTGAATGTCCATCGTTATCATAATAGCTTAATCTATATTTGTTTAATGACTTTTAAGCCCAATGTTCGGAATGTTTACTAAAATCTGTTTGAACATGGACATAATAGAGTCCAGCAAATCATTGTTGGCTACTTAGTTTACTTTCAGAACCATATATATATATGTTTCTGTCATCCTTTCAAGTTGACATTTAAAGGGTCACCATTGATTACATCATTTTAGAATCAGGAACACTACACAGTTCTCTGAGCTCATCTGGCTTCCCAGCCTCCAAGGTCACCTCTGCTCCATTCCATTCCCATTCATTGTTTACTTAATTGTTCAACAAATATTTTTTCAGTACTTGCTATGTCTTAGCACCTAAGTTATGACTCTGAACAAAACACATATTTACTTTCTTTCTCCATGGTGCTTACATTTTACAGGGGGACATTAAATAATTAAACATTAAATGATAAACACAATAAGTAAATTTAGATATTGTGTTAGTCCATTCTTGCTGTAAAAGAATGCCTAAGTTTGGTAATTTATTTTTAAAATGTGGTTTATTTTGGCTCATGATTCTGCAGGCTGTACAGAAAGCATGGTACTGGCATCTACTCTCAATGAGGGCCTCAGGAAGCTTCCAATCGTGGTGGAAGGTGAAGGGGAAGCAGGCACCCCATGGTGAGAGTGGAAGCCAGAGTAGGGGGAGGTGTCATACTCTTAAACAACCAGATGTTGCATGAACTCAGAGGGAGAACTCAGCACCAAGCCATTCATGAAGGATCCTCCCCCATAACCCAAACCCCTCCTACCAGGCCTCACTCCAGCACTAGGGATTACATTTCAACTTGAGATTTGGAGGGGACAGACATCCAAACTATATCAGTGTGTTAGAAGATATGTTAGAAGATATGGAAGAAAGAAAGGAAAAGCAGGGTAAGAGGGAGGTTGCAGTTTAAAAGACAGTGTGTGTTGGGGTAGGCCTCATCAAGACAGTGACATTTAGGCAAAGACTTGATGGAGGTAAGGAATATCAAGGAGACAAATCATTTCAAACAAAGAAAACTGTCTGTGAAAAGCCCGAGGCAGGACTGGGTTGGTCTGTCCAGGGAGTAGCAGTGAGGAGGGACCGTGTCTGCCTCAGGGTGAGGGAGGGAGGTCAGGCCCGGGGTGTGAGGAGGTAGAGCACAGGAAGGGGCATTCTAGGGCTTTGGCTCTTACTCTGAGTGAAATGGGAAGGAGAGGAGTGACATGACCTGATTAAGTGACATGCTGACTGCTGTGTTGAGGGTAGGCTACAGACAAGCAGAAAAACAGAGGACCAAATGGAAGGCTATATCCAAATCCAGAAGAGATGACCATGGCTTGGATCAGAACAGTAACAGTGGCTATAGAGAAAGAAGTAGGAATTTGGATGTATTCCCTGTGGGCTAGATATGGGGTTGGGTGGTAAAGGTCTGTATATACAGGTAGAGAGACTTTTCTGAAATGTAAATCTAAATTGTAAATGGCTTAACATCTTTTAATAGCTCCCTTTCATTCACCATGAATAAATATCAAACAAAACAAATAATTGACAATGCATAATGTAGCCCACAACTGGTCTCATCTCTCACTTTCTTGCATTTTAAACTGATAGGAACATATACGACCCTTGGTCTTAGCTAAAAGGCTGAGAAGTGGTGCCTTCTTGCAGTTTATATACCAGCCACAATCAACCACTGACCTCTCACCTTCCATCTACACACTTTCTGCAACTCAGCTCAGGCATTTTTTTTTTCTGTAAAGTATTTCCCAACTTTTGGTGTATTATTTTCCTGTGGCTGCTGTTATAAATGACCGCAAACTTGATGGCTTAAAACACAGGAATGTATTCTGTCACAGGACTGAAGGCCAGAGTCCAAAGTCAGAATGTAGTTCAGGCCGCACTCCCTCAGAAGGTTCTGGAGGAGAATCCCTTTCTTGACTGTTTCAGCTTCTGGTGGCTGCTGGCATTCGTCGGTTTGTGGCTGCATCACTCTAATCTCTGCCTCTGTCTTCTCATGGCTGTTTCTACTGTGTGTCTGTATCAAATCTCCCTCTTTCTCTCTCATATAAGGACACTTATGATTGGATTTAGGGCCCATCAGGATAATCTCCCCATGCCAATATTTTTAAGACCCCTTTTCCTTATAAGGTAACATTTACTGATCTGCGGGTGGCCTGAGTTAGCCTGCTATACTTGTTTAGAGGTCTTATATCCCGAGCTATAGCACTTGATCACTCAATTGCAATGACCTGTTTCTGAGCATGTATACACACACAGATATTTCCACTTCTCAAGGGTTCTTAAGGCCAGGGATTATATCTTATTAACAATCACTGCTTTCCCCACCCCCAGCAGTTTCTAGCTCACAGCTAATGGTCAGGACACATTGATTGGGTGAATGAATGAAGATTCATGAGGCAGAGTTTGTAAGTGCATATACTGTTGGGACTTCATAATTTTATGAAAATGAGATCAGGATTGGATTCCTCAGACATCTGCACAGTGACTTTTCTTTGTTTCTGTCCTCTTTCTTTTTGTGTCCAGCTGTTGCGTTAGAACATCATTATTAAATAAACCTGCTCCCTCTAGGCTTTGGGCCTAGTTATAGCCCTTGATAAACATAGCAATAGTTGGATAAAAGAATACATATTTTCCTTTAACTGGTGTATAAAACCTAGAATGCAGAGCATTTGCAGTTAGCTCTGGGTGCTAAGAAGGTTGATCATGCTGCCTACTGGAAACATCAGCTCTCTCAGGGTTATAGGTAGGGTAGCAGGGTATCCATCCGATAATGGTCCTTCCTTTGTTATGTGGATGGTCATGATACTGTGTCGGGAGGTGGGTGGGACTGCCAGGGGGGTACTTGGGAAGTGACTATGACTTTGGCTCATTTGTATAATCCTCTGCCTATTTGAGTTGTCATTTAGCTTGGGCTCTGGTTGGCTTAACATGGTGGGATACCATGAGGGACACACAAGGTCAGTATCATCTCCCAAGATTCTACTTGCCAAATGGTTTCTGATTTTATTTCCATTATCTGAGGGCTTAGTCATATGTGGCTACAACAAGAGCAGGTCCTGGTGGCTGGAAAGCAAATCAGTGTTGTGTTTTTGCAGTGGATTCTATCTGTCCAGAAAAGGCACACTGTTTGATTTTCCATCTTGGAGATTAGTTTCCCATCATTTTCTTTCTATGTTCCTTTGATTATTGTGAGCCATGTTTGCAGATAGCAGTAACTGACTTTGCTACATTTTAGTAAATCAAATTTATTATCAACCTTGAGAGGGGGCCAGACATACTCAAACATTACACTGGTTAAAATCATATGTGCTTTCAGACGCCTATGGGGCAAACTGTGGCCTGTTTAAAAATTCTTGAGCGAAGTCTGGATAAATGAAATGATAAATCTCCCCTGCTATGTTAGAAATGCAATGATTTATATTAATAGTCTGCGTTAATACAGGGTCCCCCTGAATGAGCCTATCTTTTTATTTATATCCTTTCTTGTATACTAGCAGCTATAGACACCAAATATCCATTAGGTGGCCTCAAGCCTAAGGAACATGGATCTCTTTTTTATCAATGAAAAAATTCAGAATGTGTCCACAATGAGGAATTAGATGGAGAAAATGGAGTTAAAAAGGAGAGGGGAAATGGCAGAGAGCTATAAGAAAGAGCTCTTTCATCTGGGTACCTTCTGAGTCCCTTTAAACTTGCTGTCACATCTCATGACATTTCTGCAACAAATCTCATTAGAAACTAGTGTAATATTGGGGTTCAGGGGTTCAGAGGTTCAGGGTGCCCTCAGCTTCCCTGAGAGGATGTTTCTCCAGGTTCTTGGTCTCCTGCCCTCTCAAGAACGAGAAAGGGGACCACAGCACAGTGCACAGTAAATGTCGGACTCAAAAGTGTTTGTAGAAAGTGATTTATTTAAAGAGAGAGAGAAACAGGAGAAGGAGAGAGAAAGAAACAGCTAACTCTCACACCGAGTGACAGAATCCAGAAAGATGAAATCCAGGAGAGAAAAGCAGCTTCCACACTGAGTGGAAGGGACTAGAGAGAGAGATGGAGTTTAGGAAGGGAAGACAGGCTTCCACAAGAGTGTGGAAGGGGACCACTGAGCCTGGTTTTGCCATCAATGAGGACCTGCCCTTTGCATACATATTTGCTGGGCCCTCTGCTGTCACTGCCAACTGTCAGTGCTAGTTGTTTCCCGTGAAGCCTTTAGAGCCTCTCTTTTCTCACTCCCACAGAGGCTGGTCTCTCAGTCCTGGTCAGCCCTGCAGTCTCTTATCTGGCTCGCAGCTCGTGCTCTACCAGTCCCTCCTCAGGAGAGCTCTGTGATGGGTTAAAATGAGGACTCTCCCTGAGAGGCATTTGCATTTTAATCGGGGACACTTTAAAACAAATCTAATTCTTACTGTTATATTACAAACATTACTATTATAAATATTACTAAGTGTAACATGAGCAAAGAGCTCAAATGTTAAGTGAACAGCTTGAATTTTTGCAAAAGTAAAACCACAATCCAGATCAAGACTAGCATGTTAGCAGCACCCTAGATGCCTTCCCTGTGCCACTTCTGGATTGCCTGGCCTCTCGCCAAAGGTGACTACTGTTTTGATTCCTATAACCAGTTTTACCAGTGTATGAGTTTTACCAGTGTGTGAACTTTATAGCACTGGGATCATAAGTATATACAGTTGACCCTTGTATAGCTCAGGGGTTAGGGACAGTGACCCTCCACACAGTTGAAAATTCATTTATAACCTTTGACTTTCCAAAAACTTTACCAATAGCCTACTATTGGCCAGAAGCCTTACTGATAACACAAGCAACTGATGAACATATATTTTGTATAAAAAATTATATACTGTATTCTTACAATAAAGTATCTAGAAAAAAGAAATTATGATTAAGAAAATTGTAAAGAGAAAATATAGTTACTATTCATTAGGAGGAAGAGTATCATCACAAAGGTCTTCATCCTTGTCATCTTCATATTGAGTAGGTTGAGAAGGAGGAGGAAGAGGAGAGATTGGTCTTGCTGTGTGATGGGTAGCAGAGGCTGAACAGAATCTAAGTGGGCCTGTGCAGTTCAAGGGTCAACTGAGCTTTTTTGGATTTTTTTTTTTTTTGCTCAAATTTATGTCTGTTAGAGTTATTAAGGTTGTTGCTAAAAGCTGTATTTGCTCTTTCTATTGCTGTATAATATTTCATTCTGTAGAAAAAGCTTTATAATTTACAGAGAGTCCCTGAACTCAGATGGTTTGGCTTAATGGTTTTTCTACTTATGACAGCATGAAAGCAATGTGTGTTCAGTAGAAATCATACTTTGAGTACTTATATAACTATTCTGTTTTTTGCTTTTAGTACAATATTCAATAAATTACAGAAGTTATTCAACACTATTGTAAAAGAGGTTTGTGTTAGAGACTTTTGCCCAATAGTAGGGTAATGCAAATGCTCTGAGCGTGTTTAAGGTGGGCTAGGTTAAGCTACAGTGTTCAGTAAGGTTAGGTGTATTAAATCCATTTTTGACTACAACATCTTTAACTTATGATGGTTTAATTGGGATATAATCCCATTGAAAGACGAGTAGCATCTGTATTTATCCATTCTATTGATGATGAACATTTAAATTGATTGTGGCAGCTGCAGTGCCTCATGCCTGTAATCCCAACACTGTGGGAAGATGAGGCAGGCAGATCACTTGAGGCCAGAAGTTCAAGACCAAACTGGCCAACATTGTGAAACCCTGTCTCTACTAAAAACAGAAAGATTAGTTGGACATGGTGGCAGATGCCTGTTATCCCAGCTACTTAGAAGGCTGAGGCAGGAGAATTTCTTGAACCCAGGAGATGGAGGTTGCAATGAGCCAAGATTGCGCCACTGAACTTCAGACTGGGTGACAGAGTGAGACTCTGTCTCTCAAAAAAAAAAATGGATTTGGGCTATAATGAACACTCTCATGAATATTCTTAAACATGTCCTCCAATGCACATAGGAGCAGAATTTCTAGGTCATAGAATAAACTTATATTCAACTGATAGATATGCACAAGGTCCAGGGTACTTCTACCAAGTTACGTATGTGTATGAGTCTTAGTAACTACCTACCTCATTACCAATTTTTTTTGTAGTGTCAGCCATTCTGGTGGTTTAAATTCACATTTTCATGGCAATGAGTGCTATTGAGCATTTTTTCATAGACTTATTGGCCTTGTATTTATTCTCTTTTGTGTAGTGCTTGTTTAATTGGGATAGATGTCAATGGATAGCCTAGCTATCTGTACATCCATGTACATCACATATATATGTGTATATAGCTATATCTAGATGATATATAGCCAGATATGCATAATTTTTTGATAAAAATATAATTGAGATAATTGGTACATACTTGTAATTGATTGAAAATCAGCCTTAATTCTCCACCTTCCCTGTGACCACAACCTTTGCAATATAATTTTGAAACTCCTCCCATCAAGAGGCAGTGTAAGTGCCTCTTTTCTCCAATCTTTGCTGACCTTTGATTTGTTTTGGCTGAAGATACATTGGAAGTGACAGTGTGCCAATTCTAAGGCCAGGCCTCAAGAGGCCTTGTGTACCTCCTGCCACTGCCATGGTAACAGGCTGAGGCTAGCCTGATGGAGACTGAGGAGTGCTGAGGCACCCAGCTGATAGCCAGCACATCCTTATTAGAGAAAAAACATGCAAATTTGGTAAATGAACATGGTATCATATTTTAATCTGTATTCCTTTGATTATAAGTAAGACAGAATATTTAAAATCTATTTAGCATCCTTTGCTTGTTTATATCCTTTATATATTTTACTCTTGGAGAATTCATCTATTTATAGAAATTTTTAGGTAGAAAGAATATTAACTCTTTGTATTAAATATGGAAAAAATGTTCTTTAGTTTTTAAAATTACCTTTTACATTTTATTTATCAAATTTTTATGTGCAAAAATTTTAACTTTTTTTTTTCACATCAGATGGGTAATATGCCTACATGGTAACAAGCCTGGAAGGAGGCACATTTCACAGGTGAGTATGAAAACCTAGTTACCATGCTTACCAACCACAAAAGGATCATTTCACCTTTTATGTTGTTAAATGTATTATCATTTTCCTTTATAAGTATTTTTTGGTGCAATTACAAGAAAAATAGTTCCCTCTCCAAAGTTATATAGTTGTTTACCTATCATCACCTATTAGGAGACACAAATACTCAAAAGAATAAATCTCTACTCACACAACATGGGACTTAATAGACAATTCAAGAAGATAATGTGGGCATGAAGCCAGAATTAAATAGGATGCTTTCATATGCCAGTGACAGAAACTCTGCCTCAGATTAGTTAAAAATAATGACATTCTTTATTTTATGTAAGAAATTCAGAAGTATGACAGCTTCCAAAATTGGTTAAGTCAGCAGCTCAGTAGTTTTTTTCACAAACCAGTTTGTTTTGTTTTTTTTTGTTCTATCACAATGCTGTCCTTGTGCTGTTGCCTTTGTCTTTAGGTGGTTCTTTTCACCGTCACACTGTGGCTGCCAGTAGCCAAAGGGCAACAGACTTTCCTTGTCCTATCCAGGGAAAAGCGAAGTGTTTCTCCCAGTCATTGAATGTATGCTCCTCCCTTCAGTATAACTGGATTATCTAAGGTCATGTACTCACCCTTAGACCAATAATTAGAGAATACTAATTAGGAATCATCTTAGATCAATCAGGATTCCCTTTGGGAATGAAAATTAGATGACTAAATGTCTAACAGAATTGAGGTTTGGACAGGAAGGAGGAAAGGGAGAACAGATGTTGGACAGGTTAAGAAAGTGTTTGCTCCAGATCCTTCTGGACATCTCTCAAATTGGGTGCCATTTCTCAATTTGTAGTCTTAAAAATGTAGCCATTCTCCACAGTCTAAAACATTTATGGGTGTTGGATTCAACTGCCTCTGGGTTGGAATTCAGGCTCTGCCATTTATCATCTGTGGCATGTGATGTAAGTTATTCAATCTCTTTACATTTGTTTCCCCATCTGTAAAATGGAAATAATATCTATCTTGTTTGGCACATGGTAGACCTTCAATAAATTATTATTTTTTACTATTATGACCATTCATAAATCAGCTCATAGTTCTGGTTTGCTTAGCTGTTTTTTGTCTCATGACATTTAAGTGAATTTGTGGTTATATGCTATATTCTACCTGCTTTGAGGCCAGTTTTAAATACCAAGCTGGCTTTTCTTTGCAACCATATTTTCATTTGCCCTTCCACTATCCTTCTAGTTCTCTTGAACTCCTATGGGCTTGGGTGTTTTCTGCATTTTATACATGAATGGCATTGATTTTTTTTCTCCAGTGAATTATCTCTGACTTACAGTTCTGAGGGTTAGCATATACAAAAAAAATGATTCTATGGTGGAGTTACCAATTCTCTAACACATTTTAAACCACCTTTTGATTTAATAATAAAAACCAGCTCCCTTTTCTCATTTGAAATCACATATGTAAGCAGAGTTCCTTAATTTATATAACCTCATGCTTTTCATGTGAAGCTGAGCTTCTTTGAGTCATCACCTGTGTGTGTGTGTGTGTGTGTGTGTGTGTGTACATGCGTGTTTTCCCCTAGTGTGACACAGGCAATCTGTCATTCTGGCAATGAAGAATGAGTCTCATAGAGAGCAGGATGGAAAAGCAGAAAGTCTCCTTGTGCTGGCATTCTGGGCTGATGACCTGGGGCCCTTTCACACGTCATAGCAGTCAGCACTAACACTCAGGTCGTGAGCAAATGAAGTGTCTGCAGCTGGCAGCCATGATGAGCTAGTCTGGAGCTGTGGCCTACCTTTGTTTTCCCTTCCAATGATGGGAGTGACTGCTTCCTCCTTTACCAAAACAATGCATAAGCCATCTGGGCCTCCGTCACATATCCTGAAACATGCCATACCCACTCGTCTCTGTGATGATTGTTACCTTTGCACAAAAGCAATGTGCCCCCTGCCAATATGTTCAGAGGCAATTGGATCTTCCTCCCTCCACTGTGTTTTCTGTTTCTTCCTCAAGGAAGATATTCCATTAGGCCATAAGACTGGAAGGCAGTACAGACTAATGATTAAGCCTTCAGGCTTAAACTGGCCTGCCCAGGTTACTAGCTGTATGGCCTTGTGCAAGTTAATTAACATATCTGAGCTTCAGATTTCCCATCAGCATAGAAAAGAGAACAGTACCCACCATGCAATGTTGTTGAGAAGGTGGCTTGGGGGATCCTGTATGTTGTTTAGCATCGTGCCTGGCAGGTAAATACAAGGTAAATACTCCACACGTTGGAGTGTGGATAAAGGTTGGGTTATTTTTTTTCCTGCAATCAGGGAAATTTATGGAAGATTTATACCTGCTTTCTGACTTGGGAATTATTTTATTGCCTTTTTCTCTCTCTTTAAGTTGATGTTTGTTCGAACTTTCAGCAAGCCATCCAGGTCTGAAAACTGTTTTAGAGACCAGTCAATACCACTCCATTACTCTGCAAGATGGCATTGATCCTTTCAAAGGAGTTATGAAGAAGCATATCTTCATTGCTTAATAGAGAAAAACAGCCTACCTATGCAGCTGAAAGCCTTATTGTTTATAACTTCCATTTTCAGCTCCTGCTTTGCCTTTTAGGGGAAGATCCAACATTTTGATGTTGTAACTTGCGGAGTTTTACGAGATCCTATGTGCTATGTCATCTCTGTAGCAGAAAAAGGGCTTAGAGACAAGTCTAGGCAGTAAGTGGGAGGGAAATAGTTGCTGTTCTTTGAGTCTCACTGGACCATGGAAGCCAAGTGTGTCCTGGAGGAGGCTGGTTGACATAATCAGATGCTGTTGAAGATCTAGACATGGCCAGCTTGGCCACCACCAGGCAATCTAACTAGGTTTGCCATGTGGCCTGCATAATAGATCTTATCATGTGGGCGCTGAGATAAAATTAATTGGGGGAAATCATGCTTGTTTTGTGTCTAAAATGTCCAGAGGGCCCTCAGGTTGGCTGGGTTTTATTTTGCGTGAGCAGTAGCTTTGCAGACTGCACATTTCTGAGAGGGCCTGACAGAGGGCGAGGACCTAAGCCAGGGTAAGGACCTAACCCAGGGGGAACTCTCCAGCCTGGTGCTGTGGGGTTTTGCCTCCAGAATGGGGTCCAGCCCTCTGCCTCTCTGTGTGTTCAGTATGATGTGGCTCAGCTGCTATTGAGCCCCTCACGGGCTGTGGGAAGGCACCTAAGGAGAGGAAGTGTTTCCTACTGCATGTCACCCACAGGCTATGGTCGCGAAGTTCTTTCTGTCATGGCCAGGATCTCCTTCCTCCTACTTCCTAACCCCAAGGCCTGGGCACCAAGACAGCGCTGTCCTGTTATAGCGTCGCAGGCCCAGGACTTGAGTGGGAGCTCATGGAAGGCTTTGTGCTTGGGGGAACTAAAGGCTCTGGACATCCAGAGCAGTGTTCTCCGACTGTCGCGTGCCTGGGAGCCACCAGGGAGCTTGTTGGTGCAGGTTCTGCTTCAGGAGTTCTGGGGTAAAGTCCAAGATGACTCATTTCTAACAAGCTCCCAGGCGATGCTGATGCTGCTGGTTCTGGGACTACAGGTTGATCAGGGAGGGTCTAGAGCAGGTCTCAGAGTGAGGAACACTCATCAGCAGCAGCTGCACCCCCTGGGAACTTGTAAGGAATGCACATTTAGGGGCCTGACACCAGATGTGCCGAAACTGAAGCGGTGAGGGTCTGCGGTCTGTGTTTCACCAAACTCTCCAGGTGCTTCTGGTATTTGCTCAAGTTTGAGAAGCCCTGGTCTGGGTACAGTACTACTCAACCATTCTGGTATCACCAATATGCTTTTTTTTTTTTTTTAAAATGGAGACCTCTATTGTGTTTATTTGTTCTGGCTCTGAGTTCAAGTCCTGGATATCATTATCAATTTGTTGTCTCGTTGAATCTAAATCTCATTATGTGTCTTATGTATCTGGGTGTTAAGATCTCTTATTGTTACATTAATCCTTTTACCCTTGCATCCTTGTAGCTTTGAAATCTATTTTATTAAGTGTGAGAATTGCAACTCCTGCTTTTTATTTATTTATTTTTGCTCTCCATTTGGTTGGTGAGTTTTTTTCCATCCCCTTGTTTTGAGTCTTTGTATATCTTTAGATATATCGTTAGATTTTGTGGATAATGTATATTTTGTGTGTTTAAAATGGAGAGCTCTATTGAGTTTATTTGTTCTGGATCTTAGTTCCAGTCCCGGATATCGTTATCAATTTTCTGCCTCGTTGAATCTAAATCTCATTATGGGTCTTATGTATCTGGGTGTTAAGATCTCTTATTATTACATTAATCCTTTTACCCTTGTATCCTTGTAGCTTTGAAATCTATTTTGTCAAATGTGAAAATTGCAACTCCTGCTTTTTATTTATTTATTTTTGCTCTCCATTTGGTTGGTACGTTTTTTTTTTTTTCCGACCCTTTATTTTGAGTCTATGTATATCTTTGGATATACCATTGGATTTTGTCTGTATCTTTTGATTGGGAGATTTGGTCGATTTAAATTTAGGGTTGCTGCCATTTGATATTAACCGGCTATTTTGTCCTTTCATTGATAAAAATTCTTCTTTATGTTAATGCTCTTTACTTTTTGGTGTATTTTTAGAAAGGGTCATACTGGTTGTTCCTTTCTGTGTATAATGCTTCTTTTAGAAGTTCTTGTAAAGCAGGCCTGGTGGTAATAAAATCTCTGAGTACTTGCTTGTTCCTGAAAGATTTTATTTTTCCTTCAAATGTAAAGCTTAAATTGGCAGGATATGAAATTCTGGGCTGAAAGTTCTGTTGATTAAGTATATTGAATATTGGCCCCCACTCTCTTCTAGCTTGTAGGGTTTCCGTTGAGAGATCTGCTGTAAGCCTAATAGGCTTACCTTTATGGGTAACTTGATCTTTCTCTCTGGCTGCCCTTAATATTTTCTCCTTCGTTTCGATCTTGGTGAATCTAACGATTATGTGCCTTGGGGTTGGTCTTCTTGAGGAATATCTTTGTGGTGTTCTCTGTATTGCCTGGGGTTGAATAGTGTCCTGCTTTGCTAAATTAGCAAAATTTTCCTGGATAATGTCCTGGAGAGTATTTTCCAGCTTGAATTCATTCTCTCCGTCACATTCAGGTACACCAATCAAGCGTATATTAGGTCTTTTCACATAGTCCCATATTGCTTGGAGACTTTGCTCATTCCTTTTTATCCTTTTTTCTCTATTCTTGTCTTGTTGTTTTGTTTCATTAAGTTGGTCTTCGACCTCTGATACCCTTTCTTCTGCTTGATCCATTCGGCTGTTTAAGCTTGTACATATTTCACTAAGTTCTCGTGTTTTATTTTTCAACTCTATAAGTTCATTTGTATTCCTCTCTATATTGTCTATTCTTTTCAACATTTCATCTAACCTTTTTTCCAAGTTCTTAGTTTCTTTACATTGGGTTAGAACAAGTTCCTTTAACTCCCAGAAGTTTCTTATCATCCACCTTTTAAAGCCTACTTCAGATAATGGAACACAGTCCTTTTCCATCAAGGCTTGTTCCGTTACTGATGAGTCCTTTTCCATCAGGGCTTGTTCGGTTGCTGATGAGTCCTTTTCCATCAGGGCTTGTTCCGTTGCTGATGGGTTCTGATTTTGAGTATACTCGGCCTTCTTAGGCTGTTTTTTTCCCTTCATTGTAGATGAACCGCCTTTCTAATTAGGTTTCTGAGTCGACGTCCGACTTATTGATTCCCAGTGCTGGGATCCGAGCAACCCACTGTGGCGGCCTAAATAGCAGCGATAAGACTGATGGTGCTCTTCTGCCCGGGAATCTCTGGTCTGGCTTCCCTCTTGAGTCCGCAACAAGCGGCTCTGACTTCCTGGAGCTCCAAACTCCAGTCAGTAGGGGAAGCAGTCCCGTTGGCTCTGCGTGAAGAGCTGCTGCGCCGAGACACCGGCAAAACCGCTGCGGCGGCCACAAGAGTCGCACTGGCGACCCGTGGGGCTCCTCCACTGGGAATCGGCTAATCGGTGAGTGACGAAAATTCGTCTAAAAATGTGGCGTCGTCTCCTTCTCTGAGCTTTCACTGGGAGCTACAATCCTGAGCTGTTAGTGGTTGGCCATCTTGGATCTGATCGTTCTGTTTTCTTTTGACTCTACCAATAAGCTTTTTCTCAGAAATGACAGAGGGAAACTTAGAATATTAATGTCTTTATGTTTGAAGGTAAAGTTCCTGAACCAGATCACAGTGTAACAAATCTTCACATCAGCTGTCCAAATCTGGCTATTTTCATTTGGCTAACAATTCTGAAGAAAAAGAAGCAAACAACAATACATCACAAAGGAAGTCCATATTCTCCTTTTAAAATTCACACAGTACTGAACATTATAGTTGAAGAAGTGAAGACTCCCCCACTCCATCTCTCTACCCATTTCCTGTGGAAAGTAACCAGTGCTCACAACTTGACGTGTAAAGCAGATCTTTTTCTTTGAGCAGTTAAAGATTTATTAACAAAGACACTATCTAGAGCCCCCTCCCCTTTTTTATTGAGATAATGTCTCACTCTGTCCCCCAGGCTGGCGTGCAGTGGTGCAATCATAGCTCGCTGCAGCCCTGACCTCCCAGGCTCAAGCGATCCTCTCACCTCAGCCTCCTGAGTAGCTGGGACTACAGGTGTGCACCATCATGCCCAGCTAATTTTTTTTGATATTTTTGTAGAGACGAGGTCTTACTGTGTTGTCCAGGCTGGTCTTGGACTCCTAAGCTCCAACACTCCTCCTGCTTTGGCCTCCCAAAGTGGTAGGATTACAGGCATGAGCCACCTCGCCCAGCCAAGGGCCTATTTTCAAATACAAAAATTATACTGCTGGCCAGGCATGGTGTCTCATGCCTATAATCCCCGCACTTTGGGAGGCCAGGCGGGTAGATTACCTGAGGTCAGGAGTTCAAGACGAAACCCCATTTCTACTAAGAATACAAAAAATAGTTGGGCATGGTGGCAGGTACCTGTAATCCCAGCTCCTTGGAAGGCTCAGGCAGGAGAATCACTTGAACCCAGGAGGCAGAGGTTGCAGTGGGCTGAGATCACACCACTGCACTCCAGCCTGGGCGACAAGAGCGAAACTCCATCTAAAAAAAAGTTACATTGCCTTAACATGTGGGAAATACTCCAGACACGGAACTAATAAAGCCCTTATAATATCCTCAGTGATAGGGATGCAAAGAGCATTTGTGTTCTAATATTTGACCCCAGTTCCTGACACAGAGCTCTTAATCCTTGGGCATTTCCTGGACTGGAGTTTCTTTTGTTCTAATGAAATAACCCTTGGTGTGTTCCTGGATGGTTACGGTCACCAGGAAAACCCAGCCCTGATTAGAAGCCTGAACTTTCAGTGCTCCCCTCCATCCTCTGGGAGGTGAGAGGAGTTGGACATTGAGTTAATACTCTATCATGCCTACATGATAAAGCTTCTATGAAAATCTCTAAAGTATGAGGTTCAGAAAGCTTCCAGTTTGGTGAACACATTCATATTCTAGGGAGGTGGTGCACCCCAAGTCCACAGGGATAGAAGCTCCTGTGCTGGGGACCCTTCCAGATCTTGTCCTACATAATTCATCTGTATCCCATACCACGTCCTTTATAATAAACTAGTAAATGTGTGACCTGAGTTCTGTGAGCTGTTCTAGCACATTATTGAACCTGAAAAGTTGTGGGAACCCTCTGTTAGCAGCCATGTTGAATGGAAGTGTGAGTAACCAGGGACCCACTGCTTGTGATTGCTCTCTGAAATGGGGGACAGTCTTGTGAGACTGGGGCCTTAGCCTGTGATGCTGGTGCTGACACCAGGTAGTGTCGTGATTGAACTGTGTGCACCCTGTTGGTGTGTGGAGAGTTGGAGAATTGGTTGGTGTGAGAAAACTCCCCACACATTTGGTGTCAGAAGCGAAGTGCTGTAAGAGTGAGTAAACACTTTGGGAGGCCAAGGCGGGTGGATCACCTGAGGTGGGGAGTTCAAGACCAGTCTGGCCAATATGGCAAAACTCCATCTCTACTAAAAATGAAAAAAATTAGCCTGGTGTGGTGGTAGGCACCTGTAATCCCAGCTACTCGGGAGGCTGAGGTAGGAGAATTGCTTGAACCCAGGGGGCGGAGGTTGCAATGAGCTGAGATAGCACCACTGCACTCCAGCCTGGGTGACAGAGCGAGACTCTGTCTCAACAAGAACAACAACAAAACAAAACAGAGTGAGTAAAGAAAAATGAGTTTTTTCTTTTCAGTATTGTTTTCCAGTTTGTTCATTGCATCTCACCTTCTTGCGCAGGTAGGTGTACATTTCCGAAAACCTCAAGACCATTCGGCAGCTGGCTCTGTGCCTGCCCTGTGTGGGTGTAAGGGTGCCCTGGCATGGCTCTTTCCCACAGTGAGCTCCTGATGGGTGGCAGGGTCCAAGGCTCCCTGCTGTGGCCAGGCTACAATCTGTCCACTTATTTTTTTGTGGGGGGCGGTGGGGGGAACGGAGTTTCACTCTTGTTGCCCAGGCTGGAGTATAGCGGCACCTCTTGGCTCACTGCAACCTCTGCCTCTCAGGTTCAAGCAATTCTCCTGTCTTAGCCTTCTGAGTAGCTGGGATTACAGGCATGCACCACCATTCCAAGCTAATTTTGTATTTTTAGTAGAGATGGAGTTTCTTCATGTTGGTCAGGCGGTTCTCGAACTCCCGACCTCAGGTGATCTGCCCACCTTTGCCTCCCAACATGCTGAGATTACAGGTGTGAGCCACCAGGCCGGCCCACTCATTAATTTAAAAATACTTATTGAATACCTATTGTGTAGCAGACACTGTTCTATGTGTTGAAGACATACCAGTGAACAAAACAGATAAAATCCACACCTGCGTGGAGTTGTCCTTCCACCAGGTGGAGGCAGACACTCAAAAAAGTAGTCAAGGTTTGTAGTAGAAAGATGACAGTAAAACCTAAAATGCAATTAAAAAAAAAAAAAAGAAAGATGACAGTAAGTGTCATGATGAAAAACAAAGCAAGAAAGGGGGACAGAAAATTTCAGGGCAGGGAGAGTGTGGCTCTGGGGCTGCAGTTTTAAGTAGGGTGGTCAGGGAAGCCCCAGAGAGACTGGGATATTTGATGAAAGACTAGAAGGAGGGAAAAGAGGAAAGCAGTGGAAATATGGAAGAAAGAACATTCCAGATATAGGTAAGAAAAACGACAAGACCCTGAGGCAGAAGTGTGTGCAGCACACAGAAGGAACAGCGTCGAGGCCAGAGGACCTGGAGCGGGTTAAACCAAGGGGAGGAGATGAGGCCTGATCCTCATCTCACCAGCGCTGATCACTCAGGCCTCTCCCTCTAGTAGGAGAGGAGGCCTGAGTGATCAGCGCTGGTGCCATCAAATCTGCGTCTGGTAAGTTATTGTAAAGATGCTGGCTTTTACTTTTAACATGATGGAAAGCCAGAGGAGAGCTTTTGAGGAGAGAGGGACTTAACCTGATTTAATTTTAAATGTGTGGGTTTTTGTTGTTGTTATTTGTTTGTTTGTTTTGAGACAGAGTCTCACTCTGTTGCCCAGGCTGGAGTGCAGCAGTTTGATCTGAGCTCAATGCAACCTCTGCTTCCCAGGTTCAAGTGATTCTCCTACCTCAAACTCCTGAGTGGCTAAGACTACAGGTGCCCACCACCATGCCTGGCTAAATTTTCTAATTTAGTTGAGATGGATTTCATTGTGTTGGCCAGGCTGGTCTCGAACCCCTGACCTCAAGTGATCTGCCTGCCTTGGCCTCCCAAAGTGCTGGGATTACAGGCATGAGCCACCGTGCCTGACCTAATTTTAAATGTTTTAAACGGTTCACTTCCTGCACTGTGTTGAGAAGAGACTGGGCGTGGGGAGAGTGGGCAAGAGTAGAAGGCATGACTAGGTAAAGGCCACTGAAAAATTCAGGTGAGAGATTATGGGGGTTCAGACCAGGGTAATTATGGTGAATTGGAAAGATGTGGTTGGATGCTGGCTATATTTTGAAGGTAGATCCAACAAAATTTCTTGACAGAATAGACGTAGGATGTAAGAAATATAAAGGTTTTTGGTTCACAGCTGTGGAAGAATAAGACACCAGTTGGGACAGGTTTTGGGGAAAGATAAGGAGTTTGATTTTGGATGTGCTCAGTTTGAGATGGCCATTAGACAAATGGGAATGTTAAATGGGAAGTTGGATTTATGAGTTCAGATGCTGGAAATTGACATTATGGAGGGGTGCTGTTATTGGTAATGAATGGTAAGGGCGTGACCGTGGGAGTGGGTTGCTGAGGTGGATCTTAAGGACCTGAGAAAGGTCATTCATGTGGATATTAAAATCACTGAGAATTTTGGTAGGAGTACCGCTGAAGAAAGTGGCAGTCAGTCAAATGCAAAACTCTTACAGGAATTAGGGCAGTGATGTTTGGTGGGGGGCTCAGTGGACCACTGCCATAGAGGGCCAGTGGATGGAAACAGTGCAGTGATGTAGGACATGGAGCCCAGGGGAAGTGGCTTGGGGAAGAAGAGGGATCTAGAAATGGCAGTGAAGGGCAGAGGAGAGCCATCCCATCCCTGACGAGTGGTTGAAGAGATGTGAGAGAGAAAATGTCTAGCACTTAAAACAGCTGCAGGAAAAGCAGTGTCTTAGGCTTCAGTTAGAGCAAGAGGTGAAGGAAAGGAGCCCAGAGGAGGCTGAGAAGAGAGGCGATTTTCTTTTCTTGTTTTTTTTTTTTTGAGATGGAGTCTCACTTTGTCGCCCAGGCTGGAGTGTGGTGGTGCAATCTGGGATCACTGCAACCTCTGCCTCCCAGGTTCAAGTGATTCTCCTGCCTCAGCCTCCTGAGTAGCTGGGACTACAGGCACCCGCCACCACACCAGCTAAATTTTGTATGTTTAGTAGAGACAGGGTTTCACCATGTTGGCCGGGCTGGTTTCAAACTCCTGACCTCAGGCAATCCACCTGCCTTGGCCTCCCAAAGTGCTGGGATCACAGGTGTGACCACACCCGGCCAACAGGCGATTTTCTTGAGGACTGGTTATGTGATCCAGGAGGTGCAGTGGAAGAATGTCAGAAGCTATGGGTGGGTGGTGGTGAGAAATAGGGGTCAGAAAAGACATACAGACACTTTGGAGTCCTGGGCTTCTTATGGTGGCTGCTGTAGCAGAGATAAAGGATCTGATGGTGACAAGGCAGAGGATGTAGCCAGGGTGTGAGTGATGGGAGGAGGAAGGGCAAAGAGGCGTTGCCAGAGCACTCTTGAGTTCTGCAGCCCCCCTTGGCTCCTGCAAATGGAATTGCCAAGGCTGGAGTGGGTAAGGTCTACCTTGTGGCATAGAGCTCTTTCGCATTTCTGGAGTGAGTGATGCTCCCTCTTGCTTCCCTCCGTCAGAGTCATGGGGTTCATAGCAAGGAACAGAAATCTAGCTTCGGAAAAAGAGAGCTTGCTGGAAGATCTCTTGTGGGCTGCAAGGGCTGTCTGATGTTGGCAGCTGGAGCTCACGGTGCCTCCTTCCAGTCTCTGCTGCTAAGACGTAGCAACCAACTTTCAGTGTTTCTTGCTGTCAGTTCAAATTTGGGCTTTTGAACAGCACAATAGACAGCATCCGGCAGTACAAGCATGTTTCCTGGGAAGCCACGTTTCTGGATTGTGGGGCAAAGATGGGGAGTTCAAGGAGATGGGAGATGATTGTGAATTGGGCAGACAGTTGCCAAAGTGTTTTATTCACTAAACTTAAGCATCTCATCTAGAAGTGTGTCTTTGGGGTAACAATAATTACCCTCTATTGTGCACTTCTCATTCAGCCGAGGTGAATGAAATGAGATAAATAGACAGCACTTTGTACAGCACCTGGTATCCAGTGGATACTCTATACCTATTACCCATTAGTTTTAGAACCATGAGGTCTAATAATTTGTAATCTCACTAAGGGACAAGTTTGAATTGTTCCTGCTGTGTGTGAATCATTGGGCTCAGGAGGAAGTCGGGGATGAGGTGTGTGTGTGCTGGACGGGATGGGAGTGCTGAGGTCTGGCTAGGTCCCCAGCAGGACTCCCAGCAATGAGCACTGACATTTCAGCGGGCCTTTGTTGCTCTTTATCTGGGTCTGAAGGGTGCACACTGCATTTCTATTTGTATTTTATTGCTTTTTATTGGGGGAAATTCTCCTATAGAAACTTGCTTGAACACGGGGACCCCTGATGGTCTGGGGTCTCATTCTCTGCTAATGCCAAGGGCCTTGGTTGGTCTCTTTTGGTGCCGTCTGCTACAGCAGCCCCTTCATCTCCCTGACCTTTAAGGCTGACCTCTGCTAGCTTCTTTTGTGTGGTTTTTCGCTTAGTTTCTATTAGGACAGATCTTGAATGCGAGCAGCCATGCATTCACCCCTGGATGAGAATTTTAGTTGGCTCTTTTATTTGGTCATTTAGAATTTATTGGCTTACGTATCAATCTGAGCACTTGTGGATGAATGTGGGCATGACGCATGGGTGTGCCCTCTATTGTGTATTTTAAAGAGATCATAAATGTATCGATGGAAGTTGTATGATAAGAAAAATGAGTTTTGTGCTGATATAATTTGGGTTCCCACTGAGAAACCTTGAAGGCACCGAAATGTACTAAGTCTGTAATGTATTATTGAAAAGGAGACTATTCTCATTCAGATCACAGTGATTTGCGGCTACTGCAAGGTCAAGGAGACCCTTTCTGTGATCGCCTCTGGATTGTCCCAGGTAGCAGAGAATGCTGAACTGCTGCTATCAAATGCTGATTTTTCTGATTTCTTGCTTTATTGCTGTGGATCTTGCTGTAAAACATGGGCACAATTTTTGGGAAATAAACTGCTATAGACTTGTGGAGCAAAAGCCCTAAGGCATTTTTTTGACATGAGTCATAAATAAAATATAGTGGTAACTCAGAAAATAGATGGCTATAAAAATTCTGTGGGTATGTTACTGATGGTATTATTTGATCATCTTCTTCCAATTTATCCTATCGGATGGCTGAAAAGAGTAGAGAGGTGACCAAAGACAGGTCTTTAAAAATAGGTGATTTAAAAAATATTGGCATTTTTATGCTTACCTGCCAGTGACAGACTAAGTTTCTAAAGCCACAAGAGTTTTCCTCATGATTATCCACGATAAATGATGAGCCTACAATGAAGTCTCTTATCAGTACTCATGTTCAATCAGGACTGCCGTTGAAGGGGACATGGAATATACTTTATGCTATCATGGTGTTTTGTTACTTCATTCTCTCTGGTTTTAAAGGATTTCATGGCAAAATACATACCTTATTACTTTAAGTGGATTTTAAAGTAACCATGCTGTGAAAAATACTGCATGGTTATTATGAAGTATTTTGCTTCAATTTGCCTGACTCTTGGAATAGGAAAATTTATAAAATTATGTTATCAACTTGAATGGAAAATAATCATATTTTTATTAAGAAGAAAAATTCATTAGAATAAACAGGACGTAAGCATTGGACTTTGTGTATGGGTAAATATTTTAGTTGTCACAGACCATAAACCGTTACCCCCATAATATACAATTAACTTAACTCTAGACTGAAAAGCAGAGGAGTGTAGTTTATTCCCTGTTCTCTGGCCCTGTGTTGGGTCCCTCTTCTCTGACCTGGCTACCACCTGACAGCCTCCATGCTTTCTTGTGGCAATTCAAAGAGCTCCTGGGCCATGGTAGGGTAACTTGCAAAGCAGCTTTCTCACAAGCCATCAGAGAGAATGGATGGTGTTCTAAATGTAGATTTGGTGCAGGATGCAAGTCTGGCACTTAGATGGCCCTTCCTGAGTGGGCCAGGCCTGTTTTCACATGCACTCGTCAAAGCTGGTACTGGTATGCAGACTAGGGCTGCATTAGCCCCAGGGATGCAGCAACCATGTGGCCCCCCACAGAGATCCCTATCCACCCCCAAGGCAGCAGTGTTGGACTCCAAGTCCAACTCTGAGCACCTGTCCCCAGAAAGTGCAGCTGCCATTTGTGTGAGATTTGACATACCTTCCCCAAAGCCAGGATATGATAGTCCCGTGTGGATGTAGTTGACATCTACATGACAGCCTCAAGACTGTTCCTATCATTTTTCTCCGTTTGCTTTCCCACCCCAGGCCTTCGCACAGACTCTCCCCTCTGCCTGGAACACCCTTCTCATCAGCCCTTCTCTTGGCTACTTTCTACTTGTCTTTCAGAACTCAGCCTAAGGCTCCTTCCTCCGGGCAGCCTTCTGAGCCCCAAGGCCTGACCGAGATGCTCTTCTAATCCCCCACACTTCTGTTAGCGAAGCCCTTCCTGCTCCAGAGTGGAACACTGGTTTGTGTAACTGCCTCTCCCACTAGGCTGTAAGCTATTTTCTCTGTACTTCTCTTTTACATTTAAATTGCTTCTCTTTTACATTTCAACATTTTACTCATCATGATTTTGTTTTAATAGGTAAGGATTTAACTTTATTTTCCTGATATTATTTACAAAAGAATCCTTTCCTTAGCCTTTTCATCCTTATTACACTGAGAAGATCACGACATATCGTTCAAAATTTATTGAGAGACCTCTCCATTCCAGCCACAGTGGTTGATGCTGAGGATGCAGAAATGAGAAAGGTACTGCTCCTGACCTCAGGAAGCTTCCTTTCTGTTTGAAAAGACCCAGATATAAACAAGCATTCATTGGATTATATGAATTTACCATTTTTTATAGGTTAAAAATGGTAAAATATTGGCAATTTCACATTATTTAACCCAATATAATACAAAATAAGCACAATGTCTTAGGTTGCATTTCTCTGAAAATGGAGCCCTAGAAAATATACACATAGATAGTTTCTTTGAAAATGATTCCAGAAAGAGACTCAGGAGAGGAGAGAGAACCAATATACAAGGATGCTTTTTGGAGCTGGCCAGTGCTCAGGCCACTGGTGTTTGAGCAGCTGAAATGTCCATGGAGCTTTGTGAAATGTGCCTTAGCATGGTGTGCACGGGAAACAAGGTGGGAAACTTTATCCACAAGGGGTCCAGAAGGATTAGTTACTTCCTTCCAGTTCTTCTGGTGGCCCATGCGTGTGTCCAGAGTTTTTTTTTTTCCTGTGGATGTGCCAGTCTTAGCATCAGAGAAGGTCTGGGGCAGGAAGTTCGAGATGAGCAGAGAGGCTGCGTGGAGGTGCAGGCAGACTACACCTGTGTGAGGCTGACGGATTGGGCCTGGAACAAGTTGCCATAGCAGTGGCTGCAGTGAGGGATGGGGCTGAGAGGACGTGAAGAGATGTTGGGTGCAAACCAGAGTAGTGTTATATCCAAAGAGGAATGGTTAATTCTATAAGAGTTTGACTGGGAGGAAGTAAGGAAATAGAGGGCAACTTCAAGGATTCATTGGTCCCAGTATGGGGGGCTGGGAGAGGGCATTCCAGGTAGAGGCAGCAGCATGAAAGGACACAGCACACTGGGGGTGCTTGGAGTAGATTGATGTGGTGGACATGGGCTGGGTGGTGGGATGTGACTGGAGAGCTGGGCAGAGGCCAGAGCAAGAAGCAAACTTGGGGGCGTATGAATTTGCTAGGGCTGCTGTTACAAAGTATCACAAACCAGGCAGCTTAAACAACAGAAATTTTTTGCCTGCAGGCTGGAAGTCCAAAATCAAGGTGTCAGGAGTGTTGGTTTCTTCTGAGGCCTGCGAGGAAGAATCTGTTTCATGCCTCTGTCCCAGCTTCCCATGGTTTGCTGGCAATTGTTGGTGTTCCTTGGCTTGTAGAAGCATCGCCCAGTCTCTGCCTTCTACCAGCTTTATATAGAACACTCTTCCTACAGTGCTGTTTTTGTGTGCATGTCTGGGTCCAAATTTCCCCTTTTTATAGGGACACCAGTCACATTGGGTCAGGGCTAACCCTAATGAACTCATTTTAACTTGATTACCTCTGTAAAGACCCTCTCTCAAAAAGAACATTACACATTGAGGTCTGGGGGTAGGACTACAGCATGTGTAGTTTTGGGGAAATCAGGGAATATGTTGGGAGTCAGAAGCTGAATGGAGCCGCCTCTGCTGGTCCTGCTCCGGTGTTAGTTCCCTTTGTCTTCCCACGTTTTGCAGTGACCACAGGTGTTGAGTACCGCTTCTTACTTCTGGGCTCGTTTCTCTTCCAAGAATCTTAGTTGCATGTGACGTTGCATGGCATTTCTGTGGGGGTATATATTTGAACAGGGTTTTTAGAAAATGCCTTTAAACATTTGAATCTGCAACATCTTTCCCAGGCTAGATCACTCTTTGGTCGAATTTTATGCCATGGATTTGCCATGATTCTCTTTATTTCTGGGACTTTTTAGAGGGCTATTTTGTGTGTATATGTTGTTAAAGAAGAAGCTTGGTGTTAATGAGCTCAGGTTTTATTAGATACTAGAGAGCTACTTGCTGACAGGCTTTCAGGCAAGAGTGGCATAGTAAGATTAGTGTTTTTCAAAGATTGTTCTGAAAGCAGGATAAAGGAATTTGAAGAAATCAGATTTGGAGGCAGGGGTGCAGGCAGATGACTCAGGCAATGATTCAGGCACACAACAATAAGAGCAGGAACTAAGACTTGGCTGCATGGAAGAACCTCCAGGAGCTCTAAAAATGTCCCATTGTTCAAGCCTCACCTCAGACCAATTAAACCACAATCCCTGAAGGCTGAATGCACGCACTGGCATATTTTTATTGACATTCCCTAGGTAATTCCAATCTGGGGCCAATGTCAGGAACCACAGATCTAAGGCAAAGCAGTGGGGAAGGTCAATGGCAGATAGGGTTAAGAGATATTAAGGAGGTAGAGTGATGGGCAGAAAAATAACTAGGATGAGTCTGGTGTCTTACTTACTTAGGTGTTACTATAGCTACCAAGTATAAATTATACATTTCTAAAGAATTAGAATATGCTGATGTATGCTTAACACCAAAATTATATTAAATATGACACAATGTTTCTTTGATTGAGAAGGCATTTTGAGATCTGCCTATATCTCTAGGACACTGTTGTATACATAAATATACTTATCATTAAACACTACACTAGATGTCCACATATAGGAAGAAAGGATTGCACTACAAACTACTGCCGTCCCCATCTTCCTGTGACACCATTTCACCCACATCAGTGCCCTACTCACAACCTTTAGTGACTCACCAATGTTTACAAAATAGATTCCAAATTCCTTGCCTGGGGATTCAGGACCCAAGGCTTCCACCCGTCCCATAAATAAACCTACTGCTCAGCCAGCCTATTTTCTATGGGTTTTAGACTGCTTCCCTGTGATAATTAGTACCAATACTGGGTGTGTGATATGACCATGCACTGGTCTAGGCACCAAATACTATATTCTTTCTAGTTCTCATAACAACACATATGGTTGGCTTTGTTGTTTATCTTACATGTGAGAAAACTTAGGTTCAGTAATATTATGTAGCTTGCCAAAGTTTTCACAGCTAGTAATCAGGAGAGCTGGGATTTAAATCCATGACTAAAGCCCGTGCCTTTCCCACCACATTGCACTGTGCTCCAACAGGAGCACTTCAGTGTCTGCCATTTTGCACGCTGTAATTTCCTTCCGGCGTGGCCCTCCTCCAGTGCTGTGCTGGTGAGTGTTTAATAGCTGGCTTTTGCAGTGTAGCTTTGACATGAATGTTGGTTGACATTTTAATTTACCTTAATGAGCACATCAGAACTTGACTGTCTATGAGTGATGAGATGGACTTCTTGGCTGAATCAAATAATAATTTTTAAGTGCTGGAAGAAGATTTCTTGTATTTTTTGGCAATATAACAACTACAGACATGGAATATTTTTAGGTTTCATCTGCATTGTTAATATTTTTCTATCACTGTCTTACATCTAAACAATCAACAAAACAAGAAATCAAGCCATGATCTGTGGGGTGTGCAGATTTCTGTTGTGTCAATACTCCCGCTACAAAGTTAAGAAGAGATGCGCAGAGACACACTCTTATATTTCCACAGTATTTCCACTGTGGAGATGCAATCGATGTAAATAATCTCAAGAACATAGATAACAGTAAGATGTAGTAAAATAGGAAGTAGTGAGTTCTGAGTATTTATTGCCTTTTAAAAAAAGTTTACTTTTAAGTTTTGGGATACATGTGCAGAACATGCAAGTTTGTTGCATAGGTATACATGTGCCATGGTGGTTTGCTTCCCCCATCAACCTGTCATCTAGATTTTAAGCCCGAATACATTAGGTATTTGTCCTAATGCTCTCCCTCCCCTTGCCCCCCACCCACTAACAGGCCCTGGTGTGGGATGTTCCCCTCCCTGTGTCCATGTGTTCTCATTATTCACCTCCCACTTATGAGTGAGAACATGTGGTGTTTGGTTATTTTGTTCCTGTGTTAGTTTGCTGAGGATGATGGTTTCCAGCCTCATCCATGCCCCTGCAAAGGACATGAACTCATTCTTTTTTATGGCTGCATATTTGCTGCCTTTTAAGATATAATTTATTCACTGTAAATTTCTATAATTTAATTTTCAGTAATCACCACATTTAACAATTGCCTCACAATATTCCTGAGACTGTAACAACCAGCTCTCCGGAGACAGTGCGAGCCAGCCTCGGCACCCCATGGCTTTCCCTCTTCCTTCCCACTGGCTCGAAGTCTACCCAGAATTCAAAGTCCAACCAAAAGTCTAACATGCTAGAAAACCTACCAGGTACATTCTTTCCTTCCTCATTGCCAGAAAAAAGAGAAGAAAAAGAAAACCTACCACATACAGTCTTGCATCGTTTAATGATGGGGATTATATTCTGAGAAATGTGTTGCTAGGCAATTTTGTCGTGCGAACGTCATTGGGTGTACTTACACAAATCTAGGTGGTATAGCCTGCTGCACACCTAGGCTATATGGTATAGCCTGTTGCTCCTAGGTTACAAACTGGTGCAGCATGTCACTGTACTGAACACTGTAGGCAACTATAACACAATGGTAAGTATTTGTGTGTCCTAACACAGAAAATGCACGGTAAAGATGCCATATAAAAGATAAAAAACAGCCTGCCTCTTTAGGGCACTTACCATGACCGGAGCTTGCAGGACTGGAAGTTGCTCTGGTGAGTCGGTAAGTGACGAATGAATGTGAAGACCTAGAACATTACCATACACTCCTGTACACTTTATGTACACTTAGGCTACACTAAATTTCTGAAACAAATTTTTCTTTCTTCAGTGATAAATTAACCATAGCTTACCATCGTGTTTTTTACTTTATACACTTTTTTCCTCTTTCTTTTTTAACTTTTCGACTCTTTTATAATAACACTTATCTTAAAAAAAATTGCACAGCTGCACCAAAATGTTTTCATTCTTTATATCCTTATTCTAAAACTTTTTCTATTTTTAAAGTCAAATTTTTTAGCTTTTTAATCTTTTTTTGTTAAAAACAAAGACATCAACACACATATTTGCCTAGGCCTACACAGGGTCAGAAGCATCAGGATCACTGTCTTCCACCTCCACATCCTGTCCCGCTGGGTCTTCAGGGGCGTAACATGTGTGAAGCTGTCGTCTGCTGTGATAACAATGCCTTCTTCTGGAATACCTCCTGAAGGACCTGCCTGAAGCTGTTTTACAGTTAGCATTAAAAAACATAAAGTAGAATGAGTATACTCTAAAATAATGGTAAAAATGATAGTATAGTAAATATATAAACCAGGGACATTGTCGTTATAATCTTTGTCAAGTGTCCTGTACTATACAGAATTGTACCTGCTATCCTTTTGTGCAACTGGCAGTGCAGTAGGTTGGTTTACACCGGCATCATCACAGACACATGAGTAATGAGTTGCATTAGGACACTGGCTGGCTACAGTGTCACTAGGCAATAGGAATTTTTCAGTTCCATTATAATCTTCTGGGACCAACATCATCTCTGCAGTCCGCATTGACTGAAATGCTGTTATGCAGTGCACGACCTCCCTACCAGGTCTTCTTTCAACCTGAATCCTTTCTAAACCTTCAACCCTTTTAGCTGACACCAGTCCTTAGCCCTTATCTTATACTGTTGCTCCATGCTGTCTTTTGGTTTGAGTCAATCTGTTTCACCAACATTTTTTTTTTTTTTTTGAGACAGAGTCTTGCCCTGTCTCCCAGGCTGGAATGCAGTAGCTTGATCTCTGCTGACTGCAACCTCTGCCTCCTGGCTTCCAGTGATTGTCCTATCTCAGCCTCCTGAGTATCTGGGATTACAGGAGTCTGCCACCACTCTGGGCCAATTTTTATACTTTTAGTAGAGACAGGCTTTAACCATGTTGGCCAGCTGGTCTTGAACCTCTGACCTCAGGTGATCCGCCCACCTCGGGCTCCCAAAGTGCTGGGATTCTAGGTGTGAGCCACTATGCCTGGCCTGTTTCACCAACATTCTGACCACCCATGAGGACAGGGAGCTTGCCTAGTAAACTTTGCACTTTTTGACAATACTTAGCATCATCTTCACACATGAGGCACTTGATACTATGCTGTTGATCTAGTTAGTTTTTGGATGAATTATTCATATGCAGTTGTAAAATCTCCATTCATTCCCCTCCCCCATAAAGGTGAGCACAAAATACCAATCTGGTTCCAGGTCAATGGGAGTTTATTTGCCTAGCTCAGACTCTGCTGACTTCAGGGGTTGCAAAACTTGCTCAGCATGACTTTGGCATGCGCTGTTCACATTTCCAGACTCACATTCTGAAAAGTGGCTCTCAGAACCCTGGCAGCCCACATCCAGGGATCATTACTGTACAGCATTTCCTGCCTCCCTTGGGTCACCTCATCTTTTTCTTAGGCAGGAGTTCTGTCTACCTGTTGAATTTTGAATGAAAACCCAATGGACAGAAGCTCTGCACTGAATTCTCTATTTTGTTCCTTGCTGAGCCTCCATGAATATGAAATATCAACACAAAAGGCAGAGTCAGCAGGCAGAGATCAACACTATCCATATTTAATGGAGAGGGAATCCGAGTTCATAGGTGGAAAAGCCGAGTTAGAAGAAGGCCAAGTTCAATAACTTGCCCGTGCTCACTGAGTGAGTGTCTAGCAAAAAAGGAATAAATATCTTAAGACGAACTTCCACGATTTGTGCTTTAACATAGCACCATTATTTTAATGCCTAAAAAGAAGGGAAAAAGAAAAAAAGCAAGTAAGAATGGATGAAATAACTATTGGTAATCAGAAAATATCCCTCATTGGCAATGGAGTACAAAAGAGGTGACAGGGGCCCACATCCTTTGCCAAGAATCTGAGCTCTCTGTGACTTGGCCAGCCCAGACTCTCCAACCCGATTTCTCTTTCCTTAGAAGGAAGACACAGAAACACCCACAATCTCTACCCTCTACTAGACAGCCAAGGTTGCAGGGTAGAGCTGCCTGGAGCCAAAGCACAGTAGTATGACTTTCTATGCAGAACCCACGGTGATACTGGCCAGTGGCTCCCACAGTGGCTCTTGGGTAGGCTCTCCCAGTGACTGCATGTCCCAGCTGTTTCTTCTCTGGTCCCAGTGGTTTTTGGCATCTCCCAAGAAACTCCTCTGGTGGCAGCATTTTCAATAACAGGCTTTAGTCACGCACCTGTAGTTCTCAATAGCTATTCCCTCCAGAAACCCTCTTTAGGGTTCCCGACATCTCTCATGTGTCTCCAGCCTTCTCTAACAGGTACCAGATTTCTCTGTACCTGGGCAGCCATCTGTTAGCATCAAATACACAAATATATATATTCTTAAAATAATCACACCGACAAATGAAACCTGGGTCCCATCGTCACTTCTATTCCTAGTCACACATGCACCTTTTGTATTGAACATAGAAGCACCAATGAATATTGCAACCCAGAAAGAGCTAACAGATTCTTAACCTATGTTCAGTCAGACTATAGAGTGCATTCTTGTTCACATAGCTGCTTGCTTATTCAAATATTTGATTCATTCTCCAACCACCCTGATAGTTATTGAGCACCTAGTATGTGGCAAGCACCGTGTCATGGAGAATTTGACCCAATCCTCCTGTTCAAGGTGCTCACAGCCTGGTAGTAATAATGATAATAATAATAATAATGACAAATACTGATAGAATGCTTAGAATGTGCCATTCCTCAGCAGAATGAGATAAATGCTATTATTCTACCTACTTTACAGACAGATAAGCAAGGCTCCGAGAGCTTGAGTTGTCCATGTTCACACAGCTAGGCAAGAAAATTGACAGTATTTTGTGTAGTAGGCCTGTGATATAGGGAAACCTTATGTGCAGGGAGTGTACTCAGATTAAGGTGTGATTCAAAAATACCCTGCTTATATACTTCCAGCTAATTCTTTTATTATTATTATACTTTAACTTCTGGGGTACAAGTGCAGAGTGTGCAAGTTTGTTATATAGTTATACACTTGCATCTAATTCTAATTATCTAACCTACTATATGCAGAGATCTAATTCCAGGATTTTTCAGAGGTAATTAAATTTTGAAAAGAAGAAATCTTAAAGACAGTCTTAAAGAGAATGCCACAGGGGAGCACTAAACAATAAAAATGAAGTATTCATTTCAAATGAGAAAAATGTCCAGTTTTAGGGTTAGTGTGACCTTTAATTTACACATATCTTCCAGTGCTTCTGGTAAAACTCAGCCCTCTTTCTGGTGAAGTGGTCTTTACAGTGATGATTTAGAAAGGACCAGAAAGATTTGTGATTGCTAAAGAACTCTCAGGAAACCTTTTCAAAATAGAAAAGACCGGACATAAGGAACCAATTTCCTTGCATTTGGAAGAAGGTCTGCAGACACAGACAGGAGAGAGTCTTGAAGCAGCCAAGCTGCTCTCAGCACTGTGGTGTCTGCTGACTGTTACCTCCCTTTATTGTGCTAACACTGGCAGTTTTATTCACCCAAAGGGACACCTGGTCTCCTTGCACTGATCTTCTGAGAACTGACAGAGGGCGTTTGAACCTAATTGCAGGACCAGCAGCTTGAGATGCTTAATAAATACACACTCTGGCTATAGCCAGATGGATGATGAAGGATGATACCAAATCCCTCATCAGCTCTATCAATTCAGAGAAGAAGAAAAATCAATACACTGCAAAACCCCCTGGGTTTCACGGGTTTGAAAGAAGTTTTTCCGCTGCCAAATTCAGCTGTTTGTTGTGCTGTCCTGGAGTGACAGCCCGCAGTTTGGTTTCTGTCTTCTTTTGATATTCTGCTTTGGTGATCAGCTAAGAATATGCACCATGATGAGAGCTGAATCCTCCTCGTGGTATTTTTCCACACCCATTTGGGACATGACAGAAGTTTTTCCTGTCAGAAGGAGCAGAGGATGGTGCCAAAAGGAGGCAGCTTCATGAGCCATTGGCAGCGATTCCACACTTATCTCTACAAGAAAAGACTTTGCTTCCAATGTGCTTTTGCAAAACAGTAATTCTTCGTTGACTTCTTCCTAATCATACTTTCCCTAACTACATATAGTTAGAGTTAATCATTTTAAGTAATAAAGGACATTTAAATAAAATAATATTTTGTTTGATACTAAGAGATTTTGGGGCTTTTGTCAGTCTGTTTGAACTGAAGTATGAACTACTGTCTCATTTTGGCTTTAATTATAATTCCTTGCCTTCCTGTCCTCTGGCAGATGATGAAGCATTTTCACATATATTTTGCTATTTTATTCTTCAGACAACTTAAGTAAGTGATTAGGTCAGGCATTATATTCCTTAGTTTGAAGATAAGAAACTGATAATCAGAAGGGTTAGGTATATTTGAACCCCCTAAGTGGCAGAGCTGGGATTGGAATCAATGTTTTCTTCTCAGCACATATAGATAAGCAAATATGTTGGTTTGTTTGAGACAGGTTCTCACTCTGTTGCGCAGGCTGGAGTTCAGTGATGCAAACACAGCTCACTGCAGTTTTGACCTCCAGAGTATAAGAGATCCTCCCACATCATCCTCCCATGTAGCTGGGACCATAAGCACACACCACCATGCTTGGCTATTTAAATTTTTTTTTTGTAGAGACAGAGTCTCACTTTGTTGCTCAGGCTGTTCTCAAACTCCTAGGCTCAGATGATCCTCCTGCCTTGGCCTCCCAGAGTGCTGGGATTACAGATGTGAGCCACCACACCTGGCCTCAAACATGTTTTTTTGTATTATATATTCTGATTTTTATTTTATTGTATTGGACATATATTTTATTGCTTAGTGTTTCCTATGATTCTCTGAAGATTTCACAATATTTGTATGATCCCCTCAACAAGGTTATGAACTCTCTAAAGATGGGGATCATTTCACATGAGTATATGGAGTTCTGTATAGGAATGATGAAGGAGTGGTACATAGGGCATAGGGAGGCACTAGACCAAGAATCCTCAGACTGAGGTTTAACCTTGATGATCCTGCAAACTGGCTCTGGGACAAAACGCAAGCTGCTCTCCTCTTTGTGCCTGTGAAGTGGGGATCACAAATATTCAATATACAATAGAATTTACAACAGCAAAAACACAGTAAGACAAATGAAATGTTTAATAAACACACAATACATTAAATCGTTGTAAGAAGTGGGAACTCACCATGCACATATGAGGTATAATTTGCTAAAAATTTTTCATTCTAGAAACGTTAAAACACATCCAAAAGTAGGAAGAATAGTATAACAACCCCTCTATATTCCATCTCAAGGCTTATCTTCTTTCATTTCTACCCCCATGCATTCCCCACCCACACTGGATGACCTTGAAGCAAATCCAAGACATCGTATCTGTATGTTTCCTAGGACTGCCGTAACAGGTGTGAAACAACAGACATTTACTCTCTCCCATCCCTGGAGACTAGAAGTCTGAGATCAAGGTTTCATAATTAGTTGGTTCCTGCTGGGTGCTCTCAGGAAGAATCTGCTCACACCTCTCTCCGAGTTTCTAGTGGTTGCTGGCAGTCCTTGGTGTTCCTAGGCTTGTAGATGCATCATGACCTTCATCTTCATGTGGCATTTTCCTTGAGCTGTTGCTGTGTCTCTTCTCTTCTTACAAGATGCCAGTCATAATACATCAAGGGCCTACTCTACTCCAGTTTGATCTCATTTTAACTATTTACATCCACAGTGAGCTTGTTTCCAAATAAGCTCACATTCTCAGGCTCCAGAGAAGATGTGAATTTTGAGGGTTACTATTCAATTTTCTTTAGCTGGAAATATTTCTGCACATATCTCTAAAAGAGGACTATAACAATCAAATAAAGTCACAATACAATGATCACACCTCAAAAAAGAGCAATAACTCCTAAATATCATCAGATAGCTAATCACACATCAAAATTTCCAAGTTTGTTTAAATCAGGATTCTCATTATTTGATACATGTCCCAAACATCTTTTAATCTACATCACACTTACCTTTATTTTTCCTTTGCTATATGTTTTGTTGAATAAATTGGGTTGTTCATCATATAGTTTCCTGTTTGCCTTTTGCTGCTTGCTTTCCAATGATAATCCTGTCAGGGTGATTGATGGCTGATATGTTTGGCTCACACCTGTAGTCCCAGCACTTTTGGAGGCTGAGGCGTGTGGATCACTTGAGGCCAGGAATTTGAAAGCAGTCTGACCAACATGGTGAAACTCTGTCTGTACTAAAAATACAAAACTTAGCCAGGCATGGTGGTGTGCACATGTAATCTCAACTACTTGGAAGGCTGAGGCACAAGAATGGCTTGAACCCAGGAGACAGAGGTTGCAGTGAGTCGAGATTGCACCACTGCACTCCAGCCTGGTTGACTGAGTGAGACTCAGTCTCAAAAAAAAAAAAATCATCTGAATTCATGGATTTAATAATATTTGATATGTTTTAATACATTGCAATTATTAACCTATAAATATTAAAATAGCTTCGTCTTTAGCCAGTGGGCTTTCAAGTTGACTCCTGAATTATTTGTTTTTGTCTTTGACATGGCCCTAATAATCTTTGGTAGTAGCTTCCTTACTTTGTGGTATGACAAGATGTTTGTTCTGGGCTTGTCTTACATGTTTCCTGCTCCAGACTCAGACTTAGAAATTTACGAAACCTTGGTTCCTTCTGATGAGAAAAGGTAGTTAGAGACCACAATCTGGGCCCTCGGTATGCTGAGCACTGAGCACACTGAGTTAGTCATTGCTTCTAGACCTTGGCAGTAGGTAGAGCTAGGGATTTTTATTTCAGATAAAATATATTATTAGCTCCATCAGGCATGGTGGCTCACATCTTTAATCCCAGCACTTTGGGAGGCTGAGGTGGGTAGATCTTGTCTGTCTTCTCAATTGTCAATTTTCTCAAACTTCTTTTAACTCTTCATTTCTTTTTTATTTAAAAAATATCCCACCTTCCTTCTTATATTTCTCTTAAGGCATGCTTTTGTGTTACTTACGGTTTAGTCTTTATTTCTGAAATAAAATTTTCTTTTGTTTCTAAGCACTGATCACCTCCTTTTAAAATCGTTTTTTCTCATCACCTAATTTATGAGTTTTTCTAATTCTAACTCGTTTCATAGATTCTATCATTTTCTTCCTTTTCATTTTTAAAATAGTAGGTTACAGTTCACTCTAATTGCCCAAAGGGGTGTTATTTTGATCCTTGTTCATATTTTCCTTAGAATAACTTTGAATGGAATCAACTATACCCCCCCCCTGCCAATTTTTTGGGTAATTTCCTGTACTATTGTACAAGAGGTGAGGGAAGACTGGGCCAGAATAGTATTTTTAGAAACATGGCTTTGGAGCTTTCTCTTGTGTTGTATTTGTGAAGTGATCAAAACCTGAGATCTGAGACCCCCCTCACCTGCTTTTAACTGGGCTTTGTCTTTGCATTTCCCTATTGTTCCTATACTGTTTGATTTGAACTCTGCTCTCAGCAGTTTCTCTTCAGTGTGGGGCTTTCTCTTGGAAGGGAATTTTAGTTTATTATTTTTAAGAGTTTACAGAACCCAGACTGTTTAAGCACATTTAAATTTTAAATCTCACTGTGGTCTCTTTGGACATACTTGCAAATTCTACCTTTGCAGAATCTCTTTCCAGTTTTGGTTACCAGTCTCAGGCTTTCAGGATTGCTATTCTTGTTGCTTTGCATGGTCTTATGAACAATTAACAAAAAATTTCTAAAGCATACTGTTATGACCGCCACTCTCTATAATCCCCTCACTATAGTTTTGCATTCCTCTTATTATAATTGAGTATGTTTTCTACATATTTAAGAGCCATTTTGCATTCCTTTCATTGTGAACTATGTGTTTATAAAGTTCTCTAGCCTATTTTTCTTTTTTTAAAATTCAGATAAAATTCACACAAAATGTAATTGTTTTCTTAATCTTTTTGTGTTTGTTTCTTGCTAGTGTATAGAAACACAGTTGCTTTTTATATTTTCATCTGGTATCAAGGATTTTTAGTATGAGATCATGCTGTCTCTGAACAGAGATAGCTTTACTTCTTTTCTGAAGTGAATGCCTTTTACTCACTTTTCTTGCCCAATTGCTCTGGCTAGAACTTCCATTACAGAACTGTATTAAATAGAAGTGTGGTTATCCCTATCTTCTTCCTGATTATAGGGGAAGTTTTCAGTCTTTTATCATTAAATATGATGATGGTGTAGGTTTTTATAGATGTCCTTTATCAGGTTGAGAAAGTTGTCGTCTATTTCTAGTTTATTGAGTGTGTGTGTGTGTTTTTTTTTAATTGTGAAAGGGTACTGGACTTTGTCAAATGCTTATTCTGAATTCATTGATATGACTATGTTATTTTTGTTTTTTACTCAATTGATATAATGTATTATAATTATATGATATATTACAAATTCTTAATTTTATTCAATTGATATTAATGTATTGATTTTTTTTTTTTTGGATGCTGAACCAACCTTTGTTCCTGGGATACATCCCACTTGACCTTGGTGTATAATCCTTTCCATACACTGTTGGATTCAGCTTTCCAGTGTTTCATTGAGGATTTTTGCATATATATTCATAAGAGACATTGGTAGGTAGTTATTTTGTTGTGTCTTTGTCTGTATTTGATACTTTGGCCTTATAGAATGAGTTTAAAAAGTGTTTCATTCTCTTCTCTTTTTTGGAAGAGTTTGAGAAAGATTGGTGTTAATTCTTCTTAAACATTTGATAGAATTAACCAGCGAAGCTCTTCCGGTCCTAGGAGCTTCAGGAACCGCAGCTTGGGTGCAGACATGGCCAAGTCCAAGAACCACACCACACACAACCAGTCCCGAAAATGGCACAGAAATGGTATCAAGAAACCCCGATCACAAAGATACGAGTCTCTTAAGGGGGTGGACCCCAAGTTCCTGAGGAACATGCGCTTTGCCAAGAAGCACAACAAGAAGGGCCTAAAGAAGATGCAGGCCAACAATGCCAAGGCCATGAGTGCACGTGCCGAGGCCATCAAGGCCCTCGTAAAGCCCAAGGAGGTTAAGCCCAAGATCCCAAAGGGTGTCAGCTGCAAGCTCGATCGACTTGCCTACATTGCCCACCCCAAGCTTGGGAAGCGTGCTCGTGCACTCATTGCCAAGGGGCTCAGGCTCTGCCGGCCAAAGGTCAAGGCCAAGGCCAAGGCCAAGGATCAAACCAAGGCCCAGGCTTCAGATCCAGCTTCAGTTCCAGCTAAGGCTCTCAAAGGTGCCCAGGCCCCTACAAAGGCTTCAGAGTAGATATCTTTGTCTGCCAACGTGAGGACAGAAGGACTGGTGTGACCCCCTCCCAGGGCTGCCATCTGCATGGGGCTGGGGTCCTCCTGTGCTATTTGTACAAATAAACCTGAGGCAGGATTAGTTAAAAAAAAAAAAAAAAAAAAAGAATTAACCAGTGAAGACATTTAGTCCTGACCTTGTTGTAAATACTTTGATTACTGATTAAATTTCTTTACTTGTTGTAGGTCTATTCTTATTTTCTATTTCTTCTTGAGTTAGTTATGGTAGTTTGTGTGTTTCTAGAAACGTTTTCTTTTATCTAATTTGCTGACATACAATTATTCGTAATATCCTTTTATTGTCCTTTTTATTTCTGTAAGGTTGATAGTGATGTGTCCTCTTTCATTCCCAATTTTGGTTTTCTCTTTGTCTTCATCAGTCTAGCTAAAAGTTTTTCAATTTCTTGGTATTTTTAAAGAACTAATTTTTGGTCATGATTGTCTCTGTTGTTTTTCTATGTTCTACTTTATGTCTCATTTAATCTTTATTATTTGCTTTCTTCTTGCTTTGGGCTTATTTTGCTTTTCTTTTTTTAGTTCCTTAAGTAGAAAATTAAGTTATTCATTTGAGATCTTACCCTTTTTAAAAGCAGGCTTTTAAAGCCATGAATTACCCTCCAAGCACTGCATCTGTTGCATCTCATAGGTTTTGCTATGTTGTATATTTGTTTGCATTCATCTCAACGCATTTTCTAATTTCTCTTGAGATTTCTTCCTTGACTCGTTGCTTGTTTAGAATTGTGGTATTTAATTTCCACATATTTGTGAATTCTTCAAATTTCTTTCTGTTGTTGATTTTCAGTTTTATTCCATTGTGGTTGGGGAACATATTTTGTGTAATTTCAGTATTTTAAAATTTACTGAGTCTGTTTTATGGCCTAAAATATGGTCTATCCTTAAAAATAACCCATGTGCTCTTGAGAAAAATGTGTATTTTGCTGTTTCTGAGTGAAATGTCTCATAGGTATCAGTGTAAATCTAGTTGATTTATACTGTTGTTCTAGTCATTTTTTCTCTGTTGATCTGTGAAGTCATTCTATCTATTATTAAAAGTAAGGTAGGAAAGTTTCCAACTATTGTTGTTGAAGTGTTGATTTTTCCTTTTAATTCTGTCAATTTTTGTTTTTGTGTGTGTGTGTGTTTTAGGGCACTATTGTTATAGAAACATATGCTTATAATTGTTACATTGTATTGAGATATTCACCATATTCTCATTATATAAAGTCCCTTGTCACTGTGACACTTCTAGTCTTGAAATCTATTCTGTCTGATACTAGTATACTCATTTGAACTCTGTTTGCAAGGAATATGTTTTTCTATCCTTTAACTTTCAACCTGTTTTTACCTTTCAAACTAAGTGAATGTCTTGTGTATAGCAAATAGGTGGATCATGCTTTTTAGTATCCATTGTGCCAAACTCTGCCTCTCTATTGAATAGTTTAGTCTATGCATTTAATGTGATTATTAATAAGGAAAGATTCCCTTCTGCCATTTTTCTATTTGCTTTCTAGTTGGATTATCTACTTTTATTCCTTAATTCCTCCACTACTGCTGTTTTGTGTGTTAAATATATATTTTCTAGGGTACCATTTAGGAATATCCCAATTTTTCTTTTCTTTTTGAAAGACAGTTTGATAGAATTCTTGGTTGACATTTTTTCTTTTAGTACTTTGAATATGTCATCCCACTGCCTTCTGGTCTCCATGGTCTGATGAGAAATTGTTAGTCTTATTGAGAACAACTTGTATGTGGTGAGTTGCTTCTTTGTTGTTTTGAAGATTTACTCTTAAACTTTGAACAATGACGTGTGTGATCTGTGTTTGTATATATCTCTTTGAGTTTATCTGACTTGCACTTTGTTGGCTTCTTAGATATGGAGATCAATGTTTTTCATCAAATTTAGTACATTTTTGGCCAATATTTTTCCAAATATTCTCTCTCCCTTTTCCTCTCTCCTCTCCTACTGGTGCTTCTATTATGCATTTACTGGTATGCCTGATGGTGTCCAAAATGTTTCTCAGACTCTTTCCTTTTTCTTTAGTATTTCTTTCTGTTCTTCAGATCGGGTATCTCAGTTGACCTATCTTTCAGTTTACTGATTTTTTTCTTTTTTTTGAAATAATTGGCTGTTGAACCTCTGTTGTAAAACTTTGAGTTCCGTTATTGTACTTTTTAACTCCAGAATTTCTATTTGGTTCCTTTCAATAATTTCTATCTCTTTATTGATATTCTTTATTTTGCAAGACACTATTTTCATGTCTTCATTTAGTTCTTTGTGCATGATTTTCTTTAGCTTCTTAAAGATATGTAAATAGCTGATTCAAAATCATTTTCTAGGTATTGAGCTACCTCAGGAACAATTTCTATTGATATTTCTGACCCCCCCACCCCCACCGTGTATAGACCATACTTTCTTGTTTCTTTGCATGCTTCATAATTTTTTTGTTGGACTCTGGACATTTTTAATATTTTAATGTGAGGATTCTGGAAATCAGACTCTTCATCTTCCCCAGGGTTTCTTGTTTCTACATGTTTCAGCTATTGTTTTTAGTGGTTTTCCTGATCTAATTTTTAAAAGTCTGTATTTTTGTCACTTGTGACCACTGAAGTATATGTTCTGTTACCTTAGTGTTCAGCTAATGGTTGGGTACAGAGTTCCTTATGTGTTTTAAAATAAAAAACATCTCCCAGTCCTTGTAGAGGGGCACTACGTGTGTGTTGGGGTGCAACTTCAATCAACAACTTTGTTTTAGTCATCACTTTTCACCTGTGCAGAGAGTAAAGTCAGTCAGAGGCAAGAACTTAAGGTGTACTTCGGTCTTTTTGGAACATGTGCCCCGTCCTGTTTGTGTGTGGTCTTCTAGATTCCTAGGAGTGTGTTGGACCTTTTTGAAGACCTTATTCTCTAATACATATAATTCCTCAGCCTTTTCTTCTAAGCTTTTTTGTTAGTCCATTGTTTGCTCCAACTGTTATCCATTGCTTTGGATAGCAGCAACTAAAACATTTGCCTATAAATGTTTTTGGTAAATGCCCCTTGGGTAGTGGTTATAGTGATCAGTGAGTACCAGCTGGGTGATCAGTCTGTTCTCTTATTTGTTTCTGGATATTGAGTCTCAGTGAGAAAAATTTTTCCTCTCTGTAATTTTAGAGTAATTTACCAATGTTTTCTTATGATATTTGTATAGATTGTTTTACATTTAACCTCTAATCCATTTGGGTTTTAATATAGTGTGTGGTGGGATAACTGTATCCAATTTTATCTTTCATATGGCTATCCAGTTATCCTCTCTGCACTTACTATCTTTTCCTACTGATTTGAGATGCCTGCTGTAGAGTGTACCAGATTTCCATGTGCAGTTAGTTCTATGTCTTGGTTTTCTATTCTGTTCCATTGGTTTCTCTAGTCTTGTGCCAATATGACACTGTTTTTCATTATAGAGACTTTATAATGAAAAAAGTACTGTACTCCCCAAATTGTTTTGCTTTGTTTAGTTTTTTTTTCTTCTTCTGGTTATTCTTGCTTGTTTGCTTTCCAAATGAACCTTGTAATAAACTTGCTTTGTGCCAGAAAAAAATTATGATGATACAGATGGTCCCTGGCTTAGTGGTTCAGCTTACAATTTTCTGACTTCACAATGATGTGAAAGCCATACACATTCAGTAGAAACCATACTTGTAACTTTGAATGTTGATCTTTTCCTGGACTAGCAATATGCAGTGATCCAAAGCTCCCAGGCAGCCATGTGATGGTAAACACTCCATACTCTACACTGTGCTACTGTGTTGCCAGTGTTTTTGGATATTGTGATTTGTGTTCTTGCATCCAATCATGTCTATGAAACATCCTGGTGACAAGACAAAATATACATTTTTGACTCACAATATTTTCAAATTACAATAGGTTTATCTGGATGAAACCCCATCATAAGTCAAATCTGTATTTTATACTGGGATTGTGTTTTGTGGATATATTATCTTCATAAGAACTGATATGCCAAAACATCATATGTCTCTGAATTTCTTCAAATGTGTTTTTGGAACTTTAAGGGCTGTTTTGTAGTTTTCCTCAAAGGTTTTGGGCATTTCTTATTAAGTTTGCCTGTAGGTATTTTATTTCATATTTTGATGTCATGGATGGGGGCATTTTCTTTCACTTAATTGATTTTTGTTTCTATATATGAAACCTCTTAATTTTAAACTCTGCTATTTTACTGCAGTTTTTAGTAGTTTTTCTATTGACTTTGGGGTTTTCCAGATATAAATAATATCAGCTGTTGGGATACATATTTTGGTGGCTTTGCAAGAATTGTAAAAACCTCATGTTAACAAAGTTCTGCGAATTAGTATTCAGTAATAAGACCCATTAATCAAATTATTCTCTCATATGCTTCAGCATTTTCCAAGATATTACTTTGATTTTAGGCTTAGATCCGCCTCTTGGAAATATGATTTTTTTGTTTGTTTGTTTGAGACAGGGTCTTACTCTGTGACCCAGGCTACAGTGCAGTGGCGTAACCATAACTCACCGCAGCCTAGACCTCCCTGACTCAGGCAATCCTCTCACCTCAGCCTCCTGAGTAGCTGACTAAGGTGTGCACCACAATGCCCAGCTAATTTTTGTATTTTTTGTAGGGATGGGTTTCGATTTGTTGCCTAGGCTGATGTTGACCTCCTGGGCTCAAGTGATCTTCCTGCCTCAGCCTCCCAAACTGCTGGGATTATAGGCATGCACCACAGTACCTGGCTGCAGATAGAATTTTAAAAGTAGCATCATCACAACTATCTTAGTCTGCTTGGGCTGCTATAAGAAAATACCGTAAATTGGTGGCTTATAAATGACAGAAGTTTATTTCTCACAGTTCTTTAAGCCAGAAAGTCCAAGATCAAGGCTCTGGCAGTTTCAGTGTCTGATAAGTGCCTTTTTTTCTGATTTGTAGATGGTGCCTTCAAGCTGTGTGCTCACGTGGTGAGTGGGGCAAGGCAGTTCTCAGGGGCCTCGTTTATAAGGGCACTTATCATTTGATAACCTCTCCAAAGCTCCACCTCTTGATACCATCATGTTGGTGACCGGGTTTCAGTGTGTAAATTTTTGGGCACCCAAACATTCCGAACATAGCAGCGACTCTTTATATCCTCAAAGACACATAGGTACACAGTCATACAGATCATCTGTTTTGCTTTTGAGAAATAAATGTATGTATGGGACTAAATATATTCTACCCAGTGAGGTCACCAGGAAGCTAGTGCCATATTTTTGAAAATGCTATCAAAACTTTCACTTATAATTTGTCAAAGCTGAGGTAATAATTCCTTAAATTTGGCTTACATTCTTTTAAATGCAATTTTTTGCCTATAGTTGCTTTTTAATCATAGTAATCCTTTGTTACTACAATGAGAGTTTGCTATCCCATTCTATTTCTGAGAAAACAGAGGCTCAGAAGCTACTTACCTAGCTAGGAATGGAGCAGAAATCAGAACTCAAATTTCCTAAGTCTTAATGTTCATTCTTTCCAACATACTCAAATACCTACAAATCCTGCTGCTGCTCTTACAGCCCATTTCTTACCTGTCCTCAGAGGA
Source organism: Callithrix jacchus (assembly GCF_049354715.1). Classification (NCBI taxonomy): domain Eukaryota; kingdom Metazoa; phylum Chordata; class Mammalia; order Primates; family Cebidae; genus Callithrix; species Callithrix jacchus. The sequence continues at coordinate 143,250,836 of NC_133503.1, read as the reverse complement.
ATCAGGAAACAGCTGCTCAGCATCCTCTATTATAATATTCCTTCGTATGCATGAATTCTGATTCTGTTCCCTTCCAGCTTCCCCTTCAGCAGGTTAAATAGCCCTGATTCTGCTCCTTGTAGAGTTTATCTTTCAACTCTTTTGTCAGTTTTAACAAAGAGGTTGTGACCCTTGGGTTCCTGCTCAACAGAGATCTGCCTCATTATTTTGTAACCTTTATACCTCCTTCTGGGGAGAGTTAAATAAAGCCTGCAGATTTTTGATCTGAATGTCTGGAAGGCACACACTCACACAGAAAGGTTTCCAGCAGGGCTTGCTGATGAAAGCTGTACTCCAACTACGGCGTATCATTCATGGCAAACGAAAGGTGGTGGCACCTCTGCTCATCCCCAAACCCACAAATGGGAACGGTGAAGGTCCAAATTCCAGAGCAAGTCCCATTTTGGCAAGAAGAGAGGTTTTAATGAGAATATTTAGAAACTAGGAACTGCTGGCTAATTACTTCAGGTGAACAATTCTTCTCTGGAAAGGCACCATCTTTTCAACTTGCTAATCATGTGTAAAAATTACCCCTGACCCAGAATTTCATTATTGTACCTGAGCCAGCCTGAAAATTAGAGAAATTAAATGGCATCAAATATAAGCAATAAAAGGAGAAAAAACCTTGAATATTAACAGCTACACAGTATTCTGAACGCTAAAGCACAGAGCATGTCAAGCACACTTCAGTGGCTTTTAAAAAATGCACCAGATGCCACTTGTGCTTCAGCATCCTAGGGCTCTCTTCCTAGCCTCTTCTCTTTGTACCCACAAAAAAGGTGCCCAGTTTAGATAGTGATGGGGCTTTTACCATCCATAAACTGCAACTTGCTTTTTCTCCTTCGGGGAGTGACATGTGACTGATATCACTGTCCTTCAGAGGAAACTGATCCATGAATCAGAGAAATGGGTTCAAGTCAGCCTTTCCGGAATGACACCACCATCTATTATGAAGGGAACCCATGCAGACCTTTGATAAAAGGAAACTGTGGTACAGTGGAGAAAGCACTGTTTGGGAATAAAATGACCTTAGCTAGAATTTTTGCCCTGCCATTAAATCGCTGGATACCTCAAGAAGCACTTCTCTGAGCCTCTATATCAGAGTTGCAAACTGGATCTGGCCTGTACATCAGTTTTCACCTGTAGACATCTTTATTTTGGCTAACAAAACGTTTTGTTTATATTCCATCGTCCCCACTACTCCCTGGAGGTCAGACTTAGCTGGCTTCACACTTTGACATCACCCACCTGCTCCGCCTAGTGTGGTATCATTCATCTCTGTGATAAATCTTCTTAGAATAAGTGTATCTATGTTTCCCTAGTTTGCTGTTGCTCATTTGAGGTTACAATTTCCTAAAGTCAGGAAGTGATTTAACTTATTCTCTTCTAGCACAATATTAAGGGCAAATTGTACTTAATAATTACTCATTGATAATGTTTGTGTGTGCCAGCATATATCCTCATACCCTCTTTTTTCCCCTTGCCCTTTCTCTCGTTTCTGGGAAAATCTAACCGTTTTTAGAAAGCATGCCTGGGGAGTGGTCATAGGGTCAGATTTTATTTTACTTGGATGTTCTCTGCTCCAATATGGACCTTTCATGTATTTAGAGCCACAAACACACAGGTATCTGTGTTTGGAAGAAAATTATTTTGGGCTCTTTTTGTTAAGTTTTGTTAATTGTTGGGGATTGTGATGAAAGGAGAGTAGATGTACAAGTAGAGCAGAGATTATTCCAGAGATTATATTGCTCAACACCTTTGTGTTGCAGAGGGAACAAACAACTGAGCCCCAGATAGGTAGGGCAAGCACCTTGCTTCATACCCCCCGCCAAGGGCTAGAGCCCTGTACTCCTTCTGTTGAGCTCCGGCTTCCATGTCTTATCTACTCCAAAGAGACTGCATTCTGCTTGGGTCTTGGCTGAAGACATTCATGTGAAGCTAATTACCTCTTTTAAATTGAATACCTATACTGAGTTGCTAAAATAGCATTTTAAAAAATGGAGGTAGTGATGTGTTCTTGTACAACTAAACATCTGTAGGCTAAGTTTATTTTTCCAAAAGATTTATGAGTCGAGTCACAGAAACCAGATGATTAAAGAATATAAAGATTAATTCCATTATAGTAAAATTCTGAGTATTTAATCACATTTTGAGATAATCATTTAGTTATGGTAAATGCTTTTTGCTTCCATTTTCCTTTATTTTATTTAGTATGAATTATTTGATTGTTCCCAAGAGGATATAACTTTACAGTGAGTTAAAATGTTACATTGCATTTTCTTTTATGACATGGAATTCAATTATATTGCATATAATTCACTTGTGTTCACTTAAAGCCTGGGTTTGTGTTTTTCAAGTTACTGGAAATAGAATTTCTCTTTTTCCTCCTTATTCTCTTTTCCTTTTTCTCCTCTTTTTATTCATTATTCCCTCTTTCTCCTAAAATAAATCCTTTAGCATTCTCTCCTGCTGGCAAAGGTCTACAAAGGTGTAGCATATAAGAGGTAGAAGGGACCGTAGAGATTCTCTTGTCAGGGGTTCCTGACCTGTGGTTCACCAACACATGTGAAATCCTAGGTGGGCTTTGGTGAGGAGCCCAATAACTTTGAAATTGTGATCAAAATTCTGTGTTCATACGCACTTCTCTGGGAAGAGAGTCTCTTGGCTTCATCACATTCTCAGAGGGGCCTTAACCTGAAACATTAAGTAAGAGTCGCTGATGAGCAAAACAATGCCTTGAGAAGTCCAATTTACTCATTCAGGATCACGTGACTATTTAGCGACAGAACCAGGAGTAGAAACTAGGTCTTTTGGATGACAACACGAGGTTTATTCTGCTACACCAAGAAAGCAGTTTTAATAAAGTACTTCATATATAGTTATAGCTCATTAAGTCCATATTTCATGGATGCCCTCAGAATTAGAAAAAAATTACTAATAAAATCAGATTAAAACATCTTAACACAAACCAAAATGTTTTCTAAATTCCAAGGGTTTTAATTCCTTTCATATAAAATTTCATGCACTCTTCTGAATACAAATATAGAGAGAGTATATGTTGGAGTGGGAAAAGTAGAGAAAAATTCCAAATTAGCAAATGTTTTCTTCTTCCTAACTCATGAGGGTACCCTTCCTTGGGAGTACCCAGGATTTCTTGATATCCCCAGAATATACATTCTGCTCTTTCTCTTCTATTCAAAAAAGTGTATCCGAATGCAAGGGAGAATGAAGCCCTTAACAATTGTGACACCCCCAATAACTGGCTGTGAAGCCATAAGATGCTGGGCACCACTGTCAGGAACCACAATCCCACGGAGCACTCTCTTGTGAAGCCTGCAGCCCCCAATCCCCTGGTCTAATGAAGCCAGAAGAAGCCAGTGCTTTCTATGGTACTTTCTTTTTTTTTTTTAATTGCATTTTAGGTTTTGGGGTACATGTAAAGAACATGCATGATAGTTGCATAGGTACACATGTGACTGTGTGATTTGCTGCCTTCCTCCCCTTCACCCATATCTGATATTTCTCCCCATGCTATCTCTCCCCAACTCCCCCTGCTCTGTCCCTCCCATATTCCCCCCAGTAGACCCCAGTGTGTAGTGCTCCCGTCCCTGTGTCCATGTGTTCTCATTGTTCATCACCCGCCTATGAGTGAGAACATGCAGTATTTGATTTTCTGTTCTTGTGTCTGTTTGCTGAGCATGATGTTCTCCAGGTTCATCCACATCCCTACAAAGGACACTAACTCATCGTTTTTGATGGCTGCATAATATTCCATGGTGTATATGTGCCACATTTTCCCTGTCCAGTCTATCATCGATGGGCATTTGGGTTGGTTCCAGGTCTTTGCTATTGTAAACAGTGCTGCAATGAACATTCGTGTGCATGTGTCCTTATAGTAGAATGATTTATAATCCTTTGGATATATACCCAGTAATGGGATTGCTGGGTCAAATATAATTTCTATTTCTAGGTTCTTGAGGAATTGCCACACTGTCTTCCACAATGGTTGAACTAATTTACACTCCCACCAGCCGTGTAAAAGTGTTCCTATTTCTCCATGTCCTCTCCAGCATCTGCTGTCTCCAGATTTTTTAATGATCTCCATTCTAACTGGCATGAGATGGTATCTCAACATAGTTTTGATTTGCATTCCTCTGATAAACAGTGATGATGAGCATTTTTTCATATGTTTGTTGGCCTCATGTATGTCTTCTTTTGTAAAGTGTCTGTTCATATCCTTTGCCCACTTTTGAATGGGCTTGTTTGTTTTCTTCTTGTAAATCTGTTTGCGTTCTTTGTAAATTCTGGATATCAACCCTTTGTCAGATGGGTAAACTGCAAAAATTTTTTCCCATTCTGTTGGTTGCTGATTCACTCTAGTGACTGTTTCTTTTGCCGTGCAGAAGCTGTGGAGTTTGATTGGGTCCCATTTGTCTATTTTGGCTTTTGTTGCCAATGCTTTTGGTGTTTTGGTCATGAAGTCCTTGCCTACTCCTATGTCCTGAATGGTTTTGCCTAGATTTTCTTCTAAGGTTTTTAGGTCTTATGTTTAAAAGTCTTTAATCCATCTGGAGTTAATTTTAGTGAAAGGTGTCAGGAAGGGGTCCAGTTTCTGCTTTCTGCACATGGCTAGCCAGTTTTCCCAACTCCATTTATTAAACAGGGAATCCTTTCCCCATTGCTTGTTTTTGTCAGGTTTATCAAAGATTGTATGGTTGCAGATATGTTGTGTTGCCTCCAAGGCCTCTGTTTTGTTCCATTGGTCTATATCGCTGTTTTGGTACCAGTACCATGCTGTTTTGATTACTGTAGCTTTGTAGTATAGTTTGAAGTCCGGTAGTGTGATGCCTCCCACTGTGTTCTTTTTACTTAGAATTGACTTGGCTATGTGGTCTCTCTTTTGGTTCCATATGAAGTTTAAGGTGGTTTTTTTTTTCCAGTTCTGTGAAGAAGGTCATTGGTAGCTTGATGGGGATAGTGTTGAATCTGTAAATTACTTTGGGCAGTATAGCCATTTTCACGATATTGATTCTTCCTAACCATGAACATGGAATGTTTCTCCATCTGTTTGTGTCCTCTCTTATTTTGCAGAGCAGTGGTTTGTAGTTCTCCTTGAAGAGGTCCTTTACGTTCCTTGTTAGTTGTATTCCTAGGTATTTTATTCTTTTTGTAGCAATTGTGAATGGCAGTTTGTTCTTGATTTGGCTCTCTTGAAGTCTGTTATTGGTGTATAGGAATGCTTGTGATTTTTGCACATTGATTTTATATCCTGAGACTTTGCTGAAGTTGCTTATCAGTTTCAGGAGATTTTGGGCTGAGATGATGGGGTCTTCTAGATATACTATCATGTCATCTGCAAATAGAGACAATTTGGCTTCCACCTTTCCTATTTGAATACCCTTTATTTCTTTTTCTTGCCTGATTGCTCTGGCTAGAACTTCTAGTACTATATTGAATAGAAGTGGTGAGAGAGGGCATCCTTGTCTAGTGCCAGATTTCAAAGGTAATGCTTCCAGTTTTTGCCCATTCAGTATGATATTGGCTGTTGGTTTATCATAAATAGCTTTTATTATTTTGAGATACGTTCCATCAATGCTGAGTTTATTGAGGGATTTTAGCATAAAGGGCTGTTGAATTTTGTCAAAGACCTTCTCTGCGTCAATTGAGATAATCATGTGGTTTTTGTTTTTGGTTCTGTTTATGTGGTGAATTATGTTTATAGACTTGCATATGTTGAACCAGCCTTGCATCCCCGGGATGAATCCTACTTGATCGTGGTGGAAAAGCTTTTTAACGTGCTGTTGCAATCAGCTTGCCAGTATTTTATTGAAGATTTTTGCGTCTATGTTCAACATGGATATTGGCCTGAAGTTTTCTTTTCTTATTGAGTCTCTGCCGGGTTTTGGTAACAGGATGATGTTGGTCTCATAAAATGATTTGGGAAGGATTCCCTCTTTTTGGATTATTTGGAATAGTTTCAGAAGGAATGGTATCAGTTCCTCTTTGTGTGTCTGGTAGAATTCAGCTGTGAACCCATCTGGACCTGGGCTTTTTTTGTGTGGTAGGCTCTTAATTGCTGCCTCAACTTCAGACCTTGTTATTGGTCTATTCATAGTTTTGACTTCTTCCTGGTTTAGGCTTGGGAGGACACAAGTGTCCAGGAATTTATTCATTTCTTCCAGGTTTACTAGTTTTTGTGCATAGAGTTATTTGTAATATTCTCTGATGATGGTTTGAATTTCTGTGGAATCTGTGGTGATTTCCCCTTTATCATTTTTTATTGCATCTATTTGGTTATTCTCTCTTTTATTTTTTATCAGTCTGGCTAGTGGTCTGTCTATTTTGTTGATCTTTTCAAAAAACCACCTCCTGGATTTATTGATATTTTGAAGAGTGTTTTGTGTCTCTATCTCCTTCAGTTCTGCTCTGATCTTAGTTATTTCTTGTCTTCTGCTAGGTTTTGAGAATTTTTGATCTTGCTCCTCTAGCTCTTTCAATTTTGACGATATGGTGTCAATTTTGGATCTCTCCACTCTTCTCATGTGGGCACTTGTTGCTATTTATTTTCCTCTAGAGACTGCTTTAAATGTGTCCCAGAGGTTCTGGTATGTTGTGGCTTTGTTCTCGTTGGTTTTGAAGAACATCTTTATTTCTGCCTTCGTTTCATTGTTTACCCAGTCAACATTCAAGAGCCAGTTGTTTAGTTTCCATGAAGCTGTGCAGTTCTGAGTTAGTTTCTGAATTCTGAGTTCTACCTTGATTGCACTGTGGTTTGAGAGACTGTTTGTTATAATTTCTCTTCTTTTGCATTTGCTGAGGAGTGCTTTACTTCCAATTATGTGGTTAATTTTAGAGTAGGTGTGATGTGGTGCTGAGAAGAATGTATATTCTGTGGATTTGGGGTGGAGAGTTGTGTAAATGTCTATTAGGTTTGCTTGTTCCAGGTCTGAGTTCAAGTCCTGGATATCCTTGTTAATTTTCTGTCTGGTTGATCTGTCTAATATTGACAGTGGAGTGTTAAAGTCTCCCACTATTATTGTGTGGGAGTCTAAGTCTCTTTGTAAGTCGTTAAGAACTTGCCTTATGTATCTGGGTGCTCCTGCATTGGGTCCATATATATTTAGGATCATTAGCTCTTCTTGTTGCATCGATCCTTTTACCATTATGTAATGTCCTTCTTTGTCTCTTTTTGATCTTTGTTACTTTAAAGTCTATTTTATCAGAGATGAGAATTGCAACTCCTGCTTTTTTTTCCCTCTCCATTTGCTTGGTAAATCTTCCTCCATCCCTTTATTTTGAGCCTTTATGTATCTTTGCATGTGAGATGGGTTTCCTGGATACAGCACACAGATGGGTTTGGCTTTTTATCCAATTTGCTAGTCTGTGTGTTTTGATTGGTGCATTTAGCCCATTTACATTTAGGGTTAATATTGTTATATGTAGCTTTGATCCTGCCATTTTGATGCTAGCGAGCTGTTTTGCTCATTAGTTGATGCAGATTCTTCTTTTTGTTGATGCTCTTTACCATTTGATATGTTTTTGGAGTGGCTGGTACTGGTTGTTCCTTTCTATGTGTGGTGCCTCTTTCAGGAGCTCTTGTAAAGCAGGCCTGGTGGTGACAAAATCTCTGAGTACTTGCTTGTTCACAAAGGATTTTATTTTTCCTTCACTTATGAAGCTTAGTTTGGCTGGATATGAAATTCTGGGTTGAAAGTTCTTTTCTTTAAGGATGTTGAATATCGGTCCCCACTCTCTCCTGGCTTGTAGGGTTTCTGCTGCGAGATCTGCTGTGAGTCTGATGGGCTTCCCTTTATGGGTGACCCGATCTTTCTCTCTGGCTGCCCTTAGCATTTTCTCCTTCATTTCAATGAATCTGACGATTATGTGCCTTGGGGTTGCTCTTCTTGAGGAATATCTTTGTGGCGTTCTCTGTATTTCCTGGACTTGAATATTGGCCTGGCTTGCTAGGTTGGGAAAGTTTTCCTGGATAATATCCTGAGGAGTATTTTCCAGCTTGGATTCATTCTCTTCATCACATTCAGGTACACCTATCAAACATAAATTAGGTCTCTTCACATAGTCCCACATTGCTTGGAGACTGTTCATTCCTTTTTGCGCTTTTTTCTCTAATCTTGGTTTCTCGTTTTATTTCACTGAGTTGATCTTTGACCTCTGATATCCTTTCTTCTGCTTGGTCAATTTGGCTGTTGAAACTTGTGCATGCTTCGCAAAGTTCTTATGTTGTGTTTTTCAGCTCCATCAGTTCACTCATATTCCTCTCTAAGTTGTCCATTCTTGTTATCATTTCCTCAAATGTTTTTTCAAGGTTCTTAATTTCTTTGCATTGAGTTAGAACATGTTCTTTTAGGTCACAGAAGTTTCTCATTACCACCTTCTGAATTCTGATTCTGTCATTTCATCACACTCATTCTCTGTCCAGCTTTGTTCCCTTGCTGGTGAGGAGTTGTGATCCCTTGGAGGAGGAGAAGTGTTCTGGTTTTGGGTGTTTTCCATTTTTTTTGCACTGGTTTCTTCCCATCTTTGTGGATTTATCCACCTGATGTCTATGTAGTTGTTGATTTTCAGATTGGTTCTCTGAGTAGACGTCAAGGTTGTTGATGATGAAGTTATTCCTGTTTCTTAGTTTTCCTTCTATCAGTCTGGCCCCTCTGCTGTAGGACTGCTGAGGTCCACTCCAGGCCCTGCTTGCCTGGGGATCACCTGCAGCAGCTGCAGAACAGTAAGGGTTGCTAACAGTTTCTTCTTCTGCTATCTTTGTCCCAGAATGATGCCCGCCAAATGTCAGTCTGATCAGTCTTTTGTGAGGTGACTCTTTGGATATACAGAGGTCAGGAAGCTGCTTGAGGAGATAGTCTGTTCTTTATAGGAGCTCAAGTGGTGAGCTGTGAGCTCCGTTGTTCATTCGGAGCCGTTAGGCAGGTACGTTTAAGTCCACTGTAGCAGAACTCATAAATTGCCTTTTTTTCCCCAGGTGCTCTGTCCTGGGGATTTAGGGGCTTTATTTGTGATTATCCGTTGTGCTGCTGCCTTTTTTTTTTTTTTTCAGGGCTGCCCTGCCCAGCAAAGAGGCAGCCTAGTCTCTGTCTGCTTGCAGAGGCTTTGCTGAGCTGCTGTGGGTTCCATCCTGCTGCCAGCTCCGCTCCACTGCTGGCTCTGCCCTGCTGCCATGTGAGCTTCCCTGTAGTCCTGTTAATATGGGTATGGTTAGAACTGCCTCGGCGATGGTGGCCTGCCTCTGTAATGGCGGACTCTCTCTGTTATGGCGGGTTGCCTTGGCAATGGCAGGCTGCCTCAGCAATGGCGGACTACCTCCATAGGGGTGGAGTGCCTCGGTTATGGCAGACACCCCTCCCCCTGGGAGCTGCACCATCCTGCGTTCAGCTGTACTTGCTGTGAAACTCTCAACCCCCAGCGTTTCCAATTGCTGTTTTGTTTGCTTTTGCAGGGGTGGGACCCGCCAAGCCTGATCACCTGGCTCCCTGTGTCAGAGCCTTTTTTTGTTTGTTTGTTTAAGTTGAATGGTTGACTCTCTCCCAGGTGTTCCAGTCACCTGCTGAAAGGGTGCCAGGATCTCTGTGATTTCCCGTGCGGCGACCCACTGTGCCGACTGAAACAACGGCGCTGCCAGGGAATCTCCTGGCCTGTCTCCCTGTTTCAGACCTGTTTAATCAGGTGAATGGGCGAATCTGCCTTCCCGGAGCACCAGTTGCCAGCTTAAAAGGGCAACCAGACCAGTGTATTTTGTATGGAGAACCACCACACTGCGGCAAAACAGCCGCATTGGCTGAAACAGCTTCGCTGGCGACTCATAGGGCTCCTCCACCTGGGAATCTCCTGGTCTGTGGGCAATAAAGATCCGTCTGGAAATGCGGCATCCACTCACCCTCTGAGCTTTCTCTGGGAGCTGCAATCCTGAGGTGCTCCTAAAGGGCCATCTTGGATCGAACCTCTCTGTGGTTCTTTCTATCAGCTCCTCTTCTGCTGCTCCTCATGGATACCTAATCCTGCCTGGGTGCTATGAGCCCTCCCTGTGGGCTGTGTGACCAGGAAGGATCTATTATCCTGGTCTCCACACTCCATTTTAGCAGTTTCCAGCTTCATTGACCACATTAATATAAACTGTCTTCTTTTCAGGCACAAAGATCAACTCCTTCCCAAATGTTCTGATCATGGCCAGCTCATTGATTGTTAATGACTATGAATGGATATTAAAATTCATCTCTGAACCTCTGTTCAGTCCTCAATATGCAAAGAGAGGCTTTTTCCCCCTTGGATGGTGATAAAGATGATGATTTCATCTTTTTTTCTCATGGTCTAATAGGATGGAGACGAATCACGCCCAGGCAGTTTAATTGCATTTGTCATAATAGAGGCTGTCATTCTTTGGATTCTGTTTTATTAGCAGTATTTAAAGATCTACAGCAAATCAGATTGCTGCTCGGTTGGCCTAACAGCATGACATCAATTTAAAAAAAGATGAAAATAAGAGAAAAAAAGGAAGAAAGGAAGAAAGAAAAAGTTAACTAAACCTGTGACAGAGGCTGTTTGAAGCACTGGGCTAGGCTGGGGTCTGCTTGAGAGGGTGCCAGGAGCCAAGGGGCCCAGAGAGGAGCAGCAGGGGAAGGCTGCCTTTGAGGCTGAGCCACTGACCACACACCCTGAGTGAAGGGCTCCTGAGACCTTAGGTGTGTGTGCCCAGGGAGGACACTCAGGTTAGGTCTGCTTTCGAGCTTTCAAGGCTGGACTTTTTCCTGCTGTGGTTTCCCTCCTCTTCCCAGAAAGATCACAGGGTTATTTGGACCTCCATGATTGATGTCTTGAGTGGCTCTTGACTTTGGTGGGCTCCTCAGATCCACCATTTCTCTCTGCTGCCTCGTTTCCATCACTGGATTCACCATCCCTTTCTGGGCTTTCAGGAGCAGGCAGTGATTTTTGGCAAGATTAAGACCTCAGCAGTCCACAGAGGCATGTTTTTCAACTGTCTGGATGGGAAAATTCACTAAGCCTTTGGCTATGGTGGCACCTATGGGTGTCATGTTCTGGAGCACACAGCACTTGGTGGCAGCCCACTATTCTCAGAGGATAGTAGGGATGAGTTTTTAATACTTCGTGACCATTATTTGGTCTGTGGGAAAGACCATCTGCCAGGATCCATTTCCTAGGTGGAGGGAGGGAGGATGCTATGTAGCAGGCAAGTTTTGTGGTTGTATTTCCTTGGCCATTGCCTTAGAGTCTGAGTTTGAAAATCACCCTGTGAGCCTCCCAGTATGTGAGTGGCTATAATGATATATGAATAAATCTAAGCACCTCATGGTAGAAACTTCTTTGATTGACTTTTATACATTTTTTGGCAGAAGCTTCTTTAATTGCTTTTCAGACTTTTTTTTTCCCATTAAGAGGGAAAAGAATTTTAAGTCATCTGGCAGCAATGGTGTGTGTGTGTGTGCGTGTGTGTGTGTGTGTGTGTGAAGAGCTTTGGATCTTGATAATGAAAGAGGGACAGTCCTACCATCTTTCAGGGGCAGTGGTTGGGAGGAAGGTTTGTAAATAAAGAGATTTCTAGTGTATTTCTTACTACAGTATCTATATAAAGACCCAGTACAATATGAACATTCATGTCAGCACCCAAAACTAGACAACCCATGTTAGTCCATTCAGGCTGCTGTAACATACATAAAACCAAGCAAGATACTGGGTGGCTTTATACTCAGCAGAAATTTATTTCTCACAGTCTTGGAGGCTGGGAAGTCCAATATCAAGGTGCCAGCAGGTTCAGTGTCTGACTAGAGCTTGTTTCCTAATTCATAGAGGGTGCCTTCTCACTGGGTCTTCACATGGTGGAAGGGGCAAGGGGCCTTCTGGGCCTCTTTTATAAGGGTGCTAATCCATTCACGACAACTCTGTCTTCATGATCTCTTAACTTCCCAAAGACCCCACCTCCTAATACCATCACTTTAGGGGTTAAGATTTCAACATGAGTTGTGAGGAGACATAAAGAGTCAGTCCACTACAACCTAATGGCAGATTCTGGAAGTGATTCACTATAATTTTAAGGCAGATGGGATTGGACTAGGAGATATCTACCAAAGCTTTAGGTTTTTTTTCCAAAGCAGATTGTCTGAAAAAAAAGTCAAGAGATATTACATGTCTCCCCACAATTTGTCCTCTCACTAAAACAACAGGTCCTATGTAAATTGAAAATGATCAGTTTTACCTTCTGAGTACTCCTCTTTGAGGCTGGAAAAATACATTTTTCCCCTCCCAGGTGCCTCCCTTACCATCTTTCTACAACTAGGCAGAGACTAAAAAAAAAAAAAAAAAAAACTCAAAATTATTTGAGTATATGTGTGAGTGCACGTGAGTGAGAGAGCATGAACATGTAGGTACAATAGCACTATATATTCTGGGAGATGTAGTCTCCATAAATAAAGCATTAGGTAGGAGCAGAGACGTGAAGACATTGGCAGAACTCCAGTCTTTCATGAACTCTGTTAGTTCAAATATAAGGGAACAAGGAAGAAGATATATGTTGATACCTCTGCAGTCAATCAGAGGATTATTAATGAAAACCTTCATGGAACTGAGAATTAGCCTAGGAAACTGGCATATTACACTGTCTTTTGACAAACTTGTTTAGAGAGATGCTTCATTCAAGGAAGATAGAATAACATGGGGCACATAAAAATATTGTGGCGAGTAAAGGAAAGGATATAATATCTGGGCAATTCAGAGGAAAATCATACCTTTAAAAGTCACCACAGAACCCAGAGCACAGAAGAAAATTTCACAAAGATTTTGAACTTTCTTAAAATATGAATCAGGGGAGGAAGTCTAAAGTGAAAAACAGCTGGAACAAAGAGTCCGTTGCGTAAGACTGAAAAGGAGTTAGATGAATCAAGAGATTGACTCATAGCTAGAAGGCAATTGCCGAATTAACAACTACATTAAAGGCAGCAAAAGCAGAATTAGGGTGAAAAAAGTGGGTGCAAATGTCCTACAATCTCCTTTAAAGAGATTTTATTAATAATCTAGATTTTAAACTTCAGATAAATGAAAAAATCAAAGTGGATAGAAAAGAAGGAGAACATACTTAATTCTTTATCTCTAATAGGTGAAACTGAAAAAAACACAATTATCTCTTAGTGCTAAAAGAGATCTATGGCCAAAGAATTAATTTCAGAAGCGTAAAGTTTTTTCATGGAATTAAAAAGCTGATTTTCAAAACCCTGGAAAGTATAAAAACCAACCAAATAAACATAATACTAAAAACAAGAATCTAGAGAGTAAAACATAAAACATAGAATAGGAAATACATTATCTTTATTTAAAGAAATAGGTTCCATGTTCTCATGTGAGGTCAAAAAACATAATCCAACTTTATATTGTTGAAAAGCAATAGATCTAAAACAAAATGAAGCAATTTTTAAATGTAAAAGGATAGGTATATAATGATAATTAAAACAGGGAGAAATGTAAATATGAGGCAGAACATAAGGAACAAATTAAACAAGATTATGAGGCATTTTATGTTAATAAAATAAAATGTTTGCCAAAAATATATAAATGTCTTGAACCTTTATGAACTAAACAATATTGCTTTAAAATATGCAAAGCAATTGCTACTGGACATAGAGAATCCAAACATCAATAATAAAAGTTACTTTGTAATATATATAATTGCTATAGTAGAATTTACAATGGATAATTCTGCAATTTATGTATAAAATTTGGTTTATGAATATAAATAAAAAAACCTTTTTCAGCATCCATGAAAACACAATTAAAACTACTTCAAGTAGACCAGAAAAAAGTAAGCAAAATTTCCAAAACCTAAAAATTAATAAGACAGAAAATTTAAATAATTATAGATATAAAACACTTCTCTAAATAACTTTGAGTCTAAGTGGAAATAAAAACTGCAAGTACAGATGGAGGAAATAAGCATCATCCCAGAGCCTCATTATACCCTTAATTAGAATGTTCCATTTAGGAATTTATGGAATCTTTTTTCTGCATATCATTAAGAAAATACTAGAACAACCTTTCTTAGAATGGATTATGTAAGATTTCTTATAGGCAATGGGTATTCTGAGGTTTCCGAATATATCTTCCTCTTCTTCTTCTTTTTTTTTTATAAGATGGGGCCTCACTCTGTCTCCCAGGCTGGAGTGCAGTGATGCCCATGGCTCACTGCAGCCTCACGTCCTAGGCTCAGGTGATCCTCCTACCTCAGCATCCTGAGTAGTTTGGACTACAGTCATGCACCACCACACTTGGCTAATTTTTGCTTTGTATATTTCATAGAGATGGGGTTTTGCCATGTTGCCAGGCTGGTCTCAAACTCCTGGGCTCAAGGGGTTTGACCTCCCAAAGTGCTGAGATTACATGTGTAAGCTACCGTGCCTGACTCTAAACAGATCTTCTGACTTTACTAGGAGGCAGAGTCGCCCCCTCCCCAAATTAAAAATTTATTTCTTTCAATGTGAAAGCAAAATAAAAAACAAAATTTAATTCCCAAAATAAGCAAAAGCAAAAAACAAAACAAAACCCAAACAATAAAACAAAATAAACACCCAATCAAAAGAAAAAAACCTCAAAAAAACAACAAACTGAAACAAAACAAGATACCACCACCACCGTCACCAATATCCTTGTGATCTGGCACAGTGTAAGAACATTTTCCAATCCATCCCATGTCCAAGGCTTCAGTTTGTCATTGTCCCACTACTCTCTGATTGTTTCACCCATTTAAATGACCTGTGTAGCTCTGTGTGTTTGAATTTACAATCCTTGATAAAGGATAAGAGTTGAAGAACATAGATTCTTATTATCTTCTTTTTGGGTTAACAGCTATTATGCAGGAGTTTGCACTCACTAAGCCTGCTGGTGGCAGGGCTGGGGCAATCACCCCCGGTGCAAAATACTAAGTTCAGTCAAAGTCTGTATTGGGAAGGCTGCAGCAGGGCTCTGTCTGTGAGAAGAGTTAACTACATCTTCCTAAAGCAAAATAGAGAAATGGAAAAATGATTAAGGAATGATTGATAATAGCTGTAGAGTTATTAGAATAGTTTAAATAAGATTTCTTATAGGGCATGGCACTCTAAGTTTTAAAATATATTTTCTAGGTTTACTTCATTCCTAGGTATTTTTCATTCATGAATTTATACTTGCCTCATTCCAAAAAGGATTTGAGGCAGTTCCTAAGACTGTGGCATATTAATAGATGGGGAATGGTCAGCCCCAGGGAAAAGCAAAAGAGAAGTTGATTAATAATAAGACCAGCTAAATGTCAGCCTGCTTTTTATGATCACTTGCACTGACAATTCTAAACAATATCAGTTATAAAATATTCCTCTTTGCCAAGATAGACCACTTCACTATTTGTTATAAATACAGATAATATTTGTATTTATTTAAAATAGATGTTTGTATTTATTTTAAATTGCATATTATTTCATATAAATTGGAATATAGTTTGCATCAATGCTTTATTTGTAATCAAACTTTATTTCCAGTGAAAAATACGCGTGATATTCCTAAAGGATAACTGGTTGGATTTCTATAGTACCTAGCCCATGACTTGCTTAGATACATTAAGCTGCCTTTCTCTTCAGAAGCACTGCTCAGCCATCACCATTAGCCTAGTCCCATTGGTGCAGTGTAAGGTTGAAGAATTAGGAAAAAATCAGATTTTTGGCATGTGTTAGTGTTTCAAGCCTGTATTCTAAAAATGTCAGGAAATAGCACCCTAATTTCTGTTTTAAAAATAACTGTCATGTATATTTAGTGGTTAGCAGGACTGACATTGTGGCACATTCTTCGTAAACTGTTTGTTGGATGAATCTTTTCCTAAAATGGTGCATATCTATAACTTATATCTGTTTGCATTTAATCCACTTTAATTTATAACTCAGGCCATTCCAAGTATCTTCTCATTGGTTCTTCTTCATCAGATTGGGATGTTTATCCTCCCCTGTGGTGAGCAAATGTCACTTTGTTCTTCATAAAGTATTTGCTTAGTGTTTTTTTTTTTTTTTTTTTTTTTTTTTTCTTTTAATTTTTTATTGGATTATAGGTTTTGGGGTACATGAGCAGAGCATGCAAGACAGTTGCGTAGGTACACACATGGCAGTGTGCTTTGCTTTTCTTCTCCCCTTCACCCACATTTGGCATTTCTCCCCAGGCTATCCCTCCCCACCTCCCCCTCCCACTGGCCCTCCCCTTTTCCCCCCAATAGACCCCAGTGTTTAGTACTCCCCTTTCTGTGTCCATGTGTTCTCATTTTTCATCACCCACCTATGAGTGAGAATATGCGGTGTTTCATTTTCTGTTCTTGTGCTTAGTGTTTTATGTTCCGTGAGAGGAAAGGGAGGTCTGCAAACTGAAAACCTTTTCCCTTGGCATCTTGCTACTTTTCAGTTGTTAGGAAGCAGGTCCCACACATGCAGTTTAATATCTTTACTTGACATAGAAATGTTAGCAATCTGCATACGTGACTTTCTTAAGAAGATATGAGGCCCTTGACTATTCTTGGAGGAAACTAAGATAAAGTAAATGTATTTTAACAAAATACAGTGCTTTCTGCTCACCATTCTCTTTATTTTGAGTTATGGACTCCAGCGATATCTTGTTCCTCAAGAAAATTACTCAATTTTCAGGTAGAAAATGATCTGCTCTGTTTGGGTGGGTATCTACTGATTCCTTTTGGCAGTGGTGTGTGCCTGACATGTGGGATGGTGAGGAGGGATGCCTGTGCGGAGTGACGATGTGGCTCCTGCCAGCTGTAAAGCTGCAGAGATGTATCATTTTGCTGCAATTTGGTGTTCTTCTTGTAAGTGGGTCTGTCACCACCAGGCTCATGAGGAAAGGAGCCTGATAGAAAACAGAAACCAGCCTGAGCACTCGAAGGTCTTATGTGTGGCATAGTGCAAGCTAGTGTTACCAGGAGGGGTGAAATTGTTTGCTTTTGCCCAGACTCAGATGGCAAAGGCAAGTGTGGCCCAGATTGAAAGGAGTGCAGGAGGGCTGTGGGCTGTGGCCAGGCTTATCCCTGACAATGCCACCTGTCAGGTTTATCATGCTGGCCACAGGCGAGGTGTTTGGACCTCTAAGTCCAGGTGTTAACATGTAACTTGTACAAATTGTTCAAAGGAGCTCGGGAAGCTGTCAGACAAAAGTGCTGCAGGGAGAACAACACAACTGAAAAGGGAGATAGACAGGGCTGCAATCTCCCATTTTACAGACTTTTCGGTTCCCTCCTTTATATTTCCAGAGGAAGAAAAGGCACAAAATGCAGTTGTTTTATAGCTTGCAGAAAGTGACTTTGACAGGTTTTGGAAGGCCCACAAAGGACTGGCATTGGGGAATAGAAAGTCCTAACTGTCAGAAGGAGAAACAGGTCTAAAGGTTTTTAGGCACTTCTTTAGGGGGTAATTATGAATACGAATTGGAATATCTACTATATTCTTGAAGATGTATTCAAATCCACAACAAATTTTCTTTGGTCATCTCTCCTTTCTCTATGCTGTCAGAGTCCTTGAAAACTTGGTTCCCTAGTGTTACAGCCATATATTCAGGCAAATGCTCCAATAAGGGTTATATTAAAGCTATTTAACAACTGGCAGTGCAAACACCAACCAGTCAAATCGTGCCCCAATGAATCAATACAGATGCACACAACTGGCACAGCTGTCTTAGTACATGCTGGCTGAGTGTCAGCTGGAGATGACAAGGTGAGCTGACCTTGGGAACTTCAGAGTGTCCTCATTAGCTGCCTCACTTCACCGGAAAACAGGCATCCTTGCTCTTTCTCTTTCTGACCATGTCTATTTCTCTGTCACACAAGAGAAATGAGATTTATCAAGAACCAGAATAAGGGCCAGGCATACCAAGGCAACAATCTATAAAAAGCACTTAAACATCACTGGAATAAAAGAGAAATATTATGCCAGTTGACTTAGGGATTCTTAAAAAACTGGCAAAGTATAAATTTCTCTCTTATTGAAATAAACAGTAACCCGAAGTTGAAATATAAGGTAGTAATCTATTTTGATTTGTATTTCCGTGTGGGACAAGATTCATGAGCAAATGCAGATTTTATCACCAACTCTGAAACCTGCCAGCTGATGATTACCTGAAGTCTGGTCAAGCTCAGCTAAGAAATTGGAAGTAAACAAATTATGGTATATTGCTTTGTCCTAGACTTTGTAACAATGGTCATAGAATTTAGAGATTCCCAATAATTTGTCACTGGCACACTGAGACGTCACAGATGGGTACACATGTACTACAAGATATTGTTCCTTTTAGCCCTCCAGGTGATTGGGCAGGGTCTGTGGAGGCAGAGCTCCTGAGCAGCCTCATATGGGGCTCCCTGGAGGGCAGCCCGAGTGGAGCAGAGTCTGTGGTTGGTCTGTGGCACCCCTGGGTAACAAGCATGATGAGCAAAGCCAGCACTCATGGCTCTAGGTTGATGTGCTGTGGGAGGTCACGGTGCTCTACCACTCAGAGAGCACTTGAGCAGCCACCTGCAGCAGAGTACATTGATGCTGCCTGTAGTGGACAAGCGTCCCATGGAGCTGTTGGACAATCTGTGGTTTTGGTGCCTGAGGAGTGGATGGCTGGGCATGGGGAGGGGTAGAGGCTGTATATGGTTCCTGCGGGCCCAGCTCCAGGTCCTGTTTTAGACTTAGTCGCTCTTGCTATGTATTTTAGCCTCTCTTTTTTATGTATTAGTTGTCTAATGCTACTGTGACACACTACCATAAATTTAGTGGTTTAAAAGAACACAGATTTACTATCATAGAGTTCTAGAGGTCAGAAGTCCATAATGGGTTTCACTAGACCAAAATCAAGGTATTGGCCGGGTTGCTTCCTTCTGGAAGCTTTAGGGAAGAATCTGTTCCCTTTCCTTTTTGAGCTTAAAAGACACTTGCATTTGTTGGCTTAGACCCCTTCCTCCAGCATCAAAACCAATAGCACAGCATCAAGTCTCTCTCTGACTCTGCCCTCTGTTTCTCTTGTTGTATCTTCTCTGCCTGAATCTCCTGCCTATCACTTTTTCTTAGAAGGACTTTTGGAGTGACATTGGGTCCACACAGATAATCAGGATAATCTCTCCAGCTTGAGATCCTTAATTTAATCATATCAGTAGGGTCTCTTGCCATGTGAAATAACATTCACAGGTCTCCGGGACTGCAGCTGACATCTTTGGTGGGCTATTATTCCACCTCCCACACATCTGATGGCTTCCCTTGTCTGATCTGCAGCTGATTCACCCCAAAGGATGACATTCATGCCCTCTGTTTGAATGTTGTCATTATTTTGAAATACTTGATGTGAAAAAGTTTATTGGATTATAAATATAGTCTCATCATTAAATTATTTCATTATGATATTGGCCAATGGAAAAAAAAGAGTGGTTAGAGTTTTAAAATATAATTTGGACTGTTATACATTTTTCAAAAAAATGATTTAAAATTTTATATTATAATTATAGAAACAAAATTTCTCATTGGTGTGACTCATGGACTTGAAGGATTATCATTAAAAACTCCTGATCACAAATTATGTGCAGCCATTTCAGCTTTAAAATCTGGTATAAGAAAGTTATGTTTGTTATGTTCATGGAAGCAAACTTGAGTTTCGAACTCTAATTTTAAAAACTGTAAAAATTGCTTGGAAAGCAATATTTAAATTCAATATTTAACATCTTCCTTAATATTTTATATTTAATTTTTTGTCATGATAGCATAGAAAACAACAACAAAAGTCATGAGGTGTTTTATGCCAAGCTCCAAAAAGCTATCCCCGTATCTCCTCCAGATTACCTCAGTGTACAAATATTATCATTTTCTATGTGTGGATAATATGAAAACAAGTTGGAGAGAATGGATGTGAGATCATCCCTTGTGACTGTATAGGACCAACTCATAGCAGTTTTAAAGAAAACACTACAAAATGATAGACAATTTCAATATAAGATTGATTGCTATGTTTAGGAAACATAATAGATCCCTTATTTTGACCATAAAGAAATAAATCTATAGCTTTTATTCATAGAGTATTAGCCTTTCCTCATGCCTACTAGGGAATGTTGAACAAATTCTTATTATGTGAAGGGGTTCCCATTTATTACTCTTCTGTGGGTACCCCTTGTTTTGGTCTTTCCAAATTATTTTTTAAAGTTTCCTTAGATCCCTTTTCTTTTGTGGACACAGGGTCTCATTCTGTTGCTTAGGCTGGAGTGCAGTGGTTGGTGGGATCATGGTTCACTGCAGCCTCGAACTCCTGAGCTCAAGTGATCCTCTCACCTCAGCCTCCCAAGTAGCTGGGACTATAGGTGTGCACCAATGCACCTGGCTGATTTTTAAATTTACTGTAGAGATGGGGGTCTCCCTATGTTGCTCAGGCTGGTCTTCAATTTCTGAACTCAAGCAATTCTCCCACTCAGCTTTCCAAAGTGTTGGGTTTATTTCAGAATCTGTGGGTCTGTTGACTGTTTCAGGACCCTGAATAAATTCAGGTCATTTACCAGGCCTTTACTGGCCCTATGCTGGCTTCAGAGATAGAGAACAAGAGCAAGACATATATAAGAATTATTAGGGAGGATGAGCCAAGATGGCCTAATAGGAACAGCTCTGGATTGCAGTTCCCAGTGAAAATGCAGAGGGTGAGTGATCACTGCATTTTCAAACAAATTTTTACTGCCCACAGACCAGGAGATTCCAGGGTGAAAAAGCACTGCAAGTCTCCAGCGTGGCTGTTTCAGCCAGTGCAGTGGATCTCCGCACAAAAACTCACACAAATCCAGTTGCCATTTCAATTGGTGACTGGTACACCCGGGAAACAGAGTTGCCCATTCAACTGAAAAAAACGGGGGCTGAAATAAGGAGCCAGGTGATCTGGCTCAGCCATTCCCACCCCAACAAAGACCAGCAATCTAAAATGCTCCGGATTGAGAGTTTCACAGCAAGCACATCTGGACCTAGGATGGTCCAGCCCTGTGGGGGGAAGGGCGTCCACCATTACTGAGGCAGTCCACCACTACTGAGGCAATCCACCATTACTGAGGCAGTATGACATTACTGAGGCAGTCCACCATTACTGAGGCAATCCACCATTACTGAAGCAGTCTGCCATTACAGAGAGAGTCCGCCATTACTGAGACAGACTGCCATTACCAAGGCAGTTCTAACTATACCCCTATAAACAAAACTGCAAGGAAGTTCACACAGCAGCTGGGCAGAGCCCATGGCAGCTCAGCAACACCTCTGTTGGCAGACTGTGACTAGGCTACCTCCTCGCTGGGCAAGACATCTCTGAAAAAAGGCAGAAGCATGACAGGAACTTATAAATAAAGCCCCACCTTCCCGGGACAGAGCACCTGGGAAAAAAAGGCAGCCATGAGTTCTGCTGCAGCAGACTTAAATGTACCTGCCCAGCAGCTCTGAATGGAAAAGCAGAGCTCACAGCTCAGCACTTGAGCTCCTATCAGGGACAGACTGTCTCCTGAAGCAGCTCCCTGACCCCCATATACCCAGAGACACCTCATAAAGGAGAGCTCAGGCCGACATCTGGTGGGTATCCTTCTGGGACAAAGATAAAAGAAGAAGAAACTGGCAGCAACCTTTACTGTTCGGCAGCAACCTTTACTGTTCTGCAGCCAGTGCAGGTGATCCCCAGGCAAGCAGGGTCTGGAGTGGACCTCCAACAGTCCTACAGCAGAGGGACCTGACTGTTAGAAGGAAAACTAAGAAACAGAAAGAAATAACTTCATCATCAACAAAAAGGATGTCCAGAGACCCCATCTGAAAGCCACCAACCACTAAGACCACAGGTAGATAAATCCACAAAGATGGGAAGAAACAAGTGCAAAAAGGATGAAAACACCCAAAACCAAAATGCCTCTCCTCCTCCAAGGGATCACAACTCCTCACCAACAAGGGAACAAGGCTGCATGGAGAATGAGTCTGATGAATTGACAGAAACAGGATACAGAAGGTGGGTAATAACAAACTTCTCTGAGCTAAAAGAACATGTTCTAACCCAATGCAGAGAAACTAAGAATCTTGAAAACAGGTATGACAAAATGCTAATGAGAATAAACAGCTTAGAGAGGAATATAATTGAATTGATGGAGCTGAAAAACCCAATATAAGAACTTCACAAAGCATACACAAGTTTCCAAAGCCAAACTGACCAAGCAGAAGAAAAGATATCAGAGATTGAAGATCAACTCAATGAAATAAAATGAGAATGCAAGATTAGAGAAAAAAGCGTGAAAAGAAATGAATAAAGCCTCCAAGAAATACGTGACTATGTGAAAAGACATTTGATAGGTGTACCTGAATGTGATGGAGATAATGAATCCAAGTTGGAAAACACTCTTCAGGATATTATCCAGGAGAACTTCCCCAACCTAGCAAGGCATGACAATATTCAAGTCCAGGAAATACAGAGAACACCACAAAGGCATTCCTCAAGAGAAGCAACCCCAAGGCACATAATCATCAGGTTCACCAGTGTTGAAATGAAAGAAAAAATGCTAAGGACAGCCAGAGAGAAAGGTTAGGTTACCCACAAAGGGAAGCCCATCAGACTTACAGTGGACCTCTCAGTCAAAACCCTACAAGCCAGAAGAGAGTGGGGGCCAATATTCAACATCCTTAAAGAAAAGAACTTTCAAGCTAGAATTTCATATCCAGCCAAACTAAGCTTCATAAACAAAGGAGAAATAAAATTATTTATGAGCAAGCAATTGCTCAGAGATTTCAGCACCACTAGGCCTGCTTTATAAGAGCTCCCAAAAGAAGCATTAAACGTAGAAAGGAACAACCAGTACCAGCCACTCCAAAAATGTACCAAATGGTAAAGAGCACTGACACAATGAAGAAACTGCATCAACTAATTGGCAAAACAACCAGCTAGTATCAAATTGGCAGGTTGAAATTTACGCATAACAATATTAACCTTAAATATAAGTGGGCTAAATGCCCCAATCAAAGGCACAGACTGGCAAATTGGATAAAAAGTCAAAACCCATCGGTTTGCTGTATTCAGGAAACCCGTCTCACATGCAGGGATACACATAGGCTCAAAATAAAGGGATGGAGGAAGATTTACCAAGCAAATGGAGAGCAAAGAAAACCCAGGAGTTGCAATCCTAGTATCTGATAAAATAGACTTTAAATGAACAAATATCAAAAGAGACAAAGAAGGGCATTACATAGTGGTAAAAGGATCAATGCAACAAGAAGAGCTAATGATCCTAAATACATATGAACTCAATACAGGAGCACCCAGATACATAAAGCAAGTTCCTAATGACCTACAAAGAGACTTAGACTCCCACACAATAATAGTGGGAGACTTTAACACTCCACTGTCAATATTAGACAGATCAACCAGACAGAAAATTAACAAGGATATCCAGGACTTGAACTCAGACCTGGACCAAGCAAACCTGATAGACATTTACAGAACTCTCCACCCCAAATCCACAGAATATACATTCTTCTCAGCACCACATCACACCTACACTAAAACTGACCACATAATTGGAATTAAATTACTCCTCAGCAAATGCAAAAGAAGAGAAATCATAACAAACAGTCTCTCAGACCACAGTGCAATCAAATTAGAACTCAATTCAGAAACAACTCAGAACCACACAACTTCATGGAAACTGAACAACTGGCTCTTGAATGTTGACTGGATGAACAATGAAATGAAGGCAGAAATAAAGATGTTCTTCGAAACCAACGAGAATGAAGACACAACGTACTAGAATCTCTGGGACACATTTAAAGTAGTGTCTGGAGGAAAACTTATAGCAATAAATACCCACACGAGAAGCAAGGAAAGATCTAAAATCGACATGCTATCATCAAAATTGAAAGAGTTAGAGGAGCAAGATCAAAAAAACTCAAAAGCTAGCAGAAGACAAGAAATAACTAAGATCAGAGCAGAACTGAAGGAGATAGAGACACAAAAAAACCCTTCAAAAATCAATAAATCCAGGAGCTGGTTTTTTGAAAAAATCAACAAAATAGACCACTAGCTAGATTAATAAAAGAGAAAAGAGAGAAGAATCAAATAGATGCAATAAAAAAGATAAAGGGGATATCACCACAGATTCCACAGAAATACTAACTACCATCAGAGATTATTACAAACAACTCTATGCACATAAACCAGTAAACCTGGAAGAAATGGATAAATTCCTGGACACTTGCACCCTCCCAAGCCTAAACAAGGAAGAAGTCAAAACCCTGAACAGACCAATAACAAGGGCTTAAGTTGAGGCAGCAATTAATAGCCTACTCACCAAAAAAAGCCCCGGTCCAGATGGGTTCACAGCTGAATTCTACCAGGCATACAAAGAAGAGCTGGTACCACTCCTTCTGAAACTACTCCAAACAATACAAAAAGAGGGAATCCTTCCCAAATCATTTTATGAGATCAACATCATCCTGATACCAAAACCCAACAGAGATTCAACACGAAAAGAAAACTTCAGGCCAATATCCATGATGAACATAGATGCAAAAATCTTCAATAAAATCCTGGCAAACTGATTGCAACAGCACATCAAAAAACTTATGCATCACAATCAAGTAGGCTTCATCCTGGGGATGCAAGGCTGGTTCAACATATGCAAGTCTATAAATGTAATCCACCACATAAACAGAACCAAAGACAAAAACCACATTATCTCAATAGATGCAGAGAAGGCCTTTGACAAAATTCAACAGCCCTTTATGCTAAAAACTCTGAATAAACTAGGTATCAATGGAAAGTATCTCAAAATAATAAAAGCTATTTATGACAAATCCACAGCCAATATCATACTGAATGGGCAAAAACTGGAAGCATTCCCTTTGAAATCTGGCACTAGACAAGGATGCCCTCTCCCACCACTCCTATTCAATATAGTAGTGGAAGTTCTAGCCAGAGCAATAAGGCAAGAAAAAGAAATAAACGTATTAAATTAAGAAAGGAGGAAGTCAAACTGTCTCTATTTGCAGACAACATAATTGTATATTTAGAAGACCCCATTGTCTCAGTCCAAAATCTCCTGAAACTGATAAGTAACTTCAGCAAAGTTTCAGGATACAAAATCAATGTGCAAAAATCACAAGCATTCGTACACCAATAACAGACTTAAAGAGAGCCAAATCAAGAATGAACTGCCATTCACAATTGCTTCAAAGAGAACAAAATACCTAGGAATACAACTAACAAATGATGTAAAGGACCTCTTCAAGGAGAACTACAAACCACTGCTCAACAAAATAAGAAAGGACACAAACAGATGGAGAAACATTCCATGCTTATGGTTAGGAAGAATCAGTATCATGAAAATGGCCATACTGCCCAAAGTAATTTGTAGATTCAATGCTATTCCCCATCAAGCTACCAATGACCTTCTTCACAGAACTGGAAAAAACACCTTAAACTTTATATGGAACCAAAAAAGAGCCGGTATAGCCAAGTCAATTCTAAGCAAAAAGAACAAAGCTGGAGGCATCACGCTACCTGATTTCAAACCATACTACAAGGCTATAGTAATCAAAATGGCATGGTACTGGTACCAAAACAGAGATATAGACCAATGGAACAGAACAGAGGCCTCAGAGGCAACACCACACATCTACAACCATCTGATTGAAAAACCTGACAAAAACAAGCAATGGGGAAAGGATTCCCTGTTTAATAAATGGTGTTGGGAAAACTGGCTAGCCATGTGCAAAAAGCAGAAACTGGACCCCTTCCCGACACCTTACACTAAAATTAATTCCAGATGGATTAAAGACTTAAACATAAGACCTGACACCATAAAAACTCTAGAAGAAAACCTAGGCAAAACCATTCAGGTCATAGGCATAGGCAAGGACCTCATGACGAAAACACCAAAAGCATTGGCAGACAAATGGGACCTAATTAAACTCCAGAGCTTCTGCACAGCAAAAGAAACAATCATTAGAGTGAACCAGCAACCAACAGAATGGGAAAAAAATTTTGCAATCTACCCATCTGACAAAGGACTTATATTCAGAATCTACAAAGAACTAAAACAGATTTACAAGAAAAAAACAAGTGCATTCAAAAGTGGGTGAAGGATATGAACAGACACTTTTCCAAAGAAGACATATATGAGGCCAACAAACTTATGAAAAAATGCTCATCATCACTGGTCATCAGAGAAATGCAAATCAGGACTACATTGAGATATCATCTCATGCCAGTTATAATGGCAATCATTAAAAAATCTGGAGACAACATGCTGGAGAGGATGTGGAGAAATAGGAACACTTTTACACTGTTGGTGGTAGTGTAAATTAGTTCAACCATTGTGGAAGACAGTGTGGCGATTCCTCAAGGACCTAGAAATAGAAATTCCATTTGACCTAGCAATCCCATTACTGGGTATATATCCAAAGGGTAATAAGTCATTCTATTATAAAGACATATGCACACATATGTTCATTGCGGCACTGTTTACAATAGCAAAGACTTGGAACCAACCCAAATGTCCATTGATGATAGACTGGACAGGGAAAATGTGGCACATATATACCATGAAATACTATGCAGCCATAAAAAACGATGAGTTCATGTCCTTTGTAGGGACAAGAATGAACCTGGAAACCATCATTCTCAGCAAACTGACACAAGAACAGAAAATCAAACACCATATGTTCTCACTCCTAGGCGGGTGTTGAATAATGAGAACACATGGACACAGGGAGGGGTCAATGAAGTCTGTGTGTCGGGGGGGACTAGAGAAGGGACAGTGGGGTGTAGGGAGTTGGGTAGGGATAACATGGGGAGTAATGCCAGATGTAGGTGATGGGGATGGAGGCAGCAAACCACATTGCCATGTATGTACCTATGCAACAATCCTACATGTTCTTCACATGTATCCCAGAATGTAAATTCGATTATCTATCTATCTATCTATCTATCTATCTATCTATCTATCTATCATCTATCTATCTATTTATCTATCTATTTAAAAAAAAGAAAAAGAAAAGGAAAGAAAAAGAATTATTAGGCCAGGCACAGTGACTCATGTCTGTAATCTCAGCACTCTGAGAGGGGGCGATGAATGGATTACTTGAGGTCAGAAGTTAAAGACCAATCTGGCCAACATGGCGTTTCTACTAAAAATGCAAAAATTAGCCAGTTGTGGTGGCACGCGCCTGTAATCTCAGCTACTCATGAGGCTGAGGTATGAGAATTGCTTCAGCCTGGGAGATGGAGGCTGCAGTGAGCTGAGATGGCTTCAGGTCACTGCACTCCTGCCTGGGTGACAGAGTGAGACTCTTTCTCAAAAAAAAAAAAAAAAAAATTAGGTGGAGGTATAGAGAGAAATAGAGACATGCAGAAGAATGATGAAAGGGCAGCCATTAATTGTTGGCTTGTGTTGGAACACAGAGCATTTGTGTGTGTGTGTGTGTGTGTGTGAGAGAGAGAGAGAGAGAGAGAGAGAGAGAGAGAGAGAGAGAGAGAGAGAGAGCGAGTGCACTGCCTGCCCCCTGCATCCTCAGAAGGAAGTGAGTGAACACAGAAACTCCCTCGTGCTGCCCGGAGCTGCCATTGTTTAGTAGTGTTGTATCACCTTGGTTATTTATGCCTCTACCTCAGATTTCTTACCTGTAAAATGGGGGTAATACCTGTCCTATAGAGTTATAAAATTTTCTATTAATACGCTTTGCTTTTTAGAATAGTTGTAGGTTTGTGAATAAATTGTGCAGAAAGTATTATTTCCCGTATACCCCTTCTTTGCCTTTCCTATTTTATAGTTCCTCTGGGTTTTGACAAATGCATGTCATGTATTCATCATCACAGTATCATACAGAACAGTTTCACCACTCTAAAAATCCCCCGTGCTCCGTCTCTTCATTCCTTCCTTCCTTCCACCCCCACAACTCCTGGCAACCACTGATCTTTTGACTGTCTCTGTAGTTTTGTCTTTTCCAGAATGGCATATAGTTGGAATCACAGTAGGTAGCCTTTTTAGACCAGCTTCTTTCACTTTGAATATGCTTATAAAATTCTTCTATGTCTTTTCATTGCTTGATAGCTCATTTCTTTAGCCCAGTTTGCTTATCCATTAATCTACTGAGGGGTGTCTTGGTTACTTCTGGTTTTGGACAATTATAAATAAAGCTACTATAAACATTTGTGTGCAGGTTTTTGGGTCAATATAAGTTTTCAGTTCATGAGGATAAATACCCTAGGAACTCGATCACTGGAAACTACAAGCCTATGTTTAGCTTTGTAAGAAACTGCTAAACTGTCTTCCCAAGTGGCCGTACCATTTTGCATCCCCACTAGCAATGAATAAGAATGCCTGTTGTTCCACATCCTCACCAGCATTTGGTGTTGTCAGTGTTTTGGATTTCGGCCATCTGTAAGGTTTCCATAAGCACTGAACGAAATGACAAATGTAAATCTGATCACAGGCCCTGGTATAAAGGCGTTCGGTATCCAGCAGCTGTTGTTACTATCTTTGAGTACCTTTCCTCCTTTCCCTGTGCCCTTCTTCCTCTTCTTGGCCTGCTTTAATCCTCTCTTTTATTTGAGGCACAGTTCTCAGTTTTTAATTTTTTAAAACTCTTTCTCCTCCTCCTTGCCAGCCTGTTCCCCTGAACTCTTTGTCACTTCTCATTAGACTTGTGACATGCATGGTTCAAGAATCACCTGCAGTATTAGTCAGGATTCTACAGAGAAACAGACCAATAGGAGACGCTCTCTCTCTCTCTCTCTCTCTCTCTCTCTCTCTCTCTCTCTCTCCATCTATCTGTTATCTATCCATCTATTATCTATTGAATGATCGATCTATTATCTATCATCTGTTATTTATCCATCTATCTATCTAGGAATATTTGTTTTAAGGAATTGGGGGCTCACATGGTGATGGACACTGGCAAGTCTAAAATCTGCAGGATGGGCTGCAGACCCAGGGGAGACCTAGGGGAGATCTAGGGGAGAGCAGATACTGCAGTTCAAGGCTCTCTGATGGCAGAATTTCTTCTTGCTCAGGGGAGACCAGTTTTTTGTTGTATTTAGGCCTTCCACTGATAGGATGAGGCTTACCCACATTATTGGAAGGTTACTGCTTTACTAAAAGCTCACCAATTTAAATGTTAATCTTATCGAAAAACACCCTTACAAAAACATCCAGAATAATGTTTGACATAACATGTGGGCATTGTGACCCAGCTAAATCACATAAAATCGACCACTGCAAGTATGTGGATAGTGTTCTGACATTACATTAGGAGTGAGAACCTTGTTCTGAACTTTTTCTGTCCCAGGCGGCTCTAGCACTGAGGCATATTATAAATGGGCATGATAAATATTGGCTGAAAGGAAGCTTGAGGGAAAGTCCTTTAATTACCTGGTTTCAGATGTAGCACGGGGAGGGATAAGGTGACTGCCATATTACCAGAGGGATCATTTACATTAAAGTATTCCTGCATGAAGGAATTCACTACAGAGGTTAATTTTGAATTATGTGAAAAATTTAAAGAAATACTAAAGATAATGGTATTTCCAAATGAATTAGGAAGGCAAATTATTAACCTTTGTGATTTTGATTACCTGCCTCCTCTCCTTTTATTCCTTTTTCACTTTGGAAGGAATATAAAATAAGAATGAGCTGAAAATATATTTGCAGGTGTCCAAGGTTTCCATGGAGATAAATCTTTGTAATTATTACTGTGTGGGTTGTTAGGAACTCACCTGTGAGGTACAGTGAGTGGAAAGTTCTAAGTCTGTGGCTCAGCCAACGTGACTATGTAACCAGTCTTGGTTGGTGGTCCAAGTCCTCTCTCAGGGTTCCACCTTCAACCTTATTTCTGCTTCCTTCATGTTGGAATTCATACACTGTGAGATAAATACCGCATAGTACAGCTGAAGAAATAAGCAAACAAAGACCAAGGAGATCATAATACATAGGCTGGTGACTATGGTCAGGCAGATGTTAGCTCACAAGGAGAAGAGAGCAGAGGTATTTGGATAAATCCAGCCATCAGGAGCAACAACTGTAAATATTGTCGCATCACACACTTTCAGAACTGCAAGGGTTTTTGAGGGATTAAGGCATAGTTGGAAGGAACACAAGATCGAGAGTCAGAAACTCTGGGTTTAGAACTTCAATCTGCCATACTTATGTGCAATCTTAGCTAATCCAAGTGGCCTCTCTGAATTTCAGCATGATCATTTCTATAGTTGGGATAATAATTATATTTTCTCTTCATAGGCTGTTGGAGCAGTTGAATGAGCTGCCATTTGTGAAGGCTCCATGCCAATATTATTATTGAACTACATTCTTTCATTTTACTAGTGGGGAAGCCAAGATTCAGAGAGGTTGAGTGATTTTTCCAAGGTAGGATATTGATGCTGTAAAGCTTTGTCTTTCCTTCCAGTGCCTTATTGTTGACTCATGGATGATGAGAATCGCTAACATTCATTGAGCAGTTACCGTGTGCCACAAACTGTGCTAAATGCTTTATGTGTATTTTTTCCTCAGCAAAACCTTATGAGTTTGGTACTTGTATCAGTTTCCTACCGGTGCATAATAAACTCCCACATCGAGTGGCTTAAAACAATGCACATTTATTAGCTTACACTTCTGTAGCTTAGAAGTCTGGGCATGGCATGACTGAGTCCTCTGCTCAGGCTCTGATAAGGCTGAAATCAAGGTGTTAGCCAAGCTGTGTTTGTTTCTCGGGGTTTTGGGGAGAATCCACCACCAAGCTTATTCAGATTGTTGGTTGAATTTAGTTCCTTGCAGGTATAGGGGTAAGATTTCCATTTCCTTGCAGGCTGTCAGCTCCTCCTTGGAGGCCTCCCACACTTCTTGCCCCTTGGCCCCCATAGGCAGTTCACAACCTGGTCATTGCTGCTTCTTCCAGGCTAGCAGAAGTTCATCACTCTGGCTTTTGTTCTCTGTGTCCAGTTGAAAATGTTCTGCTTTGAAGGAGCTCACCTGATTAGGTCAGACCCACCCAGATAATCTCCC
Source organism: Callithrix jacchus (assembly GCF_049354715.1). Taxonomy (NCBI): domain Eukaryota; kingdom Metazoa; phylum Chordata; class Mammalia; order Primates; family Cebidae; genus Callithrix; species Callithrix jacchus. Next base: position 143,219,740 of record NC_133503.1, on the reverse strand, counting down.
TTTCTTAAAGTCAGTTAGTGCCATATAACATAACCTAATCATATGAGTGAAATCTATCATCTTTACAGTCCTGGAAATTATGCAAGATGTATATACCAGGGAGTATGCATCTTGGGCTGTCTTAGAGTTCTACCTACCTTGGCACTATTAGTAACATTTCTGTTTTACAGGTGAAGAAACAGAAAGGTTAAGTAAACTGCCTGAGGCCACACAGTAGTAAATGAAAGAGCTAGGAATCAAAACTAGGACTGGCTGCTTCCAGAATCCCTGCTCTTAGGCCATCTGTTATGCTGCGTCTTGTTGCTGCCAAGACCCATGGAGCTCTGACCCTGTTCCTCTGACCAGGAGGGAATGACAGTGCTTGGTCTGACAAAATCTCTGTTGGAGATGGCCATCTACCCATAGTCACCAAAGTTTACCCAATGGCAACGTGGGCCATGAGTATGATTCTTCTGTTTACTATGCTACCTTAGGCCAGCAAAAACATTCTGGGGCCCTTAATTGATGCACGAATCCACTTTCAGGCTACTGTAAGAGCTGATTATGTCAAATGGCCTTTTCAACATCTCTGAAGAGGTGTCTTGCAGGTGCTGGTCTGTTTTGCTTCCTCCCAGGTAAAGCACATGCACTCCTGTGTACACAGTTCTCTCTTATTTTTTCCCCCACCCTTTTGAAAGAGGCATGCGTGTGAGGACAGCAGGTGTCTGGACATGGTCATAGTACCACCTATAGATGCAGAGGGGGAGACGGCCAAGCGGAGCCCATGCTTCATGATGCCCCCCCATCATGTTGCCACATGCCTGCCATCTCCTCCTTCGTGGTGTCTGTGTCTCCCTTCTGATGGGGTGGATCTGGACTCGAATGATGGGGCTAGGGGAAAGTGGCAGCTGGCCAAGGAGTGTTTTATTTCTGCAAGATAGTTCCCTTACTGCTCAGAGGTGAAATAAGCAGGGAAGATATCATGTTCGTATTTTATAGCCCTTACTCACTGTTGACCACTGGAAGAGATTTTTGGGGTTGAATGAAATATTCACAATCACCTACACATTGGCTTTAGTATTCGTCTCCATAGATGTCATCCTTTAAAAACACAACTTAAATTCCTTGGCTTGAATTCCTAAGCTTCTGTACAGAAATCAGGAAGAGAGGGTGTTCTTTGGTTAGAACTCATTGCTGACTAGGGACGTGGTATTTGTGTAAGGGTGGGAAGGAGTGCGATTCTTCCATTGAGGCAGGTTCTGGAAGCCTCAAAGCAGCACATTTGCTAGCCTGATGTATAATTTGGAGATTCCCTGTATGCTCTTGTCATCATTCCAAATGAGTTCCAGTAAACTTCTCCAGGATGCTCTTCCTTATTCCTTGGAAGGTTGTTGATATGGTTTGGCTGTGTCCTCATCCAAATCTCATTTTGAATTATAATGGCAATAATCCTTATGTGTCGAGTGAGGGAAGTGGTGGGAGGTGATTGGATCGTGGGGGGCAGTTCCCCCGTGATGTTCTCCTGATAACGAGTGAGTTCTCATGAGATCTGATGGCTTTGGAAGGCAGTTTTCGCTGCTCTTGCTTGCTCTCTCTCACCTGCTGCCATGTAAGATGTGCCTGCTTCCCCTTCTGCCAAGATTTTAATTTTCCTGAGGCCTGCCCAGCCATGCAGAACTGTGAGTCAATTAAACCTCTTTTCTTTAAAAATTACCCAGTCTCAGGTACATCTTTATAGTAGTGTGAACAAGACTAATACAGTGGTCTCAGGAAGATGAGAAGAAAAGACGGGAACTCTGTTAGCATAGTAACACTTTGTACTTTTGTGGCAAGCATGGTAAACAAGAGGAACATTTATTTGATTTGTTTTCTGGGGAGGCTCAAAAGAACCAACTTGTCCCTCTAGCTTCATTGAGGGAGTACACTGGGAAGGCCTCAGGAGATTGGTTAAAAACAATGAGGGGGCTGGGCATGGTGGCTCACACCTGTAATCCCAGCACTTTGGGAGGCTTAGGTGGTCAGATCACCTGAGGTCAGGAGTTCGTGACCAGCCTGGACAACATGGAAAAATTCTGTCTCTACAAAAATATAAAAATTAGCCTGGCATGGTGGTGCACACCTGTAGTCCTAGCTACTCCAGAGACTAAGGCACGAGAATTGCTTGAACTCTGGAGGTGGAGGTGGAGGTGGCAATGAACTGAGATCTCACCACTGCACTCCAGCCAGGTGACACAGAGAGACTCTATCTGAAACAAACAAACAAACAAACAAACAGACAAACAAATGGGGTTTGGGCAATGGGGAGAAAATGGAAGGAAGGCAAAAGCAAATGGAATAAAGAAAGATGTGGGCCGGGCGCGGTGGCTCAAGCCTGTAATCCCAGCACTTTGGGAGGCCGAGGCGGGTGGATCACGAGGTCAAGAGATCGAGACCATCCTGGTCAACATGGTGAAACCCCGTTTCTACTAAAAATACAAAAAATTAGCTGGGCATGGTGGCGCATGCCTGTAATCCCAGCTACTCGGGAGGCTGAGGCAGGAGAATTGCCTGAACCCAGGAGGCGGAGGTTGCGGTGAGCCGAGATTGCGCCATTGCACTCCAGCCTGGGTAACGAGCGAAAACTCCGTCTCAAAAAAAAAGAAAGATGTGGCCTGTGGGTAAACTGGAAGGCAAGGAAAGGGGAAAAGGGACAAACTCCTGTGAGTCCTCCTTTGACTCCATGTGAATGTGTGGCCACCAAACAATAAGTGATGGACTGAGGTTTCTTGCCCTTGCCCTGGCTATATAATTTGACTCTTGCCTCCTTATACTTCTTTGAGCTCCTCTATTGTCTTATGGGAGTTTCTTGCACAAATACATGAAATAATCTTGAACTTTACACATGCTTTGTCATTCTCAAAGACATTATGTGGTCTATATGACCTTGGCTTTGGTGGCAGGGGCAGAAAAGATCCACACTCAGCCTTTCATGCTCTCTTCTCTTCCCTGGGGGCTTGAAATCTGCAAACCACCCTCCCTTTCTGTTAGGTCTGTCAGTGCTCCCAGAGTGGAGGACATTCATTGGGAGAGGTGTGTCAGGGTCTGACAGGCAGACCCTGACCCCACAACGGATAAATAAATTCACTCAGACACAGACTATAGTGGAAGGGCAGGTTGAGGGAGTCCATGGCTGCCCATCCGAAGGAGTTCACAGCCGCTGGCCCTGACTCCCTGGCCTTGCTGGCCTTTATTCAGGACATATTAAATGACAATAGCTTTGAGTCAACACCACTAGAGGGTAAAGATTAAAGGCCAAGTTCTGAGGCTTAAAGCAAACACCATTTGTGGGTAATAAACTTCCATCAGACCTGTGAATAGGAGGCAGTCAAGCACGGATGGGCAAAGGTCGGTCTTAGGACAACCAGCCCTTTAGATAAACTCCCTTGCCTTCCCCTCTGTTCGAGCCTCAAGATAAAAGAACTAGCCACCTCTGTCCCATTCTTTCCTGAAGCTATGTAAACCACCTGGCATTCCAAGGTGATTTAGTGACTATAATCTATAACTATCTCTAATATTTTTCCTTGATTAACTTTGCCACCACCCTGACTGAACTCCCATACAGATGGGGAGCCATTCTATCTGCCTTAGTGAGGCCTCTGGCAGCAGTGAGTGGCAAAGGGTGGCCACAGGCAGCTGCATCATAGTGGCTCTGGTGGCACCAGTGGGCCTGTAGGCTCCTTGGCTCCCCATGGGCAACAGGGCACTATGTGCAGGTTCTCATCCACAGGCAGCAGCTTCTCCTTGGTGCTCCTATGCCCACACCAAGTCGTTTCTTTCTCATGTGTTCTTCCATGCCTTCTACCCCTTGTATAATCAACTCTCTGCTTCTACCTTTTTCTCCTCGAACCATCTCCAGGAGTGAAACTCCCTGTTTTTGTTCTCTTAGCTTTCAGGTTTGGTGTGACAGCTCTGTGGAGCCTTGCACCCATGGTTAAGAATCCTTACCATTGTTATCATTTTTTTCAAAGGCAACCAACCAGTAGACTGATGGACATATCAATACACTGTAGTGACTAAAGCTAGGGAAGAAAGTATAGGACAATGTACAGTGACAGAAATTTGAAGCTGAACTCCTCTTGACGGCCTCTGTCATTCTACTCATCAGGGTGTTAACTGTTACACAAGCTTTGTCAAAAGGTGACAGAATTCGTCTGTCAATAATGTATAATAAACTTGGGCTGACACCGGTTGCTCTACCAATTTTCTTAAGCTATGCTACAGCAGGTCCTCAGATAATGCCATATTCAGCGTCATTTTGTTATAATGTTGATGAGAAAAAAAATCGCTTTCCAGCTGGGGACACTGTCTATGTGGTTTGCCTGGTCTTCCATGTCTGTGTGGGTTTTCTCTGTGTATTCTGGTTTCTTCCCACATCCCGAAGATGTGTGTGTTAGGTGCACTGGCATGTCTAAATAGTCTCAGTTGGAGTGAGTGTGGGTGTGCATAAGTGCACCCTATGATGGGATGGTGTCCTGGCCAGGGGTGGTTCCAGTCTTGCAGTGTGAGCTGTTAGGATAGGCTCTGGCCGCCTGTACCCTTCAGGTGGTATAAGTGGGTGAATAATTATCTTATTCATTTTTATCAATTTTTTTTGAGACAGAGTTTCATTCTTGTTGCCCAGGCTGAAGTGCAGTGGCATGATCTTGGCTCACTGCAACCTCTGCCTCCCGGGTTCAACCAATTCTCATGTCCCAGCCTCCTGAGTAGCTGGGACTATAGGTGCCAGCCACCAAGCTCAGATAATTTTTGCATTTTTGGCAGAGACAGGGTTTCACCATGTTGGTCAGGCTGGTCTTGAACCTCTGACTTCAAGTGGTTCTCCTACCTCGGCCTTCCAAAGTGCTGGGATTACAGGTGTGAGCTATGGCACCTGGCCTATTCATATTTCTTAAGTGGATGTATAGCTCACATTTATTTCAATATTTAACACTGGAAATGTTTTGGTTTTTATTTATAAGTCTGGTGATGTTTTTGCAACCAGAAATACGCCATAGGAATTTAACTCTGGTTTATATCAAGTAGCCAATGGTAAAGTTGGTGTCTTTTTTTATTTTTTTTGTGGGGGTTGTTTTGTTTTTGCTTTGTTTTGTTTTGTTTAGAGATGAGGTAGCCATCTGGCCTGGGCTGGAGTGCAGTGGTGTGATCATAGATAGCTCACTGTAACCTCAAACTTTTGGGCTTAAGTGATACTCTTGTCTCAGCCTCCCAAGTGGCTAGGAGGACAGGCATGTGCCACCATGCCCAGCTAATTAAAAAATTTTTTTTTTTTTTAGAAATAGGATCTTGCTGTATTGCCCAGGCTGGTCTTGAACTCCTGGCCTCAAGCCATCCTCCTGTGTTGGCCTCCCAAAGCACTAGGCTTAGAGGTTTTATTTTAAGTTGCAGCAGATTGGTTTTATTTAAGTTTATATTAAGTTTAAGATTGGTTTTATTTTAAGTTGCAGTTTCCAAGAACCCACTGATGACATTGAGGACTTACTACATATTTCACAAAAGGGATGGGTGACATGCATATGATTTACTTTTAGAGAATGAAGCAGGGCATGAGTGATTAAGTTATATTTTTCAAATACATATTTACTTATGTATATTATTTTGAATATGTGTTTCAGATAAGATTATTTTATCTATGAGTAAGGATAATGGTACAAAGAACTCAAAAGGATGTAAGCAAAAAGAGATCTATTGGACTCACATAATTAGAAGTCCAGAGATGGGTAGGCATCAGTGCTGGCCTAATCCAGGGGCTCTTGCCCCATTTTCTTAAGATGTTCTTGGCCCTGCTGGCTTCTTACTTCTTCCTGGGCTTGTAGCAATGTCTAGAGAAAGAGTTCAAAGTTGTTTCTAGAAGCTTGAGAAGCCCTTAGAAAATCTTTTCTCGTGTTTTCTAGGTCCATATTCAGTCATATGCTCTTCTGGAACCAATTACTGGGAAGGCATTGGAATGGCATCACCTTTGGAATGTTCTGGAACTGGGAATGAGATTAGTTTTCCCATATGGGCTGCATGGAGGATGTTTCCCTGAATGAAATTAGGGTTTGTTTGGGGAGGAAGAAGATAAAAAGCGGTACCTGGATGATTAAGGCTGTGGAAAAGCAAAGTTCCCTTTGCTGCTGACTCCAAAAAGCTCTCCTTGTTGTTGATGTAACTGATGGCTTACAATTTTTATTAATTCAATGAACATTTATTCAGCCATTAAATCTGTGCTCAGCACAATGCCGATGCTAGAGATACAAAGAATAATGAAAATATTGTCCTATCCCTCAGGGATTTTACAGTCTAGTGGAGGAGACGTATAGGTGAAAAAATTATTGTTAGAAATATATGAGACAATTGTTGGATACAGATAAAGTGGAGTGTTATGAAAACTCAGAGGAAGGAGCAACTAAATCAATGGGTAAGGAGGCTGAGGAATAGAGGTCTGGGAAGACGGGGGAGGCTACCCTAGTCAGAGGGAAGAGCATGTGCAAGGGCACAGAGCCATGGAAGAGGGTGGGATGTTCCAAAAAATAGGACTTACTGTGTGAACATGACACAGGTGAGCATGTGGGGAATGGTGAGAGATGAGCCTTAGGCTCTAAGTTATAAAGAGACTTGGATTTCATCTTGTATATGACGGGGAGGGGAAACTTAGCAGGCAGGGGGTAACAGAATAGGACTAGAAAGTGTGTTGTGGTTTCAGTGTGGAGAAGGAATTGTGGGAGGTAAGACAGAAGGCAGGGAGAGTATTTCAATGGCCAAGTGAGAAATAAAAGGCAATGAGAACCTGAACTGAGCGACAGAGGGACTGGAGCAGAGGTGACAAATTCAAAGGAAATTTAGTGGGAGGAACCAGCTGGTTCTGGTGACTGCCTGAATTGGGGGAGGAAGGGGAGGTTGGGAGGGAGTTGAGAGGGAAGGGATGATGTGAGTCTGGAATGCCTGCTTGAGTGGCCAGATGGTGATGGTGTTGGTAATTGAGATGGGAACCCCAGGAGGAAAGGGGGCAGGTGTTGGGGAGGAAGATGAATTCAGCTGTGGACAACTGAGAACAAAATGCTGCAGCCATTGGTTGTCCTGGATGCCATCTAGGTGGCAATTCCAGTGGCATCCAGGACTACCAGTCTGGAGATGAGGAGAGAGCTCTGGTAACAAGTGGGGCAGGGTGGGATATTTGAGATAGAGGGCCGGGAAAGGTCATTTAAAAAAGGAAATATTCAAACATATTTGAATAAAATTATGAAGCAAGCCATGCAAATATTTCACACAGGTAGCTGGCCAGCTCTCCAGGCTGCTCTTCCCAATGGCTTTAGAGCCGTGGGACGGAGTGTTGGTGGGAAGATGCTCACTGACCCGTAAAGGCATATCCTCCTCTCTCCTCCTCCAGGTCTATGGGGCAGGAGGCTGTTCACCAGTGAGGCTACAGGCCTTGCTGTTGAGTGTGCGGAGGACTACAGTATTCCCTAGCCTCCAGCTATGCCCCCTTCTTTCCCCTTCCCACCCGATTTTTGAATCTAGCACTAGAACGACTCAGGTCTTTTATTTAGGACTTGACTGTAGCCTGTATCCAGCGGCAATGAGCTCCTCTTGATGCAGATACTGGTTCTGGGCACTAGAGGGTTCTTCTGAGGACCTAGCAGCCCTAATGAGGTGGAGGAAAACGTGTCCTCTTAGAATGGTTTCTTGCAGGATTGTGGTACAATGGATTAAAGCGGGGATGTCCACTTCTTTGGCTTCCCTGGGCCATATTGGAAGAAGAAGAATTGTCTTGGACCACACACAAAACATGCTAACACTAACGATGGCCAATAAGCTGAAAAAATTGCAAAAAAAAAAATAAAATCTCCTAATGTTTTAAGAAAGTTTATGAATTTGCGTTGGGCTGCATTCAAAGCAGTCCTGGGCTGCATGTGGCCAATGAGCCGCAGGTTGGACAAGCTTGGATTAAAGCATCATACAGTTTATGCAAACTCAAATTATGTTCTAATTTTGGCTTCAAAGCCACCTTATCTGGTAAATGCAATGACTAAGACAAAATCTCATAAAAGTCTTATTTCTTTTGTTGAATGAATGAATGAATGATGAATACTTTTGCAAAATTCCAGGAGAATTTCCAAAAAGGGATGTGAATAGGAAGTAAAGCAATTGCTGTTTTCCTTAAGGCAAACCCCATTTGAGTGTTATTCTCTGATGACCCTTCCTGCTGTTACTACTCATTTGAGCAGACATTTACTGGCTTTCTGATAGCAAAGCTCTCATAGGAGGGAATCTCTCAGCAGAAGGTGGTGGCTACTGGAATGCTGAGTTCTTGAAGACACATTGGACAGGTATTGTCTTGCTACAGTGAAGCCTTACTGTCATGTAATATACTAGACTATACTACACGGAGTTTATGCTAGCCAGGGCTGAATGGTACGATATTAAAGAACAGCAAATTCATTGGGTAAAAAGGGAGAATGTCTACCTTTTTTGGATAAAAAGTATTTTAAAAATCTAATCATTTCAAAAGGCAACATGCTGTTCGTTCTTGAACGAGGTTCTGCTTTAGTGTCATACTTCCTGCTCAGCTAGGTCTGTCTCAGGCAATACATATTATATTTTTAACTCACAAATGACATATTCTTGCTGCTACAATTATTTGCTGTGTCTAAAGAAAGCAGGTTTATGGTAAGCACCAGTTTAAATAAAAATAAAAAAATACAGCAGGCCTGAAGATATTCTATTCTTTTCTGTTACTGCGGCTACCATATTCTCATTGGATGTGAGTTCTCAAGTTCTGGCCCATGGGGAATGGGCAAGTGAAGACGAGAACTGCAAAACACGATACTCCGACCAGTAGGCAAATTTGGCGAATTCATTGTTTTCCCATCCTAAAAAACAACAGCCCTGAAGTCTTTCATGTCTGAAACCACTAGATGTCACTAGATATCAAGCTTCTTAGAACGGTGCTCTAGGCTTGAACAACCACCGCTCTCCTCATTCTATTAATACAGTATTTTAAAACTCTATTTGTACTGTATACATTTACACATTGAATCTTGCACATTTAATGTGACATTCATTCCTAGGAACAGAGCTACATTCTGACCGTAAGGCAGCTTACTTTTTGGATAGGAATAACTCCTCTAGTCTCTTCTTTATACGGCAAGTGAATTCAGATTTCCTTTGCTATTAAAATATCCTGGTAAAGATGTGCATGATTCGGTTTTCACGTTGGCGAAACACTTGTCCTTTGATGGGTTTTGGCTGACTCAGTGCAACGTGACAGAAGTAGGAGCTTGATTGCCTTGCTTGCGATTTTAGGCTCCTCAAGACAGTGTGATGCTTTCATAGAGGTCATTTCAGCCATCTGGGGCCTTCAGACAGGACCACCATGTAAACCATCTGGGACGAGTGAAGAGTCTGTACTGGTTCAGAGACCTCTATAGAAAAGATCTTTGCTAAAACAAAACCCCTTTCTTTGAAGCCCTTTAATCCCTTTATCTTTCTCCAGGCTTCCTTGTCATATTTTCTATGACAGCTCTCAGGGGACCAAAGCTGGCAGAATTTTCTATGCCTTGGGAATATCTAGCCCCATCAGTAATTCAGACAGTAGGAAGGAGAACTTGTTGTGTGTTCCCAAAGGGGCCCTTCAATTGTGCATTTAATGTTGATGACTTTCTTTGTCATGAAGAATGGAATTCAGAGGTGCATGGACCATACAGTCTAATGTTAAAACTTTGGAGCTATGTCAGGCAAAATTTCCAGAGCTCTTTCACATGTACTACTCACTTTATTCTCGCAACAATCTATTAAGGGAGGCAGGGTGGAAATTTTTATTTCCATTTCACAGGAGAGGAAGCAGCAGTTCAGAGAAGGTAAATGGCTTGCCCAAGGTCCCTCAGCTACAAAAGGTGGTGTCATGACACCCCCTTGCATCTCCAGGCTCTCAGGCTTTGAGACCTCCCTCCCTCAATGACACCAAACAGCTTCCTGTGGTGGAATTGTTAAGGGCGCCACAAGAAGTGGACCTCTAGCAAGGCTGCTTCCTCAAAGCTGGCAAAGGATCAGATACCTGGTGTGCAAGAATTCAGGGCAAGAGCAGAGGAGTCCCTGGTCTCTCTGCTTCCACCTGCCCACCTTCTCAAGGTATCCACCCAAGGCAGACTAAACGATTCGGATGATTGCTTGAATGGCACTGCTTGGTGAAACTGTTATTTAAAGACGTGAAAAAGAAGGGAAGTACAGAGGAAGCCTATAAAAATACCTCAACAACTGCAAGGCACTTCGGGAATAAAAAGCGTTCAAGATACAGAGCTTGTTTCATTCAAAAAAAGAATAACTGAGAAGGACAATTTGAATATTGTTGTCAAGTCAAAACCCAGAGTTTATCCTGGCCTTGGAGTGTAAGAGAAGTTGGACAGGATGGAGTAGACTGAGGCAGTGGGAACAATGGTACCAGGTGAGATGAACTGTGACTGCCTTCCCCAACCCTGAGAGTCAGGCGTGGGTGGCGGAGAGGGCTGGGAGAATTCTTTTGTCAATATCAGGAGCTACTGCTTGACTGAACTACAGCTATAAAGCATTTTGCTAACCTGATGAAAACCACTAGCTAATCACTAAAATAACTTGTTAATCTGTTGAGTGGGATCCTTTTCCTGATGAATAGAGACTTTGAAAAATACTGCTTAATCAATGATGATGACTGAGCTAATTTTCCACCACAGCCAATATTTGACTGAATGGAGCTGAAATTTCCTACTTACCATCCATGGCTGTTGTAAGTAAAAGCACCTGTCTGGTGTTATTTTTGAAAGAGGCCCTACCAGCAAATTCCATGTTTGTGAATTCCTATGTGGCTTGCTTTTCAGGCATATTCTGAAATATGAGTCTTTTCACCAGATGCGTAATTATTTCTTAGGTCCAGCCCTAGTGCCATTTGAGAAACAAGGAGTTATGTTTGCCTTGATTTCAGCAGTTCGTTTTGCAAGACCAGTTCTTCAGTTCTCATTAGAGCCAGTGGTTCTCAACCTTGGCTGCACATAAGAATTGCTTGGTGAGTTTTTAAAAATTGCTGATACTTGGGCTCCACCCCTGGATGTTCAGATTTAACTGGTTTGGGGTGGAGCCTGGGCACTGGTATTTTTAATAAGCATCCCAGATGATCTCATAGGTAATCAGGGTTGAGAACCACTGCATTCGAGCTACACTGGGTGAGCTGCTTTAGAGGAGGCCCTTCTCGCAGGTGTGGGTAATGGAGAAGCCCAGTTAGCGTAGCTTTTCACTCTAGTTTTCTGTTTCTGTGAAAGAAGCTTCATTCAAATAACTTAGTGCAAACATCTACTAATCAGTAATTAGTTTATTTAAGAGCTAAATAATATTTTAGCACCAAAATAATACTTTAACACCAAATTGAAGTGTCTACCATCACCTAGATGTAATATGCACCACAATTTGATCCAATGTTTCTCATCGTGTTTTTTGACCATTCCTATCAGAATCTGAATGCTTATTCACTTGCAGGTTTCTGAGCCCCATTCCAGACCTACCGAACCAAGCACTCTGGGTGGAAGCTCAGGAATCTGCATTATAGCATTTGTTCCAAGAGAGTCAACACTAATGCTTAACTGGTTTTCAATTAGTATTAACCCTGTTTGTCCCGAGGGCACTAGTAAATCTTAGTACTTTCAGCATTTTCTTATGTTTTTACAATTATAAGGCTCCTAGCCAGGTGGTCCCCACCACTTCTGCGTCAGAACCATACTTTTTTTTCCTGTATAGACTGTTGGCTGCTGAGAGGGTTGGCATGGTTTTAACCTTTCTGGCATTTTTGACCAACTAAAATGTCCCTTGTATCTTCTCTCAATTCTGTCACAAAGCAGAAAAAGAAAGAAAAATGAAGTAGCAGCATGGTATCACTGATCTGCTTAAGAACCCCATGATTGTCTATTTTCAATTAGCAGTTTCCCTGCCAGCTGGCCTCTAATGCTCTCCAAGCTTGCCCTGGTAGCAGGTATCCAGCTGCTTCATGTTTGTTGATTTACTTGCATCAAATCGTCCCTTAATAACTGTCTGTCATGGGATCAAACACTTCTGCTTTTGGCACAGTTTTCTCTCAAGAGCTTGGAGTTAGAAAGCCAAGTTCTACTCATGATGTTGAAAACCTGTCATTAGAAAACATGATGTAGGTGTAAGGTAGCTGTAAAATGCTTTCTTCATGCACATGAAATCTTTCAGATTCCTGCTTACTATTGTCCCTCTCCTGGTTCTGGCCTAAGGGCAAACAGATTCTGGGTGCATTCCTCATAATTCTACTATTATGTTGTCTTAAAATCAAGTTGCCTTGACTCCAACTCCCAGCCCACTGAAGGATCAATGTGATGACTTTTGGGTGAAAAGACCAGATTGAGCATATGCTAAGAGACCATATTTCCACACCAAATATATACAAATGCCAGAAATAACTAAATTATTCAAAGTCAAATTAAAAAGAACCAAGTTGAAATCTTAAAAATGAGAAACAGTCATTGAAATAAAAACTCAGTAGATGGGTTACCTTATAAGTTAGATACAGACAAAGAGAGAATTAGTGATTTGGAAGAGAGAACTGACACAGTTTTTCATATTTAGTACAGAGAGATCAAGAGATAGAAATATGTCAGAAATTAGGAATTATGGAGGATAGAATGAGAAATTCCAACATATATCTAATAGAAACTCTAGGAGCAAAGAACAGAGCTTTGTAAGGAAAGAATAGAAGTAATGATAAAAAGCCAAGATTCAAAGATGCAGTGGCTGAGTATTATCTAAATATGGAGACATGGGTTTCTAGAAGGAAACATTAAGAATGCCAAGGATTGAAAGAGAAAAAAAAATCTTTTGGTTAGTTCCATTGTGGTAGAACAGTAGAACATAAAATTCTAAAATCCACCAGAATTAGCTGTGAGTCAACAACAATCAAACTAAAAGCAGACATTTCATTGGTAGATGTCAGAAGATGATAGATACTACTCTGAAACGCTCTAATCCTAGAATTTCTTTATTTTTTTGTAATCCTAGAATTTCATATTCAGCTGTTAGGAACTTATCTAAGCCTAGTCAATCACTGCCTTACTTTTTGGATAAATTTTGGTGGCCTCCAGTGATTAGTCAGATTTCCTTCTGCACAATCCTGCCACCAGGTAGGATATTTATAATGAAAGCAATTATCAGGGTGAATTCTACCATGCTCACAAACATTTGTTGGTAAGCAGGCACAAATAATAGTCATGCTTGTTCTTATAAGGTTAATTAAATTCTATTTCTCCATTCTTTAGGTATTTCTAGGAATGCCTTGCATAAAAGACTCTCTAGAGGCAGATGTGACAATATTCTAGAAGCAGGATCAGCTGACTTTCCTGGTGGAAATTAACAGAGTCCTCTGTGAAATGGTAGAACACAGGTGGAAAGAGAGCCTATTGCTTTGCAGGGAGTTTAGCTGCTGGGTGGACCTAATGTTCCACCTGTACATACAGAAGTGAAGAGGGTACCTGTAGTATATTCTTAACCAGTCTGCAGAGCTTGACCACCAATTATTTCAACAATGAAAAACTATTTCTAAATCATCATGTTAATTGATGCTCTCCTCTGGTTTTAGACAGCAGTATTTAGTGGGCTTGCAGAAGTTGCCTCTAAGGAGTCAAATCTCGAATGGGATCTTTCAATTCTAATTAACCAACCTTGGAGTGTTTATCATTGATTAGGTACTTCCAATCTTAACCAACCAAAACTATCGATTACAACTAGCATATATTCAGCAATATATGTCATGCTAGCTACTTCTTCTGAAGTATTTTAAAGCAAATTGTAGGCTATATAACACCAGCTGGATGATATTTTAAAAATGAGGGAAAAATGAGGACATTTTAGATATGAAAGAATTTGAAGAGTTTACCACTCACAGATAGAAATAATAAAGGATGTTGTAAAGCTGGAATAAAGAGGGACCAAAAGAAAGGTATGAAGTGCAAGAACCAAACCATAACTTATTTATATGTTTAAAAGCAAAATATAACTAAAATTCTGACATAAAAATAAAGGTTCATTTGGGAAGGGAGTTAAAGCCAACTAAAGTTTAGGAGATAGATCCAGATAATAAATAACTTTAAACTCAGTTACAAAAATATAAAGTTAAGTATGTATTTTAAAATCTAAAGAGTAACCACTGAAAGAGTATAAATAGAAAGTGAAACTTTTATTTATTGTTTAAATTTTAAAAAATTAAATTACAAGTTTTATTACTTGAATAACCACCAATAGATTTAACAAAATAGATTTAATTTTACTAAGGAAACATTCACCCATCTATTTATTATGCCACAATAAATTAAATCACTAAGTAATTTTTTTTTAACTTTTATTTTAGATTCAGGTGTTATATATGCAGGTTTGTTAACTGGGTATATTGCATGATGCTGAGGTTTGAGGTATGAATGATCCCGTCACCCAGGTACTGAGTGTGGTACCCAACAATTAGTTTTTCAATCCTCCCCTGTCTCCCAGTATTCCTCGGGTTCTATTGTTGTCATCTTTATGACCCTGAGTACCCAATGTTTAGCTCCCACTTAAAAGTGAGAATATGTGGTGTTTGGTTTTCTGTTTCTGTGTTTATTTGCTTAGGATAATGACCTCCATATGCATCAACGTTACTGCAAAGGACATAATTTTATTCTTTTTTTGGCTGCATAGTATTCCTATTGTATATGTACCTCATTTTATTTATCTAATTCACCATTGATAGGCACCTAGGTTGATTTCATGTCCTTGCTTTTGTGAATAGTGCTGTGATAAACAAGTGCATGTGTCTTTTTGGTGGAGTGATTTGTTTGTTTTCTTCTGGATATATACCCAATTAATGGGATTTGCTGAGTTGAATGGTAGTTCTGTTTTAAATTCTTTGAGAAATCTCCAAACTGCTTTCCACAGTGTCTGAACTAATTTACATTCCCACTAGCAGTGAATAAGCATTCCCTTTTCTCCACAGCCTTGCCAGCATCTGTTATTTTTAGACTTTTTGACAAAAGCTATTCTAACTGGTGTGAGATGGCATCTCATTAAGGTTTTGATTTACATTTCTTTGATGATTAGTGAGGTGGAGCATTTTTCCATATGTTTGTTGCCTGCTTGTATGTGCTCCTTTGAGAAGTATCTGTTCATATCGTTTGCCCATTTTTAAACGGGGTTATTTGTTTTCTGCTTGTTGTGTTGTTTACATTCTTTATAATCTGGATATTAGACCTTTGTTGGTTGATGCATAGTTTGTGAATATTTTCTCAAATTCTGTAGAATGTCTGTTTACTTTGTGTATAGTTTTTTTTGGTGTGCCGAAGCTTTTTGGTTTAATTAGGTCCTACTTGGCAATTTTTGTTCCTGTTGCAATTGCTTTTGAGGGCTTAGTCATCAATTCTTTCCCAAGGCCAATGTCCAGAATGGTGTTTCCTAGGTTTTCCTTTATGATTCTTATAGTTGGAGGTCTTACATTTTTATCTTTAATCCATCTTGTGTTAACTTTTGTATATGGTAATGGTGGCGGGGGGCTGTTCAGTTTCATTCTTCCGCATATGGCTAGCTAACTATACTAGCACCATTTAATAAATAGGGAGTCATTTCCCATTGCTTTCTTTTTAAATTGCATTTTATGTTTCGGGGTACATGTGAAGAACATGCAAGATAGTTGCATAGGTACACACGTGGCAGTGTGATTTGCTGCCTTCCACCCCTTCACTATATCTAGCATTTCTCTCTGTGCTATCTCTCCCCAACTCCCCACCCCCCACTGTCCCTCCCCTATTTTCCCCCAACAGACCCCAGTGTGTAGTGCTCCCCTCCCTGTGTCCATGTGTTCTCATTGTTCAACACCCACCTATAAGTGAGAAAATGCAGTGTTTGATTTTCTGATCTTGTGTCAGTTTGCTGAGAATGATGGTTTCCAGGTTCATCCATGTCCCTACAAAGGACATGAACTCATCGTTTTTGATGGCTGCATAATATTCTATGGTGTATATGTGCCACATTTTCCCTGTCCAGTCTATCATTGATGGGCATTTGGGTTGGTTCCAGGTCTTTGCTATTGTAAACTGTGCTGCAATGAATATTTGTGTGCATGTGTCCTTATAGTAGAACGATTTATAATCCGTTGGATATATACCCAGTAATGGGATTGCTGGGCCATTGCTTTTTTGTTTTTTGAGATGCACTCTTGCTCTGTCGCCCAGACTGGAGCAAAGTAGCGTGATTTCAGCTCACTGCAGCCTCCACCTCCTGGGTTCCAGCGATTCTCCTTCCTCAGCTGGGATTAAAGGTATGTATCACCACTCCTGGCTAATTTTTGTATTTTTAGTAGAGGCAGGGTTTCACCATGTTGGCCACGCAGGTCTCGAAATCCTGACCTCAGGTGATCCACCTGCCTCGGTCTCCCAAAGTGCTAGGATTACAGGTGTGAGCCACTGTGCCTGGATCTATTGCTTATTTTTATTAACTTTGTCAAAGAAAGATCAGATGGCTGTAGTGTGTGCCTTTATTTCTGGGTTCTCTATTCCATTCCATTGATTTATGTATCTGTTTTTGCATCAGTACCATGTTTGGTTACTTATGGTATAGTTTGAAGTCAGATAATATAATACTTCCAGCTTTGTTCTTTTTGCTTAGGATTACTTTGACTATTCAGGGCCTTTTTTGGCTCTCTATGAATTTCAGAATTTTTTTTTTCTTTTTTTAGTTCTGTGAGATTGACATTGGTAATTTGATAGGAATAGCATTCAATCTGTAGATTGCTTTGAGCAGTATGGCCATTTTAGTGACATTGATTCTCCCAATCCATGAACATGGAATGTTTTTCCATTTGTTTGTGTCAGTGGGATTTCTTTCAGCAGTGTTTTATAGTTCTCCTTGTAGAGGTCTTTCATCAATTTATTTGGTTAAATGTATTCCTATGTGTTTTATTTTTATGTGTGGCAATTGTAAAGGGGATTGTGTTCTTTATTTGGTTCTCAGCTTGAACATTATAGGTGTATAGAAATGCTACTAATATTTGTACATTGATTTTGTATACTGAAACCTTACTGAAGTAGAAAGTAAAACTTTTAAACCAGAAGTAGAAAATAAAGATTATGAATGTAAAATTATAGAAGAAATGGACCAAAAGATACACACTAAACTCAGGGCAGCGATTTTCTGGGAGTAAAAGCTTGGGGTGAAAGCAAAAAAGGAGGGATGAGGTTCGTGGATAGACAGCAAATAAAATTGTTAATTCTGCATCATGGTGATAAGGAATTCCAAAATATTAATCTTTGCTATTTTTTGGCATTGTTAAAAAAAAAGAAGTCTTAAGGAAACCACATGCTACAACTGTGGATCAGTTTAAGTGCAGCAGCTTGGAGGAAATCAAAGACTTGGGTAAAAGGCACATGGAATGAATGCCTTAAAAGCAGGAACCAGCTATTTCAGTTGTTATATTAAGTAGAGACTCAATAAACTGTTGTAGGTGCAGGTTCGACTCTGAACATGCATCTACTTTCTTTCTGGGACTCCCAACCTCTCCAAGTAGCTATCTTTCTCTGAAGGGCCAAGATCTCTCTTGGGATTCTCTGCTGCTGTCTCCCTTGATCTATCCCTTCTGAGGGCAAGCCCCAATAGACCCCAAAGTGATTACGGCTCTTTGGTCTAACCTCAGAATGTCTAGCCTTTAGGTATTTTCAAGTTGTTTGGGTTCACTGAAACTTATAAACCCCTCTGTTGAAGACTACTGAATAAACTCATGGGAATATTTGAGGAAGCATCCTCAAAACAATTCCTCACCACTGCTGGCCTATGCCTGGGATGAGAGTATGCATCCTTCACCTTCATTACATGGGAGTGAGTTTCTTGCTCTACGGGCTGTTTATGGCAGCTTTTATCTCTTTGTAGAAGTGTTGTCATCCTTTCTCTATGACTCCAAGAGAACCTTTACTACTGGTGGAAGAATCTTCTACCACTTTGAGATGCTCCCAAAGAAATGGGATACCAAAAGAGTCAACTTCAGGTCACTGGAAATGGCCAAGCTGGACAGCGACCTATGGAGACATGGTGAGAGTGGATGGCCTCTCAGGTCCCTTGTATCTCTGAGATTCAAGGATTCTGGGATGATTGGTGCTAACCCCTAAAATCAGCTTAAACCCTAGGAAACATGCATGGATAAGGGGCCTCTAAGCAACTAGCAAATGTTTCAAGCAAAGAAGTAATGCTATTGGTAGAGATTCCGAGGTCAGATACCTTGTCAGTTTAGCAAGGTATTTTCTAATGCTTCTGATAGGCCTCCATTACAGACAACCATAAATTGCACCTGTGAATAAAGCTCTGCTGCTGCTGCTTCCCCTGTAGTGCAGAACTGACCAGGGACTCCCCTGATGGAAAGCTGTTTGCTTCGCAGCTAACAAAGGGAATGAAATTCTTTTTGAACTCTTTGAGGGAGACCCAGAAATTAAATTATTCTACTGTCTCTTGAAATCTAAAGTCACATGGCATCCATATGGTATTTAGTGCATGCAATCTTGTCGATAAGTTGTTAGGCGCACAGGTTTTGTTTCCTCAATTCATGTATTACCTTCTAGAGGGAGGAGTTGTGTCTTACACTTTGTGTCATTCACAGTGTCGAGCGGGGTATTCAGTACATATTGGTGCTTAATGATTGTTTATTAAATCATTGATATGAGCCAATATAGAGGTTGATAGAAATGACTAAGGTAAGTTTGTTTTAAAGATGATATTCAATGTGTCTCTTCAATAAAGACAATACTTACTGTTTTTTGCTCTTTTATCTTCATAGTCCACTTCTATACGTTCTCCTGTGGGTCATAGGACTGTCTTATGCATCCATACAAAGTGCAAAATGAGATGACATTCAAGAATAAACTGTGGCAAAACAGCTTCAAATCAGCCAAGAAGACAAAATACTGAGGGAAAATTGAATAAAGTTAAATACCCAGAGTAATGCCCCCTAAAGCACATCCCAAAACAAGGATTTGAGTGCATGTAGCTCACCTGGGAGTTCAGCCCAGAAGCCACTGGTAGAGGAGCAGGGAAGTGAGATGAGAAAGGAAGCCAGTAAAGGGTGTGTGAAAGCCAAGGACCTGGCGCTGGGGATGTGGGAGAACGTTGGGAGGCAGTGTAGGACTTTCCCCGGAATATTGGTTCAGCAGCTTTCATTGCTGGTTCAGGGTATTCCTGGGGGCATTAATTCCTTGGCTTTTCCACCTTACCCTGGGTTTCAGCTGGGTATGTTCCCAAGATCAGAAAAAGAGCCCTCCTCAATCAGACAGTCACAGGGGTTCCCAGTAAGCAGTGTTTGTCGTGGTGTGTGGAAGTGAAGCCGGGAGGATGGACAGGTTTCAGAGTGGCCGCTGCAGCCAGCACACACACATGTGCCATGAGGGAATGCTATGTGCAGCCCGGAGGGGACTCCTATGGTGGCAGCCCACATTTCTCCTTTCCTTGTCCCTGTCTCACTGTACCTGACTGTGGCAATTCAGCCTTGGGTCTGAGGTCAGCTTCCTCTGCTGCCCTCTTTCCTGAGCATTAGGTCAGGGTCCTCAGCTCTACTCCTGGGGTCAGGGCACCTGATGGCCAGGGAGAGCCATTTCTGGGCTGAGCACACTGGGGCAACTGAGAGGAGAACAGTGAAAGAAACGCTGTGTAACTCTAAATAGTTGTCACCTCTGCTAAAGTGGTATTTAAAGAGATTCAGCTCCCAGAGGTGTTTTAATAGGTGGCTCTCCATCTAGAAGTCTACAGGATTCCAAAGAAGAAATGTTTCAGGTGTGATTTGGGCACTTTGACAGTCTGTCTGTAGTGGGGCCTCAGGAACACCACATACAAGCAGGAGATCATGGCTCAGTTCCCTCCCTGATCCTGGCTCCACAGCCTCCATCTCCTCAGAAAGGGGACTATAGGAAACCCCATTCCCAGGCCACATAGATGCATCAGTCCCTGTCCCAGTGGCCCATACCTGATCCCATCAACACCGCCAGTCCTCTGCTGGGAGCAGGGTTCTGGGAGAGGGAATTCCCTTCTAGGAGGAGCTAGGCTAGGTAGAAGCCATACAACCTGAAGGGTCTGAGACTACCTGGGTTTGCAGCTCTGTCCACTTACCAGCTATAGGCCTTTGGAAAAGGTATCTAAATTCACTATGTCTCAGTTTCTGCATCTGTGAAATGGGATAATAATAGTACCTTCCTCGTAGGGTATGTGAGGATGAAATGAGTTATTTTGTGAGATGTGCTAAGAACTGCTAGGAAGTGCTGGCAGAATAAGTGTTGTGAGATGTACAAGACAGTGTTGTGGAGGTGACTGCCAGGGATGGGGCTATAGCAAGTGGTGGAATCTACAAGCTGTGTGGCCTTGGAAGAGTCATTTAACACCTTAGACTCTCCATTTCTCTTTGTAATATTTATATAAAGTAGTTGTGAGAATTAAGTGAGGTAAGGATGTAAACTATTGAGCACAGAGTTTGTACCATATAAGACATTTTCAATAAATATTGGAACTGTAGTAAAAGGTCTCGCTGAGGATTTACCTTGTCTTTTGCACAAGAGATGAAACCGCTGTGGTGAAACTGGAGAGGAAGCTTTGTCCTTTTTGGATGAGGGTGGGAAGGAGAGAAGATGAGGTAGGCATGGAATGGGGAGGGGAGAATGAGGAGAGGGAGTGGGACAAAGGGGAGCTGTGAGAATTTATCCAAAGGAAAGGACATCATTATATTGAAGGGCCATCTGCACCCCTGTGTTTATTGCAGCTCTATACGCAATAGCCAAGACCTGCAATCAACCTAGTGTCCACAACAGATGAGCGGATAAAGAAAATGTGATCTATATACACAATGGAATATTAATCAGCCACATGAAGAATGAAATCCTGTCATTTGTGGCACCATGGAGGAAACTGGAGGACATTACCTTAAGTGAAGTAAGCTAGGAACAGAAAAAGTTAAACACTGCATATTCTCACTTATATGCGGAAGCTAAAAATAGTTGATCTTATAGAAATAAAAAGTAAAACAGATGATAAGCTGGGAAGGGTTGGGGGAAGGAGGGATAGGGAGAGATTTGTTAAAGGACACAAGACTATGGCTAGATGGGAGGAGTGAGTTCTAGTGTAGGATGACTGTTTAAATAGCTAGAAGCAGGATATTGAACAGGAGGAGAACCACTGGATTTCAAAGGCTGAAAAGAAAAATCTGCCTGCTTTCTGGGAGTTGGAGGCACAGGCATGCAGATTATAGGGAATTGAAAGAGTCAGAGAGTTCTTGCTGTGTAAATCAATTCTGACAGACAATCCCTGGAATCCTGGAGTATGACTGAGGAAGGAGGGAGGGAGGACCAGCTAAGAACTGCTGTCCTAGAGCCCACTCTGGGGAGAGGGGTGCACAGCATTCGCTGAGCTGGGCATTAAAGTTGACCATCCTTCCTCACAGGACCAAAGGCACAGGGCCAGCACAGGGTGGAGGGAACATCTTAGGCTATGGGCAGAGTTCAAAAGCTATGTTGGTGACAGCAAGGAACCAGGCAGGAGTGGATTGTCAGAGACCAGTGCTTTCCTTGCTGAATGTGGAAGGCAGGCTAGCCATTACTATTGGGCTGTGGTTATTAGGAAAATAGTGAACTTATTGCTTTATGGTACGTGGGTGACTGAGAGACCATTTTATTTATTTATTTTTTTGGTTGGCGGTGGGGGGAAGGGAAGAGAGAGAGAGAGAGAGAGAGAGAGAGAGAGAGAGAGAGAGAGAGAGAAAGCGAGAGAGAGAGATGCATGCTAGCTATGGCCTGAATTAATGGAGCAGGTCTTTGCTCTGTGTCCTATTGGTAAAGATAGGAGAATTCTTTAGTGCTGTAGAGTTGCCTCTTCCCACTGGGGTCTTTGGTCAGGAAAGGCTTCTGTGACAAGAAACCCAGGAGCTTGACATGGACCCCTCCTCACACAGGATACTGACCACAGGCATTTGTAATGACTTCGAAATTCATGCACTACTTTTCTCATTTAATTCTCATGATAACCCTTCAAACAGGCATTCCTTTCTATTTTGGAGACGAGAAAATTGAAGCCTAGAGAGGTGCAGTCGTTTGCCCCTGGTCTCATGATGGAGGTGGTGCTCAAACCCAGGCTGATTTCCAATTCCACTTTGCTTCCCATATCCCATTCTCCCCCATGAGATTTCACAGTGTCTGTGTGAAATGCTCTGCATGCTGGGGTTGAATACGATGGCAGTTCTATTGCACACATTTTTCTTTCTTGCTGGGAGCCTAGGCTTCTTTAAGTGCATAAATAATACATAAATTAGTATGTTGAGCTGATTCCCACACTTTTTCAGCAGACCTTCAGTTCTTCCTGAGATCAATAAAGCTTAAAAGAAAAGAAAAAGCCAACTCAGCTGGTGTGAGGATCCTGGACCTTGCTCTAATACAGACCCTGCTCCTGGAGTGTAAGCCATGCTTGACGGCTCAGCTTTCTTGTCACTAATGAGGTGGGATGTGGTTGTGCATTGAAAATCTAGTAAGGACAAAGTGAGTGCACCACTGATTAAACACGGAGAGAAATTTATTTCCAAGGGGCTGTGTAAGCGGAGAAGCGGGAGAGGTGTGTAAGATTTCTCATTTGTGCAATGCATCCTCTGAACCATTGCGGTGCCACGGGCTGCCGAACTTTCCACAGGAGCCATTAGGGATGAAATCACACTGATGGAATGAAAAGAAAAATAACCAAAGACAACAGGAACAGCTCAAAACACCAGAAAAAGCAGCAACACTATATCTATCCATCACTGCCCAAACCAACATCTGGAAATGAACCCGGTGTAGCTGCTAACAGATGGCCCCTTGGTGTAAGTGGGAGGAGGCACCTGTCCAGGCACACACAGACCTACACTGGCTAAATTTCAGCCCCCTCATGCAGGAAACCCTCTTTCCAGCTGTACATGGTGCCCTGAGTATTCACATGTAATTCTCTCATCTTTCCACCCATTCTTTTTCTCTTGTTTTCCTTTTTTTAAAAGCTTGATAGCTAGCTTTTTTTTTTTTTAAGAACCATGAAGCTGCAGCCTCTGACATGATATGTAGATAAAAGATATCACGGGGATAAGAGCTAGAGAAACTTTAACAAGAAGAGCTTAGACCATTTTCAAAGCTCCTCCACAGTGCACGGAGGGGCCCAGAGCTGGCGGAGCGCTGGATGACATGCTCCTGCTCGCACCAAGGCCTCGCTCTGATGAGCTGGGCAATTGGGGGACTGTTTGAACAGACCAAAGAAAAATATCAAAAGGCAAATTGGAGTCAGGGAGAAAATGAATAGCCCGTGATCTCCAAGGGCGATTACAGAGGTAATGACAAAGCAGGCAGGTTTTTAAAGGGGCTGTTATTCCAAGAAAGGTAATTTTGTTCAACATTTTTTTTTAACTGAAAAGAGTATGAAGAGATCAGCACTAGCTAAATCATCACTGTCAGATAAAAGATAAATCTTTCATTAGGAACCATATCTTTGCATGCCCTTTTGACATTGAAGAATATATTTGATATAAGGATTTGGGGCTTTATCAAAACTATAGTATTCTAAAATAAACAAAAGCACAATGTCATGTTTTATTGGAGAACAGCCATAAAACAATGAAAAGAACTTTTAAGATTAATAGCATATTTTCCCTATAGGAGCTTTGCTCTTTCTGATAGTTTTTTAAGATCCATACGCGTGGAATGTTTGCATATTCAGCAAACATAGGCTTAGATAACAAGAGGAGCTGCCGTTAACCCCTATAGAGTCAGACTCCATCCAGCCTTCCAGTGCCTGCCAAGCTTGAGAAAGGATAAAAGAAGCTCTAATCAAGAAGAGAGCCTCATGAAACTGTCCTGCTGCTCCGCCTCCTGGCACTTGGTGCTTCCACCAGGTCCCTCCTTCCTTCCTCCATCCCCCCTCTCATTGGTCCCCCTCTTACCTGGCCTGGACTGTGCTCCTGCCAAGTCTCCCTGGGACTGGCATTGTGTCCATGTGATGGCTCTTGCCTTTGACTTCCCTAAGCCTGTGCCACATCACTGTACAGTCTGTTCCCATACCCCTGGGGAGAGCTCTGCCACCTGGCTGGTCTCCCAACTCGTTACCCTGGCTGTAATTCCTAGGTTCCTTTCCTTTCATCAGCCCCTAGCTTCTCTGGACATGACCTACTGACCGGCCGAGTCTCCTCCTCCTGCCTGCAGCTGTGTTCCCACCTTTATATCTGTCCTGCTCTGGTAGACAAATACCTTCATCAGGTTTCCAAACCCTTGATCTGGCTTATCAAAATGCCACTTCTTTAGGAAGAGTTCATGGATCTTCATTGAACTCTGCCATTAATAGACTCAGAGGCCCCCGTCTCTGTGTTTCTGCTCCATTCTCTGGTGACAGACTCCTCATCCTCCACCCAGTGGTTTTTCTCTACCAAAAGTCTTTATTACTCAGTGCATGCTTCCTTAGAATGTCAGCTTCTACGTGGCCCATCTTAGCCACCATGTATCCTCTCTCTCTCTCTCTCTTTTCCTTTCTCTCTTTATAGGTTTACCTTTCAGCTTCCCTTAATTATTGCCTCATTCTCTGATATTTCTGAGAAATTTTATTTGCCCAGCTTACATCTTTTATTTATTTATTTTGCATGAGGTTCAAAACATACAAACAAAATGAAAGAGGAAGAGAATTCACCTACAAATTGCTTGTTCATGGGACAGGTGCCTACTTGTAGTCTAATCAGTCTGGCTATAGGTTGTTCATCTACAGAAGGTGCTGTGGATGTGACATAGTTCCTAGCAAGGTCTTAGGGTGAAGCAGCACCATGACATGTCTAGTATTTACCACACTTTATTTGCTATAAAGTAAATAAAGTTTAAATTGAGAAATAATGAAAAGGATCTAGCTATTTCAGATGCATTCAAAACGGCCTTAGATCTTTCTACATTATCACAGTTCACCAAGTCATCCAATCCTCAGGGAAATAAAATTAATGAAATCAGATTCTGAAATTCTGAAAAAAAGAGAAAACACACACACTCAAAAAACAAAACAAAATAAAAAACTCTGAAGAGGCAGCTTTGTGCAGTAGAAAGAGTAGTGAATGAGCCCTAGAAAACTTGGGCTGTAGTCGCCTGTAGTGCCTTGCATGAGGCATTTCTCTGGGGCTGTAGTAGACACTGTGACCCCGTCCTGATCCCCATCACGGGCCCGTGGACCCATCTCTCAGCTGCTGAGGGCACTGAGTGCTAACAGCTCACAGCTGTTCCTTTCTCTGAGACCAATCCACTGCTGATAGCAGCTCCCCACTTTTTGGGGAAAAGCCTACAGCCAGAGCCCCTCAGGCCTAGCCTAAACTTTCCCAAGGTCACATCCTTAACCAGCACTTTCCTCTTCCTTAAACTGCTTGTCTTACTCCCTCAGATGCTTTTCCTGAAGAGCACTCCCTCAATAAATGATGGGCACCTGAATCCCTGTCTCAGGTCTGCTTTTAGTGAATGTGTGACCTAAGATAGCAACTCAGTTTACTTCTCTGTGAAGTGAAGTAGGAGGCTGGGCTGATTAGCTCTGGGGTCCCTTCCTACTCCGATATTCCTTGGTTCTTTTTTGTTCATTATCTCACTTCTATTTCCAAAATATACCAAGCTTAGAGAGAAACTGGTGATAGTATTGGAATAGCAGCGTTTCCATGTAGCTTACTACATAACTCACATAAGCTAAGGGTGTCTCTGCCAATCAGATCTCAACACTTCCTTTGGTTACCCCTGGCAATGGGCTTTGGAAGTGTTGCAGGGGTGACCACTACGGCGTGATTCTTATCAGTGTGCTTGTATTATACACACACAAAGTTCCTGGCTTTCTGAACCATGCAGACATTTCAGAGTGCTGAGTTCCTGGAATGTGAACTGTTCAGTCACTTCTATCAGCCTGTCTTGGTACTTGTCGACACCTAGGCAGGTGTTTGGAAGTCTCACATGGTGTTCTTCACGTAGAACAATGTGTAAGTCATTTAGAGTAATAGGCAGACTGTGTTCCAAGTTATTTGTATCTAAAAAATGTTAGTTGCACATGATTGTATTATTTTCAGTCTTGGCTTGGATCATGGAAAAACTGAAGATGCGTAAGATCATCAAGTTAATGGCACAAACAGCCCTGCAAAAAAGGGATCTTCTCCCAAATTCAATTTCTTACAACATAACTCCTCCAGAGTAATTTTTCTAACCATCCAGTGTCTCCTGTTTTGTCCTTAAAAGTTACCAGCCCGGGCAACATGGTGAAACCCCATTTCAACAAAAAATACAAAAAAATTAGCTGAGCGTGGTGGCATGCACCTGTAGTTCCAGCTACTCAGGAGGCTGAGCCTGGGAGGTCGAGGCTGCAGTAAGCCATAATCATGCCACTACACTCCAGCCTGGGTGACAGAAGCAGACCCTGTCTCAAAAAAAAAAAAAAAAGAAAAGAAAAGAAGGGTTAACAGCCTTTGCTAGAACTTTATCATATGACCATTGTCAAGTAGCCATCAGTGACTTTCACTTAGGAAACTATATTAAACGAACCTACTGAACGTGCAGTTCTTGGTGTGTAACTCAGGATCTGACGGGTTTCTCTTCTACTGACTTCACCTTGTTAGCATAACAAGGCACTCAACACTCCTGTGGCTGAATGAGTTTAGTCATCATTGGGAGATAATAATTATTCCCAAAGGGTTCTCTGAGGGTTGCTTAGGGAATACTTAAGTAGGGCTGCACCCCCAGTGGGGCTCTAAGTCAGCTCACAGTGTTACTTCTAAACACAAACAGGTAGCTAGGGATCATAGCGACATTGAATGCAGAAGTAAGTGGCTTTCTGCTATTTTTGTCCCCAGATCTGAACAGTCCCAAGCAGAGACCCCCTAGGGAGCTCCCTCTGCTTTGGGCCTTGCTTTGAGCTCTGAATGGGGTCTATGGTGGGAGAAAAAAGGACGGTGAAGGATTGGCATTTATGTATGGACTTTGTACTAAGGGGCCTGCCTGCCTTATGCCAAAGAGACCCACGGAGTTGACTCATGGCTCCTTTTATTGTGTGCTGTGTGTTCTCTTCAGTTCATTTTCCTAAAATCCAGGGCTATCCAGCTTCCAGGGTTCAGGAGAGGTATGGTTCAATGGAGATAGGACTGGGAGGCAGAAGACTAGGCTCTAACGACCAGTGTGAGCTTGGCCAAGTCACTTGACCAGCCAGGACTTATATTTCTTCACCTGAAACAGAAGGGGCTGAGGAGAAAATGCCTCTTTTAATCATAGAATTGTGCCATTTTAGACATGGTAAAGTCACAGAAATCATCAAGATCAACTTCCTCATTGATGGATGAAGAAATGAAGTTGAAGAGTCACTTCTGCTCCTGCCAGGTCTGTGCTCAGAGTCACTCAGCATGGGAGCTCTGATCACTGTGACTCCTGATTGTGCACCTGGCAGGTTTGGTGCTCACCCCAAACTTTGATGATGTTGGTGACCCAGAGTCAGTTTCAGGGTTTGGCTTAAAAGTAAACTTTGGGACCCTCTGGACAGTTCCCGGCACCTAATTTGCATGTACTACTCTATCTAGTGTAGGAAGAGTGGGTGTATAAAGATTAATTTTAAAAATTTAGGTTATTGCCAAGTTCCTTACATACCTGATGCTATAATTTGAATGTGTCTCCTCCAAAATTCAGGTATTAAAACTTAATAGCCAATGTGATAGAATTAAGAGATGAGGCCTTGAAGAAGTGATTAGGCCAGCAGGGCTTCTCCCTCATAAATGGGATTAAGGCCATTATAAAAGAGCCTCATTCAGCAGTGTTTGGCTCTCTTACTGTTCTGCCTTCCACATGGGAGGATTCAGCATTCTTCCCCTCAGAGGGCACAGCAACAAGGCATCATCTTGGAAGCAGAGAGACAGGGCCCTCACCAGCTGGCACTCTGATCTGGAACTTCCCAGTCTCTAGAACCATGAGAAATAAGTTTGTTCTTTATAAGTAATTCCAGTTCCAGGTATTTTGTTAAACCAGCACTAAGACTCCTGAGGAGAAGGCGAGGGGTTCATTCATACAATACTTGGTTGGGTGGTGGTGGCAGTGGGCACTGGGTCTGTGTCCTGGTCAGAGCATAGCACAGTGAAGGTGGAGAGAAGATGAGTATGATGCCTTGTTGGTGACAGAGGATATGGGTAATCAGCACACTTCCTGGTGTTACTGATTAAAGGGCTGTGGACTACTTCTGCGAAAGAGTCAGACCTTGGACAGGTTCACTAATTCAATAAGCAGGGACACTACTGTGAGTTGTTTTCCAGGGCTGAACTGAAAGTACACTTGATTGTCCTGCAATGATGGAGTTATAGAGTATGGGGACCCAAGATTAACCTTTCCAAAGCACTTGCTGGGAATCACTCTGGGTGTGGGTGTGGAGAAAGGAGAGAAAAACAGAAAAACTCAGAGTCAGAGTTTGAGGAGGGCTTTGTAAGTGAAGGTTTCTACCATCCCTTGGTAAGTGTGTCCCTTTAAGGAAGAAAGGGGCTGGCTCCCATTTGGATCTACACATCCCTGGGGAAGATCTCAGAATTTTCCATTAATAAACCTAGGAGTTTAAAGATCCATAAAGTTTATGTATGTGGGGAATTGAGTCGGTAGTCAAACCCTTGAATTAAAGCTTGATTTCAGAGTCTTAGTAGGCGTGGGTGAGGTGAGAATGTCATGGGTGCCTCCCCTAAACAAATGAATCATGGAAGAGACCTTGAATCATCTAGCCCCACCTTCCTCCCACCACAGGAATCCCTCACACAGCAGCTCAAACAGATGATCCTGTAGCTTCTGTTTCAATTCTTGCATTGACAGGAAACTAACAAACCTCTTAACAGTGATAGGCTTTAACAACCCACTATAGCTGACGTTAATTGTTAGAGGCTGCTTCCTTGCATGAAATTAAATATGCCTCCCCTTGACCATAGTTCTGCTCTCTAGAGCTAAACAATGATATTGACTTTCAACACACTGTCATTCCAAAGAGAGCTATTAAGCCCCCACCTTACTCTTCCCCCACTGTTTTCTTCTTCAGGCTAAATCTCCTCAGTTCATCCCCTTGTTGATCATGGAACACATCTCTAGACTTCTCTGGGCTCCTTTGGATGTCTTCTGATGTGTCAGCATTAGCTATGGCCTGGCCTCTTTCTTCTCTCTGAAAGCCAAGAGGACCATAGCACTGAGCTTTTCCTGCATGTGGCAGTTAGGAGTTTTCTGAGCCTTCCTAAATGATTTTTTGGCATAGTCTGGCCTGTCCTGTGCCTAGTGACCATTTATGATTGCCCAAAGGTGGGAGTTCTTTGCCAAGGTGGGGATTGTCTGGCCTGGAAAGCTGGTTTTTCCCAAGAAGTGTAGGGGAACTAGCTTGGAAAAGACTTGCCTGTCCTCTTCAAGGATCTGTCTACTCCTTAAAATAGTTCGCTCCTCTCATGTTCCCACAGATCATGGCCCCACTGTGGCCCAATGCCACAGCATAGAATTAATTTTGGTCCTAAAGAAGAGTAGATAAAGATATAGCATTCCTGATATCCATCTGTCTGTCCATCTATCCATCCATCCATCCATCTTTCCTCACATTAATCATTTATCAGCATGCACTAAGCACTGACTTTTTCATAAACCATGAACTAGGCGGGGAAATAGGACCTGTGAGATGTGTGTTCCTGCTGAGGAATCTCTCTTCTCTTCCTGAGCCCCACCCCTTCTGTAAGTAGTCAGAGATTCAAAGAAGGCTTAAGAAGCGTCAAGAAGATTAAGGCAGAGCCTCAAGAAAGTCACAATCTAAAGTAAGTTTATAATGAAACATTTCAATGAGGGGTGATAAGGTTTGGCTCTGTCCCCACTGAAATCCCATCCTGAATTGTAGTTCCCATAATCCCCACATGTCACGGGAGGGACCCAGTGGGAGATAATTGAATCATGGGGGTAGTTACTCCCATGCTGTTGTTCTTCTGAAAGTGAGTTAGTTCTCACAAGATGTGATGGTTTTATAAGGGGCTTCCCCCTTCACTGGGCACTCAATCTCTCTCCTGTTGCCCTGTGAAGAAGTGCCTTCCACCATGATTGTAACTTTCCTGAGGCCTCCTCAGCCCTGTGGAACTGTGAGTCAGTTAAACCTGTTTTCTTTATAAATTACCCAGTCTTAGGTATTTCTTCATAACAGTTTGAGAATGGTCTAATACAGTAAATTGGGACTGAGGGAGTGATGCACTGCTGTAAGGATACCTAAAAATGTGGAGATGACTTTGGAACTGGGTAACAGGCAGAGGTCGGAACAGTTTGGAGGGCTTGGAAAAAGACAGGAAGATGTGGGAGAGCTTGTAAGTTTCTAGAGACTTGTTGAATGACTTTGCTAAAATGCTGATAGTGATATGGACAATGAAGTCCAGGTGGAGATGGTCTCAGATGGAGATGAGGAACTTGTTGGAAACTGGAGTAAAGGTGACTCTTGATATGCCTTAGCAAAGAGCCTGGCAGCATTTTGTCCCTGCCCTAGAGATTTGTGAAACTTTGAACTTGAGAGAGATGATTTAGGGTATCTGGTGGAAGAAATTTTTAAGCAGCAAAGCATTTGAGAGTGACAGAGCATGAAAGTTTGAAAAATTTGCAGCCTAATGATGCAATAGAAAGGAAAAACCCATTTTCTGGGGAGAAATTCAAGCCTGCTGCAAAAAATTTGCATAAGTAATGAAAAGCTGAATATGAATCATTAAGACAACATGGAAAATATTTCCAGGAAGTGTCAGAGACCTTCACAGCAGCCCGTCCCATCACAGGCCCAGAGGCCTAGGAGATAAAAATGGTTTCTGGGCCCAGGCCCCCACTGCTGTGTGCAGCCTAGGTGCCCTGTGTTCCAGCTGCTCTAGCCATGGCTAAAACGGGCCAAGGTACAGCTTGGGCCATGGCTTCAGAGGGTTCAAGCCCCAAGCCATGGCAGCTTCCATGTGGTGTTGAGCCTATGGGTATACGGAAGTCAAGAATTGAGTTTTGGGAGCCTCCACCTAGATTTCAGAGGATTTATGAAAATGCCTGGATGTCCAGGCAGAATTTTGCTGCAGGGGCAGAGCCCTTATAGAGAACCTCTGCTATGGCAGTGTGGAAGGAAAATGAGGGGTTGAGTCCCCACACAGAGTCCCCACTGGGGCACTGGCTGGTGGAGCTGTGAGAAGAGGACCACTGTCCTCCAGACCCCTGAATGGTAGATCCACCAACTGCTTGCACCATGCTCCTGGAAAAGCTGCAGACACTCAATGCCAGCCTGTGAAAGCAGCCAGGAGGGGAGTGTACCCTGCAAAGCCACAGGGATGAAGCTGCCCAAGGCCGTGGGAGCCCACCAGGTGGAGCCCACCATGTGGTAGCCCTCCAGTTGGGAGCATCTGCATGACCTGGATGTGAGACATGGAGTCAAAGGAGATTATTTCGGAGTTTTAATTACTGCCTCATTGGATTTTGGACTTGCATGGGGGGTGTAGCCCCTGCATTTTGGCTAATTACTCCCCTTTGGAATGGTTGTATTTATCCAGTGCCTGTATCTCCTCTAGGAGGTATCTAACTTGTATCTAGGAAGTAACTAACTTGCTTTTGATTTTACAGGCTCATAGGTGGAAGGGACTACTTGCCTTGTCTCAGAGGAGACTTTGGACTTGGACTTGTTTAATGCTGGAATGAGTTAAGACTTTGGGGGAATGTTGTAAGGGCATAATTATGTTTTGAAATGTGAGAACGTAAGAGTTGGGAGGGGCTGGGGTGGAATGATATGGTTTGGCTGTGTCCCCACCCAAATATAATCTTGAATTGTAGTTCCTATAATCCCCATGTGTCATGGGAGGGACCAGTGAGAGGTGGTGATTGAATCATGAGGGCGGTTACCCTCATGCTGTTGTTCTTATCATAGGGAGTTCTCATGAGCTCTGATGGTTTTACTAGGGGCTTACCTCTTCACTGGGTACTTATTCTCTCTTCTGCTGCCTTATGAAGAGGTGCCTTCCACCATGATTATAAGTTTACTGAGGCCTCCCTAGTCATGCAGAACTCTGAGTCAATTAAACCTGTTTTCTTTATAAATTACCAGGTCTCAGGTATTTCTTTATAGCAGCATGAGAAGGGACTAATATAAGGGGACAAAAGGGAATATCCACTTTACAGGATGTATTAAAGGAGATGTTAGAATCTCAGTCAGTAGGATAGAAAAACTGGGGAGGTAGGAAGAAATAGCAAGCTTAGTCCAAAAAGCATATGCGTAGATCACCATTATGCCTTTTGTTTAATTAAAGTTGATATAAATTAATTTGCTGAAAATTTATACCACTCCAAAAGAGAGTAGGATATTTTCCTATTTATGACAAAGGCACATGGATTTTTTAAAATGCCAAGAATCCCTGGCTTGGAGTTTACTGGGAAGAGTTGGGCCCTTCGCTCACTGTTTCAGGTCTCCCTTTCTCCTGAGATGGATGTAGCTATTTTTACTTTCACTGCTTATGGCTTACAGTTCACTGGTTTTGAAGAATGGGGATTCTTTTCTTGGCACACCCTACAAATCATCTTCTGGGACTTTCTGTACTTCGGGTCTAGCTGCTCATGGAGTGAGGAAGCTGAGGAAGAGGAGAGAGGTTAATCAGCAAGAGTTGGCATCTTGTTGCTGTGTCCTCTACCCACTGTCTGGCTTCTCTGCAGTCCTTGCTGCTTCTGTGCCTGCAAACACCCAGGGTTCTTGGATCACCCCAAACCCTCTCCCTTAGCGAAACTGAGTCCAGGCCAAAGGTGGCAGATAGCCCACCACCCGCTGTGTACCACTGGGATGGTGCTGACATTGCAAAGGATGGTGCCCGTGGATGCAGAATAGTCAGTAGTAATGAAACTCCCAGTCGGCTAGGAATGTATTAATAACAGGCAGGGGAATATGCCAGGGTTTGCAGCATCTCATTCAGCTGCCTTGTACCAGCTGCTGGAGCCAGAGGGAACACAGCCCTACCTCCACTTTCTCATCCCTGCTCCCAGAATTTGCTCCATCTTCCAGGCAAGTTTCCCAGGTCAAATTGCCTAAAGATTTATCTCATGTGAGTCCTGGAGGACTATGCTCCTTTAGCTTTGTTTGCTTTACTCAAGCACCTGTCAGTTCCAGGTGGCATTTTTCTGTGTATATACTAGGTGCTCAAAAATGTTGGTTGAAGGAAAGATATATTGGGCTGATGTCAAGAATGGTTTTTGCCAGATAGACTTCTTGAATTCTGGAAATGATTTTCATGGAGGGAAATGTTCCTGTGTGTATTGAGAGTGATGAGCTGGTGTAGTTTTACTACTCACTTAGTTCCCTGCAGAGACGCTGGGCGGAGCATGTGCATCAGAAAGCCTGGAGGTTGAGAAGGAGAGCCTAGCACACTGACTGTGTCCACAAACAGAGATATTAGAGAAGCATCTGGGTCTGACCAGCTCAGGAACCTCAGAGAAGGAGGTGGGCTGCCTCAGGGGAGGTAGCTGACCAGCAAAGCCCCATCAGTCTCAGTAAGAGGGAACAGGACTATATCCATAATTTGCAGGGCCCAGTTAAAATAGAAATGCTGAGTCCCTTTTCCAAAAATTATAGACTTTCAAGATGATGATGGCAGATTATTAAACTAATCACAAACTCTTCTAAGTGCAAGGCTTAGTGCAGTGACCTGGATTATATGGCCCTGGGTGGGATCATTGCCTGTCCCTATTTCCACCTTAAAGGTGGACCAGGGGTAGCAATTTGGGAAAGTATTTTCAGTCATCTTCTCTCTGATGCATTCCTTTTTTACTCTTTCCTTGGCCCATTAGCATTAAGCCTGCTTTGCTCTGGTTGCAAACTCACTGTTTGTTAAGTATTACCCCCTTGCTCCACTCTTAGCAACTAGGAAGTCTGAGGTTCTCCACAGTGAATAATATTCTCTAATCCTTTCAGAAATGTTCAGTGGTATTTTTACCCCCATTTTACAAATAAAAAAACAAATGGTCAGAGACACAGAGTGATTGGGCTACGGCCACACAATTTGTAAATGACAGAACCAAGATCAGGATGGCTTCAAAAACCCATATTCTTTCCATTCCCTACATGGTCCTTGAGGGTATAAGTGGGTCTTGTTAATTTCTGTGTCATCTGCAGGGCCCCACACATAGCAGGCTCTCAATACTTTCTTGTGATAAGAGAAGCAGTCAGAGGTGAAACTTGAAAGAGAGATTTAGGGATCTTGACTCCCAGGTAGCACTCTGCTCACCTGGCTGTGGTACCATCCTGTCTGTTTCTGAGCATCCTAAAATAAAGATAGCTGCCGTATATTAGGAGCTTCCTGGATTATGGAGCTCCACTGATGGTAGGGGTTCCCTTGCTTGGGCTTGATTTGCACATCTTCCTGTCTCTGGTATGCACTGACCTAATTCCAGCCAACTGCGTTGTCCTGGGTGGGTTCTCTGCCTAAACTTCATCTCTTCTGCTGCCCTGGGGAGCTGGACTGATTGGGCTCTGTGCAATTTGCTCTACCCTCTTTTCCCAAAGATCAGCCACAGCAGGTCCCCATCAGCTAGCTCTTTGCTCCTTTTCCCCCAGGCTTCACCCTGACCCCCTCAGCTTTCCATATGCCCCTCCTAAACAGAAGGTAAGCATAATTGCTGTCATCTCTCCAAAAAAAAAAAAAAAAAAAAGAAGAAAGAGTAAGTGAGCACACAAGCAAGGAAACCATTTTTGAATGATGCCAATGAATCTATTCCCTACTCTTGCAGGGTGGGAGGAACAGGGAGATGAACAGTATTCTAGGTAAAGTCATTGTGTATGGCTGATGTCTCATTTTATGCCTAATCAGAACCCATTCCAGGAACCTGTAGAATGTTGGAAGAGCAGGTTTCACCGACATTGTAGGTTCATGTAAAATAAAGCTTAATTGTCTTGCTGCTTTCTAAAGCAAGACACATATGCACTGGTGCTTCTTGGCTTACATGCATTAGTCCTTTTTCATGCTGCTGATAAAGACATACCTGAGACTGGGCAATTTACAAAAGAAAGAGGTTTAATTGGACTTACAGTTCCACAAGGCTGAGGAAGCCTCACAATCATGGTGGAAGGCAAGGAGGAACAAGTCACACCTTACATGGAAGGCAGCAGGCAAAGAGAGAATGAGAGCCAAGCAAAATGGGTTTACCTTATCAAACCATCAGATGTTGTGAGACTCACTCACTACCATGAGAACAGTAATGGGGAAACCACCCCCATGATTGAACCATCTCCCACTGGGTCCCTCCCACATGTGGGAATTCAAGATGAGATTTGGATGGGGACACAGCCAAACCATCTCAGCTTATTGATTGGGTTACATCCTGATAAGCCCTTCATGAGTTGAAAATACTGTAAGTCGAAGTGCATTCAACATACGTAACCTACCGAATATCATAGCTTAGCCTTGCGTATCTTATACATGCTGGGAACACTAACATTAGCCTACAGTTGGGCAAAATCATCTAACACAAAGCTAATTATATAATAAAGTATTGAATATATCACGTAGTTTATTGAATATCTCCTGAAAGTGAAAAGCAGAATGGTTTTATGGGTACTCAAAGTACAGTTTCTACTGAACACGTACCGCTTTTGTACCATGGTAAAGTTGAAAAACTGTACGTCAAAGCAGCACAAGTCAGGGACCTTCTGTACACTTCACTGTGCTTGACTCGCCTACTCTGCCGTGGACAGGTCACGTGGCTCAGAGCCTTGGCTGTGGAAGATTGTCTACAGCGCTCTGCAGCCTGGACCCTTCATTAGATCCACCGCTCTCTAAATTATTGGTGCCTTGCTTAGCCAAAATTCCCCTGAGCCTCTGAGTGTGCCCACTAATTTAAGACTCTCCAGTTCAAACTCTTCTCTCGTTTTCCTATGGGTGTGATTAGGTTAGTACTCTGTGCAGCTTGGGATCTCACTTTCCTGAATTCTTTTTCAACTGGCTTCCAACAAAGAATAAATTGAGAGGACTGATAGGAATGTTCTGCTGATTCTTGCTGTTTGGGACAAGGGAGTGTATTGGCAAGTCTCATTTTGAAATTGTCACTTTTGTGTCCAGAGTATGCAACAGGACAGGTTTTTACATAAATAATGTGGAAAATTGATTGTATGTGCCTGCTGAACCATAGGGAATTTCTCTTTTGGAATCAACATTTAAGACATGCAATTCTGAGAACACTGCAGCTAACTGAAACTTCTGCTTGGAAGATCCTATTCTCTTGAGTCCTTCTGCATGAGCTGGTTCAGGTTTCATCCTATTTTGCCCCTCTCTTTTGCTGTATTTTTTAACAGCAGAGGAAAGGGAGGAAAACCGCTGATCTTCTGATGTTTATTTGATTATTTAGGCTAATTGTTCATTTGCTGGAAAGAATAAAAGACCAAGGGTCTTTAAAA
This sequence comes from Callithrix jacchus, assembly GCF_049354715.1. Classification (NCBI taxonomy): domain Eukaryota; kingdom Metazoa; phylum Chordata; class Mammalia; order Primates; family Cebidae; genus Callithrix; species Callithrix jacchus. Next base: position 143,183,299 of record NC_133503.1, on the reverse strand, counting down.
TACTACATTCTCTGTGTGTGTGTGCATGTGCATGCATGAGTATTTTTGCACGTACATGAGTGTATTCTTTGTCCGTGTGTGTTGGAAAATGAGATTTGAGCATCAAGCCAAAAATAAAGGCAAGAACATTTTATAAAGAATATTCCCCCCACCTCTTTTTTTGTGTTTTCTCCCACAAGGCACTGCCTTTCAGCTGTAATTATACCCTGTATTTACCACTTGCCGAGAATCACTTACACATGTCCCTGCATACTTGTACATCTTCATGTTTATCTTTCAATATATAATTGTGGTAGAGAGACAAAAGGGCTGATCAGATTTCAGGAGTAAGAAGGAAGACAGAAGCAAGCTGAAATCTGAGACCACAGCTCTCTATAAATGTTTGACTGAGGAAAGAGAATTCTATCTGCTGGACTTAGTGCTCAGACAAAAAGCCTCAAAACACAGGCAGACCTCTGCAGGCCATTAGAAAAACCATTTCTCCAGAATATGCGTCCATATAGAGAGGACAAGTAAAAGGCGGTAAAAGCCTGCCTGAAATTGTAGCCACTGGAGACTGCTGATGAAAATTGTGCATAGCTGAAAGAGCAAATCGCTCTAGTTTTTCAGTGATTGCACTGGATTTTGAAATTAAACCCAGCGGGGCAAACGTATCTGCCTGAGCTTCAAGAGAGGAAGCGGGCTGGTGGACTTGTGGGCTTGTGAGCTATGAGCATCTATTTTTCAAGCTGCAGAGCTCTGTGCCTGCCCCGCTGTAGCATCCATGTGACTAGAGCCTCAGGACTGGTGATGTCTTTTTAGCCTACGGTCGTAGGCAGAAAGGAAGCAGATTTCACCTGGAGAGTGTGGTGGAGGAAGCTAAGGGGCAGTGGTTTAGGTAGTAAATCACAGTTCCTTCCTTTGTTTCTTTCCACATCAGGGAAGCTTTAATCCTACTCCTCAGGCTAAGCTTAGGGGTGATTTAAACAGTTCAAAGTAAAGACCAGCTCTCAGAAAGCCTTCAAGATTTCTAATTTGTTTAGAATGTACTTGGTGCTGAAGGGACAGAGGTGCTGGAGTGTCTTCTTTTTAGCAAGAGTTAGGTTTTAAAGTCAGCTTGTGGGGTGAAAATTGTAGGTAGTCGCAATTAGACTTGAAAATCCTTTAACAAAGTATCCGTCAAGCTGCCTAGACCAGGGAAGGGTGGGGAAAGCGCTGTGGTTGGAGGGGAATGCCTGTCCTCACTCTCCTCTAGGCTCACTTGGGGGATCTACTCTCAGAGAATGGAGTAGGACCGGCAGTATCTAAGTTATTCTTCTCCCAGTCTCATCCAGCTAGCTGGGCTTTACTTGAACTTGCTTAAGTTAAATCCATGTAGGATGCAGTTTTACTCACCAATGTGTGGTCCAAAAAAATGTGCATTTGCCTTATTTGGAAGAGGAGGGGAGTGGGCAGAAAACCTAGGACTTGATATCCCCAGCTAGACCTCAGAGACCTCTGGCCTCACTGCGACACATTTTCAGGGCCTCTAGCTAACAATAACAGCTAAAATACAACACTGAAAATGTGCTAGGCATCCGTAAAAAGCGCTCTATGTATATCAACCCGTTCAATACCTACAATAACTTTATGGGATGAAGCTTTATTATCCCATTTTATAGATGAGGAAACCACATTTTAGAATTCATTCATAGTTTTGTTCCTGAAGTAGCCTACGAAGAAGATGAGTGTCAGGGGTGTATGGGTAGAGGCTATGGCTGGACATTTCAGCCTTTTTCTTGGGGCCTGATGGAGATGTTGTAGGTGGGAGGATATGCACTGCACATCCGCTGGGGCTTGGTGATGCCAGATTCAGCTGCCTTGCTCTCTGTCTCTGGGCCTTTGCACAGGCTGCTCCCTTTGCCTGGTGTACTTATTCCCCCACTTTCACCCTGGTAACTCTTATTCATCTTGTAATTGCCCTATGGGTTCTTCCAACCTGCTGATAGACAAAACCAGTTCACTGAAACCATGGTATAGCAGCAAAGAAAGAGTTTAATTGACATCAGACCAACCATGTGGGAGGACAGAGTTATTAATTAAATTAATCTCCCTGAAGTCTCTGAGGGTAGAGGTTTTCAAGGATAGTTTGGTGGGCAAGGGGCTAGGGAATGGGCCATGTTGATTGGTTGGGAATGAAATCATAGGAGTGTGGAAAATGGTCCTTATGCACTGAGTTCCCCTAGGGGTGGGTGTCGGTGGGGGATCACAGGACCCGTTGAGTCACAAGTTGCCAGTCCAGGTGGAGTCAACCCGTAGTCAGAAATGCAGAAGTCCAAAAAGTTCTACAATAGTTATATTATCTACAGGAGTGATGGGGAAAGTTACAAGTCTTGTGACCTCCAAAACAATGGCTAGCTGTCCTTTAACTATGCCTACATCTTAGCAGAATTAAGGACGTTCGTTAGTTTTACAAAGGCAGTTTAGTTTTGGGAAGGGCTATTATCATCCTTGCTTTCAGGTTAAACTATAAACTACATTTCTCCCCAAGTTGGTTGGCCTGTGCTCAGGAATGACCAAGGAGAGCTTGGAGGTTAGAAGCAAGACGGAGTCAACTATGTCAGTTTTCTCTTACTGTCATGATTTTGCAAAGTTAGTTTGTTTCTCCTGGGCTCCTGTAGTTAGTGTCTGTCACACCCCCTTCCACAACCCTCACTCTGTCTCATTTAGTAGACTAGATCCTCTTAGCCAAGGATGAAGACTTTCCTCTGCTGTCTCCTTAGCACTTAGCACAGTGCCTGGCTCACTGTAGTACTTGGTCAATGTTTGCTGAATGGATGTTGAGTAAGTAAAGAGAATGTAATTTCCTATCTAGTTTCTAAAACACAGACACCTCCCACTTAATATCAGTCATCCACTTCTAAAATTGAATATTATGCACAAAAATGCTAACCAGAGCCCATTTCCTTTTATTTGAAATGGGAAAAATTACAAAATGCTACACATAACCCCCAAATCCTTAGCCAGTTTCTGAAAATATAACGGAAACATAGAAAAATGCCCATATGTAACTAAAAAACGTGTATTAGGGTATAAAATACTTAAAACATTCCTTCACGACCCCAGACTATGCACGTGGTTGTTGACAAACAGCTGCTTTGTGGGCAGTAAAACCTTCTCTTCCCGTGTCATGGCTTTCCTCTCTGGATTTACTTGCTTCTCTAAGTTTTCTTCCAATACTTTCTCAAGTTTCGGGGAACTTTTACAATACTAAGCAAAAATCAAGGTAAATTATCCAAGGCTGTGGAAATATGTTGGGAGCAAGCACGGCACAGGCAGAGAGTGGCTCACACTGAATATGAAATCCTACCAATTGAATCTGGAATTGAACTTGTCTTTTCCCATACATTGTTTGGTTAAAAATAATGCCCTAGTTTTGGGATGTAAATGTATTTTTTTCTAAAATTCATACATCACCTGAAAAATGTTTTCTCATAGCCAGTGCCTTCCTTTCTTCCATCTGTTTTTTCTTTCTTCTTTCCTTTTTTTGCCTTCCTTTATTTATTTGTTTTTTGAAACAGAGTTTCACTCTTGTTGCCCAGGCTGGAGTGCAATGGCGCAATCTCAGCTCACTGCAACCTCCACCTTCCAGGTTCAAGCAATTCCCCTGTCTCAGCCTTCCAAGTAGCTGGGATTACAGGTGCATGCCACCATGCCCGGCTAATTTTTGTATTTTTAGTAGAGACAGGATTTCGTCATATTGGTCAGGCTGATCTCAAACTCCTGACCTCAGATGATCGCCCACCTTTGCCTCCCAAAGTGCTGAGATTACAGGTGAGAGCCACTGCTCCTGGCCTCTTTTTTCTTTCAAAGTAATTGAGTTCATAAAAAATTTGGTTATGACCAAGGAAGGGATCAGAATATGCCACTATGGCATAAAAATTATTCTGAGTAAAAGGCATTTGAGAATCAATAGGTTCAGGAAAAGTCTTTCTCTGCACTCCCTCATTTGCCTAAAACAGAACCTTCCAAAAGAATTCTGCATCATAAATCCTGCTTTAAGGAAGTGCCAGGGGAAAGGGTGGCTCTTGTTACCAGAGATGAGAAGTTGACCCCCATATGCATAAACATACCTTATTAAAATAAGCCGTATTGTACTATAAGGAATTGATTGATGTGATTATGGAGTCTGAGAAGTTCCATGAGCTGCTGTCTGCAGGCTAGAGCCTGGAATAGCTGGCAGTATGGTTTTAGTCAGATGCCACGTCATTCTAGAATCCTATTGACTTCAATAGAAATGGCACCATGATTGAGAGGCCAGGGAAGAGACCTAGAGACAGAGAACAAGACATAGGGTTTATTGGTGGGACTTATATACAGGGATGATCTGATGGGCTGGACAGGAGAACCACTATCATTTGTGACAAACATGCAGTTTGGCATTTTTCACTTAGCACCCTCCACCTAGCAACCTTCACCTAGCAACCTCCATTTAACCCAAAACAAAGGGCCTCAATCCCTTGTACAGCCTGCATTCCAAGGGATAGGCCAGGGGTTCAGATGTCCTTCATACATAAGGAATGAGTTTTTACATTGCCACTCCTGAATTCCTTAGCTTGAGACTCTGAACATACATTCTTCTTAGACCATAGGGTCACTCTTAGGGCATGCTTAAGTTGTGGCTATCAGGTCCTTCTGCCATACAGCCCAAAGGCCTGAACACCAGGAGAACTGATGGCTCTGGCCTAAATTTGAGGGCCTAAGAACTAGAGGAGCTGATGGTGTAAGTCCTGGCCTGAGGGCAGGAGATGAATATTCAGTTCCGGCAGCCAGGTAGAGAGAGTAAATTCTCCTTTCTTCTGCCTTTTTGTTTGATCCAGACCTTCACCAGATTGCATGGTGCCCACTCCTGTTGGGAAGGGCAGTGCACTTTGCTGAGTCCACTGATTCAAATGCTAATCTCATCTGGAAACATTCTCTCAGACACACACAGAAATAACATGCAACTAATTATCTAGGTACCCTGTGACCCAGTCAAGTTGACGCATAAAATTTACCACTTCACTTACTTTCCATTGGTTTCTTTATATGTTTTCCGGTCATTTCCCACCATTTGTTTTCCCTTGAAATCCCAACCCCTTCTTGTTAAGATGGTATATAAGCTCCAAGTTCTAACAGCTTCTTTGAGCCACTTTCTTTGTGAGCTCCCAAGTACATGCATATATACACTTTGTCTTTTCTTTTGCTAATCTGTCTTTTGTTGGTTTAATTCATAGACCCCCAAATCACTGAACCCAAGAGGATAAAGAAAAGTTTTTCTTACCTCATACTTTAAAAAGGTCCACATATTTCTAAACAGGACAGAGAGCTGTCTTTTGTGAAGTTTTTATGAATGATGATGCCAGCACGGATCACTTGTCAGTTTTTTAGGGGACAGATACCTGTCCTTAACTCTGAAGCCTGGCCCTAAAGTGGGCTTGGATCCCATTGAGAAATCTACCTACATGGCTCTTGGCTCCTGGCCATCCCTCCATATCTCTGGTCTATGGAGACACCCCAAATTCTTGACTCCTCAGTGTGATTAAGACACTACATCTTTTGTTATAAAAGCAAGTATCTTACAAACGCAGAGACACTTAATAATTGTTTCTTCCCTTCTTTCACATGGGAACATAACCCCTGAATTTTAGCTGAACATAGAATGAAGACTACATTTTCCAGCCCGCCTGGCAGTTGGTGCAGCCACATGACTGGTTCCCACCAATGGAATGTGAATGGAAGTGATATGGGTCATATCTGGGGTATTGATATTTTTGGAAGCCTGGAGGTCAACCAAGATCGCCAACATTGTCATAAGGCAGTTTTTTTTTTTCTTCCAGCTAGACCTTGTGCAAACTGCTAGAGCTCAAGATTGCACAGCTCGCAGTGAGAAATTGGGAACATGCTCAGCACAGTCCCTGGCGTGAAGGAGGAATTCAACAAATACATGTGTTGAGTGAATGAATGAATGAATAAGTGATGTTAGAGATCTAGGTGTTCATGCTGAATGGTGGTCTTCTTTCATTATTCAGGATGGATGACTTGTGAGTCAAAGACAGACTTAGTTCTATTTTTAGTGCCCCCAGGCTGCTGATTGCTGTCACCTGCACCTCTCCATTACCTGTATGAGATCCCTCTAGGTGGTAGCACCCTCCTTATTTTGTGTGGCCACACATGACCCCAATCCTCCCATAGTATGTTGGGGCCTAAAAAGGAACAGAGTTGAATCTAAAGCAGGTTGTTTTGTGGAATTTGCCAACCTGCCTTATGTCATAGCTAGTTTCTTTCTTTTAAAAATTATTTCATAGATTCAAGCATAGATTATCATATAAGCAAACAGAAACTTACTCCTTGTGTAGCAGAAAGAGAGTATAGTGCCTTGGATATAACAACCTTTTCCCATACAAGATAAAGTAGAAAGGGCCCATTTGAAGCCTTCCAGAGCTCAGTTACCAAGAAGTGCTAGAGTTCTTGGAGCTTAATTTTCTTGTATCTGGTGTGGCTGCCTTGAACTTTGCTCTCAATTGAAACAGGCCTTAGGGTGCACTAACCCTCCTGCATAATAGATCTAGCCATGCAGGAAGGGAGACAAGCCTGATGCTAGCTAACGGAGGCCTTCTGAGCAGCCTGCCTATATCCTTAGCACTGTGTCCTTGGATTTTTATCTTTTTTATTTGGAAAAAATTATCACAAGGACATGGGGCCTAGCAACATTGATTGTCTTGATAGTTTGTTGATTAAGTTCAGGAGATGCTGGCATCTGCAAATACATCTTATTAGGTATGATCAGACAAGTAAACTGTCCCTGCCCTCCAGCATGCTGTAATAATTAACTCTAATACAAACAACTAAAAGTTAATCACAGCAGGTGCAAAGCCAGGTTCTCTTTGTCTGCCTGCAAAACCTCTTTCCCACCATGCTTCATAAGGTGTTAGCTCTGAGACTTGGAACAGGTTCTTTGTAAAGGAGCCTTACCTTTCTGTAAAAGTGTTCCACATATTATTAATTTAATTAGGTTTGAAAAAGGTTAATCATGACATTTTAATAGCTTACGTTTCACATTAATATTCTGAGAACACTGTTTAGCTTAGCCACTTCTGATTCAAAAAGTTGTTTTTCCAGAAAATAAATAGGCTTTTAGGACAATTACAGAAAAACAGCTTTCATTTGATTAAGATGAGTATCTTGTTATTAAAAAACGTTATTGAAATGAAATACATATAAGACATTCCAAAACGTTAAAACTTTAGTTTGATACAATTCATCTCTGAGAGAGGGAGATGAGGCAGTATGTTTATGGAGATTATCTTAAAAGTGGCTAATGTCCTTCAGCAATAGGCAAATTAGTGGACTCTGCTTGTGATGTGCTGTGTATTGTCAACCTAATGTTTTATTTGTTTGCCTGAGAGCTGCAGTTTTCATTAGGGAGTTTAGAGAGCAAAGCAAGATGCTATTTACTATCCTGGCTAACAAATAACCTCTGTTCATGTTTCTTTTGCTATCATGGCTAATTGTTGCTTTTTAAAAATAGCTATTCAATATGCTAATAGATCCTGCAGAAACAGGAATAAACCATAACTTCCTACAGAGGGAGGCAGCAAGGAACAATTCAGTCATACATGCAGGTATGGCTACCATGTGCCAAGTGTTGTGCTAGCTTTGGGGGCACAGAGGCACTGAAGTCAGGGGCCTGCCCCCCAAATACTCCCCACGAACAGTGAGCTGGCATCAATTACATGATTAACCCTCATTATACAGTGTAATAGGTGCTTTTCTTGCCCCGAAGAAATACATGGGACAAGTAGTAATTAGTTCAGTCTGTTGTGACTGGAGATGACTGCAAAAAGCAGTGGGGAGCTGGGACTTGAAGGACTAGATGATTTTGCCAGAGGTAGACTTGCTTAAACTAGTGGTTCTCAAAGTCAGTGGAAAGTGGGGTGTGTGTGTGTGTGTGTGTGTGTGTGTGTGTGTGTGTGTTTTAACCAGCTTTCCAGGTGATTCTGATCCTAACTAAAGCTCAGAACGTGCTGATTCATGGCTCCTTTAGTCAACTGTAAGACATTTGACTTGACCAGAGTTTTGGGATTGATGATGGGGTGCAAGGATGGGATACCAGGCTGTGAAGCTGGAAATGTCAATGGAGGTCAAGTTTGAAGCAAGGGAAGGGAAGATATGAATATTTATATTAACTGTCTGTATGTGGGCTTTTGTAATGATGGTTCTGGTGCCAGGTAACAGGAACCAGCTGGAATGAGCTTAAACAAATAGGAGATTTATTAAAAAGATACCATGAGATCTCATTGCTATCCAAGGGAGAACTCAACAACCAGGCCCCGGAAAGGTATTTTTTTTTTCTTTTTCTAGTTCATATTATTTCCTTAGGATAGATTCCCAGATGTAAGATTACTGGTTCAGAGAGTGTGAACAATTTCATGGCTCTTGAGGCACATGGCCAAATACCTTCTAAAAGTTTGTAGCAGTATGCGAACCAGCATTGCACATAAACACTGGCTTTACCACATCCTTATCAACATTAATTATTTTGTTTCTAACTTGATAGGGGGAAATGATGCATCATTGTTGCTGTTTCAATTGATGGATGATTAATGAAGTCATTAAAATTGTGATTATTGACCAATTGTGTATCCCTCCTGAAAAGAATTTTTTGTCTTTATTTTATGAGGTGAGGACCTACTCTACTCTCCAGGGATTCAGAATAACCATAATTCTAGCAAAATAAAAAGGAAATCATATTGGTTTGGGTAGCTATAGAGCTATCAGCTTAACAATGAGAGCACTGGCATTATTGTCTTCATTAGCAGCTGAAAAGACCAAGGTGCCCAGAGAACCTGCCCAAATCCCAGCTCTGCCACTTACAGGCTTTGTGAGTTGGTGTAAATTTCTGCACTTCTCTGAACACCAATTTCTTCACCTGCAAAATAGGGTTAATCCACCCTATCTATTTATGTGATATTTTGAAGATCAGAATGAGGTCAGATACTTGAAAATGCTTGATAAATTCCAGAGAACTATACAAATGTAAGCAATTGCTATTATTATATTGGCTTGTACAAATGATCAGTCTCACGAGGTTGCATCAGGTCCAGGTCAGGACTTTCGCCACTGATTGAAAAGTGGAAACCTCAGCCTTTTCACTTCTCACGCAAGTGGGATTCAATTCATAGATGCAAATTCAGGAAAGACATTTATTGGGTTTGAGATATTTTTACTCCTACCAGCAGGTGATAGGCCTCACAAATATGTGGAAGGACCTGACATTTCAGACCTCTTGGGCGCACAATTTTCTCCTGTGTCCCTCCCTCCCTCCTTTCCTTCCTTCCAAGTGCCAAGCACTGGGAGTAAATAGCAAGCGAGAGGTGACCCACCTCCATTCTCACGGAGCTTATATAAGCGCTTATTCAGAAGGACACACTGCCCAGGTGTCCCTAGGCTTGGCATGGGTGTTCGGTTGACTGAAGAGTGCTTTAGACTTTATGAGGTGTGTTTATAGCAATCAATATATTTGATTTTTCCAACTTTACATTGTGTGGGACTAAGAGGCATAATATTTTGGAATCAGAAAGGTGAGGTATCTTGCCTAAAATCTCATGGCAGAGTCAGCTGTGGGGCTGGGACCTGTGTCCGTTTCCCTGGTGACTCATTCGGTGCCTTTGTCACAACACTACACTGTGTCCTTTTCATTCCCATATTTGCAGGGGTTGACTTGGCCCTGCTTTGATGAGGGAATCAGAACGGTGGGATTCCCCGGCAGAACCCTAACTCGCCGGAACACTGGCATGCTTTTGTGATGTGTGAAATGCTGCTCCAAACATAATTAAGAAAAGAAAGCTTGGCAGCCAGAAATTAAAAAGCTAAAAGAAAAGAGATACTGTCTGAAAAGTCCCCAGTGACCTAAAAAGCCAGGCAACGGTTCCGCCGGGGTCAGAGGGGCTGTTGCTGGGAGGTGTCCGTGGCGCTGCGACAGCTCAGCTCTGCTCTCTGATGGAAAAATGTCCTGCCAGTCAATGGAATTACTGGAGATGGTTCTGAGGGATAAGGGGAGATAAGTGAGGCAGATAGAAAAGCTTGCAGAAAATTGAATGAAACCAGGAGATGAGATGGGCTAAAAAAAGCAGGTCAGGGAACCTGAGTAAGAGAAGCCTGCATTGCTTAGCCGGTATTCACTGAGGAGGGAGAGAAGAGGTACAGTCTACACACTGGCTGGAGGGGAAGAGTCAGTCTCACATGGGCCTGGGAGTGGCAGTTTCACTCCTTCCTCTGAGTCCTCTGCACATCGTGGCTGTACAGTAGGATGATTTACCCGCCTGATGATCTCCTCCACCGGGCTGTGAATCCTCACAGGGCAGAACTACCGCGTTCAGCTTTTGTGTCCAGCACCTGGTAGGTAGGGTGCCCCGGGCATATCCATGCTAGCAAGCTGGCATGGGACCGTGCGAAGCAATGCCTGCTAAATTTCTGTTTAACACATTAACGTTTTCAAGGCATTGAGATATTTTGCCACAAAATAATAAATGCTACTACATATCAAATACTCCCTGACTTAAGTCAGGAAAGGAGCATGGAGCTGGATTTGGGAAATAATTCTGTCCCATGAATTTGCAGGTGAAACATAGATATGGGACAATTACTCTGTAACCCAGGCCAAGGTGATTTTTCAAAGACCTAAATTTCTGGGAAATACCTTAATTCTCTGCTTTAGTCTCAGGGAAGAATGGTTTCTCTGCTTTAGTCTCAGGGAAGAATGGTTTCACTGTTGGCTTTTGAATCAGATATGGGCTGTACCATCCTGCTTTCCCATGGACAGAAACAGCCTGCTCTCTGGCTTCACCTTCTGAAGCCTGCAATAGAGGAAGATAATAACGAGTCTCTTTTCTGCCTCCTTACTCTCTTCCTCCATCTTTTACCTTCTCCAGCCTCATCCATACACCAATGCTTGTAACCAAGGCAGCAGCTGCCTGAGTGACTCCAATTTCCCCAGCTTTTTGGGACCACCTTCCAGTTGACAGTGCAATAGAATGGTTGAATCTTTTTCTTGGGAAGCCTAGTATTTCCCCAGTATCTCCAAGAATTATGGATAGTCTTTTGTTTCTTCTCTAGCTCCAAGTCCCTACTTATGGTGAATTCTTTCTTGATCTTTTCTCCTTGTCTTTCCCCCAGTGTGTACCGTTTGTTTCTGCATGTCATCTCCCCTACAGGGGCACAGCCCCTTCATTCTCCTGTAATTCCCAGGACAACCATACACACAAAGCGACCTGGCTGAATTTTGGGATGCTGACTTTAGTGAGTACCACTGATTACATTGTTGTATCACATAACAAATGGTTTTCACAAAGTCAGGGGAAAAAAACCAGATATTGTTGGAGCTTCCTCATTTTCATTAGCTCTACAAACCACCATGTTGTTCTGGGTCTTCCAATTTCCTTCCTTCTTCATCTCTCTTTCCTCCCCTCTCCCAATTGCTTTATCCCTCCCTTGCAGATGGCTTTTGGAAACAGACTCAGGAGAAAGAAAGGGAGGAGCTGAACTGAGCCAAACCCAGTTATTCTTCTGAAATTTACCAATCATGGGGTACATTTGGGAAAAATAACTCCCAAGAGGGGGGATAAGAACCAGAGTGGAGAGAGGCCAGGAAAATTCTTCGTTGGGAAACTATTCTAAACCTGTTGAAATGTGCTAGTTTGTCATTGTCTATTCTCAGCCCAGCCTGACTGGCTTTTCATATCTAAATGTAAAACAGTAGCCAGAAGGAGAGCCTGTGATTTTCAGTGCCTCACTGCTCAGATAGTTTCACAGAGCAAATTCCTGCTGCACTTTAGCTGCCACTGTCCCCCTTTAGATGTTAAGTGTTACATGCCAGCCAGCAGGCAGCTCAAACCTTCACTGTTGGCTTTTGTTTTCATTTATTTCATGATAGCTCTCACTTAAAATCAACATTTATTTAGCACTTAATAATAGATCTGGGCTAGGAATGATGGAATATACAAATTTGATTAAGGCATACTCCTGGCCCTCAAGGGAGTCATGCTCTAGCAGAAAATAAACATAAGGTTGTGTCACCTCTTCTAAAGGGCTTTTGAAAAGATTACCCTACACCACCTGTGCAGTAGGGAAGGCAGATGATGACCTGACTTGGACAATGACAAAACAGAAACTCAGAGCTATGAAGTCACTAGTTCAGACTCTCACAGCTAAGAAATGATAGAACCAGAACTAGGACCTGTGATTTTTGACTCCTGATCTACTCTCTTTCCTTCTGTACCATAGGCCCACATTGGGTACATCACATTACCAAAAAGAGAAAAGAGGGTTCCAAACATTATTGGATTGTTTCCACATATGAAAAAAGCTTGCCAGCTCTCGGAAAGAAGAATATGTTGTGGTAGGCAGTAGCTTTCCTCTTTATCTTTTTCTTAAAGCCAGTGTCCAAATCCATCAGCCTTAATAAACCATTTGGGGATGATTTTCAGGAGAATTGTACTCCAAGGGGTGTTTAGATTTTTCAGGTTAGCTAGGTATAAATTGTTGTTTTATGAAAGTTGTTATCCTATTCATGGGTAGATTTCTAAGCAAATATTACTTATGAGAGCTGAATAATTATTGACACCCCAGGGTTCAATAAATACCTACTGAAGATACATAATTAGGCAAATTATATGATAAAGTCTATTTTGACATAATTTACTATTTTTTAAAGCTATTTATCCTCTCCTGGTTAAAGAAAGCACAGAGAAGAAGATGTGAACCATGAGTGTACAAAGCCTGTGAGGTGGTGAAATGCTAGAAAACAGTGAGGCAGAGCAGACACTAAATCCATTTTCAACATTATTCGAATCAGATCTTCATAATGAACTGTCATTTTCTTTATGGAAGGCTTTACACATTCCAGAACTGCTGTCAGCCATATTGAAATGTATGTCTCCAGAGCCACAAAGCAGAGAAAGGAAGCAAAGCTTCACGGCAATACTGAGCCGCTGAACAAACAGCTCGGGAAGACGGTCTGCTTCTGACTCGCTTCCTTATGGTTGAGTCACGTTGATTTGAGGTTTTTGAGTACTTGTAAAACAAAACACAACACATTTACCATTTTAATTGTCTCTTTTACTTTACTCATTCATTAGCACAAATAATTGAGAGTTGGACTATTTGAGATTTCTGTCCCTGATAGTGTCCAAGTTCTTCTGTAGGGCTGTATACAGATTATCCAAATATGTGTAGGCCTTTTCTTTGCTGTGGTCACTGAAAAATATATGAAGGTTGTGTGTGTGTTAGTTTGTATCAAGAAAGTCATGGTGATTGATGTAAATGAACCAGCCCCTAGCATGGTTCCTGGCATGGATGCTTGATTATACTTACTGACTGTAGATAAATACTATTGACTATTGGGCTATAGGCCGCTGATAAATGTAGAATAAATTATCATCACACTATTGAAACCATCACTATGATATTAAACACTTGTCTGCATGTGGCTTGTGTGGTTTAAGCATGTCTTGTCATATTACTCAGTATCATTTAATAAATAATAGCGTTTGAGAATAATAATAATCGTTATCATTTATTGTTTTGTAGGGGCTAGGATCTGTGCTAAGTGTTTTGTATATGTTGCTTCATTTCATCTTCTTGGAATTCTATAAGGTATCATTATTATCCCCATCTTAAAAATGAGGAAATTGAGGCTCTCTTTTGGTGGAAAATTTCTTAACATGAATATATTTAAATGTACCAGTCTAATCCTGTGTCTTCTTTAAGAAATCTTTCTTTATCTTAAGGTCTAAAATATATTCACCTAGATTTTCTCCTAAAGGTTTCAGTTTCTTTTTTAACAGGCAAGACTTTAATTCATCTGGAGTTGACTTTTACATGTGGGACCTTTGATTTTATTCCATACAGACAATTATTTTATTTCCAACTCCATTTAGTTAAGAGTTTCTCCTTTCCCTTCTGACATATCTTGCCAGCTCTGACATACATCAGTGATCCATATGTGCATCCACACAATGAGATATGATACAGCAGGTCAAAGCAGCCTATGTGCAGTGATATGAATGAATCCATGCAATATGTGATGGACTAATGAGGAGAGTGTGTCAAGAACCAAGAAATGTGATGAACCAAATTCTGTCCATCTGAGGTTCTAGGGGAAAAAGGCCAACCCCAGGCTAAAACAAGTTAAATGATTTGCCCAGGCTCACTTGGCTGGGAAAGTGGTAGGGCTTCAAAATTGTAAAACCAGTTCATCTGAGTCCAAATACCAAGCTTTTCCATCCGATAGTGTGGCTCGGTCCGTTTTATAACCTTCCTTGAAGAGATAACATCTATACTTCCTACTGGTAAACAGAATACCATGCAGAGTTAGAAGGCTCTAGAAGGTACCCCCATCTTAGATCCCCGAGGTCCTCGATCCAAGAGGCCATCTCCTCTCTCCCCTGCATCTCCCACCCCCATCTCTTCTAGGCTCCTTTCCACTGATGGATGTGCTTGAATTCTTGATTATGGTTGCATATACTTGCATCTCTTCATCTTGATGAAAGAAGAGCAAACCCTCCTTTGACAGTTTCTCCCTCCCCTCTCAGCACTTGGTGTATCTTGTCACAGTTCTCACTTGCTTATCCCCTTCTTACACAGAAGCCCTGCAGGGCAGGGCCAGCTTTCTTGCTCACTGTTGTGTGTACTACCTAACACGTGACTGGCCAATAGTAGGCTTTTAATAAATATTTGTCTAGTTAATGAATAAAGGCGGTATACTTACATGTTTTGAATCCACTTTTTTCAGTTTTTTCCTCATACTAGATCTCGAAAGAGTCCTGTTCTTGGGCGAGGGAAAGTGAAGTTGTTCTAGATGGAGAACTGATGATGTAGTAAGCCAGCATTGTGGTCCCAAGAACTGCTATCACGTGTTTCAGTTCTAGTAACCGGGTTCTTGCTTCATTCCTGGTTAAGGAGCTTCTACCTCTTAGCTCAGTGCCAGTAAATAGATCCCTGCTCAATACCTCTGGCAGCCCAAAGACATGGTCCTGCAATGAGCCTTGGTTTTGTTTTCATTTTTTAGACAGAGTCTTGCTGTGTCACCAGGCACCAGGCTGGAGTGCAGTGGCATGATCTCAGCTCACTGCAACCTCCGCCTTACAAGTTCAAGCTATTCTCCTGTCTCAGCCTCCTGGGTAGCTGGGACTATAGGCCATGCCACCATGCCCAGCTATTTTTTTGTGTGTTTTTAGTAGAGACGGGGTTTCATCATTTTGACCAGGATGGTCTTGATCTCTTGACCTCGTGATCCACCCACCTCAGCCTCCCAAAGTTCTGGGATTACAGGCTTGAGCCACCGCACCCAGCCGAGCCTTGGTCTTCTTGACTGAGTCCCTGCCACCCTTACCACATGCCCCAACACAGTTTTTCCTCCAGTCTGCAGCCCATGTGCCTCTCCCCTAACACACCAACTTCATTCTGCTTTGTGCCTCTTGCAGGGGCCTTTCAAAGAGCTGCGTATCTTACACATCTTTCCAGAATTTGTCTGCTCACTTTTCTTCATGCAAGTGCCCGTTCTAACATTCTGCTGATCCAGCCACTGTCCAGGAGGTCCTTAGGATCATTTCGGGCAGATCCACTGAGCCCTAGATTCTTGCTGTCCCTGAAGGATGGGAGGGTTGTGGTGGGGTGAGGGGGAGGAGTGGGACAGGAAGTCAGAAGGATAGAAGAAAGGAGAGCTCCAGGAAACTGGTAGCGGTCACAGTCTTGCTGTAGGTCCCACATGCTGTCCAAAGAAGAGGCTCTATCATAGTGAGAGTTGGTGGCCCAAGCTGAGGAGGAAGCATATGTTATTTGTCTTCTATTTCCGATACCTACCACAGAGTCTGAGATAAACAGGTAGTCAGGAGACGTTAGTGGAATGGCAGGAACATATTCTAGTGCAGGCTGTATCCCTAACACCCTAGGTGACTTTGGACTAATCAATTCACCCTGAGCCTCAATTTTCCCCTCTGTTAACTATGGATCATCATGACTCTTGTGTAATTTCAAGGGTGAAATAATTTAGTGCACTTGGGAATGTGACATCAATAATTTCCAATATTTTTTCAGCATGTTGTCCTGTCAGTAAAAGGTTTCAAATATATGTATTCCAATGTAAGTATATTTATGTATTTTTAAATTAGATATTCTTTAAAAATACATATTCTTAAAGAATTTTTAAAGAATTAGGCAAAAATAAATAGAAGTTCTAATGTATTCTTCTTATAACCCAGTGAATAATGTTGTACACCCCTGGATTGCATTTATCTTACTTTGGAGATCATGACTTTAAAGTCTGATATACACATAAGGGGGAAGACAAAATATTAAGTTGTTTTTACTAACTCTAATATATAAATATTATATTAGAGTCAGTAAAATATAAAGTTGTTATAAAATATTAACAACTATAAAATATTAAGTTGTTAACTTCTGACTCTAAATGCATGGTCTTTTCCAATGCCACTTCAACTCTCAGACACCAGCTGGGTGTCCTACAACTCAATTCAGTTCTGACATTATCTACCGAGAGTCATCATTAGATCCCACAAATTAAGGATTTAGTCCCACGAGATCATCCCCACTTTCAGATGCCAGTCACGAGTCCCAGGTTGTCACTGGTACTTCTGAACAATTGGCTATAAATTTAGGGAGTTCCCACAATACACTCTGCAGGTTCAACAATTTGCTAGAATGACACATAGGGCTCAGGAAAGCACTTTACTTAGTATTAATGGTTTATTATAAAGGATAAGATGCATGAACAGCCAAATGGAAGAGATGCCTAGGGCAAGGTATGGGGGAGGGTGCAGGCTTTCCATGCCTTCTCCAGGTGTGCCACCCTCCCAGTACCTCCTTGTATTCACCAAATCCAAATATTTCCAAACCTGCTTGTTTAGAGAATTTTTTTTTAATGGAGGAATATCAATTAAATCATTGGCCATTAATGATTGAATCCAACTGTATTAGTCCATTCTCATGCTGCTATAAAGGACTGTCTGAGACTGGATAATTTATAACGGAAAGAGGTTTAATTGACTCACAGTTCCGTGTGACTGGGGAGGCCTCAGGATACATACAATCATTGCGGAAGGGGAAGCAAACATGTCCTTCCTTTTATGATGATAAGAAGAAGTGCCGAGCAAAACGGGGAGAAGCCCCTTATAAAACCATCAGATCTCATGAGAACTCACTCATTTATCATAAGAAGAGCAGCATGGGGGTAACTGCCCCCGTGATTCAATTACTTTCCACAGGGTCACTCCCATGAGGCATAGCAATTATGGGAACAATTCAATATGATATTTGGGTGGGGACAGAGCCAAACTGTATCATCAATCTCCAGCCCTATCCCCTCTCCTAAGGTCCCCAGGTAGGACTGATAGTTTCAACTGTCTAATTCCAGGTTGATTCCTTTGGCAACCAGCCTTCATCCTGAAGCTATCTAGGGGTCCATCAAGAGTCACCTCATTAGCATAAACTCAGGTACAGTTGAAAGGGGCTTGTTATGAATAACAAAAGATGTTCCTATTACCCCATCACTAGGAAATTCAGGGTTTTAGAAGCTCTGTGTCAGGAAACTGGGACAAAGACCAAATACATATTTCTTATTGTATCACAAATGTTTATGGATTGCTGCTCATATTAACATTTTAGTGGTTAAAAAGTAATGCCCATTTGTTCATTAAAATTTGTCTTATCAATAAAGTACATTGTCTCAATGGTAAAAATATACACCACTTCCTCCACCCCATAGGATTCAGTAAAGTTACTTTCATATTAAATTTTAAAATGCTGATCATAAACATTTATGTTTTTCCTAAGTTGGCTCTCAACGAGAAAGGATGGCTCACCACCAGTTTAATGTCGCTAGTAACCACATGTGTTTCCTGGAAATGTAAATTCTTGTGCTTATTAAAGCAAAATTCTCCTTAGGGCACTATAAATAGATGTTGTGGAGGCATTACCCACATCAGCAGAGAAAACAAGTTTCCCTCTTCTGGCTCCATCAAATAAGTTACATTGGTAATAATCTGGGGTTCATTCATTCCTTCACTTAACAAATACTTATGAGTACCAGGCACTGGGCTAGTCCCTAGAAATAGGAAATTAAACAGGAGTGATAAAGTCTTCACTCTTGTTAAAAGAAAAAACTTCAGACAAATTTAACAGAGTTTAATTGAGCAAACAGTGCTTGAATCGGGCATCCCTGAACCAAAACAGGTTCAGAGACATTCTGGCATTGCCACGTGGTTGAAGAACAGTTATAAACAGAAAAGGGAAAGTGACATATAGAAAACAGAAATGAGGTACAGAAACAGCTAAATTGGTTACAGCTTGGTGTTTGCTTATTTGAACCTGATTTAAACTGTTGGCCATCTTTGATTGGCCAAACTGCATGATTGGTATAAACGTAGGTTACAGCCTGTTTACACATCCAGTTGGGTTACAGGTCACTGTGTAGGGAGAAGCATTTTGTCTGAAATTAAGATATGTAAGAAAGAAGTTTCAGGTTAAATTAATTCAATACCTTCAGGGACTTTACACACTGAGGTAAAAACAACACACAAATGAGATAATTGCAGACAGGTTTAGTTTATGAAGGAAACACTCTCAATGCTGAGACAGTGAACTGTTGGGGTAGGCGTGGAACCACCTGATGGTCAAGGAAAGCTTTTCTGAAGAGGTGACATTTCAGTCCGATCTGAAGGATGGGAAGCCTTATGAGGAGTATGTAAGCAGGCCTTGGGACAGTATTGGAAAGCACGAGCTGGGAAAGGGAAAGCTTGGAGAGTGGTAAGCTAAAGAGAGAGGGGCACAATGCACAGTTGAAGAGGAAGATAGAGACCATCCAGGCAGGAGGTAGAGACCATCCAGGCAGGAAGGTAGACATCATCCATGGAGGGTGGTAGAGACCATCCCTACAGGGAGGTCGACACCATCCATGCAGGAAGGCAGGTACCATCTGATACAGGAAGGCAGAGACCATCTAGGCAGAAAGGTAGAGATCATCTATGCAGGAAGGTAGAGGCCATCCAGGCAGGGAGGCAGAAACCATATGATGCAGGAAGGCAGACAATCCATGCAGAAAAGCAGAGGCCATCCATTCAGGAAAGTAGAGACCATCCAGGCAGGAGGGTAGAGGCCATTTTTGTAGGAAGGCAGGGAGCATCCAGGCACGAAAGCAGAGAGCATCCAGGCAGGAAGGCAGAGATTGTCCATGCAGGAAGGTAAAGATCATATTATGATTTACCTTGTTAAGTCATTGTAAGGAATTGTGATTTTTAAGTACCATAAGAGGTTATTAAAACTCAGGGAAGGACACTGTTTAGGGCATATGCTGTGAATAATGGGTTGCAAGCCTGGAATTGGGGTGGGCGGTTTAGTTGGTATAATGGATGTGAATCACATCTCAAGTATGCAGCAGAAATGTAACTCAATCTTTTCTCCAAAAATGTAGCTTCCCCACTCTTCTAGGTAGTAGAAACTCTATCTAGAGCCCAGCTTGTATAGATTCTAGACAATTGAAGACAAACGCAGTCACTTCAGTATGTATAATTTTAGGGCTTCACTGTTCCTCCTTCTCCTCTTTCCTCTAGGGCTAGTAGGGGTTCTGGGGTTTATTTCCACACCCTCAGGGGCCTGGGGAGCTGTATTCTGCTCCATAGGCAGCATCAGGAAGCCCAGCAGTTTCCCTGAGGTGAAGTCTCTGTTGGATTTTTATCGTATTTTCTTCCTCTTGCCAGGTTCCTGCAAATCAGCGGACCCTAGATTGTTGATACTACCAACTCTACCATGAATTTGAACCTCTGCTAAGCAACTCTGTTGAGTTTTGTCTTTTCTCTGCACTGAGGTAGGTACAGATGCAGGTCACTGTGGGACAAACGCAACAAGAAAAAAACGTCAGAAATAATTCCAAATGTTATCTCTCTACATTTTTTTTTTCCTGGTGAAGCTTTGAATATTTTCTTATGCTGTCTCCCAGTCAACCGCTCACTTCCCACCTCACTGTCTGGCAGCAGGGAGCTGGGGCAGAAAAATAGCAAATCTATTCTTTTTGTGGATGTTCTTTCCATGGACGTGTTCCTCTGAGGCATCCATTGCATCAGGGAAGATTAGGACATCATAGCAGGGAATGCAAAGAGAAAGAAGCCTCTGTTGCACTTTGAAGTATCAAAATAAGATCTTAAATATCAAAACAATAGCAATGTCTTCAGAGAAAATGATGCTCTGAACCTCTATGAGCTAAGGCCCTGGACTAAACAGTAGGCATAGAAGATGTGTCAGCGCAAGCTTTCTCCACCCCTAAAGAGCTGGTAAGGATTTCCCAGGCTACAAGGGCAGAGGCAAAGGGAAGAGTGGTGCCCAGGTGCCCTCACAGAAGGTGGGGAGTCGTTGCTTCCAGAAAACAGTGAAGGAAGGAGCAAAGAATGAGGCCTGATTTTCTTTCAGGGGAAATAGTTCCCCTGTGTGCACCCCTCATACCTTGAAGGACTGGGGGGTGGGGAAAGAGAATTCAGATGAAAAGAAAAGGAGGTCCTCAGGTCAGAGTTAGGTTTCAGTTACAGCTGGGAGGCAGGGCAGGCATTTAGCTGAAAGGGTGAGGGCTGGGGACTTTGTTTTCCACGGAGTGTGAGTTTCAGGAAAGCCTGGGTGTCAGTGTTGTATGAGAAGATCACGTCAGGAGAAATGAAGTGCGTGGTTGGTAGAGAAGAGAAATAATCAGAGGGACGTAGGTCTTGGGTGGGAACCAGGAAACAGGACTGGGACGCTTCCTGGGTTTATGTGACTCTGAGGGTTCCACCCCTAGTCAGCTGAGAAGGACCTGGGTCTCCAGAGGAGCCTGGTGACTCCTACCAGCAGCCCCTGTGACTGAGGAGGCATGAACGGCTTATGGATTCTAAGATGAGAATAACTGTCGTGGGCAATGCAAAGTTCCACATCCTTCCGAGCACTTTGTGCTTTGCCTGGTCCCTACAAGGTACATAGAAAATGGATAACAAAAGAACGAAAATGTGGATTTCCATTGAATTAGTTTGCTAGTGCTGCCATAACAAACTGGATGGTTTAAACAACAGAAAGTTACTGTCCCACATTTCTGGAGGCTGGACATCTGAGGTCAAGGTGTTGGAGGATTGGTTCCTTCTTAGGGCTGTGAGGGAGACGCTGTTCCCTGCCTCGCTGTTTAGCTTCTGGAGGTGGCTATCACTTTGCATGTGTTGACTTGTAGACACACCACCCCGATCTCTGCCTTTGTATTCAGTGCATTCTCCGTGTCTCCATCATCACAAGGTCTCCTTAAAAGTTCCCCACCATATTGGATTAGGAGCCCATCCTGCCCCTGTGGGACCTCATCTCATCAAATTACATCTGCCATGACCCTGTCTCCAAGGAGGGTCATATTTTGAGGAAGTGAGGCTGAGGACTTCAGCATCTCAATTTTTGCGAGGACACAATTCAAGCTGTGACACTTGTCTCTAGCTCCTCTTTTGCTGTGTGGTCTGGGTGCCATCAGCACATTTGAACTACTGATGCCACCTATGGAGTTAGTTTCACACTTCTCATGTGTAGAAATGTAGCTTTTTAAGTTTCCCTTTAGCTTTACTAGATTTCTATCTCTAGTAACTATGGTAACTGATACAGGAAGCCCAATCTAGTCATGCCCAGGTCAACTCAGTCCAATCCAGTGATTTCTCACTCTATTTGGGTTTAAGCTCAGTCACGTTCAGGTATTTCTCACTCCCCCTCCCAACTCCTTGGTGGGACAAGACTGTCCTTTCCTTTGTGGGGATGTTACAATGCAGTGGCATGGAGGAAGTGCTTGGATTTATGGTCATTTGAGCTGACATTCATGTTCTGTGTGCTGAATGGTCTTGATCATTGGCATCTGGTGAAGAACCGCCCCTCCCCGCCACCAGCTTTTGCTGAAGCAGGTGGGGATCACATCTTGGGACCGCGCTACCATCCATGGCTGTATCTCACACTTATGTCCGTAAGACTCCATCAATCTCTTTCCCTGGAGCATGGGAGGATGTGGTTGCTCTCGGCACAACTGCTGGGATGTACAGGATCCTGGAAAGCTGCTCTCTGGCCCAGTGTCCTGGACTTTTCAAATGCCAATTGGTCCTCTGTGGGTTTATCTGCAGGGCTTTTCAATGTCCCAGAGCCCCAGGTAGAAAGTCACCACCTGTCTCTTTTATTCCTGGGTTTCCTGAAACATACTTGAGGGTTCATGTGTCTATTTTCACAAGACGCACTGTTTATGGACTGTTATTATTATTTTTTTTTTTTGAGACAGAGTCTTGCTCTATCACCAGGCTGGAGTGCAGTGGTGCAATCTCAACTCACTGCAATCTTGGCCCACTGCAACCTCCGCCTCCTGGGTTCAAGCTATTCTTCTGCCTCAGCCTCCCGAGTAGCTGGGACTACAGGCACGTGCCACCATGCCCGGCTATTCTTTTGTATTTTTAGTAGAGACGGGGTTTCACCGTGTTGGCCAGGATGGTCTCGATCTCTTGACCTCGTGATCCTCCTGCCTTGGCCTCCCAAAGTGCTGGGATTGCAGGCATGAGCCACCGTGCCCGGCCTGGACTGTTATTTCTTAGGCTGCCTTTAATGAGCTGTAAGCCTCCTGTTCACCTTTGTATCCCCTGTGCCTAGCACAGTGTCTGACACATTGAAAATGTTTAGTAAAAGATCTGTTGAATGAATGATGCGGGAAAGCTACCTTCTGGAGGGAATATGTGCCATCTGCAGTGGATGCTGTCTTAGAAGTTACAATGCAGTGGATAAGTCGTGGGCAGAGTGGAATCCTCATTCAGATGCCAGCCCTGCTGTCCGCTAGCTGCACCACCCTGGGCAAGTGACTTGAGCTCTCTAAGCCTTAGCTTTCTAATAGATGGGAAATGACTTCATAGGTTGGGATTGGGTGTCAATTAGATAATATATATAAAGTGGCATGCCTCCTGCTGCTTAAGTAAGCACACTGTAAAAGGCTACTTTTATTGTTACATTTCAGTGCTTTCTTTTATTTATTTATTTATTTATTTATTTTATTTTGGGCTCTGGTGTACATGTGCACACCCTGCATCCTGCAGGATTGTTGCATAGGTATATACATGCCATGGTGCTTTGCTGTCTCCATCCCCCCACGGCCCGTGACCCTGTCGCCTACATCAGGCATTTCTCCCAGTGTTATCCCTCCCCATCCTCCCCTGCCCCTGCCCTCTTTCCCTCTCCTCCCCTACCCTCCAACCCCACACCTAGCCCAGTGAATGTTGTTCTTTTCTCTGTACCCAAGTGTTCTCATTGTTTGTCACCCGCCTATGAGAGAAAACCTGCGGTGTTTGGTTTTCTGTTCTTGTGTTAGTTTGCTAAGAATGATAGTTTCTACATTCATCCATGTCTCTACAAAGGACATGAACTTGTTGTTTTTTATGGCTGCATAGTATTCCGTGGTGTATATGTGCCACATTTTTTTTGTCCAGTCTATCACTGTTGGGCATTTGGGTTGGTTCCAGGTCTTTACTATCATAAACAGTGTTGCAACAAACATATGTGTGCATGTGTCTTTATAATAGAGCTATTTATAATCCTTTGGGTATATACCCAGTAATGGGATTGCTGGGTCAAATGGAATTTCTATTTCTAGATCCTTGAGGAATCACCACACTGTCTTCCACAATGGTTGAACTAATTTACACTCCCACCAACAGTGTAAAAGTGTTCGTATTTCTCCACATCCTCTCCAGCATCTGTTGTCTCCAGATTTTTTAATGATCGCCATTCTAACTGGCATGAGATGGTATCTCAATGTGGTTTTGATTTACATTTCTCTAATAACCAGTGATGATGAGCACTTTTTCATAAGTTTGTTGGCTGCATATATGTCTTCTTTTGAAAAGTGTCTGTTCATATCCTGTGCCCACTTTTGAATGGATTTGTCTTTTTTTTTTCTTGTAAATCTGCTTTAGTTCTTTGTGTATTCTGGATATTAGCCCTTTGTCAGATGGGTAGCTTGCAAAAATTTTTCCCATTCTGTTGGTTGCTGATTCACTCTAATGATTGTTTCTTTTGCTGTGCAGAAGCTCTTAAGTTTAATTAGATTCCTTCTATCTATTTTGATTTTTGTTGCCAGTGCTTTTGGTGGTTTAGTCATGAAGTCTTTGACTGTGCCTATGTCCTGGATGGTGTTGCCTAAGTTTTCTTCTAGGGTTTTTATGGTGTTAGTTCTTGTGTTTAAATTTTTAATCCATCTGGAGTTAATTTTAGTGTAAGGTGTCAGGAAGGGGTCCAGTTTCAGCTTCCTGCCTATGGCTAGCCAGTTTTCCTAACACTGTTTATTAAACAGGGAATCCTTTCCCTATTGCTTGTTTTTGTCAGGTTTGTCAAAGATCAGATGGTTGTAGATGTGTGGCATTGTTTCTGAGGCCTCTGTTCTGTTCCATCGGTCTATATCTCTGTTTTGGTACCAGTATCATGCTGTTTTGATTACTGTAGCCTTGTAGTATAGTTTGAAGTCAGGTAGTATGATGCCTCCAGCTTTGTTCTTTTTGCTTGGGATTGTCTTGGCTATGCAGGCTCTCTTTTGGTTCCATATGAAGTTTAAGGTGGTTTTTTTCCACTTCTGTGAAGAAGGTCATTGGTAGCTTGATGGGGATAGCATTGAATCTATAAATTACTTTGGGCAGTATGGCCGTTTTCATGATATTGATTCTTCCTAACCATGAGCATGGAATGTTTTTCCATCTGTTTGTGTCCTCTCTTATTTCCTTTTAGAGTGGTTTGTAGTTTTCCTTGAAGAGATCTTTTATATCCTTTGTTAGTTGTATTCCTAGGTATTTTCTTCTCTTTGTAGCAATTGTGAATGGGAGTTCGCTCTTGATTTGGCTCTCTGTTTGTCTGTTATTGGTGTATAGGAATGCTTGTGATTCCACAGTGCTTTCTTTACCTTCTGGGAACTCCTTAGAGCTTACAGATAAAATGGTTACTGTGAGCTCTAATGAGAGACCAGTACTGCTTTTCCTTAAATCCACTCTTGGCTAGTGGTTGAGTTGGGTTGATCAAGCTGAGCTCTTGCAGGCTCTGGAAAGGAGGAAGTGAGAGCAGCATGGCTGACACTTCCATGTTGGGTCACCTGAGAGCCTGGCCATCTTGGGTTTGACACTTGTAGGTCAGCCTAAAGGATACATGATTCTGGCAGCTGCTCATGTGTTCAGATAAAGGGTGAACAAAGTTACTGTGTTTGGTAAACAAAACCACCTTTTTTATTCTAGAAGGTATCAGAAGAAATCTGGACTTCAAATGCCAGAAGCATCAGAGATAGGCTGGAGATTCTAGACTACTGGGGAGAAAAATGATGTATTTTCTGGTAAGAGTTTCTTTTGGCATTTAGGGCATAAACAACACTATGGTCATGTGCTTTTATCACTGTAATGAAACAGTGGAATCTCCTTCTCTTCTATCCATTTTTCTTTTCTTCGCCAACTATGTACAGAAAGGCCCATTTGGGCTGGGGACCTGGTGACATCATTATTTTCTGTCTCTAGGTTGAGCAGATGCCAAGTTGAAGGTTGGCTCTTATTTCCACAATTAGGTCTCACTTTGTTGGGGAAATTTTCCAATGTGCCATTCCATTCTGAGCACCACACTTTAATTTTTGTGGAGGAAACTGAATGGAGTCTATCAAGTCTGAAGGGGTAGGTGAGTTGTCATGGAATACTGACCTCCTTGTTTCTAAAATGCATCAGGGGAAAATAAAATCATTCATGACTGGTACCCATACCCCAAAAATCAATCTTACATTCAGAGTAGAGTTTAATGAAATAAGCAGCTAAACAGAAGGCTGAACATCAGATCCGACTCCTGCAGCAGCTTGCTGCCTTGGTTTTCTTGATTGTAAAATGGGAATCAGAATAACAATCCCAATTAAATTACTGTTAGTTATTTCATCTCCTAATAGCAATAACTGATGGCATTTTTTCGAGTATGATATGCCAGGTGCTGTTCTTCACAACAACCCTCAGAGGTAGGCTTTATTATTTCCATTTTACAGGTAGAAGAAACTGAAACAAAGGGAAGTTAACTAACTTGCCTAGGTTTGCAGAGCCAGGAAGTGCAGGACCAGGACTTGGACTCAGGTAGTCTGACCCGGGTCAGCCTGTCCCTAATCATACTTTCATCTGGGCTCAATAATAAGGACCTGCAAAGATTGCTTGCTGGTGAGTAGTACGAGGTCATCCTCTGCTGGAAGTGAAGTGAAGTGATACAGGAAAAGTGAATTTTCCTGATAAAGGAAGCTTTACTCTCAAGGATCTAAATTTAATATTAGCCATTTGATGAAATCTTTTCATGAACATATCTCTTTTCCTCTATTGTTAAACAGAGTGTGCAAAAAGTGACATGGCCATTTATACCCTGATGTATGTAGCCTATACTGTGAACCTGTGCCAAACCTGTTCTGATGCCTCACTGATACCCCCTAGGCACTTCCATCTCCTACTAACCAATGTTAAAAGGAAAAAAAAAAAAAACCGCAGGCAAGTTAAGTTTAGGAGAGTTTAATTGAGAAAAAAAAAAAAACAATTTGCAAATCAGGCAGCCCTCAAAACCAGAACAGGTTCTAAAAACTCCGACCAGCAACACAGTCAGGCAGTATTTATGGACAGAAAACGGAAGTGAGGTGTAGAGCTCAATCGGTTACAGCTTGTGCATGCCTTATTTGAATCAGTTGGTTGCCTGTGAATGACTGAAGCTCAGCTGCTGTAATGGGACTGAGACTCAGCTGTTGGTTACAAAAGTATATTCCTAAATTAGGCTCTCAGTTAGCTTCCACACTAAGCCAGGCTGCAGTTCATTGCTCTTTATGAAGGACCCAATTGCAGAGGCAAACTCAGGCCAAATTTAGATCAATTTAACACCAAGGAGACAGGCACTGATATTGACCCATTTTTCTGATTATATAACTGAGGCACAGAGAACTGGCTCTGGCTCACAGAGCCTGGATTGAGCCTGGACCTCAATGTAAGCAGTTTGGCTTCAGGACCCTGTGCTCTTCCTGACCGACATTCTGAATTATGACACGGTGGAGTCTGTATGGCATCATGGTGGCAATGACGACCTTTAATGTTTATTGATTCTTGGTTCTGTGCCAAACATTGTGCTAGAAATGACAGAAGGAGCTTGTCCAACCCACAGCCATGGGCTGCGTGCAGCCTAGGATGTTTTTGAATTTGGCCCAACACAAATTCGTAAACCTTCTTAAAACATTATAAGATTTTTTTTTTTTGCATTTTTTTTCATTTTAGGTCATCAGCTATCATTAGTGTTAGTGTATTTTATGTGTGGCCCAAGATAATTCTTCTTCCAGTGTGGTCCAGGGAAGCCAAAAGGTTGGACACCCTTGTGCCAGAAGCGTGATGCACTGCTTCTCACTCAACCCACTCCACAATTCCTTTGAATTAGGTACTGCTGCAATCCTGTTTTGGAGCTCAGGGAACAAAGGCTTAGTAGAGAAGTTAACTAACTTGCCCGACAACACATAGCTAATAAGTGACAGAGTTAAGGTTCAAGCTCATAGGTACAGCACCAAAACTTGTGCTCTTTCAACTATGTAACTCTGCTTTTCCATACTGGCCTCAGTAAAACAGATGCCGACAGTTGCTGGTGATTCACATGAGGTTGCCCTCCCAGGGGGCTGGGCACAAGCTCCTGCTCCTTTGCTGACTTTTTTTCTGCTCAGCTGCTTCTACCTTCCCAAGTTCCAAGTCTTGGTCTCTCTTGCTCAGCAGTTCCCTGAACTGGTGGGATGCATACAGACTGAGCTGTGCTGGTCAGTGCTGGTTATATCCAGTTCACCCTCAGGCTGAGTCTGTCATTCAGTAATTTTGCAAGACGACCTAAAACCTGATCTAAGACCTGGTTCCCATCCCTACATCCGTTCTTTCACCGGGGCAACAATTTAGTGTTTTAAAAAAATCTGTTAGGAGCCATTATTAGATAGTGCAATTCACAGATGAACAGGGACCCTGAGAGTAGTCACGTGCTCCTTTGCGCAGTAGCACTAGGGTTATTGTTTCTATGGCAACGGGGTCAAAGTCATGCTAATAGATGGATATCCCCTCTTCATATGGAATCAGACAATGTTGTCTTCAGAGAAAAATCATGCAGCAGGCATAAATCTCTAAGTTTAAATTACGGTGTTCAAGAATGCAGGCTCATTTGGTCCTGGGAGCCCACGCAGGTTGGGTATGTTGTGAACACTTCATCCTCGTTCCCACTGTCCTCAGGTGTGGTGATTCTCTGCTGCCTCTGGGCTGTATTTGACACATAGACAACTTTGGCTTTGATTCTAGTCCATTCAATTTGCCATGATGCACTATGCAGTCATTTTTCTCTGGAGTCTTTTGCTTTTCCACTGTGGCTGCCAGGACTTGGCTCATTTTTGCTTTTATAACCCACAGAACAATTGATCTCTATTCCTTCCTTTTCTTCTTTCTTTGTCCCTCATTCTCTCCCTTTCTCTCATTCTTTTCTTCCTTCTCTCTTTCCATTCCACCCTTCGACACAAACCTGAAGGAAAACATCTAAAAATAAGAAAATTCAAATCCCTTTATGTTTTTTGTAGAAACCCTATTTATATTTACCAAATATCATTTCCCTATGGGCTTAGACTTTTAAGACAAAAGCCAGAAATATTTCCCGGCCACTTCTGTTTTCCACTCTGACACATGTTTCCTACTGACTATAGATGTACTTTGGAGATATTGCAGATTTGGTTCCAGAACGCTGCAATAAAGCAAATATCTCAAAACAGAGTCACATGATTTTTTTGCTTTTCCAGTGCATATAAGCTATGTTTACACTATAGTCTATTAAACGTGCAAGAGGATTATGCTTACAAAACAATGTGCATACCTGGATTAAAAAATATTTTGTTGCTAAAAAGTACTAACAATCATCTGAACATTCAGCAAGTCACAATCATTTTGCTGGGGAGGGGTTTTGCCTGGTTATTGATGGCTGCTAACTGATTGGGGTGGTGGCTGCTGAAGGTTGCGTGGCTGTGGAAAGTCCTTAAAACAGGACAGTAAGAGGCCTGTCTTGTTGATTGACTCCCTTTCACAAAAGATTTCTCCGTAGCTATGATGTTGTTTGATGGCATTTTACTCATGTAGTAGAACTTCTTTCAAAATTGCAGTCAATCTTCTCAAATCCTGCTATTGCTTTGTCAATTACATTTAAGTAACATTTGAAAATTTTTGTTGTCATTTCAGCAATGTTCATAGTATCTTCAGGAATAGATTTTATCTCAAGAAATCACTGTCTTTGTTCATCCATAAGAAGTAACTCCTCATCCATTCAAGTTTGATCATAGGATTGCAATTCATCTTATAGGTTTATTTCTAATTCTAGTTCTTTTGCTATTTCTACCACATACTCAGTTACTTCCTCCACTGAGGTTCTGAACCCTTCTAAGTAATCCATGAGGGTTAGAAGACCTGTTAATGTTGACATTTGACCTGCTTTTATGAATCACAAGTGTTCTTTAAGGGATGTAGGATGGTGAGTCCTTTTCAGGTTTTCAATATTCTTTACCCAGACCCACAAGAGGAATCACTATGGCAGCTATGGTCTTACAAAATGTTTTTTTTTTAAATAATAAAACTTGAAAGTCAAAATTACTCCTTGATCCATGGGCTACAGAATGGATGTTGTTGTATTGGCAGGCAAGAAAACAGCATTAATGTCCTTGTACATCTCCATCAGAGCTCTTGCATGACCAGGCACATTGTCAATGAGAAGCAATATTTTGATAGGAATCTTTCTATTTTGAGAAACAGGTCTCAACCATGCGCTTAAAATAGTCAGTAAACCATGCTGGAAACAGAAGTGCTGTCATCCAGCCTTTGGTTTTCCATTTATAGGGCACAGGCAAAGTAGATTTAACATAATTCTTAAGGGCCTTAGGATTTTCAGAATGGTAAATGAGTTTTGGCTTCAACTTAAAGTCACCAGATGCAAAGGCCCTAACAAGAGAGTCAGCTTGTTCTTAGAAGCTTTGAAGCCAAGCACTGACTTCACCTCTCTAACTAGGCAAGTCCTAGATGGCATCTTCTTTCAATATAAGGCTGCTTCATCGGCATGAAAGGTGTGTTTAGTGAGCTGCTGTCACCAATAATCTTAGCTAGACCTTCTGGAGAACTTTCTGCAGTTGCTACACCAGCACTTGCTGCCTCCGCTTGCACTTTTATGTGTGGAGACAGCTTCTTTTCTTAAACCTCATGAACCAACCTCTGCTAGCTTCACACTTTTCTTTCGTAGCTTCCTCGCTTCTCTCAGCCTTCACAGAATTGACGAGTATTAGGGCCTTGCTCTGGGCCAGGCTTTGGCTTAAGGTAGTGTTGTGGCTGGTTTGATTTTCTATCCAGACCACTTATACTTTCCCATCTCAGGAGGAAGGCTGTTTTGCCTTGTTATCATGTATGTTTTCACTGGAGTCACACTTTGAATTCCTTCAAGAACTTTTCCTTTGGATTCGAAACTTGACTGTTTGGCCCAAGATGCCTAGCTTTTTGCTCATCTCGGCTTTCAGCATGCCTCCCTCAAGAAGCTTAATCATTTCTAACTTTTGATTTAAAGTGAGATATGTCCAGGCCTGGTGCAGTGGCTCATACCTGTAATCCCAGCACTTTGGGAGGCCCAGGAGAATGGATCACTTGAGGTCAGGAGTTCGAGACCAGCCTGTCCAACATGGTAAAACCCCTGTCTCTACCAAAAATACAAAAGTTAGCTAGGTGTGGTGGTGAACGCCTATGGTCCCAGCTACTTGGGAGGCTGAGGCATGAGAATCACTTGAACCCAGGAAGTGAAGGTTGCAGTGAGCTGAGATCACATCACTGCACTCCAGCCTGGGCAAGAGAGTGAGACTCTGTCTCAAAAAATAAATAGAAACAAAAATAAAATAAAGTGAGACGGGTGCAACTCTTCCTTTTATTTGAACAATTAGAAGTCATTATAGGGTTATTAACTGGCTTAATTTCAGTATTGTTGTGTTTCAGGGAATAAGGAGAGAGAGGAGAATGATGGGGGAATTGCTAGTGGGTGGAGCAGTCAGAACACACACAGCATTTACTGATGAAGTTCACCATCTTATATGGGTGCAAGTTGTAGTGCCCCAAAATGACAGTAGTAACGTCAAAGGTCACTGGTCACGGATTACCACTGTGGGAGGGGAAGGTGACAGCGTCTAGCCACTTCATGAGATTCAGCCAAGACAGAGTTAGAAGGTCCCTTATTATCATGGGATGCCAGTAGATGTGGAGGGTATCTATGGATCAGCTGTGGTCAAGAGCATTTCTCATCCCTTCAGGCCTCATTGGCACTGAGATCACTGACTTATCTCCTGCTCATAGGTGGGCAAATAGCCTAAAGGACAGGAGAGAGGGTGTTCCACATTTATTTGTCTAGTAAGATCTTTTAAATAAGCCTATGTGGTAGCCAGGACTTTTCTTTTTCGTTTTCTTTTTATACAAAAATGAATGAGATAGTTCTTGCTCTTGAGAAGTTCAAAGCCCAGCCTAAGAAACAGAATTTTATGCAGAAAGTTATAGTCCC
Source organism: Callithrix jacchus (assembly GCF_049354715.1). NCBI lineage: Eukaryota > Metazoa > Chordata > Mammalia > Primates > Cebidae > Callithrix > Callithrix jacchus. The sequence goes on along the minus strand of NC_133503.1, from coordinate 143,151,658 downwards.
TAGGGATGTCCGTGTGTGTGTGTATGTGTACGTGTGTGTGCGTGTTGACTATTTTCTTACTTTTCTCATGTCTCTGCCCCAGTCTTCTCGAGAATATTGGAAATATCCTGTCCTGCCTGCCACCTCTTACCTCCTCTTCCCTGGAGCAGGAGGAGTGACTTACCTGTTTGCTGGGAAGGGGAGAAATTAACACCTACTGCTTCACGTGGGAAAGAACAATGTGTTAAATTAAAGGTCCTCATTCTCAAATGGCCCCTTTCCTTTCTCTTTGAAAACAGCTTCCTCATAGCAGCTATGCACACATGTGTTCTCTGTGTGACAAGAGACTGACTCCATCACAGAGGCCTGCAGTGCTCCGGTGGCTCTGGGTGGCCAGGTGAATAAGTCAGGACCAAGACAGGGTGAGTGTATTGGGGCGTGTGGCATATTAGGGAGTTCATTTGGCTGCAGGTGCGTCGCTTTTCCCTGTCCAGCTTCATCTGTCATGTAACACAGCTGATATTGTGAGCTCCATCTTTCAGTCTCACGTGCATTTCTCAATTGATTCCAAAAGCACAGGGGAGGGGTGGCATTTGTAGTTTCCCTTAAATCCTATCACAGGATGAGCACAATAACAGAAATATGAACAGAGAGCTACGGGGTCAAAGAGGAGGGAGTACTAGTCAAGAAAGCCTTCACAGAAAAGGTGACAATTGAGCTGGGACTTGAATGGAAGACATTAGCCAGATGTGACCCGGGAGCTTGACAGCTATCGGATTGTTCTGTCCCTACCTCAGCCTTAGCACAGGGCAGGGGACCCCTCAGGGGCTGCATAGTTGTTTGTGGAATGGAGAGATGACAACTCCTGGAGAACATTCCCTGAGAGGGAAACATGGGAGGGCCGCCTTTCTGTCACGCTTAACCTACCACCTCCAATGGCCCAAGGGCCACATGAATGGTGCACAGCAAGAAGCACAGGGCCCTGCCCCTTGACTGACCTCATATGGACATAACATGCAAAGTGCTGGGTAGACGAAACCCAGAAGTCAGCGATGAGGGTGGAGTGTGAGGATGATCTAGGGCTAGAAGTTTAGAAGTCAAGAAAATGCAAGAGCTTAACATGAAGGGCTTTTCAGAGAAGTTGTGTGCTTAAAAGAGAAACTAAGGAGAACAATTCAGGTGACATGGAGTCAAGACTTTTCTTAATACAGAATGCCATCATTGTTAGAGGATTTCTCCAGGGACTTGATGGTGGGTAAAGCATTAAGGGACTCAAGGAAAACCCGCTGCGCAGGCAGACAACCAACTTTTGTGGAAAACCAAGGACTAGGAAATTATTACTGAAAATTTGTTTTCTTGTGGTTAATCATTCCATGTTTGAGAGCTGGCAGTTTTTCATTGATGTAATTAGTGATTACATTTTCTAGAGGACGTTTTTCATGTCAAGCAGACAATGGCTTCAAAGCCGAGGGAGGATAGAGCTTCCTGGAGAGAAAAAGAAGTGACATACTGACACAGCGAAGGGGTGAAGCTGGATTTGACAAAAGCACCCTCTTGCATCATCAGCTACCTTTAAGCATCAGTAAACATGAGCTAATTTTCAAAATATAGTTGCAACCCTGTAATAACACACCCTTTGGGATCTCCAAGTGACTTGGCTGTGTTGGAACTTTGCTGGTTGAGTCCAAGTTCACCTCATCTCTCTCTCTCCTCCAGTACATACTGGTGTTAAAAATAGTCTTTATCTTTACAGGAGAAGAGGACGATGACAATACAGTGTGATAAGTGTTGTGAAAGGGGTAAGAATAGAATGCTGGAGAAGGGGGACCTAACCAAGCCCAGAGGAAGGTACTGAAGGCTTTCAAAGAGGCCACAATGTCTGAGAAGAGCTGTAAGAGGAGTTACTGTGATTTATTCCTCAGTAGTGGCTGTGAAAGTCTTCCTTGGAGCTAATGCTTCGAATCTGCCCTTCTCTTTATGTCACTCCTGGCTCTTGACTTTTGACCACCTGCCTTACACATCTGTTTGGGACTATTAGTATTATCAGTATTACCAGTATCAGCAGTGTCCCGGCTCCTCTGTACCCTCTTCGTCACCCCTGATTGTCCCAGCTGACTCTTGTGATGCTTATGTGACAACTGACCATGGGTACCAGGTTTGGCCCACTGACTTGTGCCATTTAGACCCCTTGTGTATTAATTAGGCTCTCCCAGACTTGAGGACCAAAGCCATGCTCCAGGATAGGGAGGCTACGTGAAGGTCACCGGAAGTAAGGGGACAGCAGATGTTTCAGCAGCTGTGCAGCCAAGACTCCTGGAGATCTGTGACATGGTTCTGGAGTGATCAGTTTGGCATTTCCTTATAATGGAGGCTCTGGCTCCTGCCTGCCGTGACTCTCTTGTGCTTGACAGTTAGCCTGTCAGTCTTGGAGCTGTCACTGCCTCTCCTGCTGCTGCTGTTTTCCCCTGCTCTGACTTCCCTCTGTCTCTTGAATTTGAGCATCCTCCAGGAATTGCTTCCCAAATTCTGGGTCTAGTTGGCATTGCTTGGGTAGCAGCTTTTCTTTTCTTTTTTTTTTTTGTTATATTATTTTACCAATGTCTATATTAAAGACACAGGGTAGCAGCTTTTCTTGACACAAATATAGGAGTGTATATGCCAGGGGTACCCCATGTCTTCTTTGCCCAGAAGGGGACCTGGGGCATGGCAGCAACCTAGGTCTCCACCTAGGACTGTCTGGTCCTGGGGAGGAGTTTTCATTCCTGACCACACCCTTGGTGCCAGAATGTCCAAGTATTCTGATCACAGATCACAAGTTTTGCCTGTGCTAGGATTTCGACAACATTCTCTACCTTGCATCCCCGGTCTTGATTCCATCCTCACTGTGACATCATAGCTTACTGTCATTAACATTTTATTAGGTTGATGCAAAAGTAATTGTGGTTTTGCCATTACAGGTAAGCCTAATACCTTCTCAAGCTATTATTCTTTTACAACAACACAATCATGTTTTAGGATGGACCATGAGGGCTACTGTTTTCTAGGCTTCGTGATTGACCAGCCCTGCCTCAGAAGCTCTCAGCCTGCCAATCCATGACTCAGCTTTGACTCCTCACATGCTCTGACCACTTACTTGCTGGGCTTTCTTTCACCTCGGCAGACTTCATCTTACTCCTAGCACTCAACTTGTTACAGCTGTAGGTTATATTCCTTTTAAAACAAATTTGCAGCCAGGCACGGTGGCTTATGCCTCTAATCCCAGCACTGTGGGAGGCTGAGGTGGGTGGATCACGAGGTCAGGAGTTCAAGACCAGCCTGGCCAATATAGTGAAACCCCATCTCTACTAAAAATACAAAAATTAGCTGGGTGCAGTGGCACATGCCTGTAATCCCAGCTACTCAGGAGGCTGAGGCAGGAGAATTGCTTGAACCTGGGGGGTGGAAGTTGCAGTGAGCTGAGATTGCACCACTGTACTCCAGCGTGGGTGACAGTGAGATTCTGTCTCAAAAAAATTTTTTTTGCATCATGTCACCTTTTTGCATTTTATAAATATTTTACATTGTTTATAGAGATAGAGTCTCACTATGTTGCCCAGGCTGATCTCAAACTTCCGTATGCACATGATCCTCCTGCTTTGGCCTCCCAAAGTGTTAGGATTATATGCGTGAACCAATGCACCCAGCCAGTTTTCATATTTTAATATGGGAAATAGAAAGCCCCAAGCTAGGGGTCCAGCCCAGGGTCTATCTCAGGCACAGACAAAGTAGGCCAACTCCATAGAGCCCAGGTCCCCCATATGATCTTCTGTCCTGTTCCTGGAAAGCCTTCTAGGTTGCAAAGCCAGCCGTGTGGGACAGCCACACCACATGGCACTCTTTTGGAAACTCTACAGAGATGAACAGAAAAGATTCTATTTAGAGGACACCAAGTTCAGCCTCAAAAGTAACTCAGTAGAGCTACTGGATGTTGCTGAGTTTTAAAAGGCCATTAAGGGTGTATGCTAAGGCGATTTTTCACCATCATAGGAGTCTCCAACGTTCTGCTATTGGCCAGGTTCACAAGCAGCATATATTATGAACTGAAGAGGATATGGGCAGTGTTTCCCCGATTTCAGCCTTTCATACCCTCATCTTCATCATTTTGACTTTATATCACCTGGACTATGATTTGTATTTTTTATTATTCTATTATTATCAACTTGTTTAAGACTATTGAAACAACTAAAACATAATATTCACTTTAATCTTATTCTAATAAGTAGTATCTGTGAAATATTTTTGATATATTGCTTATATTTTTCCTAATTAATATTAAATAAATTCAGAGCAATTATAATAAAATATTTGCTGTGTACCATTAAGTCCTCTTGTGTAGCTACATGGGGACATGTACCATACTTGTTAAAACATAGCCATAGAAGACCTTTAAGTGACCGTAATGGAATACTTTTTATGTCAGCAGACTCCATTCTATTCAACCAATTCACTTCCACTTAAGGGAGGACTTCCAGTGAATTCTCCTTGATGCAGCTATTCCTGATGCTTTGTCATTGTGGAAACCAAGGTCACTTTCACCAGGAACTTTAGTTCTTTACATGTGACAGACTTCAAACTCTCTCAGCTCAACAAATATTTGCTTGCTCACTACATGCAAGGTGCCATGTGAGGTGCTATGGATGGGGCACTCACTCATGGCCCTCCCCCTAAGCAGCTCCCTTCCCCTGTGATGTTATAAGGAAGGCATATTTCCAGAGGATGATGGGAAAGGAATGCAAGTTTCAGTTACTATGATATGATGCTGTGCCAGAAACCCCACTGAGGAAGTCTGTGGTTTAGGCTAGAGGTCTAAAGGGAACCTCTCCCTCCCCTAAAACCCAAACCTTCTGACCACTCTTCAACCACATCAAAGGATAGAAAATGAAACAGAGAGCATAGGAGAGAAGAGGAGAGAGAAATATATGGCTATACTTCCTCAGGCCCATTTACCTCTGCAACAAGGTCTAGTCATGTCCTAGAATTTCCAGTTCAGAGCCTCCCACCACCATCCCTGCATGGGGAGCAAGAAGAAGGGATAATGGAGAAGCCTATCTGGAGAAAGAGGCATTGAGGCAGATCCCTAAAGGGGGATAATGTTTCCAAATTTGTAAGCAGATTTAAAGCCCTCTTTAGGGACAGAAATGTTAGTTCTTTCTGTCATTACCTCTCTGGTCACCCTCCATTCATCTGGTATCTAAGTAGAAATTAATTCCATAAATATCAACAACAGAAAATTATTATGGTAGAGATCCCTGGAGCAATCTCCCCTGTGGCCTGGGTAGCTCTATGAAAATGCCACTATGCAATGACACTTGCTGGCTTTGGTCACCAGTCTGTCTTGTAGAGTAGGAAAAGTATGTAGTCTTAGATATGAGCCTGGTTGATGCGGGATTGGAATACTGCAGTTTGATTTTGTGCCAGTGTCATGATAAGCATACTACTCATTCCTAGCTGTATATGTATGTTTTGTAAGCCTATATTTGAAAGTGTCACTCAGCAACAGTCAGGAGCATACTCAGGGGGAGAAGCCCAATGCCCATCTCTTGGGGTCAGCTTAAGCTGACAGAATCTGTTTTGGGTCCCAGCCACTGCTGCTCCACCTGCTGGGACTCCATGAAATGTTAAGATGGCATCAACTGCCCTTTTCTGCCATCAATATGAGCATAACTCTGCCTAAAGTGGTAAGAAATTGTAACCCTGAACTCCTAACTTCATCTGGGGACACTTCCTTTTCCTCTTCACTGGGTCTGGGGAGAACGGGAGGTAGAATGAAAGCTTAATTCATTTTTGCCTGCACTGTGAGTCTGGCTCTTTTTGTAAACTACAGTTAGATGGAAGAAAAAGAGCCCACTTTATTTCTGCCACAGGAATGAGCAAATTAGTTCTTAAGCAGATGAATGCAACATCGGCTCTGTCACCAGCTCACCAGATGTCTAAAGAGAATGGATGACTCTTTAGACAACAACAACAAACATAGCACTTCATACACTTGTGAGAGACTCAACTGGAAGCTGTCTGCAACCTAGCAATTGCAAAAGGCTACTTGAGACATCTGTCACTTGAAAGAGACCATCTAAGGGACACGTTCCACATCATTTTCACTGAATCCTCTAAGTATCGTTTGTACATTAATTTAGGAAACAGCAAGTGAATACTTTTGAGGGCCTTAAAGAGAAGCCTAGCAGGAGTTAAGACTGAATATTATCCTTTTGTAAGTCCTGAGGGTTGATGGAGAAAGGGTCATTCTGCAATTGTCTTTGTATTTCTTTATGTCTATTTTTGAAAGTGTTACTGGTTATACAAGTCATGTTACATTTTCTAAAATTCATTGATAGGAAAAAAAATCTTTGACCAGACTAATGTATGAATTCTCCCAACAAATCTTTATGGAGTTTTTTTGTGAGTGTGTGTGTACCAGGCTCTAGGCTAGGTAGTGAAAAATGGATGAACAAAGTATGTTTTCTTTTGTCTGAAATAGAGTCTGTGCAGCCCAAGAGCTGCATTTGTTTTTGGTATATCTGGCAGTAGCACCAAACTAAATTTAGTGCTCAGAAGCATTAGCTACTACTTCCCAGGCACAACTATTTTATTTTTATTATTAATAAAATAAACTTTTCTTATTTTTCAACTTGATAAAACTATATTGTGAAGAGATATATTCTCATTGTAAAATTTTTATGCAGTACAGAAACGTTTGTCAGGTCTCTGTACTTTATACATCCTCTAATCGTATTCCTTAGCGACACCATTAGCTGTGTGTAATGCGTGAGTCCGGCTGTGAAACACACACATACATTCACCTGTCACACACACTTATGTTTTATGCCATTTTACACACACACACACACACACACACACACACACACACACACACACCAAGAGCAAGGAGATTGGAGTGGACTACCCCAGGTGCAGGCAATAAGGAGGTGCACTGTTAGAAGAGAATTGTAAAAAATAATACAACGTTCTAAAAGTAAATATGCTTTTTATTAACACCATGGACCAGTAATTCTAAACAATGTCAGGAATAAAATACTCCTCCTTATGAGGTGAACTTCTCTCCCCAGTCCTCCTCCCCTGCTGTTAAGCCTCTGAACATACACACATTTATACATAGGCAAACACATTTATATAGGCAAATATATAAAAGTATATGTGAACACCATAGATCTTTTGTAAAGTACAATTGGAATAATATGTATTATTCTTGAAATATTTTTCTATTAATTTATATTGGACTTAGAAGTACTACATCATTTCTTATATATCAAATTCTTTCTTAATGACTATCCATTCTATCATATGAATGCAGCATAAATTTCCTATCCAAATCTCCTATGTGTGTATATATATATTTACTATTACTATGAAAGATAGATGAGTTTTCCTAATGCAGACAGAGAGTCTTTTTCTTTTAATGGGTAAGTTTACCTCATTTATATTTTTTAAATAACAGATATATTTGTTACACCTAATTTTGTCACACTATTTGGTTATATTTATATTTTCCTTTGATATTGTTTCCTCACTTTTTTTGCTATTTGTTCTGTGCTTTCTTTTTCCTTGTCTTCTAATAATAATATTGAAACTTTTATATAGTTAAACTTCTATTTTTTGTTTTATTAATCTTGGACAGTTTTTATACCACATCATAAGAGAAGAGAAAATTTATGTTTCACACTTTCTTCCAGCTCCTTCCCCTCGTCTTACTTTTTACTTTTTTTTTATACTATAGAGATTTATAAGTTATACCAAGCTGAGCTCTGGGAACACTTACTGTTCAAGTACATTAACTACTTGAACTTATTACACACTCAGTGGTCACCAACAGGTTTTCATCCATGGCTTTCCCATTCGTGACATGACTTTAAACACTTTTTACTTATCTTTGGGTTGGGTTGGCTAGATTTTGTCATCACGTGTCTTTTTGTTTTAAAAAGGCCTCATATATGTGCCATATTATTAGAATTTAACATTATTAAAATTATTTTTCTGCTAATTTTAAATGTAAGACATATGTTTCTTGGGCCACATGTTTCCCCCATCAGAATTCTGTAGAAATTGTTTCACCAACTTTTCGCTCTGAATGTTGCCATCGAGAAGACTAAGGTCAGGAATTTACTTTTTGGGGAACGAGCTTTTTTTTTGAATGCCTGTAAGACTCTTTCCTTATTCTTATCTTCAGGGTCCCACTAAGATAGGGTTCTAATTTGAGACTGTATTTTTCTTTTTTTTGAATTTATTTATTATGCTTTAAGTTCTGGGGTACGTGTGCGGCTTGTGCAGGTTTGTTACATAGGTATACACATGCCATGGTGGTGGTTGGCTGCATCCATCACCCCATCATCTACATTAGGTATTTCTCCTTTTCCTTTGAACAAAAATTTTATGTTCTACAAATTTTAATCAGTAGATTTTCATGTTTTTCTGTATTTCGGGTTTTCTTTTTTCTATCTTTGAATATTTGTTTGTTTCTCCACTTTAGGAAGATGATGTACATGAAAAACCTCCTTACACTGACTATAATTTCAGTACATCTGTTCTTCTGGCTACTTCTTTTTTTTGTGGTTTCCAGAATTTGGCTTTATTTTGCAGTACAGAAATCATTTGGAGCCATTCTGAGACAGAAGTAGAGGCTCTGTGAAGTCAATACTGCATTGCAGCTTGGTCCACTGAAGAAGCTACACCTGAGATACTAAAGATGCTCTACACTTTACCACTTTGTGTTCGCTTCCTCTCCCCTTTTCTCTCATCAGCTTTATTAGGTTAAAACACCACATACAGGCTTTCTCCAAACGACTCCCTATGTCTGGAGTTTGGTTACAATTTTATGCCCACGTAAACCAAAGTTGTGGCTATGCTGTTTGGGTGCTGCCTTAACACTTGACATAACACAAAATGTAAAGTCATAGGGAAAACTTCTGGATGCTGTCCCAAACCATGGAATAATCAATTTAGAATCTCCTGAATGTCAAGAGGACAGATGGCACACAACCTGTATGGATCCAGCTCTGGGGTAGCAGAAGCACATTACTGCAAAGGCACACTGATCAAAAGATACAAATACTGTCTCAAGCATCAATATCCCAATATTTGTTTAAAACTGACCCCTCACTAGAGAAAAAAAGCCAGTTTGGTTGAATTGAACAGAATGTGGTTCTGCGAATTCTGAATAGCCACTCCATGAAAACAAGTTAATGCATAATATTAGAAAGATGAAGGGGAAGAGTATTTACTGGCACAGCAGTCTTCATTCTCTCCATTTTGATTACAAAAGCAGGCCTTACAATATTGATTTCATATGGGCATTATTTGCCAAATTTAAAATTTGTCCTAATTACATAATAACATGTACTGCTGTTAGTCTTCCCCATAGATGTCATTTTTCTTGTGCTTCATTTCCTCAAAGTCAAACTATGATCATGTCATCCTCTTACAGATGTTTTTAATGTCATCACACGTTGTCTCAAAATAACTGGTAGCATTGTATGTGCGGGAAATAAAGATCTGGCTTTCTGCTCCCAATTCTTTCATACCAGGAGGTCACTGATGCTAACAAATTTTTGTTCAGTTGCTTCCAAGAGCTCCAAAGCTGGTCTGATTTCCTTCTCGAGCCCCCTGGTTTCCACAGTTGTACTGAGTATGGCAAGGTACTTCTCTTGTGCCACCACATTGTGCACAGAGGACATCATACAGCCATAGATATCTGACTTTCAATTGACTTGGTTCTGTGGAATAATGATCTGGTAGGAGTTGGCATCACTGGTCTTCTGGCTACTTCTAATGCAAGTATCTTCTCTGTAATCTTTTTTATCATTTGCTCTTTTCCATTTCATTTTGTATGAATTTCTTTTTTTTTTAAATTTTTTATTGCACTTTAGGTTTTGGGGTACATATGCAGAACATGCAAGACAGTTGCATAGGTACACACATGGCAGTGTGTTTTGCCTCCTTTCTCCCCTTCACCCACATTTGGCATTTCTCCCCAGGCTATCCCTCCCCAGCTCCCCCACCCCCCGCTGGCCCTCCCCTTTCCCCCCCAATAGACCCCAGTGTTTAGTACTCCCCTCCCTGTGTCCATGTGTTCTCATTTTTCATCACCCTCCTATGAGTGAGAATATGTGGTATTTCATTTTCTGTTCTTGTGTCAGTTTGCTGAGAATGATGTTCTCCAGATTCACCCATGTCCCTACAAATGACACGAACTCATCATTTTTGATTGCTTCATAATATTCCATGGTGTATATGTGCCACATTTTCCCAATCCAGTCTATCATCAATGGCCATTTGGGTTGGTTCCAGGTCTTTGCTATTGTAAGCAGTGCTGCAATGAACATTCGTGTGCATGTGTCCTTATAGTAGAACGATTTATAGTCCTTTGGATATATACCCAGTAATGGGATTGCTGGGTCAAATGGAACTTCTATTTCTAAGGCCTTGAGGAATCGCCACACTGTCTTCCACAATGGTTGAACTAATGTACACTCCCACCGACAGTGTAAAAGTGTTCCTATTTCTCCATATCCTCTCCAGCATCTGTTGTCTCCAGATTTTTTAATGATCGCCATTCTAACTGGCGTGAGATGGTATCTCAATGTGGTTTTGATTTGCATCTCTCTAATGACCAGTGATGATGAGCATTTTTTCATGTTTGTTGGCATCATATATGTCTTCTTTTGTAAAGTGTCTGTTCATATCCTTTGCCCACTTTTGAATGGGCTTGTTTGTTTTTTTCATGTAAATCTGTTTGAGTTCTTTGTAAATTCTGGATATCAGCCCTTTATCAGATGGGTAAACTGAAAAATTTTTTTCCCAATCTGTTGGTTGCCGATTCACTCTAGTGACTGTTTCTTTTGCCATGCAGAAGCTGTGGAGTTTCATTAGGTCCCATTTGTCTATTTTGGCTTTTGTTGCCAATGCTTTTGGTGTTTTGGTCATGAAGTCCTTGCCTACTCCTATGTCCTGAATGGTTTTGCCTAGATTTTCTTCTAGGGTTTTTTATGGTGCCAGGTCTTATGTTTAAGTCTTTAATCCATCTGGAGTTAATTTTAGTGTAAGGTGTCAGGAAGGGGTCCAGTTTCTGCTTTCTGCACATGGCTAGCCAGTTTTCCCAACACCATTTATTAAACAGGGAATCCTTTCCCCATTGCTTGTTTTTGTCAGGTTTATCAAAGATTGTATGGTTGTAGATATGTTGTGTTGCCTCCGATGCCTCTGTTTTGTTCCATTGGTCTATATCTCTGTTTTGGTACCAGTACCATGCTGTTTTGATTACTGTAGCCTTGTAGTATAGTTTGAAATCCAGTAGTGTGATGCCCCCCGCTGTGTTCTTTCTGCTTAGAATTGACTTGGCTATGTGGTCTCTCTTTTGGTTCCATATGAAGTTTAAGGTGGTTTTTTTTTTCCAGTTCTGTGAAGAAGGTCATTGGTAGCTTGATGGGGATAGTGTTGAATCTGTAAATTACTTTGGGCAGTATAGCCATTTTCACGATATTGATTCTTCCTAACCATGAACATGGAATGTTTCTCCATCTGTTTGTGTCCTCTCTTATTTTGCAGAGCAGTGGTTTGTAGTTCTCCTTGAAGAGGTCCTTTATGTTCCTTGTTAGTTGTATTCCTAGGTATTTTATTCTTTTTGTAGCAATTGTGAATGGCAGTTTGTTCTTGATTTGGCTCTCTTTAAGTCTGTTATTGGTGTATAGGAATGCTTGTGATTTTTGCACATTGATTTTATATCTTGAGACTTTGCTGAAGTTGCTTATCAGTTTCAGGAGTTTTTGGGCTGAGGTGATGGGGTCTTCTAGGTATACTATCATGTCATCTGCAAATAGAGACAATTTGGCTTCCTCCTTTCCTATTTGAATGCCCTTTATTTCTTTTTCTTGCCTGATTGCTCTGGCTAGAACTTCTAGTACTATATCGAATAGGAGTGGTGAAAGAGGGTATCCTTGTCTAGTGCGGGATTTCAAAGGGAATGCGTCCAGGTTTTGCCCATTCAGTATGATATTGGCTGTTGGTTTGTCGTAAATTGCTTTTATTACTTTGAGATATGTTCAATCGATACCGAGTTTATTGAGGGTTTTTAGCATAAAGGGCTGTTGCATTTTGTCGAATGCCTTCTCTGCATCAATTGAGATAATCATGTGGTTTTTGTTTTTGGTTCTGTTTATGTGGTGAATTACATTTATAGACTTGCGTATGTTGAATCAGCCTTGCATCCCCTGGATGAATCCTACTTGATCATGGTGGATTAAGTTTTTTGATTTGCTGTTGCAATCGGCTTGCCAGTATTTTATTGACGATTTTTGCATCTATGTTCATCATGGATATTGGCCTGAAGTTTTCTTTTCTTGTTGGGTCTCTGCCGGGTTTTGGTATCAGGATGATGTTGGTCTCATAAAATGATTTGGGAAAGATTCCCTCATTTTGGATTATTTGGAATAGTTTCAGAAGGAATGGTACCAGCTCCTCCTTGTGTGTCTGGTAGAATTCGGCTGTGAACCCGTCTGGACCTGGGCTTTTTTTGAGTGGTAGGCTCTTAATTGCTGCCTCGACTTCTGACCTTGTTATTGGTCTATTCATAGTTTCAGCTTCCTCCTGGTTTAGGCTTGGGAGGACACAGGAGTCCAGGAATTTATTCATTTCTTCCAGGTTTACTAGTTTATGTGCATAGAGTTGTTTGTAACATTCTCTGAGGATGGTTAGAATTTCTGTGGAATCTGTGGTGATTTCCCCTTTATCATTTTTTATTGCATCTATTTGGTTGTTCTCTCTTTTCTTTTTTAATCAATCTGGTTAGTGGTTTGTCTATTTTGTTGATATTTTCAAAACCAGCTCTTGGATTTATTGATTTTTTGAAGGGTTTTTCGTGTCTCTATCTCCTTCAGTTCAGCTCTGATCTTAGTTATTTCTTGTCTTCTGCTAGGTTTTGAGTTTTTTTGATCTTGCTCCTTTAGCTCTTTCAATTTTGACAATAGGGTGTCAATTTTGGATCTCTCCATTCTCCTCATATGGGCACTTATTGCTATATACTTTCCTCTAGAGACTGCTTTAAATGTGTCCCAGAGGTTCTGGCATGTTGTGTCTTCGTTCTCATTGGTTTCGAAGAATTTCTTTATTTCTGCCTTCATTTCATTGTTTATCCAGTCAACATTCAAGAGCCAGTTGTTCAGTTTCCATGAAGCTGTGTGGTTCTGGGTTGGTTTCTGAATTCTGAGTTCTAACTTGATTGCACTATGGTCTGAGACTGTTTGCTATGATTTCCGTTGTTTTGCATTTGCTGAGGAGTGCTTTACTTCCAATTATGTGGTTAATTTTAGAGTAGGTGTGATGTGGTGCTGAGAAGAATGTATATTTCGTGGATTTGGGGTGGAGAGTTCTGTAGATGTCTATGAGGTTTGCTTGTTCCAGGTCTGAGTTCCAGCCCTGGATATCCTTGTTAGTTTTTTGTCTGGTTGATCTGTCTAATATTGACAGTGGAGTGTTAAAGTCTCCCACTATTATTGTGTGGGAGTCTAAGTCTCTTTGTAAGTCATTAAGAACTTGCCTTATGTATCTGGGTGCTCCTGTATTGGGTCCGTATATGTTTAGAATCGTTAGCTCTTCTTGTTGTATGGATCCTTTTACCATTATGTAATGGCCTTCTTTGTCTCTTTTGATCTTTGTTGCTTTAAAGTCTATTTTATCAGAGATGAGAATTGCAACTGCTGCTTTTTTTTGCTCTCCATTTGCTTGGTAAATCTTCCTCCATCCCTTTATTTTGAGCTTTTGTCTATCCTTGCATGTGAGATGGGTTTCCTGGATACAGCACACTGCTGGGTTTTGGCTTTTTATCCAATTTGCCAGTCTGTGTCTTTTGATTGGTGCATTTAGCCCATTTACATTTAGGGTTAATATTGTTATGTGTGAATTTGATACTGCCATTTTGATGCTAGCTGGCTGTTTTGCTTGTTAGTTGATGTAGATTCTTCATTATGTTGATGCTCTTTAGCATTTAGTGTGATTTTGGAATGGCTGGTACTGGTTGTTCCTTTCTATGTGTAGTGCCTCTTTCAGGAGCTCTTGTAAAGCAGGCCTGGTGGTGACAAAATTTCTGAGTACTTGCTTGTTTGCAAAGGATTTTATTTTTCCTTCACTTATGAAGCTCAGTTTGGCTGGATATGAAATTCTGGGTTGAAAGTTCTTTTCTTTAAGAATGTTGAATATTGGCCCCCACTCTCTTCTGGCTTGTAGAGTTTCTGCCAGGAGATCTGCTGTGAGTCTGATGGGCTTCCCTTTGTGGGTGACCTGACCTTTCTCTCTGGCTGCCCTTAGTATTTTCTCCTTCATTTCAAGCCTGGTGAATCTGATGATTATGTGCCTTGGGGTTGCTCTTCTTGTGGAATATCTTTGTGGTGTTCTCTGTATTTCCTGCATTTGAGTGTTTGCCTGCCTTGCTAGGTGGGGGAAATTTTCCTGGGTAATATCTGGAAGAGTATTTTCCAGCTTGGATTCATTCTCTTCGTCACATTCTGGTACACCTATCAAACGTAGGTTAGGTCTCTTCACATAGTCCCACATTTCTTGGAGACTTTGTTCATTCCTTTTTGTGCTTTTTTCTCTAATCTTGGTTTCTTGTTTTATTTCACTGAGTTGATCTTTGACTTCTGATATTCTTCCTTCTGCTTGGTCAATTTGGCTGTTGAAACTTGTGCATGCTTCGCGAAGTTCTCATATTTTGTTTTGCAGCTCCTTCAATTCATTCATATTCCTCTCTAAGTTATCCATTCTTGTTATCATTTTTTGGAATCTTTGTTTACATCTTTTTTCAAGGTTCTTAGTTTCTTTGCATTGATTTAAAACATGGTCTTTTAGCTCACAGAAGTTTCTCATTATCCACCTTCTGAAGTCTAATTCCGTCATTTTGTCATAGTCATTCTCCGTCCAGCTTTGTTCCCTTGCTGGTGAGGAGTTTTGGTCCTTTGTAGGAGGTGAGGCGTTCTGGTTTCAGGTGTTTTCCTCTTTTTTGTGCTGGTTTCTCCCCATCTTTGTGGATTTATCCACCTGTCGTCTGAGTAGTTGCTGACTTTTCGATTGGGTCTCTGAGTGGACGCCCAGATCATTGATGATGAAGTATTTGTGTTACTTGGTTTTCCTTCTACCAGTCTAGCCCCTGCACTGTACGACTGCTGAGGTCCACTCCAGGTCCTGCTAGTCTGGGGTGCACGTATAGCGGCTGCGGAACAGCGAGGGATGCTACCAGTTTCTTTTTCTGCTATCTTTGTCCCAGAATGATGCCTGCCAAATGTCAGTCTTCTGGATATAGAGGGGTCAGGGAGCTGCTTGAGGAGACAGTCTGTAGTTTATAGGAGCTCAAGTGCTGAGCTGTGGGCTCTGTTGTTCATTCAGGGCTGTTAGGCTGCTACGTTTAATTCTGCTGCAGCAGAACTCATTAAAAAAACCCTTTTTTTCTCAGGTGCTCTGTCTCGGGGCAGTTGGGGCTTTCTTTATGAGTGTCTATTGCTCTGTCCTGCCAACTAGGAGGCAGTCTAGTCACTATTTGCCTGCCGAGGCTCCGCCCTGCTGGTGTGAGGTCTGCCCTGTTGCTGCATGCTCTGCCCTGCTGCTGCGGTCTCCACCCTGCTGCCGTGGGCTACGCCCTGCTGCGGAGTCTCTCTGCTGTGGTGGGTTGCCTCGGCAACGGTATGCTGCGTCAGCAATGGGAGTTTACCTCAGTAGGGGCGGATTGCCTCGGTAATAGCGGACGACCCTCCCCCACCGAGCTGCACTGTCCTGGGTTCAGCTGTGCCCACAGTGAAACTCTCCACCCGGAGCATTTGGAATCGCCATTTTGTTTGTCCCACTGTGCTGGCCCAAACGCTGTTTTCCTGGAATCTCCTGACCTGGCTTACTGTCCAGGTCCCGTTCAATCAGATGGATATGCCAATCTGCCCTCTCAAGTCTCAGATTGCTGGTTCAACAGGGCACCCGGACCCATGCACTTTGTGTGGAGTGCTGTGGAGCGCCGCTGCTGCACTGCGCTGGTTCCCCACGTCTCTTTTATACCTGGGAATTTCCCCATTCTGTGGGCAACAAAGATCCGTCTGGAAATGCGGCCCTGACTCACCCTCCACGCGTTCACCGAGAGCTTCAATCCTGGGTTGTTCTCACCTCGCCATCTTGAGTCCATCCCCCCACTGAATTTCTTGAGTTATATCTCCATATTCCTGTTTTCAGCATTATATATTCTTCTTGCTACCTCTAGTGTGATTGATTTTTATTCCTATGTTTATATTCTTTTAAATTTCTTCTAATACTTCTTTAGTTCATTTTAAAATTTGCTTTTATTATTTTATTCTCTAATCTTTGATTCCATGCTTTTTTTTCCTTTACTTTCCCTAAAGAACCTAAGTTCTGTTTCCTTATAAATAGAGTAAAAGAATATAAAATTTCCTTACCTTTTCTTAAATGATTCTTTTTTTGGAATAATTTGTTTAATCTGCTTATTTTTTGGTAGGTTTGTTTCTTACTTCTTAGGTACTCTCTTTACGTTTTGCATCCTTTGTGCTAATATGTGAAGAGGAGCAGTCTTTACAGGAGGATGTGATCAGGGAAAGCCATGATGTTAATCTGGGAAATGTCTTATCATTTCTCTTTCTCTACCCTGAGGTCACATACGTCCCTAGTTTTCTGATCTTCCCAGTTGGGGAGAGCAGATTATCCAGATAGGAGGTCATTGCTGCTCTCAGTGCCACCTCCAACATACAACTCATTGCTTAAACCTGCTTTTTCTTCTTCTTCTTTTTTTTATTATACTTTAAGTTCTGGGGTACATGTGCAGAGCATGCAGGATTGTTACATAGGTATACACATGCCATGGTGGTTTGCTGCATCCATCCACCAGTCATCTACATTAGGTATTTCTCCTAATGTTATCCCTCCCCAATCCCCCCATCCTCTGCTATCCCTCCCTTGCCACTGCCCCCCAAAATAAGCCCTGCTGTGTGATGTTCCCCTCACTGTGTCCATGTATTCTCATTGTTCAACACCCACTTATGAACGAGAACATGTGGTGTTTGGTTTTCTGTTCTTGTGTCAGTTTGCTGAGAATGATGGTTTCCAGCTTCATCCATGTCCCTGCAAAGGACATGAACTCATTCTCTTTTTATGGCTGCATGATATTCCATGGTATATATGTGCCACATTTTCTTTATCCAGTCTATCATTGATGGGCGTTTAGGTTGGTTCTAAGTCTTTGCTATTGTAAACAGTGCTGCAGTGAATATATGTGTTCATGTGCCTTTATAACAGAATGATTTGTAATCCTTTGGGTATATATCCAGTAATGGGATTGCTGAGTCAAATGGTATTTCTAGTTCTAGATCCTTGAGGAATCCACACTGTCTTCCACAATCGTTGGACTAATTTACACTCCTACCAACAGTGTAAAAGTGTTACTGTTTCTCCACATCATCTCCAGCATCTGTGTCTCCTGATTTTTTTAATGATTGTCATTCTAACGGCTGTGACATGGTATCTCAATGTGGTTTTGATTTTCATTTCTCTAATAACCAGTGATGATGGGCTTTTTAAAATGTTTTTTGGCTGCATAAATGTCTTCTTTTGAAAAGTGTCTGCTCATATCCTTCACCCACTTTTTGATAGAGTTGTTTTTCTTGTAAACTTTTTAAAGTTCTTTATAGATTCTGGATATTAGCCGTTTGTCATATGGGTAGATTGCAAAAATTTTTTCCCATTCTGTTGGTTGCTGGTTCACTCTAATGATTGTTTCTTTTGTGGTGCAGAAGCTCTTAAGTTTAATTAGATCCCATTTGTCTATTTTGGCTTTTGTTACCATTGCTTTTTGTTTTAGTCATGAAGTCCTTGCCTACGCCTATGTCCTGAATGGTTTTGCCTAGGTTTTCTTCCAGGGTTTTTATGTTTAAGTTTTTAATCCATCTGGAGTTAGTTTTTGTATCAGGTGTAAGGAAGGGGTCCAGTTTCAGCTTTCTGTGTATGGCTAGTCAGTTTTCCCAACACCATTTATTAAACAGGGAATCCTTTCCCCATTGTTTGTTTTGGTCAGGTTTGTGAAAGATCAGATGGTTGTAGATGTGTGGTGTTACTTCTGAGACCTCCGTTCTATTCTATTAGTCTATATCTTGTTTTGGTACCAGTACCATGCTGTTTTGATTACTGTAGCCTTGTAGTATAGTTTGAAGTCAGGTAGTATGATGCCTCCAGCTTTGTTTGTTTGGTTTTTGCTTAGAATTGTCTTGGCTATGCAGGCTCTTTTTTGGTTCCACATAAAGTTTAAGGTGTTTTTTTCCAGTTCTGTGAAGAAGGTCAGTGGTAGCTTGATGGGGATAGCATTGAATCTATAAATTACTTTGGGCAGTATGGACATTTTCACAATATTTATTCTTCCTAACCATGAGCATGGAATGTTTTTCCATCTGTTTGTGTGCTCTCTTATTTCCTGGAGCAATGGTTTGTAGTTCTCCTTGAAAAGGTCCTTCACATCTCTTGTTAGTTGTATTCCTAGATATTTCTCTTTGTAGCAATTGCGAACGGGAGTTTACTCTTGATTTGGCTTTCTGTTTGTCTGTTATTGGTGTATAGGAATGCTTGTGGTTTTTGCATATTGGTTTTGTATTGTGAGACTTTGCTAAAGTTGCTTATCTGCTTAAGGAGATTTTGGGTTGAGACAATGCGGTCTTAATATATAATCACGTCATCTGCAAATAGAGACAATTTGACTTCCTCTTTTCCTAATTGAATTTGGTTTATTTCCTTTACTTGCCTGATTGCTCTAGCCAGAACTTCCAGTACTATATTGAATAGGACTGGTGAGAGAGGGCACCCTTGTCTTGTGCCAGTTTTCGAAGGGGATGCTTCCAGTTTTTGCCCATCAGTATGATACTGGCTGTGGCTTTGTCATAAATAGCTTTTATTATTTTGAGATACATTCCATCAATACCTAGTTTATAGAGAGTTTTTAGCATAAAGTGCTGTTGAATTTTGTTGAAGACCCTCTCTGCATCTATTGAGATAATCATGTAGTTTTTGTCTTTGGTTCTGTTTGTGTGATGGATTATGTTTATAGATTTGCATATGTTAAACCAGCCTTACATCCCAGGGACCAGGCTGACTTGATTGTGATGGATAAGCTTTTTGGTGTGCTGTTGGATTCAGTTTGCCAGTATTTTATTGAAGATTTTCACATCAATGCTCATCATGGATATTGGCCTGAAATTTTCTTTTTTAGTTGTGTCTCTACCATGTTTTGGTATCAGGATGATGTTGATCTCATAAAATGAGTTAGGGAGGATTCATCTTTTTGTATGGTTTGGAATAGTTTCAGAAGGAATGGTACCAGCTCCTCTTTTTACCTCTGGTAGAATTTGACTGTGAGCCCATCTGGTGCAGAACTTGTTTGGTTGGTAGGCTATTAATTGCTGCCTCAACCTCAGACCTTGCTATTGGTCTATTCAGAGACTCAACTTCTTCCTGGTTTAGTCTTGGGAGGGTGTAAGTGTTCAGGAATTTATCAATTTCTTCTAGATTTACTGGTTTATGTTCATAGAGGTGTTTGAAATCTCTGATGGTAGTTTGTATTTCTGTGGAATCAATGGATATCCCCTTTATCCCTTTTTATTGAGACTATTAGATTCTTCTCTCTTTTATTAGTCTGGCTAGCAGTGTATCTATTTTGTTGATCTTTTAAAAAAGACAGCTCGTGGATTTATTGATTTTTTTGAAGGTTTTTTTTTTTTTGTGTCTGTGTCTCTATCTCCTTCAGTTCTGCTCCAATCTTAGTTATTTCTTGTCTTCTGGTAGCTTTTGAATTTGTTTGATCTTGCTCCTCTAGTTCTTGTAATTGTGATATTAGGATGCTGATTTTAGATCTTTCCTTGCTTCTCATGTGTCTGGAAAAGTCCCTAATGGCTTCCCTTGGCTAGGAGAGGGGAGTTCTCTGGCCCCTTGCACTTCCTGGGTGATGCAATGCCCTGTCCTGCTCTGGTTTGCCCTCCTGGGGCTGCACCCACTGTCTAATCTAATCTAATCATCATTGAGATGAACCTGGTGCCTTGGTTAGAAATGCAGAGATCACTTGCCTTCTGCGTCGTTCTTGCCAGGAACTGTGCTCTGGAGCTGTTCCTATTCAGCCATCTTGGCAGAAGTCTGCTTAAACCTTCTTTATAATTAAAATGCAAAAGTACCAAATGATATAGGTTGAAAAACAAGTCTACCCCTACACTTAACCCCTTCCCCTGAGGTAACCACTCTTGCTTTTTGTGTGTATTTTTTTTTTTTTTTTGAGATGGAGTTTCGCTCTTGTTACCCAGGCTGGAGTGCAATGGCGCAATCTTGGCTCACCGCAACCTCCGCCTCCTGGGTTCAGGCAATTCTTCTGCCTCAGCCTCGTGAGTAGCTGGGATTACAGGCACGCGCCACCATGCCCAGCTAATTTTTTGTATTTTTAGTAGAGACAGGGTTTCACCATGTTTACCAGGATGGTCTCGATCTCTTGACCTCATGATCCACCTGCCTCGGCCTCCCAAAGTGCTGGGATTACAGGCTTGAGCCACCGCGCCCGGTCATGTGTATTTGTTTTGTGTATATCCTTCTGGACAAAGATTCTATGCATGTACAACTCTATTGTTCAAATAGTAGCACTGTATATGTATGGTTGAGTTTTCTCACTTAACAATATATGCTAGCAATTGTTCCATATTATCATATGTGGTATCTATCCAGTCTCGTTAATGCCGTATGGTGTTCTTTTGGACTCACAGTCAGGGCTTACTGTGCAAGTTCAGGCATTTTTGGCCAGCATAGGGTTTACAAATGATGAGGAGGAAATGTCTTCATTTGTTTTAACTTCTTCCATGCATACTTCCACCTCATGAGTGGCTGGCATTGCCAGGACCCCCTGGAGGCCTAGTAATGGCCAAGGGACAGAGTCAGCAGTCCTCTTGTTTGCAGAAGATAAAAGGACAATCAGTAATCCCTGCTCATAACTATGCTTGGCCAAGCCTAAAATACTAAACTAGAGGAAACTTGACTGCAGTAGCTTGATGAAACAGGTATTAAATGGGAAAGAAGATTATATAAGTAAATATGGTGCTCTAAGATCTTTGTTTTCTCTCTAGTTCCCCTTCCTACAAGAAGGGATGAAAACATCTTGATACCAAAATGTGTTTTGTTTTAGCATGTCAGAAACTTGGCTTATACAGCTGGCTTCACTCTGTACCTAAAATGCTTTTCAAGAAAACAATATAGTTATATCTGAGATTGGGACACAAATTCAAGTTAACTATATCAGATCAATTAAACAGATTTACGAAGAGCTGAGATAAGCTATCTGAAGTTTTAACCTCTACAATATTTTATTTTATTTTTGAGATGGACTCCCACTCTGTTACTCAGGTTGGAGTACAGTGGCATGATCTCAGCTCCCTGTAACTTTCAACTCCTGTGTTCAAGTGATTTTATTGCCTCAGCCTCCTGAATAGCTGGGATTGCAGGTGTGTATCACCACGCCTAGCTTTTTATTTTATTTTTAATAGAGACAGGGTTTTACCATGTTGGCCAGGCTGGTCTTGAACTCCTGACCTTAGATGATCTGCCCACCTCTGCCATCCACAGTGCTGGGATTACAGGCATGAGCCACCACACCCAGCGGGAGAGATTTTTAAAACAAATCTTGGGTCTGATTTCCCAACTTACATCCATTCATGAGGATAGATAGACATTTCTCCAGGGGCTATTTAGATTGCCTTTCCTGGTTAGGAAGAACTCTTTCCTGTGGTGCTTTCGGCTGCAGTAGAATTCAGTGTATTGTCTCCACACAAACCTTTCCACATAGCCGTTAGTAACTGTTGTTGATCTGTTGGTTGTGGTGAGAATGGAAATGTGGTTGAACACTCTTATTTAAAAGGTTCTTTTGTCTGGGCAGGGTGGCTCAGGCCTGTAAACCCAGCACTTTGGGAAGCTGAGGCTGGTGGGTCACTTGAGATCAGAAATTTGAGACCACCCTGGCCAACCTGGTATGTCCCTACTAAAATACAAAAATTTGCTGGGCA
Organism: Callithrix jacchus; assembly: GCF_049354715.1. Taxonomy (NCBI): domain Eukaryota; kingdom Metazoa; phylum Chordata; class Mammalia; order Primates; family Cebidae; genus Callithrix; species Callithrix jacchus. Next base: position 143,129,576 of record NC_133503.1, on the reverse strand, counting down.
TGGTGGCAGGTGCCTATAATCCCAGCTTGGGAGGCTGAGGCAGGAGAATTGCTTGAACTCAGGAGGCAGAGGTTGCAGTGAGCCGAGATCACGCCACTGCACTCCAGCCTGGGTGGCAGAGCGAGACTCTATCTCAAAAAATAAAAATAAAAATAAAAAATAAATAAAATAAGATAGTATCTTTTATTAGATGTATATTATGTGCTTATTATATTCCTGGCATTGTGCTAAGCATTTTATATGCATTATCTCATTTAACTTTTACAAACAACATGATTAAATAGAGTCAGACACCTGGGATTAAGTTTTGACTGTACCCGCCCTAATTCTTGGCAGGACTGTTCAACTTCTCTGACTTTGTTTTCTCCTGTATAAGGTGGGGCTGGTGATAGCAGTCACCTGGACAGTTGGGAATTCTATGAGGTAATGCATGAAAAGCTCCCAGCAGAGTGCCTGGCACCTAGTCAGAACTCATAAAATGTTTTTATATATTTGTATTATTACTTTTATTACTCCCATTTTATAAATGAAAAAACTGGGGCCCATGAAAATGGTGTGTCCTTTGTCATGTCATGCAGTCAATAAAATGGAGCTAGGACCCAGACGCTGGGCTGGTTCATGGTAGATACTGACCTGTTACAGATGATACTTCCTGGCCTCTTCCACATATCCAACATCACCTCTCTGGGGCTCAAAACTTTTTGGATGCCTTAACAAGAAAATACATTTGAATCTCCTCATACAATAGATGCATTCTCAAAGACTGTATTCATGTTGATTCCTGTTTTCCCTTGGCTTTCATTATATGAATACTTTTATGATTGTGCCTTTCTTTCTTGCTCAGTATTTTCATTCAAAGATTCATGAACACATTTGAATCCTCCTTTACTCTCTGGAATCTTAATTATTCTTTCAGAGTATTTATGAATTTACTGCAGAATTGTGCCTTAGCTAGAGTTACTCATAGGAGGAGCTCAGGAGCCGTTTATCAAATGTGACTAAGAGCCTCACTAACATGTGTCCCTCCACCAATGAGTTATTACATCTAAAATGTTTTGCTTAGAGCGAAAGATTGTTTTATGTAAAACCAAGCAGGTATTTACATGAGAGAGTTGCTTTTGTTTTGATTTTTTTGAAGTATGCAACTAATTATATCTGGAGACAAGAAGACAGCTTTTGTTATTTCAGTATCCTTTTTAGAAGATAACTCTCAAACTAAATGAAAGTATAGCAGATTCTCATTATTCATGGGAGTTATGTCCTATAAAGTCACTATATACACTGAATTAGTGAGTACTAAACAAGGGGAAATGCAGGGCCAAATTCCTGAGAGTGTCTGGTCATAACATTTTTGTCGATCAGTCAGTACATAACTTTGTTTTAGGTGTGTGTCTGTTTAAAGATATCTTATTTAATATATAGTTGACTCATTAACATTGAACTCATGGCCAGTGGCACTGACTCATGCCTGAAGGAAGCTTATCAAACACTGTATTTTCTCCTTAAGGTACATCACAGGCTTGCTGCACCCAGGAACAACAGCACTACATTTGAGGACCCTTTTAAACAGAGTAATCACCAATACAAAGCACAAAAATGCAAAAAAAAAAAATGTGTGGAGACTTAACACTGTGAACTTTTGTTCCAAGAACCACTGTAGGAACTTACCAAGAAAACCAAAATAATTCACAGATCCTTTGAAAGAAGTGACAAACTCCATGAGACAGGTAAAGAACTGTGAGTTCCCAGAGTGGGAGGGGGGATAGCACACACACACCGTGGAATACTATGCAGCCATAAAACAGAATGAAATAATGGCTTTTGCAGCATCTTGAATGGAGTTGGAGGCCATTATTCTGAAGTAACTCAGAAATAGAAAACCAAATATTTTATGTTCTCACTTATAAGTGGGAGCTAAGGTATAAGGATGCAAAGGCATCAGAATTATATGATGAACTTTGGGGACTTTGGGGAAGGGTCAGGGTTGAGGGATGAAAGACTACATATTGGGTACAATGTACACTGCTCGGTTAATGGCTACACTAAAATCTGAGAAATCACCACTAAAGAACTTATTCATGTAACCAAAAACAACCTGTTCCTCCAAAAACAATTAAAACAAAATTTAAAAATTATAAAAAATGCGAAAAATGTGGTACCAACCATACTACAAAAAGAACACTGGTCTACAGTGTGAAAAGAAAAGAAAATCTTGAGTCCCCAAACTCATTTTGCCAAAGAGAAAAGTTAGACTTGGAGACTGAGTCGCGCAAAAAGACTGCCTTTTGTTGTTTCTGAACAGACAGCTGTACGACAGAAGGCCACAGATTTCCCTGGATAGCCTCCCTTACTCTGACAATGTAAATTGACAGCTCATCTTCATAGGTACAGGACACAGACAAGACTAGAAATTGTTTCTCTGCCTACGCAGGAGACAAATGCATATGTGACTTCTTCCACTACTCTGTTTATTTTATGTTAAATGCACATTCACGAGAATGTGAACACTCATCTCACTACATGTTCTTCCTCTTTTATTTTTCTTTTCTCTTTCCTCTCCTGCCCATTTTTCCCCTTTACATATGAAGCCCTCAAACCCCTCTTTGGAAAAAGTGGGCACCACAGATCCTAATGTGACTTGTATCTCTTTTTCCTGGGTGCATCCTCAACCTTGGCAAATGAACCCTTAAATTGATTGAGACCTATCTCAGACAGTTTTTTTGGTTTACAACAGTAGGAGAGTTGAGACAGGAAGGCCTTGTGGACCTCAGCTGGGGAGCTGTGCACTGAATAGCTCAAATTTTTCACTGTTCTGAAGATGCCCACAAATGACTATGAAAGCTCCCGATCTTGATTCTGAGGTCACAAGCAGATTTTAGCAAGTAGGCACATTTGCAAATCTGGAATCCATAAATGATGAGGATCAACTGGGTAAAGCTTTTTGCCCGGCTTTAAGTTTTAACTTGTGGACTTTGGTAGATTGTTTTCAACAATGGCCTTCATAATTGGTCTCCCAGTGTCAGGCTCTCCACCCTGCAACTCTTGGCTCCCTCCCACTTTGATTCCAGGCTTGGATAATAAACCCGGTACAAGCAGAAGCTTGGAAAGCACATGTGCATTTTCTCTTTCTCTCTTGGACCTCAGCCATCACCATAAGAACCTGCTGGGCTCACCTGAAACAAGGGTAAGGGAGACAAATGGAGAGCAGAGTTGTCCCATACGAGTCCGTTCTAGACCAGATAACCCTGAACAGCCCACTGGCTGTCCACAGAAGAGTGAGAGAGCCCAGCTGAGATCACCCAAGCCCTGTTCTGGATCCAGAGACCATGAGAAATAATCAGTTATTTTTGATTTAAGCCTCTATGTCTTGGATGGTTTGTTGTACATCAGTAATGAACTGATCTGAGACTTGAGCATCTCTAATTTCAATTTAGGGAAGTTAGCACTCAAGATCTTCTGGAAGAGCACCAGGCAGCTATCGATGCTACAGCTACAAATCAATGCATCTGTCTTTTCATCACATGGAAGGTGGAAAAGGAGCTCAATCATTTCAACATAGACCAGAGCTGGGGTAGAACTGAGAGTATGGGTTTTCATATCTAGTTTCCTAGGCCTTGATGAGTAGGTATTCATTCCTTTTTATTTTCTTTTTTGAGATGTAGTATTGTTCTTTCACCCAGGCTGAAGCGCAGTGGCATAATCTTGGCTCACTGCAACCCTCGGCTCACTGCAATCTCTGCCTCGCATGTTCAAGCAATTCTACTACCTCAGCCTCCTGAGTAGCTGGGACGACAGGCGTGTGCCACCACATCCAGCTAATTTTTGTAGTTTTAGTAGAGATGGGGTTTTACCATATCGGTCAGTCTGGTCTCCAACTCCTGACCTCAGGTGATTGACCCGCCTTGGCCTCCCAAAGTGCTGGGATTACAGGTGTGAACCACTGCACCTTGCTGGTGTTCATTCTTTTAGTTGAGCTTTAGTCTGATTTAAACACAGCATGTTATTTAAAGAAATTCCACTGATAATGGTAGTTATTTTATTTATTTTGCACTGAAAGAAAAAAATCAGGCAGGAAAAAGGAGGGGTAGAGGTGGAAAGAAGGGAGGGAAATAATTTCTCATGTTCCAGCCTCAGAACATGAAGGGAAATTCACAAGGGGTACAATACATCAATAACTACAGCATATTTCTCTAGAAAAGCTGCTGGCCCCAAGGCATAATAAAAGTTACACTTAAGAAGCCCATAAACCTTTTAAAAGTCACATTTTGAATCAAAATAATTTTCTTATAAAATATTAATTCTCAAAATGAGCTGTAAAATATGAACACAGAATGGCTTGGGCTATTTTTATTTCTGGCAATAAAGCTAAAATTTCTTAGAGAAAATGACAGCTACTAGAATGTAATTCTCAGAGTCAATGAGTGAAAATGTGAGTCTGAAATTCACTCAGATTCAATTCAACCTTGGAGTGCACAGTTAGCAGCAGCAGGCTCTGTGCTAGGCACTGTAGGTCTCACCCATCCAGGCTGTTAGAGAAACCTCAAAATACAGCTGGAACTCAAAATGCAATTTCAAGGAAACTCATCAATCTTTGGTTACTCTGAACTTATTTTCTGGACACTGAATTTTAAACATGAAAAGGTGGATATGAACTAAAGACACAAACTAGAGGTCATTATTTAAAAACAGAAAAAACCCAAACTCACTTATTAAAGAACAGCTCTCAGTGGAATTGAAAATTCTTTAATTAACTGAAAATTACCTTAGGAAAATTTATGCAAATATGATACGTTTCAGTTAATGCCACAAGAATCAGGTCCCTGGCTTACGAATTTTACTATTGAGGTTTTGGGTACAACAAATATTTGTATGACAATGCATTCCTGTAACGGTATGGGTCCCTGAAGTCAGACTCTCTAGGCTCAAATCCTAACTTTACCATTTACAAAAATCTAGATTTTAGGTACATTTCTTAACTGCTCTGGGCCTCAATTTTTTAATCTGTTAAATGGAGATATTGCTATCACCTGCTTCATATCTTTGCAATGTGCATTAAATGAGTTGATATATGTAAGTGTTCATTCTCTGTCAACTATGAATAAGTATATATTCGCCACAACCAAGAACAAGGCCTTTCTTTGACACTTCCCAAATCCATTCTCTGACTCATCCCTAGTGTGTTGGTTCCAGTTTCATCCATGTTAATGTCTTCCTCTTCTTTCCCCCAGAGTAAATGAATTTCAGGCATTGCTGTGAGAATCCCACTGGGTACACACCCTTCCTATAACATGTGAAATTGAACACTAGTCCTTCCAGATTTGGCTGACTACACCAAATCAGCTTCTTGGAGTGGGAGACTACAGAAAATGGGGACCAATGATCTTAAGACTTTTCAGAGAACCTGTTTCCAGGCTGCTGCTGAACCCATAATGCCTCTCTCCTGTCCTCCCAAACCCTTCCTATCTCTTCCTGCCTCAACTGCCCTGCTTATCTGACAACGTAGAAACCCCCTGGGGTTGCTGGATCTGTGAAATCCCTGCCCAGGGATGGGCCCTATTCATGACAGTCTCTAAGAATATTTAGAGTATTTGTTTACATCTTTGTTGGATTTCCACGTGCTGTATTTGAAAGTAACTGAACTTTAATTCTTTACAAATTCATTAATTCATATTTTTTTTTACATTGAAATAATCTACTTACTTATGGCCCCAAATTTCCAGGGATTTTCTGCCCAGCCCTAGGAAATCTTGTGCATCTGGTGGACTCTGAGGCCAAAATGTACCTGAGTAAACTGAATGTATATCCTTGTTCTCCTTCTAACACTTTTTCAATTCTATTTAAGTGCAATTTCAGTCCAGAGCCTCTGGCAACTCCCTATGGCAGTCGCTGGGCCAACCTCCTAATTGACTGTCGATAGATCAGTTCTCATCTTGCCTTATTTAACTCACATGTTCTCTTGAGCTCCTGTTACACAAACAACATAAAGTGAGGGGGTCACCAGGGGTAAGAAGTAATTTAGAGTTGTAGGATGAGGTACTATTTGGAAAGGCCTGACTTCAGCTGACCCAGCCTCTGGCCATAATTCCACGTCACAGTCTGCACTGACTGTCATCAATCTTTCCTCTTCCAATTAGCCCCTTTCCCTAAAGAACAGTGACTCACCCACAGTTACACAGCATCCAGTACCAAAGCTAATTAGAAGTTAGGTCTCCAAGCAGTTCCTTTCCTTCCTTAGCAAAAATTCTTCCTGTTTCCAGAAACTGGAGTTAAAACAAAGCAAAACAAAAAACGCTGTGGTAGAGGATAATGACGCCTCTTTGTGAGATGGAATCTGCATTTGCATGTCAGCATGTTTGTTTGGGATTAATAAAAAAAACAAAGGAAGACTGAGGCAGGCTGTAATATTATTTGATCATAATAGCAATAATGGCTAACATTTATTCAGCATGAACAACAATCCACACATTGTGGCAAGAACTTTCCATTTTTTATCTCATTTTGACCCCCCACCACCCTCACAATAACCCTATTATTCATTTAAAAGACCTAGATGTAGTGCTTAACATGCACTTGATAAACGAAGAATACAGATGTGATAGGGATAACGTTTTCCAAATATGAAGCCAGTGCATTGGAATTTTGCTTCTCTATAGTCCCTGGTAGTCATTTTCTCCCTTATTTTGCCCCTGGGAAAGGGGCAGGATTGTTTGATGTAACATAGGAAGGTCAAGGATAGAAAGAAAGAAGAAGAGGAAATCCCTTTCCCCCAGCCCTGGGGGCTGTGGGAAGCAGAAGGGGATCATATGGGGGGACAAAGTGATAGAAACATGAGGCCTCTGACTTTGCTTCCTCTGGCTGAAGTCCGGGGGATGTGTGAATGTGTGTTTGAGGTGGCACGAAGGAATTGTTAGTTGAGGTAAAACTTGAAATCAGAGGAGATCTTGATGAGACATCCTGTTTGGGACTCAGGGTGAAAAGTGCCTTGCTGAATGAATGACAACCTTAGCAGCCAGGCTGTAAGGTGGAGAGAATGCCTGGACCCTGAATGCCATGAAACAGGTCAGCAGTGATGACTGAATAACTCCCTATGGTTCATGCCTTTGTCCTACTAAGTAACAGAACCTTAATTTGGGGGTAATCATTGACTCAGTTAAAAGACTACATTTCCTAGTCACCTTTGCAGCTGAAATGGCCATAGAACCAAGTTATGAACAGTGAAATATAAGCAAAATTTGAGTGGGACTTCTGGGAAGGCCTCTTAAAGGAAACCAGCTTAGTAGGGAGACCCTTCCCATCCTTCTATTATGTCCTATAAATTTCTATTTCATTATGTCCAGATGCATCATGTCATCTTGTCACAAGAGTTGATCTTCAGGACAGAAACGTGCAGCAAAGCAAACAGAGAGAGAGAAAGCCCGGCTCCTTGATGGTTTCATGGAACCACCACACAAAACCTGGATTATCTCCCTCTAGATTTTTTAAAGTAAGAGACTTGAGCTTCATGTGTTAACCCATTACTAATTTAGTTTTTTTGTTAGCTAGAGCTGAATGTGATCCTAAGAGATTGCGTCTACGTCGGGTTGGGCTGAAGGGATTGTGGAGCAGGTGGGCATGAGGAGGTGGGTTTACAGTGATTGCGGTGAAGTGAAACTGCCCCTAAGGGCTGAGAGTCTGGCTGCTTAATCTAGGGATTTAATGGAGCCACAGCAGATTGCAGGAATTCACAGTTCCAGTAAGGGCCCAGCTGAGACCAGGTAGGCAGAGGAGTTTCACCAGGCTCTGATTTAGCCAAGCGAATGAACAACGTAAGAGACAGACACTGCCATTGGATAGCAGTGGCCACCCTGCAGCCAGGTGAAGAAAGGGGATAAGAGGAGTCAGTAGACAGCACCAGGGCAAGCCCAGGTGGATCATATTTCCCCAGAAAACTCCCCAAAGGCCAGCTGTAACCATGAGAAGGAGAAACAGGAGGGAGTGAAATGGTGAAAGATTTGGTGTTAATCTGAGAGACTGAATTAACTAAAGAAACTGTTACAAATGTTGGATTGGGCTGATTCTCACTGGACTGAATTAAATTTGTTTTCTTCCCCTACTATCCAGTTGGCAGTGAAGGATATGAGAAGGATCAGTTCAGACACAGAAAAAACAGATGCTCGATACATTTGTTTTGCGGATCTGAGTATGGGGCCTAAATTGGCTTCACCATGACGAAGGTATTTTTACCTCCATTTCACAGATGAGGAAACTGAAACTTGGAGTTCAGTAAATTTAAAGTCACACAGCTCTTAATCATGCTCATATTTAGTATTTCTATGTCTAACCAATTTTAGGTGTGGGGGTGCAACCTGCCTTAGTCCAAGAGAAGGATTGGGTAGTTTGCACAGCCAGAGTTCACTTGCTTTGTGTGTTCATGTTGGATAGTGGATTGAATTAGAATTTATTTTCAGAGCCTCTCCAACTTCTAAACTCCTCTCCGCTAGATTATGCAGTATTTAGGAACTTAGTGATCTTGATCTCACTCCAAAATATATCAGCTTGTGGATATAAACCTATCATTCTTGTCCACTGAGATTGTCAACATATGCCTGATTTTTGAAATGAAAGTCAAAAGCCTATAGATTGGATCCACACATAAAGCAGCAAAACTGAGTCTACTAGATTTAAGGGGTACTGATTTATCAGGGTATATCTAAAAGGAGATGAGAATGGCAAAACCAAAACATTGGTCTTGGATCCCTGAGCAAATCCCCCGAGCTATGTTTTTCATTTTTCATGCATTTGTTCATTCATCAAATATTTTTTGCTTCCAATATGCCAGGCACAGATTGAGTAGGGAAGAAAATAACTAGGAATAGTTGCGTAGAGGCTGATCTCTCTGTGCTCTATTATCTTTTTATCATTTCTGCAACCTTTCCCAATTCAAATATTCCAGTTATTCCAGAAAATGCTATTCAGGCCCTCCAAGTAGAAAACATCTAAAACACAAACATCTTGTAAATTAAATATCCAGGGTAAGAGAAGAGGTATGAGAAATGAATACATAACACCTCCCAAAAGAAGGATTGCTCTCACTTAAATTCTAGAGTTCAGTTCTACAAGTTATCAGTAAGATCTGTATTTATGATTTATATACTTGATTTAGATATTTATGTTATGATTTATATATATATATATAATGTTAAATTATTAATAATGTGCCCTTTGGCCTAACAATCCCAATCCTAGGAATTTTTTTTTGAGATGGAGTCTCGCTCTATTGCCCAGGCTCACATGCAGTGGTGCCATCTTGGCTCACTGTAACCTCCACCTCAGGTTCAAGTGATTCTCCTGCATCAGCCTCCCAGGTAGCTGGAAGTACAGGCACGTGTCACCATACCTGGCTGATTTTTGTACTTTTAGTGGAGATGGGGTTTCACGATGTTGGTCAGGCTGGTCTGGAACTCCTGACCTTGTGATCTGCCCACCTTGGCCTCCCAAAGTGCTGGGATTACAGGAGTGAGCCACCATACCTGGCCAGATTTATCTTTATAGATATATTTGAACATGTGCCAAAAGATGTTTGCTATAACGTTGTATAAAATAACAAAAGTCTAGAAATAACCTAAGTGCCCATAAATAAGGAACCTATGAAATAAATTAAAGCATATTTCTATAGCGGAATACTCTGCAGCCATCAATAAGACTGAAGTAGATCTAGAGATCAACTTTTATGGATCTAACATGGAACTATTTTAGCACACTGTTAAGTGAGAACATTCAAGGGTCTTCCGTATGTCAATATGATGCTACTATTTGATATAGTCCATGAGGTGGGAACATTTATAAAGGAAACAAAAAAAAAAAGAAAGAAAGAAAGAAATGTTTATTTCTTGTTATTGAAAAGAACTTGCTAGATAAAAAACCCTGAATTTGTGCTGTATGCCCTGAATGTGAATCTAAAAAGCAAATTGGTTCCTCATATTAATATAGATCTCTATAGTCAGTTATGATGTGACTGAGATAAGCAGGAGCATAAAACAGGAGTCAGACAGCCTGTGGATTCCTGCAGGTATTGTCCCTGCTTTTTCTCTGGGTGAGGCAGGAAGGAGTGTGAGGAAAGAAGAAGGGAGTTCAGAATCTGGTAGAAACCAAAGCAGGGAAGAGGCAGTAGAAGGCGTGAGACAAGGGTGCTACACGCCTTTGTCTCTCCTCTGATCTCTATCTATTTGGTCTCTCTATCTGATCTCCTCTCAGCAGGAACATCTTCCACTCTAGAGATGCTGCCCCATGTCCCGTATTTGGAGCTGATGTGCTGAAGGATAGAGATGAAGAGGAAGCTGTAGCTCCTCACCAGAGCCAAGCATCCCCTCAGATAGGGTCAGTCAACCAAGCATCCCCACAGCCTGTCCTAGCATCTTTATGTGCCTGGCATTTAGGGTTCATTAATCATTCAGTGGGACAGATTCATCATGGCCAAACAGCTCTGTGTCACCATTTCCCTTGTGAATAGAATATGAACATAATTAAATATTTGCAAAAGGTGGGCGACAGATGGGCTGTTTAGAACAGCCTCATTTATGGTCATTAAATCGAACTTTTTGAAACAGCATCTGGAATGGTGATGGTCTCCTTGAGGGAAGGAATTGTAAACCCCACACTATCAGCTATCTGGTTCCATGAGCTTTCTCAGAATCCCAAGCAACTTTCCCACAGTCCCCCACTCAGGTTCCCAGGTCTCCCCTCCCAAACCCAGATTCCACTGGGAATCTGCGCCCCTGTCTCAGTACCGGAGGGACTCATTCCATACTGCAAAGGTCCTTCACTGCAGAGCAGGAGTTTTCAGCTCTTGGAGAGCAGACAGTGAGGGGATATGGACCCTTACCTCACATGGCACCATGCATAGTCACCCTGCTTTAGCTTGGCCCATTCCTGAATCTTCTTCCTTTCCTAATTGTGCTTGGGAGTGAGATACTAAACTACAAATACTGGTATACAGCTCATTTATGGAAGTAACAAACAGCTCCCATGAGAAGGCTGACATGCATTAGGCTCTGCGGGCGTGGGGATGTCCCGGAGTCCTGGAATCTGCATGTCTGGACTGCAGGGGGTGGTGGAGGCCTAACTACTCCTTTGGCATGTTTGGGTCCCCAGTGCAAGAGTTGTGAAGTGCTGTCTAAGGATGCACAGCTGGTCCTCAACACAGCTGCACTGGAAGCCAGGTTGCTCAGTTTCAGAGGTGTGCTTAGACACAGTTATTTGATGTGTGGGTGGGGTGGGAGGAGGCTAGTTTTCCAAGGAAAAGGGAGAGGCTCTACTTTGTGGTTTCTTCTATTCTCTGGTGACATTAGAGCCCTGCAGGAGTCAGGCCCAAGGACATTAAATGCCTACAAGCTCTGAGGCGCCATACATTCATTCACACTCTCATCCTAAGGTGTCCAGTTTCCTCTAGAGCCTCAGCCACAAATGCTCCTCTGCCACCCTCCCCTCCTTCGTCATGCATCCAGCCATCCCTCCTGAAGACCCAGGGCCTCTTTATCCCTGACGTCCTCCCAGCAGTTCCCGCCAGCCTCTGCCTCCTGGAGTTCAAGCAATTCCCCTGCCTTAGCTTCCTGGGTATCTGGGATTATAGGAGCCCGCTACCATGCCCAGCTTTTTTTCTATTTTTAGTTGAGATGGGGGTCTTGCCATGTTGCCCAGGCTGGTTTCAAACTCCTGACCTCAGGTAATCCACCTGCCTTGGCCTCCCTAAGTGCTGGGATTATAGGAGTGTGTCACTGAGGAGCTTTTTACACTCCCCTGGAAGTGTTGGTAGATCCTGCATAATCTGTCCTCTCTTCTCAACCTGCTTTGAGGAACTTGCAAGCCATGTTTGAAAAGGGTAATGAAGGCTGGTGAAGTGCAAATGCCACAAGCTTCATAGGGGCCTCACGGAGCCTAGAATCCCTGAAAACTTGACCTCCTGCTCCATGGCACCTGCTTCTCCTTGGACTCCAGCAGAGGAAAGGGCATGTGGGTCAGGCCCTGCAGCAGACGGCTCAGGGGAAAGCACGAGTGGAAACAGGCGGCTTGTGCTTCCATTCCCCTGCTTCGTTTGCTTCTTTTCTTCCTTGTTCGTCTCTGACTTGCAGCCTTTAGCTCCAAGCTGGTTTCTGCTCTGCTATCTAGGAGTGCAGTGTTAGAGGAGATGGGCTTCTGGGAGATCTAAAATTCCTGCCTCTACCACTATCAACTATAGGCCGAAATATTGAGGAAAAAGGCAGAATAAGTTGAGAGATTTAGGTGAGATGTGGGAAAGAACTTCTCAATCACTCTAGTACCTACAGACATCAGCACCTTCAGAATTTTTGAAACTCTACCCAGAAAGCCTTAAGGATGGCATAGGAGGAATCTGTATCATTTAGTGTAGGTGTGATTCTGTTTTGAGGTGGAAGGATGGATTAGAGCTGTGGTTTCCCCTGAAACTGGGCAATTTATTAAGAAAAGGAGGTTTAATGGACTCAGTTCCACATGGCTGGGAAGTCTCACCATCATGGTGGAAGGCAAAAGACATGGCTTATATGGTGGTAGGCAAGACAGAGTGAGAGCCAAGCGAAAGGGGAAACACCTTCTAAAACCATCAGATCTCATGAGACTTATTCACTACCATGAGAACAGTATTTGAGAAACCACCCCCGTGATGCAATTATCTCTCACCTGGTCCCCCTACAACACGTTGGAATTATGGGAGCTACAATTCAAGATGAGATATAGCTGGGAACCCAGCCAAACCATATCAATATATAAAATCTTAGATGATACGGGGATCAACATTGCTTATTTTAATATTATTCTAATTTTAATTAAATAAAGATTCCAATTTTATTATGTATTAGAAAAAAGCAAAATTCTAATTTCATGGCTATTATAGCCTAGGATGAGGCTATATAAAGGTGAATCAACACATAGTTGATTTAAGAAAAAACATTAAATGAATAGAATGATAGGCATGATGCAGGAATGGCAAAAACCACAGAGGTGGCACGCAGAGGGCTGAAGCCAGGGAAATGTTGGACTCTGTGACAAAGTTCCCACCCTGGTTTCTCGCTCCCACCACCTTTGTAAGGGTCTCAACATCATTTAGATCTTGAAGGTCTCCTCTCACCCACTTTCAGTGTTTAAGGCATAATGACAGGAGAGATTTCACCTGGCTAATGTGATTTTCAGGTGTTTGGTGAAAAGGCCCCTCAGCCCCACCCTCTTCAAGGGTAATGAAGAGCTCTTCTCCCTGGCAGCAGAGGCTGCTCATCATCCGCCATGCAGCATTGGGTGCACGACCACTGATGAAGATAGAATGACCAGGCCTGCAGCATTATTAATGCCAGCGTCGGATCTTTGAGCGTCTGTAAGTGAAACAGTGACATGCCCTTCACTTAAGCCCAGGAGGACAATGAAAGCTACTGTGCAGCTTGGATGGGAGCCAGAATCAGGCCTGTTGTCAGAGTAAAGAAATTCATTAAAGAAGATCTCATAGCAAGGGCTGATGAGAGGAAAATAAGAGGGGGTGGGTGCTGATGGAGAGGTAGCATATTAAAACTTTTTCCCTTGTGACAGCACGCACAAATGTCCCTGCTGCTCGAGGAGATTTATGACTTAGAGGTCTGGGGAGGTCCTGTGAATGCTGCTGATTACCTAGGCACACATCTGCCAACCCTCCGACTCCCAAGTCATAGTCCCATTTGCCTTCTGGCGTCAGAAGAAAGGGCTATCATGACATCCCTGTACAGACAGTAAGCTGGTAGAATTCCCAGCAGGAGGGTGTGTAGCCAATAGAGAATGAACGCATCTCAAGTCCAGTACACATAGTAAAATGATAGTTTGGGATCTGGATGTTAGTATACTCGGTACAAGTTTGCAAACTTAAAGGAACAAGACGAGTCACATAACTTCAAGTGTGCCAGGAGTATGGGTGATAGGAAATGCCAGAGATCATGCTGCCCACCTGAAGGGCTCCATGCCCCATTTAAAGGGGCAGCCACTACTTCGCACCAGCCAATTGTTTCAATAAGGGAATGCAGGCCCTTGTTCCTAGACCTCTTGAGCATTCAAGAAAAGCTAGACATAGATGTTTTTTAAATATATAGAATCTTCCAACTTGAAAACATTTAATTTACAGTTTAAAATTTTATTTGGAATCTTAAAAAATAAAGAGAAAATACTAGGTGGATCAAACAAAACACATCGTGGATTGGATTTGGCCTGTGGGCCCTGTGGTAGGCAGAATAATGGTTGCACAAAGATCCATGCCCTAATCCCCAGGATCTGTGAATATGCTATGTTACATAATAAAGGAAAATTAAGGTTATAGATAGAATGCAGCTGCTAACCAGCTGACCTTGAGATGAGAAAGAGTTCCCTGGATCTCACAAGTGGGCCCCATGTGATCCTTAAAAGTGAATGAGAGAGATGGAAGAGTCAGAGACAAAGTGATTTGATGTGAAGAAGACATGGTGCAATATTGCTAGCTTTGAAGATGGAAGTGGGCCATGAGCCATGGAAGGCAGGAAGCACTGGAAACTGGCACGAACAGTTTCTCCCCTCCAGCCCTGTTGATCTGTTGATTTTAGCCCAGAAAAACCTGTTTTGGACTTCTCTACTACAGAACTGTAAGGTGATGAGTTTGTCTCGTTAAATCACCAAATTTGTGTGAATTTGTTACAGCAGCAATAGGAACCTAATACAGTCTTTCTTTTCAAACTAATCTAGAGATTCAGATGGGGAATGGTAAATACAGTGAAAATAGGGGAACACTGTAAAACTTGATTTGCCCTTTCTAATAATGAGGGATAAATTGAGAGGATAAATGCTAAGCTTGGCTGCTTAAGTTCCTTAGTGACCATTTTGGTTAAAAATTACCTGCCAGTTAAACAGATGCATCTGAACTTTTAACTATGAGACACTAAGGCTAATACCAGGGGCAGTTTTTGGATCAAAGAATCCAAAATCTGATTCTTTGTCAGAGAATCTCTTAGTCAATAGTACCCAGTTTATAGTGGCAGAGATCCTTAGTGTTTACCACTATCTGTGAGATCTACTGTATTTCTCTGCCTCCCTTGTGGATGAGTTGGAGCCACATGGCCAAAGGGGTGTGGGCAAAAGTGACATAGGTTATTTTGAGGCCTGCTCCTTCAATATTCCCATATGATTTCCAGCTCCTCAGTCTTTCCCCACCATGGTCACCCTGGAAGCCTTGTGTTCCAGAAGATTAAGCTCCAAGACAGAGGAGGGCTGTCTCACCTGTGCCATGAGCAAGAAATATGCCTAACTGTTTGTGTCAATATTATTTACAGTTACTGAGTCTACAAAATGAACAAAACAAGATGGCAGCGTGGATGTGGAGAGACAAGTGAGTTGAAAACCCAGGAGAGATGTGTGCAATTGTTCAGAGCAGGACCATGTTTTGCAAAGTGTGATCGGTAAACCTCTTATGAAGACTGAACACAGGTAGGTGGAAAACAGAACATTTAAAAAAATGTTCATAGGCATGCATTTATTTGACTATGTATTAGAAAAAATTTATTCTAGCCTATATCTCCACCCTGTAATTTCATAGATACTTTTTGCCTAGGAGTCAACTAGGAGATTTATATTTTAGTTATAAAAATTATTAAATAAAAATATATAAGTGGTATATAGATATGGAAGAAAAATGTGAAAGTGGCATTTGAATAACTAAAATTTGAGGATGATAGAAGTAGGCATAGGAAAATAAATGTGGGTTGCAGTATATCACTGGAAAGAAAAGGCAGCCACCATGGCATTTGCTATAGGTAAGACACATTTTTATCTCTAAAATTCTAGGACTTAAAGGAGACCTACCAGCTCCTTGTTGCCTTTATAATCATGTCCAACTTCTTACACTTGGCATTCAAGACATTCTAGATATCTGAAATCTAACAATAGTTTAAGTTGCCAGTTTGATTTCTGTAGATCTGTGCATGATTCTACCACTGAATTCCACCCAACTTGTAAGGCACAGCTCAAATCCCATTTCCTCCAGGAAGCTTTATCGTGTTGCCCCCAAATAAAAGTGATTTCACCCCCTTTAAAAGTCTTAGAGCACCTGTTTCTGGTACCACCCAGACTTTGGTCTTTAAGTAGAGTTATTTGTGTAGACATCTTGCCTTTCCATTTAAATTTTAAGCTCCTGAACAAGATTAATTTCATTAAATTTTTCATACTTCCTGAAAATTTTCAGGAACATACAATCAACATAATTGTTGTTACTTTTTGTTGTTGAACATCTGTTTCTCATGCTTCAGAGCTTTTCAAAACACAAGCCAAGAATTGCTAGATATAGCAGAACTGAGCTCTCCTATGACATGAGGGTAATTTATTGAGCTTTATGTTTGAAGAAATTCTAGGCTTTAATGAAGATGGCTGTTGGGAATGTCATGAGGTTAGTTTATTAAAATGGTTAGACTGTTGGTGAAATGTTTTCAGGCAGGGCGTTCAAATAATAGCAAATGCTTAAACAAATATACCTCAAATGTAAATAACAGAATTTTATTTCTCACTTATCTAATAGTCAAAGCAAATCAGCTTTCCTTGACTGACTGGAATGTGGTCATTCAGGAACCAGGGCTCCTCCTGTCTCATGGAAGAGAGTGGCTTAGCCATTCTCTAAGACCTTGCCAGGTGTGTCCGGCTGGCAAAGACTAAACAGAATGTCAGGAGATGACAAAAGGATGCCAACTCATAGCCATTGGGTGAAAGCTAGTTACATGGCCACAGTTAGATGTTATAGGGATAGGAAATGTAATCCCTAGCTGCTTTCCATCACCGTTCTTAATTGTGCACGCTCTCTAGTCCATAGTTAAGAATTAGGACAGCCCACCAGCTGTCTTGCAGGTTTACCCACCACTTAATTTGACTTACAAAGAAATGTGGAGGAGTTTGGGAAATAATTGGAACAACAGGCGAAAACACAATAAGATGACCTGAGAAACAAGGGAAACAAACAAAGCCCATCTGGAGCCTTAAACTGCTCTCTTAATATTTTTAGGAGATGAAGAAAGCTGAGGTACTGAAGCCCAGGTATGCTGAGTTCTGGAATGTGAGAAGCCTGGATAGAGTGTGGCTCCTCTAATCTGTCTGTTTCTGAGAAGAGTTAGTTTGTGATTCCCATCAAGAAGAGGAGTGGAGTTGCCAGGCGTTTCCATCTCGACAACTGGCTGGGTTATGCTGCTTCTGTGATGGTAACTGCTGGATACGGGAGAGAAGAGCAAATCGCACTGGCACTCAGGTAGAATGCTATTTTCTTTTATTGCATTTTCATCTGTTCTTTTATTTGACCTTTACAATAATTTGGTGTAATAGGGAATATTACCACTTAACAGATTAGAAAAGTGAGGCATGGAAATTACCCAAGACCTCTCATGAATGTCTGAGTCAGGACTAGACCCTAAATTTTCCAACTCTACGTTTAAAGCCAATTCTATTACAGCACAATCTACTCTCTGTTGATTTTAAGCGAACATGAGAAATAGGTCAATTCTGTTCTCCAGTCTTCCCGGTTCTCTTTTCTATATGCTTTTGCCATCTCAAAGATTAGTTTCCTAGTTTCAGTCAACACCTTCTCTTGTTCCCTTGGTTGTGCTAACTTGTCTCTCTCCTACAGCCAATGGCGTTTTTTCCTGGTCTATAATCTAAAAAGATGAGGCTCTATGAGTAGGCATCTTGTAGGTGGATCTTGGGAACATGAGGGCCTGTTCCAGCACCTGCGAAATGTAATTAGACAATCACATGCTCCATAAACCAGTTCTGCCTTCAGCCAGCATTGCTGGAACCATCACTTCTTGCCAGAGTATAAATCACACAAGTCAAGTTTTATAGCTGTGAAGAATTTTAGAAATCAGCCAATCTAGCTATTTAAGTTTTGGCAATAAATATACGAGTAGTTGAAAAGGTTTTCAATTCCACTTGTGATCAGAACAATGCTTTTGATGATGGTTAAAACAAGAAGGTAGTTTTTCCATGTCAGATTGGCAAAACCAAAAATGTATCCAGTGTTAGAAGGGGTTTGGGAATATTGGCTCTCTTTTTATGTTGTTATATGTGTCAATTAGTAAATTTGGGGGTGGGGGTACTTTAGCACACTTCAATGAAAAAATTTAAATGTTGGTTGACACAGCAATTTTATATCTAACAACCCCCATACTTACCGAGGTGCGTAAAGTTGTATGTTCATAAATAATTGTGATCAATTATAATGAAAAAATGGAGAAAACCTAAATGTATTTCAATAGAGGAAGGGTTAAATCAGTTATGAAACATTCATATTGCCATATTGTGAAATTTTGTGGAACTATTAAAAAAATGAGTTAAAAATGTAAAATGGTACAATTGCTTTGGAAAACACTTGGCAGTTCCTCAAAAAGTTAAACCAAGTGTTACCATATGACTTAGCAGAATATGCCCAAAAGTACTAAAAACATATGCCCACATAAAAACTTGTACATGAATATTCATATGGGATTATTCATAATAGCCAACAAATAGAAGCAACCCAAATGTCCATCAGTTGATGAATAAATAAGTAAAATGTGATATATTTATCAAAAGGAATATTATTCAGCCATAACAAAGAAGTATTGATGTATGCTACAATGTAGATGAATCTTGAAAATATTACACTAAATGAAAGAAGCCAGACATAAAAGGCCAGATATTGTATGATTCTGTTTATTTGAAATGTCTGGAAAAGGCAAATTCACAGAGACAAAACAGATTGCTAGGTTCCAGGGACTGGGGAGAGGAAAAGAATGAGGAGTAACTGCTAATCAGTATAGGGTTTCTTTTGATGATGATTAAAATATTTTGGAATTAGACAGTGGTAATGATTGCACAACTTTGTAAACAATATACTAAAAACTAATGCACTGTACACTTTAAAAGGGCAAATTTTATGTTATGTGAATTATATAATATCTCAGTGTAAAAGAATGAATTAGATTTAGTTGTCTGAAATTGAGAGATGTCTGTGGTCCATTGTAGGGTTAAAGAAGTTATGGAACAGCATATAGCCTATTCTTATAACAAACTACATCAGTCATGGTCCAACCAGAAAAATAGAACACTCTCTAAATGTTTAAAGCAGTGAAAATTTAATTAAGGGAATTGATTGAAAAGGTAAAAAAGTACCCTACAAACTTAGGAGATAATGTTATCACAGCTCAGATGCTAAAGCCACTTAGTGTGAGCAGGAACCACGGAGGGTCTTTCTGATGGGAGCTGAAGCCATAGAAGAATGCAGCTACCACCAGAGATGCCAAGACAACCAGGGTGAGAGGGAGAAATGCTTTTGGCTTCTCTCTTCTATCCACCCTCCAGTCTTACCTGGTCACCAACCCCACTGGTCATATCTACTCGGAAGCCAGAGAGAAAGAGAACCTGAGAGAGCAGTTCCCAGAACAGAGAAAACGTGGATCAGAGCATGGATATAAAAACAAACAGGCAGTTGCGCTACATTTTTAATCCCTTTTGCAACCTGACATTTATTCTTATTTGCCTAACAAGAGGCATTTGTCATACAAATCAAAATGTTCTCACTCTCTCCCAACAAGGGGAGACCCAAGGTCCCACTAGTGTCATATCCATTTCAAGTGCATGATTTTAAACTGATACTATCCTTCCCAAAGGTCTGGATGCTGCTTCTCCAAGTCTAGATGCCTATCAACTTAGTTGTAAAGTTAAATATCACCAACACTCATCATAAAAAAAAGGGAAAAGGAAATAATTGAATAATATAAACCTAGCAAAAATATTTATAGCTGCTAGGGTCTACATTTCTGTAATTGGCCATGAGACAGCAGTTAATTTTTATAACTTCCTCTTTCTATCCCCCATTCCCTGTCATGCCTTTACTCAGCACTCCACCTCGTTGGGGTCCTTGACCCAGTGGAGCAACTGAAAACACAGTTCCTAAAGGCTCTAAGTCTTCATGGCCATGCCTTTATTGGATTGTTGTAGTCTTCTGTTGATCTTTACTTGTAAGTAGTAAGAGGCATCTCAGCATATCTCTCGCCTCCAACCATGGCCTCTTTACATTCATTATGTAGTAGCAATCCAATTTCCCCCTTGTTAATTTAAATTGATTTTATTTTCTGTCTTTTGGTGCAGTGAAATGAGGAAATCCAAATAGCTAGATGGCAGTTTTCCCTTCCACGTCCTGTTGAAGCAGTCCTCACTTGGGGACCAAGACTGCAGGAACAGGAAGCAAATCTCTAAGAAGAGGTATAATAGTGAATGGGGTAAGTTCTTATTCTTTGGTTCCCAGACTCTCTTTCTACAGAAGAAAGAGCACCAAGCATTTGCTGCAGTTAAACGCTTTTATTTTGCATTCTATAGCATGGTACCAAACCTCACAGGGTGTTGTCTTTCATCTCACGCTGTAACTGAGTCTGCAATGCACCATTTTATCAGGCCAGGTCCTTCTGGGCAGTTGAGGAATATGGTAAAGCTGGTAAATTCCATGAGTGTAGAGCCACTGCTGTACTTCCTTCAGTATAAAATGTATAACTTGCTCAGAATGTTACGTGAGATATCATGATGGTAAATGAAGAACTCCCCAACTCCATGGACAGTGGTGCTGACAGAAGAATGCAGAGCTCATTATACCAGAGAAGTTTTGGCATCCTGATGTAATTGAATGTAGGTAGTTGAATCCAAGTTTCAGTCAACCAATCAAGAAAACTGTGGAAACTGTTTCCAGCTGCATGAGCTAGAACATGGTCTGGAATCTTGAGTAAGTGAATCCTTATTGATAAATTCAGCCTCATCTCATGTTATTTTCTATTCTTGACTATCGTTCCAATTTACTTGCACAGCTGTACCAGGTTTCTGCTCATATGAATTAGCACGATCTTACATTTCCTTTGACACATAAAATATTTTTTCCCAGAACAGATCTTGCAGTTCTTCCCTGAGAGTATAATGGTATCTGATTCTTTTTATGCATCCAGAGCAATGAGAACTTGTAGGAGTAGGTCTGGAGGAGGATAGTATCCCATTGCAAGAAGCTGCCTGAGATATGATCATTACATTGGAGACTGTAAGCAAGGGAAGGCTAGGTTCCACAGACAGGAGCAGTTGGTCTGGCTCCACAGAAAGGGGGCCGAGAGGGATTTGTCAGTTAAAGTTTCTAAGCATTGCCAAACTACCCAAATATCCTCTGAAGGCTCAGGATCCCACATCTTCTCAACTAATGTCCTAACGTTAGCCTATGAGATGTGGCTAGGTTTTTTGTTAGTTTACATTGTAACTTGCAACATGCACAATTAGATTTTGGGCCAAATCTTCAGCTGTCCACTCAGTGGCTACTAAAAATACAAGATTATTTTAAGGATGCTAAAGAAGCCCATTGGTTCTGTACCTCTGCCTGAGCTGATAGTTTCTTTTCTGTAAGTGTTTGGCACCTTTAGAAGCAGGAGCCACCTAACAGCTTAAACCCATTGAGTGAATGAGTTATAGTTGTTGCTTAATGACAGAGACATGCTCTGAGAAATGTGACCTTAGGTGTTTTTCACAGAATTAGACAGTATGGCCAACTGCTCCAACCACCATGATATATGAGGTCTGCTGTTAATGGAAATGTTGTTATGTGGCTCATGACTGTATTTGATCTCCCAAGTCCTATCTTAACTGGCACATTACCCCAAGCAACCTTTAGGTGATAATTTAAGTAAATGTGTTGCCACTGCCTGCCACATTTTACTTCCATTTGCAAGGAGATAATCACTACATTTGTGCTCTACCAGGTGAGCAACCCAAATCAGAATTTGTCTCTTCTTTCTCCTTCTCTGCCTTCCTCCTCCCCTCCCCCTGTTTCTCCTCCTCCTCTGCCTCTTCTTCTTCCTCTTCCTCCTCTTCTTTTTCCTCTTCTTTCTCTTTCTCTTCTTCTTTCTCTTCCTTTTCATCTTTCAATAGATTTTGGGAATACAGGTGGCATTTGGTTACATGGATAAGTTCTTTAGGTGTGATTTCTGAGACTTTGGTGCACCCAGTACCCAAGCAGTGCACACTGCACCCTGTGTATTCTTTTATGTCCCATGCCCCTCCCACCCTTTCCCCCAAGTCTCCAGAGTCCATTATGTCATTCTTATGCCTTTGCATCCTCATAGCTTCCCACTTATGAGAACCAATCATGTTTGGTTTTCCATTCTTGAGTTACTGCACTTAGAATAATGGTCTCCAACTCCATCCAGGTTGATGTGAATGCCATTATTTAGTTTCTTTTTATAACTGAGTAGAATACCATGGGGTGTGTGTGCGTGTGCGTGTGTGTGTGTGTGTGTGTGTGTGTATTTTCTTTATCTTGATGGTTGATGGGTATTTGGGCTGGTTCCATATCTTTGCAATTGTGAATTATGCTACTATAAGCATGCATGTACAAGTGTTTTGTTTGCTTGTTTGTTTGTTTTTCATGTAATGACTTATCTTCCTCTGGATAGATACCCAGTAGTGGGATTGCTGGATCAAATTGTGTAAATAGTTCTACTTTTAGTTCTTTAAGGAATCTCTATATTGTTTTCCATTGTGGTTGTAGTAGTTTAGATTCCCACCTGCACAGTGTTCCCTTTCACCACATCCATGCCAACATCTATTGATTTTTATTTTTAAATTTTGGCCATTCTTGCAGGAGTAAGGTGGTATCGCATTGCAGTTTTGATATGTACTTCCCTGATAATTAGTGGTGTTGAGTTTTTTTTATGTTTGTTGGCCATTGATATATCTTCTTTGGAGAGTTGTTTATTCATGTTCTTAGCCCCTTTTTAATGGGATTATTTGATATCTTCTTGCTGATTTATTGGAGTTCCTTGTAGATTCTGGATATTAGTGCTCTGTTGGTTGTATATATTGCAAAGACTTTCTACCACTTTATGGGTTGTCTGTTTATTCTGCTGATTATTTCTTTTGCTGTATAAAAGCTTTTTAGTTTAATTAAGTCCCATCTATTTATCTTTGTTTTTGTTGTATTTACCTTTGAGTTCTTAGTCATGACCCCTTTGCCTTGGCCAATGTCTAGAAGAGTTTTTCCAGTGCTATCTTCTATAATAGAATTTTATGGTTTCAGGTCTTAGATTTAAGTCTTTGATCCATCTTGAGTTGATTTTTGTATAAGGTGAGAAATAAAGATCCTGTTTCATTCTTCTACATGTGCTATGCCAATTACTCCAGCACCATTTGTTGAATAGGGTGTTCTTTCCCCACTTAATGTTTTTGTTTGCTTAGTCAGAGATCAGTTGACTGTATTTGGCTTTATTTCTGGGTTCTCTATTCTGTTCTGTTGGTCTACATGCATGTTTTTATACTAGTTCCATGCTGTTTTGCTAACTATAGGCTTGTAGTATAGTTTGCGGTTGGGTAATGTGATGTCTCCAGATTTGCTCTTTTTGCTTAGTCTTGCTTTGGCTATAAAGTCTCTTTCTTTGTTCCATATGAATTTTAGAATTGTTTTTCCTAGTTCTGTGAAAAATGATGATGATTTTTTGATAAGAATTGCATTAAATTTATAGATTGCTTTTGACAATATGGTCATTTTCACAATATTGATTCTACTAATCCATGAGCATAGGACATGTTTCCATTTGTTTGTGTCATTTATGATTTCTTTCAGCAGTGTAGTTTTGCTTGTAGAGATCTTTCACCTCTTTGGTTAGGTATATTCCTAAGTATTTTATTTTATTACAGCTGTTGTCAAAGGGGTTGAGTTCTTGATCTGATTCTCACTTGATTGCTGTTGGTGTGTAGCAGTGCTACTAATTTGTGTATATTGATTTTGCATCCTGAAATTTTACTAAAGTTGTTTCTTAATTGAGAGTCTGTTCCTTAAAACTTACTCAAGAACTATATCATCTAGCAAAATAGAAACTTTTCTGGTGTTTAAAACAAAATGAATCTGCAACAAGGTGAATACACTTACCACTATCGAACTATACACTTAGAAATGGTGAAGATGGTAAATTTTGTTATATGTTTTTTAACCACAATTTAAAAAAACTAGTGTGAGTCTGGTATAGAGAATTGCTTTAATTCATGAGTGGGAAATGAGGGAAGCAAATAGGAGAGAGACCATCTAGTGATCAGCAGGAAGCCACTCCCGTCCCTCTGCTTGAAGAACAGGAGGAAGAGATCATGTTTCTGGACTTACAAATCAATGTCATCCTCTGAGAGTTGGAACCTGGTGGGCCTGTCACATGGGTCCTGAAGCTAAGGAGGGGGTGCCAGAGAAAGCAGAGAGAGGTACTTCCTCCCTCCTACTCTCTAATCTTGTGTCAGTGCTTTCTACTAGCAGAGCTGGCCAGATACCCATAGGTACAAAAGAAGAGCAGGAGAAGGGCAACCAGTCACTTGACCTGTACATTAATCTCTTTGTAGATAGATATAAATGCATAGAAACAATCTCTAGCAACAAACTTATAAAAAATAATAATATAATATTCACTAACAATAGTATATTACTAGGCATTGCAGAGACAACATATAGTCCCTGCCCACAAGAAAATTATCATTTGGGTTAGGGGTTGAGGGGGGAAACAGTTGTGAAAAATATAACACAAATAGGTTTGTGAGGTATGTACAACATTGAAAGAGCACAGTGAGAACTATGCTCTCTTGGGGGTTAGGGGGTCATCAATGAACACATCATGGAGTGAGTAAATTCTGACTGGGCTTTAAGGCCTGAGTAAGAAGTTTCCAGGCAGAAAAAGGGAGAAGATCTATTCCAGGCAAAATAATCATCATGTGCAACCAAACAGTTGTATGAAGATTGAATTGAGTTATTATTGACTAGTTATTCTAAGTGTGAGGTTCTATCTTTGATTACATACATGGTAGTAATTTGGTCAGAATTCTATTTTAATTTTGGAGTTACTTTTTGTTCTCAATTCTCATTTTCAGAGGTCCTTAAAAATCTAATAGACCGTAGCACTATGCCTGTGGTGTCTAATGGTTAAAACAGCCCTATCTGGCCTCAGAAAGAAGAAGCTATAACCATGTCAACAGGCTGTCCCATTCTTCTGTGCCAGGACATGTGGCAGTTCAGTGTCTAAGAGGGTGTGAAAAAGGCCATCTTCCTGCCTCTGCTGACCTCCCACAGACTCCTCTCTAGCACATCTCAGGCCCTTTTCAGGCTGCACATATAGAGCAGAAGCCCCAGGAACTATACTTGTTATTTTGGAAGAGAGGATGGTCAGTAACCAAAAATGACTGCTAAGTAGTGGACTGATCCTATGCATGACCCACTTCACTTCTCTACCTGCACATTGGAAAGCTCCAGGCAACTGCTGGTGATACCAGGGGCAAAGTGAGGGGTAAGGGGTCCTAGCCCTTCCATTCACAAGTCAACACAAGCACACATTCCCAAAGAATATTTTATCCAATTTGTGTGTTATGGACTGAATCGTGTCGACTCCAAATTTGTATGTTGAGCTCTTTACCTGTAATATGACTATATTTGGAGATAGGACCTATAAGGAAGTAATAAAGGTTAAGTCATAATGGTGGGGCCTTAATGTGATATACTGGTTTTCTTATAAGAAGAGGGAGAGACACCAGATCTGTAAACCCCTTCCCCAGAGCATAAAGAAGAGGCCGTATGAGGGCACAGTAAGAAGGTGGCTGACTGCAAGCCAAGAAGCAAGCCCTTGCCAGAAAGGAACCCTGACAGCAGCCTGCCCGTCAGTGGTGGTTTGTTTGGCAGCCCGAGTTGACTAACACACTGTTCTTTAGATTTAAGTGATGTATTCCCAATTACATACAAAGTCCAAAGGGTGTTACGGAATTGGAAGTTGGATCTATAAGCTTTGCAACCTGTTATATAGTCTCTCTAGTTTCTAGGGGTGATCGTGAGATAGAAAAGAGAAATATTAAAACAAAACAAAAAAGACAAACAACTGTAAGTGCAAAATCACAAAACTCATAGGAATCAAATATGCTAAAAAAAAATACAATGAGGGGGGAGGACTCAAGATGGCGCTGTGAGAACAACCCAGGATTGAAGCTCTCGCTGGACGAACGGAGAGGGTGAGTCGGGGAAGCATTTCCAGACGGATCTTAGTTGCCCACAGAACGGGGAAATTCCCAGGTATAAAAGAGACGCGGGACGCCAGGCAGAGGTCTCCGCTGGCGTAGCCGGCAGCCACTGGGGCTCCAGCCCGCGCCGGAGTGCAGAGGCGCTCCACAGCGCTCCATACAAAAGCGCACTGTTACGGGTGCCCTGTTGAACTGGCAAACTAAGACCCGAGAGGGCTGAACTTGAGACTGAACGGGTCTTGAACTGTGACCCAGCCCAGGAAATCCCAGGGACTCAGCGTTTCGGGGAGCGCAGTGCAACAAACAAAACGGCGATTCCAAACGCTCCCGGTGAATAGGTTTTTTTTTAAAGTGCAGCTCCGTGGGGGAGGGGCGTCAGCCATTACCGAGGCAATCAGCCCCTACTGAGGTACACGCCCATTGCTGACGCAGCCTGCCGCTGCCGAGGCAACCCAGTGCAACAGAGAGACTCCGCCCGCAGAGCGTAGCCCGAGGCAACAGGGCGGAGACCACAGCAGAAGGGCGGAGCCTGCAGGAAAAGGGCGAACCTCACACCAGCAGGGCGGAGCCTCGGCAGGCAAAAAGTGACTAGAGTGCCTCCTAGCTGGGCAGGACAGTGAGGCGGACACTCACAAGGAAAGCCCCAACCCCCCCCCCCAGACAGAGCATCTGAGGAAAAAAAAGGGGTTTTCTTATGAGTTAGGTTGCAGCAGAACTAAACATAGCAGCCTAGCAGCCCTGAATGAACAACAGAGCTCACAGCTCAGCACTTGAGCTCCTACAGACTGTCTCCTCAAGCAACTCCCTGACCCCTCTATATCCATAAGACTGACATTCGGCAGACATCATCCTGGGACAAAGATAGCAGAAAAAGAAACTGGTAGCATCCCTCGCTGTTCCGCAGCCGCTACAGGTGCACCCCAGACAAGCAGGGCCTGGAGTGGACCTCAGCGGTTGTACAGCGAAGGGGCTAGACTGGTAGAAGGAAAACCAAGTAACAGAAATACTCCATCATCAATAATCTGGGTGTCCACTCAGAGATCCAACCAAAAAGTCAGTAACTGCACAGAGGACAGGTGGATAAATCCACAAAGATGGGAAGAAACCAGCGCAAAAAGGAGGAAAACACCCAAAACCAGAACACCTCACCACCTAGAAAGGACCAAAACTCCTCACCAGCAAGGGAACAAAGCTGGACAGAGAATGACTGTGACGAAATGACGGAATTAGACTTCAGAAGGTGGATAATGAGAAACTTTTGTGAGCTAAAAGAACATATTTTAAATCAATGTAAAGAAACTAAGAACCTTGAAAAAAGATTTGAAAAAAGATTTGAGGAAATGATAACAAGAATGGATACCTTAGAGAGGAATATGAATGAATTAAAGGAGCTGAAAAACACAATACGAGAACTTCGCGAAACATGCACAAGTTTCAATAGCCGAATTGACCAAGCAGAAGAAAGAATATCAGAAGTCGAGGATCAACTCAATGAAATAAAACGAGAAACCAAGATCAGAGAAAAAAGCGCAAAAAGGAATGAACAAAGTCTCCAAGGAATGTGGGACTATGTGAAGAGACCTAACCTACGTTTGACAGGCGTACCAGAATGTGATGAAGAGAATGAATCCAAGCTGGAAAATACTCTGCAGGACATTATCCAGGAAAATTTCCCCCACCTAGCAAGACAGGCCAACACTCAAATGCAGGAAATACAGAGAACACCACAGAGATATTCCGCAAGAAGAGCAACCCCAAGGCACATAATCGTCAGATTCAACAAGGTTGAAATAAAGGAGAAAATACTAAGGGCAGCCAGAGAGAAAGGTCGGGTCACCCACAAAGGGAAGCCCATCAGACTCACAGCAGATCTCTCAGCAGAAACTCTACAAGCCAGAAGACAGTGGGGGCCAATATTCAACATCCTTAAAGAAAAGAACTTTCAACCCAGAATTTCATATCCAGCCAAACTGAGCTTCAGAAGTGAAGGAAAAATAAAATCCTTTGCGAACAAGCAAGCACTCAGAGATTTTGTCACCACCAGCCCTGCTTTACAAGAGCTCCTGAAAGAGGCACTACACATAGAAAGTAACAACCAGTACCAGCCATTCCAAAATCACACTAAATGCTAAAGAGCATCAACATAATGAAGAATCTACAACAACTAACGGGCAAAACAGCCAGCTAGCATCAAAATGGCACTATCAAACTCACACATAACAATATTAACCCTAAATGTAAATGGACTAAATGCACCAATCAAAAGACACAGACTGGCAAATTGGATAAAAAGCCAAAACCCAGCAGTGTGCTGTATCCAGGAAACCCATCTCACATGCAAGGATACAAAAAGGCTCAAAATAAAGGGATGGAGGAAGATTTACCAAGCAAATGGAGAGCAAAAGAAAGCAGGAGTTGCAATCCTCATCTCTGATAAAATAGACTTTAAAGCAACAAAGATCAAAAGAGACAAAGAAGGCCATTACATAATGGTAAAAGGATCGATACAACAAGAAGAGCTAACGATCCTAAACATATATGGACCCAATGCAGGAGCACCCAGATACATAAGGCAAGTTCTTAACGACTTACAAAGAGACTTAGACTCCCACACAATAATAGTGGGAGACTTTAATACTCCACTGTCAATATTAGACAGATCAACCAGACAGAAAATCAACAAGGATATCCAGGGCTTGAACTCAGACCTGGAGCAAGCAAACCTGATAGACATTTACAGAACTCTCCACCCCAAATCCACAGAATATACATTCTTCTCAGCACCACATCATACCTACTCTAAAATTGACCACATAATTGGAAGTAAAGCACTGCTCAGCAAATGCAAAACAACTGAAATCATAACAAACAGCCTCTCAGACCATAGTGCAATCAAGTTAGAACTCAGAATTCAGAAACCAACCCAGAACCGCACAGCTTCATGGAAACTGAACAACTGGCTCCTGAATGTTGACTGGATAAACAACGAAATGAAGGCAGAAATAAAGAAGTTCTTCGAAACCAATGAGAATGAAGACACAACATGCCAGAATATCTGGGACACATTTAAAGCAGTCTCTAGAGGAAAGTATATAGCAATAAGTGCCCATATGAGAAGAATGGAGAGATCCAAACTTGACACCCTATCGTCAAAATTGAAAGAGCTAGAGGAGCAAGATCAAAAAAACTCAAAACCCAGCAGAAGACAAGAAATAACTAAGTTCAGAGCTGAACTGAAGGAGATTGAGACACGAAAAACCCTCCAAAAAATCAATAAATCCAAGAGCAGGTTTTCTGAGAAGATCAACAAAATAGACAGACCACTAGCCAGATTGATTAAAAAGAAAAGAGAGAACAACCAAATAGATGCAATAAAAAATGATAAAGGGGAAATCACCACAGATTCCACAGAAATTCAAACCATCATCAGATAATATTACAAACAACTCTATGCACATAAACTAGTAAACCTGGAAGAAATGGATAAATTCCTGGACTCCTGTGTCCTCCCAAGCCTAAACCAGGAGGAAGCTGAAACTATGAATAGACCAATAACAAGGGCAGAAGTCGAGGCAGCAATTAAGAGCCTACCACACACAAAAAGCCCAGGTCCAGATGGGTTCACAGCCGAATTCTACCAGACACACAAAGAGGAGCTAGTACCATTTCTTCTGAAACTATTCCAAATAATCCAAAAAGAAGGAATCCCACCCAAATCATTCTACGAGACCAATATCATCCTGATAACAAAACCCGGCAGAGACCCAACAAGTAAAGAAAACTTCAGGCCAATATCCATGATGAACATAGATGCAAAAATCTTCAATAAAGTATTGGCAAGCCGATTGCAACAGCAAATCAAAAAACTTATTCATCATGATCAAGTAGGATTCATCCCAGGGATGCAAGGCTGGTTCAACATACGCAAGTCTATCAACGTAATTCACCACATAAACAGAACCAAAAACAAAAACCACATGATTATCTCAATTGATGCAGAGAAGGCATTTGACAAAATTCAACAGCCCTTTATGCTAAAAACCCTCAATAAACTCGGTATCAGTGGAACGTATCTCAAAGTAATAAAAGCTATTTATGACAAACCAACAGCCAATATCATACTGAATGGGCAAAAACTGGAAGCATTCCCTTTGAAATCCGGCACTAGACAAGGATGCCCTCTGTCACCACTCCTATTCAATATAGTACTGGAAGTTCTAGCCACAGCAATCAGGCAAGAAAAAGAAATAAAGGGTATTCAAATAGGAAAGGTGGAAGCCAAATTGTCTCTATTTGCAGACGACATGATAGTATACCTAGAAGACCCCATCGCCTCAGCCCAAAAACTCCTGAAACTGATAAGCAACTTCAGAAAAGTCTCAGGATATAAAATCAATGTGCAAAAATCACAAGCCTTCCTCTACACCAATAACAGACTTAAAGAGAGCCAAATCAAGAATGAACTGCCATTCACAATTGCTACAAAAAGAATAAAATACCTTGGAATACAACTCACAAGGAATGTAAGGGACCTCTTCAGGGAAAACTACAAACCACTGCTCAACGAAATCAGAGAGGACACAAACAGATGGAGAAACATTCCATGTTCATGGTTAGGAAGAATTAATATCGTGAAAATGGCTATACTGCCCAAAGTAATTTACAGAATCAACGCTATCCCCATCAAGCTACCATTGACTTTCTTCACAGAACTGGAAAAAACCACCTTGAACTTCATATGGAACCAAAAGAGAGCCCGCATAGCCAAGTCAATTCTAAGCAAAAAGAACACAGCGGGGGGCATCACACTACTGGATTTCAAACTATACTATAAGGCTACAGTAATCAAAACAGCATGGTACTGGTACCAAAACAGAGATATAGATCAATGGAACAGAACAGAGGCATCAGAGGCAACACAACATAGCTACAACCATACAATCTTTGATAAACCTGACAAAAACAAGCAATGGGGAAAGGACTCCCTGTTCAACAAATGGTGTTAGGAAAACTGGCTAGCCATGTGTAGAAAGCAGAAACTGGACCCCTTCCTGACACCTTACACCAAAATTAACTCCAGATGTATTAAAGACTTAAACATAAGACCCGGCACCATAAAAACCCTAGAAGGAAATCTAGGCAAAACCATCCAGGACATAGGAGTAGGCAAGGACTTCATGAACAAAACACCAAAAGCATTGGCAACAAAAGCCAAAATAGACAAATGGGACCTAATGAAACTCCACAGCTTCTGCACGGCAAAAGA
Organism: Callithrix jacchus; assembly: GCF_049354715.1. NCBI lineage: Eukaryota > Metazoa > Chordata > Mammalia > Primates > Cebidae > Callithrix > Callithrix jacchus. The sequence continues at coordinate 143,098,261 of NC_133503.1, read as the reverse complement.
AACAGTCTCTAGTGTGAATCGGCAACCAACAGAATGGGAAAAAATTTTTGCAGTTTACCCATCTGACAAAGGGCTGATATCCAGAATTTACAAAGAACTCAAACAGATTTACAGGAAAAAAACAAACAAGCCCATTCAAAAGTGGTCAAAGGATATGAATAGACACTTTACGAAAGAAGACATATATGAGGCAAACAATCATATGAAAAAATGCTCATCGTCACTGGTCATCAGAGAGATGCAAATCAAAACCACATTGAGATACCATCTCACGCCAGTTAGAATGGCGATCATTAAAAAATCTGGAGACAACAGATGCTGGAGAGGATGTGGAGAAAAAGGAACACTTTTACACTGTTGGTGGGAGTGTAAATTAGTCCAACCATTGTGGAAGACGGTGTGGCGATTCCTCAAGGCCTTAGAAATAGAAATCCCATTTGACCCAGCAATCCCATTACTGGGTATATATCCAAAGGACTATAAATCATTCTACTACAAGGACACATGCACACGAATGTTCATTGCAGCACTGCTTACAATAGCAAAGACCTGGAACCAACCCAAATGCCCATCGATGATAGACTGGATTGGGAAAATGTGGCACATATACACCATGGAATATTATGCAGCAATCAGAAATGATGAGTTCGTGTCGTTTGTAGGGACATGGATGAATCTGGAGAACATCATTCTCAGCAAACTGACACAAGAACAGAAAATGAAACACCGCATATTCTCACTCATAGGTGGGTGATGAAAAATGAGAACACATGGACACAGAGAGGGGAGTACTAAACACTGGGGTCTATAGGGGGAAAAGGGGAGGGCCAGTGGGAGGGGGAGGTGGGGAGGGATTGCCAGGGGAGAAATACCAAATGTGGGTGAAGGGGAGAAAGCAAACAAAACACACTGCCCTGTGTGTACCTATGCAACTGTATTGCATGCTCTGCACATGTACCCCCAAACCTAAAATGCAATAAAAAGAAAAAACAAAACAAACAAACAAAAAAAATACAATGAACAATTAGGAAAAAAATTCACCCCCCAAAAATTAATTTTATAAAACAGTCTTACCATGTCTTTATAATAATGCTTAAAATATTCAAAGAGCTAAATTTAAAAGGAATCCACAATAAAACATAAAATTATGAAACAGCAACAACAAAGGAGAAATGAAACAATAAGAAGTGAATATAAGGAAAAGATTAAATTAGAATGTTGGAAATAAAAAAATATGACAACCTAAAATTTTAAAACCCAAAGATAAGATAAACTTTAGGCTGGTCACAATCAAAGGCAGAATTAATGAATTAGAATATAGTATTGAGGAGTTCATCAGGATGCAACATAGAGATTGAAGAGAATTTTTTAAAATCTGAAAGCACATTTAGGAAACAAAGTAGATAAATTTAGAAACCTGGACAGATATCTTAATAGGGCTTCCAGAAAAAGAACTTGCAGGGAATAACCAAGAGTAATGTTTGAAAATATAATAGCCAAAGACGTTCCTGAATTTAAGAAAGACATGGTTTTGATTGAAAATGCACCCTGAGAAACAAACAGCATAAATAAGAGTAAACCCACACTGAGACATATTATGGTGAAACTAAAAAATACCAATGATAAAACCAAAAATGCTTTTGCAAGTGACCAGAAAGAAAAAACACTTTATCTACAAAGAGAAAGCGGTAAGACTGACCGCAGACTTCTCGTCAGCAACAATATATGCCAGAAGACAGTAGATTAGTTTCCTGAAAGCACTGGGAGGAATTAACAGGCAAACATAATATTTTACAGTCATGTAAACTATTATTCAAGAGTGAGAGAAAAATAATGAAATTGTTAGAGACTCTGTATCTAGAAGAGTTTACCATTCTCAGAACCAAATCACTACTTTTTTTTTTCTTAGACAGGATCTCACTGTCACACAGACTAGAGTACAGTGGCATCATCAACAGCTCACTGTAGCCTTGATGTCCCAAGTTCAAATAATCCTTCCACCTCAGCCTCCCCAGTAGCTGCGACTACAGCCACATACCACCAGGCCTAGTTAATTTTTGTTTTTTATTTTTTAGTAGAGATGACATCTTGCTATATTGCCCAGGCTGGTCTTGAACTCCTGAGCTCAAGCAGTCCTCCCTCCTCAGCTTCCCAAAGTGCTGAGATTATAGGCATGAGCCAATGTACCCTGCTTAAAAAGCAAATCTTCTGTAAGATGAAAGCAAGAGAAAAGGCTGAATTACCGTAAACAATTGTGTGCATACAAATAAATAAATCTATTTTAGGAAATTTAAAAAAGAATTTTTTTATTTCAATATATTTTGGGGAACAGGTGGTATTTGGCTACATAAATAAGTTTTTTTAGTGGTGATTTCTAAGATTTTGGTGGACCCATCACCCAAGCAGTGTGTAAGGTACCCAGTGTGTGGTCTTTTATCCCTTGCCATCCCCTACCCTTTCTCCTGAGTCTCCAAAGTCTAAATATATGTATCATTCTTTGCCTTTGTGTCTTATAACTTAGCTCCCATAAGTGAGAACATATGATGTTTGTTTGTTTTTCCATTCCTGAATTATTTCACCTAGAATAATAGCCTCCAATTCCATCCAGATTGCTGTGAATGTCATTATTTCATTCCTTTTTATGGCTGAGTAGTATTCCATGATATATACTGCATAAAATGTATAGTATATATATACTGCATAAAATATATAGTATATATATATACTGCATAAAATATATAGTATATATATATATATATATATACATACACACACACACTATTTTTTTTTTTTAATTTTTTATTGGAATTTAGGTTTTGGGGTACATGAGCAGAGCATGCAAGACAGTTGCGTAGGTACACACATGGCAGTGTGCTTTGCTTTTCTTCTCCCCTTCACCCACATTTGGCATTTCTCCCCAGGCTATCCCTCCCCACCTCCCCCTCCCACTGGCCCTCCCCTTTTCCCCCCAATAGACCCCAGTGTTTAGTATTCCCCTTTCTGTGTCCATGTGTTCTCATTTTTCGTCACCCACCTATGAGTGAGAATATGCGGTGTTTCATTTTCTGTTCTTGTGTCAGTTTGCTGAGGATGATGTTCTCCAGATTCATCCATGTCCCTACAAATGACATAAACTCATCATTTCTGATTGCTGCATAATATTCCATGGTGTATGTGTGCCACATTTTTCCAATCCAGTCTATCATCAATGGGCATTTGGGTTGATTCCAGGTCTTTGCTATTGTAAACAGTGCTGCAATGAACATTCGTGTACATGTGTCCTTATAGTAGAACGATTTATAGTCTTTTGGATATATACCCAGTAATGGGATTGCTGGGTCAAATGGAATTTCTATTTCTAAGGCCTTGAGGAATCGCCACACCGTCTTCCACGATGGTTGAACTAATTTACACTCCCACCAACAGTGTAAAAGTGTTCCTTTTTCTCCACATCCTCTCCAGCATCTGTTGTCTCCAGATTTTTTAATGATCGCCATTCTAACTGGCGTGAGATGGTATCTCAATGTGGTTTTGATTTGCATCTCTCTGATGACCAGTGACGATGAGCATTTTTTCATATGATTGTTGGCCTCATATATGTCTTCTTTCGTAAAGTATCTGTTCATATCCTTTGCCCACTTTTGAATGGGCTTGTTTGTTTTTTTCCTGTAAATCTGTTTGAGTTCTTTGTAAATTCTGGATATCAGTCCTTTGTCAGATGGGTAGACTGCGAAAATTTTTTCCCATTCTGCTGGTTGCCGATCCGCTCTAGTGACTGTTTCTTTTGCCGTGCAGAAGCTGTGGAGTTTCATTAGGTCCCATTTGTCTATTTTGGCTTTTGTTGCCAATGCTTTTGGTGTTTTGTTCATGAAGTCCTTGCCTACTCCTATGTCCTGGATAGTTTTGCCTAGATTTCCTTCTAGGGTTTTTATGGTGCCAGGTCTTATGTTTAAGTCTTTAATCCATCTGGAGTTAATTTTAGTGTAAGGTGTCAGGAAGGGGTCCAGTTTCTGCTTTCTGCACATGGCTAGCCAGTTTTCCCAACACCATTTGTTAAACATGGAATCCTTTCCCCATTGCTTGTTTTTGTCAGGTTTATCAAAGCTTGTATAGTTGTATGTATGTTGTGTTGCCTCCGGTGCCTCTGTTTTGTTCCATTGGTCTATATCTCTGTTTTGGTACCAGTACCATGCTTTTTTGATTACTGTAGCCTTCTAGTATAGTTTGAAATCCGGTAGTGTGATGCCACCCGCTGTGTTCTTTTTGCTTAGAATTGACTTGGCTATGCGGGCTCTCTTTTGGTTCCATATGAAGTTCATGGTGGTTTTTTCCAGTTCTGTGAAGAAAGTCAATGGTAGCTTGATGGGGATAGCATTGATTCTGTAAATTACTTTGGGCAGTATAGCCATTTTCACGATATTAATTCTTCCTAACCATGAACATGGAATGTTTCTCCATCTGTTTGTGTCCTCTCTGATTTCGTTGAGCAGTGGTTTGTAGTTTTCCCTGAAGAGGTCCCTTACATTCCTTGTGAGTTGTATTCCAAGGTATTTTATTCTTTTTGTAGCAATTGTGAATGGCAGTTCATTCTTGATTTGGCTCTCTTTAAGTCTGTTATTGGTGTAGAGGAAGGCTTGTGATTTTTGCACATTGATTTTATATCCTGAGACTTTTCTGAAGTTGCTTATCAGTTTCAGGAGTTTTTGGGCTGAGGCGATGGGGTCTTCTAGGTATACTATCATGTCGTCTGCAAATAGAGACAATTTGGCTTCCACCTTTCCTATTTGAATACCCTTTATTTCTTTTTCTTGCCTGATTGCTGTGGCTAGAACTTCCAGTACTATATTGAATAGGAGTGGTGACAGAGGGCATCCTTGTCTAGTGCCGGATTTCAAAGGGAATGCTTCCAGTTTTTGCCCATTCAGTATGATATTGGCTGTTGGTTTGTCATAAATAGCTTTTATTACTTTGAGATACGTTCCACTGATACCGAGTTTATTGAGGGTTTTTAGCATAAAGGGCTGTTGAATTTTGTCAAATGCCTTCTCTGCATCAATTGAGATAATCATGTGGTTTTTGTTTTTGGTTCTGTTTATGTGGTGAATTACGTTGATAGACTTGCGTATGTTGAACCAGCCTTGCATCCCTGGGATGAATCCTACTTGATCATGATGAATAAGTTTTTTGATTTGCTGTTGCAATCGGCTTGCCAATACTTTATTGAAGATTTTTGCATCTATGTTCATCATGGATATTGGCCTGAAGTTTTCTTTTCTCCTTGGGTCTCTGCCGGGTTTTGGTATCAGAATGATGTTGGTCTCATAAAATGATTTGGGAAGGATTCCCTCTTTTTGAATTGTTTGAAATAGTTTTAGAAGGAATGGTACCAGCTCCTCCTTGCGTGTCTGGTAGAATTCGGCTGTGAACCCGTCTGGACCTGGGCTTTTTTTGTGTGGTATGCTCTTAATTGCTGCCTCGACTTCTGCCCTTGTTATTGGTCTATTCATAGTTTCAGCTTCCTCCTGGTTTAGGCTTGGGAGGACACAGGAGTCCAGGAATTTATCCATTTCTTCCAGGTTTACTAGTTTATGCACATAGAGTTGTTTGTAATATTATCTGATGATGGTTTGAATTTCTGTGGAATCTGTGGTGATTTCCCCTTTATCATTTTTTATTGCATCTATTTGGTTGTTCTCTCTTTTCTTTTTAATCAATCTGGCTAGTGGTCTGTCTATTTTGTTGATCTTTTCAAAAAACCAGCTCTTGGATTTATTGATTTTTTGAAGGGTTTTTCGTGTCTCAATCTCCTTCAGCTCAGCTCTGATCTTAGTTATTTCTTGTCTTCTGCTGGGTTTTGAGTTTTTTTGATCTTGCTCCTCTAGCTCTTTCAATTTTGACGATAAGGTGTCAATTTTGGATCTCTCCATTCTCCTCATATGGGCACTTATTGCTATATACTTTCCTCTAGAGACTGCTTTAAATGTGTCCCAGATATTCTGGCACTTTGTGTCTTCATTCTCATTGGTTTCGAAGAACTTCTTTATTTCTGCCTTCATTTCATTGTTTACCCAGTCAACATTCAAGAGCCAGTTGTTCAGTTTCCATGAAGATGTGCGGTTCTGGGTCGGTTTCTGAATTCTGAGTTCTAACTTGATTGCACTATGGTCTGAGAGGCTGTTTGTTATGATTTCAGTTGTTTTGCATTTGTTGAGCAGTGCTTTACTTCCAATTATGTGGTCAATTTTAGAGTAGGTGTGATGTGGTGCTGAGAAGAATGTGTATTCTGTGGATTTGGGGTGGAGAGTTCTGTAAATGTCTATGAGGTTTGCTTGTTCCAGGTCTGAGTTCAAGCCCTGGATATCCTTGTTGATTTTCTGTCTGGTTGATCTTTCTAGTATTGACAGTGGAGTGTTAAAGTCTCCCACTATTATTGTGTGGGAGTCTAAGTCCTTGTGTAAGTCATTAAGAACTTGCCTTATGTATCTGGGTGCTCCTGCATTGGGTCCATATATGTTTAGGATCGTTAGCTCTTCTTGTTGTATCGATCCTTTTACCATTATGTAATGGCCTTCTTTGTCTCTTTTGATCTTTGTTGCTTTAAAGTCTATTTTATCAGAGATGAGAATTGCAACTCCTGCTTTTTTTTGCTTTCCATTAGCTTGGTAAATCTTCCTCCATCCCTTTATTTTGAGCCTTTGTGTATCCTTGCATGTGAGATGGGTTTCCTGGATACAGCACACTGCTGGGTTTTGGCTTTTTATCCAATTTGCCAGTCTGTGTCTTTTGATTGGTGCATTTAGTCCATTTACATTTAGGGTTAATATTGTTATGTGTGAATTTGATACTGCCATTTTGATGCTAAGTGGCTGTTTTGCCTGTTAGTTGTTGTAGATTCTTCATTATGTTGAAGCTCTTTAGCATTCAGTGTGATTTTGGAATGGCTGGTACTGGTTGTTCCTTTCTATGTGTAGTGCCTCTTTTAGGAGCTCTTGTAAAGCAGGCCTGGTGGTGACAAAATCTCTGAGTACTTGCTTGTTCACAAAGAATTTTATTTTTCCTTCACTTCTGAAGCTCAGTTTGGCTGGATATGAAATTCTGGGTTGAAAGTTCTTTTCTTTAAGAATGTTGAATATTGGCCCCCACTCTCTTCTGGCTTGTAGTGTTTCTGCCGAGAGATCTGCTGTGAGTCTGATGGGCTCCCTTTGTGGGTGACCTGACCTTTCTCTCTGGCTGCCCTTAGTATTCTCTCCTTTATTTCAACCCTGTTGAATCTGACGATTATGTGCCTTGGGGTTGCTCTTCTTGCCGAATATCTTTGTGGTGTTCTCTGTATTTCCTGCAATTGAGTGTTGGCCTGTCTTGCTAGGTGGGGGAAATTTTCCTGGATGATATCCTGAAGAGTATTTTCCAGCTTGGATTCATTCTCTTCGTCCCCTTCTGGTACACCTATCAAACGTAGGTTAGGTCTCTTCACATAGTCTCACATTTCTTGGTGACTTTGTTCCTTCCTTTTTGCGCTTTTTTCTCTAATCTTGGTTTCTCGTTTTATTTCATTGAGTTGGTCTTCGACTTCAGATATTCTTTCTTCTGCTTGGTCAATTTGGCTATTGAAACTTGTGTTTGCTTCACGAAGTTCTCGTATTGTGTTTTTCAGCTCCTTTAATTCATTCATATTCCTCTCTAAGTTGTCCATTCTTGTTATCATTTCCTCGAATCTTTTTTCAAATCTTTTTTCAAGGTTCTTAGTTTCTTTGCATTGATTTAATACATGATCTTTTAGCTCACAGAAGTTTCTCATTATCCATCTTCTGAAGTCTAATTCCGTCATTTCGTCACAGTCATTCTCCGTCCAGCTTTGTTCCCTTGCTGGTGATGAGTTTTGGTCCTTTCTAGGAGGTGAGGTGTTCTGGTTTCGGGTGTTTTCCTCCTTTTTGCGCTGGTTTCTTCCCATCTTTGTGGATTTGTCCGCTGGTCGTCTGCTTAGTTGCTGACTTTTCGATTGGGTCTCTGAGTGGACACCCAGAATGTTGATGATGAAGTATTTCTGTTGCTTGGTTTTCCTTCTACCAGTCTAGCCCCTTCGCTGTATGACTGCTGAGGTCCGCTCCAGACCCTGCTTTTCTGGGGTGCACCTCTAGCAGCTGTGGCACAGCGAGGGATGCTACCAGTTTCTTTTTCTGCTGTCTTTGTCCCAGGATGATGCCTGCCTAATGTCAGTCTTTTGGATATAGAGGGGTCAGGGAGCTGCTTGAGGAGACAGTTTGTACTTTATATGGGCTTAATTGCTGAGCTGTACACTCTGTTGTTCATTCAGGGCTGTTAGGCTGCTATGTTTGATTCTGCTGCAACAGAGCTCATTAAAAAACTCTTTTTTTTTTTTTTTTTTCTCCTCAAATACTCTTTGTTGAGGGGTTTGGGCTTTATTTTTGGATGTTCGATGAGGTGTCCTGCCCAGCTAGAAGGCAGACTAGCCACTGTTTGGCTGCCGAGGCTCCGCCCTGCTGTTGTGTGATTCGCCCTGTTCCTGCAGGCTCTTCTGTGGTCTCCGCCACACCCTGTGGGGGAGTCTCTTCATTGTAGTGTGTTGCCTCAGAAACGGCAGGCTGCATCAGCAGTGGGCGTGTATCTCAGTAGGGACGGGTTGCCTCGGCAACGGCTGGCTGCGTCAGCAGTGGGCGTGTGTCTTAGTTGGGGCGGGTTGCCTCGGTAGTGGTGGACGCCCCTCCCCCACAGAGTGTCTTGGACCATCTGCTCGGGATAGTTTGAAATCGCGGTTTTGTTCGTCCCACTGGGTATCCCAAACGATCTGTTCCTGCAATCCCCTGGGCTGGCTTACTGTCCAAGTCTCGTTCAGTCTCAAGTTCAGCCCTCTCAAGTCTCAGGTTGCCGGATCAACAGGGCACCCAGACACGCGCACCCTGTGGGGATTGCTGGGTAGGGCCGGCCGCCGCCGCCCCGGCTGCCGGCTTCGCCAGGCAGACCTACTGCCTGGCGTCCCGTGTCTTTTTTATACTTGGGAGTTTCCCCGTTCTGTGGGCAACAACGATCAGTCTGGAAATGCAGCTCTGACTCACCGTTTGCGGATTCAACGCGAGCTCCAATCCTGGGTTGTTCTCACAGCGCCAACTTGAGTCTAGTCCCACACACTGTTTTTTACTCTATCCACTCATTGATTGATGGGCATTTGGGCTGGTTCCATATTTTTGCAATTGCAAATTTGTATGTGCACAATTATTTTTTGTAGCTATATATTTATTCATATGCAAACAACTTATTACCACTCAGATGGTTCTTTCATAAAAAGATTGTTCTTTCTTTAAGTTGGTAAATTTAACAATTTGTTTAGAAAATAACCAGATGGGGACAGGGGTAGTCATTGTTTAGTTAAAGTGTGCAAAGTTCATTTCATGTTCTATAGGAGGATAGAAATAATGAACAAATTTAGACTTTGTGAGAAAATTTATGGCTAAATGTTTATGTTAAAAATTTAAAGATAAGCACCAAAGAAGATAAACACAATTTATAGACTGCAAGCCGGCAGAGGCAGGGAAAGAAGAAATATAGAAAAATATTATCAATCCAACAGAAGACAGTAAAAGGGATAAGAAATAAAGGATGGTAAGCAGAAACACAAAATGTAGTGGCAAAAATAACTCCACCTCTATCAGTGACCAGAATAAATGTAAAGAGATTATATTCACCTATTAAAAGATAATCTGATTGGATTTTTAAGAGAAAGACAAGTTATACGCTACACACAAGAGCTTCACTTAAATAAAGGCTGAAAAGAAAGCATGGGAGAAGGTGTGCCAGGCATAAACTACGCCGAAGAAAGCTGGGATTTTGGACTAACTTGAATTTAAGGTGGAAAGCAGATGATTCTGAAATCTCAGGTTTTCTCTTTGATCTTTCTTGAGGATTCCACGATGACCTACTGCACATCTATTCAGGGTACCACAGTTCTCTCCAACTCAGTTTTGCAAAACTGACATCCTTTTTCTTGCTAGGCTGTCTCTGGAGCAATTACTGGTCCCACTCTCCACACAGTTGCCCAGTTACCTTTGGTCCCCAGACCTGTCACTTTTTTCATTTGGTCTTGCATTGAGTATTAGGGCAATCAGAATATAGACTGTATTTCTCACTAGGGCCCAAAAACTTCCTGGAAAAGGATAGAACTCATGCCTTTAAGGAGAGTGCCCCCTGGAGCGCCAAGGGCAGAGGCAGGCTCCCTGCAGGCTGATACAGTCAGCAGCAAAGAAATGGAGACTGAACTCTCCTGTCAAAATTGGGTTCTGTCACCCCTGTCTTCTTTCTTTGACCCAGTTCCTCCCAATAAGGAGCAGAGCAGAGCAGCAATGCTGGCAAAGCCCACAGCAGAAAAGAAAGCTCTGCTGAGTGGTGAGAAGTGGCTTTAGGGGGACAGAGGCCGGGAGAACAGCAAGTGCTGTAAGGGTAATGGGTGGGCGGTAGGGAAGGAAACCAGCAGATACAGACCCACCGCTGTCAGTATGTCATATTCTAGCTCATCTGCATGCCTGCCTCAGAGAAGACGGGGAAGAGGGAAGAGAGGGCAGGAAGTGTGGAAGCCTCAGAATATTTTGGCCCTCCTTACATTTGACTATGTCAGTTCCAGGATGTTCACCTCAATCTGGCAGTCGACAGTGCCTTTTACAGCAACACAAATCAAATATTCTATTGGGTCAATGCAGAGCAGTCATTAAGCTACTCACCTCTGGGAATTGGATGCATCATTGTCGTCAAACTGATACTTTGCTGTCAAGCAGGCACATGTCTGACCGCTAAGGCATGGTTATTTCATGACCCAGACTCGACCACAGGGGACAGTAGCTGCAGTGCCCTTGTAAACCCCAGCCCTCCTTCTGCCTAGATCAGCACTCTGCCTTAATTGAATTACGTAAATAATCATTTTTTAAAATGCAACAATGAGGCAGTTGCTTAAACCGAATACATGCATTTTTGGTGGCTCTTTCTCCTCTGTACTTAAAGGGTCAAAGGCAAAGCAACCCTCTAATAGTTTGCAATTCTGGGAGTGACCAGAACTATAGAAAAGTGTCTGAAGAGCAGGGAGGAAGCCCCTCACTTTGACAGGCCTGTGGGATTCCCCCAGGGGCTTAATTACTCTGCTGTCACGATCCTCTGTTGCTGGCCAGAGACTGAGGCATGGACAGACACTTGCACAGTCCGAACGCACGCCTTCCCAGCCTGGCCCCTGTTTGAAGGGGAAGCAGCCAGGGCCCTGAGCCCCAGGAAGACCAGAGCAGGTAGGGCCTCACCCCCTCCAAGCCCCTAGTGGTGGGCGACTGAGGCCTGCCCATCTGCCACACTGCCTTGGTTTTAATGAAAACTGTCCATGTGCTGCTACTCACTCCTAATTATCTGTGCTCTGGCCTGCCTGGCTGACATGTTTATTTTGTGGCTGCCAGACTGGTGGAGATGGTTCTTTCATAAAGAATCACACCGCTTTCAAGTTGAGTTTTCTTTTTGCCCATCATTTGTTTTTGCAAACATTTCAGGATTAATTGAACACTGTTCCCCCTTCCAACCAAAACACGTGCTCGCCTTCCCTGCACAGTATGGCGATCTTGCATTTGATCATCTGCACACTTTCATTTCTGAGTCCCCAGTGCTGACAAAAGACCAGTCTTAAGTAACCCCAGGCCACTGTGTGGGAGAAAATTGAGTTTCATTTCAGATTAGCCTCTTCAGTTTCTGTCTCTGAAAAGCTCATTTTCTATAAATCTAGGTTTGGGTATCTTCAGGCTCACCTTGAGCATGCAGCTGCATATCTTTTGCTCGTCTTTTTAATTATCACTATGGGTTTGGAAGCTTCTACAATATGTCATGTTTTGAATAAGGGAAGAAGGGAAAAAAAAGAGTTAGCTCTGGGCAGACTTTAGAAGGTGTCAAATAAAAATTTTTCTTTTCTAACATAATTTCACCATTAAGACACCGTTGAAAAAATGTAGCTAGGGATTAAAATGACTGTCTCCTTTATCTCTACTATTGCACATCTCATTTTGTAAAACAAAACAAAACCAAAAAACTCTCTATCAACCCCGTTATCACCCCGTTTCTCTCTAGTGTTGCTTAATCCCAGTTGCACAGAAGAATCACCTAAAATGTACATAAAAATGTACCGATGTGTGGCAGGCAGAATAATGGCCTTCCAGAGGTGTTCCCATCCTGACCTCCAGGACCTGCTACCTTCCATGTGGTTAAAAATCTTAGGTGGGAAGATTATCCTGGATTATCTAGGTGGGCTCCAAAAGTAATCACAAGGGTTCTTAAAAACAGAAAAAGGAGGCAGAAGAAGAGAGTCAGAGTGAGATATCACCATGGAAAAAAGGCATAGCGAGATGCAACTTTGTTGGTTTTGAAGATGGAAGAAGGAGCTTTGGAGGTTTGAAAGGGAAAAGAGGCCAGTAGCAGTGGATCACACCTGTAATCCTAGTACTTTGGGAGGCAGAGCGGGGAGGGTCCCTTGAGGCCAGGAGTTTGAGATCAGTCTGGGCCACATGCTGAGACCTCATCTCTGCAAAAAATAAAACATTACTTGTATGTGGTGAAATGTACCTGTAGTCCCAGCTACTCAGGGGGCTGAGGTGGGAGGATGGAAGGATTGCTTGAGGGCAGGAGGTTGAGGCTGCAGTGAGCTGTGATCATGTCACTCCACTCCACCAGCTTTGGTGACAGAGTGAGGCCCCATCTTAAAAAAAAAAAAAGGGCAAGGAAACAGATTCTTAGAGTCTCTGGAAAGGTCTGTAGCCCTTCTGACACATTGAGTTTAGCCCAGTGAGACCTGTGTCAAACTTGTGACCTATAGAATTAGAAGATAATAAAATTGCATTGTTCTAAGCCACTAAGTTTGTGGTAATTCATTGCAGCAACCATAGGAAACTGATACATTGTGTAAATTTTCTCTTATTTATTTTCTGTCTCCTTGAGTCTAAATCTGGTTATGGGTCTTATGTATCTGGGTATTAAGATCTCTTATTGTTGTATTGATCCTTTTACCACTGTATCTTTGTTGCTTTGAAATCTATTTTATCAAATGTGAGAATTGCAACTCCTGCTTTTTGTTTATTTATTTATTTTTGCTCTCCATTTGGTTGGTAAATTTTTCTCCAACCCTTTGTTTTGAGTCTTTGTGTATCTTTGGATACGCCGTTAGGTTTTGGCTGTATCTTTCGATTGGGGGATTTAGTCGATTTAAATTTAGGGTTACTGCCATTTGATGTTAACTGGCTATTTTATCCATTCGTTGGTGTAAATTCTTCTTTATGTTGATGCTCTTTACTTTTTGGTATATTTTTAGAAAGGCTCATACTGGTTGTTCCTTTCTATGTATAATGCTTCTTTCAGAAGTTCTTGTCATCTTTACAATTACCGCCTTTCTAATTCCAATTTATTGATTCCCAGTGCTGGGATTCAAGCAACCCACTGCGCCGGCCAAAATAGCAGCGATAAGACTGATGGTGCTCTTCTGCCCGGGACTCTCTGGTCTGGCTTCCTTCTTGAGTCCGCAACAAGCGGCTCTGCCTTCCCGGAGCTCCAAATTAACACCGGTCAGTAAGGGAACCAGTCCCGTTTACTCTGCATGAAGAGCTGCCGTGCCAAGGCGCCGGCAAAACCGCTATGCCGGCCACAAGAGTAGCGCTGGTGACCCGTGGGGCTCCACCACTAGAAATCTGCTGGTCCGTGAGCGACGAAAATTCGTCTGAAAGTGTGGCGTCCTCTCGTTCTCTGAGCTTTCACTGGGACCTACAAACCTGAGCTGTTAGTGATCAGCCATCTTGGATTTCTCTCACCATAAGCTTTTCTTGATCCAGAACAAGTAAACTCAATAAATATTTATAGAGTTCTCCATTTTAAATACACAAAATATTGATCGGCCATTATTAATACCCATTTTTAGAATGAAGCAATATTCCTGTTCTCTCTCCCTCTTTTTCTTCCTCTTTCTTCCTCTCCTTCTCTCCTTTTTTTACTTTTCAACATCCCAGTACCACACACACACACACACACACACACACACACACACACAAATATATATATATATAGTGACTTTCTGGGAGAGGAGTACCACCAGGTTGCCTAAGAAGGGATTTAACAGCCCAGGTAAAAAACAGAGCAGGTGAAAACTCCCGTATTGATCAGTAGTGGGATCTCTACTAATGCAATTTCTCCCAAAGAAATAGGAAATCTCGTTTCTTAAAAAGAAAAAAAAATTGTAGGTGCTTTCATAAGTCAGGAGTAAAGAATAACGAGAAGTAGTAAAAAAAAACAATAAATAAAGCCTATGGTGATCAAATACAATCTTATTCCTAAAAGACTTTATACTGGAGAATTTGCAGAGACGGGACTTCCCAATACTAAACTCCAAAATTAAATAGGTTTCCCTGGTCCCCGGCAATACTGGGTTGGACATACCTGTCCTGGAGACAAAAAAAAAAAAATTTTCTCTAGACTACCTAAACCCAAATTCTGTGAGGTGGAGCCCGGGCTTTAATAAGGGTTCAAAGCTTCGCAGGTGATTCTCTTGTACAGCAGGCCTGGGTACCACAGAGTTGCACTGTTTCCAGGTCCCCACTCCCCCATGCTCCTCAGCCACTTACAATCTGCTGCTGATTCTTCTCACGCACCAGTTTCCTCCTTGTTGACGAGTCCCCTGGACACTTCTCCCTTCTTACTTTACTCAACACTGGATGCTTGACCATTTCCCTGTGCTGAAGCGGTCCCCGGATTTAGCGTCCCAGATACCATGCATGTGTTTCTTTCGCCTCTCTTGTCATCCTTGTGATTCTCTTTGGTTGCTGCTTTTCCTTGAACCAGTCTTTAAGTGTCGATGCTGGGAAGGGTACACGTTAGGGTCTGCTCTCTTCTCACTCTCCATACTCTTCCCAGGATGTTTTGTCTACCCCTTTGGCTTCTACGTAGTGATGAATACCTACCCTATATATTTTGCTCTGATCTCTTTCCTGCCTTTCACACCTGTATAGTCAACCATCTATCTCAAGCTCAGCATCTCTAATGCTGAACCCATTTTCTCTACCATAATTTCCTTCCTCTGACTATGATGTTATCCATGTGACAACTCGAGCCAGAAACCTAGAAATCATCCTGTCCCCTTCCACTCCCTTGCCTGTTCCTCCCTCAAATCTAATGAATCAATTCTCTCCATCCACTCACTACCACCTTGGTTCAGGCTACCTTCATCTCTACTTGAATTATTGCAAGAGCCAAAGCCATCACTCAAAAACAAAAATACCACGACTCTATGTAAAACACTTTAACATCTCTCTCATTCTAAGGAATAAACTCCAGCTTTTCACTTGTCTTCAAGACATAGTGGCACTTTGCTCCTCTTTTCCTGTCCAGTGGCACCTCCTCCCGTGCTGGCCTCTTTATCCTCACTCCACTCTCTGTCCAAAGTCTATGCCCAGGCCATTATGAACCACCACATTTTAGTTTTCTGAATTCACCATGCTTCCTCTTATCTTCAGGCTTTGCACATACCAACGTCTTCCTAAATATACTCTTCTCCCACTCTGAGACTAGCTAAGTCATTCCATGCATTGGTCTCAACTTAGCTGTTGCCATGGACTTTTGTCATTTTTTTTTTTAGCTGAATAGCATCCATTCACCTCTCCTTCAATATCCTGATTTCCTTCTGGAGAATTAACCCTTTTTTCTTTTGTGTCCCCTTGGTTGAATGGTAAATCCATGCGTCAGGCCCTATTGCAGAAGCTAAAGGGTGTAAACTCATTTCTCTTGTGGTCATGGTACAAGCAGGTAGATGAGCTGTGACCTAAGCTGGTCAATTAGATGCTTTCTTCCAGGACTTTGAATCTTGTACAAATAGTGCAAGGATGAATGAAATTGATATCCTGCCATATTAGTGGCAGGGCTCTGACCAGAGTGTTCTGGCTCAGAGATACTTCCTGGGTTCCTACTTCCTAACCCTTCAAAGCTGCTTTGCTTTCTGCCCTTTATAAGCCTGTTTCTCCAGATGTTCTATTTGTACTCAGTTCCCTTCCATTAAATTCTTTTATATTTAAGTTAGCAAAGGTTGGTTTCTGTTAGCATTTAAACTATATTTTCTCTGGCTCTGTAACCTGGACTGTAAGACTCTCCTATGGGCTTATCCTTCTCATGGTAGTTATTATAATGTATTAAAATGGCACTTTACTTCCTTTTCTCTCCTACTAGACATACATTTTTTGAGGGCAAGGACAATACCTTATTTATTATTGTATACCCAGTGCCAAGGTGGGATATAGTAAGCATTCAACAAACCTTTGAGAACACTGTGAATGCAGTTTCATCCTTTGATGTGAACAGAATAAATATGAAAAAGGCTCGTTGTCTATTGGTTCCAGTGTTTCCAAATAAGCTATTGCCAGCTTATTTAAATTATTGCCAAAACTTTTCACTAAGCCTTCCTCTGTCCATGGGCAAAGCGTGTAGACAATTGTGCAAAGCGTAAAGCAAACCAAATCAAACCCAAATTTAAAATATCAAAATAGAAACTCCCACTTCCAGGAAATAAACAGACATACTTTCCCTATTCCATTCCCTAAATGAAGCCAAACTTCCTAGACAATATGTATAAAACAAACATAAGAAGATTCTGAAAGATGGAGAGAAGAAGACAGACCAATGAGGGACCCCAGAACTCATGCAATTATGAGGTGGTGAGTTGCCTGAGTTTTTTTTTTGCTTCATATGTCTCAGACTCAGAGCTGAAGAAGCTAGCAACCTGGAAACACGAATGTACACTAGTATATAGACAGAACTCCAGCAAAAACCTATTCTTTCTAGGCAAAGGATCAAGAAAGGAATAGCCTAGCAATAGCTGCCCTATTCTAGTCAAACATGCTTTGCCCCATACCCACCAACACTAGAAAAGGATGACGGGAGAGCCTAGGATGTCAAGAGGTATTCAACTTCACTCCTGCTGGGGTGGTATCAGAGAAGCCTGAGTGGGGAGCCAGGACTTTGATCCCCATTGGGTGATAATGAGCACCTTCCTTTCTCCACATGGTATATTAGCGGGAACCACCTAGGTAGGACAGTGGTCTCCAGCTGCATCCATGTTACTGCAAAGGACATGGTCTCATTCTTTTCATGGCTGCACAGTATTCCATAGTATATATGTACCACATTTTTTAAAAATCCAGACTATAACTGATAGGTATTTAGGTTTATTCCTTGTTTTTGCTATTGTGAATAGTGCCACAATGAACATACACATGCATGTGTCTTTATAACGAAATAATTTATATTCTTTGGGGTTTATATCCAGTAATGGGATTGCTGGGTTAAATGGTATTCCTGTCTTTAGGTCTTTGAGGAATTGTCATACTGTTTTCCACAGTGGTTGAACTAATTGATACTTGCACCAACAGTGTATAAGTATTTCTTTTTCTCTGCAGTCTTGCCAGCTTTTGTTTTTTTTTTTTTTTTTGACTTTTTGGTA
Organism: Callithrix jacchus; assembly: GCF_049354715.1. Taxonomy (NCBI): domain Eukaryota; kingdom Metazoa; phylum Chordata; class Mammalia; order Primates; family Cebidae; genus Callithrix; species Callithrix jacchus. The sequence goes on along the minus strand of NC_133503.1, from coordinate 143,080,761 downwards.
ATAGTCATTCTGATTGGTATGAGATGATATCTCCTGGTTTTGATTTGAATTTCTCTAATGATCAGTGGTGTTGAATTTTTTCACATGATTTTTGGCCATATGTCTTCTTTTGAAAAGTGTCTGTTTATGTCCTTTGCTGACTTCTTAATGGGTTGTTCCCTTTTTCTTGTAAATTTAAGTTCCTTATAGATGCTGGATGTTATACCTTTGTCAGGTGCATACTTTGCAAAAAAATTTTTTCCATTCTGTAGATTTTCTGTTCACTCTGGTAATTTGTTTGCTGTGCAGAAGCTCTCTAGTATAATTATATCCTATTTGTCAATTTTTTATTTTGTTGCAGTTGCTTTTGGCATCTTCATCATGAAATCTTTGCCCATTCCTGTCCAGAATAATATTGTCTAGGTTGTCTTCCAGGGTTTTTATAGCTTTGGGTTTTACATTTAAGTCTTTAATCCATCTTGAGTTAATTTTTATGTATGGTATAAGGAAAAAGTCTAGTTTCAATCTTCTGCATATGGCTAGCCAGTTATCCCAACACCATTTATTGAATAGGAAATCTTTTTTCCATCACTTGTTTTTGTCAAGTTTGTCAAAAATCATATAGTTGTAGATGTATAGTCTTATTTTTGGGCTCTCTATTTGGTTCCATTGGCCTATGTGTCTGTTTTTATATGAGTATCATGCTGTTTTGTTTACTGTAGCCCTATAGTATAGTTTGAAGTTAGGTAGCATGGTGCCTCCAGCTTTATTCTTTTTGCTTAGGATTGCCTTGGCTATTTGGGCTCTTTTTTGGTTCCATATGAATATTAAAATAGTTTTTTCTAGTTGTATGAAGAATGTCAATGGTAGTTTAATGGGAGTAGCACTGAATCTATAAATCACTTTGGGCAGTATGGCTATTTTAATGATATTGAGTCTTCATATCCATGAGCAGGGAATGTTTTTCCATTTGTTTGTATCATCTTTGATTTCTTTGGGCAGTGTTTTGTAGTTCTCCTTGTAAAGATCTTTCACCTCCCTGGTTAGCTGTATTCCTAGGTATTTTATTCTTTTTTGTGGCAGTTGTGAATGAGATTGCACTCCTGATTTGGCTCTTAGCTTGACTGTTGTTGGTATATAAGAATGTTAGTGATTTTTACACATTGATTTTGTATATTGAGACTTTCCTGAAGTGGTTTATCAGCTTAAGGAGTGTTTGGATTGAGACTACGGGGTTTTCTAGATATAGGATCATGTCATTTATAAACAGGGATAGTTTGACTCCCTCTTTTTCTGTTTGGGTGCCTTTATTTCTTTCTCTTGACTAATCACCCTGGCCAGGACTTCCAATACTATGTTGGATAGGAGTGGTGAGAGAGGGCATCCTTGTTTTGTGCCAGTTTTCAAGGGAAATGCTTCCAGCTTTTGCTCATTCCGTATGATGTTGGCTGTGGGTTTTTCATTGATAGCTCTTATTATTTTGAGATATGTTCTTTCAATATCTAGCTTATTCAAAGTTTTTAACATATAGGGGTGTTAAATTTTATTGAAAATCATTTCTCCATTTATTGAGATAATAACGTGGTTTTTGTCTTTAGTTCTGTTTCTGTGATAAATCACATTTATTGATCTGTGTATATTGAATCCAGCCTTGCATCCCCAGGGATAAAGCCTGCTTGATCATGATGAATAAACTTTTTGATGTGCTGTTGGATTCAGTTTGCTAGGATCTTCTTGAGGACTTTTGCACTGATGTTCATCAAGGATATTGGCCTGAAGTTTTCTTTCTTTGTTGTAAGTCCACCAGGTTTTGGTGTCAAGATGATGTTGACCTTATAGAATGAGTTAGGGAAGAGTCCCTCTTCCTCAACTTTTCAGAATAGTTTCAGCAGGAATGGTGTCCCCTCTTCTTTGCACATCTGGTAGCATTCAGCGGTTTGTCCACCTGGTCCTGAGTTTTTTTGGTTGGTAGGCTATTTATTATAACTCAATTTCAGAGCTTATTATAGGTCTGGTCGGGGATTCAATTTCTTTCTGGTTCAGTCTTTGGTGGATATGTGTGTCCAGAAATTTATTCATTTCTTCTAGATTTTTGAGCTCATGTGCATAAAGGTATTCCTAATGGTCTCTGATAGCTATATTTCTGTGGGGTCAGTGGTAATATCCCCTTGTTTCTGATTGTGTTTATTTTGAGTGTTCTCTTGTTTCTTCCTGATTAGTTTAGCTAGTGATTCATCTATTTTATTAATTTTTTTTTTAAAAACAGTTCCTGGGCCTGTTGATTTTTTGAATGATTTTTGGTGTCTCAGTCTCCTTCAGTTCAGCTCTGATTTTGGTTATTTCTTGTCTCCTGCTAGCTTTTGGATTTGTTTGCTCTTGGCTCTCTAGTTTTTTTTAGTTGTGATGTTAGGTTGTTAATTTGAGATCTTTCTACCTTTTTGATGTGGTTTAGTGCCATAAATTTCCCTCTTAAACTGTTTCAGCTGCTTTCCAGAGATTCTGATATGTTGTATCTATCTTCTCATTAGTTTCAAAGAACTTCTTGATTTCTACCTTAATTTCATTATTTACTCAAAAGTCATTCAGGGCAAGTTATTCAATTTCCATGTAATTGAATGGTTTTGAGTGAATTTTAAAATCTTAATTTCTAATTTGATTATGCTGTGATCCAATAGATTATTTGTTATGATTTCAGTTCTTTTTCATTTGCTGAGGAGTTTTACTTCTGATTATGTGGCCAATTTTGGATTAAGTGTCATGTGGCAATAAAAATGCATAGTCTGTTGTTTTGCAGTAGAGAGTTGTGTAAATGTCTACCAGGTCCATTTGATCCAGTGCTGAGTTCAGATCTTGAATATCTTTGTTAACCTTCTGTCTCAGTGATCTGTCTGATATTCTCAGTGGGGTGTTAAAGTCTCCCACTACTTTTGTTGGGACTCTGACTCTCTTTGAAGGTCTCTTAAGAACTTGCTTTATGAGTCTGGGTGTTACTGTGTTAGGTACATATATATTTAGGACAGTTAGCTCTTTCTGTTAAATTGAACCCTTTACCATTATGTAATGCCCTTTTTTGTCTTTTTAAATTTTTGCTGGTTTAAAATATGTTTTGTCCAAAACTAGGATTGTAACCCCTGCTTTTTTGTTTTCCATTTGCTTAGTAGGTTTTTCTCCATTCGATTATTTTGAGCCTATGTGATCTAACTTGGCTCTGTGTCTCCACTCACATTCACATTTCAAATTTTAATCCCCATGTGTCAAGGAAGGGACCTGTAATCCCCACATATTGAGGAAGGGAAAGAATTGGATTATGGGGGTGGTTCTCCCATGCTATTCTCATAATAGTGAGTATCATGAGATCTGATGGTTTTAAAAGTGGCAGTCTTTCCTGTGCTTGCTCTCTTCTCTTACCTGCCACCATGTGAAGAAGGTACCATGTCCCTGTCTGCCATGGCTGTAAGTTTCCTGAGGCTTCCCAGCCATGTGGAACTGTAAGTCAATTAAACCTCTTTCCTTTATGAATTACTCAGTCTTGGGTATTTCTTTATAGCAGCATAAATATTAACTAATGCAGTGAATTGGTACCCAGAGCGTGGGGTACTGCTATAAAGATAACCTGAAGATGTAGAAGTGACTTTGGAACTGGGTAATAGACAAAGGTTGGAACAGTTAAGAGGGCTCGGAAGAAGATAGAAAGACGTGTAGAAGTTTGGAACTTCCTAGAGACTTGCTGAATGGTTTTCACCAAAATGCTGATAATGATGTGGGCAATAAATTCCAGGCTGTTGTGGTCTTAGATGGAGATGAGAAACTTCTTGAGAACTTTTGCTATGCTTTAGCAAAGAGACTGGTGGCATTTTGTCCCTGCCCTAGAGATCTGTGGAACTTTGAACTTGAGAGAGATGATCTGAAATTGTAACTTATGTTTAAAAGGAAAGCAAAGCATAAAAGTTTGGAAATTTTACAGGCTGACAATGTGATTACAAAGAAAAAAAGCCACTTTCTGGGGAGAAATTCAACCCAGCTTCATAAATTTGTGTAAGTAATGAGGAAGAATGTTAATCCTCAAGACAATGGGGAAAATGTCACCAGGTCATGTCAGAGATCTTGGTGGCAGCCCCTCCCATCACAGGCCCAGAAGCCTACGAGGAAAAATGGTTTTATGGGCTGGGTCCAGGGCCCTGCTGCTGTGTGCTGCCTTGAAACTTGGTGCCCTGTGTCCCAGCCACTCCAGCTCTAGTCATGACTTAAAAAGACCAAAGTACAGCTCAGACTGTTGCTTCAAAGGGTGCAAGTCCCAATCCTTGACAGCTGCCATGTGGTGCTGGACCTGTGGGTGCACAGAAGTCAAGAATTGAGATTTGGGAATCTCTACCGAGATTAAAGAGAATGTATAGAAATACCTGGATATCCTGGAAGAAGTCTGCTACAGGGGCAGAGCCCTCATGGAGAACCTCTGCTAGGGCAGTGTAGAAGGAAACTGTGAGGTTGGAACCTCCACACAGAGCCACCACTAGGGCACTGCCTATAGTGAAGCTGTGAGAAGAGAGCCACCATCCTCCAGATCTCAGAATGGTAGCTCCACGAACAGCTTGCACCATGTGCCTGGAAAAGCTGCAGGCATTCAATGCCAGCCCATGAAGAAGCAGCCCAAGGCCATGAGAGCCTACCCTTTGCATCAGCATGCCCCAGATCTGAGACTTGGAGTCAAAGGAGACAATTTTGGAGCTTTAATATTTAATGAATGCCCCACTGAGTTTTGGACTTGCATGGGGCCTGTAGCTTCTTTATTTTGACCAATTTCTCCCATTCATAACAAGAGTATTTACCCAATGCCTGTACCCTGACTATGTCTTGGGAGGAACTAACATTTTATATTTTACCAGCTCACAGGTGGAAGGAGCTTGCCTTGTCTTAGATGAGATTTTGGACTGTGGACTTTTGAGTTAGTGCTGAAATGAGTGAAGACTTTAGGGGAGTGTTGGGAAGGCATGATTGGTTCTGAAATGTAAAAAGTACAATGTTTGGGAGGGGCCAGGGGCAGAATAATGTTGTGTGGCTCTGTTTACCCATCCAAACCATATTTTTAATTGTAATCTCCATGAGTCAAGGGAGAGACCTGTGATCCCCATGTGTGGAGAGAGGTAAGTGATTGGATTATGGGGGCTGCTCCCCTCATGCTGTTCTCATGATAGTGAGTGAGTCTCATGGGATCTGATGGTTTTAAAAGTCATAGTTTTTCCTGTGCTTGCTCTCTTCTTTCTCTTGATGCCATGTGAATAAGGTGTAACTTCTTCTGCCATGATTTTAAGTTTCCTGAGGCCTCCCCAGCCATGTGTAACTATGAGTCAATTAAACCTCTTTCCTTTATAAATTACCTAGTCTTGGGAATTTCTTTATAGTGGTGTGAAAACGGACTAATACACTATATGTATTATTGCATGTGAGATGGGTCACTTAAAGACAGCATACCAATGGGTCTTGGTTCTTTATCCAGCTTGCCACGCTAGATCTTTTATTTGGGGCATTTATCCCATTTACCTTCAAGGTTAGTATTGATATGTATATATTCAAACCAGTCATCATGATGTTAGCTGGTTATTATGCAGACTTGTTTATGGGGTTGCTTTACAGTGTCACTGATCCATGTACTTCAGTGTGTTTTTGTAGTCATTGGTAATGATCTTTCTTGTCTATATTTAGTGCTTCTTTCAGGTGTTCTTGTAAGGCTAAAAATTATCTTATTTATCCTTCACTTGTGAAGTTTAGTTTGGCTGGATATGAAAATTCTGGGTTTGAATTTCTTTTCCTTACAAATGTTGAGTATTTGCCTCAGTCTCTTCTGGCTTGTAGAGTTTCTGCTGAGGTCTACTGTTAGTCTGATGGGCTTCCCCTTGTAGGTGACCTGACCTTTCTCTGTAGCTGCCTTTAACATTTTTTCTTTCATTTTAAACTTGAAGAGTATGATGATTATGTGTCTTGGGGATGACATTCTTGTGAAATATCTTACTGGGGTTCTCTGCAAGAAATAGGATTTCTACATTTATGTATATATCAAACATGTATATATATATATACACACATATATATACACACATATATATAAATATATATATACATAATCATAGCTACTGAATAAGCTATATGTGGAAGCACTGTATATAAATCGAAATGGAATTCTAAAAAATGTTTAAATAACCAGTGAGGAAAAGAAAACAAAAAAATAAAATGACCAACTTAAGCCATAAAATTAAATGTAAATAGTCTCAATTCACCAATCAAAAGACAGGGTTCGGCAGAGTGGATTGAAAAAAGTGATGTAATTACATGCCTTGTACAAGAAACTCACTTCATATGTGATGATATAGGCAGAGTAAAACTAAAAGGATGAAAAAATATATCAAGCAAAGCAGGAGTGGCTATAGTATTGTCAAATTAAGTAGACTTCAAAGCAAGCTACCAGAAGCAAGGATAACATAATAAAATAACAAAAGTGTCAATCCACCAAGAAGACATAGTGATCTTAAATATGTGTGCACCACATAATATAACTGCATAATATATGAGGCAAAAACTGATAGAACACAGAGGAGTGGGCAAACCAATAATTATAGTTGAGTATTTTAGAACTCCTCTTTCAATGTTTAATAGAACAGGACATAAGCTCACAAGGATATAGAATTTATGTATCAACTAACAAGGTTGATTCAAAATTTATAAAGCACATTAGTCAACAATATGGCACATTATTTGAAGTACCCATAAAACATATATCAAGATTGACCACATCCTGGGCCATAAAACAAACCTCAAAAATGTAAAAAGGCTAATACCTGTAATCCTAGTGCTTTGGGAGGCTGAGGTGGGAGGATTGCTTGAGGCCAGGAGGTTGAAGTCATTCTGGGCAATATGAGAAGACTCCATGTCTACAAAAAAAATTGTTTTAAAATTAGCTTGATACAGATGGATTAAAGACTTAAACATAAGACCTAACACCATAAAAAACCCTAGAAGAAAACCTAGGCAAAACCATTCAGAACATAGGCACAGGCAAGGACTTCATGACTAAAACACCAAAAGCATTGGTGACAAAAGCCAAGATAGACAAATGGGATCTAATTAAACCCCAGAGCTTCTGCACAGCAAAAGAAACAATCATTAGAGTGAACCAGCAACCAACAGAATGGGAAAAATTTTTTGCTATCTACCCATCTGACAGAGAGCTAATATCCAGAATATACGAAGAACTAAAACAGATCTATAAGAAAAAAACAAACAAACCCATTCAAAACTGGGCAAAGATATGAACAGACACTTTTCAAAAGAAGACATATATGAGGCCAACAAACTTATGAAAAAATACTCATCATCATTGGTCATTAGAGAAATGCAAATCAAAACCACATTGAGATACCATCTCACTCCAATTAGAATAGCAATCATTAAAAAATCTGGAGACAACAGATGCTTTAGAGGATGTGGAGAAATAGGAACACTTTTACGCTGTCGGTGGGAGTGTAAATTAGTTCAACCATTATGGAAGACAGTGTGGAAATTCCTCAAGGACCTAGCAATAGAAATTCCATTTGACCCAGCAATCTTGTTACTGCGTATATACCCAAAGTGTTATAAATCGTTCCGTTATAAAGACACATGCACATGTATGTTCATTGCAGCACTGTTTATGATAGCAAAGACCTGGAACCAACCCAAATGCCCAACAGTGATAGACTGGACAAAAAAAATGTGGCACATATACACCATGGAATACTATGCAGCCATAAAAATCTATTTGTTTGTATCCTTTGTAGGGATGTGGATGAATCTGGAAACCATCATTCTCAGCAAACTGACACAAGAACAAAAAATCAAATACCGCATGTTCTCACTCATAGGCGGGTATTGAACAATGAGAAAACATGGACACAGGGAGGGGAGCATCGTACACTGGGGTCTGTTGGTGGGGAATAGGGGACGGACAGCAGGAGGTAGGGAGGTTGGGGAGGGATAACATGGGGAGAAATGCCAGATAGAGGTGACAGGGGGATGAAGGCAGCAAACCACATTGCCATATATGTACCCATGCAACAATCCTGCATGATCTGCACATGTACCCCAGAACTTAAAATACGATTAAAAAGTATATATATCAAAAAATAAATAAAATAAAATTAGCTGGATACAGTGGCACATACCTGTAGTATTAGCTACTTTGGAAGTTGAGGCAAGATGATCACTTGAGCCCAGGAGATTGAGGATGCAGTGAGCTATGGTTACACCACTGCAGTTCAGCCTGGGTGACAGTGTGAGAATTTGTCTTGGAAAAAATACAAAAGAATTGAACTAATCAGAGTATGTTCTCTGACACAATGGAATCAAAGTAGAAGTCAGTAACACTGGGTGGTGATGTGGAGAAACAAGAACCCTCATATGCTGCTGGTGGCAATGTAAAGTAGTATAGCCACTATGGAAAATGATGTGGAGGTTCCTAAAAAACAACTTTTAGATCATCCAGCAATTCCACTACTGGATATATATTCAAAAGAAAGAAATCAATATATCAAAGAGATATCTACACTCCTCATTTATTGCAGCACTATTTACAATAGTCAAAATATGAAATCAACCTAAGTACCCATCAATGGATGAATAAATAAAGAAGATATGGTATATATACACAATGGAATATTATTCTGCCATAAAAAACAATCAAATAGTGTCATTTAGAGCAAAATGAATGGAATTGAAAGTCATTATGTTAAGTGAAATAAGCCAAGCACAAAGATAAATATCACATGCTATCACTTATGTGTAGGAGCTAACAAATGAGTAGGTTGGCAGTTACCAGAGGCCAGGAAGGGGAGGAGGAATAAAGGGGGAAAATATATAAATGTATTTATTACCACTGAACTGCACATTTAAAAATAATAAAGATGATATATTATATATGTATGTTTTACGTCAACAACAAAAAAACTTTCAAAAAATTAGAAGGTATTAGACCAGGTGCAGTAGCTCACACCTGTAATCCCAGCACTTTGGGAGGCCAAGGTGGGTGGATCACCTGAGGTCAGGAGTTTGAGACCAGCCTGACCAACATGGAGAAACCCCATCTCTACTAAAAATACAAAATTAGCTGGGCATGGTGACATATGCCTGTAATCCCAGCTACTCAGGAGGCTGACACAGGAGAATCTCTTGAACCCGGGAGGCAGAGGTTGCAGTGAGCTGAGATTGTGCCATTGCACTCCAGCCTGGGCAACAAGAGTGAAACTCCATCTCCAAAAAAGAATAAGAGAAGGTATAAAAAATATCTTCAAATATATAGAAACTAAACAACAGAATTCTAAATAAAAGAAAATGAAATTATAGCATATAACAGTTGTGGAACATAACTAACAGAGTTGAGAGATAAATTTATAGCACTAAATGGATACACTAGAAAAGAGGAGAAGTCTCAAATCAACAATCTAAACTTCTATCTTGAGAATCTCAAAAAAGAAGAGGAAAGTAAGACAAAATCAACAAAATAATAAAGAAAAGAGGACTAGGCACAGTGACTCATGCCTGTAATCTCAGCACTTTGGGAGGCCAAAGCAAGTGGTTCACCTGAGGTTAGGGGTTTGAGATCAGACCAGCCAACATGTGAAACCTTGTCTCTACTAAAAATATAAAAAGTTAGCCAGGCGTGGTGGTGGGTGCCTGTAATCCCAGCTACTTGGGAGGCTGAGGAATTGTTTGAACCTGGGAGGTGGAGGCTGCAAGGAGCCGAGATAATGCCTCTGCACTCCAGCCTGGGTGATAGAGCAAAACTTTGTCTCAAAAACTAAATAAGCAAAAAGAAAAGTTAAAAAAGAAAGAATAGAAATCAGTTAAATTGAAAAATGCAACAAAAAGACTGAAGAAAATCAATAAAACAAAAAGCTAAATCTTTGAAAAGATCTATAGAATTGTCAAACCTATGAAAAATGTCAAGGAAACAGAAATGACACAAACTGCCAATGTCATAAATGAAACAGGGGAAATCACTTTAGACCCTGAAGATATGAAAAGGTATTAAGAGAACACTACGAAAACTCTACACTTATCATAGATAAATTTGACAGTACAGGTGAAATTGATCACTTCCTCAAGAAACAACAAAACTACTACGGCTTACTCAATATGAAAAGAGATAACTTGAATAACTCTATAACTATTAAGGAAATTTAATTAATAATTTTTGAACTTCCCCAAAATAAATTTCCAACCTTAGATTTTTGCACTGGAGAGTTGTATCAAATGTTTAGAGAAATTAATATCAATCTTACAGAATCTCTGCTAGAAAAAAGAAGGAGGAAATAATTCTCAATTTGTTTTGTGAAATTAGTATTGCCTTGATACCAAAATCAAACAAAGACTATACAAAAAAAGAAAACGACAGATCATTGTTCCTCTGAATACAGATTCAAAAATCCTTAACAAAAGATTAACCAATAAAATTCAGAAATATTAAAACATTGCACACCATGAGTGGGAGTTTTCCAGGAAAGCAAGGTTAGTTTAGAATTTGAAAATAAACCAATGCAATCCATCATATTAAGAGGATAAATTGCAAAAATCAGATAATCATATCAGTAGATGCAGAATAATCATTTGACATCATAAATTCAGTACTCATTTTTGATAAAAACTCTCAAAAAATAGAACTTCAACTTGATACAAAGCATCTACAAAACAAAATTCTATAGCTAACATTAAAATTAATAGTAAAAGACTGAATGCTTTTCCTTTAAGCCTGAGAGCAAGACAAAGATGTTCACTGTTATTATTCTTATTCAAAGTAGTGCTTGAAGCTCTAGCCAGTGCAGTAAGGCAGGAAAAGGAAATCAAAGCCATACCGCTTGACAAAGAAGAAATAAAACTGTTCCTAGTTGCAGACAACATGATTCTCTAGGAAACAGCAAAGAATTGACAAAAAAAAAAAAACTCCTAGAACTAATTCAGCAAGGTCACAGGATACAAAATGAACAAACAAAATTTCATTGCATTTCTACATACCAGCAAGCAATGTGGTCAGTGAAATTAAAATTATTATATCATTTACAATCACCAAAAATAAAATATCTAGGTGTAAATCTAACAAAATATTACAGGAATTGTATGTTGGAAGTTACACAATGCTGATAAATGAAATCAAAGAAGATGTAAATAAATGGAGATAAAAACCATGTGCATGGATTGGAAGACTCAGCACAATAAAGATGTCAATTCTCCTCAAACTACTACATATGTATTACATAATTCCTATCAAAATTCAAGCAAAAATTTTTGTTGATATAGACAAGATTACTTTAAAATGTATGTGGAAAGAAAAAACCAAAATAGCAAAATGATTTTTTTAAAAAGAATAAAATGGGAAGAATTAGTTTATCTGATTTCAAGATTTATATAGTTACAGTAATAAAAACTGTGATATTTGTGGAGGAATAAACCCATAGATTAATGAAACAGAATGGAGAACCCAAAAATTAACCCACATAAATATGCCCAACAAATTTTTTACAAGATTTCAGTAGTAATTAGAAGAAGGAAATCTAGCCTTTCCAACAAATGGCACTGGAGCAATTGGACATTCATAGGAAAAAAAAAAGACTTGGCCTAAGTTTCACACCTTATATAAAAATGTGATATGTAAGACAATACATTTGGAAAACAGTGTAGGAAGAGAAAAATAATTCTTAGATTTGGCACAAAAAGTACAATCTATAAAAGGAAAAATTGATACATTAAACTTCAAAAAAATCCAAAAGCTTTTGCTCAGTGAAAGATCGTATTAAGAGAGCAAAAAGACAAGCTACAGACTGGAAGAGAATATTTGCAAACCACCTCCCTAACAAAGGACTAGTTATATAGCATCTATATAAAATTATATATTAGTATCTAAGATTCTCAAAACTCAAAAACAACCCAATTAGAAAATGGACAAAATACGTGAAAAAAATTTCACTGAAGGAGAGATATGAATGGCAAATAAGCACATGGAAAGATGTCTAACATCACGGATTATTGGAGGAATGAAAATCAAAATCATAATGAACTATCACATCACAAATATCAAGATGGATAAATTTAAAAATAATGGTAACAAATGCTGGCAAGAATGTGAAGAAACTGGATTACTCATCCATTGCTGGTGTTCTGGTAACCAGTAGGGTAGTTAATTAAAAAACTAATCATACAACTACCATATGACTCAAAAATTTCACTCCTGAGCATTTCTCCTAGAGAAATGAAACCATGTTCACACAAAACCCTATACATGAGTATTTACATAAGCTTAATTTATAATAGCTTAAAACTGGAAACAATCCAGATGTTCTTCAATGAGTGGATGATTATGCAAACTGGTACATTCATACCATGAAATACTACTCAGCAATGAAAAGGATTGAACCATACATAACACAATAACCTGGATGACTCTTCAGAGAATTATGCTGAGTGAAAAAAGCCAATCTCAAAAGGTTATATGTTGCATGATTCTATTTAAATAATATGCTTGAAATGACAAAATTATAAAAATAGTGAACACATTAGTTGGTTGTAGGACTTAAGGAGGGAGTGGAGATGGGAAGGAAATTAGTATGGCTTTAAAAGGCAACACAAGGAATTTTTGTGATAGGAATCTTTTGTCTTTTAACTGTGTCAATGTCAATATCCAGACTGGGATATTGTGCTACATCATATATACTATATAGTTTTGGAAGACATTAGCCTTGAGGAAAACTGAGTAAAAGGTACATGGGAACTCTGTGCATTATTCTTATGATTGCATGTGAATCTATAATTATCTCAAATTTTAAAAAATCAAATTAAAAAAACTCCAAATAACCAATTTATCTAGATGAGTTCTGTATCTGGCCAAGATGGAGTAAGTCCATCAGAGCTTACCTCTCCCATTAATTACAGATAAAAACTGTGGACAAAAACAAAAAGCAACCACATGAGGACAGAAAGTACCTGAGGACGGATAGTAAACAGAAGCAGGTGAATTATGGAAAGGAGCCACAACTTATAAAAAAGACACATATAGGAGTCAGCATCTCAATTTTCTTCTTGATTCTTTTTGAGTCTCACTCTTGCCCAGACGAGAGTGCAGTGGTGCATGTGATCTTGGTTCACCACACTCCACCTTCCAGGTTCAAGCAATTATCTTGTCTCAGCCTCCTGAGTAGCTGGGACTGCAGGTGCATGCCACCATGCTCAGCTAATTTTTGTATTTTTGTAGAGACAGGGTTTTGCCATATTGGCCAGGTTAGTCTTGAACTCCTGACCTCAAGTGATCCCCAACACCTCTGCCTCCTGAAGTGCTGGGATTACAGGCATGAGCCACTGCACCAGGCCTTTTGCCCAATTCTCTACTGGTTTTGTCCTGAGGCCCTGCTCCAGTCATGGATGGGGCTCTGAGGCAGGAAGCACTGTAGTGTGTGGCTAAAACCCAAAGAAAAATGTCATCTTTCTGGTCAGAGAAAGTGCAAAAAGTGTCCCCTGAGTGCCAGCGAATATGGAGGGAATCTCAGAGAGAAGAATATTGTGTATGAACCTAATTTTGTATGTGAGACCATGGAAGTTCTGGGTTTAATCCCGAGCTGCATATTTATGGAATAGACTCAAGGCAGCATCCCAGAAAAAATTTTGCATATTGAGCTAAGATTTAAATCACTGCCCAAGATCCAGATTAGTCTTTGGATTGTACATGTGAAGGACAGACCTAAAGAAGCAAAGTAAAGAGTTTGCTTTAGAAACTGAACTAATAATTACCACCCACAGAAGGTGTATTAGTCTATTCTCACACCAGATATGAAGAACTACCTGAGGCTCGGTAACTTATGAAGAAAAGAGGTTTAATTGACTCACAGTTCCACAGGCTACACAGGAAGCATGGCTGGGAGGCCTCAGGAAACTTGCAGTCATGGCAGAAGATGAAGGGGAAGCGAGCACATCTTACTATGGTGGAGCAGGAGAGAGAGAGCTAAGAAAGAAGTGCCACACACTTTTAAATAATCAGATTTCATGAGAACTCACACCCCATCATGAGAAGAGCAAGGGAAATCTGCCTCCATGATCCAATCACTTCTCACCAGATCCCTCCCCCAACATTGGGTATTACAGTTCAACATGAGATTTGGGTGGGGACACAGAGCCAAGCCATATCAGAAGGTGAGACAGTATTTGCAGTCTGAACCTAACTAGATTGATGGCCTTCTAAAATAAAAACAGCAGCAGCAAAATCAACACTCTGCAAAGGATTTTAACTGGACTGAAAGTCTACACAACAAAATACCACATTGTCAGTATGCAATCCCAAATTGCTCAATAAATAAAGAACCCAGAACTGTGATCAGTTCTCAAGGGGAAAAACAATCAATAAATGCCAACCCATGTAAACCAGGCATTCGAATTTATCAGACAAATACTTTAAAGTATGAGTATGCTCTAATGAGGGAACATAAGCACACCTGAAATGGGAGGAAAGGTCAACATCCTCAGCAGAGGAAGAGAAACTATAAAAAGAGCAAAATTTGACATTTTAAAGCTGAAAAATACAATATCTGAAATTAAAACTGCACTGGATTGGCTCAGTAATAAAATGGAGAAATTAGAAAAGTCAGTTAGTGGGAAGCTAAATCTGCAGAAATTATCCAATCTAAATGAAAGAGAAAAAAAATTGTTCTCTTCAGTTCATTAAAATGTGCATGACTATTGAAAGCAAAACCTGTAACATCGTCCGGTGGGATTTTCAACATATGCGTATATAATACATATTTATATATTATGCATATGTATATAATACATACGACAACTATGACATAAAGGTCAGTGCTGGAGGCTAAAAGGATCTGTATGGTTTTAAGGTACCTACATTTTACTTGACCTAAAATATTAATTCAAAATAGAGTGTGACAAGTCAGGCAGGTATATTGTAATTCCCAGAGAAACTAAAAACAGTAATAATCCAGAGATATATCAAAAATGCCAGTAAATGAATTAAAGTGAAATTTAAATTAAAACATTTAAATTAAACTAAACTCAACCCCAAAGAAGGCAGGAATGAAGAAAAAGAGGAACAAAAACAGATGACCTACACAGAAAACAAGTAATAAAATGAAGACCCAAATCTAACCATATCAAAAATTAGGTAAAGTATAAATTTAAGGACACCAAGAAATTCATTTTAAGTATGAAGATATAAACTAAGAAGATAGTAAAAGTTGTATCAAACAATAAGAGAAAGAAGGATGGAGGGTCTATATTAATATTAGACAAAACAGACTTGAAAACGGAATATATTACCAGCAGTAAAGGGGGCATTAAATAATGAAAAAGGTATATAAGGAGATATAACAATTCTAAATGTGTGTTCAGAAGTTGTTTTAATAGTTTGATAAAATAACTAGTTGATTAATTTTTTTTTGAGAAGGTGTCTTACTCTGTTGCCCAGGCTGGAGTGCAATGGCATGAGCTTGGCTCACTGCAACCTCTGCCTCCAGGATTAAAGAGGCTCTCCTGGCTGGGTGCGGTGGCTCATACCTGTAATCCCAGCACTTTGGGAGGCCAAGGTAAGGAGTTCAGGAGTTCAGGACCAGCCTGACCAACATGGTGAAACCTCATCTCTACTAAAAAAAATACAAAACTTAGCCAGGCATGGTGGTTGGCTTCTGTAATCCCAGCTACTTGGGAGATTGAGGCAGGAGAGTTGCTTGAACCTGGGCAGTGCAGGTTGCAGTGAGCTGAGATTGCACCGTTGCACTCCAGCTTGGGTAATAAGAGCAAAACTCTATCTCAAAAAAAAAGGAAAAAAAAAGAGACTCTCCTGCCTCAGTCTTCCAAGTAGCTAGGACTGCAGGGGCATGCCACTGTGCCCAGCTAATTTTTGTATTTTTAGTAGAAAGAGGGTTTCACCATGTTGGCCAGGCTGGTCTCAAACTCTTGACCTCAAGTGATCAGTTTGCCTGGGCCTTCCAAAGTGTGGGATTACAGGCATAAGCCACTGCGCCCAGCCTGATTAGAATTTTTAACAGCTTACCTTGGCAATGTAGGCAGAGTCTAAAAAGAATGAGTGTAGGCTTTATTGGAAATTTAAAAATTGTAATTGTGGTATCCCGTTAGTTGTTTCCCAGTCTGTGAAACATACCTTGGAAGAGCTTGTTCTTATCATACAGGGCAGGAATCTTGAGCTAATGTAACAAATGGTTTCTGATGGGCCAACTCCTGATTTCTGACCCTAAAAGGTATTAGTGTTTCACGCTATAACTTTGACCTGGTGTGAGTAATCATAAATGATCCTACACGCTAAAAACAGTATTCTACTTATTGCCCTCAGTCCTAGTTTGCAGGAAGCTTTCTGACTATCAACTGAATGACAGAGATACTGCTGGAAACCAAAGCCGTGGCCTTGGAGATTCTCTCATCTCCCAGCTTGCATGGCCTCTCCTTCTTGGCTGCAGGAGTTCTTGATAAGTGTGTCTGGCCTCACATGCCACTAGCAGGTGTTTCTTGAGTGTCCTTCTTTCCTGGGGTTGAGAGTCATTATCTGACTCTGATTCTTTCTGTATTTTCTCATAAGGTAAGGGAGAGATTATGGGCCAGCCTGTCTACTGGCTTTTGACCCATTTGCCAACTGTTCTTCAAGTCACAGGATAGAATCTATGGAGAGAAGTCAGGAATCAAAAAGATACTGGTGAATTGCTGTAATTAAATAAAAGTATGAGTGAGTTATAAGAAATAAACAGCAGGTCCAGGTTTATGTTTATTCTTTTCTTATCTTTTGTTCTTCCACCCCAAAGCCATTATGTTTAAAAGATCAGTTTCATTATACTCATCCTATAGGTAGGAGGCCACTGTAAGAAACCCTGAGAAAAGTGATAGCAAGGTCACTAAGAGTGAAGCTAGTAAAAATCAAGTTTAAATGGAGGAGGACAAAGAGCACACACATACTCACACATACACATAAACCTACAGTCTGTTCGCAGTCATGATGATCATTGGAACAACCCTCAATAAAACGTGTGCAAACAGAGAGCATATTAAAAGATGAATATTACATGAACAACCGAATTTATTCCATGAATGTAAGGGTGTTTCAATATTTGTATGTTTATTAATGTATTTAACATTAATGGATTCAAATATTAGAGAAAGATTTCCATCAATTTTTTGAGAAAATTCAATATCTATTCTTAATCTTTTTTAAAGTTTTAATAAAATGGGATTTGATAGATATTATTGTGTTATGCAAAACCAGGTATTATACCTATCAGGGAAAGAGTAGAAGCATTCCTATTAAAATCAAGAACAATGAAAGAACACAGCATCACTAGTGTAATTTATTATCGCTTAGTGGAGTTTTTCAGTACAGGTAGAGAAGAGAAAGACATGGCTGAAAAGTCGGGATGTAGGGCATAAAGTTATAATTATTAGCAGATTTATTTGCCTTGAAAATCCAAGAGACAATAAATTGAAATACTGTTATAGTCAGGGAATGTAGCAAGGTAACTGAGTAAAGGTAATACATGGAAATCAATAGCCTTCACATATGCAAATTATAATCGATAGGAACAAGAGGCCCTCAAGGGCAAATACAAAATACGTGAAATACTTAAGAATAAACTTAAGAAATGTACAAGATCTATAGGATGAAAACTTTAAATACTAATGAGGATCACAAAAGGACACTTGAACAAATGAACAACATACTGATAGAAAATTATATCATCATAAAGATATGAATTCTCCTTAAGGTAAACTAAATTTATAACATACTCTCAATAAAATGCAAATTGTAGGTTTTTTGGAACTAGACAAACAAATGCTAAAACTTATATGGCCCTGATTGCTTAATAGTAAAGCCTCTTAAAAAATTTTAAGAGGCTTTGACCTCTTGAAATTTATATGGAAAAAATAATCCAGGAAATCTAGGAAAGTTATGAAAAAAAATGAGGGATTGTTTCTACTAGATATAGAAATGTAATATTCAAAACAATGTGACACAGATGTTAAGTAGATAAATATACTAGTGAGAAAAAAATTAGAAAATCTAGGAATAGATCCTTAAGCATTGAGGAATTTATTTTGTGATTTTCAAAGCAGTGGGTGAGCTGATTATTTGTTGGCATTTAGCTCTGTTCCCAAACTTCCATGTTCCCCTCTGTCACAAAGGTGCTGGCTGGAAGCCAGAGTGCTACATTTCTGGATTTTCTTGTCAGCTGCCTATGGTAAGGTTCTGCAACTGAGGGACACTCACTGGTTGGGACTGAGGAACAAGAGGTAAGAAGGAGCCATTTTTCCGCTTCTGGTGCTTCTTCTGGCCGTAGGAGTAGCATCAACAGCAGGCAACTTGGGCTCCACCAGCATTAGTAAGAATGGTGGTAGTTTAAGGAGCTTCCTTAGAATGTAAGTTCCTGGGTTCCTGCTCAATGTCCATGGGAATGTTCCAAAAAAGCAATGGCCCTGCAGCCAGCAGCTCAGCAGTGAGCATAAACTGTCGGTTTCCCGCCAGGGGCACTAGCAGCATCATGAACACAGACTAGTATCCCTTTCCCCTGTTGCTTCTTTAGCTCTTCCAATTCTTTGTCACAAATTGTTTTCATTACTTTATTCTCTGCTGGAAATATCTAGAGTGCTTTCACATTTCCTAACAGGATATTAGCTGATCCAGGGAGAACATAGCAATTATTCAATAAATGATATTGGCAAAACTAGGTACAGTAACTCCTCACTTAACATTGTCTATGGCGGGGGTTCTCAACCCCTGCCATCAGTCTGTGGAACTGGGTTGCACAGCAGGAGATGAGTGGCGGGTGAGCATCACGGCCTAAGCTCCACCTCCTGTCAGATCACTTGCAGCATTAGATTCTCACCAGATCATGAACCCTATTGTGAACTGTACATGCAAGGGATCTAGGCTGCACCCTTCTGAGACTAGTCTACCCTTCTGAGACTCTAATGCCTAATAATCTGAGGTGGAACAGTTTCATCCTGAAACCATCCCCTGCCACCCTGGTCCATGGAAATACTGTCTTTCATGAAACTGGTCCGTGGTGCCAAAAAAATTTGGGGACTGCTAGTCTATAGGTAATTGGAAACTGGACACATAATTTTATCATAGGCTAATTAGGAGAAAAAAGCATTAAGTTCCTATGGCATATTTCTGGCACAAAACAATCACCAAACTTCTAAATAAATACCCCAATAGCTCTAATATTAAACACTGAAATGAGCATGAGCTATACAAACATTTAAGAAAGATTAATAAAAACAACTAAGATGACTAGCAAATTTGTGGTGAGTCCGTGAGTAACAGCAGGTGTAGTGCTGGTGGGTTAAATGAAGAAATAAAGGTTTGCAAAGTGAAACTTGTGAGGAGCACCTCTTACCACTATGCAGTTCAAAAACAATCATAAATGTGGCAGGCTTGCTGAGTGCTTTTGCACCTCATCATGTATTGTTGTGCATTTTCCATGATTATTGTATACTTCATGAATTTTTACTTTACAGTAATTTGTATTCATGTATTCCTTTTCCAGACTGCTTATTCCAGCTCAGAGTCAGGGTGGCCAGAGCCTATCTTGGCATCTCAGAGCATAAGAGGGGAACCAACTTTGGATAGGACGTCATCCCATCACAGGGCACACTCCCACGCATTTGCTCTTACTCATACTGGGACCATTTAGACATGCCAGTAAACCTAAGGTGCATATCTTTTGGATGTGGGAGGAAACTAAAGTACCTTGAGAAAGCCCACGCAGATGTGGGGGAGAACGTGCAAACTCCACATAGAGAGTGGCTCTGGCTGGAAAGAAATGTTTTTTCTCGTCAATGTTATGAGGAAATGATGGCGAACTAAATGATGTTATTCAAAGACCCAAGGTCAACTTCCAGAACTAAAAAAAAGATTTGATTCCTTACCTCACACTTTATACCAAAATATATTTTAGGTGAATCAGTGATTTGAATATTAAAAATATACATCACAAAAATATAGAAGAAAACAGGCCAGGCATAGTGGTTCATGCCTGTAATCCCAGCACTTTGGGAGGCCAAGAAGGGAGGATCACTTGAGCCCAGGAGTTTGAGACCAGTCTGGGCAACACCATGAGACCTATCGCCACAAAAATTTAAAAATTATCTGAGCATGGTGGCATGCAACTGTAGTCCCAGCTACTCAGGAGGCTGCAGTGGGAGGACTGCAGTGAGCAGTGATCATACCACTGTACTGCACTCTGGGTGACAAAGCGAGACCCTGTTCCTCCTCCAAAAGAGAAACACACACACACACACACACACACACACACACACACACACACGTATATATATGAACACATGGCAGATTTTTAACCATAAACTGGGAAAACAGACTTTCTCTTTCTTTCTCTTTCTTTCTTTCTTTCTTTCTTTCTTTCTTTCTTTCTTTCTTTCTTTCTTTCTTTCTTTCTTTCTTCTTCTTTCTCTTTCTCTCTCTTACTCTCTCTCTCTCTCCTTCTTTTTCTTTCTTTCGAGTTTCTCTCTTGTTGCCCAGGCTGGAGTGCAATGGCACAATCTCAGCTCACTGCAACCTCCACCGCCAGGGTTCAAGTGATTCTCCTGCTTCAGTCTCCCCAGTAGCTAGGATTACAAGCATGCACCACCATGTCCAGCTAATTTTGTATTTTTAGTAGACATAGGGTTTCACCATGTTGGTCAGGCTGGTCTTGAACTTCTGACCTCAGGTGATCTGCCTGCCTTGGCCTCCCAAAATGCTGGGATGACACGTGTGAGCCACTGTGCCTCATCTTGAAGGTCTTTCTAAGATACTCCAAATAATAGAAACATTTGAAAATTTAATTTCATAAGAAAGTTGGCATGAAAAAAAAATCCCACCACAAAGGAAGTTACCAAACAGGGAAAATATTTGCAATGCATATCCACAGACAAGCATCAAAACACCAACAGAAAAATCAACAAAGGTAATGGACAGTTTACAGAAGGGAAATGTGAATGATTTCTTCTAAAAAAAAAAACCCAGAATTCATGAGTGAAGCAATCGGTCTTGAGCTTTTCTTTGTTGGGAATTTAAAAATTCATGATTCAATCTCCTTCCCCATTATTGATCTGTTCAGATTTTCTATTTATTCATGATTCAGTCTTGGTAGGTTGTATGTATCTAGAAATTTCTCTTCTTCCAGGTTATCCAATTTGTTGTGGTATCATTTAACATACTACTCTCTAATGATCCTCAGTTGTAAGGTCTCTTCTTGTTTCTGATTTTACTAACTTGAGTTGTCTCTCTTTTTCTCTTTCTTTCTTTCTTTCTTTTTTTTTTTTTTTTGAAACAGTCTCACTCTGTCATCGGGCTAGAGTACAGTGGCACGATCTCGGCTCACTGCAACCTCCGCCTTCTGGTTCAAGTGATTTTCCTGCCTCAGCCTCTTGAGTTAGCTGGGATTACAGGCGCCACCATGCCTGGCTTTCTGTAGTTTTAGTAGAGATGGGGTTTCACCATGTTGGCCAGGATGATCTTGATCTCTTGACCTCGTGATCTGCCAGCCTTGGCATCCCAGAGTGCTGGGATTACAGGCATGAGCCACCATGCCCGGCCTCTCTTTTTTTCTTAATCTAGTTGAAGATTAGTCAATTTTGTTTATGTTGGAAGGTGTTGGATGTCTATTATTACCTTGGTTGTGGTGATGAGATCATGGGCACTTGCATATGTCCTAGCTCATCCAATTGTGCACATTAAATACGTGCAGTTTTTATATATCAATTATACCTCAAAACTGTTAAAAAAACTCACAATAAGGAAATTGCACATTAAAATCATAATAGATACCATTTCTACCTATCATATTGGCAAAGATAAAAAACAAGTTTGATAACTCACTGTGGCAGTGTTAAAATATATCCACAAATTTTTTGATACCCCTTTTCTTCAAGAGGTAGAGCTTAATTTGCCTCCTTGTGAATGTGGTTGGACTCAGCAACTCACTTCTAATGAATAAGACACAGCAGGCATAGTGGTTTGTGGCTTCTGAGACTGTCATGAAAGGTGTGGCTGTATCCTACTTGTCTCATCTTGGATCACTGTCTCTGGAAAAGGCCAATTGCTATGTCAGGAGGACACTCAAGAAGTCCTGCAGAGAAGTCCACATTGCAAGGAACTGAGGCTTTCTGCCAGTAGTCATGTGAGTGAGACGTTTTGGAAGTGGATCCTCCCACCCTGGATGACTGTACCATTGTCCAACCTCATGAGTCAGCGAGGCAGCTATTTAAGCTATAAAGCATTGTGGTAATTTTTTCTCTCTGTGTGACACAGGCTGGAGTGCAGTGATCTCAGCTTACTGCCACCTCTACCTCCTGGGTTCGAGCAGTCCCCCACCTGCAGCCTCCCAAGTAACTGGGACCACAGGCACAAGCCACTACATCCAGCCAATTTTTTGTGTTTTTTTTAGAGATGGGATTTCACCATGTTGCCCAGGCTGGTCTCAACTCCTGGGCTCAAGAAATCAGCCCACCTTGGCCTCCCAAAGTCCTGAGATTATAGGCAGAGCTGCCATGCTGTAACTTGTTACACAGCAATAGATAACTAATGAACTCTTTCTGCAGCGAGGTGTGTAGGAATAGGCACCCCATAAATTGCTGGTAGAAATGTAAATCAGATCAACTATGGAAACATATTAGATAATATCTGTTACAGTAAAAATGTAATTCCACAAGTGTACTTGCATAGGTGTGAAATATTCATTAAACAACGTTATTTATTATAGCAGTCTTTGTAATGATCAGACTGAAAACAATCTAAATGTGTATCATTACTAGGACTAGTTAAATAAATATGGTACATATCTATGATGAAATTCTATGCAGCTATTAAAGAGAATAATGCAATTCTATAAACAAAGAACAAAACAATGCACAGTATACTACCATTTTATTGTACAAAAGAAAAGAATGTATATAGATTATCTTTGGATAGCTACACATGAGATTGACAGCAGTGGAAAAGATGGGACTGAGGAGTGGGAGAGAACTTTTCACTCCCTGTTTTTGATACTTTTTGAAAGACAATTCTTTCATTATGTGTGTATATTACCTATTCCAAAAGTGAAAGAATTAGAAAACTAAAATAGATAAAAAGTCATTCATGTTAAGAGAGTGCTTATAATGTGTTGCTGATATAAGCCTGTAAAGCCTTCCATTACAATCATGATAGCTGGGAGAATATCTTCAAGCATGGAATATAACTTAAGAAAGTTATGACCTAAGCCATTGTATTTTCTTCTGTCTAGAGAAAGCATAGATTTATAGGAGGTGGATGATCTGCTTAGAGTCTAGATAAAGAGAAATTCAATAGGAAGGATTTGTTGGTGTTTACACAGACCGTGGGAGAAAGGCAGTATTTGGCAGATGTAAGTACTTTAATATTAGGGAAGTATACTTTATGTGATTCAAGAACATTCTGATTTTTTTTGTTTTTGTTTAGGTTCTGTGCTCAGTAAACTTTTAATTACTAATTGTTTCCCTAGTTTTTTACAGGCTCTCTGCTTAATATTAGACACACATATCAGTCACTGAAAAAATACAGATCTCATTAGAAATTTTTAAAAGGCATTTTACCCATTTATACATCAATCTTTTTGGAGTTGAATTTGTGTGAATCAGGCCAAAGAACCAGAACAGCAATGACTGCTCTAAAATGATGGAGTTTCTAGACACATAAAACTGAGGAGCAGAATCCACTTAGATTTCCCTCTGCCTTTGAGGCCTAGTAGAGTAGCCAGCCGATCTCTCTGGGAGAGTTACTCTCAACTTCTAAAATGCAATAAGCATAACAGAACAAAAGGGAAAGCATGCTGAACAGCAGTTCCTCTGAAAAATCCCCATGTGGTTTGATGATGTGATCTAGCTAAGAAGGCTGATGAAAGCTCAGGACCCACCATTACATAGGGACCCCATAATTGAAAATCATTACCCCACTGGGTTCTTCGTGTCTATTTGGAAGCCTTTGACCTTTGTAATTTGAGAGGGATGTGACCTAAGATCCTCACAGACTTCCAGATTTTCTGACACCTATAAGGATATCGTTGGCACTATGAAATACATGCATAATAAAAGTCAAATTAAGATCTGGATATGGAGAAATCAGTTAGGCTCACTCACTAGCTGGATGATTTAAATGACTTAACTGTTAAACTAACCTTGTAGCATCACTTCCGTTTTGTTTTGTTTGTTTGTTCCATAACCAGAAATGACTACATTGCATAGGCCTTTAGAGTCACACACAAATAACTGAAACTGCAAATGTTAACTTGGTGATTGTCAAAAGCCAACTGTACTGACCCTAGGTCTGGGCACCTCACTTAAAGGAATCATTGACTAACTTGAGAGGTTGAGAAGGGGAATATCTGTGTTTATGTATACATTATCCATCTATTCGATTACTCATTTGTTTAACTTAACATTTATTGAACATCTCTTTGCCACGAGCTATAGCATGGTTTTGGTAATCTGCTACTAGAACAGCGTAGGGAACTTCAGATGCACACCAAAAAGAAGATTTAGAGGGGGCATGACAGCTGTTTTCAATCATGTGAAGAGGGAGAGGGCTTATCTATGTTTTTCCAGAGGGCACAATTAGGGAAAGTGAGTAGAGATAAGAAGTCAGACTTGGGCATAAATTACAGAAGAATCTTTGCCTGTATGAGCTGACCAACAGTGGACCCACTGGATTGCAAAACCATCTTCCGGCAGGCCAAGAAAACTGCCAAAGCACAGATAAGGAAGATGGGGCCCAGAAAGTTTTAGTGACCTGGACAAGGGCACATGGCCGGTAAATGGAAGACAGTCCAGGTCATTCAGCCCTTGGCCAGTAACGATTTTAACTTTTGCTTTTTCAACCCCAAAGCTTCATGATGGATTGTAATTTTGATGAAGCACATGCTGCAAGGCTAATGTGTGGGAGTGAGTCCCTGAGCTAGCAAGTAAATACCCACATCTCAGACTTTGAAGTTCCATGCGTGTGGCACACGTAATAATTCTGGTGATGTATAATAATTTCCTTTTGTTTTATTATGAAAAGCAGTTAATGCTTATGGTAATGAACAAAAGTAAAGAAAACTAAGGAAGTGAAGGTTCTTATCAGAAATATGAAGGTTTGCATTAATTAGAGTGGCATGTTAAATTCAATGATGATGTGCATCTGTGAGGTACAGTTGTTTCATTGAATGTTCCATAGTTTTGGCTATCTGCCACAGGAGTATTTGAAATGTTCAAGGAAATGATCAAGAAGAAAAAAAGTATTCCGTACTCATTCCATTGTTTCCCACAAGTTCCCTTGTTCTATTGCTCTAAATAATTAGAACACTAGTTGTGGGGAAGGAGGAAAGATCCCTTATCAAATCTTATGAAGTGTGGGGAGGTATTGCACACAGGTGTCTCATGACGTGGCTTCCCTACAGCCCATGGGAGTCCCTGGCTCCTCGGACTTGTCAGATGTTCCAGGTTGGTGTGACTCAAAATACAGCCTCAAGGACAGGCCCCAAGTCTGTTATGTTTCTGTTTTTCCCTTAAAGGAATAGGCCTATTCTTGTCAGCTCTAGGCCTGAGGCCTTCTTTCAGCATCAACCACTTTAAAATGTTTCCCCAGGATAGCAGAGGCAGTTCAAGCTTAAACACCGAAGCTGTAGTAGGACTTTTCTGGAACTTCCCAGCCCTCCATGTTTCCCTAACATAGTTATCAGAGAGCAGGCTGTAGACCACCAGCGACAGCAGCGGCAGCATTAGGAAGATTGTTAGAAATGCAAATTTTCAATCCCCACCCCTGAGGCTCTGCATCAGAAACTCTAGGGGAGGCCTCAGTGAGCTGTGTTTTAACAAGCCCTCCTAGTGATACTGTCGCAAGCTGGAAGAGAAATGCTCCTAGGAGCAGAAATAATGACTTGGGTTTAATGGTTGGTTTGATGTCCAATCTTGGCCACCCAGCTTTTTCTCCCCCAAAGGAGTGCTCAGGGAAGCCAACAGTGATCTGAACATCTCTGTGTGCATCAAGAATCTACAGGGTTTGTCTGGGATTTCCCAGAACACAGGGCAGTAAGCAGAAAATGTTAGATGCCTTCTGGTTTGGCTCCCTGTGGTCCTGCCAAGGTTTAAGTGGCACCCAGATTTTTCATAAATGAAATAGAGATGTCAGCACACCCATGATGAACCATGAACAATGATCCAGCTTGTAGAAACTGTGCCGAGAGCCCCAGACCAGCTGCTTTTTGTGTATTTCTACCTATAAAGCTGTCAATGTAGCAATTTTGCCAGCTCCAATTTTACATGAGAAAGCCAAACCAAACCGTTTATATGATTCATATATTTATTAATAGAACTTTACCAAATCAAATGTTCAATAACTAAAATAACGGATTCTCTGCCTCTCGGTATGTTGTTCACCTAGTAAATCCTTCAGTCTCAGTCATTTCCCTCCTCCCTTTCTCACTTGGTTCTTGTTTTTCTTCTTTATGGCAGGCTGTGTTTATGTGACAGCTGTTTTACATTGATATAAACATGCACCCCACTCCAGCTGAATAAATGTCAAGAGAACTGTGGGAAGCCTGTTTCTTCCTGTTACATCCTATCCTGCTCTCAATGTGTGTGACCGCTAATGACAAGCAACATTTGCAGACGCCACACCTGTAAGGCTGTCCACATTCCAAGAAGATCCCAGAGATAAGGGAGGTCTGAGTTACAAACCCAGAGTGGACATTCCTCAGCAACACTTGGTTGCCGCCACTCACTGTTTATATTGTTGGTGTATTTACCAAGGCCAGGGTAAAAAACCAGAGACTGCTAAAAGGGGAGGAGGAATGGGGTGGTGGAAGAGAAAGATCTGAACTCGCAGCAGCAACCCTGAAGCAACATCTTCATAATTCAGTGGTTTGTGATTTGGAGAGAGGCCACCACAACACTTCTGGATTTTTTTAAACTAGAATCATGATATTGGTCTGAAGTGTCACATTTCCAGGTGGTGCGCTGGAAATAGTCTTTCTCTTTTCATTGAAGGCAGTTGATTTCAGACTTTAATCCTGAAATCTCTGCTTTTTTCCCTGTGATCTGAAGGAAAGAAACAGGGAAGGAAAGTGGGAAAATACTATAATTTGGATATTCATAAATTCTAATCAGAGAGTCCTGAATACATGTTCTCACTGAAAAATTAACACTAAAAACTTGAGGTGTGGTTCCCTCCAGCTGGAAAGGGCTTGGGAGCCTCAATTCCTGGCTGGAGGGCTTGGAACAAAATAAGGAACCAGTCCTTGTTCTTCCACTTAAGTGATGCCTATTGACAACCTGTGTGAAGTAAACTTCAGGTTTGCGGATAAAAGTAGGCCTCTTCCTATAAACCTCTCCCTGGTTGTTAAAGAAAGGGCAATCTGTTATGAATAGACCCATCTGGGTTGGCCTTTACCTGAGTGGCAGAATTCATTCTCTAGTGTGCTTGTTTTTTCTTTTTTGTTTTTTAACCAAACTCCGTGCGCTAAATAAAGGTCAGTGGAACAGTAGGCAGCCTGTTTCATCCTATTATGTCTCTTTCTTGCTACAAACCAGTTTAGCCTCCAAACCTTCCTGACAATACAAGGCTTTGAGGGTGGTGCTGCCACAGAGCTCTGCATGGCAGGGCTGTCCTGCTGTCCTATTCAGAGTCAATTTCCTGAACAGCATCAGGGTCCCATGGAAGCTGGGGTGGGTGAGATTGTAGCTAAACTGAGGGACAGGGTTTAACTCAGACTCTTGGAGGGTCTTGTGCCCTCACAGGCATTCCCAACATGGACACTGCCCCCTAAACAAAATTCTGGGGCTGGGGGTTATGGGTTGGCAGGGGGTTGTTTGGGAGAAAAGATCCAGTACATGGTTTATGTAAAGACGGTACGTGAGTTATGAAATGGAGGGCATTACTAAAGAAATAGGGGTCCAGGAGCAAATCAGTGTGTTATTACCCCAAGTAGTTCACCATGTACAATTAATTACATTAGAGTGAATTACAGGATGGGGCTCTGAAGGTAACATATATAGAGCACATACAATGCGCTAGGCATTGTTCATAATATATATGCAAATTGTCTCTCCTGCCCTTAATATCATGAATTCTCTCATTTGATCCTCTTAATAATCCTCCCATGCAGACACTCTTATTGTCCTCAATTTCACAGATGAGTAAATGAAGTTTAAGTAATGTGCCTGGGGTCACATGAGTAATTTAAGTGGAAAACCAAGGGATTCTAAATCAGGTGCTGTAAACCTAGCCTTTACTTGTAACCACTGTTAAGAACGAATCTCAAATGTTAATGGGCAACAAATCATCTAGAGATCTTGTTAATAGCAGAAACAGATTCCTAAGGTCTGAGGTAGGACCTGGGATTCTGCATTTTTATCAGGCTCTCAGGAGTTGCTGGTGCTGCTGAACTGCTCCAGGCTTCTGGCCACCTCTGGGTTGGAGCAAAACAATTGGCTCAAAGGCCCAGAGCCTGGCCTCCTCTCTCTCAGCACTGTGCTTCACATTGCACCAGCCCTCCCCTCCCTGAAACCCAGGAAGGAGACCGGGGAAGGGATGTCTGGAATTTCCATTGTGACACTTAATCCTAGGCTTTGGAGAAGGTCTCTGCATCCATGGCCATGCATCCCACCCGCTTCCTGTCCTCATGACCCTAGAGGCCGGGGTGTCCAGCAGGAAGAACATCAAAGCTGTACTGTACAAGTCTGTTCATTTCCCAGCTCCAACCCCTACCCTTGTCCCTGTTCTGATAATTTAAACTACATCCTACAGCCATAAGAAAACATTTTTGTGCATCTCTCATCTGTACTACTAGTGTGATGGAAACCACCCAGGATTGGAGGGCTGGGGCTGGAGTTCCATTCCTACTTCATATCTTTTTTTTTTCCATCTGAGGCTATAAGTTTAATCTTTCTAGCCCTTTATTTTCCCTATTTTTAAGTGGAGCTAATAAAACTTATATGGCTTGAGTCTGTGGCCCCACCCAAATCTCAACTTGTAACCCCCAATGTTGGAGATGGGCCTGGTGGGAAGTGATTGAATCATGGGGCAGATTACCCTTTTGGCACTGTTCTCATAATAGAGAGTGAGTTATCATGAGATCTGATTGTTTAAAAGTGTGTAGCACCTCCCCCGCCCTTCCTCTTCTTCTGGCCATGTGAAGACATTCTGCTTCCTCTTTACTTTCTGCCATGATTGTAAGTTTCCTGAGGCCTCTCCAGCCATGCTTCCTGTACAGCCTGCAGAACCATGAGCCAATTAAACCTCTTTTTTTTTTTCATAAATTTCCCAGTTTCACGTAGTTAGCAGTGTGAGAATAGACTGATAGAAAAACTAATCCCCAGTGTGTGGCCTAGGGATTCTCTAAGGACTAAGAAACTTGCATTTATGAAACAATTTGAACTTCCTTGGAAATAAGTTCTCATTATGGAAATGTGTGAATAATAATATAGGTATTGCCAGAGTCTATGAATGCCTTCTGAGGCATTCAGCAACTTACAATGCTTAATGACCAGTTCTCCTTCTGTTTGGTTTTAAAAACCTCTACTCATTATAGCATTTCCCTGAAGTAGTCAAAGAAAGTGGCTTGCTTGAAATTCACATTTGATTTCATCATCAGTCAAATTCCACTCAAGAGCCAAGACACTGCACTTCTAGAGACAGAATTTCCTATCGCCAACCCAGGCTGTAGTAGCAGTGAGTGGCCGGCTTCTATACATAAACAGGACATTTCCATTGGCTGTCCTAGAGCCAGACACCCTGCATTGGAACCCAAACTGCTTCTTTGTTTCCCTAAAATAGCCAGTCATTTGGTGAGTTCCAGACAGGTTCATATTCCGATCGCCAGTCTGAGAAAGGCAGGGCTGGATTAGTTGGAACAGCAAGAAAAAATTCTCCTGGCATTCTGGGAAGGAATGTAGGCTAAAAAATGTGTGTGATGGGTACTTTGATCCCTATCCAAAGTGTCACTTCTTCTTCTATAGTGTGCGGGAAACTGTTTTTGTCTGTGAGTAAGGCACGATTGCTTTATTCAGAAAAGGAGACATTCACCTGGAGCACTGTCTGCCTGGGAGTCAGGCAATCACATTGTTGAGATGGTGATTTCTCCATTGTTGAGAGTGCTTTCTCTTATACATGGAATGTCTTAATAATCTTTCTATCGCTTCATTACGACGTTATGTTTTTACTTCCCCTGTCTCTTGGCACACAGCATGGAGCTCTCCTGCCTTTTCCCATTTGATTTTCATTTGTTCCCCTGTCGAATGAATGCATTGCAAAGTGAAGGGTTCACATTGCTGGTGACAAGGCTGTGGATTCAGAAATCACTGATAAGCTTGGGGCAGGGCTGCATAAATCTAAATGCACTAAGAGACCTGAAGGGTTGGTTGGTTTGTTTCCTGCCAGTTTATCTTTCAATTTCATGTAAAGAGATGAAATGGTACGTGGGGTTTATAATTCGCCAAATGCCCCTCGATCTAATCAGTCACCCCTCACACTGACCATCCCCTAAAAGCTGGTATATCTGTCTGCTCTGGTCTGCTTCTTTCATTTGTTGCTTTAGTCTTCTCTAGATTTCTTCTATTTCCTCTTCCCTCCACTTCCTCCCTTTTTCTTCTTTTAAGTTTTTACTTTATGTCTGGGACAGCCTCCCACTTGCCTCCCCACCTCACTTAAGACCGAAGTCGAGATGTTCTCCTCTAGTAAATCTGACCACTAGTCAGATTTACATCTAGATGTAATCTGCTATGTGATCCCAGCATGCCTACCTCAACTTTCCTTTTCCCTCTAGTTTCTGATTAATTATCTTTAAAAGTCACAATTGACTATTACCTCTCTTGATAGGTGTGAATCCAATATAGTGTTCCAAACATGAAAATAGGCCTCTTTCCTGTAATCCCAGTACTTTGAAAGGCTAAGAAGAGCAGATTCCTTGAGCCCAGGAGTTCAAGAACAGCCTTGGCAACATAGTGAGACCCTGTCTCTACAAAAAATACAAAATTTAGCTGGGCATGGTAGTGTGCGCCTGTGGTCCTAACTACTTGGGAGGCTAAGGTGGGATGAGCTGTGATTGTGCCAGTGTACTCTAGCCTGGGTGACCTGTCTCAAAAAACAAGGGTGGGGGGATAGAGAAAGAAAATATGCTTTCAGTTGTTGTAAAAACAAAACCAATTCCTTATAATGTACACAAGTCTTCCCTGCACCCAGGTTGTGTTTTGGTTCTGTCCAAACTGACCAGTTCTGTCTTTTACCCAGTTCCCTTTTTGCCCTCTCCAGAGAGAAACACACTTAAGGGCCCAGGGAGGATTGGTTTATTTCAAAGTTTGAAATGCCCCATTCTTTATGGACAGCCAGAATCAGACTCTTTCTGGTGTAGCTTTCTCAAATTGCTGGCTACTGCAGGGGAGCATGGGTTTTACCACCCACAGGCTCCACTTCTTGATGGCTGTTTGACCTTGAGCTGAATATCCCCATCTGCAAAACAGGAATGACAGTATATACCACGTGGGATTGTTGGAAGGCTAAGACAAAGTAATTTATATACAATATTTACCATGGAGTCTGGCATATATATATATATATATATATGTTGTATGTATATGTTATATATAGTTATATATATGTTATATATTTATATATATGTTATATATATAACATATACATCATATGATATATATGATATATATTAGGAGATATATATATTAGGATATATATATATATATCATATATATATATATTAGGAGACCTTCTGGCCAGGCGCAGTGGCTGACGTCTATAATCCCAGCACTTTGGGAGGCTGAGGTGGGCAGATCACCTGAGGTCAGGAGTTTGAGAGCAGCCTGACCAATGTGGTGAAAACCAATCTCTACTAAAAATGCAAAAATTAGCTGGGCATGATGGCAGGCGCCTGTAATCCCAGCTACTTGGGAGGCTGAGGCAAGTGAATTGCTTGAATGCTTGAACCCCGGAGGCGGAGGTTGCAGTGAGCTGAGAACATGCCATTGTACTCCAGCTTGGGCAACAAGAGCAAAACTCCGTCTCAAAAAAAATAAAAAATCTTCTCTCACTTACCCAACTCAGTGCATTTGGTAAGGTATGTCTTTAAGAAAACTTGTCCAGCAGTGGAGCCAGCTGCTGGATAGTTGTTGTTTTTTTTTTTTTTTTCATCCTAATGAAAACACTCAGGACCCTGCCCTGGTTTCTCATGTATGTTCTTGCTGGTAACATACTTTGGAGGCACTGTTTTACCTTTATTTTTAGTGCTTTGGACTTTAGGGAATTGAGTCTTGTTTTATTTTGATTTGTTTTAGTTTAGAGGTGTGTGTGTGTGTGGTGTTTCATTGCCTGCCAGCCAGCCAGCCTGTCCTCTTCCCACTTTCTCATCTTTACTCTTTTCTATCTGTCTTTTCTTAAGGCTTCTTTTTACAAATGAATGGATGATATCTATATACTTCTCAAACACTCAGTGAGACTCAGCCCCTGTCAAACTCTAGAACATCCTTCTTGGTAATTTAAAATAAGGATGCAGAGAGTATGGTCTCACATAATGAACCCTGTCCAAGTTCTAAATCAGTCGATTCAGTGGTCAATACACTGACCACATGCATGTCAGTTGCTCCATAATCACTAGCCCTTGATATGATTTGTTTACCTAGATTGACCATTGTACCCCAACAACTTAATTGTTTTTCAATTTAGTATATTGTTTTTCTATTATTAGTTATGACTGTGGAAATAGCCAATTAGAGAAGAAAACTATTGAATAGGGATACCAGGAGGGCACTTCTGAATCTGTCTGTCAAAATTAGGTTTAGAGTTTCAGCCGGAACAAGGGTACACTAAGGCTCTGAACAAAATTCCTGGGCTGATCACTTTTGACTGATGTGACTGCTTAATTTGGTCAAAACACCTACTAATTTGATCAGATGGCCAACCTGACTGATAATGTATATATAACACTGCATGTACCCAATGGTGCATTCAAAATGGTCTCTATAGCAACTGTTTTCACTTATTCATTTACTCATTAATTCCACATATTATTATTGAGCATCCTTCTGTGTTCTAGGGGTTCTGAAAACTGGGGCTACAATAAGAAACAAAATAGTCTTTGTCCTCACAGAGTTATATTCTAGGGGAGAAATAGATAATAATAAAGAGAGCAAATAATCCATATGGTCATTTTATTTTTTATTAATTAATTAATTTTGAGCCAGGGTCTTGCTTTGTCGCCCAGGCTTGAGTGCAGTGGCACCATCACAGCTCAGTGCAGCCTCAACTTCCTGTGCTCAAGCAATTCTCCCACCTCACCCTCCCTGGTAGCTGGGATTACAGGCATAAGCCACCATGCCTGGCTAATTTTTACATTTTTTGTGGAGACAGGGTCTCACTATGTTGCCCAGGCTGATCTTAAACTCCTGGGCTCAAGCAAGCCATTCTCCAGCTTCAACCTCCCAAAGTGCTAGGATTACAGGTGTGAGTCACTGCACTAGGCCCATATAGTAATTATAACAGACAGAGGTGCTCTAAAGGAAAAGAAGGCAAAGGGTTGGAGAACAATAAAGAGGATCATTTTATATTAAAAGTGATGAGGGTGCGCCAGTCTGCAAAAGTGACATTTGAGCCAGTAAGGCAAACCCAATATGTTGATATCTTCCTGTCTGTCCACCCACTCTCTTTTGGGAGGAAGCCTGGAAATTTTTAGTTTTAAATCAATTTCCCTAAAATCTACAAAAATTACTTCAGAACTGGCACACCATGGCTGTTGCTAGAGCTTTCATTTCTGCAGGTTTTTACAAATTGTAGAAAATAGTGTAGATGAGCAGATTTTTCTGAAAGCCACAGTTTATAATCTTTTCCTTGTCCATTCAAACATGTCTTCTCTAATTTTTGCTTTCATTTATGATTTAAGAGCCCTTGTCTTCACAAAAAAATCACAGCTATTGAAAGAGAACTTAAGCAAGTGCTCAGGCAAAAGTCCATTTTGGGATAGATGAAACAATATAACACAAATAAAGTGTCTCTTCCTTCCTCCTACTTCTTAAATAATATTTTAGTCAAATCCCCCAAACCTTACTCCAAAAAAGAAAATGTCTCTGAAATTCTTGTAGTTCCAATCATAAAATATGTCTGTTGTGAGTTTTTGGTTTCCTGTCAAAGGTTTTTTTCTTCCTTACTGAAATCATCTCCATAAAGTATCTGAAGCAGTTGGGATTGTTCCACAGTATGTTTAGTTGAACTGGGAGGCTAATTGAATTTAGGAGTTTTTCCAAGGGGAGACCATGGTTGCATGAATGCATCAGTGACTACCCATGCAGATTCAACATGCATAAAAGAGAAAGATGCATTCTGTGTGTATATGGAAGCAGATTTCCCCAGGGCCATTTTTTAGTAATAATAACTAGCATTTATTAGTGCTTTCCAAGTACGAGGTATTGTTATAAAACCTTTTTAAACTTATTTTTCAAACTGTGATTATCTTCATTCTATAGATAAGGAAACCGAAAGAGAAGTTTAATAACCATTCTAGGATCACACAGCTAGAATGGGCAGAACCAGGAATAGAACCTCACTTGACTAGATCTGGAACCCACCCTCTTTATTTCTTGTTATACAACCTCTCAGTGGCAATCAATGTGAGTTACATATGCAGCCAGTGTGTACGAGTGTGATATCATGAGTTGCTTATGTCCTGGCATCCTTTCTGGTTAGTTGGTGGCCTATTCTGATTGGTAGGTACCCCTGCTATACTGATTGCTAAAATTTTTTATTCTATGGCAGCTTTAATCCACTTCTCACATCTCCAAGCTCTGGCTCTATGTCCTATATCTCATTTGCAGCAGAGGTCAACAGGGTGTCAGTTTTGCTGCTCAATTGTAGCAAAAATACAGTACAGAAACTGAAAGTATTCTTTGTATTCTTTAAAGATGTGCTGTTTCAACTTACTGATTTGATAAATGAGGAAACTGGGGCTCAAAACTGAGAAGAGGTCTCCAGATACACTCAGCTCAGACCTTGGTCTAGAACCCAGATTTTCTAATCACTGATGATCCTACTGTATATACCTTCTTCCTCCCCTCAACTCCTTCCATGAACTGTGGCCTCAGAAAAGCTCAGCATAGACAGGTTAGGGAGGGGGTTTGAGAAGGGGAAGAAAGGTGGAGAAGCAGAGTAACATTTTTACAACATGGTATACCATCAAAGCATTTGGAGATATTGCCAGAATGGTTGATTCCCATGAAACTGCTCTACCTGGTCCTACTGATCACTCCTCTCTGATTGTCTGTGTGGCTTCATTACTCCTCCCCCCATATATAATATTGATGCTCTCCAGGGGTCTAACCTTAAGCCACTTCCTTTCAAAGAATGCATTCAAACCCATTCTCCTGACCAACTTCCTTTTTTTTTGAGATGGAGTCTCACTCTGTCACCAGGCTAGAGTGTACTGGTGCAATCTTGGCTCACTGCAACCTCCGCCTCCCAGGTTCAAATGATTCTCCTGCCTCAGTCTCCTGAGTAGCTGGGACAACAGGCATGTGCTACCATGCCCAGCTAATCTTTTTGTATTTTTTTAGTGGAGACAGGGTTTCACCATGTTAACCAGGATGGTCTTGATTTCCTGAACTCACGATCTGCCCATCTAGGCCTCCCAAAGTGCTGGGATTATAGGCATCAGCCATGGCACCAGCCATGGCCAGCTTTTAACTGATATCACTTTAATTACCAATGACACATCAATGATTTATATCTATTTCTACGCTCCTCTCAAGATATAGACCCTTATTTCAAGCAGTCTAGGGCCTCAATGGCTCCAGCTCAACATATTTAAAAAAAAAAACATTATTTCCTCCCCAAATCTAATCATCCTCCAATATCCCTCCTCCATGACCCATGTCTTGGTTATGACTAATGCAATAAACCTGGCATTCACAACACTATTGCTCCCTAACTCACCTTCTATTAATTGTCAAGACCTGTTGATTAGACTGATGAAATCTCTCAGATCTGTCTTCTTCTACCCATACATTAATGCAGGCCTGTGGGGATTGCTCCCGTGTGAGGCCCCTAGGAAATGGGCCTCGCCATACGGTGAGCTTGAGCCCGGACACAGATCCCCGGTTGGGGGAGTCGAGCTGAGGGAAAGCAGGAACCGAGAGAGGGACTATGTTATTCTAAATAATTAACAGACATTACTTTATGGATATGAGGATTTGGGAGGCAATGTGTCCACTTTCGGCTCCTTATGGTTTATTGCTTGATTGTGTTCATTTTGGACCCTTGTCACCTTCATTGTAAAATATTAACTTAAGTATTTACACTTGGTAACTTACTTATCGTAACTTACTGGGTGTAACTGTAACTTACGTACGATAACTTACTGGCCGTGACTGTAACTTACTTACCTTGACCTATTGGGCCGTAACCTACTTACTGGAAGTAACCTACTTACTGGGCCTAACCTACTTACTGGACTTAACTTACTTACTGGGCGTAACTTAGTGGGCCTAACTTGATTACTGTAAATTAAGTACATTGATCTGGCATAAACAACTTTGACTTCAGAAAAGTATATAATGAAACGTATTGCAAAAATAAAATTGCTGCTTGGACATAGCCTAAGCCAGCCCTCCAGACTCCGCTTTCCTTTATTCTTTTACTTCCGCGCACTCTCTCCCTCAGGTTGAACGAGACATCTACGTTGGCGGTCTCGGGAACTCCTGCAGGTCGGTAGTCCCCCGGGCAGACGTGCCGGACCCCAACACAGGCCTCCTTAACTTTCTCCTGCATTGAAAAACAATGTTGAATAGAAGTCTAATATGCATATACATTCAGTATACAAATCATTGTATAGCTGAACACACCCATGTGACCAACACCATCCAGGAGCACAGTATTCCTGAACTACATCAAAGTCCTGCTTTCTCAAACACTGGTGGCTGATATTCCACTGCTGATGTTTGTTCATTTTCAGGCCCCAATAGTTACTAAAATTCAGATATCAAAGGTGGAGTAGCATTTCCAGCTATCATCAGTTAATGTATTGAAGCAGGAGCGGCCACAAACAAACCTCTCGAACACCAAACAGGGAAGGAAGCGGTGATTTTATTTGGCTGGGATCTGCGGCAGGCATAGATGCCTCAAGAACTGAGCTCCCCGACAAAGAAAACCCTGGCCCTTTTTAAAGGCTTACAGTCTAAGAGGTGCACCGTGTGAGAGGGTCTAGACCTAGTCTAGAGTGAGAGTCTAGACTAGGTGGGGGTCTGAGCAGTTCAACAAGAACAATACCTTCTGGGGAAAATTCCTCCATACCATGTCTGTGATTTATAGATAGGGTTGTGGTTAGTAGTAGGGGGTTTAATCCTTAACCTGGCCTGCAGCCCCAACCAGTCCTTCCACTGACCTCTGGCTGACTTTTAACTTCTTTTGAAATACAATGTAGAAGGCTAAAGGGGAAGTAGCCTTAGAAGCCTAAGAGGAAGGGGTCATCTTCCTCAGTTTAGCTAAGTGTGTGAATGATTTAAAAGCACAGTTAATAAATACAGAGAGAAAGAGCATGGGCCTCTGGGGAATTGAGAGACAAAAACTTACCCAAGGGTTGGAGGATTTTGAGAGAAGTGGTTAAAGATGCTGATCTACACTGCCAAAGACAAACCACCTGCTTAACTGTTTTGCTAAGGACAGGCTCCCGAGGTAACAAAATAGTGTAATGATATCCACTTGCCCCCAAATGTTCTGCTCCTTATTTGGATTCAGCAATTTGTGGTAGAACTTGAAGGATTCAGAATTAATAACAGCAGGAATAAAAGTGAGGGTGAAACTTCTGAGGCCTTTGAAGTTAGAGTAGGTGAGACCAAGGAATTGAAAATCCATTTATGAGAGTTTGCCAAACTCATGTTATATCAAGTTCATTCTCTGCCTCATGATAGATCAAAGTAAGATGCTCTGTGTTGAACTGCATTTGGGGGTGATCTTGAACAGCACATTACTTATCCGTAATTTGGTCCACAGGAAGGAGCACCTTGCAGCAAGGCTTGTTTAGATAGCTTTCTTGTTTCTTTTCTGCAGGGCCTCTTCTCTAACCTTAAGATTGCAATTTTACCCAAAACTATATTTATGCTTTTGGCCACTACTGCCACAGTCCTACCTATTTAAATAGCTGTTTGTATAGAAAAACTCTCTTGTTTTCTTTATAGCCATTAGAGAACACTCAGATTTACTTTTGATGACTAGAATATAGATTAATATTACTGGCCAAAGATATTGAAAAAAAGGGTCTTCCTTAGGCTGGCTCTCATGCCAAGAATTGTTACATGCCATGGAGTTATGCCAGGTAATTTTTAAGCCCAACTGAAGAGTGAGAAGTTTTCAAATGCAACTGAGTTGCTCCCAACTCTATCAGACACTATTCAATTGACCATGAAGATATCAACAGGCAACTCAGTTCCATTTTATTTCTTCAGAAACAACTGGATGGCTGCTGACTAACTCAGCTGATTCTCACATTCTCAGGCGGAGCTAAGTTATGCTAAAAGAAAGAAGGACACGTGGTTAAAGGAATACTTCATGGATGTCAGTTAAGAATTAATCAGATGCCTATTTGCCCTGCAAAAGTTGGGCTAGAGTGATGAAAGGAAATACTTGGGATATAGTAACACTCATGTACCACACATTTATTCTTTCCTTAAGCAGTCTGTACAGTGCCCGGAACTGTGCTAGTCTCTAAGGCTGTAAAGGCTAGGTAGAAAGACTACAGTCATTTATCTCCCCAGCTCTATTCTCCTTTTTCAGTCCCTGATTTGGGGATAGGGAATCCACCCTCCATGCTGAATCTGTGCAATCTAAGTACTTTTATCCCAAAATTCAGGGGTAGAATGTGTGACTCTGGCTTAAGCTAATTACTGCATTACATTACATTCCTCTGACCATAATAATTGATTTAAGAGATGTCAGGTAACCTAAACTGGTCTAATCAGAGTGAACGTCAGGCTTTTAAGAGAGCTTTCCACAACAAATCTTGCTCTTTCTGCTACCTGAAAGAGTGCTTACTCTTTTGTCCACCTGAAAGTAGTTGGCCACTAAGTACATTTCACCAGCACTTAGAGAGAGTTCCAAAAAGTTAGGATTATCATGGAGCTTAAGCATTAAGCCACTGCAGCAGAAGGCTCAGCCAACTGATGGTTAAGACTGGTTACAGTGAATTATTTGAGCTCAGAATCTAATTGTAGTGGAAGCTAATCCTAAACCCCTATACCCTATAGCCCCATATCCAACTCTTTGGGTAACAGATCAGGGTGAATTGGTCAGTGGATCTAGATAGAAAAAAAAAAGCCTAAGCTGAGTCTGTCTTCAATCTGTATTAACTTAGGATCAAGAAAACAGGTTGGAAGAAAGAGAGCAATAGAAATATAATAATATTTATGGGGGAAAGGAGTGGTTGGATTCTTTCTTTCCCTTTATGTGCTCTTCATCTTCAGGATGATACTGACTCAACTGAATGAAAAGTGGAAAAAACAGTTAAGATTTATAAACGTGTGACCCCAAGTAACCAG
Organism: Callithrix jacchus; assembly: GCF_049354715.1. NCBI lineage: Eukaryota > Metazoa > Chordata > Mammalia > Primates > Cebidae > Callithrix > Callithrix jacchus. The sequence continues at coordinate 143,041,188 of NC_133503.1, read as the reverse complement.
CTCCTGGTTTTTTAGTGAATTGACTTGCTATCTGGCCAAATCAAGGACAAACAGCCTTAATACAAGCCTTAAGAGTGTAAAATACGTAGAAAGTAACCAACAACTTCGTAATGTGACACTATGGAATGAAGTGGAGAACCCCCTAGTTTACTCAAAATGCATGTTCTTCTGTGAAATACAAGTTGAAGCAGAAAAAGGGAGGGCTTGGTTACTGAGAACAGCCTGGAGAGATGCTGACTCTGAGATGCAATTTGAGGGCCACAAAGAAAGACACTTCTCTGACCTCATGATTTTGTTAGGAATTTGGGTTTCTTTAATATAGCAGGAGAAATATAGTGCCTAATAACAATCTAAGAGGAGGCATGAAATCATGAAGCCACATCATATGGCTTCAAATGCTGCTAGACCATGTATGTGGCAGTGACAGTGACTATCCCATGTGTGGGTCAAGATGGCCATGGGGAGACTTAAAGAGACTGATCTAAATAATTATAAGCTTGCTTGGTTCAGAGTACACTGAAGTTTATACACCAAACTAAACTATATTATCGGTGCAGTTAATTAGAAATCAAGCAGCAACAGGAGGCCTAAGGTAAAGACCATCCAAGAGCACAGTAATACTGGGAAACACCTCGGGATGGTTGCAGAGCAGGGAATACTGCTCTGGTCCCACGAATGCCTTCTCAACATGGAGACTGTATGAGGGCCTCCTGAAGAGGGCTTATGCAAAGATCTCAGAAGGGAGGTGACCTCTGCTCACAAGATCCAGGAGGGGCTTTGCAGATGGGAGCTGGCAAGGAGGAGAAAAGCCTTGCAGGGCAGAGATCATGGAACACCTCAGGCTCTGCCTAGGTTCTCAGAATCTGGAGTGATTTTAATTACTCTATGTCCTCAATGCTTGGGAGATAAAAGCCCCTTGATGCATTGGGTGTGGTCAGACCGGGTGGCTCCTCATCCTCTATACTTCTGATGCAGCCACACCCTGATAACAATCAGTGATATACGTGTCTTAGAAGGATCTCAAGTGCTCTCCCCACCAGCTATCTTACCTACCCCTTCACCTTCCCCTTCCATGCCTGTAAGATCAATGAGATTATACATATAATAAAAGTGTTCAGAGCCCAGAGCTTGGGGCCAACATGTTTTCCATGCTTGCATTCATTGGTCCCCTGGACCCATGCTGTAAATTCTACTCTTGTGTCTCTATCTTTATTTCCTTTTCTCAATCCCTCATCACCACCGGGACTAAGGTAACCCACTTATGGGGTTGGGCTGGTTCCCAACACCTATGTATGTAAATTTTAACACTGTCATCATCACTTTCATTAAGATGGCAAATATTAGAAAAATGGGGCATGGACACTCAACTTCTAGCTCTCCATCTGGTATGCCTTCCTATTCTTCAGAGGCTGGAGAGGTAAAAGAAGCATAAAGAAGCATTTGCTAAACTCTCTTGCAGCTATAGCTCTTGATGACATTGAGTTTCTTTAACAAGATGCACCTAAAGGAGATTTGAAAGGCAGAAATCAGGCATTGGACATCTTTCTGCTGTTTTTGCTATATTTTTCTGGCCAGCAACTTGTGAAGGTGCTATACAGCACTTTCTCTGGAAGATTTTCTGCAGCAGTATTCCAATGTCCAGTCACTAGTTCCTGAGCATCAAGAGGTGAGGTGTGGAACATCTTTTCCATTTGCGAAGTCAGCACTTCTAGTGGGAACCTCATGAGTGCCTACTTTCCTGCCTGAGGCCAAGGTAGCAGTTCCCCCTGATGACCTAGACTTTCTCATGAATTTGCAAGTACCCATGACTCTTTACTAAATATGCTTCCACTTAAGGTAGCTAAGTGCTTTGTATTTTCTGTCAGTGAATACTGATTGACACAATCACCATGATCTCCCCAGCATTGAGGACGTAGAGTAATTAAAATCACCCAGATTCCGAGAACCTAGGCAGAGCCTGAGGTGTTCCATGATCTCTGCCCTGCAAGGCTTTTCTCCTCCTTGCCAGCTCCCATCTGCAAAGACTCTCCCGGATCTTGTGAGCAGAGGTCACCTCCCTTCTGAGATCTTTGCATAAGCCCTCTTATTATAAACAGCCATCATAATCAAAATAAAGCTGACTGTTTGAAACCAAATAATGAGAAAATAACAAGTGTTGGTGAGGCTGTGGGGAAACTGGAACACTTGTGTACTATTAGTAAGAAAGTGAAGTGGTTTAGGCCCTATGGAAAATGATATAGTGATTCCTCAAAAAATTAAAAATAGAAATTACAATATGATCCAGCAATTTCTGGGAATACATCCAAAAGAAATGAAAGCAGGGTCTTGAACACATATTTCTATGCCCATATTCATAGCAACATTATTCAAAATAGCTAAACAGTGGAAGCAATTCAAGGATTCTTCAGAAGATAAATGTATAAGCAAAATGTGATATATACATGCTATGGAATATTACTCGGCCTTAAAAAGAAAGGAAATTCTAACTTGTGCTACAACATGGACAAATCTTGAAGACATTATACTAGGTGAAATAACCCAGTCACAAAAGGATAAATTATATGCTTCCACTTTAATGACGTGTCTAGAGAAGTCGAATTCATAGAGGCAGAAAGTAGAATGGTGTGTGAACCCTGAATATCTGAGACAGGTCTCAGTTAGTTTAGAAAGTTTATTTTGCCAGGGTTGAGGATGCATGCCCATAACATAGCCTCAGGAGGCTGTCCTGATGACAAGTGCCCAAGGTGGTCATAGCACAGTGGTTTTATACATTTTAAAGAGACATGAGACATCAATCAACATATGTAAAATGAATATTGGTTTGGAAAGGCAGGACTACTCAAAGCAAAGGTGGGAAAACTTGAGGCAGGGAGGAGGCTTCCAGGTCATAGGTAGATAAGAGATGCATGGTTGTATTCTTTTGAGTTTCTGATTAACCTCTCCAAAGGAGATAATCAGATATGCATTTATCTCAGTGAGCAAGGGGTGACTGGATAGAATGAGAGGCAGATTTGCCCTGAGCAGTTCCCAGCTTGACTTCCCTTCCCTTTACCTTAGTTATTTGGGGCCCCAAGATGTATTTTCTCCACTTCTCTTTTTAAAAATCTTTTGGAGAAAGCATATTAAAAGATAATGAGTCTCTGGTCTCAGGTTTCATCTGATCTTTCATGGCTAGAGTGGTTTATTCTTAGTAGGTCCTAAATTATTAGGAAAGTGTATTTTTAGCAGGTTGCAAAGTCTCATGTCCTATTAAAAAATAGGGGGAGGAAGGGAGAACAACAACAAACAAAAGAACAATCCTGAAAAATCAATATAGGCCACATTACTCTGAAATCCATACATCAGCAGGAAGGTATGAAGGTGGTTTATGTATGTAAACAGGGTGCTGTAATTTTCCTTTTTTTGGTGGGGGTGGGGAGATGGAATCTTGCTCTGTCACCCAGGCTGGAATGCAGTGGCATGATCTCGGCTCACTGCAACCTCCACCTCCTGAGTTCAAGCGATTCTTCTGCCTCAGCCTCCTGGATAACTGGGATTACAGGTGTATCACCACGCCCCTCAGAGATGGGGTTTCACCATATTGATCAGACTGATCTCAAACTCCTGACCTTGGGATCTGCCCACCTTGGCCTTCCAAAATGCCAGGATTATAGGCATGAGCCACTGTGCCCAGCCAGGTTGCTATTACTTTCTTCTGAAATTTGAGTTATCTAGCTTCAGTTTCCAGAACCTTACAAAAGCACAGCTTAGTTTTCAGTGAATCCAAATTAGGAAAAATGGGGGGAAAAGAAGGAAAAAAACAGAAAACATTATTTTGAAGACTTGTAGCCAAGAGAAATTAGAATTTGGTCTGAACTATAGAAAATAATAAAAATGGAAAAACATTAGGCAAGACTAGAATCTAACAATCAGGTGTACTATAGTTTTTGAACCTCCAAGCTGTCCTCGTTCATTCCTGGGCATAGGCCGAACTAACTTCGGGGGAAACTTAGTTTGTACTTTAGCTTTGAAACAAAGATAATAATAGTCCTTTCTCAAAACAAATGTTACTGCCTGTGGACTAAACTGACTAAAGCCACAAGATTAGAAGTTGTGGCAATCTTACTAAATTCAAGATGTAGCTGTTTTCATTAAACCAATATCAATGTCTTATTTACTAAAAATTACACAAGCAAAGATTATTTTGTTTTGGGCTTGGTTTATAGTTTTGTAAACTCTGTACCAAATTTTGACACCTGATATGATTTGTCAGGGATAAATATGAAGTTGCTTAATTAATAAATGCAAACAAAAATATATGCTGGCAATTCTTAAGACATGTCTAATATTATAATTTAGCAATTATTTTAAAGCTAGCTTATTTATTAAAAATTTTACTTAAGTTACATAAACTTGAAAAAGCATTTGACTAGCTTTTCTTTTTTCCTCACGAAAGTATTTGATTCAAGTGTTTTTACTTTCTTAGGCCAATTAATTAGAGCTCTAGAGCTCTTTTTTTATATTTTCAGTAGTGAAACATTGTGTACACAACACATAAACACATAGATTTATTAGGCATGCCAATAGAAGTACATCTTATAGATTCACTAAAACCTTTCTCCCCATCTTATACTTTCAAATTCTTGATAATCTGTTTCAGTAGATAACCTGTATCAGTTCTTGATAACCCTAGGCAGTCATCAGCTAAATAGCCTGAAATTTGCATATTAAAGGAAACAACTCAGGTGAAAATAAAATAGTAAAATTTACATCACAAGGTACTGAGAGAAAAAGTCTGGTGTGCTAGGGAGAAATCAAAATGGATGTAATTACCAATTAAACATAAAATTATATACATTATAAAGGCCTTTTAAATACACACACAGATCCTATAGCTTTTAATTAAGAACGTTAGCCATGAGATAAATATAAGTTCACTGGCTTGCAAGCAAAACACCTATTGGATCCAAAGTGTGGTTTTTTAATCATAATAGAAAAAATAACAGAAGATTTAAAGCAGGCAGAAAAGAAAATAGAGAAAAAGGAGAACTTGGGAACTCTATAGTTTGCTGGTTGACCTTAGGTCTCTTTTTCCTTAATGCAAATGTGCACAAAAACCATATTACCTCCATTTTACATAAACTCTTGTAAGTAGAGGTGTTATAAAACCTGCAGAGTACTTACAAGAGGGTCATTCTTGTTTTCTCCTCATTCTCAGAGTATTTGTTTTACACTTTTTTATTTTTAAAGGAGTAACTGAGCTTTAGCCTAGGGCTACTGTGTTGTGGATTGATGTGTGCTGCTTGTGGACAGGACTCCACAGTGTGTCGCCACTGAGGCATTTCTGCTCTCTTATGTGTCTCAGTTTCTGTCTCCAGAGGTCTGTGAACTCTGAGAGGGCTCAAAACATGGAGTGATTAGCCCTTATATGTGTTTCCTGGATGAGCCTTTTAAAATCTGCCTGCTTTAAATCTGCTGTTATTTTTTCTATTATGATAAAAAAGCACAGTTTGGATTCAGTTGGTGTTTTGTCTGTGAGTCAATGAACTTGTATTTATCTCATGGCTAAAGTTCTGAAGTAATATATTTTTTTTAAAATTATTTTTTCTTGGGGATTACCCTTCGGGGCTGCTGCATGTCACAGGGGGTCAACCCCCAAGACACTCCCATGAGGACCCTGGTCACCCAGGGATGCCTTTCAGCTGGGAAGAGCAAAATGCCCCTTTTCTTCAGAGCTGAGAAAGCCCAGTCTCTCATTTACCTGTGAAAACAACAGTTCAGTTCCTCATGCAAATGTGCATGAACAGCTGAACCACGATTAATTTGGGGACAAAAAACAAATAGAGAAGACCCTTTAGAATGCATTCTTCAAACTAGAATTAGGATCGTTAAACAATAACTTCCTAGGAGAAAAAAAACAACAGCAGCCAAGACTACTTCCTGTAAACTGTGCTCAGCCACCATTATACATGCCAAGATCAAATCCTCTCACAGTACAAGGTAATCTCTGGTATCCCCAAAGCCGAAGAGGTCAGGTCATGCAATACAGAAAAACAGAGCTTTAGGCCTAAGAAGAATCTGCCCATCCCATGAGTCTTGAAACTCCACAAAGGAAATAGAACACCCCAAAAGGGGTGAGTGGCACCTTTGTTTTGAATTCTTTAAAGAAGTTCAAGTCATTAAAAACCTATTCTAGATTTCTGGTACTGCAGATGGCAAAAGCGGGGAAGGATGTATAGGGTGGAAGAAACTAAATGAAATAATATTTTTTTTAAGACAGGAAGCAAACACAGACACCAAGTGAATGTTTTGGGGTTTTTTGGGGAATTTCCTCCCTCTTTTGGAGCTATGAGGAATTTTAGTCAAGTTAGAGAAACTTTGTTAAACTGTAATTTGGAGTTCTCATTCAGATTTGACCAAGTCAGATAGATCTGATGGGAGAAAGACCAGAACAAAAATGACAACAAAAACCCCCAACAATATGATCATTGAGCACTCTAATGGTAAGGAGAAATTAAGACCAGCTCCTTGTTAAACTTCAGCCAAGACAAAACTCCAATTCTGCTACTTACCTAAGGATGTGTCTCAGGCTGAAGACTGCCCTCTACCATCCTAGAAGCAGGAAAAAAACTCAAACTTACCCTCGGCTGGGAGTGAGCTCAAAATCCATAAAGGAGTTCCCCGCCTTCCATCATCATGAAAACAGGAAATCTTGCCTTCCTTGTTGGAAGCAAGTAAAACTCGGAAAAAAAAAAAAAAAAAAAGGAAGTTGTACAGCAAAATAAACATTAAATCTTGACGAAATTTTGAGAGATCAGGGATTCTCTGGAGGGGGTGCTCCCAGATCTCAGCAAATTGTCCTATTGGCTTGAGACATAAAGTTAGCTCATGCTGGTACCAAGCACCAATGGGAGATTTGTCAGAGGTCAGGGGTACCTCCACTCAGAATTCTTTTGTGGTTACCAAAAATGTGAACCCCAAATATCTGAGACAGGTCTGAGGTAATTTAGAAAGTTTATTTTGCCAAGGTCAAGGACACAGCCCTGTGACACAGCCTCAGGAAGTCCTGATGACATGTACCCACGGTGGTCAGAGCACAATTTGGTTTTATACATTTTAGGGAAACATGAGACATCAATCAAAATATGTAAAATGAACACTGGTTTGGTCCAGAAAGGTGAGGCCACTTAAAGCAAAGGCGGGACAACTCGAAGCAGGGAGAGAACTTCCATGTCATAGGTAGATAAGAGATGAATGGTATTTTTTTGAATTTCTGATCAGCCTCTCCAAAGGAGGCAATCAGATATGCATTTATCTGTGAGCAAGGGGTGACTTTGAATAGAATGAGAGGCAGGTTTGCCCTGAGCAGTGTCCAGCTTGACATTTCCCTATAGCTTAGCGATTTGGGGCCCCAAGTTTATATTCCTTTCACAGGTGGTTGCTGAGTGGGGAGCAGATGGAAGTTATTGTTCAATAGGTATAAAGTTTTAGTTGGAGAAGATGAAAAAGTTTTGGAGATGAATGCTGGTGATGGTTTCATGACGATCTGAATATACTGAATGTCACAGAACTGTACCCTTAAATGGTTAAAATGGTAAATTATAGTTTGTGTATTTTACCATCATTTCAAAAAAACAAAAAGAGAAATCTAGAAGATAGATTTTCATTAGGAAATACTAAAAGAGGCCTTGGTAGGATGTGGAGAAAGAAAGAATTAAGAGGCAAAATAAAAAATAATGGGAGAGAAGTTCTTGGGTAGCTTGGAGAATGGGTTTCATTATCTGAGAGTTACCTATCTCCAAACTTTTAGAAAAGCAATACATAAATATATTTCAGTTAGTATTATTATTTTTTAAATGAGAAGTAATATACATCTGTACAGTGTTGATGTATGTTACACTCAAGGCAGAATTTCATGGATTCCATATGTCCATGTTTAGATCTCAGATTTAATTCCACAATAGGACATTTTAATCTATTTACAATGTAAAATAATAATGATAATAATATAATTTGAGAGTTGGCATGGAGTAATTGTCCAGGTTAACTTGTAATAGTACACCATGTATTTGCTATAACTCTTCTGTGTGACATCATAGTGAAGATTTGATTCAATTATGGAAGATAATCTGTTGGGAAGAAGTGCCAATGATGTTTTCAAAAGAATCTGTGAGTCCAGGAATACTTTGATTTCAAAGTAATTAATTCCAAGGGGAACCTTTCTGAGATGAAATAGTGAGGTTATCTGGCCATGAGAGCTTTCATAGTCATGAAGAAAAAAAGCACAAATCTTATGTTAAATTGGCATTGCATCAGGAAAAGAGCTAAAAAATGATTGATTGCAAATATAATGTAGGGAATAGGAGCATCTGGTTCACGCATAAATAACGAGGCTCTTCAACATATGGCACTAATTTTCATTTAAGCCTCTGTAATCTCACCTTTTCAAATTGCTGTGCCTTTCTCAAGATGGGCTGCTCTGGGTATCAATGTGGAGCAGATAGCACAGGGGAGAACAAGTGTCTTCCTGGCCTGTTGAAGTGAGGAAGAGGTGTTCAGTATTAATACAAGGGCTTGTGGCGGCTGTGTGTCTCTGGCTCCAGTTAAGTCACAATCACAGCTGAAACCCAAGAATGAAATGGCATTAAGTCCAGTCAGAAGGCTTTAAAGGTTTAAATTCTCCCCATTTCTAACACAAAATTGAAAAACTAGCTTTGGCAAAGCACAAAAAGATAACTTTTCTTTTTTAAGTCCATACCAAAGAGAGTTAGACTACATTTAGCGTCTAACTTTAACAAAACCAGAGGACTAATCAGCTCCTTCAAAGTTGGTGGCATCGATCTTTTGACCTTCCTTTTTTGTCTCTTGAAGAAGAGTTGAAGCATCATTCCTTCCGACTGCGGTGTCCTGTCTTTAGGCTTTCTTAACCTCCGGGCCGCCAGGCAAACCCTGGACACTGGGCCTGTCTGCACGCTGCTTCTAACAACTCACAGCATAAGAAACTGGGAAAAAATACATTTGCAGAGAGGGCTGTAGATGCCCAGTATTTCTGAGGTCATAGAGGGTAATGTTTCCTTTGGATTTAACTACTGAGAAAAATGTCTCTTTGGGAAACATTTCTCCTCGGCGAATGCCACATTTAGGCTTACCTTCTCTCAATTTTCTGAGGAAGGGATTCTAACCCATGGCATGGTCCAGCGTGCCTCACTCTTAGCCTGATCCTGAGTCAAGGCAGCTCACTTACTCAGCCAGCTGCAGCCATGATCTTTTGCATCATAATACAGATTATGTCCTTTTCCTAATCTTTGGGAACAAGTCCTGTTCTTATAAACAGCCATCCTGTCTTCTCATGGGAGAAACGGTGCAACTTTTCATGACCCTTTCTCATAAATCTAATTTTTAATTGTTTTTTTTTTGTTGTTGTTAAACAAAACAATTTTTAAAAAGCTATTCTCTGAGCTTGCTGGTCCCCTGTCTCCCTCTGGTCTGCCCCCTACCACTCCTGAGCAGGAGTCTCACACAAAGTCCCTAGCGCCCAGGGCTAAAAATGAAGCTTTACTAACTAAACCGTTTCATATAGATTATCTCTAATGGTTAAGATAAATATTTGTCTTTTCATTTTTTGTCTTATTGAGAACGTGTTGGAATTTCCCTGACAGTAGAATGCCGAGTCCTATCTCTCATCTCTTTGTTGGGGCAGTAGCTTTTATTTCATGTTCTGCTCCAGGGAAATACAAGTAACTGATTTCGTAGAATTTTTTCCTTCAGAAATGACTCATGTAATTGAGGGTTTGAGGCCGTGTAGACGCAGCATATGCTTTCTCCACTTTTCTAATACTTGAAAAACATCATATTGGTGTCTGATGAATTTTTAATTACTGATTTTAGCTCAGATTTTCAAACTATAAAGCTGATCTCATATTCTAAAGTTATCTTTCAAAGATTTATAATCTTTGCCAGGTGTGGTGGCTCATGCCTATAATCCCAACACTTTGGGAGACTGAAGTGGGCAGATCACCTGAAATCAGGAGTTCAAGATTAGTCTGGCCAACATGGTGAAACCCTGTCTCTACTAAAAATACAGGAAAATTAGCTGGGCATAGTAGTGGGCCACTGTAATCGCAGCTACTCTGGACCTGAGGCACGAGAACTGCTTGAACCTGGGAGGTGGAGGCTACAGTAAACTAAGATTGCACCACTGCACTCCAGCCTGGGCAACAGAGTAAGACTCTGTCTCAAAAAAAAAAAAAAAGGTTGATAATTGCCTTTTTTAATAATGATAGTGGATGAATATATAAGTTTTGAATCTACAGTAATTCCCTGCTGCAGTAAATATAAACAACCAACTGAAATACAAACAAACAACACCTTCTTGTCCAATTTATTTTTTCCTGTATATGTGATGGCTGCTAAGTATGTTCATTTCCCTAGTAAACTGTTCTTCTTAAAGAACATATCCCAGTAGACTGGGACAGGGGATAATTTAGAGGACAAAAGATGAATGAAGGTATATCTGTGTAAAACTCCATATGACTAGTCCTATTCTAGAAACTGAATTATATTTACCCAAATTTCAAAAATTGGTTATTTGCACACATTTCTGGCAAAACTTTGGAAATGCCAAATTATACCAGTTAGGACTTTCAGATTATAGGTTGAAAGCATGGTTAAATGTATTTGGTAAACATAACAGTTACTTGTTGTCTCTGTGGCAGCAAAAGCTCTGGAAAAATCTGCAGGTGGGGAAGGGATGGAGTTGTGACTCTGTACAGCACTTTATAGAGCCAGAAGCAGCTATCAGTTGGGCAGGCTGGAAAAGTGCATGACATCAGATCAGTCTGGCCTCTCTCATTATTATGCTTGAGAACTAAGCTCTGATTTTTTTCTTATCTTGCCCAAATTCCTATCTAAGGGATCTGGAGAATCATGCACTAAAAACTATTGTAGGATATAAGAATAAATAAAAGGCTCCTCTTCAAAGCTTTCCCCTTAGTTCATTACGAATAAATAATAGTTTCTTCAAAGGTTAATTTACTTTAAAGCTTTTTGCTACTAATCTTAAAGCAGCTGTTAGTCATACCAAAGAAAGAAGTGCATCCCGTGTTCTTAGTTCTTATACTTTAGCCTAGATGTTTGCCCTGACAGGCCTGGACAAGCCCAGGCAAGTCTTAGGTCATAGCTTATTCCCCTCCTTATTTGGAAATGTTATTGCTTCTCTAAGCATTCCTCAAGTTAGTTCCTTTTTTCCCTTTGTTCTCCTCTATCTTTACATCTTTAGAAAAGCTTTAAGTTATTAGCCAACTGAGGGCAGCCTAGACTGTGAACTCCAGTTCCAGCCAATGGAATCAGGACACAGCTGTAGGGCAGATGCGTTAGATGTAAATGGCCCTGCCTACTTTGTTCAGTGTCCTCTTGTGGCAAGATGGCTAACAGGAGCACCTTTTCTGGAGAAATCAAAGTTGCCTTGCTGAGAAAATTAAATTTATATTTGAGTGCTACTTCTTTTGCAGCACTGAAAATTCGCATATAACAACCATAAATTCTCATCAGATGGGTTTTATTTAACCGTATATATTGTGACTTATTTTCCAATCTGACTCTGGCATAGTATTATATGACAAAGAAGAAAATCAAATAATTTTACCCCAAAACATGTTTCTTTGCCATACTTCGAAATGACTCTGCAAAACTGTCCTTTGTGGGGCAAAATCTGCATCTGTAGAGAACCTCCATTAAGATAGCTAGATTTTTTTCTTCCAGGTCCTCCCAATCCTGAAGAGATGATTAACTGAGAGTCTAGCACCTTTTAAAGGTTGGAATAGGAAACATGTGTCATCTATTGTCTCTAAGGGCAGCCACTATGAGACTTCAAAAGAACCTTGGTCACCACAATCTTTTATCTCAACTAGAACTATTGATCCCAGGTCTTTTTTTTTTTTTTTTTTTTTCAGATGGAGTCTCACTCTGTTGCCCAAGCTAGAGTGCAGTGGGGCAATCTTGGCTCAGTGCAACCTCTGCCTCCTGGGTTCAAGCAATTCTCCTGCCTCAGCCTCCTGAGTAGCTAGGATTACAGGTGTGCACCACAACTCCTGGCTAACTTTTTTTTTGTATTTTTAGTAGAGGTGGGGTCTCAGCATGTTGGCCAGCCTGGTCTCAAATTCCACCTCAGGTGATCCACCTGCCTCCACCTCCCAAAGTGCTGGGATTATAGGCGTGAGCCACTGTGCCTGGCCGATCCCAGGTCTTTAGACAAACTTAACCAGTTGTTGATCAGTCAACCAGAAAATGTTTAAATTTACCTATAGCCTGGAAGCCCCGCCTCTCTGGACCAAACTAATGTATTAAATGTATTTGATTGATGTCCCATGCCACCCTAAAATGTATAAAACTGCACCCCAGCCACCTCGGGCACATGTTCTCAGGATCTCCTAAGGGCTGCATCATGGGCCATCATCACTCGTATTTGGCTCAGAATAAATCTCTTCAAATATTTTACAGCATTTGACTCTTTTCATCAACGTGCTTCTTCTAGGTGCTTAATCTGATTAAATCTAGTGGAACTTAAAAAAACAACCTCTATGTTTTAACAGTAGTTATAAAAATTATCACCACCATAGCAAAAATAGTTATTCATGTAAATATTTAGGGGGACTTTGCATATTTACTAGAAGATTGAGAAAGTGACTCTGCTTTTGCAAGCTATTTATTTCTTTTCCTGTTTATTTTCTTCTTCACTTTATTATCACAAAGAGGAGACACTGCCAGAAGTTAGTTAATGTGAGGAATATCTAGTCATAGTTTGTATATGGGAAATACAGGTAATTAAATAAAAACATTACTTATATAAATACTCAGTAACAAATGAACCTCCATGGGAAACTTCTGGTTTGTTTGTTCCCTACTAAATTCACCTTTTGCTTTCTTGCTCCTTTCCATTTGTTCCAGCTTGTACTTGCCCCCGTCTCTATCTGTTAATATTACATCATATTATTACAGCACAAAACACAATCCTTTACGAGGCCAGATATGATCTCCACCTTTGACCATTGTACAACTTAATTTCTGTGCCAGACACTTGACACTTAATCCCGAGAAATAGCTTGTATTAGAGTTAACACAACGAAGGTCTTGATTTGACTAGGGCAGTCCAGATTTACCTCAATTCCTGGCATCCCTTCTTAGTTAGTATTTGCCCTCAATTTTTTTTCTAACAAAGACTTACTAATAATGTCATTAAAATGAGCCAGGGTGAGCTTCATAGATCTCCACTTTGCACTTCTGCTTTCTGCCACAATCTCATCTAGCAGTTTGGGGAATTCACACACTGAACAGAGTTTTCTCTTGAACCTGTAGTTAAATATAAAGATGACTAGTGATTGTCTTTCTCTTTTTCCAACATTGTTAAGAGGTAGTGTCAACTAACATTTTCCTTTCAATGACAGCTGGCAGGATACTCACTGATGAAAGCAAGTGGTTGAGATGCAGGCAATGGAGGACAGCTTGCTCCTGCCAGCCTCAGGTGGTGATGGGAGGGGTTGGCACTGTCACTCCAGCTGGACACTTGGGTGCTCCAGCTAAACAGTCCTTCCATCCATTGTGCACTGAGAGAAGGTTGTTGGAATGCTCTTGCTGCAGCGGTCCTCTCCTTTATCATGTGGTGCACACAAGTATTGATTTATTTTATTATTTGGTAATATTTTTTTATTTCATAAAAAACCCTATCATCAGCATCACCTTTATTGTTATTGTTAAGATAAAACCCACAAACAAAAAAACCCACTATGTTAACAAATTTGAAATGTAAAACTCAGTTGTTTTTTAGTATATCTGCAATTTTATGTAAGCACCACCACTGTCTAATTTCACAACATTTCCATCATGCCAAAAAAAAAAAAAAAAAAAAGCCCTGTACCTGTTAATAGTCACTCCCTACCTCCCTCTCCACCTATTCTCTAGCAATCACCAGTCTACTTTCTGTCTTCAGGGACTTGCCTATTCTGGATATTTCATAGAAATAGAATCACAGACAATGCAGTGTTTTGCATCTGGCTTCTTTCACTTAGCCAATGTTTTCCAGGTTTATCCATGTTGTAGCATATACCAGTACTTCATCCCTTATTATGGTTGAATAATATTCCTCCATATGGATATATGACATTTTGTTTATCCATTCGTCAATGAGTGAACATTTATGTTATTTCCACTGTTTTACATTATGAATAATGCATCTATGAGCATTTGTGTATACAACATGTTTTCTATTCTCTTGAGTAGATACCTAGGAAAGGAATTATTGAATCATAGGGTAACTATGTCTAACTTTTTGAGAAACTGCAAAAGTGTTTTCCAAAGTGGCTATACTATTTTACATTCCTACCAGGAATGGAATGTATGAGAGTTCCAATGTCTGGACATCCATGCCAACACTTGTTAATGCCTGCCTATTTGATCATAGCCATCCTAGTGGGTGTGAAGTGATATCTCATTTGGCTTTGATTTAAATTTACCTAATGACTAATAATGCTAAAAGTCTTTCCATGTGCATATTGGACATTTGTGTATCTTCTTTGGAGAAATGTGTATCCAGATCCCTTGCTGATTTTTAAAATTAAGTGGCTTGTCTTTTATTATTGAATTGTAAGACTTCATTATATTTTTATATTAGACCCTTATCAGATATATGATTTGCAAATACTTTCTCCCACCAGTGGGCTGTCTTTTCACTCTCTTGATAGTTTTCTTTGAAGCACAAATGCTCTTAATTTTGATGAAGTCCAATTTACCTATTTTTTCTTTTGTTACTTGTGATTTTGGTGTCATATTTCAGAAGCCATTGCCTAATTCAAGGTCATTAAGACATATACCCATGTTTTCTTCTAAGTGTCTTATAGTTTTATCTTTTACATTTAGTTTTTTTTTTTCATTTTGAGTTAATGTTTCTATATGGTGTCATGTAAGTGTCCAAGTTCATTCTTTTCTTATGGACATTCAGTTGTTCCAGCATAATTTGTTGAAAGGCTGTTCTTCCTCCAGTAAATGGTCTTGACATCCACAGTTATAGGAGTTTATTGCTGGACTCTCAATTGTATTCCATTGATCAATATATCTGTCTATCTTTACGCCAGTAGTACATTGTTTTGAATATTGTAGCTTTGTAGTAAGTTTTGAAATCAGGAAGTATGAATCCTCCAATTTTGCTCTTCTTTTTCATAACTGTTTTTAGATATTAAAGTTACCTATTTAGCCTTAACTTAATGTTCAGTTAATGATTAAATAAAGATTGCTTTCAATGCGTGGAACAAAAGAAATTTCCCAGTCTTTTCAGAGGGGCTTTGTTTGTGTGTTAGGGTACACCTTTAACACTCAGTCAGGATGTTTACTACCTGCTTTAGTCTTTACTTCCCACTCTACAGAGGTCTTTCCTGAGCATGCAGGTAGTGCTGGGTATACATGTAATCTGCTAGATTCCTAGGACTATGTCAGAGCTTTTCAAAGGCCTTATTCCCTAATGCATCTCACTCTCAAAACTTTTCTCTCAAGTCTTTTGGTTCATCTATTATTTGCCCCAGCTATTATTAATATGTATTGCATCAGCAGGGACTGAAACATTTGCCCATAAATGTTTTCACGGAAGCTTTCTGCTCCTGTATCAGTTTTAGCACAAGAGAAGAGTGTCAGTCAGATGAGATCAAGGTAGTCATTTGAGTGGGTCTCCCAGGGAGCCAACAGACAGATCAACTAAGGACAATTTGTAGATGATGTCTTACTGCACTCCCCTCTCCTGGTAAGGTACAGGGAATGCAAGCTGTTACTATTAAGGCTACCATTAAGATGGGGAATGGAGGATTGGACTAGGGTAGGCTAAGATGCCACAAAGCTCATTATTATAACTGAGATCCAGCTCATTTTGCTTGAATAAATGCTCTCTGCATGGCTGCAAGCTTTAGGTTAGTTTTAGAAGTTCCAAAAAATTTATGATCATTTTTGCCAGTTTTTTTTTCATTGTTTTATGGAAGAATAGACTTTGGGAGTTCCTTACCCACTGTCAATTTTCTCTCAACAACAAGCTTTTTAAAACACATATTTAATTTAAAAAATTAAGAACTGAATTTTAATTTCTCAAGAAAATCAATGGTAAATGTATAATCTCAGCAAAAACCAATTCATTTTTACCATTCATCATAGAGGTAGTGGTGATGTCTCTGACCACTTGAATGCAAGAGATACAAATCTGCTAAGAACTATCAAGATCTACTTTAAAAATAGTTATTCTCTGAAAACTGTATCTGAGACAATTTAACATGTGTAGCTGCAGAGATTTATTTACATATCACAATCTTTAAAAGAGAAATATGACTCTTTTAAAATAAAATTATTGCTATTTTAAATTAATTTCTCTCATTTTGACTCCTAATTGCTCTTGTGTATGTACAAAAAATAGAGTGATAACTGTCCATGTGTTGGCTCCATTAGCAAAAGAAGAAAATTACAAACAGATAACTGAGGCCTGTTTTATATTTGTGACATTAGAGGCTTCAGAGTGAAAAGTAAGTCAAGTTGATACAAATGGTGGTTTATTTTTTTCATCAAATTCATGGAGTCAAAGTAAATCTTTTGAAAGTTCATTGCATTGAATTTGAAATATTTGACATCAACGTAGATTTCATTGTAAATACAGTTCAAAAGTTTAACAATGAAAATAAAATAATTTGTTTTTATAGTGTTAATACAAGTACAAATTTTGATAGACCACAGCATTACAGCAATAGCGATGTTCTTACTAAATTAGGAAACTGAGCAGAAATGTATTTGAAATTGATTGTGTGCACACACAATTCATAATTCAAAAAAGCTGTAATATTCTACCAATCAAAATAGAAGTTTTAGTTATTAATATTTATAAATATTTTAATATATGCAGAGTAACAGAACTACGAAATTTTCTGACAAAGCTGATGCTGAATACAGAAAGATAGTTCAATTTGTCTGTAAATGTTTTTCCTCTTCATTGTCCATCATCAGCTGCAATTTAGAAAATGTTGTGCCTTTGGAGAATGACTTTGTAAATTCACCTAAGTGACCTAATATGATATTATGTTATTTTGTAAATAAGTCCTTCAAATCTTGACTGCATTTTGTTCAAAAGCTAGCATTTAGCAATAAACAGAAGCAACATCCTTGACAAATTTTATCCTATATAATTAATTGCCAAAATTACTCTGAATGGAGACAAAAAGGCAATGCTTATGAAAATATTGAACTCAAATATTTATACATTAAAATTTTTAAAGGTAGAATTGAGGCTCTCCTCCATTTAGTAGAATTTACTTTGAGTTTCCTATATACCTCAGCTCCTCTAAGCGTGTATTTTCTAATCTAAAATATTATAATCAGGCCAGGCATGGTGGCCTATAACCCCAGCACTTTGGGAGGCCAATGTGGGTGGATCACTTGAGCCTGGGAGTTCAAGACCAGCCTGGGCAACATGGCAAAACCCTGTCTTTTCTAAGAATACAAAAATTAGCCAGGATGGCGGCACAGGCCTGTAGTCCCAGCTACTTGGGAGGCTGAGGCAGAAGGATCACTTAAGCCTGGGAGGTTGAGGCAACAGCGAGTTGTGATCATGCCATTGCACTCTAGCCTGTGTGACAGAGAGTGATCCTGTCTAAAAAAAAGAAAAAAATATATATATATACATAGTCTACCAAGAGAATTCAGTTTAAGATGTCAACAATATCAAATTTAGTAATTATAAATGCAACTTTGAAAATATTAAATTTTATGAAAAATAAAGAAAAATTATACAAAATAATTACACTTTAAAAAGTATCAGAAAAATAACAATTATATACCACTAGAAAACAAATTTGAAAATTAATTAAAATACATGAATATGTTTCAGGAATCATTATTCTCTTGTTTAATGTTCAGATAATCAAGATAAGAAATTTTTGAAAATTTCACTTTAATATACATAGACATGTAATGTTGCTTGTTAATATGTTAATTTAAATTTTCTAGAAAGTTTTTTATGTTTAAAATAATTTGAATAGAACATTTTTGTTGATCCACTTAAATCATGATACCAACTTGTTAGTTAATAAGCAAAAGTCTGTAAATTATGTAACTGTGGTTATTCTTAGTGCCTTTTTACTCTCAATGATATCCTGGTTTGGATGACAAATTACATAACCCTAGTTATAATTATTTGTCATATGCTTGGAGTGCCTGGACTTCTAGGTAATAACAGTGAATTGACATTAAGTTATCTCTCCTATAAAGCCCACCAAAATGACTCTAATGAAATAAAATGCTTTAAGTCCATAAAGCCAAAGGGTAGAGGCATGAAAACAACAAAGAATGCAAAATGGCAAAAATTGCTGTAAGATTTAAGGCAGATGGATAGGGTAACTGATTAAATAGAGCCAAGATGCTTCAATCCTCCTTTGTGCCTACAGAGGGGCAAGCTTATCACTCCGAAAAACCCCATCAACTTCAGGACTTGCAGAAAAGCACAGGTGAGGCATGAAGGTGAAAACCAGGGTTGTGACTGAGAGAGCCTGGGTAATGTAATGATTACCAGCCTTTCTCAAGTGGGGATTCTGCCAGATGATTAAACCCTGCAGAAAATGGTTTGAGCTACTAATCTCTCAATTCTGCCAAGGATGGCACAAACTTACTGCTACTCTCCATGCATAGGAGAGAAGTTTATTCATTCCCTGCAATGGATGCCTTAGTACATCACAGCTGAAGCCTCTTGCAGTTGGAAACTTCAGGGCCCTCTGCCACTCTGAGCAGACACTGTTGAAAACACTGGATTCTGAAACCCTTGGGGCCCTTCCTCCACCCTCCTTCCTGAATGCCAGCAAGAGGATTTATACTCTGCTAAGGCAGATTAAAAGATTCTTCCCTGGGGAGCATGAATAACTACAGAGAAAAGATCTACAAATACTGACAGTGAAACCCTCCAGTTTACAAGCCCTGCCAAGACCCCAGGTTTTCAATTAACATTTTAGTCTACCTCTTACATATGAGTGTCAACAGATTGCCAGAGGTTTGAAGGAGCCTTGGGTGTGAAAGACAAAGCCAATATCAGCAAATAGCAAATAAATCCCTAGGAGACAGACTGTGAAAAACCTGCAAGCTTTTTTTTTTTTTTGCCAATCAGTTTGAGCTTATGAAGTTGCTCAGGTTAGCCTTGAACTGATGACCTCGCCTTCGCGAGCGCCATGACCTCCAGCGGGAGCCACTTTGGACCCCAATTTTTTTTTTTTTTTTTTTTTTGCCAAAACCTGCAGGCTTTAAGGTAACTGTTAACTAAAAGCCTCAGAGATACATTGCATCCATGAAACAAAAAGAGCCAGAAATGTGTTAGATATAGATGTTTCTGTAGAACATTTAGAAGATAAAGTTGGGGAAATCACCTAGAAAACAATAGAAAAAAAAAAGGAAAACAGGAGAGAAAAAAAGAAGAAAATTAGAGAATGAATTGAGCGTCTAAAAAGAATTTTAGAGCTAAAACATGAAATGGAGAGGAAATTATTAAGGAAAGTATATAAGATTCCCAAGACTGAAGGACTCACATCTCCAGACATAGAAAGTTCTATCAAGTTCCCTGTACAAATAATAATTTCAAAAAGATTCATATTAATGCATACTAAAAAGGGAAAAAAGCAGGTCACATACAAAAGATGAGGAATCAGCCAGACATGTGACTAATACCTGTACTCCCAGCACTTTGGGACGCCAAGGCAGAAAGAGTGCCTGAGCCCAGGAGTTTGAGATCACCCTGGGCAACATGGCAAGACCCCATCTCTATAAAAAATTTTAAAATTAATTAAGCATGGTAGCATGTCCTGTGGTACCAGCTACTTGTGAGGCTGAGGTAGGAGGATCGTTTGAGCCTGGGAGGTTGATGTTGCAGTGAGCTATGATTGCCCTACTGCCCTCCAGCCTGGGCAACAGAGTGAGAGACCATCTCAAAAAAAAAAAAAAAAAAAAAAGGAATCAAAGTAACTTCAGGCATTTCATTGGCACCACAGAAAGCTTGAAGGCAAGGAGCGAGGCCCTTGAAGTCTGAGAAAAAGATTCTATGTTTAGTTTCTATCAGGGAGCCAAACATACTATTATTCTAACTCCTTGGCTATTGTTTTAAGCTACTGTTAACCTCTTGCTTATCAAGTTGCTTATTTACTTCTCAAAACTAGCAGGGTATCTGGAGTTTTCCTTGAAGGAACCCAAGATTTTCCCTTATTTCCATGCTTGGGTGGCCTGCAGGCCCCTAAGAGACATCCCTGCTCCATCTTGACTTCCAAACTAAAATTCTTAACCCAGACAAATTATCAATCAAATATGAGGGAAGAATAAAAGCATTTTCAAACAATTATCTCTCATGCATCCTTAAAGAATAACTAGAAGATGTTATTTACTAAGACAAAATGAGACAAAATAGTTCCTTTGACCCCTTTGTGGGGCCCATGAATGGGTGGCTCACTTACTCAGCCCACAGTGCTCAAGACCCTTGCAGGAAGGGGAGCATGCAGGTGAGTAAGTGCAGAAGCTGGGAGAAGCACCTTTGGGGACCAGTAGGAACAAACCCCTATACTGGCCTGTGGCAGTGTCTAGGTGTTGCCTGTGACCTCTCAAGCCCCAGAGGACATGTGTTACAGTGTGCTCTTTTAGCTTTGCTGTCCAAGGATGGCTTACGTGTTAAACAGCTCAGTGTAGAGTCAGTGTAACAGCCTCTTGCACCAGCACCTGGGTCCTTATCCAGTGCCCAAGAAGAAGGAGGTCATATGGACTTGAAGGATGGTGAATGTGGAGATTTTATTGAGCAGTGGAAGTGGCTTTCAGCAGGATGGGGAGGTGGAAAGGGGATGGAGTGGGAAAACAGTTTTCCTCTGGCTGTAGTCTCTGTACTGCCTTTCCAATCATGTTTCTGATGTCTAGCTGCTTCTCCTCTCAATGTTCAGATGCTTCTCTCTTTTGTATGTCCTTCTCTGCCATGCCATTTCTACTTCTCTGCCAGCAAAGCTTAGGGTTTTTATGGGCAGGCCAAAAGGCAAAATGTGGGCAGGAAAACAGAAATGTGAAGTTCTCATTTAGGACCGTGGGTTCCAACTTGAGGGCAGAGCCCTTGCCAGGAACCCTGCCCTCTTCAACCCAGTATTTCCTTGCCTCCTGTCTGTATCAAAGGGACTAAATCAAGAAAAGAGGAGTCAAGAGATCCAGGAATGAAAATCCAAAAGCAGTGAAGATAAGTCCCAGGATACTTGTGTGCAGCAACCTGGGTGTCAATCGACTCCTCTCGGGACAGAAGGACTAAGGATGCCAGAAGGGAGTCTCTAGGAATGAAATGCAACCAAAAGGTGATGTAATAAGTCTGCCTAATGAGAAACAGTATTAAGAGCAGTTTTATGGAGCTGTTGGAACTGTAGGAGGAATCAGCAAAAAGTACCCAGAAAATTAAGCAAATGGGAAAACAATAAGATCAAAGAAAGGAAATCATAAACATTACTTGGCTTAGCAATATACATTTATTCAACCATAATTGTATACACCTTAGTATTAAGTACACAAAAAATTGTGATTTAATCATGTGGGGATATTGACAGTAGAGGAAAGGAGCCAAAGTTGTAAATGAATCTGTTTTTAAAAAATACATTCATCAAAACTTTACCAGGCTCCTGTTGTGTGTCTAGCTTTGTGCTAGGCTGAGAGAGCAAGGTGATGAAGATATGTCTGTAAGGATTGCACAGTCTGATGGGAGAGATTGCAAATTAATTTGTGTTATTAAGCTATTTCCAGCAAATTCCCTGAGGCCTGGGTTACAGGTGTGCCCATTCCTTTCAGAAAGCTCGAATCCTTTACATGGATGGAAATTTACACTTGAAAAAAAATTCTTAAGTTAGCAATATTTTCACTGCAGGGACCTTTTCCTTGTAAGCTTTTGGTATATTTAGCATTTATTTACACACAATTAAAATGTTGTATAAAGTTAGAGACAGTCTACAATCCTAGATTTCACTTTCCAGCCAGAGAGAGTGTTATATCCTTGGGTCTTAAATATACTCAAGAAATTGCAAAACTTTCTCCTCACTACTCTATATTTATCTCTTGGCAGGGGACTAAGCTCCAGTAGGCTTGCCCATTTCCTTGGGCCTCTATGAGTACCATAGTTCCCCTAGGATTTATTATATTCATGGAACACTTATATGATTCACTTGATTCAGAAACAGGATGTTTGTCCTGCTTTAACATACCACTGGGACAAGTTCTGGTAAGGTCTGAAGGTAAACAAGCTCTTTGACAAGAAAGGATGGCATTTACTGAAAGAAAAATGTGATTAGGAAAAAAAATAAAGCCATTAGACCTCTCCAGCTGAAACTGAAGTCTTGACTCTGAGATTTCTGTCCAATAGAACATCCTGTAATCTGGGAATGTTCTGTGCTATCTAATACCTTAGCCTCTATGGCATTGGATTTGTGTGACTCTGTAGCACATTGGACTATGAGACCATTTAGTTTTTAAAATGTGGTTAGCGAGAACAAGAAACAGAAGTTTTAATTTCATTTAACTGTAATTCATTTAAGTTTATGATAAAATGGCCACATGTGGCTAGTAGTTACCATGTGGGATAATGCAGGTCTAGAAAGAAGCTGCTGTGTTTTCTGGTTCAATAAGTCACTAGATAATTTTTCAGGATTTTTCTGAACCTCTTATTTTCTTCCATTCAGGAACTAATAATAAGAACCTATAACTATAAGGGCCTGATTGATTATTTTAGAGAGAATGTAAAGAGGGAGAAGTAGAGATAGGCTTAAGGAATACAATAATCCAAGGTGGAGGCTGAGGTAGCAGCTAGACATGAGAAAGACAGAAGTACTGTCTTTGGAAGATGAGAGTAATGGGGTGAGGGAGGGGAGAAAAGGGAGGGAGGTAAGGGGATAGAAAGGAGGGAAAAAGGAAAAAAGGAAAGAAGGAAGTGCCAACGGGTTCTCCTTGCCTGCTGCCTAGACAAAGACAATTTATTAAGACAAGAGAATTGCAGTAGAGAGACTTTAATTTACTCAAAGCTGACTTTAGGGGAGATCACAATTTTATTATTACTCACTCAAATCAGTCTCCCCAAGAATTCAGACATCAGGGTTTTAAAGGACAATTTGGTGAGTAGGGACGGGTGAGTCAAGAATACTGATTGGTTGGGTTGGAGATGAAATCATAGGGAGTTGAAGCTGTCTCCTTGCACTGAGTCAGTTCCTGAGTCAGGGGACCACAAGACCAGATGAGCCAGCTGATCCATCTGAGTGGTACCAGCTGATCCATCAAGTACTGGGACTGCAAAATATCTCAAGCCCTCCTTAGGTTTTTCAATAGTGATGTTATCCCCAGGAACCTCCAGCTACATGACTCCTAAACCATAAACTTCTAATCTTGTAGCTAATTTGTTAGTCCTACAAAGGCAGTCTAGTCCTTAGGCAGGAAGGGGGTTTGTTTTGGGAAAGGGCTGTTACTACCTTTGTTTCAAAGTTAAAGTCTAAACTAAATTCCTCCCAAAGTTAGTTTGGCCTATGCCCACAAATGAACAACGACAGTTTAGAGGTTAGAAGCAAGATGGAGTCAGTTAGGTCAGATCTCTTTCACTGTAATAATTTTCTTAGTTATGATTTTTGCAAAGGCAGTTTCAAAATGAAGGAAGGAAGAAAGAAAGCTTAGAAAACACAACATCGATGCATCACTGAGCCTGGGGGCTACAGGCTGCTAGGAGAACCCAGCCTACTGACAGATCACACTACAAGTAGTGTGAACTCAATTCTTTTATTCATCTTACCAAATTAACCACTCATTTATCTAATTAATGTCTTCCAGTTTAAACATTTACATTGCCATGAATAAATATAAATGTACTTCACCTTGGTTAGCATAATTAAGGCTATAATTTTCTTTAAAATTAATAGATGAAATTTAATATATACATTTACTAATTAGCTATTTGAATACCATGTTCACAATGGCACATGTACACAAACACACACTGATAATCGTACCTTACCTCATTTCAGTAAATTACCTAAATCCTTCCTTAATTTATTGACTGAAGAAAATATGAGCAAAGATCTCAAGGAATTTCCTGTCATTTCTCTAGAATGCATTATGTCTTCCCCTCAGCTTGCCAATAAGGGGCTCTAACCTGAAATGCACAACCTGAAACTTTTCACACACACACACACACACACACAACCACACACACACACACACACTGTGCTGCTTAGTTTTTAAATAAGTCTTTCAGTAAATGAATAGATGACTGGACACACACACACACAACCACACACACACTGTGCTGCTTAGTTTTTAAATAAGTCTTTCAGTAAATGAATAGATGACTGGACACACATGCACACACAACCACACACACACACTGTGCTACTTAGTTTTTAAATAAGTCTTTCAGTAAATGAATAGATAACTGGACACACACACACACACAACCACACACACACACTGTGCTGCTTAGTTTTTAAATAAGTCTTTCAGTAAATGAATAGATGACTGGACACACACGCACACACAACCACACACACACACTGTGCTGCTTAGTTTTTAAATAAGTCTTTCAGTAAATGAATAGATGACAAGGCGCATACGCAAACACACACACACAGAGCATGCTACTTAGTTTTTAAATAAGTTTTTGGGTAAATGGATAGATGGCCGGACACACACACACACACACACACACACACACACACACACACAGCATGTTGCTTAGTTTTTAAATAAGTCTTTGGGTAAATGAATAGATGACCAGAATCTTCTGGGAGCTTACTTTCTATTGGAAGAAATAGCAAGTTTCTTTTGTCCAGATTTGGTCAAATCTTTGTCTTCAGAAAAGTATTAAATCTTTGTCTTCAGAAAAGTATTAAAATGAATTCTAAATTATCATAGATCTGTAAATCATGGCTTCAAAAGATACTCCCTTTGGAAAGTGAGATTTAATACAAATTTAAATAATTCGAGTTTGACTCATAACATTATTACCAGGGCTCATTGCCTCAGAGAAACCATTAGTACATCAAAGGGGACTGTTGGAAGAATTAGTTAAAACTCTGTATGTTGATGAAAAAGAATTGACTCAATGGTGTTTATTTATAATGAACACAAATAGCTATAGCAGTACTTCAAGTAACATAATTATATTTAGAACTTTATATTGGGTTCTGAAACACTTTTTGACTTCTTTCAAAAGTCAAGACTTGCTCAACAAGTCTTTAAGGAGCTTAAGAGATTAGCAGGTTAGCAAATTTCAGCAGGTTAGCAAGAAAAAAACAGCACTATTCAGGAAAAGAAAAAACAGATATTTTGGATAAAATGTTCTTCAGAGAGGCTGAAATTTTAGCACATTTTCATTCTCAGCTTCTTCAGTTCTTGTACTAGAAAATTATAAGGGTACATTTATAGTGACATACATTTGTCAGTCAGTGACATTTATTGGGTCTGTCCTCTGCAGAAACGTGAACTGACACAGTGTAAGGGATTCAAACAAACTGCAAGACCCGATCTTCCTCTCAAGGAACTGCACCTGAAAATAAATGAAAAGCGTATTCACAGAATAACATAGCAAGAGCGTGTGAATAGATTAAAATCTCTAGGTACATAATTAATGAAGGCTCATTGAGTAGAGGAATTAAGAGAATTGGGTCAAGTTAATAAGGAAAAGTTTTCATGGAATGATTTTAAACCAGGTTTGAAAGGTGAGAAAGAGTTTAATGGAATGGGGTGAGAGGATACATCCCTCATTGCTTGCCTATCCCCGCTTACAGATGAGTGTAATTTAGGGCTTGTGCAGCCAATGTCATTCTTCATATTGGTTAATGGTGTGACTGAAGCAAGGCAGCATTACACTGAAAATGCTGCTCAAGTGCCAGCTACAGGACAGGCAGGGGACAGGTTGGAATTCTATGATCCTCCTCTCTGAATGGCAAGTTCCAAGCTAACCTCAGATCAAAAGAAATAGCAAGAGTACAGAGCCTTCTTTTTTATTATTATTATTATTATTATTACACTTTAAGTTCTGGGATACGTGTGCAGAATGTGCAGCTTTGTTACATAGGTATACATGGTATACACGTGCCATGGTGGTTTGCTGCACCCATCAACCTATCATCTACATTAGGTATTTCTCCTAATGCTATCTCTTCCCTAGCCCCACACCCACTGACAGACGGTGTGTGATGTTCCCCTCCCTGTGTCCATGTGTTCTCATTGTTAAAGTCCCACTTATGAGTGAGAACTTGTGGTGTTTGGTTTTCTATTCCTGTGTCAGTTTGCTGAGAATGATGGTTTCCAGGTCCATCCATGTCCCTGCAAAGGACATGAACTCACCTTTTTTATGGCTGCATAGTATTCCATGGTGTATATGTGCCACATTTTCTTTATCCATCATTTCATTTATCCACATTTTCTTTATCCCATCATTGATGGGAATTTGGATTGGTTCCAAGTCTGCTATTGTGAACAGTGCCACAATAAACATACTCGTGCATGTGTCTTTACAGTAGAATGATTTATAATCCTTTGGGTATATATACAGTAATGGGATTGCTGGGTCAAGTGATATTTCTATTTCTAGATCCTTGAGGAATTGCCACACTGTCTTTCACAGTGGCTGAACTGGTTCACACTCCCGCCAACAGTGGAAAAGTGTTC